>NW_024467101.1:10999250-12437583 GCF_017591425.1 Ochotona curzoniae | reverse complement strand
CAGGTGCATAGCCAGCCAGCAGCACAGCCACAGCAGATAGAGTGGGTCTAACGCCAAGCTCAGACTCCCGACCAGCTTCCTGTACATGCAGACCCTGGGAGGCACAGGCAACTGTGCTGAGTGGTCAGGTTCCTCCCATCCATCCAAGAGACTTGGGTTGAGGTCCTGGCTTTGGAATGGCTGCTGTGGGCATTTGGAGGAAATAAATCAGTGGTTGGAAGCCAGCTCTTGTCTCTTTCCCTTTCAAAACAAAAACCTGTATTTTCATTCTAATCATTTTAGAAAAGCTCTAATTATTTTTCCCACTTAGGTATGCTTTTGGGCCTGATGTGAAGGCTTAATTAGCTAACCTTCTGCCTCCAAGTGCTGGGATCCCATATGGGCATGTCAAAGCTCCAGTTTTCTTTCAGCTCCCTGATTGCGGCCTAGGAAAGCAGCAGAAGATGGTTCAAAGACTTGGGACCCTGCACCTGCATGGGAGACCCAGAAGAAGCTCCTGGTTCCTTTAGGTTGGCACAGCTGCCAATCTTTCTCTTTCCTTCTCTCTGTAAATCTACCTTTTGCATAAAAATAAATAAATAAATCTTTAAAAAAAAGGCACACTTTTTCTGCAGTGATCACTGGTAAGTAGAAGCCAGATGCCACAGACCAAGGCTTTCTTTGTCCAGATGGATGGCGCCACACTGGAGGTTCCCAAAGCACACGGTGCGGGGCTTGAGGGGTGGGGTTTGGCAGTGTTTTCCCTTCAGGGTGCTAACCCCTCACGTGAGGAAGCCCACCAGCACAGACTCCTGCATGCCACGGAGTGTCCGTGGTCTGGATTTTCCCAGGGACAGGTCATGCTCTGGTCTACAGGTGCTCCACTCTGGGAGAAGGAAAGCCACGGGGAGCAGAATTGGAAGGAATGGCAGGTGTGGGACAGGTGGGCTCTTGAGGGCAACTGGGGCTGGTAGGACAGAGCGAGGGGGCTGCATGTCCTGTGACAAAGGCGGCAGGCAAGGTCCTCACTCGGGTGAATTACCTGGCTTTTTCTCTCCAGCAGATGCTGATCACTTTCTGTTGACTGTCCAACAGGGACTGCAGAGACACACGCCCCGGCTGGGGGTGCTTCTGTGGGGAAAGCATGAGGGAGCCCCCAGAGTGCTTCTCTGTCAGGTGCTGCTTCTGGATGCACCCATAACCCCAGGGTCAGCAACTGTAGCCTCTAGCTGGAGAGGTGTGGCTGCCTGGCATGTGGCCCTGTGCCAGGCCCTCGAGCCACCCAGGCGACATGTCAAGACAAGAAGCTAAACAGTCACTGGTGCCAAAGTACAAATTTAATCAAGCCGCTGACCGCACCTCCAGCAGGAAGACAGGGAGACGGAGGATCCTGCGACTCTTCTGAGCCATCAAGAGCCACTGTGGTGTCAGCGAACACCAGCTACCAAAGCACAGATTCAGCACAGGATCTCTCTGCTGTTGGAAAGAAGTCCTGGGCAAGAAGACAGCAGGGGTGGGGTCGTGGGGGAGATGCTGGGGCTTGTGAGCCACCCTCCCTGGACCTGCGCTGGCTCCTGTTGTCAGGGGATACACACATTAGGACGGGACCCCTTGCCCCTCCACCCTGACCCTGTGTAGGTCCCAGCATTTATGTACAAACTAGCTCAGTGCACACACATCTGGAAGAAGTCTTCAAAGGCGTCAAGGGGTTAGAGAAAGTGCAAAGTCCACAGATCAGAGGTACTGGCAGATCTTAAATAATTAGCAAATTCCTGTCTTGTAGTTGCTCACCAGCTTTGTGTCTGAGTCCTCCCTGCCCCAAGAAGGCTCAGGCCCAGACCTGGCTGAATCTATCCAGAGGAGGCTGTGCAGGGATGGATGGGTCTTGCCTGCTTTGCTGCCAACATGCAGGTTCTTGGTGGATGGTACGCTGTGGTTTTGAAGAAAGCTGTGGGCCTGAAGCTGGCACCACCAGGTAAAGGTGTGGCCAGGCACCCCTATCCTGGTGTGGTGGGTGTGGGGTGCACACAGGGGCATGAGGACATGGCATGGAGTGGATGGCCATCAGTGCTGGCTGCTGGGAGAGTCTCAAGAGAAAGGTCTCCTGAGCAAGGGAAAGAAGGAGGGCACAAATCCCATTTCCTCAGCCTCAGGAGCCTCTTCGGACAAAGAGCTCCTGGGTTCCCAGTGCTGGGGCAGGCTTGGCAGCTAGACCTGTGGAGTCATTGCCACGCAGGACAGGGAGCCCAGCCGAGTGCATGTTTTCTCGGGAGACCCCAAGAAGGATAAGGGGCAGCTGCCACCACATTGTGCACACAGAGCTATTCTGCTGGCTGCATGAAGGCCCAAGAGGGGACCCAGCCAGGGAGAGCTCCAAAGAGAGAGGACAGGGAATGTAGGGCAGGCCTCATGGCTTCAAGATCTCCTGGCATCTGTCTGTGCGGCCCAGGATGGAGGCAGAGGCTGCCGGCTGCATAGAGGTTTGGCAAGGCCTGACCTGAGTGAAGCAGTTTCAGAAACAGAAGAAAGGGGTTGCATGTGGAGGGCATATTGGGTGTGTGCATGGCCTGTTGTCACAGCCTCTTGGGGAGCCTGGAGTCCCTGGACTTGGCTCTCTCACTCAGAGGGCTGAGGGTGGACACACTCTCAGAAGTCCCAGCCATCCAAAAAGGCAGCCTCTCTGCTGTGGCTGGGCCTAGCTCCAGGGGCCCTCCGACCGGTGGGTGGGGTGGTGGTGGTTGCAGGAACAGGGGACCAGTGTGGGTGGAACCTGGAGCTTTATTTTCAGCAGCCCCTGCCTGTGGGCACCACCTGGAGGGTGTGGGTAGTGTCGGCACCTGCGTACAAACTTCTGCAGGCCAATAGGAGAGTCTCATGGCTGTAGAGAGGGGGTCGGGCACTGAGGCCACCTGGCCTGATGGTTGCACCACCACCAGGAGCCCTGCAGGGGCCGGGTGCTAGGAGAGCTCAAAGCCCGTGTTCATGCTGATGGCATAGCGCAGCTTCTCCCGGAGCACGCTCTTCTTGCTGTAGTTGGGCAGCTTGAGCAGGTTGAAGCAGGTGGAGGAGGTGGGCAGCCGGCCACCCGGCTCCCGCTTGCGGATAGTGAAGAAGCCCCGAAGGACGCTGCCCAGGGTGTCCCCAGTGTCCTGAAAACACACGCGGCAGCCTTGGGTTGGGAGAGCCCGGTCCTCTGAGCATGTGATGCCCAAGGGCATCCCTTGCTCATGACCAAGGGCCTGGCAGCTGGAACAGAGAGCAGCCTCTGCTCCCAAGCTGGCCACAGGTGGCATGTCGAGGCAGCTCCATCCGGGTCACAGCTGGTGCAGGGCTAAGCAGTGTTTTAGGGGCAGGGAACTGTCAGGCTCTTCTAGGCACCAAACATGGTGTGGTACCTCACCAGTACCACAGATGTGGCAAAGAAAATGGGTCACTGTCCCTGTCTGGATGGAGGCTGATGACCGGTTGTGTCCTGCATGACCAGCTCAGGCTGGTGGGGTGAGAGGAAACCATGCCCAGAGGCCCAGGGTTTGTGTGGGGGTTGGGGATGGGTCGCTCGTGCACCTGCAATGGGTCTGCCAGGCAATTACATCCCTGAGCCATCCAAGCTGCACTCTCCTCTCTGTCCTCCCTTCCCCAAACCTCAGACCTGAAGCTCAGACCTGGATGGCCCAGCAGCTTCTAAAAACAGCACATCCGTGTCCCCATTCCTATCAAGTGACTCTGTCCAGAGGAGGTCAAGAGGAATGGGCCTCCCCAAGACAGGGCAGCACAGTCATGGGGCTGGAGGGAGCCCAGCTGCACCCCTTTGCTGAGACAAAAAGAGGGCATGGCTGCTGACAGCCCAGAGGGAAGTGGGACGCACTGCCCGAGCCCCGCAGGTACCTGATCATCCGATACTTCCACGCAGCGGATGGAGAAGGGAGGCTTGAGGTAGGCGAATCCCAGCAGTGGTGGCCTGGAGCAGCTCGTCACAAACTGCAAGGCAACCCGGGGTCAGCAGAAAGGGAACACACTCTGCTCCCACAGCTGCGCCAAACACTTCTGCTTTCTCAGGCCCCCAAGGGGGTTCGCATCTGGCCAGAGATGGAGCTGCTCTTAGCACACTGACAAAACCCAGGCCCCTTGGGCTAACCAGGGCAGAGGCAGCAGGCCACACTCCCTGGCTTTCTCTGGGAACTGCTGGTCTTCTCTGAACCTGCTGTTCTCCTAAGCATGCTAGCTTATGTCTGGGCAAGGGCATCTGATCAACCCAGATGTGCTTCCTTCCCTGGGAGAACCAGGGGTCTGCTACCTACACACTTAGTGACACTGTCTAAATTCAGCAGCCAGTGAAGGGAATGCTATTGGTTCTATGATGTTATCGTTGGCTCTGAGATTCCCGAGACCATCCTAAGATACGGTGCATGTATCAGGCTGCAGCAAAGTTCTCACAGAGAGTAGGGGCCCTAAGAGTCCCACTTGAATGGTCTTTATCACAGCTGCCCAGCAGCACTTATCTGGGTGCTTGCCCGGGTGAGAACTCCTGTTGGTCTAGCTTTCAGAGTGAGGAGAGGGCCATAGGTTCCCAGCTGGGCCACTTCAGGCCTGTGTCTGCTCTCAGCGTCCAGGGATGGGGAAGCAGAGGGCACAGGGAGCTCTCAGATGCTGCACCGTCCTTCCTGCCAGCAGTAGCAGCACACGAGGGCGGCCATGCTCCCCAGAGGCCAAGAGGCCCCCAACCTACCTCATAGTGCCTGAGTTTGAGAACAGGCACCAGCTTCCTGCTTATGCACACCCTGGTAGGCAGCAGATGATGGCTCAAGGAGCTGGATCCCTGCCACCTAGATGGAGGGCTTGGTCCAGTGGTGGGTGCTGTGAGCATTTTGGGAATGTATTAGGGAATGAAAGCTCTCTGTCTCATACATGAATGACAACAACTGACTAATGCAGCAGAGTCACACTCATTCCTGTGCAAGAGTTACCCACCCACCTGGTTGGGCCTGTCTGCAGCCAGAGAACAAGGTCAGGATGTGACAAGAGAGGCTCCCCAAAGGCGTGTGTGCATGTGCTGCACAGGATATACTCTGGCTTGCCTCTTCTTCTAGAGGTACGAGGGGGTTCACAGGTTGCAAAGCCTGGATGCATTCTCCCTAGATCTACTTCTGCTGGCCCACTCTGAACCCTGAGGGTGTCAAGAGCATTTCTGCACCTGCTGGACCGGAGCAGGGTGAAAAGACATGGAGAGGATAGACCAGCTGCCAGTTCAGTGGAGGTGACACTGTCCGTGCCATCTTGGCTGTGCAGAGCCACACCATTCAGGAAACCTCAGCGCCCAAAGGCAGGCATTTCAAGGCAACAAATTAGCCCCAAGCTGGTTAAGTATGAAACAGGTGGTGAAACACTGATTCTGGTCTTGTAGTGGACTGGGAGAATATTTACAACTCTAGAGCCCACACCAGGGGTCAGGCTAATGCTCGCTACTCTGTCCAACACTACAAGATGAACAAGCCAGTTTCACATCGAGGCAGGCTCTGGCAGGCAGGGAACGCAACACTCTAAACACAGGTTGTTTCATAGTGAAAGGGAAGAGAGGTGGCCAACTGGGCTGGCATTGGAGAGGGGTGGCTGGACTATGGTGCCCACGGGGCACACTTGCCTGTGCAGGGTTGGTCCTGCCATCAGCAGCACAGGCCAGGGGCTCAGCTTCTCCCTGTGCCTCTCTCTGGTTACTGCTCAGCCCACCAGGGAGGTCACCCATGGTGGAGGATTTGTAGAGGACATGAGGCCTTCCAGGTAATTTCATTCTCTCCAGTGTGAACTACCATATTGCCCGGCCGCTTAGGTCTATGGGAACGCCCACGCACCTGGCGGCGCATGTGCAGGTAACACACACACAGTACCTTCAGGAACATGGCTCTCTCGTTAGGCGTGAAGTCGGAGGCCAGGATATCCCAGAGCCAGATGATGACCCTGTGGCTCCCGTGAAAACCGCCGTAGTACACGGTGTGCTTCCTGAAAGCAAGGCAGATGGCAGGAGGAACAATGTGTGGATATGGGGTGCTCCAGCTGGCTCCCATGGGCCCCAGGGAGAGTAGGAGAGAGGGGCTGGGTGCTGCTCAAAATGTTCCTTCAGTCACACTCTGGCTTTAGTAACTGCATCTCCCCAGAAGCAACATGCGTGGACAGTCCAAGCGCTGGCCTTGTGGATTGCAAGCAGGGGCTGACACCGTGTCCTGTGACACCATTTCTCAGAGCTCCAACACCTGCTTCCACATGGCGCCTCTAGCTAGGCGAGTGGTGGGGCTTTGGTTCCAAGCCAACCAACCCAAAGTCGGGCAAGACAGAGCCCAATGCGGCCAAGCTACCCCAGGGAACCTGGCTGGGAGACCTAAGGGTTTTACCCTCCCTTCCCCACCTGGCCCTTACTTTAAATCTTCCAGGTCAATTTCAGCATTGTCGCCAGAGATGAGCCGCTGCAGCTCAGGGGTCGAGAACATTCGGATCCACTCGGGTCTGATGACAGAGCGGAACCCGCTAATGAGTGCAGCTGTCTGGTTTTTAATTTGAGTGTGCATTCGAAAATGAGCCATCAGATGGATGTAGCTAATTCTGTGATCAACAAAGAAGAGAAAACAACGGAAATGAGTGGGCTGAGGCCGGCAGCTACCATAGCACTGAGAAGCTCAGCCTCATTATTTCTGAACCATTTTGCTGAAAAAGAAAAAAAAAAAATCCCAAGTAGTATTTCATGGGGACAACAACGCCAGCTCCTGATGGCTGATGGTACCCTGTGAAACAGCCGGTGCTCCACAGCCCCGAGGAACAGCACCGGGATTGCGTCCCACACTGTCCCAGGAACGAAGGCGAGGCATTCTCTGGGGGAGGAAGCAGGCCTCCCTCTCAGCACATGTCCCGCTTTTCAGCTTTTCCTTCAGCTCATCCTTCTGGACATAAGCCAGTTAACAACTGATCCACTACACTAGGAGCTTAGATACTGCGCCCTGTGAACCTTCGATTAAAACCTTGCTCATCTGGACCAAGAGTTGGACACCTCGAGAGGCAGCCCAGGCAGATGTGTTTAACCATGTGGCTGGGCTCATGTTGGGCTTCCATGGGAAATCAGAGTCACCAATATGGGTTGTCAGCAGTGTGTCCACTCTGCTTGCAGGAACCCTGCATTCTCCTCCACAACCTGACCATAGTCAACACCTGTTGGAATCTAGCATTGCTAACACTGCTCACCTCTTTGTAAACCCACAGAAATGGAGCCTGGTTCTTACAGATTCTGAATTACTACAAATACCCCAGATGTTTTGATCTAAGTCACTAACCTTGACAAATTTCCCTTTTTAAGAAACATCCCATAGTCAATCTGGATATTAATATATTCAGACAGGAAATTTGCCGTTATTGCTATTCCTTTTCTGTGTTCTTTTAAAAAGGATTATTCATTTCTTTAAAAGGCAGTGACAGAGAGAAAGTGAGACAGAGAAATCTTCCAGTTGCTAATTCACTTCCCAAATGCTCCTAAGACTCAGCCAAGGCTGCGTGAGACTGCAGGTAAGAGCTTGGAATTCCATTCTGGTCTCCCACGCGGGTGGCAGGAACCCAGCTAGTGGGATTATCATCTGCTGCCTCCCAGACACATCAGAAGGAAGCTAGACAGAGGGGAAGAGCAGCAGCGGGGGTTCCAACAGGTGCCTGGATGCGGTCCAGGCTGCAGGTGTCCTGAGTGGTGGCTCAACCCTCCGCGTTGCAGCGTTTGTCCCTCCTGTGTTCTCAGCACCAACAATGCTCTCATTTTTAGTTTTTATGAGGTGAGGCAGAATGAAGGCACTTCCAAGAGGCAGGGAGGGAAAAAAGTGGGAAACTTCAGAATCCAGGAAGTTCATGCCTGTTCAACCAAGGTTCATGCCCTAAGGAAGGGAACAGGTGTTGCTAGGCCTGGGGTTGGTCTGCAGCCTGAGGACTTGGGTCCTCACACAAAGGTTTTATGCTAAGGACATCTGACAGTGTGTGGAATGCTAGGTGTTGAGGCAGGCAGGCCTCTCCCTCCAGCACCAGCCCACTTTCTTGGGCTGTTATCCACACAGAGCTCCTGCCATCACCGGCAGGCGGCAGCACATGGCAGAAGTGACCTCCCTGGGGTGGGAACAGCTATCAGACATGTCATGTACCCAATGATAACCATCACAGATCTCTTTTATGGAGCCTCATTCTGAGTTGAACAGTCCTGATGATGCCCACACTGCCCCATGTCTACCTGCTCTGGGAAGGGTCCCAGATCCTATGCCGGCTGTGCCAGGATGTGCCCTACCATCTCCAAGCCTGGCTACTCTCTACCGCCCAGGCAGCCTTGCCTAATTTGTGGACTTCTCAAACTAATGCCCTGCTGCCTAGGGGGAAAGCAGAGAGATTCTAACAAAGAGGAAAACAGGGTCTCCTCTCTGCAGACCACAGGCTTGCTGAACTCCCCGACCCGGGTGGGCCAGCCTTCTCAGGCATGCAGGATTGTAGCACATGGCTGATCCAAGCGACTCCCCAGTGGCACTGTGCCCTCTCTTGTCACTCGAGAAACCAATGCTCTCATGAACAGATCGGGGAGGCTCAGCCAAGCTCAGTGCCAGAAGACACACAGATGGACCAAAAAGAGCCACTGCCGTCTTCTCCTGTGAGCTGTCCTATAGCTTTCATCGGGAAAGGACAGAGCCGGGTGGAGCTGGGACACTGAAAAGTTCTGCTTTTAGGGATGGGAAAGGCTGAGAGAGTGCTAGAACTCGCTGTGCAAGCTGCTGGAGCCCCTGGCCTCCTCTGAACCCTCATACCTGCTGCTCCGAACTTCTGAACCTTCTCAAGAACAGTGCTTAAGAGAACTGTCCTGGGCTGGCACGGTGGCACAGCTTGCTAATCCACCTGTAGTACCAGCATCCCATTTGGGTGCTGGTCGTGTCCTGGTTTCTCCTTTTGATCCAGCTTCCTGCTGACAGACTGGGAAAGCAGCCAATGCTTGGGTCCCTTCACCCATGTGGGAGATCTGGAAGAAGCTGCAGGTTCTCAGCTTCAGACTGGCCCAGTTCTGCCTGTTACAGAAACTGGGGAATGAACAAGCCTATGGAAGATCTCTCTCTGTCTCTCCCTCTCTCTCTGTCATTCTGACAAGCAAAAGAAGTCTAAAAAAAGAAAAAAGCAGCCAGACAACTGTCAGGTGCCATCACACTAGTGATTGGCCCTTCCAAGGTGTCTCTTCACCACTGTGCCCTTGACCTTCAGGATAGTGGATCTGCAATTATGGCTGTTGTGACATCCCAAGAACACTACAGCATGGGGGCCTGTGACCTCGGAAGTGTTACTGCAAACCACCACCCCACCAACCACCACCACCAACAAAAAAATTTCTAAATTGTCAATTCTTATTTTGCAAATTGAAATTGATGCCATTTCAGTCTCTGAATTATTACTAGTCAATTCCATTACTCTGTGGCCTCTACTTCAGTCTGTCTTAATCAGTGCCCCACGCAGGCCTGCAGGGATGGACAAAGTCTCCTCAGGCAGTGACCTTAAGAACCGAATGGCTGTACTCACTTATTTTCATTTGTGACAGGGATGGTTTTTCCTCCAGGAATCAGTTCATGACACACAAGCTGGTGGGGGAGAGGGGGCATCATTAAGCACAGAAGATCGGGGTGGCAGGGGGTTGGGGGTAACAGAGCTTCCTATAGAGGCGAGGGCCCAGCACCCATCAACCTGACATGGAGGGAACCAAGAGGGACTGTGTTCTGGAATCATAATTCCTCATGACAAAACTGAGGCGGGAGCGGCAACAAGCCCATCTTGGACCATCCATTTGAAGGGTTTCTTCTCAGCCCTTTTTTCCCAGAGATTTGTTATTCAGGCTCTGGGATGCCATCGGGGAGGAGTGGGCAGGGCATTAGCATGGAGGGCAATGGCAGGTAGCGAAGGCAGCGCTGCTACGCTCACCACGTGACCTGGTGCATGGAAGACTGTGGTGACCTGTGAGTTACTGAGAAGTGAGAATAGGCAGCTGACTGCCCTTCCAAGTTCCAGGATGGCCCTCAGAACCCATTAGTACTGCTGGGGCAGTGGTGGAGGGCAGATGAGAGAAGAGCCAGGAAGGAATGGGGCTCCATGCTCCCAGGGGCTCTCCTGCCTGCTCCACCCTGAGGGCCGTGGGCATAAGTGCAGGACTCCAAGGAATCAAGGGTCCTGAGGACAGCAGTGACACGGACAGACTCTCAGTGCGCAGCTCAGTCCCTCTCGGCGGGCAGCACAAGAGCTCCTTGGTGGTGTGGGAGAAGCAGAAAGGGCTCAGGTGGAGACCTACCTGGCCCATAACGTCCTCGTCGTAAGACAGCGTCAGGCCCAGGTCAGAGATGTCTCCGTCGTAGCGCTGATGGACAGAGAAGGGGGAGAAGTTGGAGCGCGGGAGCGCCATAACCTCAGAGGTGGCCTTTGGCGGGGTGCTGTGTGGGCAGGGCTGATAATGGGCTGACTGGGTGGTTGAGGGGTGGGTCAGAGTGCCCAGAAGGGATGGTGGGAAGGGAGAGGGCAGATCCATTCAGGGTGCCACGGAGCTCCCCAGCTGCCCATGGCTCCGAGTTCACACCTGTACTCCGGCCACACTGACCTTGATGGAGGTGAGGTTTTTATAGAACTCCGAGTCCAGAGAAGGAAGCTCGTCCACGGAGCTGTAGAAGACACTGTGGTGGTGCCCGAGCAGCTGGCTCAGGAAGAAGGAGGCGAAGGGCACGTCCACTACGATGCCCTGCAGCAGGAGAGGTAATGCTGGCAATCCCGCTGTCTGGGGTCTGGGCTGCAGTGCTGGCACCAAGTGCCCCCTAACCCCAGCCCCAAGAGTCCCGAGACATGTCTTAAGGCTCATGCTGTCACCTGCTGCCTCCCAGGGTGTAAACAGACCGGAAGCTGGAATCAGCAGAGCCTGGACACAAACCCAGGCTCTCTGACGGGAGGCATCCAAAGTGGCTGCTGACAGCCCCTGGTCTTGCAAGAACGAGAGGGGCTGAGAAAGTATCTCTAACTTGTAGACAAGAAACAGAGGCACAGAATATGAGCCCAGGCCACACAACACACAGGGCAGAAGCAGCACTGGGGAGCATGTGGGCAGGGACTGAGGGTACATCTGATGTCACCAGGGCTTGGGACTGAGGCCAGAGAGAGACCACAGTGGATTAGTCCAGAGGCAAAGCAGTTGCCCTGTGAACCCACGCTGTCTTAGCAGCCCAGGTGCTGACATTTTCTGCTGGGAGGGCCCCCTGGGGGTAGGCTGTTCAGGCACCACACTTGGGGAGTCTCTTCTGGCTTGTGATGGTGTGCCTCACTGTAGGGCGTGGCAGAGACCAAAGAACAGCAGCTCAGATACTCAACAATGGTGAGGATGAGGGCTCCGATTCACCCAGGGTGGGCAGCTACCAGGCCCCGGAGCCCACTTACCACCCACAGCTACCCAGTCCCTCACACACAGGAGAGAATAGGACCCATGGGAATGTGCAAATTGCATGGCTGCCCAGGGAGGTATCTGTCCTGGCCTCCCTGCTCTGATCAGTGAAGCAGCAGGTGCCTTCAACTTCCCCAGGAGCCCTTGCTCAGGTAACAAGACATTCTGAGACTACCAGAGCCCAAAGGTCATTACTGTCCTACAATAGGGACCAAGCTCCAGTGTGGTCAGCTTCTAGCACTTAACAATCAAGCCCATGGGACAAGTGATTGCTCCCAGCCTCTCCCATCCTTGAACAACCATGTCACAGGGCTGAGAGCCCTAAGGGAGGAGACCCAGGCCAGGCATCTAGCATCAATGTCTAACATGGCCTGGGTGCTGTCCCTGTCACAGGTCATCCCACGCTGGAATGATCACACCCTCTAAGGCGTCACTTCCAAGTCAGGAAGCTCTGTGCGGCATGCATACCTCATACACAGCCTTCCCCAGCATCTTGCCCACAAACTCAAAGAGCTGCAGGTAATTCTCATGGACGTAGGACGTGGGTGAAGGGTACAGTCTCTCGTCCCCACTGGTTGTCTGCAAGACAAACGGTGGGCAGAGGCACAGGGGTTATTAGGCCTTGCACTGTGCAGCCCTGGGCTCACCTGGAATGTGGTGGCCATTGGCCCCACTCTGGGCTCCTCGGACTACCTTGAACAGGTTGAGTGCTGGGTCAAAGACCCTCTTGATAATCTCCTCCAAGAACTCCTTGAAGACGCCGTCTTGGTCGATACCCGCCTCGTCCACCCCAAGGTCACTGACAAACTTGACGCGGATCACACCTTTCATGGCGTGCTGGGACAGCTGTCGAAGCTGCTCATAGCCGTCCTGCCCGAGACAGAGGATGAAGAGCTGGAGCTTCCTGTGTGACTCAACATGCCCTCCTTGTGGTGCCCTCTCCCCTGCCCCAGGATTCCCCAGGGGAACTGCTACATGTGCACGTTGGGACATGGGGATATATGAGAGCAGTTCTCACTGGCTGCCACGCGAGAGACATCCCGAGGATGGGGCTGCATGGATCTCTGGCGTGGGGAGACTTCCTCCTGCCTCCTGGCTCTGGACCAGGCTAGCTCCGGCTGTTGTAGCCATTTGGGGAGATTTATCTGTAAATCTGTCTCTCAGATAAAATAAATCTTAGAAAAAAAAAAAGTGTTAGGTAGTTGTTAAAAAAAATCACAGACATTAGGAAGTAGAGAAAAGGACCCCTCCGTCCCCAGAGCATGGTGTGGAGGAATGTGGGCTCCCCAGGAGAATCAAGGCAGGGAGCAGTGTGGCAAGCCTGCTGTCAGCGTAGCAGAAATCAGACAGGGACCAAGGCAGCAGGCAGAGGGGCTGAGGCGATGGAAGTGCGCCTGGCCAGGGTGGGGGCAGGGGAAGCCTCCTGCAGCTTCTCCCCGCCCAGGACCACTGCCTGCCTCTGTAGCAGACATACCCAGTCTGGCAGTCCACACACACAGCCTCAGGACACAGCTCAAAAGGTATTATATTGAAGCATCTTGCTTAGTTTTTCTTGGTTCTTATCTGTCAGGGTCTTCCTGGCTTTCATTCCTGCCCCCCAGTGTACTCCGGCTTTTGAAAGGCACATGGACAAGCTGCTGAGGCTTTGATTTTGGAACAATAACCAAAACAATCCATGAAGGGTCAAAGATGGTGGGGCTCAGGAGTGGTCCTCTGAGCTGATGCGGGAGGCCTCATCATTCGGGTGAAACTCATATCTTTCCAGCCAGGCCAGAACCCCTGCAGAGGCCACGAGACATCTCCTGCCAGCCACAGCTGCAGCATTGCCAGGTCGCGTCCAGTCCCTCAAAAGCTGGGTGACTCACTCTGAGAATTTCAGGTCTGCCCAAGATGGGGTGAGAGCAAAGGGTTGGTCAAGGGAATGCCTGAGGCTTCTAGTTCTCAAAGACCAGCCTCTGGCCCAGTTCAACCTGAGAAAAAGACCTTCACAGCAGGCTTGAAGAGAGGAAGTCAAAGAACCTGGCCCTGGCTTCTTGACGCCCTCTTGTGGCCCAGACCAGCAAAGACCACTGGGTTCTGGTGCTCCATTAACCAGACCACCTGTTCAGAGAAGGGATGGGCATATAAATGCCACTCTCTTCCCTAACTCCGTGCCTGACAAAGCATGCTGTTAGGGGAAAAGGAACCAGAAAGCAGACTGCCCAAATCTCCAGACAGATGCTTTCTGAGTCCCCCAAAAGGTGTTTTAAAAGCAGCCCCAGCAACAACACTCGAGGAGGATGTGGAGGGGCTGTCCAAGTAGGCACCACTGCCAACACCACCCTGGACTCTGCAGGCCAGTGGGTCCAAGTAGGCACGTCCCAAGGTCTTGCAGAGACGGGAACTGTGTCCCGGGTTGGTGAGGAGGGTGCTGCTGAAGGGAGTAGTTTCAGCATAATGGGGCCTTCTCTTTGAGTCAGAGCAGCGACTGACCTAGACTGAGCTGGGTGGAAGGCGGATGATAGCTGGCCTCCCAGGTGTATTAAAAAAAGCAAGTCTAACTAATGCACTGGGGAATCCACACAAAGGCTCAATTTTGGCCTTAGCAATTCAGAACTCCATGGGGCCTTCATGGCCACATGGCAAGTCAGAGGGTGCTGAGAGGAGGCTGCCTCTTGTCGGGGAGGGAGCAGCAGCAGTGCAGGGTAATGCTCCCTGCTGGGAGCCGCCCCTGGTAGCTGGCTCCTGCATGTGGCCTGCAGGGTCCCTGTGGGGCTTCCTTCTGTCTCCGAGCATCACATGTCTCCCCATGCTGCCTTATCCAGCAGCTCTAGGAGCCCAGTAGCAACTGCAGATGTGGGGGCAGCGAGGGCTGTGGCCCAGAGCCCTGGGCTGGTGGCCGGCCATATGGCTGTGTGAGGCCACAGGCTCCTAGTCTTCCCTCCCAGGAAAGAATAGGCTAATGAGGAAGAGGCCTTGTGTGATAAAAGGACAGCAGATCAAATGATGTGAGCACAACACACTCTGCCATCAATTAATCCCAGGGCTGATGAGATGGGCACATCTGGGCCTTGGGGAGGGCAGGGAGGTCAGAGAGCTCCATTCATTATACTCCTATTCTAGGAGACTACTGCAGAGTCTTGCTTTAACAAAATCAATGTTAAGACAATCTGCTGACATTTGGAGGCCAAGTGCTTCAGGGCAAGGTTCCTATTGCTAATTTGTATGTGAGCCACTTGCCTTCCATCTCCCAAGTCCCCATCCACACACAACCTCAGGCCCTGGGATGAATGTGCTTTCTGAATGGCTCAGGAACCCTAAGGGCTCTCTTCTTACCCACCCCCCCACTCACAATCAGGAGTCTGGACGGAGTGCCTGGGGGACACACAAACGGGGATGCCATAGAAGAGATGGTGGCAGTATGGCCTCATGGCCTCATTTCCCAAGAGGCACCACCAAGTGTGGTTCTGTGGCCTAGGGGTCCGCACCGGGTGCAGGTCTGCCATGCCCAAGACTAGTTGAGCAGCCATAGAGAGCTGCTGGCAGGAGAGCGCAGTCCTTCCTGCTCCTGGAGCTCAGCCAGACCCAGGAGGGACATAAGCAGTCTAGAGGCCAGCTGCCAACTGATCGTGTCCCATGTCCAACAGACACGCCTCTCTGCGACAGGGCTGTACTCACCTCCAGCATCCGGGACCGGCGGATAGTGATGTGAGTGACGTGTGGGGAGGCAGAGCTGGTTTCCACAAGCCCCAGCTTCTCCTTCTCCTTGGTAACCATGTTGCGGAACAAGAGGACTCTCTGAAATGACAGAAGCGGCTGAGGACTGACTATGTTGTAAAAATGACGTTCAAAAGAGGCCTGCAATCAGAGCCCTGAGACACACTAGTAGTGTGGGCCGCCCGGTTAAGGGCTGCTAGTTACAGTGGAGGACAGTGGGCTTGCTCCAAGATAGTCATGGGAAATAGAAATTAGCTGAGTACATGCCCAGGAAGAATGTTCTGGAAGGAGTGGCCTGCTCACAGTGAGAGTCTGGCAGGAAAGGGGCCAGGGTCAATAAACCCCTATAAGGCCCCAGTGGCCACATTACAAAGGCTGTTCTACAGCTGGACTTGCTTTAAAGGAAATCAATATGATTGGTTTAAAGTCCAGAAACAACTCAAAAGTAATTTTTCCCCTGCCAGATATGTTACAATGCTGTTGCAGTGTGCAGGTGCCTGAGGGCCACAGTGCCAGTGGTCACAGCTTGTTCTGTGCACCACGAACCCTCTCTTTTTCCTTGTCAGATGGCAGAGCCCAGTCTCTGCCCAGTTTGGGGCTAGGGGCCCCCACCCCCAAAGCCGAGAGCCTGACAAAGCACCACCAAGAAGGGAAGGAAAAGCAGAATTAACCCCATGGCGGAGGGCCTGTGCATCTGCATTTAATCATTATGCTGACCACAGAGTCCAGAATTCTACACAGAAGTAAAACTTCCAGCCTCCGGAGACATGCAAGGGAGGGGTTGCTGCTCAGGCACCTGGCCTATGAGCCTGGCATTTTGAGTCCATCCAGAACTCTGGAGTCTTGGGGCCACATGGAAAGCAGCATGTGGCTGAAAACCTAGCAAGGTGGCTGCTGGTGTGGGGGAAGGGTGCTTCCACTGCAACCTTCTTTCTGGCAAGACTCTGGGAGGCAGGAACATGGGGGCCATGTGACATCTGCCACTCTTGAGCATGGCCACCTGGTTGGGAGGAGGGAGTGCGGGGTGCCAGTGCTCTGCAGAACATGAGACCACAGGCAGCACCCTGTATGTGGCGGACAGAGTCGGCCTCCCTGTGACCACAGCAAGGTTGGACTGGGTGAGGCCTGGAAGCAGGGTCAGCTTTTGAGGGAGGGAGGCTGGAAACCCTGGGTGGCTGCAGTGGGCCTATGGTGAGCAGCCCTGGCTATGCTGTGCCCACAAGCAAACAGACACCCACAGTCACCCCGCTAGTGAGTGGGAAGGCACAACAATATCGGAGTTCACACACTGACTGCCACACTCCACTCCACGCCACCTGTGTGTTCTAGGCTCAGGGACCTTAAGTCCCAATCGGAAGATAAGTGGTGCGTCAAGGTGGAAAAGCCACAGGGAAGAGCTCAGAGATGGAGGTGCTGTGGGTGAGAGGCAGCAGGCTTGGGCTCCCACAGTACCAAGTCACCATGTACACCTCCCACTCCACCAGTGTCGCCCACTCACATGGTCCTCCCTGCCTCTGTCCCCAGCACTCAGTGCAGCATCTGCTCTTGCCCAGTCTTGCCCAGTGGCTGCCCAACAGCAATGGGAGGCCTGGGACTGCAGGGAGCCCCAGGAGCCCAGCTCCTGTGTATAACTCACGTTCTTGTGAGGAATGACGTGAGGGATGTACTGCAGGATCAGCTGGGCCCGCTTCCTGTCCTTGTCGAGTTCCTGGTAGAGCACACTGGGTTTGAGATCCCTGGAGAAGACAAGGGTTTGAGGGGAGAGAATTACAACAAGAACGCCTACATTTAGTGCAGGGTTGGTTAACGACAGCCTATGGGTCAAATCCAGCCTACTGATCAGCTGCTCAAGTTTTAGTGGAGCATGTGTCACACTTGTTCCTGTGTCTGTTATCAGCAGTTACTTTCATGTCCAACAGCAGAGCTTCAGTGGCTGTGGTAGACCAGCTGGTCCACAACAGCAGCCACCATGGGCCCCTAACACACAGAGTGGGCCAGGCTGTGTTTTAGGGCTGCAGCATCAAGACCTACGGAACTGGTGTATCCCTGGGGAAATGCTGGTAGACTCTCTTACATCTAAGAGTTGCAGGGGGTCTCCACCCACTCCCTCCAAAATTTAAAAGCAGTTTTTACCCTGGTAATTTTGTTAAACCTAAGGTTTAACTTTCTACACTCTGTTGCTCAGCTCAACTACAAAAACTTCTCTTGCCAGTGTGGGTGAGAAACAGCTGCTAAATGTAAGGACCTGAATGAAGTTGGCCACTATTAATGAGCTTGAATCAAACCCAGCCTAAGCATCTCATAGAAGTGCATGCTAGGGAGGCATCTGGACAGGAGAACGTGAGCACTGAGCAGTCGGCCAGCGCTGAGCTGACTCTAGCCTTAATGAGGCCCCCTGGTCCCAAGCCCCACTGCTCACTTGCGCAGCCAGTGGTCCTCGGGGGCGAAGCGCCGCCGGCAGTCCCGCTCGTAGAGCACCATCAGCCACCCGTGGACAGAGTGGAACAGCTCCAGGGTCTCACCTTTGGCGGTCTCTGTGGGAGAAAACCAGGGTGACTGCCCTGCAGAGGGGTAAGGGGAAGGGCTCCCACCACCTGAGGCCCATGTTAAGCCTTGACCCTCCACACTCTGAAGACTCCTGGGTGTCCCAGGTGTCTGCAGGGCCTAAGCAACTCTTGAACACAATCACTCATGCTCCCTCTCAGAAGTGCCTTGTCCAGGGGATCTTTCTAACCCAAGGAGGTTTGTGCTGGGCAACTGGAAACACTTCAGGAGAGGGCTCCTAGTTCAAGTGGGAACTGACGCATGTGTAGTCGCCATGGAAATTAACTTGCAAAGTCAATTAAGGTGACTCAGGGCAAAGTGAACCACTGTCAGGAATCTGGACATACACATGTAACAGGAAGGATGCAAGAGAGAGTGAGGTGTCTGTGACCACACTACTGTCTGAAGAGGTCCCTGGGGGTGGAGTGGGCATGGACAGACATTTGGACTAGCGATGCAATGTGGGGTGCCTGCATTCCAGACTGGAGCACTGGGGGTTGAGTCCCGGCTCCATTCCCAATTCTAACTTCCTGCTAATGCATCCTCTAGGAGGCAGCAGGTGATGGCTCAAGCAGTTGGGCCTCCGTCACCCGTGCAGGAGACCTGGATGGAGTTCCCAGCTCCTGTCTGTGGCCGACTCAGCCCAGCGTGGTTGTGGCAGGCATTTGGAGGAGTGAACCAGTAGATGGGAGAGCCTGGTCTTATTTACTTATTTATGACTGAAAAAAAAAGAAAAGAAAAGAAAAAGAGGTCCTCGGGAGTGAGGGGATAAAATTTCCGGTGAGGTGGCTCCGTGTGCATTATCAGCTCTTGACAGATACCACCAAAGCTGGGCATCAACCGACGCTAAGAACTCTTGGCCTCCCAGGGTGTAACTTCAATCAAGGGTAGACACCTCCCTCTTACCTACGATGCCATCCCAGATCATCTTAAAGACAAAGGAATTCAGGAAAGAGGAGATGGTGACCAGCTCTTCCAGTTTGAACGAGATCTGCTCTTCATAAACTTCAATGTCATCGAGGATCCTAAACCAAACAGAAATGGACTCAGAGTCTCATCATGAGAATAGGTCAACCGAGGGGACCTAAGTCTGTGACCTTCCAACAAAGAGATAAGTCCTATGCTCTGGAGACGATTACAGAAGAGTTTTCACAGTCGAAAGGAGAGGCTGGCTAGGATACGCTTCAGAACAATGTGGCAGAGGGCAGGTGGCGGTTCAGATGAAGCAAATCTGGCCACGGGTGGGTAGCTGCTGAGCTAGTGAGGATGAGGAGGGTTCATTCTGCTCCCTGCCACCACCCCATTCTTTCTATTTATTTGAAGCCATTCTAAGTAAGATGTTTACAAGAATTTTTTTTTCTTATTCCTAAGGATCTGAGTGTAACACTTTGCTCATCCTTGGCCTTGCTTATGCTGCAGGAACAAGGCCTCCTGACTGTGTCCACGTTTGCTGAGTAGAGCTGAGGAATCTCCTTCAGCACCCTAGAGAGGCACTCCCGTCTCCTGCTAGGTACTTGAATGGATGAATGAATTGCTTACAAGCTCGAGAGTACAGCCCGCTCTCGGGCTACCCTTTTCCAGGCGTGAATGGCGCCTCCGTTCCAGTGGCTCCATATCTCTGCTCTGGCTCCAGCTGCTTGCTGAGCCCAGCCCTACAGTGCTCTCTCTACCACCTGCTGCTTCCAAGTCCCTGGTCCCTCTGGATTCCAGCAAACATGTTCAGCCCCACGGTAGTCTACCTACGTGATGAGGTGCCGGGAACAGTCACAGAACAGCATCAGCATGGACAAAAGTGGCTTGGAGTCCTCGGTGTCCGTGTTTAGGCATTCCAGGAAGAGCCTGAGCCCTCCGTGGGGCCCCAGCTCACAGATGAATGCCCACAGTTTGGGCAGCAGGTCATCGAGGTAAGTGAGACCTAGAAAAGCAGAGAGAAGCCCACACTGCAGGGGAGACTCCACATGCTTGGTGATTTCTCCTGCTCACTGAAAAAAGAAAAAGCTGACATCTCTCAGTGAACATGCAGTGACTGAGAAGAAGGAACAATGAAGAGAAGCATTATCAACAAGTGAATAGCAAGTGTTTAGTGAGAGTTCATCACATGCTGGGCACCAGATATTGGAAACATGTGGTCGTGGCCCTTCGGCCGGGTGAAGCCCAACACTAGCCTTGTTTAAAAAGGAAGGAACTGACACACAGAGTTTTTAAATAAGGGGCCCCAAAGCACACAGCCAGTGTGTGTCAGAGTGGTCAGTATGACATACCATTTACATTTTAAATCTGAGACAGCACAGTTTTCCTGGAAAAGGCCAGAGACTATTTTTGAACCTCATAGGCTAGATGGTCTTGCTGTTATCAAAAACCTTAGACAAACTAACCTGGGCAGTCTCAGCAAACAATAATGTGCAATTCAGGCAGCCCTCAGACCAGGCTAGGCTTGGAGAGCTGCGCCTGGCAGTGTGGACAGGCAGCAACTGAGGACATAAAAGTGGAAGCGAGGTGTAGAAACAGTTTGGCATTGGCCTTATCTGAACTTGAGCTGGCCAGCTGCCCATCTGTAACTGACTGGACACAGAAGCTGTGATTGGCTAGGACTCGGCTATCTTACCCACCTATATGATGCTCTCGGTCAAACTATGGAGGCCTCCTCAGGCCAAATTTCATTAACACTGTCACAACCACTCTGTGCATAGCTCTGGCTGTGTTTTAATAACAGTAGTAAGTTGTACTTGGCCTATGGGCAGTAGTTTGCTGATCCCTGCCTTAAATCAAGTTGTAGGCTCACTCACATTCAACAAACTTCCTTATTCTACTCTTGCTTAGAATTGAAAGGCAGTGAATGATCATAGCAGACAGCAGCATTCTGAATTATTATACAAAACTCAGCCCTGGGTTGGAGCCATTGGTGTGGAGGAGGTTAAGCAGTTGCCTGGGATGCTGGTATCCCATAATGGCACCAGTTTGAGTCCTGGCTGCTTTACTTTAGACATAGCTTTCAACTAAGGTGCCTGGGAAAGCAGCCCTTAAAGTCTCTCTCAATTTATATGGTACTCTCTGAATTAGCTGTCCTCTTTAAGAAAAAAATGATGGAGAGGATATAGAAGACAGAAGATAGAGCTTTGCTGGTTTTTCTAGCTTTCTATTCAAAGTAAGAACTTCTTCAGAGCTGCATTTTAGAGTAAGGGCCACGACAGGGATGTGGCCAGCAGCTGATTCACTGAGGTGTACCAGTCAGCTCCTACTAGGCTCCCTCACAGCTGACTTCCTGAGAGCCAAGGAAGCTGGAAGATCAGCCTTGCCACAGAAGAAGCCTGCTGATTCTGAGAGGTGAGTCCAAACCTGTGAGGATCTGCAGGCGGATCTGGGTGAGCGTCGTCAGCGAGGTCTGGTAGAGGACACAGATGTTACAGACCTTCTGTACCTCGGCAGAGTCGACACGCTTGCCCCCAACAGGCCTGAGGATGTTGCGAACTGACGCAGACTTCTGAAATGCACGCTTCAGGAGGCCTGGTACGGAGAAAAGGGGGATGCAAACAGAGGGTCAGTTATCTGCTGAGCTCTATCCTGCTGAGGGCAGGGCATGGAAGTGAGACACTGTTAGGGACAGAGGAGCCTAGGGAGGGGAGCTCTGTTGTCTCAATTCTTCGTGCTTTTAAAAGGAAATGAGACCAGATAAATATCAATACTTGGGGTTTCTGGTTTAATTATTTGAAAGGCAGGGTGAGTAAGTGAGATCAATCAAGATTTCCATCGCTCGTTCACTCCCCAAACACCCACACCGGTCGGGACAAGGACAGGTCAAAGCCAGAAGCCAGGAATTCCCTGCAGGTCTTTCTCAAAGGTGGCAGGATCCCAGTGCTTGAGCCATCATCTACAGCTCCCCAACGTGAGCAGCAGAAGGCAGCTGGACAGAAAGTGGCAGGAGGACTTGATCCTGGGCACTCCAACACGGGAGCCAAGCGTTACAAGTGGTGGCTTAACTGCCGTGCCACAGTGCCTGACCCCGAACCTGGGTTTTTACTGGGGTTTTCTTTTAGCTACTAAGCCTTCTCATTCATGGCCTGCTGGGCCCATGTTCACGGCTAGCTACAGACAGAGTTTTACAATACACAGAAGAGTAGGAGAAAATCCAGCTGAATTGGAATCTGCCATAGGCAGCTCACTGTAGTGTCCTGGGTGGCAGTGGCAGTTCCTCAAATTCAATCAGAGTGGGCAACAAAAAGCCTGTCCAGAGGGCTTGTTCCTGACCCTGTGGAGGGGATGCTGCCGAGCTGGTAGAGTGGCCTGTGCTTCGGGCCTCTGTAGGAAGAGCCCATCGTGGACGTTGACGTTAGGAACGCCCAGCTTCCTGTGACTACGCCTAGGCTGTGGCACCCAAACGGGAGACCTGGATGGAGTTCCTGGCTCCTGACTTCAGATTGGCCCAGTCCTGGCTGTTGTGGACTTTTGGGGTGTGAAATCAGTGAATAAAAGATCTTTTTGTCCCTCTACCTTTCAAATAAGTCAATATAAAATTTTAAAACACGAACAAATGAAATTCATAACTAAAGTGAAGTTCAGCGGTCATCTGAGGGGCCCTCAGACAACATGGATTGGCTGACATTTCTCTACATACGGAATCCTCCCTTGGTTCATGTATTTATACATACTCGGTCCTTGTTTCCCAAGTCCTATGGCTTGTTTATCCCTGTGCTGTTAAACACGAACCTGAGTTCAGCGACCTCAGACTTTCAGAGCACCCCACCATCAGTGGTGCACATGGTTAGGAAGAGTCCGGGGTAGCCCCTCGGCCCTGGCCACTCACTCTTCATCGGAAGCACGTTCTGCGGGGATGTTGTCGCAGCTGGCGGTGGCTGTGTGTGGGCAGGTTCCTGGTTCTCCAGCAGTTTCTTGCTCAGGATGTCTTTGAAGAAGATGCGGATGAGGGGCACCCCCCACAAGAACTGCAGTTGTTTGGTGATCAAGTGCATCGACTCGTTGAGGCTAGGAGAGAGCAGGAGATGCGCCTGTCAGTTCCCCTGAGGCTTGCCCCGGCTGAAGGCGCCAACTCTCCACCTGGCCTGCTGCCCTACCCAAACTCGCCATCAGTGTGACTGTTATCCACAGGCTTGACACATCAGGGGCATGTCAGAGACCTTCCCTGTCACCCAGCAGATCCAAGTTAGCGCATGTCTGCTTTGCTGCTCTCCTCTTGGCTAGCCTGCAACTGGAGTCCCCACATCCAGTGACTCAATGGCCTTCTCAGCATTTCCTTTCACAATGAAATCCGAGGCACTGCCTGCCTTTGGAAGAGGCCCACGCTGGCTGGACCACTGTGGTGGGAATAGCCATCAGCCCTTGAGCTTGGACCAGGTCACTTGGGCACTGTCTTAGTCCTGAGAAAACCCTAACAGATAACTCCGTATTTCAGAGGGGGAAATGGGAGACAAAGTGAGCTGCCACCTAAAGGGTCGGGGGAGCTGAAACTGGCTGCCTGTGGAGGTGTTCTGCCCAACCTGCCCCGGGACATGCTCACGCTACCCCTTTCCATCATCAGGCTGGGCTGTCCACTGCAGAGTGCCGTCAACTGGCAACGAGGCCCATGGATGATGGGGAGCAACTTCCTTTCCTTCTGGACCTGAGGGCTCTGGGACCCCATGCCTCACGCAGGAATGAACAGACACCAAGCTGGCAGCCTAGCTGCCTGGGCTTTCTCGTGGCCCAGCACACAGGCTTCCCGTCTGAGACACTACCTTATCCCCCTCTTGTGTTTCCACTGCTATCCAGCTCCTAAGGGAAGTTTTGAAAGTTCACGTTGTAGTGTCTCAAAGGAAAAAGATCTAAGGTAATTTCCACTCCCTTCCCTTTGTCATTTTTCTTACTGACATCTCCAACCTATGGCGGTCTGCTCAATCAAGAAAAGACATTGAAAAATGACTGATATAATACATAATTTATTAATGAAAAGAACAAATTACAAAATAATGATCTCTGGGGTGGGCATTGGGTACATCCCATACAGAGGGTCAGCTCCTATCAGAGCACCACGTCAAGTCCTGGTTATTCCACTTTTTTTAAATTTGCTTTTATTGGAAAAGCAGATATATATATACAGAGGAGAGAGAGGAAGATCTTCCATCTGGTGGTTCACTCCCCAAGTGGCCGCAATGGCTGGAGCTGAGCCAATCTGAAGCCAGGAGCTTCTTCCGGGTCACCCACATGGGTACAGGGTCCCAAGGCTTTGAGCCATACTCCACTGCTTTCCCAGGCCACAAGCAGGGAGCTGGATGGGAAGTGGGGCTGCTGGATTTAGAACCGGCGCCCATACGGGATCCCAGTGTGTTCAAAGTAAGGACTTCAGCTGCTACGCTATTGCGCTGGGCCGAGTTACTCCACTTCTGATTCAGTTTCCTGTTAACATGTCTGGTAGGTGGCAGATAATGGCGTGGGTACTTGTAACCCATAGGGAGTTTCTGGCTCTTGGCTTTGGTCTGGTCCAGCCTTGGCTGTTGCAGGCATTTGGGGAGTGAGCCAGTGGACAGAGATCTCTTTTTCTCTATTATTCTGACTTTTAAATAAGTAAATAAATAAAACTCATGGGGCTGGCATTGTGGTGTAGTGGATAAAGCCACTGGCATTCCATATGAACACTAGTTTCAGTACAAGGTGCTCCATTTCTTCTTTCTTTATTTTTTTGAAAAGATTTATTTACTTTTATTGGAAAGTCAGATTTACAGAGTGAAGAGGCAGAAAGAAAGATCTTCTATCCGCTGGTCCACTCCCCAAGAAGCTACAGTGGCCAGAGCTGAGCCTATCTGAAGCAAGGAGCCTGGAGCTTTTTCCAGGTCTCCCAGGTGGGTGCAGGATCCCAAGATTCTGGGCTGTCCTCTACCGCTTTCCCAGGCCACAAGAGGGAGCTGGAAGGGAAGAACTGCTGGAATATGAACCGGTGCCCATATGGGATGCTGGGCATGCAAGGTGAAGACTTTAGCCACTAGGCTACCACACTGGGTCCTAGGTGTCCCACTTCTGACCCTGCCTCCTGCTATTGGCCTGAGAAAAGCAGTGGAGGAGGGCCCAAGTGTGTGGACATCTGCATTCGTATTGGAGATCTGGATGAAGCTCCTCATTTTGGCCTGTGCTAGCCTTGGCTGGTGCAGCCACATGGGGAATAAACCAGAAGATGGAAGATCTCTCTTTCTCTCTGCAACTCTTTCAAATAAATAGTAAATCTTTAAAGCCCCATAAATCTCATTGTTTTTAAATCTACTGACAGAAAGGGATGTTCACTCAGTCTCAGGGTACTGGGATTATGGGATGACTTTCATTCTTGTTGGTCTTATGTATATTTTATACAACTACTATATGTAACAGAAGCTGGAAGGAAGAACAAAGGAAGGAGGGGATGCTGGAGGGGGGACATGCAGGTGGAGCAGAAGAGACACCAGCTTGTCTCGGGGCCTCACCCGTAATCCACAGACTGGGAGAACCAGCCAAGGACGGGGTGCCAATGCGTCAGGTTGGACTTCTTCTGTGACACATACTTCTGGCAGTAGCACAGCATCTGGGTGAGCACACTCACAAACCCGTCCGTCTCCTCCTCCAGCACGCGGGGGTTGAGTGAGCCCAGCTGCAGGAGGTTGCCTGCCGAGACAGAGGTGAGGGTGATAGGCCCAGCCACTTCGCAGTCCTGTTCTTTACCCACGGTGCCGGAGGCTGCCGAGCAGGGGCAAGACACAGCGGGGTGACAGTGAACAGCCCAGCTCTGCCACTGAAGACTCCTGTGGTCCTTCCTGACTCCCACCAGGCCCCCCAAGCCTAATTCCTCACTAGATGATCAGAAGAACAATTCTCATTTTCCACTTGAGGTTGCAGGCAGGCCCACATGGAGTGGCAGGCACACAGCGGTGCATGATCTCTAGTCAGACTCACAAGTGACACAAATAAAAACCAAGGGTGTTCTTAACGACCACCATTTTCCCAGTGAAAGCAGTTTCCACATATAGAGATGCAAATAATTTCACCAGGTTGTTTTTAACAAATGAAAGCAACTGATTTTTACCATAAAAAAAAAAAAATCAAGAGGGAAACCTAAGAAAAATGCCCTGGGAAACTGCCTTGACACCACGCTCCCTGGGTTATTTTGTATTCCTGGTGTTAAGGTATGTTTTGGACCCTCCCCATAAAACACAGCTCCAGGAACCTTTTTCTGTCTAATGCCAGTTTCTTAATAGGCAGTGAGAGTAAGTGCCTCCAACTGTGTGCAAAGGCTTCTGTCCACAGTCTGTCCTCTGGTCTTCCTTCGCCGACAATGGAAACCTTGTCAAACCAGCAAGGCAGGTACCAGCTGCTTCGAGCCCCACCCAGCTCTCTGGGTGCTCACTGTGCTGTCCTGTCTCCCTTAGCTGCAGGAAGCCTAGGGCTGACATCCAATGTTTCACATTTACGGTTGCTTTGCTAGCTTACCAGCTTATTGCACCTCCTGAGGGATTTCCAATTCTATGCAACTACTTTAACTGCCTCTTAGAATACAAGCTCTTTCTGATCAGTACTCACAATCATTACTACAAACATCTCTAATGAGATGTTCAAACATTTGGGTTTCCCTTGCCACCCAGAACACCCCGTGGGTTCCCAGCCGCCGACACTCACCCATTAGACAAAGGGTATGGCATCCCTCTAAACTTTCACATACATCACGGCACCGATCCTTGTCTCTTAGGAACAGGATGAACTTACGAAACATGTCATGAGATTCTAAAACGGTGAGACGCTGCAAACAATAGCACACCATTAGAGTAGAAACAGACTGGGAGGAATTTCCCACCAGAGCATGAACTTGTCTGTTTGCAGATCACCCCTTATGGTGTGGAACACACTATCAGGCGCAAGAAGAAAATGGACTAAGAGGAGAATGGCTTCTCGAGGCTGCTCAACACCAGTGTGTCTTCAGTGGCTTATTAGCTTTAGAGAAAAATCAGGGCCAAGGATGGGAATCAGCAGGCATGACGTTTGACTTTCTCATTTCTAACAAGACAAGATAAAATGGGATTATTTTAGGGGTTCAGGGGGATGCTCAGAGAGCCCACTTACCTCAGGGGTCACTGTGCTGAGGTGGGTGATGAGAGCAGGCACAGCCATGATGTGGATGAGGAATGGTTGAAGTAGATTGTCCGAAAACTGGGCAGCAATCACAGGGCTGGACACGGACAGAATGGCACACACACATCAGCTTGTTCTGATGGGTCTATGTGTGCCCCTGGATTAAGGACCAACCCATCAGCGCCTGCCAAATCCCTTAAATTACCCTTCATGGGAATTCCAGAAAAAACTTCAAGTAGTTCATGGAAAAATGGCATCAAATGTATGCTTATTCGGGGGTTAAAAAAATGAAATTCATTTTTAAAAATTTAATATATATTTTCACGAACTTTTAAAGGGCCCTGACAGGCACAGATTTCTATTTTTTTTGAGGCACCAACATAAACTGTTTTTAAGTCCCCTTTTCCATGAACTTATTTTTAAAAATGATTATTGAGAAAGAATCATACAGCTGGAGAGCTCTCACTGGTTAGCTCACTCTGCAGCGCTGGAACTAGGCAGGGTTGAAGGCCCTAACCACCCGGGCCATAAAGCGCTGCCTCTCAGGGGCTGCATTAGCAGGAAGCTGGATTCAGGATGTGGTAGCAGGGATTGAACCCATGCACTTTGATGTTGTCTTACCTAAGTGTTTAAACCACTATGCCAAATAGCTGCTCCCATGAACAAGGGGCATGGTTGAGACTGTGAAAGTGCAATACTGTGCAGGCAGGGGAAAAAAAAAATCATTTTTTCAAGTTTCCCTGACATGAGAGGATGCTCATGATGCAGTTAAGGCTTTAGAAACAGCAGGATAAAAAGACAGGCAGGGGAGAGGTGAGAGAAGGACATGGGGTGAGGAAGAAGAAGGGGCTCTCGGAGTGCTGGGCCAGCTCAGCTCTCCACTGGGGGGTACCTGCCCAGATACATCTGCTACGTGGTAACTCACCAATAACTCGACTTCAGGGCAGCATTTTATTCAACAAGCATATATGCAAAATGATGCGAATACTTAAAAATATTGACAAACATGTAAATGCAAACATTGCAAAAAGCACATGGAAAAAACACAATGACAAGATTCATTTATTTTGGTGTGAAACTTTTTTTTTTTTAATTTGTGCATAGAATTTTTCATAATAGGTGCTTCCCATGAATTTTTTGAGGTTTCCGTGAACATAAAATACTGAAGATGGGGAAGACTGAGAGAACGTGATAATTTATGACTGGATTGTAGAGTCATGAGAAATCTCTCTTCTTTATTATATTTTACTGTTTTACCTAGACTTTCTTTTACAGATTTATTTCACTTTTATTAGAAAGGCAGATTTTACAAACAGAAAGAACCAGAGAAGTCTTCCACCCACTGCTTCACTCTTCCAATGGTTAAGCCGATCCAAAGCCAGGAGCTTCTTTCTGGGTCTCCCCTGTGGGTTCAGGGGCCCAGGGATCTGGGCCAGAACCAGGGAGCTGGATCAGAAGTGGAGCAGCCCAGACACAAACTGGCCCCCGTATGGAAGGCTGGCACCAAAAGTGGAGGATTAGCCCCAGCATTTTACGTTCTATGAAAAAGCCACTTCAAGCTGCCAGCTCTACTTCTGATCCAGCTTTCTACTAATCACTTGGAAAAGTGGGACCCTACACCTGCAGGGGAGACCTGGAAGAAATTCCTGGCTCCTGGCTCTGGATCGGCTCAGCTCCAGCCACTGTGGCCATTTGGGAAGTGAACCAGAGATGGCAGATCTTTCTTTCTGAATCTCCTTTTCTGTGAAGATCTGCCTTTCCAATAAAAATAATCTTTTTTTTTTTTTTTTAGATCTTTCTCTCTAAATCTGCCTTTCCAACAAAAACAAATAAACCTTTTAAAAAAGTATACTTCTGAGATCAATTTTGTTGGCATAAGAGAACCTTATAACATATAAGGCTGAAATGTACAGAATATCCATGCTCACGCCGAGTACTTGTTCAGACAGTGCTGACCAACCAAGCTAATCTCACTGAATCCAAACTAAAGAGAGCCCACATTTTCCCACAAGTCAGAAGGAATTTGTTCATAATGGGACTGAACAGTTCTCTACACAGGAGAAGCAGATGGGACAGAGTGCCTTCTTTGGGGGCTCTCTTGAGAACTTAAGGATTCCCATTCCCCAAGCAACTAGGATGAGGGACTCCATGTACGTGGCACATCCTGTCTGGTCCCTCAACGTTCTAATGGTTGAAACCCATGTCCCTAACATCAGGCCATTTACACTTTCCCCCTGTCCTTGGTGGCCTCCCCCAGCTCTTGGGTTTCTTTCACTTTGCCAGAAATAAAAAGTGGATCGAGGGCAGGTGCTTAACCTAGCAGTTCAGATGCCAGCCAAGATGCCCACATCCAGCATCAGCCGCTGGCTCCAGCTCCTGTCTCCAGCTCCCTGAGAATGCAGAGCCTCGGAGGCAGCAGTGAATTCCTGCCTCCTGGCTCCAGCCCAGCCCAATAATGGCTGCTGTGGGCACCTGCGGAGTGAAACCCGTGGATGGCTGTGCTCTGGCTCCCAAGTTTTAGCTAAGATTTACAAGAAAGGCCTGCCTCTAGGTCCCTGGCAGGATGTAGGCGGTTCATGTTGGACATTCTCCTGTGGGGGTCACCCTGCAGGGACATTCAGGGCACCAAGGAAGACTGGAATAACGGCAGCCGTCACAGCTCTGTTGATTTCCCCAAGAACAACTCCCCCTGTCAAAGCCGACAGGTGGGCAGGTCTGTCTCCATCACTGAGAATGAGAGGAGAGGGAAGCGCAAGGACCCGGCGCTGGAGCGTGCTCACCCTTCGGCCGGCGTGTCTCACTCACCGTAGTGCCAGGGAGAAGGCCGCTGTCAACATGCCTGTGGACAGGCAAGGCCGTGGTCTCGCCAGGCCTCGTGTTAACAACACCTGAAGAGAACATGTGAACTGCTCAGGGTGGGCACCAGCTTTATTTGATTGAACACTAAAAAGCAGCAAGGAAGTCAAAGGTAGTGCTTCAATTAAAAAAAAAAAAAAAACTGTACTTAAATATTTTTTAAAAGGACAAGGGAAGAAAAGGATTACACACAGAAGTGCCTTCTACCTCTCACTCTCTATTTCAAATTATGCTACATTTAAAAATAATAATAAACAGCTGGAAATACGCAGTTAATAGAGAGCATACCAGACTTGACATTTCCAGTGACTGGATCATTTTGGAGGCAGTTCAGAATCGGGCTGCTGGGGAGAGGGATCCTCCGCCTAGACCCACTGCTCACCACCCCACCTTGTGGCTTCACACCATCTCAGGGGGTGTGGAGATCAGAACGTTAAACAGGATCAGAAAGCAGCCCATGACAGCGCCAGGCAGACGGGAAGGGATAAATCAATTTTCCCCAGTGTTAGTCTCCCTGTTCCCTGTATTTCTACACAGCAAGTATACTTCTCACAATGCCTGGAGGTGCAGACTGGCATGAGGCAGGTGGAGTGGACAGAGGGTGTTTGAGGACACATGGCTAGAAATCTAATTCCTGATCACCAGCCAACAAGGAACCCGAGGGAATGAGCCCAAGGCTCCTGCCTGAGTTTCAGTGTTAAGAGACCGATTACCCCTGGGGCGAGAAGTGCCTAGAAGGATTGTGGTGCCACTGTCCTCCCTTGACCCGAACCGCAGGTGATCCAAGGCAGGGGGAGGGAGGAGAGAATACAAGGCATTCAAGTCTTCTGCAAAAGGCTGCTTTCTCGGAGGAAGGCATTGGGTAGGCTGAAGCAAAAGGCAAAATTCCAAGCTTGGGCAACTGGAGTGTGTGGGGAGCTTGCATTTGAGGGCTTGGGGTCACACACCTGCAGCACAGGGTAAAACCCACGCTGGTTGAGGTGTCCCATTATATTTGCACACATGTGGTTCATGGCTGGCCGAAGGCTCTCGCCTAAATAAAGAAAAAAAGGTTCAGGAAAAAAACCTCTCTCTTACAGGTGACAATGCTGCCCTGCATCAAGGCCAGGCGAGAACCTGATGCTATCTGGCTTGCCTTTCAGCTCCTTAGGTTGGTGGCCCTGTGCAACTGGAATTGTCCCTCTGGGACAGCCTGGTTCAGGTGTCACCTGTGGCTTCTCCCAGCTGGAAGCAACATCTGACCCCACAGCAACCCCTGTCCCCCAAGTGTCTTGTCTAACCCCTCCTAGGCCTGGTAAATTTCAGTTCCCAGGGTCACCTCCTCTCCACCCAGGGACAGAAGCTTCCAGATGGAAGTCAGTGTTACCTCTGAGAGGCGAGAATAACGTCTACCTGCTGGCCCAGGGCCAGTGCTTTCACAGCCCTCGCTGCTCCCAAACCTTCTTTCGGGGGAGGCAAGGTTCCCAATTGTCCCTTCAGCTCTTGGCTCAGACACCACTTCTTCAGGATAGCCTGAGCCCAGGACCAAGAGTCTCCCCTGGCCCCACTGCCCTGAACACCCTGTCTCGTCTTCCAAGCACCAATGACACCATGGCCATTTTACATACACACGGGTGACGGCTATTCAGTGTCCCCAGCCTAGCAGACTCCAGCCTATGAGGCAGGGAGTGTCTGTGGCCAGCCCCCAAAACTGGCTCGGCACAGTGGCTGGCACACAGCAGGTGATTTGGTGGCTGGATGAGTGAATTAAATATGCGAAATCTGAGATGCTAAGCACATGTTTCAGGAAAGGCGGCGATGCAATGCACATTTTATGAGCTAAAAGGAACAACAGGAGTCCTCTGCCAGGGCACCTGTGGATTTTGCATCCACAGATACAACCACTCATGGCTTGAAGACATTGTGGAGAAAAGCTGCATCTCCAGCAGACATGTGCAGGCATTGGTTTTCTTGAGGTTGCACTAAGTGCACAGTGTAACAACTATTCACAGAGCCTTTCTAGTGTATCAGGAAGTCTAAGCAGCCTAGGGAGAGTGTGCCTCAGCTGGGGCAAGCGTGCCATGTGCTCTAAGCGACTCATGCGCCTGTGGCTTTAATGTCTGCAGACATCCCGTAGCAAGCCACACAGACCCAGAGAAACCACCGTGTTCACCAGGGTGTCCTGCAGAGGAACCACACAGATTAAATGACTAAGCATTCAGAGGCTAAGGAGCTACAGATATCATGAAAATGAAGGCAGATCAAATGTGGGGCAACTGGGGTGGGGAAGAATACACAGAACCAAACATCCTGGACAGGATGATGCAGTCTGGTGGAGGGCGGCGGGGACCAAAATACCAATGACAAAGCAAAGAGGACCCCGGGCTGTGCAGGGAAACACCAGGGAGGAATCTGAAATGAGTCCCACAGACCTTTTCCCCGCAGAATTTTCCACGTTGCGGTGTCAGTGAAGGTGACGAGCATGGTGAGGTACAGGGTGATGAGTTTGGAGTCTTGCAAGATTTCAGGCTGGAAACAATAGGGGAGCAAAAGTGAGACAAGACCCACGCCCTCTGGGCCAGACTGCGCAGTGCCCACTGGGCTGCTTTTCTCAACTCTATTAACTGCATCAGGAGTTAAGTCCAAGCTGCGTCTTCATCATTCCCTCCATCTCAATCCCCACGCCCTGGGCCAGCACAATGACCACTTTAGGAGTTGAATGACAAGAAGTCAATGATGGTTGCTTGACCATGGAAGTAAACACTCCTAGGAATGGAGAACTGGACATTCCTAGAGAGTGAGATGACCCGCTCTGCCTGCGACCCTGCAGTCAGCCAGACAGCACAGCTGCAATGGAGCATAAAGGGTACTTTGGAGTTGGCCTTTGGGGCTCGGCTGTGTCTTGGTTGTGTGATGTTGGCTGTTTTTCCATCTCCCTGTACCTTTGTTTCCTCTGTGGTTGATTAGAGAGAGTAACCCTGCTTTCCTCACAGGGCTGCCAGGGAAGTAAATGGACCACAAAGCACCGAGAACAGAAAATGCACACAAAGCACCGAGAACAGAGCCTGGCAATTGGTGCTGTCTAATGTGCTAATGTTGATGATGGCTCCCTGTTTCACAGTGAGCTGGGCAAGAAACCTGTCTGGCCATCCTACAGCACATGTGCCTGGAGGGAACCCAGGGGGCACTGGGCTCTAAGCAGTAAGGTCTGGAATGAAATCCTGCCATCTGCAGTGACATGGATGAGAGAGGAGTACGCTAGGTGAAGCGAACCATCAGGGGCAGAAAGATGAGCACTGCACATTCTCACACACGGATGCCCAAACAGCCGACCTCACAGAAGCACAAAGTTGTTACAGAGGCTGGGAAGGGTGCCGAGTGCAGGAAGATGGAAAGGGGAGAGTTAATGGGTTTAGCAGAGCAGGAGTATTTCTTAGTGTTCTGTAAGCATAACTACAAATTATAACAATAAACACTGCATATTGAAGAATCAGGAGACAGGGTGTTTGGGGTAGTGGTTAAAAGGCTACCAGAGAGATGTATATCCCACAATGGAGTGTCTGGGTTGAAGTATTGGCTGGCTGGCTGGCTGGCTTCCTTCCTACTGGAAAGGCAGGTTTTACAGAGAGAAGGAGAGACAAAGATCTTCCAACTGTTGGTTTCACTCCCCAAATGGCCAGAGCTGAGCTGAGCCAATCTGAAGCCAGGAGCTAGGCATCTCTTCTGGCTCTCCCACATGGTGGCAGGGTCCCAAAGGCTTTGGGTTTACTGCTACTCTTGGCCATAGCAGAGAGAGATAGATTGCAAGTGGAGCAGTATGGAATGCTGGCGCTTGCAAGTACAAAATTAACCTGTTTTTTTCCTTAGGATTAGCCTGTTGAGCTACAACACCGGCCCCTGGCTCCATTCTCGATCATAGTTTCCTCCTAATGCAGATCCCAAAAGGTATCAGGTGATGGGTTCCTGCTACTCCCCATGGTGACCTGGATGGAGTTCCTAGTTGCTGGCTTCAACTTGGCTTTTGCTAGCATTTAGAGAGTGAACCAGCAGAGGTCTGTCTGCCTTTCAGATAAATAAAATTAATAATGGAAGAAAAAAAAAAAGCTAGGAGAGGGCTCTGAATATTTCTAACACAAAGAAATAATGAGTGTTTGAGATGATGGATACCAGTTACCTGATGTGATCATTACATGTTGTATACATGGATCAAAATGACATACTGTACCTCATAAATACGTATCAATTAAAATGACAAAATAAACTTATAGACACACACACCCAAGGACATGGAGTAAAGGAGGGGCTGTAACTTGCTCAAGAGCACATGAGAAGGCCTGGTGTGGCAGTCTAGTGGCTAAAGTCCTTGCCTTGAACATGCTAGGATCACATATGGACACTGTTTCTAATTCCTGCAGCCCCACTTCCCATCAGCTCCATACTTGTAGCCTGGGAAAGCAGTCAAGGATGGCTCAAAGCCTTGGGACGCTGCACCCCTGAGGGAGAGGCTCCTGGCTTCGGATCAGCTTAGCTCTGGCCATTGCTGTCACTTGGGGAGTGAATTATTGGATGGAAGATCTTCCTCTCTGTCTCTCCTCCTCTCTGTATATCTGACTTAGCAATAAAAATAAATAAATCTTAAAAAAAGGGAGAGGCACATGGGAAATGAATAGCACAACTGAGATGAAATTTGGATCTCCCTGGCTCCAGAACTAGTGACTTCTGGTTATGTCTATTCTCCCACATACATTTACTGTTTCAAAGCAGAAGAGCCTCTTCTCCAAGAGAAATGTGTTGGATGTAGACAGAAGGCAGAGCACAGATGTGTCCGCCTCACAGGAGGGTACACGTGACTGCCTGGTACGAAACAAATTGTTGCCTGGTAGAGTAACTGCCAAGTTGGCTGCGAGGCACTTGGGTGAGACCCTTGAACTCCAAAGAACAGGTCTGAGGAGTGCTGCTCAGCCTCCACTGCCTCACCGGACAGGCCACAAGAGGACTGCTGCTGCCTCACTGCCATGCTTGGGCACAGGGGTGGCCAAGAGCTATTCCTGAGTACCCCGTGATGCTTGGGTAAGGGTCATAGGGTGGGGAGAGGGTTGGGGGTTCTGGGGCCATGTACCTCATCCCTCAGCTGCTTCCTGAGTCCCTGCCTGGTCCGTCCCTCCCACAGGCAAAGTGAGAGTAGCTGCTTTGTCTGTCCACACCCACCCTTTCCTGACACAAGGGTGGCCATGGGACCCGGCTCAGCCAGTGGCAGTAACTCGTCTTCTCTCTACTGTGATCCGTCCAGCCCAGGAGCCCAATGAGACTTCAAGAGTCTGCCCAGACTCTGTCAACTGACATGTGAGGCAGGCCCCTCTCCGTTCTGTTCACTCAAGACTAAGCAAAGGGAGCAGGGATTTAGGACAGCAGTTAAGGTGCCACTTGGGATGGTAACTTCCTACTTTGCAGTCCCTAGGTTCTGATTCCAGCTTCCTGCTAACGCACACCTTGGGAGGCGGAAGGGGAACACTCAATTACTTGGGTCCCTGCCACTGATGTGGGAGACTTGGACTGAGCTTCCAGCTTCTGGCTTCAGTCTGGCCTAGGCCTGGGTACTGCAGGTATTTGGGGAACAAACCAGCAGAGATATTTCTTTGTATCTGCCTTTCAAATGAATAAAATAGTTTTAAAAAGGAGAGATTGTGAAGACAATAATGCTGGCTGCCATGACGACAGCAGGAAAGAATACACTGACACCCGAGGGAGAGCAGGGATGAGACATAAAAAATGAAAGGCAGAATTCAGACGAACCCAATGCAGATCGTCCCAGCTGCCACGCCAGGCAGTTTTCTGGAACAAGATGCTCTTTCTTGCCTAGCCTCTGTGTTAGGACGAGTTGTGTTCAAAACAGGTTTCTGTATGTAACAAGAGGCATCTCTAGTCACCAGACCATGAAGTGTCCATTACATGAAAAGCAAGCAAAGAACAACAACAGGCTCCCTGACATGGACAGGGCAGCAAGAGCACCCAAAGTTCAGCCTTATGTGTTCATTAAGTGTGCTTACAGACCTGTTCTCCCAGAATAGGAACTCAACCAATCAGGCTATGGCTGGTGGACCCCCACAGGTATAACCCTGGAGGGCGTGACGGGAATGCGGGACACAAGGAAGAAGGGCCCCAGATGAGGGTGATGCATTTAGTCTGCTTTTTCTTTCTTTCTTTTACCTTGAGCTGCTCAAGAAACATACAGCAATACCACAGAATGTCCTTGATCTGTTTGATCCACAGGAGGGTGAGATCCTTGGAAAGAGCCAAAGACACGTACCACGCCTGCAAGCAGAAGCAAGAGGGAGGTTACTGCACATCACGTCGTGGATCCTGGCTACTGGAGTGAGATCTCCCAGAAGGGAGGTCTTACTGAAGCAGGAAGGGAGTGGACAAAAAGGCAGCACCCAGGACTTCTCTGAACATGGAAGGTCAAGATCAACTGGACAAGTAAGGGAATCTCGCATGCCGACTAAGGTGAGAGCAGTACAAGGCTCCCCGGACAAGGTGCTAAGGGTCTGGCCACACCTCCTTAAGCCTTCCACCCATCACTCAGTTGTATGAGGAAGGGAACTAGGCTCGATGGGGGTAGGGGGAGAAGGAGAGGGTTTCAGAAGGAACTCTTGGTCAGTCAGGCTGGCTGGCAAGAGCTGGCAGTGTCTTCCTCACCTTGGGTTCGCTCTCGGCATCCATGCTGCTCAGGATGCTGCGACACAACTTCTCAAATCTCTGCAAGAGGCAGAATGGGGTTATAAACGATCAAGACTCACTCATGCTCGCCGTGCTCCTGGTAAGTGCACCCCAGCTGCCGGGGCGTCACCTGGGTGATGGGATTTCACGCCCTCCTACGGTTGTGGGGCCTGAGTTCCTGAAGGGCCAGAGGCAACTGTCAGACAGATGGCCCAGGGACAGGATGTTTTATAAAGTGGTATATACTGTACATAAAATTCCAGGTGGACTTTCCCTTTTTTCCCCAAAGGGGACAAAGAATCAAACTGGTAAATTGGACTTGGATTCCTGCAGAGACCCAAGCTGCTTCCTCAACTGTGCTTCCCCATTTGTGATTTTGTTAGCACCACAAACACTGGCTTTTATATCACGATCATCAGATGGTTGCATCACCCTGTTTAAGTGATACCTGGGAAGCAGGTCACACACGCAGAGGTATCCATCCTGGATGGGGCATCTGAGACAGTGTTGCCCTGAGCAGGCTGAGCAATGACAAAACGGCTCACAGCTGCCAAGGGGGTGGCCTGCTTCCATGGCGGCATCCCCACCACTAGTACAGCTACCTTGCTGCTTTCCTGGGATTGTGCTCATGCGGAAGGTGTAAACTGCCATGTTTTGTTTGGTTGGCAGGATATAAAAAAACATGTATCAGTGAGTTACCAACTGTACAAAGTAGAACAATGAATGTGAAGATACAGTTTGTGGGTAACACTTAAAAAAAGAAAAAAGATAAGAGCTTGGGTCCACCACTAGCTGGAGTGGAGCCCTTGTAGCCAGTTAGTTAGGGTTTGTTTTGATTCATACTTCATATTATATTTTGTCTCATGGGGGTGGGGGGGTTCTTCTACCAAGTTTCCTAGTTTGCCTTGCCCCATATGCATCAGAGTCCAATGTGTGTTCCTAACAGTCAGTGTAAAAAGATTCTGAGAACTGGGTGTAGTCCTTACAAAACAGGGGCCAGCACTGCAGTGTAATGGGCTAAGCTCCTGCTTAGGCCATACTGGAGCACTGGTTTGAGACCCAGATCCTTGGCTTCCAATCCAGCTCCCTGCTAGCACACTGGTAAGCTGGCACTGGGTAAGCTAAGCGCTTGAGCCTCTGCCACCCACATGGGAGACCTGATTGGAGCCTCTGGCTTCAGCCTGGTCCAGCCCCAGCCCTCATGGCCAACTGATGGAAGATGGATTTGTCTCTCCCTCTCTGTCACTCAGGCTTTCTGACAAACAACAAAACAAAGTATTTTCAAGGATTCCTTACAATACAGCTCTCATGGACATGAGAGGTGGGACTTGGGGGTAAGGGGAGACAGTGCATCGCTCACCCAGTTACTCTAAGGATAGAACAGGTTCATCTCTGTAAACTACTTGTAAGAAAATGACCTGCCATGTGGGAGGACTGTGTAAGTCTGGGATGATCATTTACCTCGTTATCCTCTTTAATTCTGAACAAGAACAGCAGCTTCCTGGCAACCTTAAAAATACAAAGTGCACTTCTTTTACTGCTCCCAGCATCATCTGCTTTAAAAAACTCATCGATCTCTCTCCTAGGAAGGGTGGGGAAAAAAAAAGTTTTCAATTGGGAGCTCAGAGTATTTGAATTCTCTTAAGAACATTAAGCATGAACTCCCTTTCCATGGCTGAAGACCCAGAGTCAAACAGGCCAAGGGGCTCTTGGTGCCTAACCTGATGTCTTTATGCAGGCGACGCCGGCAGAGGAAACTCCGCACGTGAGCTTGGATCGCTAGGATGGCGCGTTCCCGCTCCTTCTGCACCAGCCGTTCCTCTCGTGCCTGTCGGGCCCGGTCGATGAACCATGCTCTTGAGGTCTGAGACACGGTGAACATGTTTGCAACTCGCACGAACCCTGCAGGGACAACGGAGAGCAAGCTGTTGCAGGTCACTGTGGGAAATGGACACACATACGGAAAGGCCTCACGAGCGTAGGATGGGCAGTGATGGCAGGAGGATGCTCAGGGCCCCCTGGGGTGTTCCCAGCTCTCCTGGCACAACCTCCTATGGTTCCTTTCATGCAGCTCTCCTAGGACAGGGATGCTGATCTAGTAATAAATGGTTACATTTGGGATGGGTGGTTGGCCTAGCAGTAAAGACACTGACTGGGGGTGTCTGAGTCCCCAGCTTTGATACCTGCCTCCTCATTCTAGCTTTCTGCACATCTTGGGAGGCGGCCATGATGTTCTCAAGAACTAGCATACTGTTACTGAACCTGGACTGAATTCCTGGTTCCCAGCTTGGACCCAAGTCCTGGCCCTTGTGGGCATCTGGGGAGTAAACCACTGTACAGGAGACATTTCTGTCCACATATTAGTAAGTAAACACACACACAGTTTATCATACCACAGTGGTTCCAGCTCTGGCACTTCTGCCTTGGATCCAGTATCCTGCTGATGTGCCTGGGAAGCTGCAGAAGTTGGCTTACGTACTTGGAACTCTGTCACCCACGCGGGAGATATTTCTGGCTTCTGGTTGTGGCAGGCCATCGGGAAGTGAACCAGTAGATGAAAAAAAAATCGGTGTTTCTTCCTATCAGTCTGCTTTTCGAGTACATGAATGAATTTTTTAAGGAGCAAAAATAGTGACTTTTAGTACTCACTACAGTTCATAAAATTGAATGTGTTCAGTTGTGGGAGCCACTTATTCTGCTATCTACAAAGTGGCAATGAAGCCTCTCTAGCAGATGTAATAAGACTGTTTAAGACAGACATTACAAATTTACATTCCCGGGCCCGGCGTGATAGCTTAGTGTCTAAAACTTTTGTTGATGTTTAAGATTTATTTTTACTGGAAAGGCAGATCAGATTTACAGAGAGGAGAGACACGGGAAGCTGGGCGGAGTGGCAGGCAGAGCTGCGCATAGAACGCAGGCCCTCTGCTATGAACACTGGCTCTTTTAGGCTATGTGCCCACTCCATTTACCATGACGTCATGGTCACGGCAGACCAGCGCCTCTCTTCTAGTTCTTCTGAAATGTACTGCATTGCTAACTGTATTCTCCCTGCCGTGTAATTAGAACAGTTTATGCCTCTAGTCGGCCTGTACTCACCTGTCTCCCTCCCCATGATTCCCTGTCTCCAGCAGCCACTAATCTGCTCTCTGCCTCTACGCGTCAATGCTGCAGGATTCCACAGGAATGACGGCACAGACTGGCTGTGTGTCTGCGTCTGCCTCGTTTCCCCTGACAGAACGTCTTCAGGCCGGCCGTGCAGCCACAAGTGTCAGGTGTCTATTATGTTCTGCGTACAATGGGATTCCATGGCATCTATGTTACCCTGCCCTCCAACCTGTTTATTCATTGTTGAATACTTAGGCTGATTCCAAACCAGAACTGGAATCGACATGGGTCTGAAAACAGCTTTGTGACAAACCCATCTCATTTCCCTTGGCTTTATGTCTTGCAGTGGCCACAGGGTCATAAGGTGAATCTATTTCTATTTTTTTTTTTTTTATTGGAAAGTCAGATCTAGAGAGAGGAGGAGAGAAAGATTTTCCATCTGTTGATTCACTCCACAAGTGGTTGCAACAGCCAGAGCTGAGCTGATCCAAAGCCAGGAGCTAGGAGGTTCTTGTGGGTCTCCCATGTAGGTGTAGGGTCCCAAGGCTTTGGGCCATCTTCGACTGCTTTCCCAGGATACAAGCAGGGCGCTGGACGGGAAGTGGAGCAGTCGAGACATGAACTGGCGTTCATATGGGATCTTGGCGCATGCAATGTGAAGACTTTAGCCACCAGGCTACTGTGCTGGGACCTTTTTTTTTTTTTTGGAGGTATCTCCATACTGCCTGGGGCAGTGGTTGTCATCAGCAACTCTTGAGACAGGGACAAGGCCTGCCTGACTTGGGATGGCTTGTGAGAAGCTGGGGGAGAGAAAGGCTCTCCCACCTCCTGGGCTGTCCGAGCGTGTGTGTGTGTCTATAGCGCTTACCTGTGGACCTCGCAGAAACGTCAGGTAGTCATGAGGGATGCTGCTCAAGCCTCACAGCTGCGGACAGTCTTGCTCTCTGGGGGAAGCAGGAGAGAGAGTTCTCGACTCAGGGTTCTAGGCTTCACTGGGATGGTGTCAAACACGCTCCTTGCTGGGCATAGTCTTTCACACACAGTCCAGACTTAAACAAACACCCCTGGGGTCCTCTTCTGTTCATATCTCCTACAAATGCAAAGACCATCTCTCCAGTCCTCACAATTTAAAGAGGTATAACCCCTGGGGCCGGCATTGTGGTGTAGCGGGTTTGTGTCTCAGCTGCTCCGCCTCCCATCCAGTTGCCTGCTTGTGGCCTGGGAAAGCAGTGGAGGATGGCCCAAGTGCTTTGACCCCTGCCATCCATGTGGGGAACCTGGAAGAAGCTCCTGGTTCCTAGCTTCCACCTGGCCTAATCAACACCATGGCAGCCATCTGGGGAGTGATCCTTCAGACGGAAGATCTCTGCCTTTCATCAACAGGTAAATCTTAAAAAACAAATACTGAATCAAAGTTTGTGCTCTGTGATGGTGATGACAGAATACTAAAAAGCCATGGAAGTATGTGTGATTTTTTTTTCTTAAAACTTACTTTTACTTGAAAGTCACAGTTACAGAGTGACAGAGAGATCTTTCATCTGCTGGTTCACTCCCCATATGGCCGCCAACAGTCAGCGCTGAGCAGATCCAAGGCTGAAAGCTGGGAGCTGCCTCTGGGTCTACATCATGGGCAGTCCAGCTATGATCGTTGTGGCTATTTGGAGAGTGAGCCAGTGGATGGAATATCCCTCTCTCACCGTAAATCTTAAAAAAGAAATTATATATATATATCTCGGAGCACAAGCCTGACCACAATGCTATGGCCTCTCCATACCCTGGAGACAAAGACAGCCCCTCCTTGGCAGAAGTGGAGTAAGGGTTAGGGAGGGGGAGGGACACAGGAGGGAGACTCTTCTTAATGAACCTCACAGGAAGGGTCAAGGCAATTCGTGCCAGGACAAGAGCCCTTCCTGGAGGTTATCATCCCTCAGCCAGGTTTCCTGCTGCTTTCCACATGCACCACAGCACAACAGCCAACTCTAGCAGTTTCTCTCTGAGCTCCGGTACCTCCTCCACCTGCACACAGTGCACCAGAGGTCATCAGGCCCATGCAATACAGAGGCATCTAGTAAGCTCTGTTACACGTGAGGAGAGCCAGCCAGAAGGCTGTATGGAGCAGGGAAATGCCTTGCTCTGGCTTCTTGTCAGTCCTGAGCCCACCTCTCACTTGGGTTGTTAACTGATACCTCCCTGGATCTTAATTTCCTCATTGGTAAATTGAGAAAAATAATAGCACCTACTCCCAGGGCTACCTAAGCAGTCCCCCTTCTTGTTACCTTCAATGACTCATTGCTGAGAACAGAAAAGTAACACTTAGGAATAACCAGAGGCCTGTGGCATAAGAGTGTGCTGTTCTGTCTTGTCCCTAAGAAGCTTGTAACAAGGCCTGGTGCGATGGCTCAGTGACTAATCCTCCACCCCTAAGCACGGGCATCCCATCATGGGCACTGGTTCGTGTCCCAGCTGCTCCATGTTCCATCCAACTCCCTGGTTGTGGCCTGGGAAAACAGTTGAGGTTGGTCCAAAGCCTTGGGACTGTGCACCCAGATGGGAGACCTAGAAGCTCCCGGCTCTGTGTCAGCTCACATTCGGCCACAGTGGCCATCTGTGGAGTGAACCAGCAGATGGAAAAATCCTTCTTTCTGAAAATCTGTGTTCCCAATAAAAATAATAACTTTTCTTTTTAAGGAAAATACTCTTAAAAGGGTGGGTGTTACATATGGTGGTTAGAGGGCACTGGAGATTCTCAGGTCCCGTATTCGAGTCCCCGAGGTTGTGCCCCAGTTCCACTTTCCATTCCAGCTTCCTGCTAAATAAATAAATCCTGGCTTCAGCCCAGCCCAGTCCCAGCCCTGGCAGGTATTGGGGGAGAGAACCAGTGGATGAGAACCCTCTGTTTCTGTGCTCTTGGGATAAATCTATCCCTAAACAAAAAAAGATTTTGGAAAATATTCAGTCTTTACTGAACATGGATACTCGCTTGTCAATCCCTAAACAATACATTTGTTTACATGGGAAGCCAAGAGGAGAAGGTACACAGGTTAGATGCAAATACTGTGCTATGTTATAACACTGAAGACTTTTGGCGTTTCTAACCGTAAGGGAGGTTGGGGAAGGGGGAGTCATTTCAATGACATCAACAGATGAATGGAATGAAATCAACCTTGTGTCTGGCAAGTCAAAATTCCTTCTTGGGAATTTACAAAAATATTAAATCTTGAAACTTCTTCAAGAATGATTTGAGAGAACAAATGATTTGTAATAACATTCCTATTGAAAGTTACAGCCTATCTAGGGAGGGGGACGTTGTTACAAACCCCAACCTTTCCCCAGGACGACGCAAGGCAGTGTGTGTGTGATGACTTGCTGGAGGCTGTTGGGTTCCTGAGCTGGAGCCCCTACCCTGCTTTTTAAAACGTCAAAGCAATGATTTATTGCTAATTAACACAGAATTCAAGGCTCCTCCATGCAGCAGAGAGAAGCTTAGAACGCAAGGCTGCAGTGGGACTCTGTGGGAGTGGAACTTCGGGTTTTCCTGCTCGGTGTCAGGCATCGCGCTGAGACCTAAGACCCCCTCGTAGGACGAACCAACCACTCCATTTCACAGAGGTGAGGGAACTCACCCGAGGTCACACAGCGAGCGAACACAATTCGACTCCCAGCCGGGGCGATTCCTGAAGCCCGCTGCTTTTCTTTCGCATCAACAAGAACAGGTCTTTTCCTCCCAGCATTAGTCCTCTAGTGAAGACTGTCACCCCAGGTTGGGAACGAAATGGGAAGAGCGGAGGAGGGTCTCTCCTGCTTCCCAAAAGCCAGCCAGCTCCCCAGCACCTGAACTCTCCGACTCGGCCTTCTTCAAACTCCCCAGTCCCACCGCCCCCGGAAAGCCGACGACTCTTCCCACTCGCTACCCACAGGCCGAGGACCCTTATCTGCTGGAAGCCCTCCCGGGCTCGGAATCGGGGCCGCAGCTACTACCGCTTCAGCCCGATACCCCCGAATTTGGCCAGACCCGGGGCAGGGACCCAGCCCGGACAGCCATCTTGCCCCGGGGTGTTCGCTTTTCCAACTCCGCCTAAGAAGCAGATATTCAGTTCCGGGAAACGACAGTTCCGCGGCCAGACTTCACCCTGGAAGGAAGGCCTTCCCGCACCTCGTCTTCCTTTCTGGCGGCTGAAAAGGCGAAGCATTTAGGGGACGGCATAGATATTTGACCTAACCGAAGCGGAGCGGAATCGATGCTTGCCGTGAAGCTTGAAAACGAAAGCTGTCGACGCCTAGGGCTGCGACGGATGTTTTAAGGAGGTGCCCTCTGCGGGGCGGAAGTGGCGGGCGTGCAGCGGAAGTCCCCGCCCAGGCCCCGCCTCCGCCCGTGGCTCGCGTGAGCTGGGTGTTTCCTGCCTCTCAGTCTGCGGGTGTGGACAGTCCGGCGTTCTCCGGCTTTTCATGGTAAGGAGGGCGGTGCCCCCAATTGGGAGCTTTTGGGGGGCCGCCAGAGACGGAAAGCGGCTGAGTGGAGGGCAAGGGAGCCTAGACGGGGGCAGTCGCGGTAGTCGAGCGACACTCGGTTAGGGGGGAATTGGGAAACGAGAGGGGGCGAGGTCCGGGTGGGGGAAGGGCTTTGGGTGTCCCTGGCTTTTGGGGATGGGGGAAAACCACTTGGGCGTGCCGAGTACTGAAGGGTGAGTGGGGAGGGGGTTTGCGAGGGTCGAAGCGGTGTCTGTTGCGAACAAAGAGATGTCCCTGACAGTGGGCATTCGGCGGGGAAAGGTGAGGGTGAAGGTGGGGGGTGCGGAGGGGAGTCGTGAAGCAGTGAACGGGTAGAGGAAGATGAGCCGGGGCGGAGCGGCTGGGATCCCGCGGTCACCTGGCAGGGAAGCACGTTCCAGGTGTGGCTGAGCACGGGATGATTGGAGGAGGGTGAAGAGGGGAGCCCTCAGGCTGTGTGTGTGTGTGTGTGTCCGTCCGTCCGTGTCCGAGGCTTGGGGTTCAGGGGAGGGCTGTGTGTGTTTGCGTCCAAGGCTTGGGGTTCAGGGGAGGGGTGTGTGTGCCCCTGTTCAAGGCTTGGGGTTCAGGGGAGGGATGTGTGTGTTCGCGTCCAAGGCTTGGGGTTCAGGGGAGGGATGTGTGTGTCTGCGTCCAAGGCTTGGGGTTCAGGGGAGGGCTGTGTGTCCAAGGCCTGGGGTTCAGGGCAGGGATGCCAGAGGCCTGAGGTCAAGGGGCCTGGCCTGCCCTCCTGGGTCCCCGTGTAGTCACTTCCTTTGTGGTGGCCACACCTGGGCATCCCGACTTGTCTCTCCTGCTGCCTCTCAGCTGTGGGCTTGAGATCCTCACAGGTCTTTTTGGTGAGTGTCTCTTTGTCCGTGGGTGGGGGTGGCCCGGAACACAGCTCAGATCCTCTTTGTCCCTGTTGTCACTGGCTCGGGGGGCGGGGTAGGGTCTAGCACAAGGCCATGGGCAGAAGAAAGCGAGTCCAGGTGTTTCTGATTATGATCTCCACTTTGTACAGAGCAGGCTAGCCAAGGGGAAGGTGGGTGGCACAGGTGGGCCTCGGATTCCCTCCCAGCCCAGCAGCATCACCTGGGATTTGTTTCTGCTGCTGTCCCAGCCCTGGTAGTCGTGGGATGGAGCTTCAGTAAGCGATTTATGGCTGCCTGTTAGAATTGGCGGCAGAGGGGCCCTTAGAACTCTAACTCCTAGTCTCCTCTGCATTCCACGCCTTGCTTTGCCAGACTTTCGAGCGAAATAGGCCGATAGTTTGTTTGCTACACACCAGAAGACAGTGCCGCCTGGTGGGACGTGTGGAATTCACCCGTTTGGGATGCCGGGGACTGATTGGGTTCAGCTTGGCTGGAATGGAGTGGCGGACTGCTCCGCGTGGAGGAAATGCTTTCCATCTGGGGAAGCTTCGGACGGTTTCGCCGTGCTCCCCTGGTGTTTCTTAGAACCGGCTTGCTTAAACACCTGAGCTCCACGACACTGAGGCTGGGGCAAGCTCAGAATGCCCTGAAGAGCCCATCAAGGGTGGGCCCTGAGCCTCCCCCACCCCAGGACCCCAGTGAGCCCAGCAGGCCACTCTGGTCTTTAGCTCTGGGAGCTGTGGGGCTTGGAACTTCAGGCACAGAGTGGAAACCACACTAAGGATGAATGGGATATCCTTCCCTGAGGATAATTTTTAAAAAAATTTATTATTATTGGAAAGGCAGATTTACGGAGAGAGGAGAGACAGAGAAAGCTCTTCCACCTACTGGGTCACCCCCAAGTGGCCACAGTGGTCAGAGCTGATCTGAGTCAGGAGCTGCTTCTGGGTCTCCCATGCTGGTGCAGGGTCCCTAGGCTTTGGACCCTCCTCAACTGCTTTCCCAGGCTACAAGCAGGAAGCTGGATGGGAAGTGCAGTAGCTGGGGGGCACGCATATGGTATTCCGGGTTGCAGAGGGCAGGATTGGCTAATTGAGCCATTGAACTGGACCCCCTGAGGGTCATTTTAACAATTATAGCTATGAAGATTCCATTTTATGAAGCGGGAGGCTGACTGAGTGTTGCGCTGGAAGGGGGTGGAGTTATTGTAGTGCACATTTCCTGTCTGGTAATCCAGTTATACACAGAACTGTAGGGATGTGGTGCCTGTTTGCAAACCGTGCTTGCCTGGGTTTCCTTTCCAATGGAGGAATTGTCCCTCTCAGCTGCACCCCATGGTTCCTTGGGTGTGTACAGTTGGTCGCTTCCTGCCTGTGGCGCTGAAACTCTGAGCTGGCGGCTTGGCTTTTGTTCTTGTGTTTTTAGTTTTTCAGGAATGAGCCAGGCCTATGGTGCTGGAGGTCTGGGTGCTTCTCCCCAGTCCTCGACTGAGCTGTAGCTGAATTCAGAGGAACTGAACTCTTTGGAGCAGTACGTTGGAATCTTGGTATTAGGTTCTCCTGGGGGAAGTGTTGGGCGTTTCGTCACAGCCCAGCCCAGTTATACCAGAATTTTCAAAGGGTAAGCTGAGGCAGCAGTGTTTTTTCAAGCTGCATAGATGATTTTATTGTGTGGCTGAAGGAGAACCACTGTTCAGATGTGACAGCCATACCCCAGGAGGGGATGTTGGAAGGGTGGGCGCCTTAACCATCTGTGTTAGGTGGTGGTGGTTTTAGTGAGCTAGAAGCTATAGCCGGCACCTCAGGTGTGTTCTCTTTAGCCGCTAGGCCCTGCCGCCGGGCCCCTCAGGTGTGTTCTCATCCTGCCTCTCCCTCGCGGTGTCTCCATGCTCACTGGTAATGAATTCCACCCTGTGAAAGAAGTGAAACAGCAGATCCCTGCCCAGCGGCCCAGGAGAGCACTCCCCAGACAGGTTTACTCATGTCCCCTGCTGTGTCCTCAGTTCACCCCCCACTTTTTCTCCAGCGGGGCCTCAGCCTCTGCTGGCCTGGCTGAGCCCTGGCATCCGCAGGCTCTGGGAAAGGGTAGGATAGGTGATATTCAACCTGCGGTCTCCAGTGGAAGCAGGCCGATTCCTTGTTGCTCTGTAATCAGGTCTGCTGAAGGGTGCCAGCAGTGCTGAGAGAGGAGCTCATTTGAGACTCGGAGAGTGTTAGCTGATGTTTCCTGGTGGGGCGTTTGCTTAGAAGGAGAGTCTGCGCTGAGTCCCGTTCATGTCAGCTCTCTGAAGGGGACATGGCTGTGGGACAGATAGGACTGCGGAGGGATGTGTTGCTGGAGTTCCCATAGCGCCTGAGCGCCAGGACCAGGGACCCGACACTGGTCTGGCTGCCATGCGTGGTCCCTTAGCCACACATTGCCTCCAGCCTTTGGGGGGGAGCTTTGGACTTTGTCAGCATAGATGTTCTAGCTCCAAACAGCTGTTGCTAAAGCAGGAGGGAACCTAACCGTGCTTGCCACCGCCGCCCCTCCAGCTTTGGGGATTGACTGTCCTCCCTGGGGGGTGCTATCTGCATCCTCACTGGAAATAATGGTAGCTGTCTTCCAGCGGTGTTTGTGTTTACAAAGTTGGATGTGGTGGTAGAAGTTAACTAGTGGAGAATCATGCAGGAGCTTTCTGGAGCCATGGAAATGTGTCCTGTTGCCGCTGGGGTGGGGGCTGTGCAGCTGATCAAAGCCTGTCAGACTGGCACCAGCATTTGTACGTAGAACAGGTATCAGAAAACCAAAGGAGGTACAGAAGTGCACGGTCTCTTTCATAGTGGGCATAAAAGCTTAGCTGAAGCCCATGAACACAGTTACTGCCTGCTAAGTCTAGATCTCAGCAGGGTACTGGAAAAAGTAAAAGCGTTTTCATTTTGGGGGCAGATTTCCTTAATACCATCTTGCTTCCCCCGGAAAAAACAAAAACTGATGCACACTACTGTAAGCCCCAGTAACCCCACCACCCCTTCTTCAAAGTCTGCCCTCCCGCTGGCAGGCAGCGCGGCCTGAGTGCTCCTGAGGGAAGTGCTAGGGCAGCCTGGGCCTGATTCCAAAGGACAGCAGCTGCTTCCTTTTGACCTGTTCCCCTTCATACCCGACCTGGGGCCTCAGAGATGCCGGGAGCCGTGCCTGAGCTGTTGCACACCTGCCTTCTTGTGCTGTTCCCCTAATGCTGGAAGACACGTGTGTAGCGCCTGACCCAGGCTCCCTGGGTGAGGGGGTGGGTGGAAAGCCGTATAGCTTTGAATGACATGTAGCCTGCTGCCAAGCCTTGCCTTCCTCTCTATGCAGACAGGGTTGCCAGTCCCAGCCCATGTTCCCTGGGAAAGTTGGGTGCATGTGTGTCTCGTTGGTTAATAAACCTGTGTGCATTGTGGACAATCTGGAGGAGGGAGAAAGACACACAGAACTGGGAAGAAGGCCTGTTCAGTATCAGGGACTGATCAGGAAAGTTGTGTGCTGCCATATCTGTGCATTCACCACCAGAGGTTCGCTTGTGTTCATGCGTGGACACAAACTGTCCTTGTGGCCTCCAGGGACAGTGTGGGCTGGGTCCATACAAAAGCCCTGGGCACCACTGACAAGCAGCGCCGATTCTTTGACCTGGGCCCTGAGTGGATCCAGGCCAAACTCCAGCTGGACGAATAAACAGCAGCCACTTGAGTTAGCCAGGACAGGGGAGGTGTTTCGATCGCATGTCCTGCATCATGTCTGTGTTTGTGTGCAGACATGACTGGGGGATGGCCTCATTTTGGTCATACTGCGTCACAATCACAGAGTGGCCTAGTCTGTTGGTGATGTGCTATGAAGTCATCCACATTCACGTGGAGTGCCAGGGCCTTGCTATGAGGCTGGGGCTAGCTCTCGGCCAGCAGGGCTGCCTTGTCCTGTCTGGGGCTGTGCCCCACGCTCAGGGAAGATGGGTGCCCCCCAGGGCTATCTTCTCCATCTCTCACTGAGGCAGTGTTGGTTGGGAGTCCCTTTCCTAGGCCTCCTGATGGCATCATGGCCAGAAGTTTTTGCAGCAGTATACAGCTGTTGTTAGGCCGGGGAGACACTTTCTCTCCACAGGAACTGTGAGGCGTGGGATCTGGAATTCCAGCAGTCACATAAAGGCAAATTTTGTGTGTAATTCAGCTAAAAGATGGCACTTAGGGCTATTCAGTGAGGAAACAGAGAGGCCCGGGCAGTGCACAGCCTACTATAGAAGACAGCCAGGGCGCCCATTCCCAGGGTTGCTGGGCAAGGAGGAAGTCCCTGCAATAGGAGTCAGCAGGTGTCCTGGCTGCCTGAGTGGGCAGTCTCCAGGGGCCAGTTGGTTTCCAGCCTGCACCAGTTGTTGATCTCTTGCCCACTGACCTCAGGAGAAGCCAGAAATGCAGACTTTTCTTCTCTGGCCAGAGTTGTCCATGCTGGGAGCGGGCTCTAAGAGCAGCGTGTGCACATGTGTGCACAGCAGAACACACTGAGGCCAGATTCAGCACACCAACTGCAAGGGGGCAAACTCACCCCATGCTATGCCCTGTGTCTTCTCTACTGGCAGGAAGAGATGTCAGGAGAAAGTGTGGTGAGCTCAGCGGTGCCAGCGGCTGCCACCCGCACCACTTCCTTCAAGGGCGCGAGTCCCAGCTCCAAGTACGTGAAGCTGAATGTGGGTGGGGCTCTCTACTACACCACCATGCAGACGCTGACCAAGCAGGACACCATGCTGAAAGCCATGTTCAGTGGGCGCATGGAGGTGCTCACCGACAGCGAAGGTAAGCCGCCCCCACTTATCTGCGTTGGCTTGCATGTCTGACCACAAGCTGCCAGTCTCCAGCTGAGCTCAGTGTTGCTACGTGTCCCAGAGAGACAAGATGCAGCCTGAGGGCTGTGGCAGGGAGGGCTTCCCGGAGGAAGTGGTATTTAAGCTGAGGCCTGACGACATGCAGGGTGTAGATGCGGATTGATTGGCTGTGTGATTGGGAGATGGTTCTTGCTGCACTCTAGCCTCAGCCTGTTCATCTGAAACATGGAGGCTGAGCCAGCTGTTCTCGTTGGTCACTTGTAAGCTGCCCTGTCCTCTGACTCTGACCCTATGGTGTCAGCTTTCAGTGGCATGGAACTGTTTTGAGGTGGTCTTGGCAAAAGTAGCTCCTTTTTTCCCTTACATAGAGAACTTTATAAAGTACGGTCCATTGTTTTCTATAGGACAGTGATTGGAAAGAGAAATTTCCAAGAATGGATGGCTCTGGGAGATGAATTAACTTTTGTAAGGTTATAGTGTTTACAAGGCATGGATGCTGACATAGTACAAAAAAGACTGCCAGAACTGCTGGAGGATGTGTCCCATGTGGAGCAGTCAGTGAGCACCTGCAGGGACTACATGCTTATCTACCTGGCTTAGAGGGCTGCTCCCTGGGGCTCAAGTATATCCCCGTTCCTTGGTGTGGCTGGATCTTGCCTTTGCTCATTTTTTTAAAAAAAGAGATTTACTTATTTTTATTGGAAAGTCAGATTTACAGAGAGAAAGATCTCCCTTCCGCTGATTCACTCCCCAAGTGACTGCTACAGCCAGAGCTGAGTTGATCTGAAGCCTGGAGCTGGGTCTCCCATGTGGTGCAGGGTCCCAGTGCCTTGGGCCATCCTCGACTGCTTTCCCAAGCCACAACCAGGGAGCTGGATGGGAAGCAGGGTGGCTGGGATACGAACTGGTGCCCATATGGGATCTTAGCACGTGCAAGGCAAGGACTGTAGCCACCAGGCCACTGCGCCAGGCCCACTGCCTTTGCTCTTTCAAGACTGGCATTCTGCACTGATGCCCTCACCTTGCCAGGGACACGCATGTGCAAGGGTGGGCGAGTTTTGACTCAAGCCAAGTGAAGTTGGGGGCCAAAGCCTGCTGTGTAATACCTCACTCTGTGATCCTCAGCAGGCTGAAGGTGGAACTGCCGGCCGGTTTGGGTGTGGCTTGCTTTGTCCTAGGTGGGACTCGAGGTCCCGCTTCCCTGGACTTCCTGTGCACCCTGGTTGTAGGCCAAGCTGCAGTTCAGTGAGGGCGGAGCCCCAGAGCTGTCATCCGTGTCTCACCCAGAAGTTCTCTTAGCATTTTATGAGTGGAGGAGCCCAGTTGCTGTGCCACACCCCACAATGCCCTGGAGTATTAGCAGAAATGAAGACAGTAGCACCCCAGGTACAGGAGGAAATGGACATCAGCCGAGAAGCCAGGATTGCTCGGGTTTTTCTGTCTCTGGGCAGGGGAAAGCCGCTGGGAGGCTTAGGAGGCCTGGAAAGCCTGGTAGAAGGAAGCCTTTGTTCCTAGGAAGCCCTTGGGTCCCACAGTGCCCCTTTGCAAATGAGACGCAATCTTCACATGCCATCCCCCGGCTGGACATGATGGGCATGTGGAGTCAACGGCACTGCCTACATTCTGAGTGCCAAGGGATGGTTTTCACCTGGTGCTGCCTGATAAACCCAGCACCTCTGATCCCCCTACCCCCTGACCTTGGCAGCATCACATCCCTTGAGCTCCTTGCCCTCCTCACTGTAGAAGCGCCCTGCCCGGAGGTTTGTAGCCTCCAGGACTCTGTGTAGGTGGGGACTGTTGACCGCACTCTGTGGGAGGGCTGGGCAGAGCAAGAACGGCTGCACTTTCGTGCTTTCTCAGATACTGCAGGGCTGGGAAAGGTGCTCCTGAACTCCGGGCTCGCTGGCTCCCACCTTCCATCCAAGGGTTGCTTGGCCCATCAGTTAAGTCAGTGGTTGGGACACCACACCCGGTGTTGTTGGAGTCCTGGCTATTCTTCCAATCCAGCACACCGAGGTGCACCATGGGAGGCAGCAGATGATGGCTAAGTTCTTGCTTCCCTGCCACCCATATAGGAAACCTGGACTCTGGGTTCCTGGCTTCTGCCTAGCTTAGCCCTCTCTCTCGCAGGCTTTTAGGGAGTGACCCAGCTGATGGAATCTGTTTTTTGTACCCTTCATATAAACAAATAACAAACTTTTTTTTTTTAAAAGATTTATTTTTTATTATTTTCTCATTGGAAAGGCAGATATACAGAGAGGAGAGACAGAGAGGAAGATCTTCCGTCCGATGATTCACTCCCCAAGTGAGTGCAATGGTCGATGCTATGCTGATCCGAAGCCAGGAGCCTCTTCTGGGTCTCCCACGCGGGTGCAGGGTCCCAAAGCTTTGGGCCGTCCTCGACTGCTTTCCCGGGCCACAGGCAGGGAGCTGGAAGGGAAGCAGAGCTGCCGGGATTAGAACCGGCGCCCATATGGGATCCCGGGCGTGCAAGGTAAGGACCTTAACCACTTGCGCCACCGCGCCGGGCCCAAATAACCTAATTTTTAAGAGATGATGTATTTATTTGATCTTTGTCCACTGGTTCACTCCCCAGAAGGTTGCAGCATCCTTGCGGACACGTTTATTGCTTCACAGAGCTTATGCTCAGCATCCTATGTCTTTGTGGTTCTATATTGGCCTTCTCCCAGTCTGACTTGTCCCGACAGTTTTTTTTTCTTGTTTTAAAGATTTATTTATTTCTACTTAAAAGGCAGATTTACAGAGACAGAGAAATCTTCATTTGCTGCTTCACTCCCCAAGTGGCCACAACAGCCATACCAGGGCTGGGCTGAAGCTTCTTCCAGGTTGCCCATGTGGTTGCAGGAGCCCATCTACTTTGGCCATCTTTGGCTGTTTTCCCAGGCACCTTTGAGGGGAGCTGGGTGGGAATGGAGCTGCCACAACACAAACCAGTGCCAGTGCGGGGTGAGTGCCAGCGCTGCAGGTAGAGGCTTAGTGCTGACCCTAGCAATTTTTTCTTTCAACTTAATATTTTTATTTCTATTTATTTGAAAGAGCTACCGATCTTCTATCTGCTGGTTCATTCCGCAGATGTGTGCAGTAGCTGAAGCTAAGAACCATGTGGGCAGCAGGGACCCAAGGTGCTTGAAACATCATCTGCTGCCTCCCGGGTCCAGCAGGAAGTACAGGTGGGACTTGGTCTCAAGCATTCTGATACGGGATGTGGGCACCCCTGCTGGGGCTACAGTCACATCACTGCCCTCTGTGTGTTTTTAAGATTTATTTGAATCTTTAAAAAAAAAAAAGAGTTATAGAGAAAGGGAGAGGATCTTTGATTTGCTGTTTCTCTTCCCAAATGCTCTCAGGAATGAGGCTGGTTCCTAGACTCAGAATTTGTAACAAGTATCTTTTTTTTTTTTTTTTTAACTTATTCTTATTGGAAAGAAAGCAGATTTAGAAAGAGGAGAGATAGAAAGATCTTCCATCCGTTGCTTCATTCCTCAAATGGCCGGAGTTGAGCTGATCTGGAACCAGAAGCCTCTTTCAGGTTTCACACACAAGTGCAGATTCCCAAGGTTTTGAGGCATCCTCCACTGCTTTCCCAGACCACAAGCAGGGAGCTGGATGGAAAGTGGAGCAGCTGATACATAAACCAGTGCCCACATGGGATGCTGGTGCTTTCAAGTGGTGAATTAGCCAATTGAGCTCTTGCGCCAGCCCCTTTCACAGAAACCGTGAATGAAATTCATCATCAGGCAAGTTTGGGAACCACCAATGCACTTAATATGGCCAGGAGAAATCAGCGAAGGCTCCCTGGAAGAGGTATGGAAATTAAAAGAGAAGGCCAGTCACCCCCAGAGACACAGTGTGTGTTACACCTTTGGGACTGGGGAGGAAGTGAGCCTATTGACCCAATCAAGCCCCAACCCACAGAGCCCCAGGGATTCCCTCCTGGGCTGGGGCTTGTGCCTCTTTTCTGTCTTTGAACAGTAATGATGAGTTAGGTGAAGAGTTCAGTGTCAAAGACTTATAGCTGGGCTAGTGTTGTGGCACAGCATGCTAAGGTGCTGCTTGAGATTTTGTATTGAGATACTGAGTATCCCGTGTCTGGGTACCAGTTTGAGGCCCAGCTTGCAAGCTGCCAGCCTTCCAGGGAAGGCAGCTGATGGTGGCACAAGTGCCTGGGTCCCTGCCACCCATGTGTGAGCCTGGCACAGAGCTCCTGGCTCCAACCTGGCACAACTTTATTGTGGCTCTTTGGGGAGTGGACTGGCAGCTAAGAAGATATCTGTCTCTGTTGTTCTGCCTTTAAAACAAAACAAAATAAAACCCCCCTGTGGCTGATTTAGGGTGCTGCCAGTAAAGCCAGCCAGCCTTGTACTGCGTGTTTGGTGTTTGTTCTCCTGTCTTGTCTTTGTGCCAGCCTCATGCGATGCCAGTTTTAGAAGATCCTGCTGCTTAGAGACAACATTAAGCGTGTCGGCACCCAACATCAGCCCATGATCTGGTGTGGGAGGCACCCTAGGTCCCAGCCTGCCCTGGCTCCAGCCTGGCCCTGACAGGACAGCGTCCGTGAATTGCTCCCACACATCCAGGTGGCAGGAAAGAGCCTCTCCTCGTTTCGCCCCAGCAAGGAGCCCCTGGACTTGGCTTTTGCTTTTCCAATGCTCTGCATTGTGAGCATGCATGGGGCAGGGTCCCTGCTTCAAAAGCAGCTGAAAGGTTCCTGAGTCAGGATGCTAATTGGAACCTCATGGAGCGCGTGCCTGGCCTCTTTGCCCTTATTTGTCCAAAGTATGATTCCTTCGCCACAAGCATTTCCTGGCGGCATTCTTGAGCCAGAGCCCGCGTCAAGCTCCGCCTGTTCATCTGTGGAAACTGGCTGGGCCCCGGGGGATGGCTTTGGGGGCGCTGCTCTCGGTGCACACTGCAGTGAGCAGGCAGTGTGCTCTGCCCTCAGCAGCTGACTGCTTGGTTGCCATTTTCTTCAAGGCTGAGGTTCTACTTCAAAAAATCCCCCTGCCATCATTCCCCCCCCGCCCCTTTTTTTTTTTGAAAGGCAGAGAGAATCTTTTTTCCTGTGATTTATCTCTGTCACAGGCAGGGCTGACCCAGGAGCCTGGGTTCTGAGATGGGGACGTGGCATCCCTGACTGCATCTCAGCTGCCAGGACAGGAGCCTGGATGTGCAGTCCGTCCTTGTTCTTGCTGGCTTGCCCTGCCCTGCTCTCTGTGTTCTGCAAGGCTGCTGAGCCTCCCCTTGTCTGGGAGAACTCGAGGGTGAGTCTGCCTCTCTGAGACCCCTGCGAGGGGCTTCAGTATTTGCACACATTGTCTGCTTTGGCAAAGCCAAGCGCTGCCTCGGGTGGCACAGATCACGCTGCACAGCTGTGGGTTTGCCCTGTAATGGGCTGGTGGCAGCTTTGTCATTTTTAATAAGTTTATTATCCTATAATAACCAGGAGAGTCACAAGGCAATGTGGATTTCTGGCACTACTTGCAACATGTGAGTTTTGGCAGCCCTGGGCCCAGGTCGCTGGTTGGCCCCTGGGCTGGAGTGGGAAGAGGTGACCTGCCCGTGGTTTGGGATGCATGCTCTGCTTGGCCTGAGCTAAGCCTCCTCCTCCCCCCTCCCCCTGTAGGCATCTACACCTCCCTCCCCAGCCCCCAAGCATGCAAGTTGCAAAAGAAGCCAAGTGGTGTTTGTGTATGGTACGGACTGTCTGTGGGAGAACATGGGAAGACATTTGGCTGCTGCGGCAGGGAGGTGTGATGGGCCGCCGGCAGGGCCTCTTCCTTCCGGGCAGCCGGGGCCTGATTGCAAACCCCACCTTTGCTTGTGGTTGCCCTCCGTGGGGGCCCATGTTTCTCTGTCCTCTAGAAGCCACTGCCTGCCATGTGGGAGGGCCAAGTGGAAGGCAGGGGGAGGGGTGAGTAGAGACTGAACAGGCTAGCTGAATTGCAAGAAGGGAGCATAGAAATAGCCTTGTTATTAAACTCCCAGCAGGTTGCTGAGAGCAGTCGTGAATTGCTCCCCCAACAGGGAGGGGCCCTCACTTGGGGCAGTGGGCACAACAGCGGTGGGCGGGGCATATTGCTGCTGGATTGTCTCCTCCTTGCTCAAGGCACAGAGATGGGGGCCTTTCTGCAGAGCTGGTGGAGGGTCACTGGTGGGGGCATCACAGATGCCTACCTAAGCCCCTGTGGCCTTGGGGAAGGGACAGGAAGGCTGGAGGGTGAGACATAGCCACTGTGTGGCCACCTGTCAGTGCTTGGCCTTTCTCTTCCGGGGTCCCTGGTCTCTGCTCCAGCACCCCTTCTTCCAGGCCTCAGACACCCCCTAGGGCCTGCTCATTGCCACTTGGGGATTCAGAATGCCCTGGAGCTCTTAGTGCAGGTTGGAGCAGTATGACAGAGGGGGAAGCTCCCTTGCCCAGCCCAGGAGGTTTTCATTGTATCTGCTTGTCTCCATGTCTGCCTAAAGCAGGGCACACCTTTCCATGGTGATATTGAGCTGCTGACCCTGCTGGTCTGCGCTTCTTGCAGGAAGTTACGGAGAAGACTTCCTGTGCTGGAGGTGGGAGTGTGTAGGGTCACTGTGGGTGTCAGAGATCACACACTGGAGCTGTGGCTATCCTCCCTGGAAAGCTGCCCATTACTTAAGTGTCTAAAACACAGAAAGGGAGGAGCAGGAAGAGGTAGGCCTTTCTTCTCCAGAAGTGCTTCTTTCACTGGGAGGTGCTCCTCTTGGGCTGCAGAAATTCCCTACAGGCCCCCAACAGAGCCTCAGGCCCTGAGGAGTCTGGGTTGGGGTGGTGGCAGGAGCCTGCCCCCTGAGGTAGGCAGATGAGGCCACACCCCTCCCTGTAGGCCAGCTGTCCCTTAGGACCTGCTGGGTAAGCACCTTCCCTTCCACTGCTTTCTGGCTGCAGGCTGGATCCTCATCGACCGCTGTGGGAAGCACTTTGGGACCATCCTCAACTACCTTCGCGATGGGGCAGTCCCCCTGCCCGAGAGCCGTCGGGAGATGGAGGAGCTGCTTGCAGAGGCCAAGTACTACCTGGTCCAGGGCCTGCTGGAGGAGTGCCAGGCCGCCCTACAAGTAGGCATCATCCTGTCTTCCTACTCCTGCCTTCTAGCTTCCCTGTTCTCTCTGTGTGGAATAGGGCTGATTGAGTTTTGCTGCACTGGTACAAGTTCCCTCCTAGCGCTTGCTCATTGCAGGCCCACAGTGTTGGACACCCATGTGGATGAGTATACAGTGAATCGGAGGACAGGCAGACCTGGGCCACTTTTCTAGACCCATTTTGGGGACTTTGGCCCCATGGGTCATTGTTGCTAGTCCAGCCTAGTTTTTATAGGTGCCCTTCCTCAGCTGGACTGGGACAGGACCTTTGGGGTCCAGGGTAACATAAATCCCATCATCCCAGCGTGCTTCTGAATGTAGCCAGCAAAGTTCCAGCAGGGTGGAGACCAGGAGAGTCACTGGGCTGTTCAGCGGTAGGGCATCTGCATACATGCAGCTCTGTGCCTCCCCTAAGCCACATGTCTGTGATGACTGGCTCTAACCCGGAGCAGTGCCCACAATGCCTTGCTCCTCCAGGAACTGTTGCTGCCACCCCAGAGCCCACTGTGACTCTTAACTGCGTGTTACAGCATTTGCTTTCTCATTGTTTTTTCATTCCTAATGTTTGCTAAAGCAGTGCGTGCCCATCACTAAAGCAGTACCCGAGGGGTGTCACCCAGAGCGCCACCCTTCACTGTCACCTGCGCACCCTCCCCCGCAGGGCTGCTGCTGAGTCGTCTTTGCACGTTTCTGCTTGCTTTCATGCGGTCACATAAGGTGCTCACACTGTTATCTGGTGACTCTCTGGTTTTCCACTGTAGCAGATTAGAGTTTAGGCTCCCACCCCTCTCCCCAGACAACCACCCCAAGGTGTCTGCACATACCTCTCCCGTTCGCCAGGGCAGCTCATCCCAGTGGTCACCCCAGTCCCGTCGGGGACCGGAGTCTGCAGGGTGACATTTGGACTGAGATGACAGGGCTGGCGCTGTTTCCAGTGGAGCTGCACTTAACAGAATTAGCCATGGTCTTGTTTGTTTTGATGAGCCCGGTTCAGCCCCAGGCTCTCAGACAGATGGTCAGTCTCTGGTCAGTGGAGCCACCTTGGAGACCCTGGCGGCTGTTTGCTCTTGGCAGCTCCGGTTTCCCTGTCTGGTTTCTGTTAGCCTGCGGTAACACTTCTGTGACTGGGGCCCCACTTTCTTTCCTGCCAGTTCCTTTCTCCCTTTTAATTCTTTATGACTGATTTCCCCCCCCGCCCCAGGTTTTGTCTTTTCTGTCCTCCTATTGCATCTCTGATTCCTGCTCTGAGTTCTGACTCCTGAGCGCTTCCCCGCGTTCTGCCGGGTGGAGCATGCGGTCACGTTGGTGAAGGTGCCCTGGCTGGCGCTTCTCGGCCACCTGCTGATCCTCTCCCAGTTTTCTTTCTGCCCCTGTACCTGTCTGGCTTCGCCCCTCTTCTTTTTTTTTTTTTTTTTTAAGATTTATTTATTTATTGGAAAGTCAGATATACAGAGGGGGAGAGGCAGAGAGGAAGATCTTCCGTCCGATGATTCGCTCCCCAAGTGAGTGCAACGGCCGATGCTATGCCGATCCGAAGCCAGGATCCAGGAGCTTCCTCCAGATCTCCCACGCGGGTGCAGGGTCCTAAGGCCTTGGGCCGTCCTCAACTGCTTTCCCAGGCCACAAGCAGGGAGCTGGATGGGAAGTGGAGCTGCCGGGATTAGAACCGGCACCCATATGGGATCCCGGCGTATTCAAGGCGAGGACTTCAGCCACTAGGCCACGCAGCCGGGCCCTCGCCCCTCTTCTTTGTGTTGTGGTTTCCATCTCATGTTTAGGCTTCCTACCCACCATCCAGTGGGCTTCGGAGGTCAGGGCAGGGCTGCCTGGCAGACACCAGAGCTGCTGTATTCAGTGTAGAAAGACCCCAGGTGGTAGACCCAGCGAGCCTTTTTGTGGAGGTCCTCTGTCTTGTGTGCTGTGGGTCCAGTCTTGCCCTGCTGCCAGTGCCAAGTGAATGGACAGTGGCAGCCCCCTCAGAGTGGAAGCTCGGCTCCATCATTTGCTGTGCAATCTGCTCCGGGACAGAGCAGCCCCTTCTGGGAACAGGCTAGATCTGGAGGTTTTCCGGAGGCTGGAGCCCTCCCTGCTTGCCCTCAGTCCACCAGCCCCAGAGCTGTTCTCTCCGTAGTCCCCTGTCTTCTGTCTGCCGCCCACCTCTCCCTTTCCATGTCTCCTTGATGTTCGCCAGGCAGCCATCTGCCTCCTCACCTTGAAATGTTGACCCTCTTTGTCTGCTGACCTCACTTCTGCTATTTTGTTCCTTCTGGATGTATTCTCTTTCTGTGCCTCCGCAGCCATTACAGTGGAGTTTTAGGACCTTGGGGTTAAAAACTGAGTTCCACTTGCCATGTTGGGGGTTTCTTTTTGAGTGACTTCTTGAGTGAAAAACGTGTCACCGTTGGTAGCGTCTTCCGAGCACTGCTGCCCATGACAGCCCTAACCGAAGAGCAGACCTACTGGAAAATTCAACTCTCACTTTTGCCCGTCTTAATTAATGGCTGTTGAGTGTAGCCCTGTCCCCCCTCGCTGGAGCCACCTCCTCCCCCTCGCTGGAGCTGCCCCGTCCCCCCTCGCTGGAGCCGCCCCGTCCCCCAGGCTGGAGCCTGCCTCTGCCCAGTGGCCAACAGTGCATTCAGCACAAGGCTGACTCTCCAGGCTGACAGTATCTGTTTTGTTCCAGCAGAACAAAGACACTTATGAGCCTTTCTGCAAGGTTCCTGTCATCACTTCATCCAAGGAAGAGCAAAAACTTATAGCGACTTCAAATAAGGTATGTGAGAGGCGCCTGAAGTTACAGCAGTGCTTTGGAACAAGCTGTGAGTTAAAAGTGTGCCCTTGTCCTCACAAGGCCCGAGCAGGAGTTGAGGACGGGGGCAGCGGCTCCTCTGTGTGCCCACTGCTGTGGGGGCATGCAGGCTCCCCCAGTCAGCCAGCAAGCTCTGTTTGTCTGCAGCTACCTCTGCTGCCTCCTGGCGGGTCCCCAACCCCGAGGGAAGCTGGTGGCTCATTGCACCTACACACCAAGTAACTGTCTTCTTTCTCTTTTGAAACATTCCACAGCCAGCTGTGAAGTTGCTCTACAATAGAAGTAACAACAAATACTCCTACACCAGGTAAGGTGGCAGCCAGCCAAGGCGTCGGCCCTCGCTGGGCTAAGCTCCTCTGCTCCTGTCAGCCAGGCCCGGCTCCTCTTGTCTGTCCAGAGAGCTGACTGCCCTGCGCCTCTGAAAGGCTCGGGGAAACAGGAAAGGAGAGCTTCAGAGAGAACTGCACACGCCGTCCAGCTCACCTCTCTAAGGTGCAGCCCTCAGAGGTGTGAGGCCGTCACCATGAAGTCTAGAACACTTTCATTGCCCCACCAGGAACTCCTGGACCCCTTAGTGGCCACTCATCCACTTTCTGTCTCAATGGATTTGCATTTCCCGCTCGTCTCATATGACTGGAATCCATGTTGCTTTTGCATAGTGTTTTCAAGCTTGAGTCACATTGCAGCATTCTTTTTCTCCATCATGTTTTGTTTGTCCATATCCGTTATTCGCTGGGCATCTGGGTTGTTTCCACTGCTTGGCTGATGTGTGGAGTGCTGCTGTGAACATTCATGTACAAGGCTTTGTGTGGATTCCGAGAAGCATAGTTGCTGGGTTACGTGGTAGCTCCAGGCTTAGTCATTTGAAGACCTGTCAGACTCCCCCACAGTGGCTATACCTTTGTGCCTTCCCTGTGGGGGTTCTAGAATGCCTTGTGGTGCTAAACATGGGAACATGGGGTGCTAAATCGAGAACTTAAGGGAGAAGTTAGTGAGGCTGTAAACTGACAGAAGGTTGACAGTCTCCCTTGGCACTGCCCACTGCTGCTAGCGTGGCTCAGTGGTGCTCTTGTCCCACATCTGGAGACCCTGCATCTGCAGTGTCATCTGACTCCCAGAGCAGCTGGGGAGGGTCGCAGGCTTAGGGTCAGGCCTGGCTGGTTTGGAGGCCTGGCTTCTGCCAATTCTTAGTTTTTGGCCTCCAACAGTTGCCTGGCTTCTCTGACCCTGAATTTCTTTTTCTGACTGCAGAGACTGTAGTGCCATTCACGGGTGATTGTGGTCACACTGAAATGAGACTGTGGAGAGAAGGGACCCTGCAGGGCCTTGCGTGTAGAAGGGCTCCACAAAGGATGCCTGTTGCTGTGGGCCGGTGGTCACCCTGTGTGATGCTGTCTTGCAGCAATTCTGACGACAACATGTTGAAGAACATCGAGCTGTTTGACAAGCTGTCCCTGCGCTTCAATGGGAGGGTCCTCTTCATCAAGGACGTCATCGGGGATGAAATCTGCTGCTGGTCCTTCTATGGGCAGGGCCGCAAGATCGCAGAAGTCTGTTGCACCTCCATCGTCTACGCCACGGAGAAGAAGCAGACCAAGGTGAGGGCCGCAGCCCCGTTGACCTTGGTTTTCTAGTCATTAGCTACTGCTTCCCATCTGTCTGACCTCCTCTTGTCCACCAGCTTCCCTGGGCCTGTTCCACTTTCCTTGGCTCCCATGTTTGGGCTTCCTTCTATGCTTCCTCAGCTGCCTGGCTGGACTAGGCTCTGAGGGTCTGTCTGCACATTGACCCCTCTGCACTGGTAGACCTCTTTACCCCTGGCTGCCTGACTTCTGCAGAGCCAGATCACCCCACAGAGTGCTACTATACACCCTATACACAGCTCGGCTGTCTATCTGTCTTTCACTTTTCCACCCCTGCTTGGTACGTGTGCTGCCAAGGAGAGCACACTCCCCACCCTCCTTGGGCTATGCAAGTGGGTTTTCTTTCCTTTTTCGCCTGTAGTAATGCATAGTTATTTCCTTTTCAGTCTGTCCTGGGAGGAATTTCTGATTGTAGTGGCAGACAGTGGGCCTGGCAGCCTGTCCCACCCCTGGACATCATGGGCAGTGTGTCGGTCACCTGCCCAGATCGCTGTTGCCCTTCCAGTGTTAGAACAGTTCTGTAGGATTTTGGAGCTGGCCTCTAGCAGAAACCAATGAGAGAAAAATGACCATAAAGTACAAAGCATCTTTTTCTTTCAAACTTACTTTGGGAAATTGAAATCATTTCCAGAATGAGAACAGCACAGTGACCTGTGTACCCATTCTCTGGCCACTGAGGTCTGGTCACTCTTGCTCCATCCATGTCTGCTGCTCTTCACCTGTTTTATTCTGAACATTCAGGATAGAACTTCAAATACACATAGTGTCTTCAAGGTACTCAAGAAGGGAGAAACACTGAGGTCCTTTTTGTTTTTTCAAAGTTAGTGGGTGTGAGACAGGATGGGGGCACTTTGACTTGTGGTTGAGATGTCTTTGTCCCTATTGCAGTGTTGGGTTTGAATCCCCACTTCGTCTCCCGACTCCTGCTTCCCGCCTGTGCAGACCCTAGAGGCAGCACATGGTGACTCTGGGTGAGTCCCTTCTGCCAGGTGAGAGACTTGGACTGAGTTCCTGGCTCCTGGATCTGACCTGGGCCCAGCCATCGTGGGCATTGAAAGCACATGGGAGTGTATCTCTCTGCCTCTCAAATTTACTTATTTAAAGTTTTTTTTTTTTATTTTAAAAAGGCAAATTTATAGAGGGAAGGAGAGAGAAAAAGATTGAGAGATCCTCCATCTACTGGTTCACTCCCCAAATGACTGTAACAACCAGAACTGGGCTGTTACAAAGCCAGGAGCCAGGAGCTAGGAGCATCTTCCAGGTCTCCCACATGGGTGCAGGGGCCCAAGGACCTGAGCCTTCATCTGCTGCTTTCCAGGCCACATACAGGAAGTTGGATGGAAGTGCAGTAGCCGGGACACTGAACTGGTACCCACATGGGATGCCAGTGTCAAGGCGGAGGCTTTGCCTACTATATCACAGTGCCAGCCCTGTGTAAACCAGTTTTTATTAGAGCTGTGAATTCCTTGTGTAACTAGGTTCCCATTGTGTCATGATTTTGTTTTTAGTACATACTAGGGTTACCTCTGTGATACTAAAAGGATACTCATCCTGCTGATTAAGCTGCAGAATATGGAGCAGTCTCCTTTTGAGAGCTTGGTAGGAAGCAGAGGCATTTTGAGACCCTGTAGCCTGAGCCAGCTTTGTATAGATGAGAAGCCAGGGTCCAGAGAGGGTGTGTTCTGTCTGTGGCAGAGCCTGGATGGGAGGTTGGGACTCTCCTGCACCCCCGCCATCCCTGCCTGCTTTTGCCCTGTTATCCTAGCCTTGATGGCTGCCTCAGGGAAGTGTGAGAATTTGATGCCAGAGATGGCTACCCTCCTAGGAACAGGATACTTCTGGGAGATGGACCCTGGAACTGACAGGCTTTGCTGTCTCAGAGGGGTGCCCAGTGGCTGCGTTTGGACTTGTCTTGAATGTTTGGCATCTTAACAGGTTGTACTATTAACGTCATCCAACTGCCTCCCGTAGTTCACTTGGCAAGCGTGTGCTTGCTAAACTTAAAGCTGATACTGTCCGTTTGTTCCTTTGTTCTGATTCACTGAGGACTCGGTGATGATCAAATCCAGAATCCCGCCCTTTATTGGTCTGTGTTCTCGGTGGTTCTCCTGTGTGGCCACTTTGCTCTTTTTTTTTTTTAAGTTGAAAAGTCAGAGGGGAAGATCTTCCATCTGATGATTCACTCCCCAAGTGACCACAATGGCCAGTGCTACACCAATATGAAGCCAGGAGTCTCTTCTGGGTACTCCATATGGGTGCAGGGCCCCAAGGCTTTGGGCCGTCCTTTACTGCTTTCCCAGGCCACAGACAGGGAGCTGGATGGAAAGTGGGGCCGCTGAGATTAGAACTGGTGCCCATATGAGATCCTGGTGTGTTCAAGGCAAGGACTTAAGCTGTTAGGCCACTGTGCCAGGCCCAGCCACTCTGCTCTTGAACCCTCCCAGTTAGGTGGCTGTGGTTTAGCTGGTAGCTGGAGCGGTGTTTTCTAGTTACAAAATGTTCATGATCTCTTTGTCAAGACTGTGCGTGCTGCTCTTTGCTTTACAAGCAGGTACCCTGACTTGCTGGGACGTCCAGTTAATGGCAGCATTCAGGTCTCAATCAGACATTCCTAGTGTCATCTGTCCTCTTGGCACAAGCACCTGTTGGTTCCTCTTCCCATGGGGGGTTGCAATTTTCAAGGTCATGTGTGTTCTAAGAAGTTGTAAACTGTCCTGTGTGGTTGGAATGCGGTAACAGGAGTCTAGGTTTTGGTTAATGCCTAGGGAGAATGGTAGCACTTGCATTTAACAGGCAGCTGACCCTGTTAAGCTCAGCCTTCCATGGGTTGCGGATCTAGAACAGTGTGGTTTGCAAAGCCCCCAGATCCGTCCTGTGCTATAGCCAGTCTGTCTGGTGGTGACTGCGTGCTGTTTGGTTCTCGCAGCCCTGTGTGCTGGTTAGGGGTGGTGGTGTCCCTGCAGGGAGCCCAGAGCTCAGGCTCCTTTCTCAGGCCTCCCCTTCCTCTACAATCTTTGCAGTACTTCCTGCCTCATAGGGCTCTTCTTTTTCAGTGACCTTGCCAGAAAGCTGGCCCTTGGGGCACCCCACTTGCTGTGAGCTCTGCTTATGTCTGAGGCCAGACAATGCGAAGCCAGGGGAGCAGAGCAGCAGGGATTCGGGCCTTGCTGGCAGACACACAGGAGCCTGCCTCAGGGCGGAGACTCCTGTGGCCTTCCCGTGTGGCCCTGAGATTGCTTGCAGGTGAGGGCAGGAAACTAGAGGCAAGACTGGCCGCTGCAGATCCGCAGAGCTGTGGCTTGGTGCTCATTTTGGCGTTTCGTGACATTTTGGTGTTGAGTAGAGTGGGTGATTATGGCTAGATGTGGAGCTGTGTCTGTGCCTGGAATTGGTCCCCCTCATCAGACAGGGCAGTAAGTTCGTTGCTGGTCAGCTGTTCATATTCAAGTCTTCCTTCCCAGGCCACCTGTGTCTGTGACTTTGCAGGTCCTCACTTGGTTAGATGTGCATCTCTTTCTGATCTTGAAGCTTCTCTGAGCAAGCCCAGTAGGCATGTGCTTACTCTGTTTCTGCAAGGCCAGAGCCTCAGAATGCTGTCCCTTAAAGCAGTCTAGACTGTGAGTCGGGTGTCTGGGAGGCCCCTGGCTTCAGGGTGCCTCAGCATGAGGGGCAGCATGCAACAGCACCTTGCCACCCAGGAGGAATCCTGTCACCTGGGTAAGAAGAAAAGAGCTGTAAAGACTGCTTGCTGCTGGGGAGGGTGTGGGCACAGGGCCTATTGGGCTGCATGTCCATCAGCATGAGCTGCTGGATCATGGCTGCTGGGCCAAGGTCTCCAGGTTAAGATGGGGACAGGAGGCAGGGGGATTTGAATCTAGGTGTTGAGTAGAGTGGGTGATTATGGCTAGATGTGGAGCTGTGTCTGTGCCTGGAATTGGTCCCCCTCATCCCCAGGCCCCCACCCAGGTAGGGAAACGACCTCACCAGGTCCCTTTGGTCTGTGGTGGACCCAGCACTGTGTGTACATGTTACTAATAGAACATGACAGTGGCAGTCTTCAGTGGAACCCAGGGACTGCCTCAGCCTGCTGGCCCTGTTCCAGAATGAGTGTGCATGTGTATGTGCAAGCTCTGCACTGCCTTACCTGCTGTGTATTCTGTGTATTCTGTGGGGTCACAGGTTGAGTTTCCTGAAGCTCGGATTTATGAGGAGACCCTGAATATCTTGCTGTACGAGGCCCAGGATGGCCGGGGACCTGACAATGCGCTCCTGGAGGCCACAGGCGGGGCGGCCGGGCGCTCCCACCATTTGGACGAGGATGAGGAGCGGGAGCGGGAACGGATCGAGCGCGTGCGACGGATCCACATCAAGCGCCCTGACGACCGGGCCCACCTCCACCAGTGAGCAGACAAGCACCCCAGACCTCCCTGCGCCCTCCTCGCCTCCGCCCTCCCAGCCAGCCCCATGCAGATTCCCACAGGCAGGCTCCGGGGGCTCCTGCTTCCAGCACGCCTGGAGTCTGCAGATAACTTTTGTAACAAGCCAGATGATATTTGGTATCTTTCCACTTTTATAATAAGCCAGATGATACTTCACCACCAGGCAACCTGATTGTCTTAACCAGGTGTCTACGCCCTTACTGTTGAACAGCCTGTGTGTAACGTCCCGACTTTTGCTGAGAATCTGAGCCAGGCTCTATTTGGTGATCATGGGAAGAGAAGATGAATGAGTGTGCTGTGTAAGAACTCTTGTTTGCAGTATTTATTTTTATGGTGTTGATGACCTCTTGTGAGTTTCCTGGGGGCCACCCAGTGAAGGGTTTAGTTTGACTGTTCTGAGAGGGTCTGCAGTTGGTGATGCCAGAGGTGTCTTGCCTGCAGCCCTTGGGTCCTGGCTGCTGGTTCCTGTGTGTTTGGACCAAGCCTAGTCTGCATTGCTTTGCTATAAACCTGTCCTGCAGTGTGGGGGGTGACTGGAGTTTAGGGCTGTGGAGACAGGACCATAGGGGCATCATGAGCCTGCACTGTCATAAGCGGTGTAGCTTTGAGTGCAAAGCTTGGTGTAAGAGGCAAACCTTTTGCTGCCCAGACCTCTGGTGATTTCTGGGAGTCCCAGCCTAGTGTGGCCGGAAGCTGAGCTTTCCCTCACACTGTGGGCTAAACTCCCTCCCTGGCTACTGGCAGGCACTTTCCTGTCAACCCTCACAGTCCAAGCCAGCCCCCTGTTTCTGGTGGCCTGCAGAGCTCCAAATTGCTGCTCCAGTGAATCCACTCCATGCCTGTAGCCTTCCTGCTTCAGCTGGGCTTTAAGCCCACTGCTGCTCCAAGGAATCCACTCCATACCTTTGACCTTTTCTGAGCCCCGAATGGATGCTCTGTCCTTTGCTTGGAGATGAAATGTAGCCTCCCAGTGATTGACGGCTCACAGTGCCTGCCCCAAGGGAGCTGGCCAGGTGCTATGCATGCTGCTGGCCCTTGGGCAGTCCTTGCAGAAGAGTGACTGTCAGGGAGTAGGCTGAGAGGTTGTGCAGGTGCCCTTGGGTCTGGGTCATGTCCACGTTTGTGTCTGTTGAGGGGATGTGTATGACCGTGGGGGGATGTGTGCTCGCTGGCGTCATGTCAGGCAGATGTTGGCAGTTACCTCCCTCCCTCTGCGCCACTGGGCCGGCGGGGGGGCGGAAATGCGCTGTGACTGGTGTGAGTGGTTGAGAGTAGATGAGGTAGTGCAGTTAGAAGGCTATGGAAGTGTGTTCCAGGTGGCGAATGGGTGTTTGCTTCTCAAGGGACTCTTACTATTTTATATACCAAAGGTATTGGCGGGGCAGCCTTTACACACAGTATTCCCCAACCTGAGTTTATATTTGAAGCGTTTTTCACAGCTTAAGACAGTTTGGTACTGGCCTCCCAGTGACAGGAGTATGCCTCTATTTTGTATGCCGCAGCATAGCCTGTGCTCATGCTGCCCTAGCAATCACACTTGGGGTAGATGCTTTTTAACCTGTCCTGGGGGAAACTTTTATACCAGGCCATTTGGATTTTGTTAAGGAAAGGGGGGGCTTACAAAATAACGTTTCGTAAATATTTTCTACTCTTTGAGTTCTGAAGACCAACCCTGCCATGAGGGTTGAATTTTTGTAGAAAATCAAAATGACTTTCCATTCTGTTTTCTGTAAGAAAGGAAAAGCCATTGTAGACATTGTTTCTTAAACGTTTGTGTCAAGATGACGTTTGTGGACAATCAGCCTTGCTTGCCTTTCCCTCCCTGGGACTTGTCACTTGAGGCAGCTCGCTGAACCTTCTCTGCTCCGGTTCTGCCCCGGTGTTGTGAGTCCTGCCTCCCTAGGATGTCGACAGGGTTGTGAAACATTCCAGTGAGTGATGCTGCAAAGCTGCTGCTGGCCTGGAGCCACACTGTTGCCCAGCATACCGTAAAAGGATCTGCTTTTCCTCATGCCAGCATGAAAGCAGAAGTTAAATATGAACAGTTAAGAATGGTCCAAGTAAAACACGGGCCTAAGAGTGGATAAAGAGTAAGCCTTTATTGCATTGTACTAGCTTCTAGTTTAAGAAGAAAAAAACAAAAACAGACTTTGGTATGCTATCAACGAGTTGAGTTTGTTTTGCATAACTCTGGCTGAGCTTGGGCTGCGCAGTCCAGTGTGTTGCAGTGTGTGCTGTCTCCCCCTAGCATCCCTGTCATGCGCGGTAGTGTCATTTCCCTTGTCTCTGCACTATGACAAGACATCCCAGGTCTTGGCAGCTGTCCCTGTCTGTCGTGTAAGCATTTGTGGAATATGTAAAATAAAGGTATGTCTTGCTTCCATTGAGGTCTGTCCTCGGGGTCTTTTCGGAAATGCCCAGTGGGGTCAAGCCCCTAGAGTGTGATGCGGGGGTGGCCTGCACTTGGTGGCAGCTGCTCGAGTGGCACGGGGTGGAGAGCAGACCTGAGGCCTTCCAGCCGTGCACCGACACCAGGTGAGCTGCTGCTCTTACCCTTATGGACTCCATTCACCTGCTGAGTGTCTTAGGAGAATCTTCAGTCCAACCTTTGGAACTTTGTAAGAGCTCGCTTGCTTCCCCACGTGATGTGTCACAGCAGTGCCTGGGGCAGCCTGACGCAGGCAGAGGATCCATCACTCACACTCCATGGTAAGGCCGTCCACCCCCACGACCGATAGGACCAGCTTCTGGCAGCAGATTGGAGGCAGAGCCAGAGAGGCCGGCCCAGGGCTGCGCTTGAGACACCACCCTGCCGCCTCAGCTGCCATCCTTCTCCTCCAGTAAGTTTCCTTGGAGACACAGCTGACTGGATCCAAGTCCCACTGTCCTGGCACCTTCCTCCAGCGGAGCCAAAATGGCAATGGCTGGGGGCAGATGCCACGCTTGCTTGATCAGGACTTGCTCCGCACCGACACCTAGGGGAGAGGCACCACAGTGTTGGAGACCTGCTGAGCCGCCACACCTAGTCCTGCCATCTCTGCGTCAGCACAGTGGGCACGCACAGGCTGTGAGGAACTGGCCGCAGTACCCTGAGGCAAGGCAGGGACTTGGGAGGTGCTGAGGAACTCAGCAGTCTCCTTGGCATTAGATGCCAGTGGGTTCCCTGAGCACATGTGGCATGCACTGCTGAGGGACACGGTGTGAGGGGAAGACTGCCCTGGCTCACGCGTCCAGTGGCCATGCAGCACTGGCATGCCTAGACTGCACCCCTGGTTCCTCTAGTGCTGTGCGCTGCCTACCTCTCCCCAAGCCCAGCCACTCACCACTGTTAACTGTCCGTTTTTATCTTTATAGATTTGTTCTTCTGGTCCCGTGTCGAAAACTATTGTGCCTTCTTTTCCAGGACTGATATAAAACTGTAAACTTGAAAGACAGAGCGACCTGTTACTGGCATACTCCTCACTAGTTTCATATTTGAATTCTTTCTGTATTGCAGAGTTGAGCAGTTGGTGGGGGGGAAGCCTATTTCCATTAGCCATGTAACTAATGGCAGTTCCTCTAAAACCAGGATGGCACATGCAGGTGTTCTCAGGGCCAGCCGCCCATGCCTCTTCCTGCTGAATTCACAGTGGATTAAGTGTTCCCCCAGCAAGGCAGAAACAACTCCACATTCTTACATCAGGCCGTAAAGGCAGCCTCCCGCTTGCTTGGCAGGAATTACTGGGCAGGCTGGAACAGCAGAAGCGAGGAGGAAGAAGCCCCAGTCCTGCCTCGGAGCAGCCAGCTCCGGTGGGCTGTGCGGGAGAATCCCCGCGGGCCCCTCAGCTCTGCGGCTTGGTGTCCTTGCGCTTCACCTGCCGCCCATGTAACACTGAAAAGGTGGCAGTTGCCTCAGAGTTACTGAGAAAATTCAGTAACACTATTCAATTCTGTGGGCCAGTTTTTTGCTTGTTTTTATACCCTTGAGAAATTGTAGCGCTTTTTCAGATCAATAAACAGACCCCACGTGGCAGTCCTGTGGGCTCAAACTGCTGTTCCACCAGTACCCAGAACCAAGGCATGGCCGCACCCTGCCCTGGCCTAGGGACAGGAGTCTGGAGTGTCTGCCCTCTCCACCCCATGCTGGGAGCCAGCAGGGTCTGCCTGTAGATGTGGGTGGAAAGACAAAATTACAGTTTGCAACCCCCACATTGCCCTGTGTTGCCCTATGTCAGAACGGCTTTCCCAGCTGAGGCTGGAATCGCCCACCTTCCTTGGACGATGTTGACAAGGTTCTCATTCTTAACCAGCATGACGAGCTTAGTGACGGCCTCGAACACGTGCTCGCACTGCAGGATGACATCGCCCTGCAGCAGGCAGGAGAAGACCACGCAGCAGGTCAGTGCCTAAAGCTCCAAGGGAGAACACCCAAAGGTGGAGGTTTCACAATGGCCACCCTCACATCATGGCACTGTCTGACCTTCCCTATTCCCCATCAGAGCATTGTGTGGTGGCCGCCATCTACCTTGTGCCTGCTGTCCTCAGGCAAGACGTGGATAACTAAGATTCCGTCACTCAGGTTGCTGGTGGAGATGCCTGAAGGCAGATCCGGAGTTAGGGACCAGGAAGGGAACAGCTGGGCCCAGGGAAATAAAGGCCTCTTCCCACCACCTCCTTCCTGAAATTCGCCCACGTGAGTGTGTGCATGCTGAGTAAAATGCTACCCAGGCCATTGTGCAAGGCTGTTATTGTCCCTCTTGGATGCCAGAGGGAAGCAGGTGCCAGCCTTGATACTTGTGCTAGGAGAAGGGCAGCCGTGAGCACAGAGGCCTGCCCCCTGTGCTTAATGTCCACCACTGGAGGCTTCTTCACCACCTGCTGAGTACCTTTGAGTGCTGAGTAATGGATTTTCTGCTTGATTTTGGCGAGTTCCACCACGTAAGCCGTCCTCTGAGTCAGGAGGAGCTGCCGCTGGCGCGCCTTGAAGCCTTTCCTGTCATATTTAATGACTGGGATACCGTACTGCAAGGAGGTCACCATCACCATGGGGGCAGTGGAGCCCCCGGGTGATCAGAGACGCACAAACTGTTTCTGCACCCAGCTCTGGCTGCAGAGGAAGCCTGAACCATGCTGCCCTGCCTCAGGGGTCTGTCCCAAGAGGCCGGCAGGCATGAGAACTGCCTAGCAGGGACTGTAACCCAGGTCCAAGGGGACAGTGACCTGTGGAGCACACGGAGAAGGTCATGGGCACTGCCTCTTGGTCAGCCCCTGGCACCTCTCCCTAATCGGGGACATCCTGTGATGGGATGCAGGGTGTTTTTTAGAATTGTACCTTAATTTCTAGGGTGAGGGAAGAAGACTAATAAGAGCAGCAGCAGGTATGTGGTGGGCAATACTTGGCACCTTGCCCTGAGCATCGGAGCTCTGGTCCCCCAGCTCGTCGCTGTGTCACAGCACACACACCCCCCCTGTTCTCACAGTGCAGCGGGGAGTACTGGTTGAGGCAGGGGATGCACGCTGCCATACCTGGATGTTCTCGTTGCTAATTTGCTGAAGCACCTTGGGGTTAATGTCTCCTTCATCTAAGGTGGGGGGGAACCAGACCAGCCCAAGTCAGGGCTGGAGCCCGGCCCTGCAGAAAAGCCGCAGCTGGCTGCTGGCTCTTGTGGGGTCCCCACATGTGCTGAGAACAGCCCGGGAACCAGGAATCAATACCCCCAAAGGTAGATTTGGGAAAGTGAGCAGCCATCTGTAGGCTGGGGAAGCATTTACCTATCCGGCTGTCGGCGAAAGGCTGACTCAAGCTTTCTGCATAGCCTTCTTTCTTGCCCCTGAATATCTCACTGGTGATCACCTTCTGCTGCATCTAGGAGACAGAAGGATGGTGGCCCAGGAGCCTCCCGGGAGAAACTTTAACATGTATTTGAAAGGCCTCCTGACTACTAGTTCTCACACCGCCCCAACACCTGCCAAATGGCTACAACAGCCAGATGAAAGCAGCCAGAAACTTCGCTTGGTGTGATGCTTAACGATAGCAAGATCTAAATCTCTTCATTTTCATCATTATTTGAGAGAGGGATCTCTGCCCCAGCCCCAACCACTGCCCACTCCCCCCAGTGTCTACAACCACCAAGGCTGCAACGGGCCAAAGCTGGGAGCCAGGAGCTCCAGCCAGTTGTCTTGTGTGAGAGGCAGTGCCTCTAGTACGTGAGCCATCACTACTCGCCTCCCTCCTGGCCTGCAAGAACAGGAAACTGGAGTCACTGACGGACACAGGACTAACACCCAGGTACTATGGCAGAGGATGCGGGATCCCAGGAGGCAGTTTTACTGCTTCTCTGACACCCTCTCTGGGCTGGGGAGCTGCAGGTCTACCGGCAGTGTCCCACACACATCATGGGTGTTACAGGAGCTGTGTGCTCCTGCAGGGGAGTCACAGCAAATTCTTGGTTTGGGCCATGGTACCCTGGGCATGCCCCTGGTAGCTGCTGGGGTTGGCACCTTTGCTTGCATTGTTGGCCAAATACAGCCTGCTGCCTACTTGTGTAACTTTAATGTGACACGTGGCTGGGCTGCCCACGTTCATGCTACACATTCCAGGCCTGAAACCCCAACCGTGTTGTCATTTATAGAAACCTGTGGCAGAAGGGGTCCTGCTCTCTTGGTGGAGCAGGGGCCATTTGGAGTGGGTACCCATGGTAACAGCATAGACGGTAACCATAGCAACAACCAGGCAACCCTCCTCAGGGTCTGTACCTTCATCCTCAGCTGCAAGACCCGCCTGGGACCAGTGTCTGTGGTCAACAGGGCGGACAAGAACTCGTGACACTGAAGATCTGGCTGAGGTACCCACACCCCCATGCACTGCCCTCCTGATGCCCCATCCCTACCATCGCTCTCCACTCTGCTGTGACACCATGGCAGTACTTCCGCACCAGGTTCCTCATGCACATCTTTCTGAGCAAAGTGGAAGCCTGTGTGTGTGGAGAACACACTTGTTGAACACCGGGGCTAGGGCAGCCGAACCAGAGATGCTTATGAGTACAGTTGAGGGGCTGGCGTTGTCACATAGGTCAGGCTTCTTGGCATCCTACATGAGCATAGGTTCATGTCCCAGCTCCCTGCTTGAGAAGCTGGTCCAAGTCCTTGGGGCCCTACACCCAGGTGGGAGGTCTGGAAGAAGCTCCTGACTCCTGGCTGGCTGGGGGAGTGAATCAGTGAATGGAAGCTCTCTATTGGGTTTCAAGGGCTCCAGAACTCTGGTGTTTTAGAACAAGCAGCTAACCGTGCAGTCTCTGTCCTGTGTTGGTTAACGAGGCCCCCCCGCTTGGGTATGCTCCATAAGGGGTCATCGTGGAGCCGGCTCTAAGGAGCTCCGGCTCCACGGGGCCAGTGTGGAGGCAGGAATCTCCCCACAGCCTCCACTGTCTGAGGCCAGAGTCTGTAAACCCTGCTGGGAGGTGAGATCCAGGAAAGCCACCGTTAGAAGTGCTTCAAGCACATTGCCCTTGGCTTTGTGGTGCTTACTGGGAGGCTGTTACCAAGCCTGGGGGCTTCCTCTCATAGTTTATATTATTAATGGCAGTGGAGCTTCCCAGATGTCCACAAGGGCCACAGTCAGGCCAAAGCACAGCTAAGAACTCCCTCAGGTCTCCTGTGTGCTGTCAAAGTCTTGGCTACTCAATCCTCCATCTGTGAGGGCATCTATTGGCAGGAAGGAGGAATCGTGGGCTGGGACTAAAACATCCTGCTTATGGCCATTGCACCCAGAAGGCCTCTGATTCTCATCTTGGAAGCTAAGCAGGGTCAGGCTGAGTAAGTCCTTGGCAAGGTAGACATGGGAGCCTTAACCTCCAGGCCAGATGCCTGGTGTGGTCCTTTTGCAAGGTCATACCGTGCTAAGGGAGCCCACAGAAAGAAAGGCGGATATGCAGGGGGTGGCCCCCAAGGCCCAGATGGGTCCTCACATTTTCCAGAATGCCCGGAGGTCTCAGCCAGCTCTTGTCCAGCACGGTCTTGGGGATGTGATAGCGCAGATTCAAGATGTAATTCTTGCGTACAAGCACGACGAACTGCTCGTTGTCAGGGCACAGGGGCCGGTGGCGGTGGATGAAGCCCTTGATGAATCTGCAGAGCATGCTGGAGTCGGACTGAGGCAAGGCCAGCATGGGAGAGGTTCTGTGGGTGAGACCTCTCCCCCATCACGCCCCGGGACGGGGGGTGAGCTTAATCTACCCCACAGATAGACCTCGGGTCAAGTCACTGAATGACTTGCCAAGCAAAAATACATGAGTGCTATGTGCTTATTTGCCTAAAAGCCAGGGTTCTGCTTTCCTTGAAAGACCAAGCCATCTCGCAGTGCCAGCCTGGCCTTTCTTCCAAGTGGCAGCTGACTGGAATGGAACGGTCTACTGCCCTTGGGTGGGGATGGAGCCCCAGCCCTCCCCTGCTGTGTTGCCCTGGCTTAAGAGAGCTGGTCAGCCACTCGGCCTGCCTGGCTTGACTCAAGCGAGAGTGACAAAATACAAATGTTCTGAGCCTTGGGGGCACCACCCAACCCAGGAGCTAAGGGCAGACAGACCAAGTTTTTAAAGACCCCTCAGGGCATGTGCAGAAGGCCCCCATGCTGCGCCTCGCCCGTAGCAGACGCAAGGACTCACTTTCTGACAACCTGTACGGCCCACTTTCTCCTGTGGGTCTCCATCCGGGCCAGGGCTCCGCGCCAGTATGCTTCCAGTTTGATGGCTGAAAGAGTTGGGTCCTGGTGTCAGAAGGCATGCCCAGCCGTGTGTGAACACACAGCAGGCCTTCTGTGCCCTCAGCACACCTCTGTGCCCCCTGCCAGCCCGGGAGATGCAAGCGCGGATCGTGGAGTCTGGGAACACCTGGACAGACAAGTGGATGGGAGGTGGCGACAGGGGCAGAAGGACAGGAGGTGCCCTGGGCAGCCCTGAGCTTTCAGGGAGAGGGCCACGCCCTCGGGCAGGAGTGGCTGCTGTGACAGCTGAGGTGATCTTGTCACTGCTTTTGGTCAGTCCCTAGCCGTGACTCCTAGGACATGAAAACCAGGTGCCCTTTTGTCTCCTGGTTTTTAAGAGCTTTCATTTCTCACAGGAGTAAGCTAAATGCTAGAAGTGACACAGGCACCTCTCGGTGCCACACCCCCTCCAGGGTGACACATGTACGTACAGTGATGCTGCCTTAGTGTGATCCTGCTTCCTGCTGATGGCCTGGGCAGAGCAGTCCAAGACGGCCCCAGCATCCACATGCGAGATGCAGAAAAAGCTCCTAGCTTCATTCTGGCCCAGTCCCTGACTTTTGTGATCCTTTTTGGGATTGAACTAGCAGATGGGAAATCTCTTTCCCTCTCTCTAACTATGGTTTTCAAATAAATATGTCTTTTAAAAAGTTATTCTTTCACTGTGTGCATATTGTAGATCTCACAGGACAGCAGGGTCTGAGCAAGCAGTGCCTCCAGAACAGGACCCCAAGGCAGCCCCCTTGACCTGCAGTTTCCAGGCTGGAGTGGGGAGAGAACCCCAGGGGGTGGGGTTGGGCACTCGGCTGAACTCTTACCTGCTTGTCGTTTCTTCACATATTCTCTCCTTTCCAAGCAGCCTTTATATGTGGCTTGGATTCTGGCAACTTAGAAGAAAAAAATTAAAGTCAAAGGACTTTGTGTGTTTGTCCAGGTGGTTGCGAGAGCCACAGGGGGACATCAGACACGGCTCTCAGTGCAGCGATGCCCTTGGTTCAGCATCACTGTTGGGAGTGTGGCACGTGATACTGCACCTGCTGCCGGCTGGAGTTTCACTTCCCTTTCCACAGGTGAGGAAGAGGTCCAGGATCCTCAGGTCCAGGCCAGGTACCTGCTTTCGTCCTGCCCACCTACACGAGGGCTTCACCCCTCCATCATCACTTGGCACCCAGGCACACAGGGTGGAGAGCCCTTCTGTGGCCGCACAGCTACCAAGGTCCCTACCACAGGCCACAGTCATTAAGCGCCTTCAACAGTGTCAGTCCCTGGGAGTGGATCTGGTGCCGACTGAGGCTCCCTGCAGCCTGGCTGAGCCTGCACCTGCCCTCATACTCAGCAGCTACCTGCTGCTACAGAGCTCCAAATCCAGCGGCAGGAATGGGCTTTGTGGCACAGTGGGTGAGGCCGTGGCTTGGGAGGCTCCTCATCCCATTGGAGTATTGGTGCTTGTCCTGTCTCCACTTCGCAAATTAGCTCCCTGCTACCGCAAGAGCTAAGAGACAGCAAATGGCCCAGGCATTTGGGTTCCCTGGCAGCCACCTAGGAGACCAGGATGGAGCTCCTGGCTTTGGCTTGGCCCAGCTGCACATGGTGGGGTCTTTTGGGGGGTGAGGAAGTATACCAGCTGATGGAAGGCCTCTGTCTCTCAAATAACCAAATTTCGAAACAAAACTGGAACAGCACCAACATTAAAAATCAGACCCAGCAGGTGTGATGATGACACAAGTAGACTTAGAAACCAGAGCATCTTCAGCCCCCGGCCCAGCTGCTTACAGGCAGTGCAGCCTTCAGGAAGCTGCCCACACCTGGGCCTCAATTTCCCCATGTAGAAAGCAGAGATGGCCACAGGGTTGAGAGTAAGGTGTGAAGAGCACCAGGCCTGCAGCAGACCCCACGTCACTCAGGGGCAGATGCTGGAGGCTCCTCCACCGGCTGGGGGCTCCAAGGACAAGCCTCCCCCCACCTCAGTACAATGATTCTGCATGACTTTCCCCCATCTGAACATTCCTTGTTCATCATTCAGAACCAACAGCCTGGCTGCAGACAGGGAAACTACACCTTCTAACACCAGCCATTCATGCATACAAACTTCCTAAAAAAGACATTAATGGGGATGGGGTGGGTGGGCTCACCTGGTTTTAGGACCTAACAAGGCACAACAGCATGGGAGTTTGTGCATGCATCCAAGCCCACCTTCGTCCCAACGTGCGCAGACGATGCTGCTTGCATCTGACGTGCCCAAGCCTTAAAATCCGTATGAGCCTAATTGTCCCGTCTGGTTCATTCCTTGCATTCCAAACAAATGCTTCTAAACATGCTATCAGATGCCCATGTTTAAGATTTACCTCTTCCCCCATCTAAATGTGTTTGTCTCAATCAGTGTGTGACAACCAAGGCAGGAAAACCATACCTAACTGATGTTTACTGAATTCAAAGGCGTCTTCAGTAGCAAACAGAGTTCTGGGAAACCGAATAAATATTTTGGTTCTAGAAGTGGGAAAAAAAGAGTAGGTTTTAATTACTAATTGTTAATTAAGATCCTTGGTGGGCTGAGACTTGGAGCTCAGTAAAGAGGGTGTCTGCTCATGGCAGGGCGAGAGATGTTGGGGTGAGTCCCAAATATAGTCAGAGTGTCCTTGCAAGAACAGGCAGGGGAGAAGGCAGCAGGAAGAGGAAGGCAGAACTCTAAGGGAGAGGCAGCTCCAAGCCAAGCTATGGCAGGAGCTGTCGGAAGCTGCCAGAGGCAGAGAGGATCCTTCTAGAGCCTCCCAAGGGGGCATGGCCACCCCTCAACACATCAGAAACCTGAATAAGTATCCGAGTACGTAAATGAACAAGTAAGATTGCTGTAATCTCTCTGCACTCCCCCAACCCCTAACCGTCAGCGACATTACATCTCCTGATCCCCATCTGCCAGTCCCACCCACATATCTACACATCCACGGTGTGAGAACTTCTCAGGTCAACCACTGGAGGGCAGCAGCGCACCACAGCCATGCTCCTACCTCACACCAACATGATGGCACAACTGTGACCTCTTAGCTCAGGGATCCGGACTGCCCACCCCACCTCCCAGAAGAGGGCTCTACAGGAGTGGACAGATGGAGCCCTGTCCTGACCCATGTGACTGACCCAATGCCCCACATGTATACAGGTCCCCGGCTCAGACAACCCCCCTTCTGCAGTAATGACGACCTAGGAACACAAGGGGGCCATGTGGCCTGCCTGGTCCCCTCTTTATTTCCGTAGCCCAGCCAGCGAGTGGGGTTTCAAAGGGTTCTGTACCATCTCCTCCTAAGCACCCAGAATTGTGCTTAAATTGAGTGACTGGCAGCATTTGAACCTCCAGGCTATAGGCACACACAGATCTGTACCAGAAACATTTGAGGAAAAAACCAGCGGGCGGGGCTGCTTACCTCCCTAACTTGTACTCCTCGGGTTTGTAGCCGATGTACTTGATCAGGCGTTCTACGCCTTCTGCCGGAGGCCCGTGCCAGTGCGGCCAGGTGTCTGGGCACAGGGACTTGTACCTGGCATGGACAGGAAACAGATACTAGAAGCAGTGGCTCTACCTTCCTCCATCTGCCCTCCTGGCCGGAGGTCTGCTGAGCTTGGCTGTGGTGACTCAGTGTAGAACGCAGCCCGGTGATCACCAGAGCTTCCTCGAGTCCGACAACTCACGCCTGGCGAGGAAAAAGCAGGAACTCCCAGCCAACTGGGTGGGTTAGCTTATCTGCATACAACCGTGATTTCATCAGACACTCGGTCCTCTGTACCCATGGATTCCACTTCTGGGCAAAGAAGGCACTTGGAAAAGCTCGTGGTTGTCCTATACATGTGTGGACAGAATATTCTGGTCTCAATGCCCTGAACAACACAGTGTGAATAACAAAACTCTTCAGGTTTCATAAACCATCTGCTTACAGGCGGCTGAGCATACAGCATCTGTGCCAGTATGACATCATTTTACATAATGGATCTGGGACATCTAGGAATGTTAGTCCCACAAGCAATCCACTCTGGGAACAGAGCTGGGAGTTAACCCCAATCTCACTCCCAGGTGGAGGAGGCTGCTGCACAAAGTTCTTTGCAGAGGTGGAATGAAAAGGCAGTGTAATCTCAGTAAACGCTCTGAAGATCCCTTCAACAGTCAAGAATGATGAAAACGTGGACCCGTGCAAAAACAGACAAATGAACAGTTGCGCGAGAATGCTCATGGCAGAGGCCTGTGTGGCACAGCAGGTTAAACCAGAATCCCGCATCAGCACTAGTTCAGGGTCCAGCTGCTCCACTTCCAATCCAGCTCCCTGCTAATGTGCCTGGGAAAGCTATGGAAGATGGTCCAAGTGTTTGCACTCATGTGGAAGACCTGGAAGAAGCTCCTGGCTGCAGCCTGGCCTTTTGGTGAACGAACCAGTAGGTGGAAGACACACCTCCTCCCTTCCCCTCTCTCCCTCTATGTAACTGCCTAATGTAGTTGTTAAGGAAACAGTGTTCATAGCAGCCTCATTCAAAGATCTAGTTTTCTTTAAAAGGCAGATTTAGAGCGAGATCTTCCCTCTACTGGATCACTCCCCAAAGGGTCACAAGGGCTGGCGCTGAGCCGATCCAAAGCCAGGAGCCAGGAGCTTCCTCTGGTCTCACATGTGGGTGCAGGGTCCCAAGGACTCCGGCCATCCTCCACTGCCCTTTCAGGCCACAAGCAGGGAGCTGGATGGAAAGTGGAGCAGCCAGGACTTGAACCAGTGTCCAAGTGGGATGCCAGTTGAAAGGCAGATTTAGAGAGAGGATTCAGAGAAAGAGGTAAAAAAAAAAAAGCCTCATTCATCATAGCCACAAAAGCCAGCTGAACAGGCAACTTAATGTCCCATGCTCGGGAAGAGACTTAAGAACTTGGTTCCAGCATGTCAGTCCTTGCTAATGTACCTGTACTGCAAAGATCACCACAAGGCAGCAGGTGGTGGTGTTAGGAGGTGGGGCTTGCAGGAGGTGATAGGTCAGTGGGCGGAGCCTTTGTGAGTAGGAAGCCAGGGAGGGGCGGGAGGGAAGGTGGAGCCCACACCAGCCACCCCATCTGCCCCCCCCCCCCCCCCGCACCTTGATTTTGTACTTCCCATTCTGCAGTGTGTGAGCCACTAAGTTTACAGCAGCCACTTGGCCACGTAATGCTCAGGGCTGTCTCCCAACTGGGGTCCTCCCCGCTCCCCTCAGCCAACAAAGACACCCCTTCTGTCCTTCCCCTCCTCGGAAAGCAAATGGCCTCTCCCAGGAGGAAGTGAACTCCACGGGGTTGCATGTGGGGATTCTGTCTTGCTCCCTGCTGTCACCCCAGCACCGGCCCAGAGGAAGCGCTCACTAGGACTGACTGGCAACCACACTGAGCAGACGTGGCTCAAGTTCAAACACACACAGGAGGATGGTGACACCAAGTGTGTGTGTGTGTGTGTGTGTGTATGACAGGGGGGCTCCTAGCTGCAGCTGACATGTCAGCTACCCTCAGAACACTGGAGGGGATGAGGGTACAAGAATGACAAATCCTTGATGACAAAAGCAGTGGCCATAAAGACGTGCGTCCAGAAAGAAGAAAGAAGAAAAGAATCATTTAACAATTGCCAGGATGGCGACATGTGAAGGAATCCCAATATGAAGCCAAACCAGATAGAACTGGGATGACACAATCTTTCAGACCTGCAGAAATGACCATTTTAATTATGCCTCTAGGGAAGGCATTGCTGATAAAAAATAAAAAACAAAACTTGTGTTAGATGTGGAGGAGGGACTGACTGTGCAATGGCTCAACTGGCTGATCCTTTTCTTGCAAGTGCCAACATCTCGTATGGACGCCAGTTTGTGTCCTGGCTGTTTTACTTCCTATCCAGCTCCCTGCTGTGGCCTGGGAAAGCACTAGAGGACGGCCCAAAGTTTTGGGATGCTGTACCCTATGGGAGACCTGGAAGAAGCTCCTGGCTTCAGATTGGCTCAGCTTCGGCCATTGCAGCCATTTGTGGGGGTGGGGTGGGGAGCTGGTGAACCAGTGGATGGAAGATCTTTCTCTCTGTCTCTCGCTCTCTGTAAATCTGCCTTTCCAATAAAATAAATCAGTCTTTAAAAGAGCATATTTGAAAGGCAGAGTATGAGAGAGGGAGAGACAGAGCAGGGGAGGGAGTATAAAGAGACAGAAAGTGATTCTATCATCAATTCACTCCTCAGATGATTGCAACAGCTAGGACTGTGCCAGGCGGAAGCCCGGGGCCTGAGCTTCCATCCGTGTCTCCCACAGGGGTGGCAGGGTTCCCAGCCCTCGGGTCATCCATCCCCTGCCACCTTGGCAGGCACCTGCACCTGCAGCTGGGAAAGCCGCCGTCCAAGTGGTGGCCATGTCACAGTGCTGCCCCCTCGTGGCTATTTTGGTATAACCAGTTCATCAGATAAGTGTTGGTGTGTAAGCAACCGGAGGAACGTGGGTGGGTGTATCTCACGAAGCCACTATAACTTCCTGGGAGCAGACCACACAGCCCTCACGGTGCAGGCTAGGAAACAGGGCACGCCTCTGAAAGACGGGATTTGGACCTCCAGCCCTACACCCCCTGTGAACACCATCCCGTGAGGCCAATTCCCTCCAGCAGGCAGCTGCAGTCACTAGTGAAATCTTCCCAGTCAAGTCAAACCCAAGACAGATCCTGCTCACATCTGCCCCCTGGTGGCAGTTCTGTGCACTTGGCCTTGTGCTTCCTTGAAGGCTGAGTTAGTTAGGCCTTCAATGCAATGTGATTGTTTTGTTTGAACTGATCACAGCTATAGTGCTGAACAGACTGAGTTCCCTGAGGGATGCCATTTTATTTATTAGCCTATCCAAGAGACTTTTATATGGCATGAAGATATTTCAACAAGTGCCCAGAATAACAGAATTTCAAGATCAGTTTTGGTGGAGCTGGCATGGCAGCTCAACAGGCTAATCCTGTCTGCTAATGCCAGCATCCCATATGGAGGTAGATTCATGTTCAGGCTGCTTCACTTACCTTCCAATTCCCTTCTTTTTTTTAAGATTTATTTTATTTGAAAGTCACATATTCAGAGAAGAGGAGAGACAGAGAGGAAGATCTTCCGTCCGATGGTTCACTCTCCAAGTGGCTGCAATGGCCAGAACTGAGCTAATTCGAAGCCAGGAGCAAGGAGCCTCTTCCAGGTCTCCCATGAGGGTGCAGGGTCCCAAGGCTTTGGGCCGTCCTCAACTGCTTTCCCAGGCCACAAGCAGGGAGCTGGATGGGAAGCAGGGCTGCCAGTATTTGAATCGGTGGCCGTACGGTGGCCTAGTGATTAGCGTTCTTGTCTTGCATGCTCCGGGATCCCATATGGGCACTGGTTCTAGTCCTGGCAGTTCCACCTCCCATCCAGTTCTCTGCTTGTGACCTGGGAAAGCAGTCGAGGACGACTCAAAGCCTTGGATCCTGGCACCAGCATGGGAGACCTGGAGGAAGTTCCTGGCTCCTGGCTTTGGATTGGCACAGCACCAGCTGTTGAAGCCACTTGGGGAGTGAACAATCGGACGGAGGATCTTCCTCTCTGCCTCTCCTCTTCTCTGTACATCTGCATTTCCAATAAAAATAAAATAAACCTTTAAAAAATAACCCATATGGGATCCTGACACATGCAAGACAAGGACTTTAGTCTTTAAGCCACCGCACCAGGCCCTCCAGTTTCCTTCTTATGGACCAATGAAGGCAGAAGAGAATGGTTCAAGTCTTTGGGACCCTGCACCCACATGAGAGACCTAGAAGAAGCTCCTGGCCCCTGGCTTTGGATTGGCTCAGCTCTGGCAGTTGCAACCATTTGAGGAGTGAACCAGCAGATGAAAATTCTCTGTCTCTCCTCCCTGAAGATCTGCCTTTCCAATAACAATACACAAATTAAAAAAAATCATTTTTGGTGTACAAATGTTTAAAATACATGCACACATGAGGTGTTCAAAAAGTTCATGGAAAATACGAAAAATTCTGTGCATAGATTTCAAAATTTCCTACACACACACACACACAAATTCCACACCAAAAGGTGTATTTATTTGAAAGGCAGAGTGACAGAGAGAGGGAGAGAAATAAACAGGTTTTCCAACTAACTGGTATACTCCCCACATGGCTGCAAAACCAGGGTTGGATGAAGTGTCAGGCCAGGCCAAATCCAGGATCCTGGAACTCACCCAAGGTCTCCTCTGTGGGTGGCAGGGGTTCAAGTTCTTGAGCCGTCTCCTGCGGCTTTCCCAGGCATGCTGGTTGGGCACTGGATCAGAAGTGGCACAGCTGGGATGACATTCCGACACAGGAAGCCGGCACTGCAGGCAGCGGCTTTACCTGCCGAACCACAATGCCGGCCTCAAAGCTTCCTATAGATTCTGTTATTCCCAAAACTTGGTCGAGGACCCTGGCAGGTGCTCGAGCTCGTTGGCTTCAGACACGCACAAAGACCTTTACCTTTGCAAGAAGTGCTCGTACTTGCGACGGTACGCGAAGCCGGCCCGCCTCACCCGCAGGTGCTCCATGAGGCCCAGGTATTTGATCTGATGTCTTATGAGAAGATCATCAAACTTGCCTTCGGGGAAACAGAGGTGAGAATGACAGTGAAGCGCCCCAGTGGCTCCATTTCAGCCAAGACAGACCATGCGCTGCAAGCCGAGAGTCTAATTCTGTTTCTAAAACAGTGTTCGCCAACGTCATCTATCTTCACTCTGTTTGTACAAGGCAGAACGAGGGCTCTGCGTGATGGCTCAATGGTTAAATCCTCACCTTGCAGGCACCAGCATCCCATATGGGCACCAGTTCATGTCCTGGCTGCTTTACTTCCCATCCAGCTCCCTGCTTGTGGCCTGGGAAAGCAGTGCAGGATGGCTCAAAGTCTTGGGACCCTGCACCTATGAGGGGGACCTGGAATAAGCTCCTGGCTTCAGCTCAGCTCAGCTCCAGTCATTGCAGCCATTTGGGGAATGAACCAGCAGATGGAAAATCTGTGTCTCTCCTGCTCTTTATAAATCTAATCTGCCTTTTCAATAAAAATAAGTACATCTTTTTTTAAAAAGAAAATAAGTAAGGCAAAGAGAAAGAGAACTCCTGGTTTGTCTCCCCAAAACTTTTGATAGCCAGGAGCTTGGAGCTCCATCCGGGTCTCCCACATGAGTGGAAGGGATCCAAGGCCTTGAGCTGCCACCTGCTGCCTCCCGGTATGCACTTTGGTAGGAGGCTAGAGGGGAAGCAGAGTAACTGAGACTTGAACCAGGCACTCTGGTAGGTAGGCGTTACGAACAGCGACTTAACCACTCTACCCAACGTTTAACCCTTTGTGTTTTTCCAAAGAGTGAATTTTATAGGGGTTAAAAAAAAGTATGGATTTTTAAAATTTCCTTAGAAAACACTGTGAGATTCAGCTATCCTGGGCCTGGAGTCTCACATGGTAGCTTCTGCCTGGAAGGGACTCGGGTGGCTTGCCATATAGACCAGCTATCCAGTTTGTTGCAGTCTCCTCCACTCCCTATTGCCTTCCACCCAACCTGCTTTATGCATCTGCTATTCCTACCCAGCTCCTACAAGCCTTGGAGTGTATGACGTCATTCATCTCCATGGCAACAGCTGAGCAAACATCCACATCACGGACCATCCTAGGAAGCAGTTCAACAGCTGGAAAGGAGTATTATGGCTCCTTCCCACCGCCTGCTCCTGTCCAGCTGAGCTGTGCTGCTCCTCAGGCTGCAGTGCCTGGGGTCTGGAACCCCACCCAGGTTCTCCCACAGAGAAATCAGGGACGCAAGCGCCTGGGCCATCCTCTACTGCTTTCCCAAGGGAGCTGGATTGGAAGCAGAGCAACTGGGACTCAAACTGGTGTTCTGATGTGGGATACCAGCACGGCAGGTGGTAGCTTAACTTGCTACTCCACAATGCACCTGTTCTCTACTATTTCCAATGGACAATGGAAAACCGTAGGGGAGGGGAGGGGACAGGCATTTGGTACAGTGGTTAAACTATTTGTGATTCTACCAGCACCCTACCCTGGGTGCTTGGATTTCAGCCTCTGCTCTGCATCCGATTCCAGCTTCCTGCTAAATGCACACCCCAGGAGACAGCTGGGATGGCTCAAGTAGTTGGGTTCCAGCCCACCCATGTGGGACATCTGGATGGAGGTCTCAGCCCCTGACTTCGGCCTGACTCAGGCCTAGCTGTCGCAGGCATTTGGGGAAATGAATCAGCAAGTGGGAAATCTCTCTCTCCTTTCAAATAAGATAGATTTAAAGGCAACATTCAAATATCTTTTAAAAAAAAATGCAACGCATTCCCACGCATGGGACCAGAAGCAAGCCTTTTCGCCCGCACCCTCTTGGCTGGCCTCACTTGGCCATTTTTTCTCCGAGCTCAGTGCCCAGAACGAGTCGTAACTCACTAGGTTCTTTCCTCTCGTTGGGCTTGATGCAGCGGATATATGAGGGCTCCTTTGAGATAAGAATTTCCAGGAGGCTGCTCAAGCTGTTCTTAAACTGCGTCCCCACCTGCCCAGAGAGAAAGAGAGAGAACAGGAGCTGAGTTGGCACCGCAGCTCCCCGGGACAATACAGAGAAGATGGCTGGGGCACAGGGCCCTGCTCACTTGGCAGGTCACCTGCTCACCTGGCCTCCTGGCCTAAGAAGTAGAGAAAAGCAGCCTTGCATCAAGGGGGGAAGTTGGACAAGCCATTCATGCAGGACATGTCAGCATGTCCGCGAGGATTGCTCGGCGGAACCTGCATTATCGCTGAAGCTGCCACTCAGCATCACTGCCCCGAGTCAGGCCTCTTTCAGGACATCTTCCGAGGCCCTCCCCCTGACCCCATGATCATCAGCCTGAGGAGGGAGAAGAGCTTGGCTGACTAACCCCTGAGCCCTGCACAGTGCCTGGCCTGTAGCAGGTGCATCAGGGAACACCTTCACGTTCATAAACTGGTGCGAACCTTGCAATAAGTACATGCTTAGTAGATCCCAGTAGAGAGGGTTGCCTTGGGAATGGAGGAGAGTGGCATCCAAGGTGCAGGGGGCTCGTGGCCAACACCCCTGCCGGGGAACTCTCTGATCCCACTTCCGGTCCTTCCTGGGCATCTCATCCACTCACCGTGGGTGGCCTCCGGCGATTCTCCAGCTCGGCCGCCAGGAAGCATTCCTTGAGGATGCTGTTCTTAGACCTGCACAGCACCTGCAAGGGAAACAAAGGAGTGTTCTTCCCCTTGGGCCAGCAATAGCCAAAGCACCTGCAGGCAGGTTGCAGAAGTACGCACTGGGCAACAGCCACCTGCGTCATGGGTGCCAGAAGATGCTTCAACTGGGACAGAGGGGAAGACGCAGGTGCCATAGAATGGGGTGCATATTGGGTGCTGCTATCAACAGGTCCCTTAGGATGCCCATATCAGTGGAGTGCTGGTTTTGAGTCCTGGCTCCACTTCTGATTCCTGCTTCCTGCTAACATGCACCCTGGGAGGCAGCAGCTCACACAGTCATGTTGCTGTCACCCCAGCCATGGGGGAAACCTGAACTGAATTCCCAGCTTCAGCCTGGCCCAGCCCCAGTTGTTACGGGCATGTGGGGAGTGAACCTTTCAAAGGAATATTTAAAAAAAAAAACTATAAAAGGAAAGCTTCACCCTACTGTATCCACTGCATTCTCTTCTTGCCAAGGCTATTTTTCTTCTGCTAAGACTCAACAAGCATTTCCCCAGTTGAATTCAGCCACTACAGAGTGAACTGGCTCTTTGCAAAGTTTTGACATGAAGTGACAAGAGGAAGGTGCAGATGTGCACGGTGTGTGGAGAGTGAAAGCGAGAGATCTTCCTTTTGTGGGGACTTCTACCAATGGCTGCAGTGGTCAGGGCTGGGCCAGGCTGCAGCCAGGATCCTGGAGCTCCGTCTGGGTCTCCCATGTGGGTGGCCAGAACCCAAGCACATAGGCCATCCCTGCTGCATCAGCAGAGAGCTAGATGAGAAAAGGAGCAGCTGGGACTCGAACCAGTGCTCCGATATGGGATGCCAGCATCACAAGCAGTGGCTTATCCTGCAGGGTTGCAATGTGAGTCCTTATTCTGTCTTAGAGGTCAATTCTGATCCAAGCTCCAACACAGAGGAACCTTGACAATGTTCTGCCAAGTGCCAATGAGCCAAAAAGAAATGATGACTGCCGGTGGTATGCGGACTGCAGACACAGACGGAAGGACGGTGCTGGCCGGGGCCAGGCCTGAGGGAAGGGCAAGTTGTTGGGTAAAGGGGATCGAATCTGGGGCTGGCACCATGGCTCAACAGGCTAACCCTCCAACTTCAAACATCAGCACCCATGTAGGTACTGCTTCATGTCCTGGCTGCTCCACTTCCTTTCCAGCTCCCTGTCTGTGGCCTGGGAAAGCAGCAGAGGATGGCCCAAAGCCTTGGGACCCTGCACCTGTGTGGGAGACCCGGAAGAAGCTCACTCCTGGCTTTGAACTGATTCAGATCCCACCATTGTGGCCATTTGGGAAGTGAACCAGCAGATGGAAGATCTTTCTCTGTCTCTCCTCTATAAAATTTCCTTTTAAATAAATCTTCTTTTTAAAGGGGGTTGCATTTAACTTTTGCAAGAAGAGTTATGGAGATTCATCTCAAGGTGAATGTGCTTTAATGTTGCTGAACTGCAGGCGGCAGCTTTACCCACTGCACCAGTCCCCTCCCCCCCCGCCCTCCATTCCATCTGGGAGCCTCGTAAGGACTAGGACCCGGTCTTATCCACCACTGAAATCACAGGGCTGCCCGCCCGGGGGTCCCACACACTTGAGCCTGGTTGCCAAGCGAAGGGCTCACACAGAGGTCCGTGAATGTGTGGCCCGGCCATGACACTAACGACAGAGTTCTAACTCCACAGTGCACAGCTGAGAAAACACAACAAATCCAAAGCTGTTCCCAAACTAGGTCCCCAGGTGGCACCCCGAGCCCATCACAGACCCACTTACTTCTTTCAGATGTCTGTAGAGGAGGTCGTTGTTTTTTTCCAGGAATCCTGTAAAACATCCAATTTAAAAAATCATGAAAAAAAAAAAATCAGTGGTGACCATGAAAAAAAAAAAGCCTTTAAATCTTTAGCTTTTCTTCTAAAAAATCATAATTCAGATGGCAGAGGGAAACCCTAAAAGTAATTTCTTAGGGTTAGAACCCAGCTTCCCAACCTCGGCACCCTGATTACTTGGGGCCATGTGATGGCCTGGTAGGATGCTGGGTCACATTGCTGGTGGCTGCTCACACTGGATGCCAGTAGCACTTTCGCCATGTGGGACAACCAAGAGGCTCTCCAGGTCCCCGCCGACAGCCCCGGGCTCATATGGGCAACAGCCGAGAAAGTAGGTCCTTGGAACTGAGCTTAGGACGCGTGGTAGACGCAACCCTGACACTGCACACCCATCACAGCCTTCGTGCCGAGACTTGTGCGCATGTCACAGTCCAGTAGCAGTGAGATACAAATGAGGACCATCCAAAAATAATGGTGGAGGGGTTGGAAGGGTAGAGGGGTGGAGTGGTAGAAGGGTGGAGGGGTGGAGGGAGTAAAGTGGTTTGACATCATCAGTTGAGACGCCCATATCCAAGTGCCTTAGGAGTGGGTCTCCCGTCCTGCTCCCTGCTAATGTGTACCACGGGAGACAGCAGGTGTTGGCTCAGATTGTTGAGAGCCCAAATTTGAACTCTAGTTCTGTCACTTACCGGCTGTGTGACCTTAGATATGTCATTCAACTTCTCTGAGCTCACTTTCCTCATGGATTGAAAGGAGGATACTAATTCAGGCCACATCACAGAGATGAAAGAATTTAGGATGGGGGTGGGGAGGGTGGTGGTACAATGGCTCAATTTGCTAATCCTCTGCCTGCAAGTGCTGGCATCCTATATGGATATTAGTTCATGTCCCAGCAGCTCCACTTCCCATCTAGTTTCCTGCTTATAACCTGGAAAAACAGTAGAGGATGGCCCAAAGCCTTGGGACCCTGCATCTATGTGGAAGATCCATAAGAAACTCCTGGCTCCTGGCTTGCGACTAGCTCAGTTCTGACCCTTGTCATTTGGTGAGTTAAGCAGCAGATGAAAGATCTTTCTCTGTGTCACTCCTTCTCTCTGTAAATCTGCCTTTCAAATAACAAAACAATCTTTTCAAAGGCAGTGTCTGGAAGAAGCACGGGTATAGAAAGCAGGTGAGTTTGTGGCCTGAGGCTATAGTGGTTGCTCAGGGAGGCAGGATAGGGGGAATGGTGGGAACTGGGAACAGGGCTTCCATTCTGGCTGCTGAAATGTGTAAGTGTAACTGCAGCAAGGGCTGGGCAGATGGCTGAAATGCAGGTGGATACGGATGGTGCACAAAGTCCATCTCCACAAGGGGCTAGAGGGGCCTTCAACAGAGTTCACAGAAAATGCAGTTTTGGGGGCTATTTTGAAAACCACACATACCTATTTTTATAGTACACACTTCCCCTGAAACTTTCAGAAACCGCTCGGATATAAAATTATCAAGGAAATGAGAAAGTCTTTTCCAACGGCACAGGTGAGTGTGCGGTCGGGGTCCTTTGGGACGGCCACGAGCTGCTTCTCCGGAGCAGCTGCTGCAGCCCCGGCCACTCACCCTTGGTACAGTACGTGACCTCCCCTGCGTAGTGCAGGAGCCGGAACTCCATCCAACCAATCCTCTTGCGGCCCTTGGGACCGGCCAGCTTCCGGCTGCAAGAGACACACAGATGGGTGCAAAAGATTTCTTCTTCTGAGAATTAAAAATTCCTAAGTGAGCCACAGAAATGCATGCATATTAAAGATGAAATAAAAATAACTAACCTGATTCAGACTCTGATTAGTCACAAAACTTTATACATGAATACAAAAGTGGTTCAAAAAGTTCAGAGCAAATGGAATAAAAGTGGGATATTTTTTGGTGCAAAGAAATTGAAATGGCACGCACCATTCGGAAGACTCTTGGTAAGCAGAAATTTCATGGAGAATATATCATTATAAAACTAAGCATGGGGCCCTGCGTGGTAGCCTAGTGGCTAAATCCTCACCTTGCATGCACCAGGATCCCATTTGGGTGCCAGTTTGTGTCCCAGCTGTTTCACTTCCCATCCAGCTCCCTGCTTGTGACCTGGGAAAGCAGTAGAGGACGGCCCAACATTTTGGGATGCTGTAACACATAGAAGACCTAGAAGAAACTCCTAGCTCCTGGCTTTGGATTGGCTCAGCTGCAGCTGTTGCATCCACTTGGGGAGTGAATCAGCAGATGGGGGATCTTTCTCTCTGTATCTCCTTCTCTCTGTGAATCTGACTTTCCAATAAAAATAAGTAAAAAAAAAATTATGCATGAACTTCAATTTTTAAAATTTATTTGAAAGAGACAGACATACATACAGAGCTTTCACCTACTAATTCACTCCCCAGACACCCACCATAGCTGGGACTGGGTCAGGCAAAGCTGGAAACCAGGAGCTGAATTCCAGTCTCTCACGTGGGTGGCAGGAGCCCAACTACTTAGGTCCTTGAGCCGTCACTTGCTGCCTCCCAGGGTGCACATTAGCAGGAAGCTGGAGTCAGAAGCGGAGCCTGGACTTGGACCCAGGTGCTTCAAAATGGGATGGCCCAAGCAGAAGGTTAACTAACTTGTGTGCTCCAGGCCCATGATGGATTTCAATTTATATTTGCACCCCCCCCCCAAAAAAAAAACCTTTTTGCTAAGTTCCATTTTCCCGTGAACCTTTTGAAAGTGTGTTCACGTGTATCCTGACAGCACACGTATTCTCAAGCGCACGAGGCAATGGCGTTCTTGCATCCAGACGAAAAGACAGAACATTGTGAGGCTCCTAAGCATTCTGACCCTGAACCCTCTCCGCTCACAACCTGACCTCTAGTTGCCCCAGTTGCTTTGGCAAACTTCTGTAATCTCTGCAGTGGGGTCATCTCGTGTGTCTCAATGGACGCAGTTACAGGTGAGTCTGCTGAACGAGGACCTGTGCGTTCCTTTGTCGGTGTATGTCTGCTTTGTCCTCCATCCTGGCTTTTATGCGACTTCATTTACTTAACCTTTTGGTAATCTATAACAAGTCTGCGAAAAAGCCACTCTCACCTGTCGAGTCTCTACCACAGCCAGAAATTGCGTGAGGCTATTTATGATGCTATTTATGATGCTATATTATCACCCCTGTCTTGTAGAAGGGCAACACAAATGCAGCAGTAAGGTGCTGGTTCAAGTCACATATCTAGAAAATGGCCAAGCGGGGATGAGGTCTTTGGGATTTCAGAACATACACCCTTCAGTTCTTCTCTCCTGGTCTCTAAGTTGGTTTCCGGTTGATTTGAGTACTCAGTACTGTGTCTCTTTCATCTGCACCTGTGGTTATACAGGTACAAATGAAAAAACCATGGGGTTATATATTTCAGGTCTACGTACATCACTGCATTTTTAAAAGAGAGAGAGACTATCTCACATACGTGGTATGTATGTCCAGAATACAGCAATTGTCCGGAATAAAGCAACTTGTAGAATCGTCTCTACGTGTGACTCATCTGCGTTGGATCTCTCCTGACGAAGGTGGGGACGTGTGTGAGTTGGGGGGGGGGGGTCACACGAGAAATCCATGAAAACGGCAGCTGTACTCGGGGGAGCCTAGGCACTCGCCCAAGACAACAGACACACGACACGCAACTGCTCATCCAATAAAGAACATACGTTTGGAAGTGTGCGTGCTTGCCCACTTTCTCCTCCAACTTCTCCAGGAAACTCAAGTCTGTAGCATGACCAGGGCGAATGCATTCCTCATCCTTCCAAAGAAAAAGAGAAACCTCAGTCCACAGCATTGCACACCAGCGACTCCACATGTAAAGGCTTTCACCAGCCTTGGCAGGACATTCTAGAACAGACTGTTGGGGCACACCGGGCTAACCTGCCCCTTCTGACACTGGCATCCTATGTTAGAATACTGGATCAAATTTGGATTGCTCTATCTCAGCTTCAGCTCCCTGTTAAAGTACCCCAGAAGGCAGCAGAAGATGGCCCAAGTCCTTGGGCCCCCACTCTCCACGTAGGAGACCAAGATGGACTTCTGGGCTCCTGGATTTGGTCTGGACCAGCTCCATGGCGGGTATTTGCAGGGAGTAAACCAGTATATGGAAGGAATCTTTTTGGCTCTTTCTCCTTTTCCATCCTCCACTTTTCAAATAACTTTTTTCTTTTTTTTTTTTTTTTAGCAAAAAAGCTCTAAGACCAGTTGGGCTTACCCTTTCCTGTCTCTCAAGCCCTCCTGTTCCTAGATTCTGTCCTCAAGAGTAACAACAGGTCATGGGTCATCTCAGTCACTGACACACGATTCAACCCAATCTGGGTTAAAGTCAGGGAGCTAACTATTACAAGTTAGCATTCTAACACTTTCTAATTCCATCTGGAAAACCAACTACAAGCAAGCAATAATTACTAAGCTCTTTACAAGTATCAGTCCAGCGACCCATGCCAACACTGCGCAGAAACCTGGATGGTGAATTCCCCTTGCCCTGGTGTCTACACGGCACAACCCCTCACCTCACTAAGGTCTTTGCTCAAATGGCCCCTTCCCACTGATGCTCCCTCTTCACCCCCAATTTATATTACCCCAGAATGAGATCCTTCCCGCTGCCAGCACACTTGTCCTTCCTTTTCCAGTTTTTTTTCTCTGTGATGTCTACTTTGAGCATGAAGCTGTTGGCTCCATCTTTCAAGGCTAAAACCCCAAGCAGGGGTGCTGAGCTGTTCCATTCCCTGCTGAGTTCCACAGCACAAGGCATTCTCTCGGCTCCAAGGAAGCACTCAATATATGCGTGCTATACGAATAGAGTCTGAATGCTTACCATAATCAGCATGCATTACCTCAATGAACTTGACCTTACCCTTTCACTGTACCTCTGGAGCTCTGAGGCATGCAAGACACCTGCCTAACATGACACAGCAGACCCAGGTGACCCCAGACACTACCAGTTGTACTTTAGAATGCTGGGTCCCCAAACAGTTGGTGGCAGCATGAATGAGGGCAATAGAAGCGACCCATGGCTACCCAAGCACTGCCTATACCAGTTCTGTGGTTCTCTCACTCCTGCCCCACCCCTGTGGAAGGTATGCAGGCACACTTTCATTTTAAAGGTCTTTGCTAGCAAGTTCTAAAAGCCCAAAGATTTCAACACATGGACCTCAGCGCACAGCTCCAAGCAGGAAATCAGTATGTAAGCTCAACTTGAACGCTTCAATAACCCAGTGGATTCCACCTGCAACCCTTTGTCATGAAGCCTGAGAAGGATTCTACTAGCAACTCCGTTGTGAAGCCAGCACCCATGCTGTAGATGCCAGAGGTGGGGGCGCCATGCCCACCAGCTTTCCTCACCAGAATGGATATGATTCCTTTGTGTCTCTCTTCTACCAAGTCACAGATGATCTTGTTGTTGAAGTACTGGATCGGCTCCCACTGAAACGACCAACAAGAAAGAATTCTCTGACATGTATTTACGACAACAACAATGACAAAAGTATATTGGATTTAAAGTGATTTTCCAAATTGTTTTTCTGATTTTCATACACTCTCTTGGGCCTGGTGCAATGGCTCAATCGACAAGTCCTCCCCTTCCAGCACCGGCATCTCATCTAGGTGCTAATTCATGTCCTGGCCGCTCTGCTTCGCATCCAGCTCCCTGCCTGGGACCTGGGAAAGCAGTGGAGCATGGCCCAAGTCCTTGGGACCCTGCACCTGCCTGGGAGAGGAAGCTACTGGCTCCTGGCTCCAGATTGGCTTAATTTCAGCCACTGTGGCCACTTGTGGAGTGAATCTGTGAATGGAAGATCTTTTTCTTTCTCCTCCTCTCCATACATCTGATCTGCCTTTCCAATAAAAATAAATACATCTTTAAAAAAAAACCCAAAAATATTCTCTTAAGGAAATGTTACTTGATGATACATTCATGCTTTGTGCATGTGTTGAAATATTGCACTGCTCAGATACATGAAGGAAACAATATGGAAATAATAGTCTTACCCACTTTCCTGTAGCCCTTGAACATTTTTACCCTAATTAACTATGTAAAGATTGTCAAAAATAGGGCCCAATGTCGTGGCCTAGTGGGTAAAGTCCTTGCCTTGAACACGCCGGGATCCCATATGGGTACCGGTTCTAATCCCGGCAGCTCCACTTCCCATCCAGCTCTCTGATTGTGGCCTGGGAAAGCAGTCGAGGACGGCCCAAAGCCTTGGAACCCTGCACCCGCGTGGGAGACCTATAGGAAGTTTCTGGCTCCTGGCTTCGGATCAGCGCAGCACCAGCCATTGCGCTCACTTGGGGAGTGAATCATCAGACGGAAGATCTTCCTCTCTCTCTCTCCTCCTCTCTGTATATCTGACTTTGTAATAAAAATAAATAAAACCTTAAAGAAGAGATTGTCAAAAATACAGCAAAAAGATGGAAAAAGTTAAAAAAAAATATTGTACTGTGTCCTCTAATGTGTAAGGGTTACACGTTCACTAAAACTTGAAAACGTAAGGCTTTGTGAATAGCTTCTCAGGAAATATGCAGAGTCGGAGTGAAGAATCATCCTTAACAGACATTAGGATAATTTCCAATGACATAGCATTTCTCAGAGCCATGCTTTTAGCTAGGTGAAGAAAACCCAACAAGAAAGCATTGCAGCGTTCACCTCGATGCCTTCTGCCTCATACTCCGCCTGCTCCGCTTTCAGCGTTCTCTCTATTAACAGCTGCTGGAGCTTCTCATTGCAGTAATTGATGCAGAACTGTTCAAAGCTGGAGAGGCAAAGGGTCTAGGTCACTACTGTTACATAAAAATGACTCATTTTCCCAAAACATTAACACTTTTTCAAAAAAAAAAAACATTTATTATTTTTATTGGAAAGTCAGATGTACAGAGAGGAGGAGATTTTCGGACTGAAAATCATAACATTTTAAAGGAGGGTTTTGAATAGAGAGGAAGGAAAACAAAAAGAAATCTTTTAAAAAATAAAACAATTGGGCCCGGCGCGGTGGCGCAAGTGGTTAAAGGTCCTCGCCTTGCATGCCCGGGATCCCATATGGGCGCCAGTTCTAATCCCGGCAGCCCCGCTTCCCATCCAGCTCCCTGCCTGTGGCCTGGGAAAGCAGTCGAGGACGGCCCAAAGCCTCGGGACCCTGCACCCGTGTGGGAGACCCGGAGGAGGCTCCTGGCTTCGGATCGGCATAGCATCGACCCATTGCGCTCACTTGGGGAGTGAATCATCGGACGGAAGATCTTCCTCTCTGTCTCTCCTCTCTGTATATCCGCCTTTCCAATGAAAAAATAATAAAAATAAATCTTTAAAAAAATAATAAAAAAAATAAAACAATTTACTCAACAGATCATAGGATACGAGGTAAACATGTTTTCATGTTAGGAGCTACACAAACACAGCGCCCTAGAAATGACTTGGACCAACCGATGCTATCAACAGGCTGAAGGACGGGCGGGTGGGTACTGCGAAGTGGACATGAACCTAAAAGGCTCGTGTGTTGGAGGTTTGGTTCTCAGTAAGAGGTGCTGTCTTAGTGGGAGGTGAGCAGACCACTGAAGGGTTGAGGCTGGTCCTGTGGAACCAGTTCTTGAAAGAGAAAACTGTCTTGGAAGCTGAACAGCGCTTTGAGTCTCTCTAATCACACACTCCGTTCCGCACGTGCCCTGACTGGTGCCATGCCGCCCCCAGCCTCGTTATGGAGCCAACAAGGCTCTCATCGGAGACTGAGTGAGTGGGCACCACCTGACCTCAGCCCTCCAGCCTCCCCAACCATGGGCTCCATAGACCTGCTTGCTCTATCAAGGACCCATCCTCTCGTATGCTGTTATTGCAACAGAAAAGAGTATCAATTATAGCCAATCACCAAACTCACCCATTCTTATCGAAGACTTCAAACCCATAGATATCCAACAAGCCGATCACGGTTTTCCTGGTGAAATCCTAGTCAAAACAATACATACTATTTATTAGTGCTTGGGACTTGCACCTTGCGCCGCACCCCTATGCCCCGCACACTGCCCCAAGCCCTATTGTTGAACCCCAAAGCTGGGAAGTGGTTTCCAACAGGGGCTCACAGTATGGATAATTTTCTCAATTCATTCTTCCTAATTTACTACCTACCTGGAGCCCATCACAGCCTCTGTACCTGGCCCCCACCCCAGGGATGATGAAAACATCCCCTTGAGATCTATTGCTTTGTGTCAGCTCCCTTCATCTCTCAATTCACCTTCAATCCAGAGTCATGCAGTCAACAAGATGCTACCCAAGTGAGGGGACACATGGCATGGCGTTTGACACAGAACCCCATGTTATCAGGCCAGGATGGCTATTTCAAGACAATGCCCCCCAAATCCCATGGGTGGGAAGCTACTCCCCCAGTTCCCAGGTGGCTGAGGTCCAGATGAAAGCCTGCGTACAATGAGGCAGTCGTAGCTTTTGAAGGAAAGGAAGACATCTGAGTTATCCCCTCACTCAGTCTTACTATCAGATGCCCTCTGCCATCTTTCTCTTTCTGTCTTTTTAAATTCTTCCATTCACTTGTTGACTCCAGAAGTGACCACAATGGCCAGAGCTGAGCCAACATGGAGCCAGGAGCTTCTTCCTGGTCTCCCATGTGGGTTCAGCGTTTCAAGAACTTGCAAAATCCTCCACTACTTTCTTTGTCCATCAAGCAGGGAGCTGCATGGGAAGTGGACCAGCTAGGATCGAATCAGTGCCCATATGGGATACTGGTGTCAGCAGAGAGAAGATTGGCACGCTGAACCACAGTGTTGGCCCTGGCTCTCTGTGTGTGTGTGTGTGTGTGTGTGTGTGTGTGTGTGTGTGTGTATGTGTGTACATGCTGTGCTTTGTTTTGTTTTGCAGCAGGAAGTCCTCACAAAACATTTGGATTTCTCAGTCTCTTCTTTATCCACTGCCGGCTCTTAAGTATTACATTGTAGCAACAGAAAATGGGCTCATTATTCACGCTGCACTCTCCCTGCTAACGGGACGGGACGCTGTGACCGCTCCCAGTGTGTGTCCTTTGCTCCCAGTGTGTGTCCTTTGCTCCCAGTGTGTGTCCTTTGCGCTGTCTCCTCAGCCTCTCTTTTACAACCTCCGCTGGCATCACTCACCCTACGCCCTACATGCCTCTCCTCCTTGGCTAGCTTTAGATAAACTCCCTTTTATTTAAATAACTCCATTTAAGTAGGAAGCATGATCTTAGGGTGAATTTGAAGGATAGTTCTAACTTTCCTAGACCCATGAGGATATTTGAGCATACTTCAAAAACTTCCTGGCAAAGTGAAATAAAAGTTTATTTTGGGGGCCCAGTGCAGTGGCTCAATTAGCTAATCCTCCCATTTTTTTATGGGTACCAGTTCTTGTCCCAGATGTCCACTTCCCATCTAGCTCCCTGCTTGTGGCCTGGGAAAGCAGCACAGGATGGCCCAAAGCCTTGGGACCCTGTACCTGCATGGGAGACCTGGAAGAAGCTCCTGGCTCCTGGCCTCAGATCCGCTCAGCTCCAGCTGTTGCGGCCACTGGTGGAATGAACCAGTGGATAGAAGATTTTTCTGTCCCCTCTGCAAATCTACCTTTCCAATGAAAATAAATAAACCATTAAAAGTTTATTTTGGTAGTCAAAATATTTGAAATCCATGCATCTCAGGGGGCCTTCAAAAATTCACAGATATGCACAGAGGAAAAATCTAGGCATGAAATTTGAAAGTTTTTTTTTTTTAGTACCAAAATAAGTGTTTCTATTTTCCATGGCTTTTTGAAGTACATTGCACTATTGGTGATATTAACCATTTCTATCTATCCCTGGAGCTACCCAGTGAACCAAATGCTGTTTATTTGCAAGGCAGACCAACAGAGACAGAGAAAGAGACAGAGAAATCTGCCATTTGCTGGTTCAATCACCAAATCACAAGAAATAAAGCTGGGCAGGGCTGGAGCCATGAGACACAAATCAAAATCAGTATCCCACATGGGTGCATGGGCCTAAACAATTGTTTCTTTTTTCTACCATCTTTCCAAGCACATTCGTAGGAAGTTGAATCGGAAGTGGAACAGCTGGGACTTGAACCATGTTCCACTAAAGGAAGCCAGCATTGCAGGTGATAACCTAATCACTGTACTATGCAGGCCCTTTGGACTGTGCTTTGGGACAGGCCACCAAAGTCATCTGCTTGCTGTACGCTGACCCACTGAAAGTGTGAACATGACAAGACGCTGTGTCTGCCCACATGCTTCCAGTTTTCCTATAAACACAATGGTGAAATCCCATCACATTAGTGAGAGCACGCGATGGGACACATGTTGCCCAACCTTGTTTACTAAGGAGGAATTAATCTTGTTGACCAGCCATGTAAATGTCCGTCCATAGACAGCCTTCGCCATCGCGTCTCTGGCATAGATAGAGAGCTCCAGGGTCAGGGGGCAGATCACCTGACAAAAAGAAAGACATCCAGGAGGTCCCTGAGTTTGCACATGAGTCTCCAAAGGGCACAGCCATCCCACTGCTCTTGTTCATGCAGTAGCTATGCTAAGGATGAAGAGTCAGCTAGATGAAGTGCAGGGAACAGCATTCAAGCGGAAGAGACCGCACAAGCAAAGTGAGGGTGTGGCAAGGACAGGGCAGGCATGGAGCGTGGTGTGTGGTGGTGATGGTGAGGCAGGAAACACTGGCAGGAGCCGGATCATGCAGGGCCTGACGGGCTACTTTCAAGGGCTTGACCCTTCTGGGGGCCACACCCCATCAACACATAAGGGACTCAGCCCCAGAGAAGAGTGCAGAGGCATGCCTGCCAAGAGCCATTTTACCTCCTCTGTTTTGGCTTCAATCTTTCTGTGGGTGAGAGCTTCCAGAAGGACTGATGGGTAGACGCCCAGGAGCTGAGCAGAAGGAACCCAAAGCCCATCAGTGATCAGCTAAAGTTCCAAACTTAGTTAAGAGTCTACGGAATCCCAGGTCCAGGGTGACCAACCCTGCCCTGTCAGTATGCTGGGTCATTCTGATCCCACAGCCCACCAGCCACTCCCCTGCCCTGCCTCACTCTTTCAACCTCCAATAGGTTTCCTAAAAGGTGGTGTCAGCTGTCCAGCCAGGAGCTGCCAGCAAGCCCCGTCTCTCCTCTCACCCCACCCTGGACCAACCTCTGCCTTCCTCCAGTAGTATAGCCCCACCTTGGCAATCCACTTGATCTCATGTGTGTCTGGGATGGCGGCACAGCCCTGGGCGTCTTCTTCAAAACAAACGTTGCCCAGGTGCAGAACGCTGGCAAGGATCCCAAAGAGATTCTAGGAGGTGGGAAGGGCCAGGGAGGAAACAGGAGCTGCCCCATCGATCCAGGACATCGACAGAGGCCCCCCGAGGCCATCACCCACCATCTGATGCCAGCCCCGAGCTGGTGGAACCCAAGCCTGCTCCTCCTCCCCCAGCTGAAATCAGCCTTTATGTCTTGGGTTGTTCAGCAGAGCTGGCTCTGTCTCCAGCCCAGGGCCTCGGCCATCTCTGTGACAAGCTCCGTAAAAAGAAGTCAACTTACTCTTAACAAAAAGAGATCATATGCTTAAAACCTTTTACCAAAAGTGCTTCTCAAACAAAGCCCATGAATAAATGCCCTAACTTACAAATGCCATGGTCTCAGATTAAAAAACAAAACCAAAAAACTCCACTAAAAACAAAATAGATTAAAAAAAAAACCACGGTGGTTCTTGAAAGATAATTTAAATCAAAACGGGGGTGGGGGTGGGGGAAGACGCAAAGATGTAAACACAGGATGTTTTATAAATCTCATATTTTCAGTCAATGTAGAAACTTTCGCAAGTGAAAACCCTGCAAACTCTATGAAATCTCAGTCATTGAGATTGGATTTCATCTAGGCAAAGGTGAACATTGTCTCCACCACGCCAATGCTGGGAGAATGGAGTTGTCAGACAAAACACAGACTACCCAGCTATAGTTTCAAAGTTTCAAAAAAGTAACTAAATTTTTTACATACACACATATGTACACGCCCCCAAAAGTACTTCTCTATTTATCCGTCATGGGTATCCTCAAGGGGACTGTCAACAATTCAAGGGAAAGGCCCCTAATGAAAAAACAGGGCATGGATTTTAATCTTTTTGCACCCAAATACATTTATCTTTTTATTCAAAAAAAATTTTTTTTTTGCAAACTTACAGAAATGTAAGTTTTCCTTTGTAGTTTTCCTTGTGGAATTTGGCAGCCCAGCCCCTTTGGCTCCAGGAAAGCAAGGTTGATTTCCTTAACCCCAGGGTCCGTACCTCAAGGTCAGCTTCAGTGAAGTCAATGACAGAAAAGGCATTGGAAACAGTGGCCCAGTCATTCTTGTCATTAATAGATGACTCTTTGGCACAACGACCCTGGGACAAAATCAGGTCACTTAATAGCATCCTCTCGCAAGGACAGTGAAGTGCACAACATTTAAACTAAAATGGCTTTCTCGCCAAGCATGCAAGAGTCAGTTCCCTAATGTACTGGACTGAGAAAAAAAATTGTTTTTACTCTATTTACCTGTCTCCTGGCTAGAGGGCAGGGGTTGGAATCTCAAAGTTACATATGTAAAAATGTTTTGAAAAGTATTTATTTATAGGTTTGAAAGAGAGAGAATTTCTTCCATCCATTGGTTCCAACCAAAGGCATCTTACTATGAAAATGAGTACTAGTGAAGGATCCGGTACACAGCATGCCACCTCACAACCACAACTCTTTTAATCTGTGGGCCCTGCACCTGTGTGCTTAACCAATCACAGACCAAAAATATTGAAGGACCTAGCATTGTGGCTCAATAGGTTGGACTGCTACTTTCAGTGCCAGGATCCCTATCCAAGAACCAGTTCAAATCCCTGGCTGTTCTGCTCCTGATCCAGGTCCCTGCTAATGCGCCTGGGAAAGCAGTGGAAGATGGCCTAGGTGCTTGGGCCCCTGCTGCCCATGTGGGAGACCAGGATAGAGTTTTTAGTTCTTGACTTTTGGGACTATTTTGGGGAGAACAGTGGATGGAGGACCCCCCATTCTCCTATCATACCTTTCAAAGAAAAATGGCTTTAAAAATACATTTGGGGAAAAAATGTGTGTGTCCTGAGTATAGACATTTCCCCTTATCATTCACTCCCTTAAATGATACAATATCGCAGCTACTGTAAGTAGCTAAAAAAAAATTTATTTTTATTGGAAAGGCAGAAATACAGAGTGAGGGAGATACAGAAAGATTGTTCATCTGCTAGTTCATTTCCCAAGTGGGGGACCCAGACTCCTGGTTCCTGACTCCAGCTCAGCTCAGCTTTGGCCGTTGCAGTCACTTGGGGAGTGAACCCTTGGATGGAAAATCTTACTCTGTAGCTCCTCCTGTCTGTATAACTACCTTTCCAATAAAACTGAAAGAATCTTTAACCAAAAAAAAAAAAAAAAAAAAAAACCACGAAGTTTGATTTCTTCTTTGTCCAAAGACTTAATTAAAAAATTGTTAAATATCCAATGAGAATATAAGATTCCTTTATCATCTTACATCACTTATTTTTATTTGAAAGGTAGAGTTACAGAGGCTGGTGGGGGTTGGGAGGAGAGACTGGCATGCACTCCCCAAACAACAAGGCCAGAGTAGGGGCTGGCCAAAGCCAGAAGCCTGGAATTCCATCTTGGTCCCTCATGTGGGTGGCAGGGGCCCAAGCATTTGGGCCACCTTTCACTGCGTTTCCAAGCACATTAGCAGGAGCTAGACTGGAAGTGGAGCAGCCAGAACCCAAAACAGCATTCCCACAGGATGCTGGTGCCAGAAGTGGTGGCTTAACTCATCATGCCAACAAGTGGATCCCTCATTTCATTTTTAAACACCAACTGCAGTCGAGCCTTCTTTCCTTTCACAATCTGTACAAAATATCCATCCTCCTTCTATGAAATTCACTTTAGAAGGTTATATTCTCTCTCTCCTTGCACCTTGCCAAGTAACCTTAGGACAAAGGTAGGATCAATGAGAAACCAAATACCTTGGTATCTGAAAAAAAAATCTGTGGAAAGGTGCAGTTAAAAGACTAATTTATTTTGGTTCAAGTACACTGTGAAATCTAAGCATTGTTTTTATAGTTTGTCTTTTCCATAACCTTGTTGATTTCCTCTCCCAGCATAGATTTCACCAGTGTAAGCTTCTCTTCAACAAGCATTTTGAAGCACTCTCCTATTCAGGGTGCTGTACAATTGAATCATTCTGGAACCCCAGCACAGACTGCAGAAAAATGAGTGCATAAAATTCACTTTTGGAAGAGGATTTCTCAATACTCTAGTCCAAATTTTCTTGGGGTGGGTTGTTGGCTTAGTGGCTAAGGTGTTTAAGAGGCCTGCATTCCACAAAGTTTTGGGGTGCTGGTTCTGCTCCTGAGTCCAGCTTCCTGTCTACCCAGACCCTGGGAAGCAGCAGTGAGGGCTCGGGTGGGTTCCTGCCAAAAACTTGGGAGACTCCAGTCTTCAGTCCTAGGCTCCTAGCTTCAGCCCAGCCCAGCCTCGGCTGTTGCTGGCATTTGGTAAACGGAACCAGTAAATGGAAACTCACACTCCATCTCTCTGTCTCTCTCTCCCTTCATTCACAAAAATAAAAAGGAGTTTGAAGGCAGAATCAGCACGGATTGTAGACACACAGAAGGATGGAGGTGGCAGCTCCCACCTCCAGCTATGCATTCAACCACCAGAGATCATTTACAATAGCCCGATGTCTAAACCCAGACCAAATAAAGACGAGTCTCTGGAGGTAGGGCCCCCAGGCAGGTGGTGTGTTTGTTCATGACTTTTCCCAACGATTCTAATCTCAGCCAAAGCTGAGAACCACCTGCCTGGTCTTGGGGCTCTTTTGCCAAGATGATGAGCAGTGAGTCATAAAATGACCTGCATGAGCTTGCTCCTGACAGGTAGGAAATCCATCCACAGGAGAAGCCTAGAATGGCGCTGAGAGTCCTGCAGCATCCTACAGCAGCCCCTGCCAACACTCCTGGAGCCCCTCCTCCAGAGCCATCAAAGCCCAGTCCTGTCCTTCCAACCTGTGAGAGGTACTTGTACAGCTGGGGGTCTCGCTCGAGCCCCAGGTAAGCCAGACGCTCCGCTTCACCACCTGCCAGCAGCTGGTAGAAGATGTGGAAGTTCCGCTCCCCCAGGTTTTGATACACAACACGAGACTTCTCTATCAGGTAACTGATGATGTGGCCGCCTACAGGAACACCCTTCAAAACAAAACAGACACGGGTCACTGACGGCGGCGACCAAGCCCACCCATCTGCTGGCGTCTTCTGAAGACCAGAAATCCTTCCCCTGCATGAGTCATCGCTTTGGTATTTGTGCTTTCTGGGTTCTGTTTAACAAGATTTTTGCCCACCCCACGATCGTGACGATCTTTGCTGCCGTTGCTTAGAAGTGATTGTTTCACTGTTTATAACGATGATAAATCACTATTTAATACATGGAGCGGGCGAGGGATCAAAGGTCTTCTTACACATACTGGTATGCAGCTGATCAACACCATTGATTGGAGAATATTTTATCCCTGCTGAATCACAATGGTGTATACTTCTATCTTAAGACAGGTAACTTGCGTATGTGGGGGTCTTGTGGACTCACTTCTGGTCCATTGATTTCTTACCCCCCACTTCAATGTCAGACTTAATAATTATTTTCAATACTATATCTAGTAAGGGCTTTTATGCAGCAATAACAAAGAATAAAATGCCCAATTAAAACTGGTTTAAAGCCTGGTGTGGTAGCCTAGCGGCTAAAGTCCCTGCTTTGCACACACTGGATCCCATATGGGTGCTGGTTCTAACTATAGCAGTTCCACTTCTGCTCCCTGCGTGTGGAATGGGAAAGCAGCCAAGGATGGCCCAAAGCCTTGGGACCCTGTGCCTGTACAGCTCAGTTCAGCTATGGCTGTTGCGGCTGCTTGGGGAGTGAATCAATGGATGGAAAATCTTCCTCTCCATCTCTGCTCCTCTCTGTACTTCTGACTTCCCAACAAAAATTTTAGAAATCTTTCAAAAACTGGGTTTCAAAGACTTGCACAGAAAATCCTTTAAATGCTCCAAAAGCAAATCTTCACAAATTTCCAGGGATACACTAACTCAAATCACAGTAAAAAAAAAAAAACAGCCCACTTTACTCACCACCAGAATCTTGAAAATTAAAAGGATTAACCATAAAAATGTAGGGAAAGATGTGAAGCAGGTGGAACAGTCATGAGTTGTATGCACAACCACCCTCGGCGCTTACATCGAATGAAAGACACACATGAGGACATGCAGGAAACTAGCGGTAATGGTCCCTAATTCTGACAAGTCGAATGCCCATCAACAGGACAGATAAATTGTGATCTTGTGTTGCCATTATAAAAACGGACAACTGCTACATGGAACAACATGTGTGATTGTCAGATAGAATGAAAAGAAACTAGATATAAAGTAAAACAGGATGCCATCCCATGTGCGGGGTGCTCAAGAACCAGCAACGCACATCTTTGATGACAGAAGTCAGAACAGGGGGGGCTGTTTGTTCAGGAATCTAGTAAAATGCCAAGGGAGCCTGCATGCTAAGGCGGGGGCACGGACAAGGTTTAGGGCTGTCATCCGGTGATGGCCTTCATGCTGGGAGATTCATAAGATGGTGTGGAACATTCCATGGAGGGGACAGGAAGTAAGCAGGTCTGTGTGTGTTTCTCCTTCCGTGTTAAAGCCACCAGGATACCTTAGTCACCTCCTAGCAGCGCCATCCCCACAGCTGGATTAAATGTCTAACATCTTAATGCTTTACCGTGGGGATTCGATTTCAACACCTGAAACCTCAGGGAACTCTGAAACCACATCCAAACCCTGACAAGTGATAGCCTCTGGGAAGGGGAATACTGTTGGGGAGGAGCAGGAGAACCTTCTAGAAATGTTGACCTCTTTACGCAAGTGCCTGGTACCCATGTAGACATGCCTGTAAAGAACCATCAAGTTCCCTGCCTGTTAAGTGTCCTTCTCAGCTGCTGTGCTGAACTCACAGCTTTAAGATAAAAGCTTTAGGGCCCGATGCCATGGCCTAGCAGCTGAAGTCCTCGCCTTGAATGCACTGGTATCCTATATGGGTGCCAGTTCTAATCCTGGCAGCTCCACTTCCCATCCAGCTCCCTGCCTGTGGCCTGGGGAAGCAGTGGAGGATGGTCCAAAGCCCTGGGACCCTGCACCTACGTGGGAGACCTGGAGGAAGTTTCTGGCTCCTGGCTTCGGATCAGCATAGCACGGGCCATTGTGGTCACTTGGGGAGTGAACCATTGGACAGAAGATCTTCCTCTCTGTCTCTCCTTATGACTTTCCAATAAAAATAAACAAACCTTAAAAAAGAAGCTCTTTGTTTAAAAAAAAAAAAAAAGATAAAAGCTTTAGGTTAAGCCAACCTTAGGATAAACAAAGCTAGGGAATTTCCTTCAACTTTCCAAGCCCACTCCACCAGATGGCCCCCTAGCAGCCATTAGGAACTGTTAAGCCATTCTGTCCTTGCCATTGAACTTGGTGCTGGGAGAACCACTCTGCCCCAGTCTGTTACTTGCTGCTTGGGATTCTGTGTCCTTGACCCCCGTCTAAGCACTTGGCATTAGCCCCACTTAACCTCTGTGTTTACCACAGTCACCATCCTTGTTCACAACCGCCTTCTCCATGGCTGCTTTAATGTCACAACCATGAGTTGAACAGTTGCAACAGACGTCGTAGTTCTGTGACCTACAAGAGCCCAAACTCTTTACTATGTAGCTTTGTCTCAGTTTGTTGGATCCTTGCCCCTAAGCAGACATGCGCACCCAGGGTGGTGGTCACTTTTGCTTTCAAGCTTTATACAAACTGGTCTCAGGCCAGAAGCCTACATCTCACATTGGAGTGCCTGCTGCGTTTGGTTCCCGACTCTGCATTCTTGCTGCTGGGACCTGTGGGCAGAAGAGTGATGGCTCCAAAGAGCTGGGCTCTTTCCACCTACTCAGGCAGCTCCTAGCTTTTGGCCTTGCCAGGAGCCATTGTGGGAAGTTAGCGAGCGAACTAGAGGTTGGCAGTCCTGTAATTTTGCCATGTGGCATCACACTGGTATGAGCGTGGTCCCAAGAGTCGTACACCTGTGGGCAACTATAACTCATTTGCTCTTCATGTAATCTGCCCTTATGTGAACTGACTGCAGAAGTGACCAGCCATTCTCCTGTTGATGAACATGGAGTTCTTTTGGGGGTATGCTGGTGGTTTCCAGTCGTTTTTTTTTTAATCAACCTGACAAGTGCTTTGTGGACATGCTTTAGGGGGACCTTGGAGGATGGGATTTCAACTGGACAAGCAGATATCATAGTTTTGGTGCAACCTATTGCTTTTCCAGTGGAGTATATCAATGCATGCCCTACCAGCCTAATGAGCTACCTGTTTGCCAGGATCTGTTTCTGCCCATCTACAAGGTTTGAAATGCCTTCTCAGCATGGCTGCCATCCCCATGGCCTAAAACCATTCGAACCAATAAATGCTTCTTCCTCCAGTGCCGTGTCTTGGGTCAGGGTCCATCCCTGGCAAAATAAGGGGTCCCCTGGAACCAGCAAGAGGAGCTGGAGCGTACCTGAAAGTCAAACTGGATGTCCATGTATTTTCCAAACCGGCTGGAGTTGTCATTGCGGAGTGTCTTGGCATTTCCGAAAGCCTTGAAATACAAAGGGTCACTCGCTGTCGGTTAAGCCCACTGTGACCACCAAGCCCCTGACTCCCCCACTCGCAACAGACATGCTGTTCAAGAAAGAGGAGGAGGAACAGGGGTGGGAGGAGCACCCAACTCGATTTTCTCAAAAGGGCAGATCATGTGACCCACAGGCCATGTCCAATGCTAGAGTTAGACCCAGGGAGAAGGCAGCAAAAAACATCATCCCGTTGGAATCCCAGTCTGGGAACCTAGTAGAAGGGGTTAAATAGAGACAGGCCCCGCCCCACAGGCCCTGGATGTTCTAGAAAGTTCTCCATTGACAGTCCCCATCTGCAGACGCTGCTTTAGAGCCAATTGTGTCTCTTCAATAGTCAGTGAAAAAGCAAAAAAACACAAGGGAGGGGGAAAAAAAATTTGTTCAAGGTCAGCTGGTAAGGCAGTGGATTATAACAGAATTGAATTACGGTCAGTACATTAATTTTAATTGAGTGAAAGGCTCAATAAGTCATCAGGCATCATTTGTGTGCTTGCTAATGGGGCTGTGTAGCTTTTGTATGTTCATCTTCTACAAGACATGCGAGCGTGCACACACACACATACACCACCCTGTTCAAAGACAAGTACTAATGAGCCAGACCCAGTCTATACAACTCAGACTCTGAGATGCAGAGAGACTTGTCAAGATCGGAACCTGAGCCTGCCACATTGCCTTCAGGGTCAGGTCTTCCCCGGGATGCTGCTGATGCAACGGCTCATTCCCAGTGACCTGCTTGGTTCAGCCTCTTGCAGTGCTCGGCCTCCGCTTACCTCTAGCACGGGGTTGGAAAGCAGGAGCCGGTCGCGGGCTACCTGCAGGGACTCGGTCATGGGGCACATCACTGCAAAATACTGAAGGATCTTCTTGGAGGCTTCTGTTTTCCCGGCCCCACTCTCTCCAGAAATAAGGATGAAGTGGTTACTGAGCTCCGAGCACATCATGCGGTAGGCGTTGTCGGCGATGGCGTACCTGTGAGAGAAAGGGACCACGGTGAGCGGCTGCCAAGGCCACTGCCCTTGACCCAGGCCCATCAGGGCCGAGGCACAACGGGGCCTGCCTCCAGGAAGGGACGTCCACACGGTGTAGCAAGGACACTGACCTTCCACAGGGAGGTCCCCCACCACTCACGGACAAATGGGTCAGTGAACAAGATGAGAAAATTCCACAGTTTTAGGAGTTGAAGATTTGCAGCAGTAATAAAAATATTTTTCAAGATGTATCAAATTTATTTTTTAAAAAATCATTTTTAAACTTTTTTTTTAAAAAAGGTCTATTTATTTTTATTGGAAAGTCAGATACACAGAGAGGAAGATCTTCTGTCTGCTGATTCACTCTCCAAGTGGCCGCAACAGCCAAAGCTGAGCTGATTTGAAACCAGGAGCCCGAAGCTTCATCTGGGTCTCCCACATGGGTGCAGGGTCCCAAAGCTTTGGGCCGTCTTCGACTGCTTTCCCAGGCCACAAGCAGTGAGCTGGATGGGAAGTAGAGCAGCCGGGCTTAGAACCAATGCCCATATGGGATCCCAGTGCATGCAAGGTGAGGGCTTTAGCCTCTAGGCCATTCACACCAGGCCCATTCATCACTTAAAAAAAAAAAAAATCAGATTTCTTTATTTTTATTGGAAAGGCAGATCCACAAAGAGAAGGAGCGATAAAGATCTTCTATCTGCTGGTTCACTCCCTGGATAGCCACAGTAGCTGAGGCTGAGCCGATCCAAAGCCATGGACTTCCTCCATGTCTCCAATGTGGGTGCAGGGTCCCAAGGCCTTGTGCCATCCTCCACTTTTTTCCTCAGGCCACAAGCAGGGAGCTGGATGGGAAGTGAAGCAGTCGGGACATGAACCAGTGCCCATACGGAATCCTGGTGCTTGGAGGTGGAGGATTAGCCAATTGAGCCAGTGTTCTGGGTGCATCACTAATTCTTAATGACTAAATAAATAATCCAGGGGCTTGGGTAGTGAGAGCTTCCCCAGCGTCTGCTGGGGGTACCTGAGCCAGGTCGGTCACTGCTGCTGGGCGGTGAGTGCGTCCCAGGTTTGCTTGGACCTGAGAGGCTTCTCCCTTCATGAAGATCGGGCTGGAGGCAGAACTGCAACCACCAGCACATGCATAGGCTGACTGGGGTGGTGGTCTGTGCCGGACTCTGTGCCTCCTCAGAGGCTCAGATGGAGCAATGGACAGCACGTGGTGTACATGGAAGAAATGGCATTCCTTTGGAACCTGCAGAGGACACTTGGTACCATGACAGAGGGCAGAACAAATCAATCAACTACTCTAGCCAAGTGTTGCCAGTGAATATCTGGGAAAACGGAGATTCTAAGCTGGACTATGCCAGTCAGTGGGTTTTGGAGAGATTTCATGATGCTTGGAATGGCGAGCCTGGCAGCAATTCAGAATGGTTGAACTATCGAAAGCACTTGGGCAGTGCTCTCGGAGCATGCCCCACATCGGGGTCCCTGGGATGGTTGGGAGGCTGGGTGGGGCTTCTCCCTTTATCCCTCCCCTTTCCCCAGATACAGGAAGGGAAAAAGAGAATGTGGAAACAATGGTCTCACCCATTTTCCTGTAGCCCTTGACTCTTTGAGTTCTAATCAACCGTGTAAAGATCATTAGAATAAAATAATAATTAAAAAAAATCCAGGTACTGGAGCATTTGCCCAAGCAGTTAAGACATCACTTGGGTTGTCCGTGTCCACGATGAGAGGGCCTAGGTTTGAGACCCACCTCTGTTTATGACTCCAATTTCCTGCTAATGTGTAAGAGATGGTTCAAGTAATTGGGTTCCTGCACCCCCCCCCCAAGTGGGAGACCCAGAGCTCCTAGCTCCTGGCTTTGAACTGGCCCAGCCCCACCTGTGGCAGGCATGTGGGGAGTAAACCTTGTAGAGGCATTCACTTCCTCTCACTCCCTCTCTCCCCTCTCAAATAAAAGAAAAATGAAAAAAACAAACCCACAGATCGAGTCAGATACTCAAGTATTTCCCCCAAGAGATATCCTACTAGCTAATGGTAGAAATTTTGTCAAGATGTTAAATAACTCAATATGTACTAGGATCTCCTGTTTTCGGTTTCTCTCAAACCCTGAAGTACTAAGAACATACAAGCAAGAAGAAACCAAAGAGAATGAAATGCTTAGGTGATAACATCATTCTAAGCACTTTATCTCCAAGATGGGAAACTAAGGGCTGCTCTCATAGTTTAATAGGCTAAGGTAGTACCTGCAGTCAGCACCCCTTATGGCTACTGGTTCGTGTACCGGTGGCACCACTTCCCGTGCAGCTCCCTGCCTGTGGCCTGGGAAAGCAGAGGAGGGTGGCCCAAGTCCTTGGGCTCCTGCACCATGTGGGAAACCCAGAAGAAGCTTCTGACTTCTGATCACCTCAGCTCTGGCTGTTGTGGCTGTTTGGGGAATAAACCAGCAGATGGAAAATCTCTCTCTCCTTTTCTCTATAAATCTGATCTGCCTTTCCAATGACAATCTAAAAAAAAAAAAAAATGAGGGGTGTTCTGGGAGGAGCCCTGGGAGACTTAGCCTGCAGCCATCCATCTTCAAGTCCCACAGTCTGGCTATCTTGCTACTAACAAAGTTAGTGGAGTTTTTCCTTAATGGGCCTCCTCTTAGTGGCCCTGACAGCCATGTGCCAGTAGATGGCACTGTAGCCCTCCATTTGCCTGAGAAGACGCCTGTCTAGCCACCCTCTTCAGGCTCTCAGTCTTCACACAAAGCTCACCTGTCCTGACTTACTTCAAAGAAGGGTTAACCTAATGAACATACAATGTGCAGGTCTTACAGAATGGAGATGCTCCCATGGATTTGGAGAGATGGATGTGAGGGAAGGAAGGAAGAAGGGAACGAAGGAATGAGACAACACTCCTAGGAAGTGACTCGGTGGATGCTACTTACACATGTGGTGGCAGCTCAAAGAAATTGACTCCTTGGTAGAGCTCCATCTGGCTCACGGTGTAGATGCCGAGGTCCTGGTATGGGTTCACAGACACCAGCAGGGTCCCGATGTATGTCTAGGGTAGGGCAGGGGACCGGGAAGGACACAGGGCATGTGAAGGATTCTGGGATACAGAAGGCTGTCACTCATCATGATCCCCTAGGGGAGTTGTGCAAGCAAGTGCTTGGGTAGAGACCCTCAGGGGTCCAGTACAGAACAAGTAGGCAGATGGGCCTTTTGAAAGGAAGGGCCCAATGTGGCAGGCTGGTTGGCTGGCTGGCTGGCTGGCTGGCTGGCAGGCTGGCAGGCTGGCTAGGGGACCACTGTGGCAGAGAAGTGGGAGTCTCCAGAGTGAAAGTTTCTGAAAAGTATCAGTTCATGTCAGAAGTTTGAGCTCGGACAGGATGCACCTGTCATTTTACTTGTCTTTCTCTGTACACCCAATCCCCCCTCCGGAAACAGAACGGTAGTGTGGTGCTTCTCTCTCTATAATTGAGGTGGTCATTTTGAAAGTCATTCCGTGGCTTCCAAAAGAACTTAAAAAGGCCAGTTTAGTTTGGCACCTCTGTCCAAACAGAAAGCCTTGCAATTTTCCCTTAATCAACATTTTCCACAAACTATCTGAGGAGCCCTTCTATGCGTAGATTTTGAAATGCATTTTAGGCTCAAATTAATACTATTTTGAAAACTCTGTTTTCCACAGACTTTTTGAAGGACTCTAGTATATTCTCCAAGACACATCTTCCGATCGCCTTGACTGCGACAGATAAAGTCACAGGCAGCGTTACAGTAAAATAGCTATACGATATTTTCATGAAAACATTTGAAACTGCTTTGGCTTATTTACAGAGTAAAAGCTAACAAAATCTCCAAAACATTAAATGATTTTCATAGCGTCCTGTGACACACGCAGAGGCACTATGGAGTTTAGCTTCGGTGATACATGGAGGATTAAGGAGAATTCATATATAAAGACCACTACTCAATGCAACAGGTTCCATTTGAGAAGTTGATACAATGTTATGGTCTTGCTTTTGAAGAGTTAGGGAATAAGGTAGAGTTGTATTTTGCCCAACTGGCACCTCTTTCTCCTTCTCTCTCGGGGAATCCTGGGAGGAGTCCTCTGCCTCAGCTCTCAGTAAGGTTGGTGGGTTTGTAACTTCAACCCCCTTACCCCAAGGGTGGGCCTGGCTGATCCCGCCTGGCCAAGCCAAGGTAGGCACGTGACCCAAGATGGGCCAATCAGAGTTGAGCAGTGGTCAGTCAGCGCTCAGAGTTCAGTAGTAATGAGAGCTCCCATCGCAGTCACAACACACAGTCAATCAAATGAAACCTGCCCGCATCCACCTTGCCGGTGCTGGGAGACTATGGTGCAGAAGAAGGCGGGACAAAGAGATGAAGCTCTGAAGACAGCCTTGGGGGCCCCCATGGCTCTGTCTGGATCCTAACGCTGCCTGAGTCAGCCAAGCCCCCTTTGCTGGGTCTGTCTCAAGCGGCAGTCTAAAGGGGCCAAGTGCCCACCCCCCTCTGCTGGCCGACCCCATAGAGTGATATTGTTCAAGCCATCAGGGCTGCCAAGTCAGGGAAGGGGGACACACACTTGGAGAAAGGGCTGAACATTACGTATATGAGGTTCTCGCTGAAGCGCTTGCGAAGGTTTTCCACGAAGGCAGATTCGCTGGTGTAGGCGTCCAGGAGCACAAAATCCTGCACCCCAACCTTGTCCCTGGCAGTCAGCGCCCCTTCCATGTGCAGGCGGATGTGCCGTCTCCTCACCTCGTCTTTCTGCAGGAAAACAGGACATTCCCTGGTTGCTATCAATTGGTGATGTCTACTGTACATCTAGGACGCATGGAATTATCATCTTAGCCTGGTCTCTTACATGATCAGTGTGTGGGAAGGACAAGAAACCCTAGCAGGGTGGAGAGCCCGGGCTGAAGCATGCTGTCTTCACTTAGAGCTTATTACCTGGCTAGGGATATGAAATAATAGTGACGCAAGCATGTGTGTGTGTGTGTGTGTGTGCACGCACCACAACACACACACACACACACCATTGCACAATTATTTCAGTCAAGGACACTTCATACTTACAAGGCTGTGGTCCCACAAGATGGCAACAGATCTGGAAAATTCCTATTGCTTAGTAATTCTCCTGTACCTTTTCCATGCTCAGGTGTGTTTAGCCGCATGGTGTTCAGTGTGCTAAGACACTCTGTACTCTACGCTGCAGGCAGTGGCTGATGTCAAGTGCCTGGGTTCCCATCAGCCACATGGGATACCTGGCTGGGGTTCCTGGTACCTAACTTGGCCTGGTTCAGCCCTGGCTACTGGCATGATTCAGAGAGTAAATGAGTGAATGAAAACTCTTTCTCTTTGCCCACTCCCAGTCATTCTACCTTTCAAATAAAAGAATAAAATCTTGTTAAAAACATAGGCAAGCCACATATTGCATATACCTTGTAAAAGATTTGTATCCAGATAAAAGACACCCAGAACTCAACCGAATGCAATAAAAATTAGTGAAAAGTTGAAGACTTCATAAAAGAAGGCAAATGATCAAAAAGTACACCGTAATAAAAATGCTCGTTATCAGCATTCTTCATCATCAAGGGAAATGCAAATTAAACGTCACAGGGAGATAGCACCAGAATAGCTAAAAAAAAAAAAAAATTTACAAAGAACTGCAACTGTAACACACTGGCAAGGGCCCTGGGACAGACAGAGAACACTCAACTGACAGTAAGAAGGTGGAGGCATCGGATCCCCAGTAAGTAAAAGGCTGGCAGTTCCTAATAAAGTTAACTATGCCTCCAGCCTTTGATTCAGAAATTCAACTTCTAAGTTAGCTGTACAAGAGAAGTGTCAGCATCTGTCCAGAGAAAAAGACTTGAACATCAAGTTCCAGGGACGCTCAACTTGGTTGTCAACGACCCCCAGCTGGAAAGATTCCAAAGACTTGTCCGCTGGAGCGCGGGCCCTGGAGGAGCGCCTGCGCAATAGAAGCAGCGGCGGCACCCTCACGGGCAGCCCTGGTGCCCTTGACAATGGCTGGACGCGGCTCGCAACCACACAAGAGCCAGTACTGTATGATCGCGCTTCTGTGAAACTCTAGGACAACCAAGACTAATCGAGGGTGAAAACAAGTCACATTGGTCGCCTGGCTGGGGGGTTGTCAGTTCTCTGATTAGCCGGGACTGTGATTACACCCATGATTCCATTGGTCAGGCTGTGGTATGAAGATTTCAACATTTGTGAATTTTATTGGAAAAAAAAAATCATTGGAATAGAGAAAAGCTGGAGAAACTGTTGAAATGGGTTGCTAGGCAGGGGCCGAGGTTATAATCATACTGTTTACTTTGCATACGGTTGACATTCTCTGTAATCAAAAGTCCTAAAAAGAAAAAAAATCAGGAAATCCACCAGATGTTGCCCCACCCGGCCCACAGGGAGCTAAGATAAACAAAATCAGCATCAACCCAAGACTGAAAGCAAGGCTTTAGAAGCCCGTGATATCATGAAGGCTCCGGATGGTTCCAAACGGAGGCACAGCGGCCAACGCGGTGGCACAGCAAGCTAAGTCTCCCCTTGCAAAGCCAGCATTCTGAACAGGAGGCCTAGCTGCTCCACTTCCAAACCAGCTCCCTGTTGATGGCCTTGGAGAGTAGCAGATGGTGGCCCAAATCCTTGGGTCTCTATCTGTGTGGGAGACCCAAGAAGAAATTCTTGGCTTTAGACCCAGCCCCAGCCATCTCTGGCCAGAATGAGCCAGGAGACAGGAAAGAGATTCAATTAAAGATAAGAAAATTGAATTCTGTCCAATTAAATTATACCAAAGGGGGGAGCCCATCTTGGTACAGGATGCTACTGTGGGTGGTCATAGAGCAGTGATCTGTGACTTCAGTACCCACAGGGTCCTGGCAGTTACAATGCCTGCCACATGCTGTGTACCAGGTTAGGTCAGAGAATGGACAATCCCCCCAGGGGCCCAACTACTGTGTTCCTCCAATTGGAAACCCAGAGCTGGGAGCCAGCCTCGCAGCTCCCTGTTCTATAACCTTAGCAGCAGGCATAAAGCCAACCTACTGTTTGCCTGGCTGCCCTGTACGTAGCACTCAACTGCAGGCAAGCAAAAGAGACTTTTTTTTGTAAAGTTGATAAAAATGAAATCATAAGATAATTTTATCTTAGTGCATACAGAGAAAACAAGAAAATTCCCTCCAAAATGTTTGTGGAAAATGTACGTCATAGAAAAAGCATGCATAGGTATACAGATTTGTTTTTCAAAGATATATTTACTAGAAAGGGAGAGAAAGAGGGAGGAAGAGAAGGAGGGAGGAAGGGAGGGAAGAAGGAAGGGAGAGAGAGAGGGAGGGAGAGAGAGAGAGAGGAAGGAGGGAGTAACACTTGACACACAGAGTAATAGAGAGTTCAATCTGAATGCAGGCAAGTGGGGGATGGCATTTGAGCCAGCCAGTGAGGTGTCCCACCCTATATCAAAGTAGCCAGGTTCCAGTCCCAGCACTAACTTTTTTTTCTTAAGATTTATTTTTTATTGAAAAGTCAGATTTACAGAGAGGAGAGACAGAGAAGATCTCCCCTCTGTTGATCCACTTCCCAAGTGGCTGCAATGGCTGGTGCCGAGCCAATCTGAAGACAGGCACCTGAAGCTTCTTTTGGGTCTCCTAGGTGGGCACAGGATCCCAAGGTTTTTGGTTGTCTTTGACTGCCTTCCCAGGCCACAAGCAGGGAGCTGAATGGGAAGTGGGGCCGCTGGGACATGAACCCGCATCACATCGGACCCCAGTGTGTGCAAGGTGAGGACTTTGGCTGCTGAGCTGGGTTCCCCGCATCAACTCTCGACTCCACTTTCTCGTTAATACACACCCTGGGAGGCAGTAGGTGACAGCTCAAGCACTTTTGTTCCTGCCAGCCACATGGAAGACCTGGATTGAATTCCCAGCTCCTGGCTGTGGCCTGCAGCCAATGGTGGCATTTGGAGTGTGAACCGGAAGGTGAGAGCTGCCCATCAATGTCCGCCTCTCATCTCAAAACAGACTCACACAAAAATAGTATTTCCTATCAGAGGCACTTTGGAAAGCTCAAAGAAAATGAAATTGAAAGTTCACTCTGGTACTAACTTACTAAAAAAATTTTTTTTAAGATTTATTTTTATTATTTTTTTTATTGGAAAGGTGGATATACAGAGAGGAGAGACAGAGAGGAAGATCTTCTGTCCGATGATTCACTCCCTAAGTGAGTGCAACGGCCGATGCTATGCCGATCCGAAGCCAGGAGCCTCTTCTGGGTCTCCCACACGGGTGCAGGGTCCCAAAGCTTTGGGCCGTCCTCGACTGCTTTCCCAGGCCACAGGCAGGGAGCTGGAAGGGAAGCGGGGCTGCCGGGATAGAACCGGCGCCCATATGGGATCCCGGGCGTGCAAGGCGAGGACCTTAACCACTTGCGCCCCTGCGCCGGGCCCTAAAAATTTTTGAGAGGCAATTTTAGAGAATGAGATGGAGAAAGAGAGAGAGATATTTCTTCCCTCTAGTTCACTCCCTACATGGCTACAACAGCCAAGACTGGGCCCAGGAGAAAGCCAGGAGGTTGGAGCTCTATCCAGGTCACCAACATGGGTTCCAGGAGCTAAGTCCTTGGGCTCTCTTCCACTGCTTACCCAGGTGCAGTAGCAGGGAGCTGGATAAACGTGGGACAGCCAGGAGTTGAACTGGCACCCACATAGAATACTGGAGTTAGAGGTAGTGACTTAACCCACTGTGCCACCATGCTAGACCTGCAAAAAATATTCTCAGACCACTGCAAAATTTTTTTCAAAATACACATTTTCATCAACTTTGAAGATCCTTTGTGAAGAATCAAATAAACCAAACAAACATAAAATCTACAAATTAAAACTTTGTGTTACAAATCAGCACAATGTGAAAGCCTGGCCAGGCAGGTGGGAAAGGAGACAGAATGACAGAAACGCTCAGGCTCTGTGGTGGGAGCGCCGCCCGGCAGGACAGCTCTGGCAAAGAACTTAGCTGGACTCAGCAAAGTCGCAGACACATCCACATAAGCAGGCAGCTCCGTTCCTCTGAGCGTGTGCAGTGAAGGAGAAACACAAAACCACGCTTAGCAGTCCACCGACACCGAGAATAGACGGTGCAATAACAAATGTACAGTGGCGTAATTGCACTATGGGCACTAATGGAATGCTCACAACCTCACAGGCACCTTCTCTGCTTTTTCACAAGTGAGTTCAATTCACACTTTTCAACAACCCTGGGCCCAGCCCGGTAGCCTTGCAGCTAAAGTCCTTGCCTTGCACACACCAGGATCCCATAACGGGCACCAGTTCATGTACCTGCAGCCCCACCTCCCATCAAGCTCCCTGCTTGCAGCCTGGGAAAGCTATCAAGGATGACCCAAAATCTTGGGACCTTGTACCTGCGTGGGAGACCCAGAAGAGGCTTTGGGCTCCTGGCTTCAGATTGACTCCTCTCCGGCCATTGCGGCCTCTTGTGGAGAGAATCAATGGACAGAACATCTTCCTCTCTGGCTCTCCTTCTCTCTGTATATTTGCTTTTCCAATAAAAATAAATAAACCTTTAAAAATATATATATGAGTGAGCAAGCTTTGCCCACTTAGTCACTCCTGCCCAGGTACCCACACCACTCAGGGCCCGACCGGGCTGAAGTCAGAAGCCAAGATCAACCCCATCTGGGTCTCCCACATGGGCAGCAGGAACCCAGCTACTTTGGCCCTCACCTGCTGCTTTCCAGGGTGTGCAAACAGGAAGCTAGCGCCTGGAGTTACAGGTTGGTCTCCCCCAGAATGGGATGTGCACACCCTAAGAGGCCAAGTACAGCTTCACCACACTCCTCTAAAATATTATGGACAGTTCTTTCTCTCTGTGTCTCTCCTCCTCTCTGTAAAATCGTGTTTCCAATAAAAATAACGAATACATATTTTTTAAAAAAGAATACATATATAGTCATCCCTCAGTATTTGCAGGGGCTTGATTCCAGGATCCCCAGCAGATCCCAAAACCTGCAGGTGGCATAGTATCTGCATAAAATCAACACACATCCTCCACAAGGTCACAGTGGATTGGTGGAGAGCAGGGTTACAAGGTCACAGTGGATTGGTGGAGAGCAGGGTTACAAGGTCACAGTGGATTGGTGGAGAGCAGGGTTACAAGGTCACAGTGGATTGGTGGGGAACAAAATTTGAACCTATAGGGCATGAAACTTACAGAAGCAAACCTTAAACTGAGACCTAGGGCCCGGTGGCGTGGTCTAGTGGCTAAAGTCCTCGCCTTGAACGCGTCAGGATCCCATATGGGCGCCAGTTCTAATCCCGGCAGCTCCACTTCCCATCCAGCTCCCTGCTTATGGCCTGGGAAAGCAGTTGAGGATGACCCAAAGTCTTGCGACCCTGCGCCCATGTAGGAGTCCCAGAGGAGGTTCTTGGTTCCTGGCTTCAGATTGGCTCAGCTCCAGCCACTGTGGTCACTTGGGGAGCGAATCATCGGACGGAAGATCTTCCTCTCTCTCTCTCTCTCCTCCTCTCTGTATATCTGACTTTGTAATAAAAATAAATAAATCTAAAAATTAAAAAAAAAAAAACAACTGAGACCTAAGGGAAACAGATACTTAAAATGGCGCCAGGTCTAAAATGATGGAGGTCTTATCAATCCTTGGGGTTGGCATTTGAGTCACCTTTACAACAGGAACAATTGCTTACTGCTGATTTATGTGAGAAGCAAAGCACCTGGGCAGAGAGCTGAGAAAGAATATGTATCGGGGGCCATCACAGGGCACAGCAGGTCAAGCTGCTGCTCTGTGATCCTAGCATCTCATACAGGGGCCATATCATGTCCTGGCTGCTCCACTTCCAATTCGGTTTGCTGCTAATGAGCCTGGGAGAGGCAGCCGAGGATGGTCCTGCCACTCCCAGGGCAGACCCAGATGCAGCTCCTGGCTTTGGACTGACTCAATCCAGGCCATTGTGGCTGTGAAGCAACTGATGGCAAGCTCTCACTACTCCCTTGTCTCTATAACTCTTTCAAATAAATAACATAGCTATTTTAAAGGATGTGTGTCAAATGCATTAGGGCTGGGTTAGGGAGCAAGTCTCTGGCTGCAAAGGAGAGAAATGAAAGGAAACCACATTGGGGATGGGTCTGCAGAGATTCGAAGGCCCATGTGGCTGGGGTCTCTCTTCCTTCACTCCCTGCATCCAAGGTTGCAAGAAAAGCAACGAGCAGGTCCACTTCTCAGGTTATTTGTGTTGTTTGCAACTGTGAAACTGATAGGGTTCAGGATCTGCCACACCAAAACACTGTGCGTTGGTTGGCATTTGAGGCAACAGCAGAGGCAAGCCATTAAAACTAGGGGGACCTCTCCACATGCTTTTCCCTGAAGTTATTATGTGCTTAGTTTTCCCTCAAAAGAATAGAATATGGGACATTAGTCCCCATGAAGAATTCCACTTTTTCATTCATTCTCCAAAATTATCGCAAGGAAGCCAATGAGGTTAAAAACCTTGCTTAGCTGGAAAATCGGACTTAGAAGACACCAGGTAAATAACGAAACCAGACAAGAATGAGTAGACAGGAAGGACTGTGTATGCACATTGGGAAGGACCTCCAACACCCTGTGACACCCTCAAAATGTGTAGCTGTTGGGGAGTCTGTGCCAGGCTTGGAGGTGGAACCTCTGGCTGGGATTCCTGCACCCTACTTTGAAGGGGTTGGATTTAAATTCTGGTTCCTCGACCAATTGTAGTTTCCTGCTGATGCAGACCCTGGGCAACAGCAGGTGACAGCCCAAGCAGTTGGGGCCCTGCCACCCATCTCTAGGGAGACCTGGATTGGGTTCCTGGTTCCCTGCTTTGGTCCCAGCTTCGGGCTGTTACAGACACGAGGGTAATGAGCTAGTGGGTGGGAGCCGTTTTGTTCCCTGTCTCTGAGAGAACAGACCTTTTTCCATTAGCATCAGCATCAGGTCTAAAGCTGAAAACCCATCAAGGGCTTGAGGCACAGTTTTCCCAACAAGATCTGCTTTTGTCAGCATCACTCATCCACAAGTAAGAAATCTGTTTCTTTTATTATCATTATGTGGAGAGCACTTCAGTAGGAATATTCCCAAAGCAAAAAGCCAGAGTGTAGATGTGTTTGCCACCCCGCCTCCCCTTCCCTCAGGTCACAGCTCCTCCAGGAGAGCCAGAGAGAATAAATACACCTGCCTTCCATCCCGTGAAGGCAGATGAGCAAGGAGGCAGAAAATGAGACATTTCACTAAAGTTTCGCCTACCATCCTCAGATTGATTCATATCTCCAGCTCCCTGAAATTATTTGGGGGAGGGTAGGGCAGAGAGAGAGAGAGAGAGAGAGAAAGAAGCAAGAGAAACAGTTCAACCCCAGTTAGGGTAGCTGTTGAGTTGGCCACAAGACCACACCGAACCGCTGCAGCCCCTATTTCCACAGTGATTCAGAAAGCACCAGAAACCTCCATTAATTTTATGTTACACTGGGTTGAGCAGAGACAGCAACCCACAGATCTTATGATTTAGAGCCTGTTAAATCCCAATCATTGTTGGAAAAAAAAGTGATCCAGAAATTCCCAAGAAATTCACAGCAAGGACATGCTTGAAACCCCCCTGCAACCCCGCAAGGACCCACGCCCATGTAGAAAGACATTTAAAAAAAAAATGCAGGGTAGCCAAGAGAAAGTGGCAACCTTGCTGTCCCTGGGACCATTCAGGTTGGGGGTGGTGGCAAGGGCAGCCACCAACCAGGCCAGAGGTTGGAGGGAGTTGGGGTGGGTTGGGGGTAGGGAGCCACTACATTTTTCCCAAATCAAAAGGGGCGGGAAGGAAAAGTAAGTGAGAAAATCTGCCAAGTTCAAACATCCCTTTAAAACCCACAACTTGAAACACTCAATGTGCGTCATGGCTGCCATCTTGAAAAACATTCGTTTGCCAAAGGCGCCCTTTGATTCTCACTTGGGCTGGAGACGCTGGCAGATAATCCATTGAAACAGGGCCAGCACAAAGGCCTTCTAGCAACAAGCTTGGTGCTTGGGAAGGACAACATTTTTGTGGGCAAAATAAAACGTCTGAATGTGCTACAATCCATTACACATATAGCACTCCATTCCCTTTCAGCCATTATTCATTAGAAAACATTTAACGTCACTGCAGATTTCACACCAGGCAGTCCGTACACAAAGGACCAGAGTTGGCCCATTGGGAAGGGGCTGGGGGCCTTCTTCTCTAATCTGAGAAACTCCAAGGAGGTGGAGCCCGCAGGCCACAACAGGCGGGCTAAATTGTGCGGTTAACGGTCAAAGGCCCCCTACCTACCCTGACACTCATTTAAAGCTGACGCGGAACAATAGAGACTTGTTCTGTGCAGTTCTTTCTTGTCTTGCCGTCTCCATCAGCCCCCCGCACATGAAACCGCCCCGTATTTCATTCCACCTGCCAGCCCCCTCCTGCCCGACTCCACTCTCTCCTCTGCGACTTTGCTTGCTGCCCCTTTAACACAAAGAGACAGGTAAAGAATTCGTTAAAAGGGGTCCATTCAGCATGTCAGCTTTCATAACACAACTGCCTGTCAGGTTCCCCAGGAACTAGGCAGCACTCATGAACTGCCAGCAGCCTGCTCGTAGGCGGGACAGTTAGAGGGACAGTGAGAGGGACCGCACCCCCACCCCCACCCCTGTCACCTCCTGCCCCACTGCAGTGGAAGGCCAACCCTCCACCCTCAGGCATACACACAGAACCATCTCTCCCAACAACCTTCAGTAACATAGGCTCCGCCAGCCCAGCTCCGGATGGGCAACATGGAGGCAGGGACTTTATCAAGGTCAGGACAAATGCAGTTGAAAAGATAGGTTTCTTAGGGACCCCAAAGTTGTAACTTGATGCATACTTCCAAAAGCTCATGAAAATATACATGATAAATAAAACTATGCATTGATTCCCGGCTTTTTGCCATCTACATTATCTTTTTAAAAAAATTATTATTTGAAAGACAGAAACAGAAAATGGGTTTTCCATTCCACGGTTCACATTTCAAATGTCCCCCAGAACTGGAACTTGGCCAGGTGGAAGCCAAGAATCAAGAATTTCATCTGTGTCTCCTACAAGGATGCCAGGGACCCCATTACCTGGGGCATCAGCTGCTGCCTTCCAGGGATAGATCAGCAGGGAGCTGGATGGAAAGCAGAGGAAGGACTTAAACCCAGGCACTGTAATATGGTATGTGGGTATGCTAAGGGTCGCCTCCACTCATGAACGCCCACCCCAGCCACAGGGAGACTCATGCATCTGCAGCTGCTTGCATGGGCATGAGCAGGTGCTTCCAATGAATGCCGGGTGATGGGCAAAGCCTCAAACATGTACTGTCTGGCCCGATGCAGAGAACATCTGTAGCCATTCCTCTCTAGCCTGTTCAGCATCTGTTTGTTTCTTGCAGAATCAGTGATGTTTTTCAAATGACATACACCAAAAGATGCAAAGAACTGTTTTGTGGTTTCCCATGCACTCTTCAAGTCAGGATGGGCCATGTTTCTGAATTTCAGTTTTGGATTCTCAGCAGTTTTATTCTTGCAGAACCTAAGGAAGGTGAAGAACAGGAGCTGACATTGACACGTCCCCTTCCCAGACCCAGGCGTGTCTGTTGGCTCTCCAAACACAACCCCCAAACTAAACCCAAGATAAAAAGAGAGCTATTTCTCCAGTGCAGGACGTAACAAGCATCTGGCCAACTACCAGACAGCCATTTCTGTCTCAAAAACTCTTGTCAAGGCATCGTCCACAATTCTGAAGGAGAGCGAGCTGCTAGGGCAGACCAAACCTGCCCCAGCGCAGGAAAACAGGATCTGAGAGTTACCAGCTAGGGGCCTTAGATACAAGATTGATAAGGTTCAATCTTGTGTATGTTTTTATTTTCTTTTCCAGGATGGTAATATTGCACCTCTTTGTGTTTGTCTGAATTGCTCCAAGCAGATAGTTCTCCAGTGCAAATGAAGGCTTATCTTTTTCACTGATGACATCTCTTGTGAGCTGGTGGCAGCGTCCTCATTCCCCTGAATGCAGTACATGGTTACGAATCTGGGCCAACAGAATAGGGCTTTTGCATGACCTTACGGATGAGGCAGTGCCGCAGACAGAACAGCACATCACAGTGACTTCATTGGTCCAAGGAAGCTACAGGGCTGTACGTCTCAGCATCTAGACATGGCTGAGCAATATCCGATGCAAAAGCCAGGTGCCTCTCTGTTTCCTAGTGAGAAATGTTGGCAAAAGACCTCTGCAAGCTTATAGCAGGCTCACATGGAGATATCTTCTGTAATCACATCCAGCCTTCTGAAGTCTGTGGAAGGGCCTGGAAGTGGCCGGATGAACTCATAAGCGAGGCATTGTCCTGGCTTCAGGGAACTCTCTGGCATCCCTGAGTTATCTTTCCCCAGAACAAAGCTTGTCTCACACTCTGGGAGCTTTGCAAATACTCAGTGGAAACTGGGTATCTAACAACAGCTTCTACTAAAACCTACAGATTTTGACCAACAAATGTAGTTTCCCAAGGCTTCTCTCCCTACCTTCACTTCAGTCCAAGTCCCTTTGGGTTAATGAGGGAATTAAAGGACAATGGACAACTTTTAACATGGCATTTTAATTATTCCTTTAGGGAGCAATTAACTCTCCTATAAAGTTCTATTGCTATTAGGATAAAAAAAAAAGGGTGTTGCAGTAATACTTGGGTAACAGAATGACTGTCATTTGTGGCCCACTCAGATGTTACTCAAACCTAAGGCTGTGCGGTAAGCACCCATGTCTGAGATGCTTGGGACCAGAAGGCTTTCAACTTTTAAAACACTGTCATATTTTCAGATACATAAGAGATGACACCCAAGTCTAAAGTCAAAATTATCTGCCCTTTATATTCATAACTTAAATGTGATTTTATACAGTTTCTTTAGTATGCCTGCATTTTGGTTTTTAAAATTTATTATTTGAAAGGCAGAGTTGCAGTGAGAGAGAGAGAATGAAAGATCTTCCAAGTTCATTTCCAGTCAGGGTTGGGTCAGGCTGAAGCCCTCAGTCTCATTGGGGGTAGCAAGGATCCAAGCACGGAGGGCATATGACCTTCTTTTAAAAAAGTATATGAGGGCCTGGCTAAAGTCCTCACCTTGCATGTGCTGGGATCCCATATAGGCATTGGTTCTAAGCCCGGCAGCTCTACTTCCCATCCAGCTCCCTGCTTGTGGCATGGGAAAGCAGTCGAAGATGGCCCAAAGCCTTGGGATCTTGCACCTGCATGGAAGACCCGGAGGAGGTTCCAGGTTCCTGGCTTCAGATTGGCTCAGCTCCAGCTGTTGTAGCCACTTGGGGAGTGAATTATTGGATGGAAGATCTTCCTATCTCTCCTCCTCTCTGTATAGCTGACTTCCCAATACAAATAAATAAATCTTTTAAAGATATATTAGAGAGAGAGAGAGAGAGAGAGAGATGGAGCTCTGTTCTCTCTTCAAATGCACCCCTAAAGATGGAATGATATCAAAGCCAGGAGATGGGAACTTAGGACTTTCTCAGGGGTGGCAGAGACCTGGCTCCTTGACCCATCCACGCTGCCTCCCAGGGTCTCAGCAGGAGCAGGAAGCCGGCCTCCGGAGTTGGAGCCAGTAAGCCGACTTTAGCACTCTGGTGTGACATGCTGGCAGCCTAACTGGCGTTGGCCCTCTGGGCTAATAGGCATCCCTGCTTCTTTGTTCAATGTGCAACCATATTTTGGTAGGTCTGTATGTTTTTACATGAACTTCCCATGACCCTGATGGTAAAAAAAAAAAAAATGCCACACATGACCTTCCCTGAGGACAAGCCTACCCACTGTGCTCCCTCTGCAAGATCTCTCATGCCCCAAATTTCTCTGCTTCTCCCAGCAGCAAGATTCTTTTCTCCCCAAAGGGACCCTGTGAGACAAAATGTAGGACATGACACAGGAAGCGAGGGCCTGGGGCTGGGTCTTCCAACACACTCTTGGGGCAAGGAGGTGTGCATTGCGAGTTGCCTGTTGCCAAGGCTGTCGGACGCAGTGCTGTCGAAATGGATCAAAGACAAGATGGATCAATGACAGGCTGGGGCTAGAGTTTCTTTTGTGGAGCACGGGGCTTCTAGGGACAGCTACTAAATTATTCTCCCCCTCACCAATAGCTATCTCTGTATCTTTTTAGGTGGTCCGGCAAGAAAAATGACCCTTGTAAAATGTTGACTCAGTAGCAAACCTATGAGATGAGCACGCAAGACACAGCAGCGGAAAAAAAAAACAAACAAACCCAAAAAACCAAAAAAACAAAACTACCGCAAAGTGGCCTTTTTGGTTTGGGGGCCTGAAACTAACCTCTGGAGAAAAAGCAATTGATTTGATACTGAGTGCAAGAGCTTTTTTTCTCACCATCTAACCACCGGGCCCACACAAACAGCTCAGCTCTAACTCCTGGAAGGATTCGGGATTAAGGCGTATAACAGAAACACCGCTGCAGGAGAGCCTGCAGAGAAATGTCACCCGCAGTCTTAATATGTAAAAGGTACTCGAGGACTGCCTCCACCATCAACACACTGCTGTTTAAGATTCTACATACATGCACACAGAAAACACGAGCCCTGTGGGGCTTTTTAAGCAAAATTAAATGTTGGTCTCCAGCCACTCAAACCATGCCTCACTCAACAGTGTTCGGCATGGGTCACAGGTGGCCCACAGGCCCCTCCCAGAACAGTGTTAATACACACACATGCACACACACACACCGTTTTTATCACCAGGGGTAAATTCAGCTGAACACACTCTTCTAGAAAGATCAGCCTGAAACAATTGTCAACCCCTCCCATATCCCCCCAGCCTGCAAAACCAAGCATCTCCTTGATCATCAGAAACGCGATTCTTCACCAAATAAATTTAGATTCTTATCCGGGAGTCTGGATCTTTCTCAAGGCCTATCAGAGGCCCAGCATACTATCACCAAAAAGCTCCAGGAAGCAGAGTGGTCCACAGGGGAGGCCACGCGCAAAGCCCCATCACCTTGGTTGCCATCGTGCCACAGAGGGAGCTCTCGTTGGTAGCTATTCCACCCGAGCCTTCCTGGACTTGCTCCCACACGGGATCCCTGTGCAACGCCCAGCACGGCCCTGTGCTGCCGGCTCTGAGATGGTGCTCGCTCATGGTGCACAGGGGTATCAATAATTCATGACGTGAGTCCGGGACCGCCTCTCCGAGTGGCCCACCTGCAAGCACGCAGGGCCACGCCAGGGTGATAAGAACTGGAAACCAGATCTCCCTGTGGATTGTGTTTCCAGCTGCTGACCAGGCACCTGCTGCAGAAACACGGGCAGGACCCTACATTCAAGGTTAAAAATGCTCCAGCCTCAGCTCCTTGTGGCACCTGCTGCTCTCTTGGGAGCAGGTGAATTGGACTACGGGAAGCCATACCGACTGGACCATCATCAAGGTGTGTTCTACGGAGAGATTCTGGCTCTTTCTCAGGTTGCCCTTATTTGCATTTTCCTGATACTTTTTTATTTTAAAAATAAGTCTTTTGTGAAAGGCAGAGAGAGAAAGAGAAATAGATCTTCCATCCACTGATTCTCTTCCTAAATAGTTGCCATGGCAAGGCTTGGTCTAGGCCAAAGCCAGGAGCCAGAAACTCCTTCCAGGTCTCCCATGTGGGTGGAAAGGATTCAAGCCCTTGGGCCATCAGCTGCTGTTTTCCCAGGCACATTGGCAGGGGCTGGATTGAAAGTGGAGCAGTGGGGACTTGAACAATATTCCAGTGTAGAATGGCAGCATCCCACAGAGCAGCTTACTGACAGTGCCACAGACAGATGCAAAATTAACACATCCTGACACGTTCTGTGTAAATCCTATATCCCAAACTGGAGTATTGTTTCAAATCCCAAGACTCTTCCTCCATTCAGCTCCTGGCTGATAACATTCCTGGCTGGATGTCTTGGTTGCAGCCTGGCTCAGTGCTATTGAGGACATCTGCAGGGTGGAAGAGTAAATGAAAGATCTCTATTCTCTTCACTCTGCATAACTACATCTGTGAAAATACCACATATTGAAGAAAGTAGAGTTCAACCGTCCCAGGCCTGGATCTCTGTATATACTTAACTCCTCCTCTTTAAAAGATACTCACACAGGGCCAATGTTGTGGCCTAGTGGGTAAAGCCACCACTGGCATCCCACATGGGTGTTGGTTGATGTCCCAGCTGTTCCACTTCTTATCCAGCTCCCTGCTAATGGTCTCAAAACAGCAGCAGCAGATAGTTCAAGTGCGTGGACCCCTGCCATTCATGTGGGGGACGTGCAGCAAACTCTTGGCTTTGATTTGACCCAGTCCTAGCTGCTGGGGTCATCTGGGGAAGAGTACCAGCAGATGAAAGAACTTTATCCCTTCTTTTTTATCCCTGTATCTCTTTTGAATAATAAATACATCTTTTTTTTTTAAAGACACCCACTGGGGCTGGTGTCAGAGCTCAACAGGATAATCCAGCATCCCATAATGGGTGCCAGTTCATGTCCCCGGCTGTTCCACTTTCCATCTAGCTTCCTGCTTTTGGCCTGGGAAGGCAGTAGAGGATGGCCCAAGTACTTGGGGACCCTGCACCTGTGTCAGAGACCCAGAAGAAGCTCCTGGCTTCAGATCAGCTGTTGCAGCCATTTGGAGAGTTTACCAGCAGAGTGGGACAGTCAACCCTCTATAACCTGAAGGTTTTACTTCATGGATTCAACTGGATTTCAGACTGAAAACATGAGCGGTGGGAGGCAAAAGTTTGTACCACTACTGAGTACATACTAGTCACTATCCCCTAAGCAATGCAGCATGACCACTGGGGCTGAGCATTTACACTGCTTTAGGTACAAAAGGTCTTCAAAACATTGTAGAAAATTCTTAATTAAAAAAGGTATGCATGGTCCTGCCCAGCTTTCCTGGGTTCCTGTGGCGATAGGCACCTCCCCGCAGCAGGCAGCTCGTGAAGGCAGCTCATGAAACCTAGCTTTAAACCCTGCATCCTGTTCCTGGGCAGGCTCACTCTCTTTACCATGCCCTCCCATTCTTTTCCACCTGAAGTCGAGTCTCAGCTCCTTTAAAAAGTATGCATGGGACCCAATGCAATAACCTAGTGGTTAAATCCTCGCCTCGCATGCACCAGGATTCCATATGGGTGCCAGTTTGTGTCCTGGCTGCTCCACTTCCCATCCAGCTCCTTGCTTGTAGCCTGGGAAAGCAGGAGAAGATGACCCAAAGCCTTGGGAACCTGCACCCATGTGGGAGACCTAGAGGAGATTCTGGCTCCTGGCTTTGGATCAGCTCAGCTTCAGCTATTGCAGTCACTTGGGGGAGTGAATCAGTGGCTGGAAGATCTTTCTGTATCTCCTTCTCTCTGTAAATCAAATCTTTAAGAAATTATGCTTGATTTCAACGTGTTTTTACGCCAACATAAACACACCTTTTAGTTTCATTTTCTGTAGACTTTTAAATTTTTATTTTTACCTTTGTTGAAAGGCAGAGAGACGAGACATAGATCATCTACCTACTGGTCTATTCCCCCAATCTAGTAACAGCTGAGCAGAGGCCAGGCCATAGCCAGGAGCCCCATGTGGGACTCCATCATGGGTAACACGGATCCAAACACTGGAGTCATCAGTGTGTCTTCCAGGAAGCACGTTAGCAGGAAGCTGCATCGGAAGAGGAGCTAGGACTGGGACTGAGCACTCCCGCACAAGTTGGGGGTACTCCAGGTGATGTCTCCACCTCTGCATCAGATGCCCACCTCTCTGTGAGCTTTTTGAGGTGGTTTGTTCATATGCAATCAAGAGGCAAGTTGTGGGGCCCGGCGCGGTGGCGCAAGTGGTTAAGGTCCTCGCCTTGCATGCCCGGGATCCCATATGGGCGCCAGTTCTAATCCCCGCAGCCCCGCTTCCCTTCCAGCTCCCTGCCTGTGGCCCGGGAAAGCAGTCGAGGACGGCCCAAAGCGCTGGGAACCTGCACCCGCGTGGGAGACCCAGAAGAGGCTCCTGGCTTCGGATCGACATAGTATCGGCCCGTTGCGCTCACTTGGGGAGTGAATCATCGGACGGAAGATCTTCCTCTCTGTTTCTCCTCTCTGTATACCCGCCTTTCCAATAAAAAAATAATAAAAATAAATCTTAAAAAAAAGAGAGGCAAGTTGTGCATATATGAAGATATGCATTCATTGTTTAGACTCAAATAGGATTTCATTTTATGCCAGGGACTCAAGATCCTTGCAGTTTGGAACCACTCCCAAAGACATCAAAAGGATGAGATGGCGGAAAGCCTTGGGGATCAATTTCACTGGATTAAGGGCACCCCCAAAATTCAGGCAAGCATGACTCTTGGGTCTTTGCAGAGGAAGGAAGAGGGCGTGACCATTCTCTCATCCTGCTTGGCAGCTGGGATGCCGCCTTCTACCAGCGAACAGCACAAATTCAGAACCCATACTGGGGGCTATGTAGGTTCTGAGGCTTTGGGACTTGGTTCACACAGGCAAAGCTGTGCCTCTAGGTGCAGATAGCCCTTGAGGGACTTCCCAGCCTCTTCTCAGTCACTGCTGAAATTCTGAGTGCCTGACACAGGACAGGCATACAGTAGGGGCTCAGTAAGCCTGTATCAGTAATCACATGTACCAGGCCCTCTGCTAAACACCCAGGGGTGCATCCAGCTCAAGTTCAGAGCCGGAAACTCCATCTTAAGCCACCCCTGCTGTATTAGCAGGAAGTTGGCATTGGGAGCACAGAGTTAGGACTCACATACCAGGCATTCCATCTCCCAGGCCAGAGGTTCACCCCCAATCACTAACTTCTAACGTATCAATTTATTTAGCAATGACTGTTTTTACACTAGGCAGTTTCATTATCATCGGAAGTCCAATCATACTTTACTTCTTTATATTGCAGTGGGTTCTCTGATGATTCACTCACCTGATAAAGATTTACTGAGCCCCTACTGTAAGCCTGTCCTGTGTCAGGTACTCAGAATCTCAGCAGTAACTGAGACAGAAAATGCTTTCCACACAATTCTACCTTTTCTTGTGTGTCTGAAGTATATTTTAATTCAAACACTATTCATACTTACTATAACACTCACCTCTTTAAAGCACACAATCCCGTGATTTTTTTTTTTTTTGGAGTATATTCATAAGGTTGTACCCTCATTACCACAATCTAATTCCAGAACATTTTCATGAGCCCCAAAAGAAACCCGAGCCCATTGTCAGTCACTCTCCATTCTCCTCACCAGAGCCCCTGGCAGTCACTAATCTCCTTTCTGTCTGTAGAGATTTCACACCCCTCCATCCCCACGAACCAACCGAGAAAACCAAATCTGCCCTGGGCCCAATCACGGGAGTCCTGCCTCCGCTCAGCCCCCTGCAGCTCTCCCCGCACCCACAGCCTCCAATCAGGCCACACCTGAACCCTTCCCTCCCCACCCCATCCCACAGAAAGCTTTCCCAGGCTTTGGCCTGCCTTTGAGCCTCTGCCAAAACGCGTGCGACTGCGGCCGCCTCCCCCTCAATAGGCGTTCTTGCTGGCTCTCAGTCGCTCATGTCACCTGCTTTCTGCAGGCGGACGCAAACGCGCAGCTCCCCCATTCCCACCCTGTGTAATCAAAACGTACAGTGAATTCTCTGATACAGAGGCCTTAGCAGAAAGAAAAACAAAAAAATCAATGGTAGACATACTTCAAAGTTGTAAGACCTGACCTGAATCACTTCCTGCATCTCCACTCAACTGACCCCGCTGTGGAAGACCCTTCCCAGCTACACATTGCCTGTTCCATACCCACCTACTACGCATGCTCCAAAAAATTGAGTGAGCCTGATCAAGTCATTGGTAGATGGGCAGAAGAACTGAACATAAACAGTGGCGATCAAGTTAGAGGCCTCATTTTTAAATCTTTCTTCAAAAACATGCTTTAATGTAACTTAAAACACTAATCCATTCCATGATTAGTGCTGAAAATGGTTTTGTCCCATGAAAGAGACAGGTATTAATTACCTTTTGCAGGTGTCATATAGAATAGGCGTATGCCACATTGCCTAATGTTTATGAAATTTGAACTTTTTAAAGTTCATATGAACTATATGAACCTTCACTGAAAGGCGGAAATGGAGCTCAATCTTCCATCTGTTACCTTACTCCTTCAATTCTTAGGACAGCCCAGGCTATTCCAGATGTTAGTCACAAGCTGGAATCCAATCCAAGCCTCCCAACACAGGTGGCAGAGACCTAAGTCCTTGAGCCATGGCCTGTGGCCTCCCAAGGGTCATGTTAGCACGAAGCTAATGGTCAGGTTAGCAGGAAGCAGGGGTTTGAACCAGGTGTGAAGCGGGCAAGCTAACCACTGTGCCAAAGGCTCAGTCCTGCTACCTGCCACCCCCAGCATCCTTTCCCTACCAACAGGGATTCACCATCAAACACCAAAGCAGACCCTGGAGCTTGGTGGTCAGGTTGCTTCACATTTTCTGCTACCATATAAAGCATTCTTTGTGGAAAACAGGACAATTCCTGCGAGTGTGGTTCCTGGAACTCAAGGCTTAGGGGAGGCACACTAGATAATTTGCTAACACTGCCATAATATCTTTTATTAAAGAGGCACATGTGTGTAATGCAGCTGGTATTACAGATGGCTGACCTAACATGCTTTATACCACTGCACAAGACCCAAGGGACAGCAGGGCCTCAAGAGTCTTGACCAGAGATGCTTGCTGGCACGGGGCAGCTTATCTACCTGAACTCTTAGGGGAGAAGGAATAGCCTCCATCTCCCTTGCCTATTGGAGTCTAATTGGGCAGCTTAGCCTGCACCGTAATGTCCATGCTCAGCAGATACTCCCGAACTCCAGATTCACACTTCTGGTCTGAGGAGGAGGTCTCTTCTTCCCACCAAGCCTCAGTTAACAAAAGCAGCAGGTGGAGTTGGGAAAAATCTGAGATCTCTCCCACCCCCTGCCTTGGGGAGGTAATGACCAAGCTGGATTGGGATTCCCAGTTCCTAGAGCAGCCATTCACTCAGCCTTCTCCTTGGCACTTTATGAAACCATCCATGGCTATGTTCTCTGGCTTCTAGAATGTACTCTCCAGAAAGTTTAGACATTGATGATCTTCTAAGGAAGAGGGTTATGTAAGGGAATGCTAGGCGGAGCTCTGTAGATGCACCATGTCATGAGAGAGGTCCAGGAGCAGCGAGAAATGGCCCAAGTGCAGCAAGTGGTGTGGATGAGGACTATGCAGCTGGGGGAGTTGGTGAACTTGGCCTTCGAGGGAGGTGTAGTAGGAACAAGGAGGAACGCAAGGACAACTAAGGGAACAGCAAAACCCAAGGGGATAACGGGAGGGTTGGTGACCCAAAGGCTGCAAGAGCCATCAGAGGACGCCCAGGCACACTGACTTCTTCCAGCTGAAGACCGCGGAGAGGCAGCAGGTGCAACAAGAATGTTCTACTCAGAAGTAGGGAACAGCCATCACCCCTTGCCCACACCAACCCTGCCACATGGGAAGGCGAGTCACAGCCACGGGGATTGTGCACAACAGCTGGTAGGAAAACAACCCTGACCTTCCTTAGAAAGGCCCAATGCAAGGCTGTGGAGGGGCCAGTGTTGTGGCATGGCAGGTGGAGTCACTGCTGGCATCCCTTGTGGGTGCAGGTTCAAGTCCCAGCTGCTCTACTTCCTATCCAGCTCTCTGCTATCGCTTGGGAAAACAATGGAATCTGGCCTAGTTGCTTGGGTCCCTGCACCCATGTGGGGGATCTGGAAGAAGCTCCCGAATTTCTGGTTTCTGCCAGGCTCATACCAGCTATTGGAGCTGTTTTAAGAGTGAGCCAGAAGATGGAAGATCTCTCTTTCCTCTCTCTGTATCTCTTGCAAACAAGTTTAATTTTCTATAGATTTTCATTTAATTTAAACTACAAGACAAGATTAATTAGGGCAATGTTTTTATTTTAAATCTATACCCATTGGGTGACTTCTTCAAAAAGTTCATGGAAAATGCATGTTCAGGAAAAAAAAACTGCATTTTTTTTTTTTTTTGGACAGGGGAGGGAACCAAAATCACTTTACCTTTGGATTTTCTTAAATTTCTGAAGTCCCTTCTTAATTTCCAGTAATTTTTCTATCAAGTCTCACCCTCTACTATGGTGTTGTATAAACCTTAGATCTAAACATTCCTTTGACCTTTGATCATTTCTGTGAAGACATCATAAAACTTAAACAATATTAGCATCTCGGCCGGCATCCCACACAGGCACCAGTTCAAGTCCCGGCTGCTCCACTTCTGATCCAGCTCCCTGCTAATGTGCCTGGGAAGAACAGAGGAGGATGGTCCAAGTGCTTTGATCCTGCCACCCATGTGAGAGACCTGAATAAAGCTACTGGTTTCAGACTAGCCCAGCCCTGGCCATTGCAACTACAGCAGAGGAGGCAAGGGTGAACAGGTGGATGGAAGCCTTCTCTCCCTCTCTCCATCTCTGCAACTCTGACTTTTAAGTGAATCAATCTTAAACACACACACATACACACAAGCTAGCATTCCAGGGACCTGCACTGCCACTCTACCCACCATACAGCTTTGGTGCAAGGTCCAGCTGCTCCACTTTCAATCCAGCACCTTGCTAACACTCCTAAGAATATAGCAGAAGATGGCTCAAATACTTGGACTCCTACCACCAGCACAGCAGACCTGGCTGGAGTGCTCCATGGAGTGCCTGGCCATCTTGTTCATTTGGGGAGTGACCCAGCAGATAGGAGGTCCCTCTGTCTCTCGAATAAATAAATCTTAAAACATGGTACTTCGTGAAGTTGGGCACCAGAGGCCACACTGAATTGTGCTGGGCTGAATGCCTAGCACGCACGTGTAACATCCTTTTCTTCGCGTCTTCCACCAGCCATCCTGGAGCAGATTTCACTTTCTAGGAGTGACCATTAAACCCTGCAACACGTCATAAGCCTTTGCCTGAAGGGTAACATGGCATTTCCCTGGGAAAGCCTGCGAGACAGCTGAATGTGAGGGGCCCCAGCAGTGGGCAGCCCGCCTAGGTTCAAGATCAAGTGGACAGCAGCTGGTAGACCCTGACACAGTGGGTATTCAGTGCAAACAGCCTTCTCCATTTCCAATAGACTGTTCCCCCACTTGAGCTTTTGCCAGAATCAGGAAATGTTTTGAGTCGATGAACAGATTGAGGTGCATATGCCCTGAGACTTCAGAAAATTGCTGCAAATTGAAATCGAAACTTCAACTGCTTCAAACAAGTCAAGTGTGTGCTGACTGAGTCTGGCCAGACCACAGCACCAGGAAGTAAAAGTACCTGTACTTCTAAGTGAGGAGTACGTGGTAGGAACAGTTCCTGTCCCTGGGACCCCTCAGAACCCTGGGAACTGGTATGTCCTCACCATCGCTGTGGTCTTCAGCCTTGCTTATCAGACAGAAAGCACTTGAGGTGGGTACTGTGGCATAGTAGGCTAAGCCTCTGCCTGTGGCACCAGCATGGCATGTGGGCATCACTTTAATTCCCAGCTGCTCCAATTTTGATCTAGGACCCTGATTATGGCCCGGGATGGATCAGGTCTTTGGGCTCCAGTGCCCACATGGGAGACCCAGAAGTGGCTCCTGGATCTGAATCAGCTCAGTTCCGGCAGTTGTGACCACTTGGTCTCAGTCTCTCGCTATCTCCCTCGTTATAACTCTACCTTTCAAATAAATACAAAACCTAAAAGCTTTATTTATTTTGATTGGAAATGGAGATCAGATATACAGAGAGGAGGGACAGACAGTAAGACCTTTTGGTCTGGTTCACTCCTCAAGTGGCCACAGTGGCAGAGCTGAGCTGATCCGAAGCCAGGAGCCTCTTCCGGGCCTCCTTTCACCTTTGGAGCAGATATGGCAGAAAGCTGCTCTCTGGAGATTACAGACATGAAGTCTTTGGGGGTGAGGTTTGGCACAGTGCCTGACAGGCTGCCTGGATGCCCACACCTCCGAGCAGAGAACTTGGATGTAAGCCCTGGTTCCACTCGCCATCCCAGTATTAAGATTGGCAGCCTCCTCCAGGCCCAACACATTAGCCTAGCAGCTCAAGTTCTCCTCTTGCATGCACCCAGATCATATGGGCGCTGGTTCATATCCTGGCAGCCTAGCTTCCCATCCAGAGGGAGATGGACTTTTGTGCCCACAGATTCAGCAAGCAAGGGGGTGCTGGTGGGGGGGATGCAGGTCACAAAAAACAGGAGAGCAGATGATAGACAAAGCATGACCTATTTTAGCCTTAGAAAGATTAGCAAATATGGGGCCCTGTCAGCACAAGAAAGCTTGCACATGGCATAAGACTATGCCACAAACAGCACTGAAATACTCAAGTGAGCAATCAATCCAGTTGCTGATTATAATACTCATTGATTCTGCAGAAAAAGTTGGCATAGATTCTAACTGGAGACTGAGAAAAACCCCTCAACTCCCATCCATGTGGTCAGTGCTCACCCAATTCTCTCTCCAGGAACCCAAGATCACAACTCCATGTGTATTGGATGGTGGTGTTGGGGGCGGAGGGGGACACAGGACACAAACTAGTATGACTTTTGGAAACCTCACCATGCCATTTCACTTTGAACTTGGCCAACAACTTTGCAGGCATGATCTGCCTGGAACTGGGTGGCACTTCCTTCCCCAAAACAACGGACCCCCAATTAAAAATAATGAGGCCTGTCTCCAGCCGCCAGACCCAATTAGAGATAATAAGGACTGATGGTTCCCCAAATGGATTCATTTTCCTCTGATGGACGCATTGGGACAGGGGTCTTGGTAGAGGTCGTCAGGATAGGCCCAGGCAACAAAGCAGGGGTCACTTGAGCTTACACAGCCAGTAGTTAAATAAGGAAGTGGGAGTTTCCTGGACTCCCCAATTTCCCCCAGCAGGTGCAGTTGGGACATGCTGTGAGCCAGGTGCTGTGTCGACTAACAGACTTTCCACAGTGATCACAGCAGCTGGCTTCATGAACATACGCACAGGTACTTGTATGCAGGCTATTTGTGTCAAGGCACCTGTATTCACACATAGATGTGTTTGCACGTGTGGCGGCTGAGCAACTCTATTCCAAGAACCCAAGGTACTCCTAACTCTGGCATTAAAAATACACTTTTCATGTTTGATAAGGCAGAGAGACAGAGGAGAGAGGTCTTCTCCACAGGCTCATTCCTTCAATGCCTGCAGTAGCCAGGACCAAAGCCAGGAACCTGAAACTTGGTCTGGATCTCCCCTGTAGGTGCTAAGAACCAACATACTAAAGCCATCCTTGCCGCCTTAAAAGGTGTGCATAAGCAGTAAAGCAGGAATTGGAAACCAAGCTGGGACTCGAACCCAGGCACTCTGAGAAGGCATGCAGGCATCCCAAGTGGTACCTTCACTGCTGGACTGAACACCTGTCTCCCCTCCTCTCTCCTGAAATTACAAGCTTTCTGCTAGGATGCTGGATCAGAGGCAGAGGAGCCAGGACTCGAACCAGGTGTCTTCTGAGCAGCATCTTCACTGTCTGGCCACACGCCATGTCAATCACTAGAGCTTGAAAGCTGAACTGCATTTTGAAAGAAAGCACCGTGTTTGCTCTGGAGACACTGTGGGGAGCAAGGTTCTTCTGTAACTACTGAGCCTGGAGCACAGAGGCAAATTTCCTTCTTCCTCCTGTTTTGGGAGAGATGGCGTATTCTGAATACCCATTAGCCTGGGATTGGGAGCCCAGCGAGGTGGATGCCTGAACGGGACTAAAGTCAGTGGGGAGCAGGGGAGGGAGCAGCAGGCAGGGGGGGTGACTCAGAAGCCCTGAGTGCCCCCAACAGGGTGGCCTTACTCCCCAGGATGTGCTGGGCACACAGGCAGGCATGTTGTGCCCACGGCATCCCATCAGGCTCCGTGGATAGGAACAACCATGTGCTAAAGGGCATTGGTTCCCTCTGCTGTCCCGGAGGTAGCCAGGGTCTCCCCAACCTTGAAGAAATGAGACCTGGAACTCTTAAGCCAAAGTAGTCAACTTGGAAGGAAACCCATATCACCCAACCATCTCCAACACTGCAGATGTAAAAACAACTTTAGGGCCTGGCGCGGTGGCGCAGTGGTTAAGGTCCTCGCCATGCACGCCCGGGATCCCATATGGGCGCCGGTTCTAATCCCGGCAGCCCCGCTTCCCTTCCAGCTCCCTGCCTGTGGCCCGGGAAAGCAGTCGAGGACGGCCCAAGGCTTTGGGACCCTGCACCCGTGTGGGAGACCCAGAAGAGGCTCCTGGCTTCGGATCGGCATAGTATCGGCCCGTTGCACTCACTTGGGGAGTGAATCATTGGACGGAAGATCTTCCTCTGTCTCTCCTCTCTGTATATCCGCCTTTCCAATACAAAAATAATAAAAATAAATCTTTAAAAAAAAAAACAACTTTACTATGTGTCTAAAACAGAGTGCTCCCATCTACTGGCCCACTCCTCCCTAAAGCCCACACAGCCAAGGCTGGGCCAGGCCACAGCCAGCAGCTCTCCCTGCTTTCCCATCCAACAAGTGCTGTGTTTTCTCAAATGCAGCTTAATCCTTCAGGAAGAAAGTTCTGGAACTAAGTGTTGCCAACGGGGGTTTCCCAAGTTTGACATGACAGTGTCTCCCATTCTACTCGCACTGCTGGAGCTTGCTGTCTCTCTCTCAGAAGGTAGAACCCTAAGGCCTGGCATTGTAGGGGAAGCTCAACCCATATCAGAATGCATGTTCGAGTCCTAGCTGCTCCACTTCTAATCCAGCTTCCTGCTCGTGCAACTAGAGGGCAATCAAAGAGGACCCAAGTGCTTGGGCCCCAGCAGCCACATGGAGATCTGATGATACTCAAGTAAGAGCTCATTGGGCGAAGGAGTGTTTCACTTGTTTGTTGAGAAATCGGCCTAAAACAAAAGGGCCAGGCAAGTTAAGCGCTCTCCGTGTGTTTCAGGCATTGGGGATTTTATTTTTCTCAGATCATCTCTGAGTGTGACGTGATGTCTCCCCTTCGCACAGGGAGCCAAATTAGGAAGCAGGAGGGAGGATTTGGAGTTGGGGGAGGAGCGTATGTAGAGGTTGTAATGAAGGTAGGTTACCATTGAAATGTCTCTTGATTTTAAAGCTGCAGTGAACTACTCTCAAAAGTTGAACATGCATGGCTCCCAACAGCCACCTGGGGGCCGTTTCACGTCCCGGCGGGCCTGCACGGAGGCAGCTCTCCCTTCCCAACGTCCAGTCACTGTACGGTCTTCAACAGCTCTGCCAAATGACAGTTTCCACATCGTGGCCATTGTGCCTGGGAGTCCTTTTCATTTCAGGTGCAGATTAATTTTTGAGGCCAGCAGCCCACCCTCCCCACCCCACCCAGCCCCCTGTAACCCTTTCCCCTCGATTAGCGAACAGTGGGTATAGGTTTGGATAATGAGCTCTCGGCTGGGCCCAATCCAACAAGTCCTTACTGCATGCTTTGCTGCAAAATTGCCCTTGAACGCCTCCCTCCCGCCCCCAACTCCACACAAGTCCGAGTTCCAGCACCCAGCACCCAACACCCACCAAAGGGGCACTTCTCCGACACTCTCAGTGGGCTTTGGGGGCACAAACGCATCTGCAGAAGTTCCCAAATGCCTGGAGGGGAAGCGGGCATTGGCGGAGCCCTTACAGCTGGGACTCCAGTGTCTCCCCAACCCCCCAAACAAGCAGGCGCTAGGACCTCCATGGTATTCTCCCAGGCCAAGATGCAGCTTTTTGTCCGTTACACCCATGCATGTAATCAGCGATTGTTCCTATTGTAAGTTGCAGATTCACCATCTGTAGGCGCCAAAGGAGGATGGCTAATACCCTGTCCCTGTGGGATTAATCTGCAATTTCACACTAAATGATTTTTAAGTATAATTTGTTACAACGATACAACATTGCCAGTTTCTAAAACAAACAGCTGGGATTGTTGCAGGGGGCTAGGGAAGGACTGGTTGACATCCTTATGGTTCACAATCGCTTCATTTTAGTGGCAGATGAGAGGTTGGGGGTGGGGTGGGGGAGGCAGCCCTAGCCTAGAACCCAGAGAACATCAGGAAAAGAGCACCCTGATTTTGGTTAGAGGAGTTCATGGTTTGAACTTGGAGAAAAGCCACCCGATTCTCCAGCAGGTCTTCCCAGCCACACAGGGGCCGTCAGCATTTGCAGGCTGAAGTGGTTTATAGCAGCGAGGTGGGACTCTGTGAAACACCCGACTGTTCAAGTCCTGGTGACAAGGGAAGAATCCTCCCAGGCTGTGACATGACAAAAGAGCTGATCTGAACTGTCTAAAGCTCTGATCCCTTTTCATGCAGACTCCTATTTTTTAATGTCATGACTTATTTCAACAATTTTTTAAGAAATTTCACAACACGAGGCCCGGCGTGGTGACGTAGCAGCTAAAGTTCTCACCTTGCACGCACCGGGATCCCATATGGGCACCGATTCTAATCCCAGCAGCCCCGCTTCCCATGCAGTAGCCTGGGAAAGCAGTGGAGGACGGCCAACTCATGGGGACCCTGCACCCATGTGGGAGACCCAGAAGCAACACCAGGTTCCTTGCTTTGGATCTGTGTCGCTTTGGCCATTGTGGTCACTTGGGGAGTGAATCAGAGGACAAATCTTCCTCTCTGTCTCTCCTCTTCTCTGTGCATCTGACTTTCCAATAAAAACATAAAATAAATCTTAAAAAAAATCACAACATGCACGGATACTTCAAGAAGGTGGGGGGAAAATAGCATGAAAGGATGTCAGCACGTACACAGTTTTTGCATTCCATAGGGAGTCTTTTCCGAATACACATTTTACACAAATTTTTGAAGTGCCCTTACGTTCCTCAAGAGAGCATACTTACTTGAAATCAAGTCTAGCCAAAGCAAGAATATCAAAATTGTTGAAGATTTGAAAGGCAGAATTACAGAAAGAGAAGGAGTGACAGAGAGAAAGATCTTCCATCCCAACTCATTTCCCAGATGACTGTCCTAGCCAGTGCTGGACCAGGCAGAAGCCAGGAGCATCTTCCGATTCTCCCACGTGGGTGGTGGGGACTCAAGCACTTGGGCCATCTTCCGCTGCTTTTGGAGGCTTATTAACCAGGAACTGGATTGGAAGTGGAACAGCTGGGACAGAAACTGACCTTCACATGGGACGCCCACGTTGTAGGTACTGACCCCAAATGACCAACACTAGAGGGACAGCTTCACCTACCTTACTAAGAATGAAGCTATTCTGTGACAGTCAAGCCCACACAGCACTTTCATTTTCCTGAGCTATTTCAGGGGGTTTTAACAATCCTTCGTAGGAATCACCTGGTTGAGATGTGTCATCCAGCTACAAGAGTTAGCAAGTGGTCAGCAGGTATAATTCGCTCAAACCCTGCCCCTTCTTATTCCGATTTAGTCCATGAACTACAGATGTATCCTGAGTGGGGCCAGGTCGGATGAAGCAATTTATTGCAGCTACAGGCTTTTCAGGGCAATCAAAGGTTCCAATCTGGGAGGAATAGAAGTCACAGGGGTGCTGCCTATCAGAATCCATCGGGTGTGGGAAAGTAGGAGGGAGGTGTCCGGCGTACTGCAGACGGGGTAGGGTGGTGCACCAGGACCCAGCCACTCCCTTTCCCTTAGTCTGTGGACAGCACCACCTAGCTCAGTGCATCACCAGGGCTGACAGGTGCAAAGCACTCACTGAATTGCTGGGTAGAGCGAGTTGGGGACAAGGATGGCTTACTCTCATCTCATGTTTGTCTTCACTCTATTATAATATCAACAGCAATGACCAACAGCAACTATGGTCAGAGACAAACAGCAAAGGGCTAGGGGGTGGGCAACAGGGAGGAGTAAGGCTTGTGGTAAAGTGGGGATCATGTGAGCCACACTCCAACCATAGGCAGGTGCCCTCAGCCTCAGTGGCTGGCTACTCCCAGGGACTGTGGGCCTGCTGAGGCCCATCTACCATATATTTTTAAAATATATTTTTTATTTTGAATTTTGAATTATGTGGCACAATTTGGTATAGTCTGGGATTCCCCCCCAAACTCTCACCCCACCGACAGATTTTCCCCATTTTACTACCATGGTGTAGTCCTTCATAAGGAATCATAATTTTCTCAGTCTCTTACTTAAGTGTACCCCCACGTTGTTGGTACAGACAATGTCAGACAGCCCAGCATCCCATTGTTTACACATGTCCAACAGTTTCATTGGGAATCCATCTTTCGTCTGGAAGCAGGGATGCACGTTCCATTATACCCCCACATCTGGATATGATAGACCCCAGTACTCCATCACTATACATTTCCATAATTGAGAAGCCATGAAACAAGGTCAACAACTGGTATGAGTTAGAATAGCCACAACAACAACATCAACAACAAATTGCAGCACCATGAAAAAATGCGCCACTGAGTAACCAACACATGAGTGACAAAAAGGAAACACAAAAGTCTCTTGGGAAAGATGATGCCACCGTGTAATCCGTGAGCCAGTGAGGAATTCGACAAGAGAAAAGACATTATTTGGAATAAACAGCACTGAAATAAAAATCATCAAAACACACGGGATACAGACAAAACAAACAAACAGAAAACAGTATGGATTGGATTATTCAAGTTATACTTTCCACGCTCATTTCCTTATGTAAGAGAGAACATATGGTATAGCAGGATACAAAATTAATGAACACAAATCAATGGCATTAGTGTGCACAAATAATTCCATGGATGACAAAGAAATTATAAGTATAGTCCCCTTTAAAATAGAGAGGAATCTTAAACACCTAGGAATTAAGCTAACTAAATATGTGAAAGACCTCTATGATGAAAACTGTAAAACATTTAAAAAGGAAATAGAAGAAGAAGACCTTGAAAAATAGAGAAGCTTACCATGCTCCTGGATTGACAGAATCAACATGATCAAAATGGCCATATTACCAAAAGCAATATACAGATTCAACACAATCCCAATCAAAATCCCAACAACATTCATCTCAGAAATAGAAAAGATAATACAAAAGTTCATCTGGAATCACAGAAGACCACAAATAGCTAAAGCTATTCTGAAAAATAGAAATCAAGCTGGAGGAATCACAATTCCAGACCTCAGGACACACTGCAGAGCAGTGTTTATCAAAACAGTCTGGTACTGTTATAGAAACAGAGAAGATGATCAGTGGAACAGAATAGAAACACCAGAAGGGAGCCCACACATGTATAGTCAACTAATTTTTGACAATAAAACTGAAAACAATCCAGGCAAAAATCCTGGTCTCTTCAACAGATGCTGTTGGGACAGCTAGATAGCAGCTTGCAGAATTAAGCAGCAAGATCCACACCTGCCACATTATACAAGAAATCAGCTCTAAATGGATCAAGAACCTAAATCTACACCCAGAAACCATCAAATTATTAAAGGAAAACATAGGAAACACACTCCAAGATATAGGAACAGGGAAAGACTTCTTAGAAAAGACACCGAAAGCAAAGGCAATCAAATCCAAAACGAACAAATGGGACTACATCAAACTAAAAAGCTTCCGTACAGCAAAGGAAACAATTAAAGTGAAAAAACAACCATCTACCGTATTTTTTTTTTTTAGGAAAGCTTAAAGTACCCTCCTTTGAAGAATTTTTAAATGTTGACCTTTAATTTAAAAACGTCTGAAAGCAACGTCTATGAGCCAATGCCCGTCTGAGGTGAACGCACATGGCAGACACCCCACAAATACCCAAGCAGCGAAAAAGACACACTAAGAATGGACAGAGGATACAGAGATGGTCACACATTCTCTCTTAGAGGCTCAGGCCTGCTGTGGACTCACACACAAGCTACCCTGTGACCCAGAGTGCCAAGTCACCACACACATTGAGTACTGGCAGTCACCAAGTAGCCAGCATAAGCCAGCCCAGCCCGGGGTTGGGGGGCGAGGACAACGTGACCTGCCCCACCTCTGGAGATTGCCCCAAAGGGCTGGAGTTGGGCAGGGTGATGGATTCAGGGCCACAGTTAAGGACCCGCACTTTGCAGACATCAAACAGCCTGGTCTTGAAGGCCATGGTAGTGAAGTTCTCCCAGGGTGCCCGGGGAAAGTTGTGCCAAACCATTTGGCAAAGACACATCTCAGCTTTTAAAGGGAGAGGTTATTTCATCTCTGCCAGGAGGGTCTAACTACAAAGCAAAGGCATTCAATACCCCCAATCACTGCCAGCACAGCTCCGGTTGGCTCAGCACCTGGCATAGCCACAGATGCCCTGCGGAAGCCTCAATCCACCCCAGAACAGGCTGGCAATTTCTTTGAGAACAGGGAAAGCAGAGGCTTGGAGAGCCACTCTGAATCATGACTCAAATTCATCCGGAATTGCTTGTGAAAAGAACACGAGTGGTCCACCTTTCAAATACAGAATACACCCCATGATCACATGGAGCAGTTGGCATGTCTTGTCTGATAACTCGGACATGGCCAGGACTTTTTAGCGTCTGGGGGCTAGCCATGAAAAGCCTAACAGAAACTCAGTGAGAACAGCCCAGAGATAAAGAATTGCTTTACATGGCTGCTGCCTGTTTGAGTCTCTGATTTGTTTTCTGTATTTAAACTTGAGCCCGGGCTGTGGGGTTGATGCCATGGTTGAGACACTGCTTTTGACACAGCACACATCAGAGGGGCTGGGTGCTGTGACCAACTCCACTCCTGATATCAGATTCTTCCTAACGCACACTCTGGGCTGTTCTCACTGACAAATCACTTCCTGGGGTCCCCTGGCACCCACATGGGAGACCCGGATGAAGTTCCTGGCTCCTGGCTTTGGGACAACCCATATCCAAATGTAAGGGAACTGGGGAAAGGATGATCTTCCTGTCTTTTAAATAAATATAATCAACCAATAAATTAAAAACTTAAGCCCCATAGACTATCCACCAGAGAGTTTTGGTGCTGTCACCTCCAAGAATTATATCTATGGGAAATGGATACAGCCTTAAGTTTTGCCCCCAAAAGCATTCGGTCTTGTACTCCTGTGTTTAGGGACAAATATTGGCTCAAGTAGGACACATGACATTGTACACACTTTCCACAGGAGGCCGTCTCTGCATGTGCATGCACTTGGCCATGACCTCTTAGGAGGAGACGTAAGGCACTACAGACTATTGGCACGCCGGGGGGGGTCTCGGCACTGACACAAGCTCTTCTTTGTGACCCCTCTGTCCCTCCACTCAGCTACAGCTGCGTCACAGGCAGGCACCTTCTATGTCAGAGGGACTACAGCGGCCTGCAATGTCAACTGTGTTCCCAATTTCGCCCTCAGGCTACGTCAAGTCAACAGCACCGTGTCTTCTCAGCCAGCCCTTTTCGTGCAGTTACTGAGTCCAAGGCCAATGATTTTGTTTTCTTTCAACCTCAAAAGAGATTCTTAAAATCATTTCCTAGCAAAGAAAGAAGAAAAAAAAATCAAACCAAGACAGCGCCTACCTCCTGGTCGGCGGCGCCCATGTGTGGGTCATGGAGCTTGTTAGCTTTAATTGGTTGCCGTCTACCTTTCTGCAAACCAGACCCAGGCAGAGGCCAACAGGAGAACAAGAAGATACTAGGACATTCCAGAAATTCCCAGCATTAAGACACAACAGGTGCAGGTGGCGGTCCTCCCCAAAGCCTACGAACCCACTTCTTAGCCAGGCTGATGGTGGCAGAGATGTGCGTTTTTTCTGCTAGCTTGGGGCCGCCAAGCTGGGGAAGTCTTAGGAAACCCAACTCCTAAACTGTCGCATGGAGCACCCTCGACCAACTCCCTAACCAGAACACGCTCCGTCATCTCTCTGGTTCACGGTCACTGACAGAACAAGGGGCTGGGATGGGAGGGGAATGAGCCCCCAGCATGCCTATGGTGGGTCCCCTCTAGCGCCAGGGCCCTCCCGCCAGAGACAAAACCCCAGGGCTCTCTGTTTCACAGCCATGCTCTGCAGCTCACTGGATGCAGCTGGCGGGTGGCGTGGAAGAGAGCGAGTTGTTTCGTTCTCATTGCAAATAATGTTTGCCCAACGTTGCTCCTGCTCACCGTTGGAAAATTCAAGTGGGGAGGAAAAAAGCGCCAAGAATTGAGAAAAAATGAAAAGTATTAGAGTGTAGGACCTCTGATACACTCAAGCTGTTTTCGCGAGTTCAAAAACCAAACTGAAAAGCCTGTTCCAAACTTGCCTAGTGAGTTAATCTAATGGAGCCGACAGCACCCTCGCAATCGCAATCGCAATCGGCAGAGAAGGAACTAGGAACCGAGTCTGCTGCAAAATCATCCTCCAGTGTCACCAACCAGTATTTCTTCTCCTGCCCCAGGCACTTCAGCTCTGAACAACACAAACCTAAGAAACACTGAGCCAAATACAAGCATTTTCCAGGAGAATAAGTCCAAAGCTACCTACCTCCTCCTTCCCTTCTGCCAGAGGTCCTGTAGGGGTGGAGAGCTGGCTGTGGCACTCACCCTGTGCCTTGAGGGAAGTTCGCGAACAGGGCATCTTAAAGATGTTCTCAAACAGGCTCCGTTACAGCTTCGGCTACTCCACAGCAACGGAGAAACGCCACGCTCCTTCATCCGAGGAAGGAAGAACGGGCGCCGGCTGCCTGCTGCTCAGACACTAGCCACTGTAGCAGGTGCCCCTACTTGCAAGATCAGACTGAGTGGAGACACCTGTTCACCAAGCAGGTTTCCCAAGCTCCTCCCTGTGGCTGCTGATAACACTCAGCTGGCCGATCACGCTCCACACTCTACAGAAAAGGACCAAAGTGCTCTCATCTCAAGAGAGCAAGAAAAGAGGGGTGGCTGCAAGGTCCACTGGGGCTCCTGAGTCACCTCCAAGGGAGGGGCCTGAGTGGCAACACTTTGAACAACCACTTCCTGAAAGAAATCATTTTTCCCCCTTGTCTAGGGGTCATGGAGAAATTGCTAACAACCTTCATGTGGTCAGCTTCAAAACTAGCCCACTTAACACTGATGGAATTTCAGATCCTGCCTCTGGTGGCATTGGCTGGGCCAGAATGAATGATTCTGGGGGCTTTATGGGGTCTGCCAGCACATTTCCCACTCTTCCCTGTTCTCATCTTTGGACCACCTTCCATCATGAACACATCTACAAAAAGAACCTTCAAGCTGGTCAGGTGGCTTTTACTTTAAAAGCTTTACAGCTGTGGCTCAATAGGCTAATTCTCCGCCCAGTGGGGCCAACATTCCACATGGATGCTGGTTTGAGTATGGGCTGCTGAACTTCCCATCCAGTTCCCTGCCGGTGGTGGCCTGGGAAAGCAGCAGAGGATGGCTTAAGTCCTTGGGACCCTGCATCCTGTGTGGGAAACTCAGAGGAGGCTCCTGGCTTCACATCAGTTCAGTTCTGGCTGTTGTGGCCACTTGGTGAATGAACCAGCAGAAGGAAGATCTTTCTCTAGCTCTCCTCTTTGTAAATCTGCCTTTTAAATAAATAATAAATCATTTTCTAATATATAATCTTACAGGATCCACCAGCTGTCAAATGATGAAGTTTGATTCCAACCGCTCAGAAGGTACAGAATCCTTCCTGAATGAAAACCACTGTCCTTCAGCAGGAGCGCCATGCCAGCCACTTTCACAACCCCGACACCCACGAACAGAATCAAGCCCCACGCGTGGAGTGCTGATGGCTTAACTGCTGAATTACACTGAGGTCGTGGTGGTGACGAGGGGACCGCCTTCAGCCCACCTGGCTAAGCAAACATCAAAACATAATATCCACAGGCCCTGGGGCTCCATCCGCTGCTCCCCCCGCGGCTGTCAGTTGCCTTTCACTCTCCCACGCAGTGCTGGCGGCTCGGCTGTTCCCGCCTCGCCCCCATCCATAAGTGAGGAGAGGGTTGGAAATCCCGACGTCGCCCACTCCCGGCCGATGGGGCCCGGCTCTGAGCTGCAGGCACCGTATCCCCGAAGGGGCAAGTGCGCAGAAGCCACGAGAACAGGGTATCCCTGCGGACTAACAACCCCGGCAAGAGGCGGCGGCTGGGTCGGGGATTTGCTATCCCTGCTATCTCAAAAAAGCCAGAGCGTAGGGGGAACGCACGCACGCGTTCTTTGGAGACCCAGGGCACCTGTTCCACCTAGCGGGACTGGAGAGAGCGCTGCCAGCACTCCCGCCCTTGGCTGCCGCCGCAGCCTGCAGCCTGCAGCCCGCGGTCCGCGCCACCTTTCCCGCGGCGGACAGCGGCGCGCGGGCTGGGCGGCGGGGAAGGACGGGAGCGCGGGCGCACCGGCGGGCCGCAGCCTCCAACGACTCGGTTCGCTCTTGCAGCCGCCACGGCCAAGGCGACACCCCGGGCAGCCGAGTCCCTCCTGGCGCTTGCCCCCGACGAGAGCGCACTCTGGGGGCACGGAAAACAGGCCCGGGGCGTCCCCTTTCTCTTCAAACCCTGCACCTGGGCTCCGTGCAAGGGCTGGCACTCCCAGCCACAGCCCCTGGCAGGTGCAGGTGCTCGGCGGGCAGCGCGAGCGCTCCGGGCTCCAAGCCGCCCTCCTCCCCGCCACGCGGGTACAAACTTTCTTAAAGGGACAGGTAACGCTGACCAGAGTCCATCTGATGGGCCCCCCAACTCTGTGTCCCTGGCCCATGTCCCCTCAGTGGAGAGAACAGAAGGGCTGGAGACAGATCTCTGCCTTGGTGCCCGGCTCCAACCGATTGCAAATTTTCATGCTCGGGGCATTCTTTTGCAACTCAATTCTCCTGACCCAAATCATCCTCTCCACGCATGCTCGCGGGCACGCAATGGGCAAAGTCTGAACAGGGAGAGGGATGTCCCTGCCCCGCCCACGCCTGTCCAGCATCCCCCTCCACCCCCGGAGCGCCGGGACCGCCGCTGGAAGCCGCCCGCTGCAATCCCCTGACCCTGCCCTGTAACTGACCCCTGGGGGGGTGGGGGGAGAAAGAACAAACCCCCCTCCGGCACGGCTACTGCGCATGCTCGCAGTTGGACAGCTCCAGAGAGGGAAATTTAAAAACGGTTCGAGCTGCGATCGCGGCCAAATTGCAGAGCGCGAGGGGGCGAGTGCTGGGGAGCCCCCCTCGCCCCATCCAGAAGCCCTGCACACCCCCGCAGTGCCGGCGGCCGTGTCCCCGCGAGGATCGCCTCCAGGTACTGCTCTGCCGAGCTGGGCACGGCTAGGAGCCCGCAAGGAAGGTGGGGTGCGCGGAGGGGGCGCTGCTGTGGGGTGTGTGCCTTCACCCCTGGCTCTGAGAGTCCCCCTCCCCCGACCTCAGAATTCTGCAGAGGCTGGTGTGTTGGGGAGGGCGGTGCACAGCGACAGCCCTAGGTGGGTTTCTCTGTTCTCCAGCGTGGAGTTGGAGACCCTTGGGGGACTCCCAGAGGTTTTGGGTACTTTGTGGGTTTTTTTTGGGGGGGGGTGGGGAGAGGACCGGGAAGGTACTGGTGTTGCCTGGTGGGGGAGAGGTTTCTTTCGTCCCGTCCCCCTCTTGCAAATACAATTTGCCAAGACTGACGACTAGATTTTAGGGGCTTCCCTGGGCCCTGCTCCTACCGTTGGAAGGGACCTGCACCTCCATCCCCAGGGGGATGGGCTGAGGACGCCCCTAGGCAGGAGTCACCAGAGTTTGTCTTCTGCTTGTCTTTCCCAGTCTGCCCTCCCCAAGGACATGATAGAGTGACAGCTCACCCAGGATGTCTGGAATCATTGGAAGCTCAGAGCCAGGCCACCACCCCTCTCCACAGGACTACAGGTGAGGGCCTTTCTCTTCCTCCTCCTCCTCCTCTTCCTTCCTTCTCCTTTTTCTCTGGTGTTTCATTGCTCAACTGTCCATGGAGCCTCTGGGAGCACACACACACTGGATTTCAGTCCGGTGCCTTCGCAGGGCGGAGCTCAGAGCCCTTGACTTGGACTTGCTTTCGGCTGAGTTTGTTGGCTGGCTTGGTGGGACCCTTCAGTGGCCACAGGTTCCTGAAGTGCCCCTTCCAGAGCTTGCTGGGGGTGGAGGGAGGTAGGTAGGGGGGGGGTGTGTGTGTGTGTGTGTGTGTGTGTGTGTGTGTGTGTGTGTGTGTGTGTGTGTGTGTGTGTGTGTGTGTGTGTGTGTGTGTGTGTGTGTGTGTGTGTGTGTGTGTGTGTGTGTGTGTGTGTGTGTGTGTGTGTGTGTGTGTGTGTGTGTGTGTGTGTGTGTGTGTGTGTGTGTGTGTGTGTGTGTGTGTGTGTGTGTGTGTGTGTGTGTGTGTGTGTGTGTGTCTTCCAGAGGTGTTGGCCAAGTCCTGAGTCAAAACTCCTGGGCTCACCACCTTGCCTGTGGGCAGTGAGCAGGTGTCCGACCCTCCCCCTCTCCATGGCAGAACTGCTGCCCAGTTAGTTCCCAGGGAAGTCAAAGACACAGGGACACCAAGACCCAAACATTTCCCTGAGACAGGATGAAGCAAGGCACAAACAAGGTCAAGATCCTGGGGCGCCTTCTCTGATCTTCAAACCTCAGAGCTGGACAGGCCCTGAGGTGGCAGGAGTCGGGGAGACGGTCACCCAGTCCAGGGTCCTTCTACTGTGGTTTGGAGAGCTGAGCCCCGCAGAAGGGGCATGCCCATGGTTGCTCAGAGAGGGTAGGGAGGGAGAAGAGTGGGCTGCCTGCAGTCCTCTGGAAAGCCTCTTGCTTGAGCCCAGAAAACTCTGACCTGGTTCTCCCTCCCACACGTGCCCCCCCCCAAAAAAAAAACAGGAATGAAAATAGGGCAGGGCTGGCCTGGAAAGAGCAGGCTGTCACCTCAGATCAGTCCCATGTCCCCAGCAGTGCCTGCTGAGGAACACCCCAGCCCCGATTAGAGGTCAACTGTCTTCTGAGATCCCTGAGGAGGCCCCATGCAAACCAAGGTTTTGCACACAGAGTCTGCTGTGTGCAGCCAGGGCCTTAGCCGTTCATTTACCCAGCTCCCTCTTCAGCACAGGTGAGCAACTAGAGGCCCAGAGAGGTATAAAAACAAACAAAAACTTTTCCCAGTATCATATAACCCAGCATCTCTGAGCTTCTGAGATCTTGTCCAGCGCTGAAAGGGTTCCAGTGGCGGCAAGCAGGGTAGGGGTGGTGTACGGGCTAGCAGCTCTGTGGTTCATTATAATCCCAGCTCCTCTGGCTGTGTGGAGCCCTCACAGCCTTGGTTTTTCTCATCTGCAGAATGGGAATAACACTAGTACTGGCTCTGTGGAATCATGGTGAGTTTATCAAGTGTTTTGTCCCTGGGTGGTGCCACCTCTGAACTTTTTCTGGTTTGTCTATCTGAGGCGGATCTGAGCTGCTTCTCTGTGGTTGGCTGGCATTGCTGGGGAGAGTAGCTGGCACCCAGCAGGCATTGGGTGTGTCCATGGTAACTGCCCATGCTCTCTGAGCTGGGAGCTTTGGGATGGTGTGTCCCCTCTCCCAGCGAAGGCTCAGGAAGAGCCAGGGAGGAAGAGGAGGGAGACACAGGTGGGGGCAGAGTCCAGCTTCCTTCTGCATCCCTGTCTTTAAAATGGGCAGGACTGGGACACATTGCTCATGGGGTTGCTGGGCAGACTAAATAACTGAAGCTTGTAGATGAAGGACATACAACTCGCATGTAAGAGGAGTGTAGAGGGATTAGGGGTGGGAAACCCTGAACCCCTGGCACTGCCCAGCAGCTGTCTGTTCCAGACTCAGGGCACAGGGCAGCTGTCCGTGCCCCAGAATACAGCAGAGTGGGCAGAGAGCTCCGGCAAGGGTGAGGGTAGGGTTGAGTGCAGAGGAGAAGCGTGTGTGTCCCCAACAGTAGGGAATTCAGCGCCAGGTGTGCCCTTGCTGCAGCCCTTGCTATGTGGAGGGAATGAGCCAGGGTATCCAGAGGGCAGAGCGGCATTGTAGTACCAGCAGCCTTCTTAACTCTTCACTGCCCACCTTAGCTGTCAGTTTTCAGGCTGTCCCCAAAGCCACCCCATAAGGGGAGCACTCTTGTGTTAGCTAGGCAGCTGCAGAAACCAAGCCAGTGTAGATGGTGCAGCTAGGCATGTGTGGGGGCTTGAGGTTGCAGCTGCCACCCTCAAGGGAACTACTGAGTGAGCTGCTTTGTCACCCCACAGTGGTGTGGCCCTAGATGAGTGGCTGTCCCTCCCCCAGCCTCAGTTGTTTCATCTGTGAAATGGAACGACCAAAGAGCCCAATCCAGAGCTTGCAGGGGAGGGTTCTGCACCTGCTGTGGGCTTTGGGATCAAGCAGCAATGACAATGCTCTGTTTCCATTCACTCCCGTTTTTCTCTTCTTCCCGGCATAACGACCCAGGAGAAGTTTATGGGCTTCTCATGGGCCCTCCTCTGTCTCCAGGCAAGGCGGTGGGGCGTAGCCGCCTGGCGCTGTAGCCCCCTGGGGTTGTGTGTGGCCGTTAACTTTCAATGCCTGTGTGCAGTGAGGGCGGGGAGGAGTGGGCAGCTGCTGGAGGCAGCAGCCCCGGCCCTGGGGAGATGGTGGGAGGCAGGAGGCCCCCACCCCCCGCTTCTACTGCCAACACCCCCGCAGGCAGAGGCTGGGGGCTGGGCATCAGAGCTATCCACCCTTCAAGGTGCTAAGGAATATGGTTATGAAGCATCAGCTGTTTGCCCCGCACCTGCTTCTTAGCAAGCATACTGTCCCCTTTTGGGATGCAGAGGCCCAGAGATGTGACTTGTCAGAGAGGTGGAACGACATTTTTTCATTTCCTCCCCAGAGATCAGGTTCAACAGGCTGCCTTATTGTTTTTCTTTAAACATTCTTTTGGAGAGGCAGACAAGACGGAGAGAAGGCCCACCCCTGGTCCATGGTGCACAAGGGCTGAGACCGGGCAGGAGCCACAGCCAGGAGCCTGGAACTCAAGCCAAGTCTCCCACATGGGTGCTAGGGAGCCAGTTACCCGAGCCATTGCTGCTGCCTTCTAAGACCCACAATGGCAGGACCGGAGTCGGGACCAGAGCTGGAACTTGAACCCAGGCGCTTTGAGGTGGGATGCAGGTGGGATGCTGGGCTAAACACCTGCTCCTGAAGTAGCTCCTTCTACAGGGTGGGATGCTGGAGACAGGTGTGAAAACCCTCTGGCTCCATCCAGTGGGTGAGCCTGCAGCTTGAGGTCTGCTGGATCAGTAGCTGGCACACTACTGCACCCTCTCTGTGTAAGGGTTGGATGGAGGCAAGAGCAGCCTGCGGTGATACGACCACGGCTCCTCCCACAGTCAGTGTTAGCTAAGAGGAGCAAGAAAGATAGGAAGACACCTACTGTGAGTGTCTAGGCCCTACTACGTGCCAAACTCTTTCTTCCTCATTTGGATCTTCCTCCCTGCCCTCTCCTGCAATGGGAACTGCCATCATTCCATTGCACTAGTGGGGAAACTGAGGCACAGAGAGAAGGGACTTGTCCCAAATGACACAGTCACAGAGATGTTGGGGGTGAACCCCAAATGGGTATTCCTTCCTTTTCAGGAGCTAGGTGTGGGCTCTGGCCTGGGGCTGTGTCAGCAACAGCTCCCAAAGTGGGATCCCACTGAGGGGTAAGCACACATGGCCTACACAGGCACCACCCAAGACCTGCATCTCACACTGGTCAGTGACTGGGCGCCCCAGTTGATCTTGAATGGACAAATTTATTTGTCCAACTGAAGCCTGGGCCAGTTGCTCTGTGTCTTGCAACCAGCATCCTGATGTTCAGCATACAAAGGGAGGAGCAGGTGGCTGGAGGCAACTTGTGGGCAATGTACGCATTCTATGCTATGTGTGGATGTTGATGGATCCAACTGCAGCAGGGGAACAAAAGACTGGCAAAGAAAAGACCAGTCTGAGAGGGCATCCTGGCAGCAGTGCCATCTGAGCTTGGCAGGAAGTGGATAGAGCTTTGAGGACCAGGATTGCTTGTCCTACTCCAGAAAGGGTGCAATAAATGCCCACAGGGTGGAGAGAGGTGAGAACAGATATCAATAAATGGCTCACATCACAGCACCTGCTCTGTGGACACACACAGGAAGGGCCATCAGGGCACAGAGTGGCCAGGGATGATGTTTTGCATGATAGGGAGTATGTAGGCTGAGGAGTACCTGGAATAACACTGCAGGCAGAGGGATATCCAGAATCCTCTGCCCTCCCTGGGGAGAATCTGAGACAGGGAAGCTGAGAGGGGCAAAGGAGGAAGGAAAGGTGTCCATTGTAAGGAAACAATAGGTGGTACAGCGGGAATGGAGGATGGCATGGTCAAGATGTCACATAGGGGGCTGGGACAATGTTTCACTATGCTCCAGAGGGAAGTGTGTCTGGCCATGCCCTGATGGAGCAGGATGTGTCTGGCCATGCCCTGATGGGATGGGAAGGATGGCTGGCCATGCCCCAGAGGCAGGCAGGTTATCTGGCACACCCAGGAACTGCAGAGCTGCTGGGGACACAGGACCCATCTCTTGCCACCATGGAGCTGGAGGGAAGGAGAGTGCTTGTTAGCTGCAAGCATCTGTCCTTCTTCCAGCAAGCCTGGCTCACTGGCCCTGGGCAGCTGGGGCGGTGGGCACACAGACGTCCTGCTTAGGTGACTATGAGTGGCTGGGATGGGGAAGGGTCTTTGGGGAACCAGGAGAAGATGGACTTTGACTAAGAGCTCTTGGGGGTGCTCTGTTACCATCAGTGTTAAACCCATTCTGCAGATGAAGAAACTGAGTCTCAAGATGGTTTGGGAGGATATCTAACAGGAAGCCCAGGTTAACAATGGCTGCAGACAGACAGACACAGAATGGGACCAGGTTTGGGACCAGCGCAAAGCCGTGTGGGTTGAGGTTGGTCTTTTCCCATCACAGAAGCACACTATGTGTGTGTCTCTCTTTACAGATCATAAATCCACATGACCTCCACCCTGCACACCAGCCTTAAGAGGCATCAGGCACTGCTGCTATTAATATTATCATCTGTGCCCATTTTATAGGTGGGAAAACTGAGTCCGGGGAGTTCATGACATTCTGGGAAGCCAGGGTAGATTCTGAATCACAGTCCTTGCTGCGTTCCAACCCCTATGGAGCCTCTAGGAAATGCTAAAAGAGAGCCATGCTGTCCAGTGGGGCCATCTTCAGGCCTTGGCGGGGCGGGATTTGGCAGTGGAGTTGGGGGACACTATTGGGGCAAGGACCACCAAGTACCAGGTTTGGGCTCTGGGGCTTTGCCACTGCCCTCTCGCTGTGACATACCCTAGAGAAAACCCGGAGGTCCACAGGACCCTAAAACATAGGAGGGAGAAGCAGGTCAAGCTTTGGAGTCAGTAGGCTCCCCCCACAGTGCTCCTTGAGCAGGCATCCACAGGGCTCGCTGGCACCACCTGCCAGGCCTTCCAGCTTGGGGAGAGGCAGAAGGAGGGCCAGACCACCTCTGGGACACCTCTGGGGCTCCCTAGGCGGCAACAGGTGTAGGGAGGGGGTTGGCCAGCCGGCCACTGAGCTCAGGCTGAGGGACAGGCCTGTGCACAAAGTGGGACATACCCTGGCTTCTCTGATAACCCAAGGAACAGAGACCCTGGCATCTGTCCAAGGTCACACAGCACAGGGGTCACACACTTGACCCCAGATCTACCCGACTGAAGGGGTGAGCTTTGCCCAAGCATCAGCCTCTTCCCCTAGGGCTGCCCTCCTTCTTCAGGATAGCTGGGAAGCCAAAGGGTGGAACTCCCAGAGGTGCTGGGTCACTGGCTGTGAACTCTAGCTTCCATGGGCCCCTGCCTGTCCGTCTGCATCTTGCCTGCAGAACCCTGGGGACAGCCCACGAGTGTAGCAGACAGACCCACAGTCATGTACTGGCTACCTTGCTTCAAAGCAAAGGGACTTTGCTTTTCTAGGCTTCAGGAACTCGGACCATACAGCGCGGGTGGTCTGCTCCCTGCCCCCTTCCTAGGGCTTCAAGGAGCAAGATAGAGCAACCACAGCTCTGCAGCTTTCGAGATGCTGGACCAGGGAGTAGGCCTTCGGCTCATGCCTTGCATGCTGCTGGCAATGTGCGCATCCCTTATTTGAGAGCCTGGGCTGGGGTCCTAGCTCTAGCTCCCACCCAGCCTCCTGTTAGTGCACCCCCTGGGGAGCAGCAGGTGACTCTGGGTCCCCGCCACCCACCTGGGAGACCTGGCTTCTGTCTGGCCCCACCTCAGCTGTTGCAGGCATTTGGGGAGTAGTGAGCCAAAGGATAAAAAAATTCTCTCTCAAAGGGGCAGTGCCAGCCATGACTGTCATGGTCATATCATTCTCAGGTTAAGTGGCCTGCTCAGTCTGTTTCAAGCTGCCACACTGGCATTTAGTAGACACCCACTGCGTGTGGGACTGGGGCTCTGAGCCAATGCTCAGTGAGCTCACAGGTGGGAAGAGGGCAGAGACAGGCAGCACAGGCCTCATGGTCCTGGGCACACACAGGGAGCAGGTGGGATGCAAATGGGGCCCCTGCTCAGGGACCCAGAGGAGGAACTGATCTCAGGGTTGGGGGGCACCTGGAGTTTTCCCCATCACAGCCCAGGCTCAGGCCACAACAGGCTCAGAGGCCCGAGGCCTCTGATTTTGAAGTGAGTCCTGGGGGACTGAGCAGTTGTGGGTGGCGAAAGAAAAGCTAAGGCGGCACTCCTGGCTGGGTCTCTGGATAAGAGGGGTGGGATATGCAAGATGCATGTGGAGGCAAGACTGACACAGGTGCACCCGAGGTGGGGTGCAGCAGCCCTCTCACGTGGATGAGCCAGAGGTCAAATCTGTCCCATGGGGCTGGCAGACAGCAGGGAGAGCCAGCATCACTGGGCAGCACCACTGAACAGTCCCTGCCGCATGTGGGGCTGACATGCAGCAAGCGGCCAATGATGGAAGTGAAGAGTGACAGCAGGGGCAGGTGTCTGTGACGTCGGGGGGCCTACCCAATAGTAGCATTGATTATAGCACCAGACAGCACTGTCGGGTGTGCTCCTAAGAAGGGGGGGGGACTGTTATCATCCCATTGCACAGATAAAAAAAGTGAGGCTTGTAGAGGGTAAGATAGCGCTCAGGGGACACACATGTGGGTCAGGGGAAACCAGCATTAGAATCCAGAGCCCCGACCAGAACCACCTCCACAAGCCAGATTCTATGCCTTCCTGTCCCCTTGGTACCAGGCAGAGAGATGAGGGGCAGCGGGAGTCACAGCAGGTCCCTGAACAGTCAGCAAATACAGCAAGGTCAGCTGGTCACTGTGTGCAAAAAAAGGGAGAAGGGCAGGGGCTGGCCATGCATCGCCAACAGTGGGCCCTGCCGCTCCACCTCACACCATGGTCCCTGAGGGCCTAGGGGACAGATGGCATGGCCCAGGCCCCAGACCGTGGCTGTCGCTCAGCCAGAATGAGGAAGGAGCAGCAGCCGAGGGGGGTCCATGAGACCCAGGACAATGGGGGCCACGTGCCACAGGGGCAACAGTCATCCCTCACACAATGGGCCTCTGGGGGGACAGCAGCCGGGCCAACTGCTGCCAGGGACACATGCCAGCCGGGATTTTCAAGTGGTCTCCAGAAGCTATTTTCCTATGAGGCAGCCAATCGTGGGGGCCCGTGGCCAGTCACCTGATGCCAGCATCGTGGGCTGAGGGCCTGGTCCAACCCCGACCAACCCCACCCCACCCCACCCCACCAACAACAACTGTGGCCATGGCAACGCTAATGGGGGCCCTAAAGAGACCAGGAGAAAGAGAGCAAGAGATGGGGAGAGGCGGGTAGGGCAAACAGAGTGAGTGAGCCAGAGACAGATAAAAGCAGAAAAGGGGGACCTGGAGCTTCCTGGGTGAATCACACAGGGAAGCACATTATTATTGTTATAAGCACATCCTGTCCCTCTGTCCCCTCACTCTCTGATCTGTTAGAATTCAGGCTCTAGGTCTCTAAGCCCCAGGCCGTGGTGGTGTCGGGCCGGTAGGGGTCAGTGAGGGCCAGTGATGACAAAGTGCCACCAATGTGACCTCAGGACCCCCTAAGATATTGTCTCACATTGGATGCTGCATCTGGTCTCCCCACTGGGGCAGCCTCCCTCACTTCCTCCACCTTCCCTGGAGAGCCACGTGTCTGCTCAGGACCCCGTGGGGTGTGGTGGTGGTGGGGTAGATGTGTGGGGGTCAGGTGTCCTCACTGCTTGCAGTCCTGGGGAAGCAGCTGGTCTTCAGGTTGCACCCAAAGTCCCTGACCCACCATTCCCTGTACTGTGCTACCTTGGGCAAGTGACCTGGAGCCTCAGTTTTCCTGTCTGTAAAATGGGGAGTAAGGCCCATCCTACACCTCAGGGCTGCTGAACCCAGTCAGGAACAGGTGGCCTGCCATCTCAGTAGGCCTGCAAGCTCCACGCAAAACCTCCGCACAACAAAGAGTGGTGGGAAGCTGGATGCTGTGACCACCTGGTTCTCCTCAAACAGGTGGAACCTGAATGCAGCCTGCTCTGGGCTGAGCTGAGACCTTCTGCCTCAGTTTCCCCACTTGTCCTGTGGGGGCAGAGATGGAAAAGTCCAGATGCATTCCAGAACTCCGATTCTAGACTATCTGCACCCACAATACTGTCTCAACACGGATCCAGATCCGTACAATGTTGCACACACACATGACACACAAGCAGCCAGCAGGTCACAGGATACAGTATCCACAGTACACCTGCCTTGTGGCCTGGCACCCGAGATCATGGGAAGAATCTGGCATTGTGCCTGTGCTCCTAAGGTACCAACACTTTGGAGCATTTTGGATTCTGGCTTCTAGGTGCTCAGCCCATATTACTTACTAGTGCTTGCCTTCTGGGTTAAAACATGGGATGGAACGGGTACCAGCATGCACTGAGCACCCTCATCCGAGCTCCCTGTTGTTCCCCGCAGGCTCCTGGCACCCACCAGCCATGAAGACCTCCCCGGGGACCTGCAGTCACTGTCATGGCTCACGGCTGTGGACGTGCCTCGGCTACAGCAGATGACAAGCAATCGCATGGACCTGGGCGGCCCTGGGGTGCCACATCCACACATAGGTAGGTCCCAGGGCACAGGTGCAACAGGAGGAGGAGGCTGCTGTGGGGAGGAAGGCAGCTCTCGGACCTGATGCTCTCTTGCTGAGTAGTCTTTCCCTTCCCTTTCCCTGAGCCTCTACTTTCACATCTGGAAAATGGGGCTGGCTCCACCTGCCTCTGAAAGATGTGGTTCAGTGTTGATATCATGCAGTGCACAAGGCCCTGGACAAGCCATGGATCCACTGAGTCTGTCCAGTGGATCTGTTTTTGTTTTGAATTTGAAAGGCAGAGTGACAGGGAGGGAGGGTGGGAGAGAGATGGAGAGAGAACATGAATCTTCCCCCCACTGGTTCACTCTCCCCAAAAGCCACAGCAGCTGGAACTGGACCTGGAGACCCACAGCTGTCTGAAGCCTGGAGCTCCATTCAAGCCTCCCCCATGGGTGGCAGGGGCCCATCCTCTGTTGCTTTCCCCAGGCACATTAGCAGGAAAATGGATTGCAAGTGGAGCAGCCAGCACTCGACCCAGAGCTCACATGGGATGCTGGTGTGGCAGGTGGTGGCTTAACCCACCGAGCTGCAGTGCAGACCCCACTTCCTGGCCAGCTAGGGCCCATGTCTGCATGTGTTGAAGAGGGTCTCTGTTCTTCAAGGCACACAGTGGGAGATCCATAAATGGCAGCTAGTTCCAACTGCAGCCCCTGGCTTGCTTAGAAACACAGATGATGTTGAAGCGGTCAGGTGGTGGGTGCAGCAGCGAAGTTGGCACTTGGGGGAACTTATATCCCATATTGGGGGGCCTGAGTTCCAGTCTGAGCTCCACTTCCAGTTCCAACTTCCTGCTAATGCCCAGCCTGGGAGGCAGGCAGCTGGTGAAGGACCTGGCTCTCACCTCTGTGGGAGACCTGGCAGGAGCTCCTGGCTCCTGGCTTCAGTCCGGCCTTGCCCTGCCTGTTGCATGCATCTGGGGAGTAAATCAGTGGATGGAAGATCTCTCTTTCAAGTAAATTGATTTAAAAAAAAAAAAAAGAATATTGAAGAAAAGCAATGGAAACAAGTAGCAATGTAGCATTAAAATCACCAGTTGTTGAGAAAAAAAAAAATCAATGTCTAGTTTTTTTCTTTTAATCGAGCAAATCATTCATGGATAAAATGTAGAGCAGGGGTCAGTCTGCTGATGCACATGCACTGTGTAGCATCAGGTGCCCCCAAGGTGCGGAGCACTGGACAGTCGTGATCTCATTTAACCCTGGTGACAATATCACAGCACAGCCCAGGTACAAGTGGCGCTAAGGCTGAACTGAAGTTATCAAGTCCAGTGGAGGAACTCAGAGCACCTACCTGACCAGGGGGTAGTATTCCCCCTGCCCCGCCCCACCCCTGTCCACCAGCGCCCCCCGTGTCTTTCCCCTGCAGGTGCCCTGGCCGGGTCAGCTGACCTGCATGTGGGAGCCAGCCCAAGTCCCCTGCTCCATGGTCCAGCTGGCATGGCTCCCCAAGGCTTGCTGGGTCTGGGCCCCATAGCCAGCCATGGAGTCAGCGTAAGTGCTGCCTGGGGTGGGTAGGGGTGGGGGATTGGGGAGCCGAAGTGTGCTCCTGCAGGGCTTGAGTCCCCCATTTCCACCCTGACCCTCTGCCTTGTACTCTCCCTGTCCCAGCAGATAAGCCAGCTCCCTGCAGGTGGCCAGCCCTCATCCAGCCTGCAGGATGCAGCCCAGCTATACCCAGCAGCCACCCAGCCACCATTCCCGCTTCTGCCCCCATCAGGGGCCCAGCAGGTACCGGGGGCTAGGGGGAGCCATGGTCTCAGAGACAGACACCCCTACTTTAGGCCAGCTAGGGATGTCTCTTGGGCCTCAGTTTGCTTTATCTGGTGAATGGGACAGCATTCCTCATCTTGCCGTGATGGGGCCATTCCTTTCACTGTCCCCAGACTCCTGCCATAGGCGAAGCCAAAGCCCTGGGCGGGGCTGGGGGTCTTGTAGGTGATTTGCTGCTTCTCACCTCTGTCTCTCTCTCTTTATCTCTGCCTGCCAGCAGTGCCCTCCTGGGGGCCTCTATGGCTCCCCATTTGGGGTGCGGCCTCCCTACCCCCAGCCCCACATGGCTGTGCTGCCAGCTCAGGAACTGCGCCCCAAGCACTACCCCAAACCCATCTACTCATACAGGTGAGAGGTGGGCTGGGCTGGGGCAGGTGCTTGAGGAGGAGGGATCGCCTCCAACTGGGCTTAGACGGTGGCTGTGGGGGCTGGGAGGCAGGATAGCTCCCCCTCACCCCCTCCATCCTGCCAAGTGGGCTCCCATCCTGTGAAAGGAGTATCAGGTGGTTGGCCAGCACCAGGTCTGAACATTCACCCAGGTCCCAAGCCACCTGTGCCAAGCTGGGTGGCCCTGGGGGACTGTCTTGCCCCCTCTGAGCCTCAGTTTGCTCCCATGAACAAAGCCCTTAGAATAGCAGCATGGTGGGTACTGGGAGTGGGGGGGGGGGACAGCTGGGGCTACAGCCTCAATGGCCAGGGACCCCCTCACTGTGGAAATACAGGAAACAGGGACAGGACATTTTTTTCTGATTGACGCTGAAGACAGAGCCCAGGGTCAAGAAGAAAGGCAGACAGGGTTGGGGCAAATGAGGTATTGAGGGCTGGCACTGTGTGAGTGTGCAGGGGTCAAGCAGGGTGGGCCCTCCCCGCCCCTCATCTCTCGCCCCCACCTCCAGCTGTCTCATCGCCATGGCCCTAAAGAACAGCAAGACGGGCAGCCTGCCTGTAAGTGAGATCTACAGCTTCATGAAGGAGCACTTTCCCTATTTCAAGGTGAGGGTCACCCTCCCCTCCTCCCCACAGCGGCAGGTGCCATAGCTGCTTGTCCAGGCCTCAACCCGGAGCTGACAGAAACCAAGGCTGGTACCCCCTCAACTCCAACCCCCACCGGGGCCAAACCAGGGCAGGGATGCCCCCCTCCTAGGCCCCCCATCTATGTGAGTCCACCTGGTGGCAAGGACATGCGTGTGTGCACAGAAGACCCGGAAAGCAAAGGAGATGGGAGCTGGGCTCTGCCGGATGCAGAGGCACAGGGCAGGTGTGTCACCCCTCAGAGCCCCCAGGTGGGGGCAGAGGGAAGGCTTCCTGGTCCAGACAGTGGGCTTGGCAGGAATGCTGCAGGTCAATGAAAAGAGAGCGGCACTGCAGTGTCTAGCTTCTTGGCAAGAAGCTCTGAGGATCCACAATGGACGTGCCAAGAAATAGTTGGCATGTTACCCAGGCCTGGGTCTCGCTCCCTGAGTTGGGAGAGAATGAGGGGACCCCCCTCCGGGCTGTCCTGGCACTGGCACTAGGAGATGCAGGTTGTGGCAGAGCCTGCCTGTCTCTCTCTCCCTCTGAGCACTGGACCTGTCTCCCCCGCTGCCACGTCCTTGGGTGGGGAGGGCATGGGGTGGAGGGCTCTGCAGGGGCCCCGAGCGCCAGTGTCACCTGCAGACAGCTCCCGACGGCTGGAAGAACTCGGTGCGGCACAACCTGTCCCTGAACAAGTGCTTCGAGAAGGTGGAGAACAAGACGAGCGGCTCGTCGCGCAAGGGCTGCCTGTGGGCCCTGAACCTGGCGCGCATCGACAAGATGGAGGAGGAGATGCACAAGTGTAAGAGGAAGGACCTTGCCGCCATCCACCGCAGCATGGCCAACCCGGGTGAGGCCCCAGGCGCACACGCGCAGGCGCGCTCGCTGCGTACAACCACCGCAGCATGAGGCCCCGCCCAGCAGACAGGCGCAAGCACATACTGCTATATACATCCATTCACACACACACAGGTGCACCATTCCACACGCACACACCCCCAAGTACCATGTACATACCACATACACACATATATACACCTCTACAATACACATATGAACCTCCACACACAAAAAACCACTAAGATACAGACAGTGCATATCACATATCTACACATACATATTTCTCTATACACATTCACACATGCATGTCTCCGCATACCTAAACCACAAATACACGTACTTCATGCCCGTGGGCACCAGTCTGCATACACAAAACTGCTACATACACATACCACATACACCCCATGTACACACACTTACAGTACAACCTACAACCACATGACATTTCACCATATGCACACCACATATATGTACCTAGCACACACATGCACGTTGTATGCACACACATACACAAGCCACCACCTCCCAGCCCAAGGCCAGCTCAGCCCGAGTCTGACGGAGCCTCTAGCAGGCAGGGGAGGAGCCTCCCTCCGTCTGAGGCGCATGCCCTGTCTCCTAAATCCACCCCCACCCCCCCGTGGCTGCTGACTCAGGGTCCTGGTAAAGAACGTGAAATGTGGCCGACCCTCCCTGGCTGTTTGCACAGAGGTCAAACTGTACAACTAACCACACAAACGACTGCACAATCCATTGCACAACCCATTGCAGCACCACGCACCCACTGACAGAGACAGTTCTGGCAGCACCAGATGCCCCCAGCTTGGGCCAAGCATTCCCGTGCACAGAGGCCGGCCATGGCAACTTACAATCTGTGCCAAAGGAAGACAAGAACTGGGCCAAAGCTTTTATGGACACAGCTAACCTATTTCAGAATGGTTGCTAGGACTATAGACTGGAGAGAATTCCAAACACGGCACCATGGAAGGTTCATTCAGTAAGCGTTGTGGCATATGATGCATGGATTAGAAAATGAGAAATTCTGGGCCCTGGCAGCATGTTAGCTCAATTGGCTAATCCTCCACCTGCAGATGCCAGTATCCCAAAAAGATACTGGTTCATGCCCCAGCTGCTCCACTTCTGATCTAGCTCCCTGCTCGTGGCCTGGGAAAGCAGTGGAGGATGGCCCAAGAACTTGGGACCCTGCACCCATGTGGGAGAGCCAGAAGAGGCTCCTGGCTCCAGATCGGCTTAATTCCAGATGTTGCAGCCATTTGGGGAGTGAAGCAGCAGATGGAAAATCTTTGTCTCTCCTTTTCTCTGTAGATCTGTTTTTCTAATAAGAATAGATAAAACCTTTTTTTAAAAAAAAAAAGCCATGAAAAATGCTTAAAAATGTTTGGAGGGATGTAAAAATACCTTCCTGGAAAAGAAAGTAAGGAGCTGGCTTTTAAAAATTTTTTATTTTTGAAATTTATCATACAATTAAGGATAGTCTGGGATTTCCCTCCCCCTATTTTCCACCCCGCCCCCCCGATTGATTTTTTTTCCCCCCCATAATGTCATACTCTTCATCAGGAGTTACTATTCCATCAGTCTGCTATTTAAGCGTGCCCCGACAATGCTGGTACAGACAAGGGCAAGGAGCTGGCTTTGAGGACACCTGCCCAGCCAGGCGGCGCTGCTGTAAAATGCAGGCACGCATTTACAACGTGTGTTTATGCAAGTATGCAGTCAACTCGCCCGGTCCCCGAGCGAGGCTCCTGGACACCTTGCAGATACACAGACCTGCACATGCTCAGGTCCCTGGGGAAGAAACATGGCCCACGATCTGCATATTCCCTGGGTGTGGTCTTCAAAGAGTTCATGCACTACGAATGTTACCAAAAAAAGAACTTTGCATGGATTTCCAAATTTTTTTTGCACCAAAATAAACTGATCTTTTGTTTGCTTTCTATACACTAAAAAAAAAAAAATAAATTATGTTCTTTTTATTTAAAAGGCAGAGTTACAGAGAGAAGGAGAGACAGAAAGATCTTCCATCCAAAGTTCACTTCCCAAATAGCTGCAATGGCTAGAGCTGAGCTCATCCAAAGCTGGGAACCAGTAGCTTTCGTTGGGCCGTCCTCTGCTGCTTTCCCAGGTCACAAGCAGGGAGCAGGATGGGGGGTGGGGCAGCCAGGACATGAATAGGCACCCATATTTGACTCTGGCACCACAGGTGGAAGCTTAGCTTGCTACACCATGGCACAGCCCCCTCCTGTGCACTTTGAGAAGTAGGTATGTGCTTTCTCTAGTGCAAATAGTGGTTGCAAGTGCAGAATTTAGGGAGCAGTGACAGGAAGAACAGCTCCAGACAAACAATTTAGGAAACATTTTCAGTCCACGGTTGGTTGAGTCTGCAGATCCCGAATGGCAGCTACAGAGGGCCGACTGTGTCCACGCTCACACACTATGGACACAGTCACGCCAGCCAAGTGCACACGCGCGGGCTATGAAGAGGAGTCTGGAAAAACACCATCAGGTCCGTGGGTGGACGCACCGCTCATCATTCCCATAGTCTTCATGTGGTTCTGCATTAGCCAAAGAAGGCACTGCTCGTGGGTTGCTTCTGTAACTGGAGAAGTGGCTGCACCTGCTGTTTGCTTAGGAATGAAAGGGAAGGGAGAGGCCTGGGGAGACTGGGAGGTGGGGGTAGGGCTGGATAGGAGCCAACAGGCTCTCAGCTGGGGGCGGGGTGGAGGAGGTAGGAGTCACGTGACCCTGATCCACCAAGAGCTCCGGGGTCTGGCTTGAGACCAAGAACCGGTCTGGGTACATATTTAATTTTATTTTCATTCATTCATTCATTCTCTCTCTCTGCCTTTCAAATAAATCGGGGGAGGGGAGGAGAGAAGAGGGAGATGAGATATTGGCTAGTTCATTTGGCCTCCTAGCCACCATTTATTAAAAAATAATTTTTTTTTGTAAGTTTATGTACTTAGAGCGCAAGTGCATGATTCCACCCAGTGCTTTGCTTCTCTAATGTCTGGGACAAGCAGGAGCCAGGAGCCTGGAACTCAATTCAAGTCTCTCACGTGGGTGACAGGGACGCGAGTCCTTGAGCTGTCACCTGCTGCCTGCCATGGTGCACATTACAGGAGAGTAGAGTTAGGAGTGAAGCCAGGACCCAAATCGACATTCCAGTACGAGGTGCGGCTGTCCTGCAGGACATTAGTTAACCACCAGCCCTAACCGCTGCCCCCTGAGTGCTCCTGGCTCCTAAGTGGATGCAACTGGAATGGAACTCAGCACTCCCGTCTCAACATTGTGTCAGCACCAACGCCCCTGTGACCTCAGAGTCACTTGTCTCCACTTGCGACAGCTGGGCTTTCCAAGGGGAGCCCATCTCTAGCCCATAGCCACACTCCTTTATGTGTTTCTGGTGGCAGGGGTTGGCCAAGGGACCGTGCGTGTGGATCTGCTCTAGCCTGGTCCCTGAGGGTCTCTAACCTCCTCCTGTGCTCCATCTGCATGACTGCGGTGGGAGGGGCTTCCATGCCTGCTCATCCCCTGCCCCAGGACCCTACAGGGAATATCACTGAACCATCAAGATGCCGTATCCTAGGAGACAGGAGTTTGGAGAGTCAGGAAGACACTTGAAAGCCAAGTCTGAGCTGGGGCCTGGCATCTGCCAATGAGTTCTGAGTCACTTGTCCCCATTGTCCACAGAGGAGCTGGACAAGCTGATCTCAGACCGACCGGAAAGCTGCAGGCGTCCCGGCAAACCTGGAGAGCCCCAGGTCCCCTTGCTGCTGTGCCCCACCTCAGTGACAGTGACCACAGCAACCCCTGGATGTCTGGCCGTCTCCCAGCTCCCTCCTCAGCCACCGAGGACCCTGTCCCTGCAATCGGCCCCCCTGAACCACCAGCTCCAGCCCCGAGGCCATCTTGCCCCAGACTCTCCAGCACCAGCCCAGACCCCACCCTTACATGCCATGCCAGACCTGAGCCCCAGGCCTCTCCCTCACCCCGTCGTGGGCAGGGCCCCCGTGGACTTCGGCAGCATTGGAGCTGACATGAGCACCGAGGTGGATGCCCTGGACCCCAGCATCGTGGACTTCGCTCTGCAGGGTGAGGCGGCTGTAGCTGCTGGCGGTGGAGACAACATGGGGTGGAAACACGCCATGCGTTCTCCCACCCCAGCTTCATCGCCATAGCAGCTCCCTAGACACAATAAACAGTGAACACTTACTGTATACCAGGCCCATCAGAGGTGTCATCCCATTTATAATGATCCTCTGAGGCTAGTAAGGAAACTGAGGCAGGGAAAAAGAAAGACACTGGTCCAGGACTGCCCCCCCCCCACCCCCTACTAGCCTATAGCAAAGCCAGCATGACACCCAGGACTCCCAGACCCCAGGCACATCAGTGACTGTGGCCACTCCTCGTGCCAGGTCACTCTCTGACCCATGCCCACTGCCTGGCCAGCCTCAATAAAGGGGAAACGAATGAATGAATGAATGAGCAAATAAGGGAAATTTAGGCTTTAGTGAAGGCTCAGAATTCATTGATTCAGCATCATGGGTACACCTGTCACAGGCTAGTCCATGGCCCAGGCATCCCCTACCCTCGATTCCACCTGCAAAGAGGGGCATGAGTGAGTTGAGAGTTTGATCCACAGGAAGCCAGGGATACGGGGACATGGGGAGAGCCCTTGCCTCTCTCTGGGTTCTCAGGTGGCTGAGCACACTGACCCTGGCCCCGCTGGTGGGGTTCTGTGGAAATAATGGATCTTCCCTCATGTTCTCTCTTGGCCCTTGCCAAGGCCCTGGGAGATAAAGAGGCAGGGGCACTCGTAGCGGGGTGGAGGAGTTTGGGAGAGCGGGGCTGGAGCACTCCCTGAACTGCTTGCTACCCACTGTCCCCTACTCATTCCTAAGACTGTACGTTGCCCATGATCCCAGCTCACACACACCCACTGCTGTCTTTGCCAGGCAACCTCTGGGAGGAGATGGAAGAAGATGGCTTCAGCTTGGATACCCTGGGGGCCTTCGGAGACTCCCCACTTGGCTGTGACCCAGGGGCCGCGGGCCTGACCCCTGTCTCTGGGGGCAATGACAAAGCCTTCCCAGACGTGCGGGTGACAGGTCTGTACGCCACCACCTACTCTGGCCCGGATGGTGTGGCTGTGTCAGGCGCTGCCTCTTCTGCTCAGTACCTAGGAGCTCCAGGGAATAAGCCCATTGCCCTGCTGTAAGCCGCCGGCTCCACCTGCTGGACGACTAGTCACAGCTAGCTCCGGGGCTGAAAATGGGGCATTCCTAGAGGGGAGAGGCCTTCCCTCCCCATTCAAGCCTCGCACAAGAAGCTTCTGGAACTTTCCCACGCCAGAAGGACAGAGGAAGGTGGACAAACCGCACGAAGAAGACTGCTCCAGGCCAGTTGCTGGGTGGCCAGCCCTCCCCCTGCCCACACACACCTCCCTCCAACACAAGCTGTGCCCACTCTGGGATGCCACAATCGTAGCCCAGTGGGAGAGGCCTTATTGTGTATTCTTCAGTTAAGGGGGTGCCGCACGTCTCAGGCTCCAGCACAGAATAATCATGAACTTCCCATTGAACTCCAAATTGGGATTGAACTGTGAAAGGGGAGCCTGTCCCACGTGGTCCCCAACCCTGCTTGTGCAGTCTCTTAGGACTGCCCTGCTGGATGCCAGGCCCATGTGTACACTTATTTATATTTACCGTGGCCTGCACACTCCACCTCCATCCCTACCCACATCCCGTGGTGGGCTTCAGGCTGCCTCGGCAGTCAGACATCTTTTTACAAACAGCACTTTTGAGACTGGGAAGCACCCTATTTTTCACATGTCATAGACCAGATCGGTTCCATTGCATTCTGGAGTTTAGCAGGGGAAGGGGTACTCCCTAAGGGCATATGTGGGAGGAAGAAGGGGGTGTGTCTTGCACTGGGGTTTCAGATAGCCCCAGATAGAGGGAAAGCAAACAGCATCACACAAAGCTTAGTCCACAGCAGAGACAAGGTAGAATATTCATTGGTGGCACCTGCTATGGCCCACGGCCAACAGCTGGCTTTCCAAGTGCACGGCCAACAGCTGGCTTTCCAAGTGCAGCTTCTGCAGACGACTGGGTTCAGGGTGGGGAAAGGAAGGTGGAAGGGTTCTTGTAGCAGAGGAAGAACCTGTGACTGTCAAGACAGAGGTGACGCATCCCTCCCCCTAACCCCACCCGCCTCCACCAACCAGCTAGCTGTTTGGCTGCCATGCTGGGAGCTGCAGAACCCCAGGACCTGGTGTTGGGCTTTCTCAGCAGCAGCTAGCCAGCTGCCAGGGAGGTAATGGTTCAGATCCCCATCTCCAAGGGTCTTTTAAAGGCATTCTTGGTTCTAGAACTTTTTATGGGGCATACATCCTCTGGAGACATAAGCCCAGAGCTGTCCAGCTGTGACTCCTGCTTCGTGCGGCAGGGCTTCTTTCCCACCCACCCACACCCCCGTCCACAAACTGCTAATGAAGACCCAATGATGGGACCAGCCCAAGACTGTGCGCGTTGATGAACTGTTTCTCAATAAAGACTGGATGGCTGCTCTGAGACTCGGGCGGGTGCAAGGAGTGGGGCTACAGGATAAATAGGTCACTCACTTCTCTCACCCCAAGGGTGAAAGCAGCAGGCTTACAGGTACAGGAAACGGAGGCTTCCCAAGGAAATGTAGAAATGGGTCTTCTGACAACGAGCTCCTAGCTGACACACCAGAAACTGGGGCAGCAGGCAAATTAACCGTCCCTTGGTACCAGACACTTGCTGGGCACCCTTGTCCCAGGCAGACACTGTAGCTGTTGACTGTGGCTCAGAGAGGTTGGCGGAGAGTGGCACTGGGGTCTGGATGCCAAACCTCAGGGCAGCATCCCTACGGGTGGGCTTCTGGGATCAGGCAGTGAGAGATGTCCCAGTTCATGGCACTTGCTGTGTGCCAGGCCCAGGATAGCTCACTCAAGCCTCTCAGCAGCCCACTGGCAGTGACTTAGTAGTTATTTACACCCATTTTACAGATGAAGAGGTTGAGGCTCAGGGGAGTAAAGAAGGTGCCTTGCTGCCCAGGATAATAGCAAAAGGATGTGCCCATAAAATGCTGAGCTCTCCAGCCCACCCAGACACTGTATGGCAGCCTCAGTGCGGAGCCCAGACTCGCATGTATGTGGCTAGCAAGTAAAGATGTATGAGGGATGCCTGTGGTCAGCCACATCCTGAACGGGGTCCCCTGGGGTGCAGCACAGGCCGGGAGAGGGAGTCTGCACTGCCCAGGTCCTGCCAGTCCTCTTTCTGTTGCTCACCTGTTCTCACTGGCTGGGCTCCTGGGGGGACCCTGTGACCCAGGAGCTCTGTAGCTGACAGCCACCCTTAGCAACGGAGTGGCAGATGTGGCCTTGGCCGTGGCCACTGCACACCAGTCCAGGGTCCCTGCAAAGGTTATGGGTTAGGGCGCCCTCCTCTACCTCCTCCTGGGGTGCTAAGCCAGGAGCAGGCACCCTAAGCTGCTGGGTGATTGCATGGAAAGGCAGCAGAAACCCACAGTGGGGTCTGATGTTTACCTCTGACCACAGGAAGTGGAAGCTGGGTCCCCATGGAGTCAGAGGCCAATGTTACAAGCTCTGACACCACAAGAGAGCGTGAAGCGGATGTGTGAGGGGACATGGCGAGGAAAGGGGAGCAGGAGAGGTGGTGTCAGATGTGAAGATGCAGAGCAGGTGTTTGGTGCAGTGGTTAAGCTGTCATACTCATATTGGGGTGCCTGGGTTCAAGTCCCTAGTTCTGCCTTTAAGCCCAGCTCCCTGCAAATGCACTCCTTGGGAGGCAGCAGGTGATTCCCTGTGGACCACGTGGAAGACGTGGGTGGGTTCCCAGTTCTGACTGTTGTACGGAGTGAACCAGTCCTTGAGAGAGGGAGGGGGAGAAGAGAAAAGGGAGAGAGACTGACATCATATCCCCTGCTGGCTTTGCGCTGGAATGAGGCCTCAGGAAGCTATTCAAGGGAAGACCCGCTCTGCTCTAGTGCCCCCTGGAGGCCGCACCTGACACTGCGGGAGAGGGAGGGGGCTGAACTGCCAGGGCTGTGTTAGAGTCTGAGTTAGCACAGCGCATGTCCAGTGCTCAGAGCCAAGACAAGCAGATCTGGATCCCGATGGGTCGAAGGACAGCCCAGAGCTGCCGGTGGGTTTGTATCTCCTTCACGTACGGGGGCAGTGAGATAAGGCACCGGGAGCAGCCACCTGCCTTTGTGTCCATGTCAGCAGCCAGGCAGGCAGGCATGCACACACATAAAACCAATAGACTTGTAGGCACCTAACCAAGCACGTAGCCCTGAGGGCTACCATGGCACCGGGTACTGTAGTCACAGAGGTATGGGAGGGGCCTGCACGATGGCTCCATTGGCTAGCCCTCCCCCTTGCAAGTGCCAGAATCCCATATGGTCACTGATCCGCTGCTCCACTTCCCATCCAGCCCTCTGCCTGTGGCCTGGGAAAGCAGTAAAGGATGACCCAAAGCCTTGAGACCCTGCACCCACACGGGAAGCCAGGAAGAAGTTCCTGGCTCCCAGATTCAGATGAGCTCAGCTCCAGCCATTTGCAGCCACTGGGGAGTAAGACAGCAGATGGAAGATCTTTCTGTCTCTCCTCTCTGTGAAATCTGCCTTTCCAACATAAATAAATGAGTCTTTATGAAAGTCACAGAACTGCGGGAGCACAGACAAGGAACAGGTAAAAAGCATGGCAACTTGACGACTCCACTGTCCCTAGTTCATCTCAACACGCGGCTACTCTGGGAAGCCAAGGCATGCACGGTCTTAAGGAGCATGCTGAGCCCAGAGGTGCTAGCAGGCGCTGGTGGCGCGCACTGTGCGGATCTCATCCCCGAAGTCAGGACCAAACCAGACCAAACCAGACGCTCAAACCAGGGCCAGGCTAGACCTCACGCCCATTCCCAAGGGGCCCTTGCCCCACGCCAACCTGTGGCCCACACCCAGCACCTTCCAGAACGAGCCCCCACGGGAGAGAAACAATTCCACTCACCTCTGGGTGCTGCCTCCTTGGACCCCCGCAGTCTCCCCAGCACCCTCCTGGTGGGCTGCTCGGTGGCGGAGAGGTGCGGGTGTTAGTGACTCCAGTGGACCCCAAAACCTGGTGTTTCCACACCCCTGTAACTGCCGGATTGTTCCGATTAACTATGGCTACCCGGTCGACTGCGCCTGCGCACAGGGCGGGCTTGGGGCATTGGGGAGGAGGCCTATTAGGCCCACCTGGGCTGTAAACAGGCAGCCCAGGCATGCTGGGGACTGAGGCACCCAGCTGGCGTGGCTCACTCAGATCTAGCCACCCCAGGGGCTGGGGACCAGAACATTCCTCCGACCCAGACCAGGGGAGCCCGTGGACTTGTGTGGCTTCTGGGGACCAGCGAAGCAGCACGAGGTTCCCAGGGGAGCTGTGGACCAAACGAGCACACCTGCCGTGGGTCCCGCCTCCCTGACCATCCCCGCTGGGAAGGCAGCAGACAGAATGGAGGAGGGAGGGGGCTGGGTGGGCGGAGTGACGGGGCTCTCAGGTGCGCTCCGTTAGCCTCCTACGGTGTTTGGGGCTCGTGAGTTCAAAGGTTATGGTTGTCTCAACCCCTTGCGCTGCCTGCTTTTTCTTTTTTTAAAGATTTGTTTCCTATTTTTATTCAAAAGAGTTTCAGAGAGAAAGAGAAGGAGAGACGTAGAGAGAGGAGAGATCTTCCATCTGCTGGTACACTTCCCAAACGGCCACAACGGCAGGAGCTGTGCACCCAAGCCTCTCTGTGTCCAGAGAATTTGTGACTCCTTGCAAAGTCACCCGAGAGAAGAGTCGGTCTTGCAAGGAACACGGCTGGCTGATGGTAGTGGGCTCAGGGGGCTGGCAGGAGCTTTGTGCCCGTGGCTAAGAATAAACTGAGAGCCGTGTGAGCCTCTGGGATACAAAATCAAATCAGGCTCATTGCCCCCTTCCGGAGGGGCTGCCAGAGCTAATGGGAACCTGCCTGGGGAGAAGAACGCAGCTCCAACTAATGCAAGCACTTAAAAAAAGCAGAGGTTCCAAGAGCTGGGTCTCTGGCCTAAGGCATGGTTGGATCTAAGCATCAAAAACAAACAAAAATCACAGGAAGGAGCGGCTCCCTCCCTCACTTGTTTTCCTAGTGTGGATAGGTCCTTGCTATGTGTTAGTACTAGCAGCTGGTTCCTGAAGGATTCTGATTGGTCCCCGCTGGGAGGACACAGCCAAGCGAGCCAATCATCATCAAGAAGAACGAGGAACTCTGTTGGGCGAGATGGAAATGCTTAGGAAAGATCCTGCGCAGAGGGACCAGCGAAGCAGCACGAGAAGTTAGGAGTTCTGGTCGCAATGCTGACAAGTTGCGGTGGGCTCACCTGCTGCTGGGGCACGTGCGTGGCTGAGTACTTCCTGCAGCCGAGGCCTACCTCGTTTGCTCACCTCCCTGTGCTGTCCCTGTGGGAAGCTGCACAAGTACCTTCTGCTCTCAGAGCCCCACCTTCTTCATACGTACTGAAGGGGTAGAAGGTGGTGACAGCAGCAGGGGCCAGGGCAAGGGGATGGAAACTCCCCATGGGAAGGGTGGGGGCCACAGCATTAAACCTCCCCCAGGGAGGCTTCTTCACAGGCCAGGCATCCGTAGGACTCTTTTCAACAATGCTTACAAAGAGGGAAGATTCTGGAAGCAGCGGAGTCAGCTCCTCCAGGCTTTGGGCTGGCCTTCAGTGCATCTGTAGCCACCAGTTTGACCAAGCGCAGCAGGGTCAAGGTTAGCAGCTCAGAGTGGGAGCCCTCGGGCTGCCTTTTTGGACCCAAATGACAAGTCAAGGGCCAAATGCGTCCTTCAAAAAAAAAAATAGTTTATTCTGTGTTTCTGCCAGCTCTTCTGCTGTGGCTCGGGGGTAGCAACTATCCACCATAGACAGAGCCCCATCCACAAAGGAAAGACTTCTGCTCCCAGGGCAGCCCCAAGTCCTTGGTCTGGGGTACTAGACAACGGACTCACCTTCCTCCTGCCCCCCCACATTTGCCCCTGTATAGGATGCCCGTCGCTGACCACCGGCCAGAGAGCCACCTCACGCACCTAGCTTGCAGAGGCATCCCTGGGCAGCCTCAGTGGTCCCCACACCCGCCAGGTCTCATGTCTGGTGTCCTCAGTCGTGGGAGTGGGCAAGAGGACCAGAGCGTGGCAGGAGTCGGGTGAGGTTACAAAGTCCTCCCTGCCCCTGTCAGCAGGGTCTTCCCAGTCCTGTCCTTGGTCCCCACGAGCGCTGGATCCCGGCATGGGACATTAAAGGTGGCAGGCAGGAAAGCCAGCAGAAGTGACAGGCTGGCAGAGCCCCAGCTATAGCAGCGTTCCGAGAGCGAGCTGCCGATGGTGGCACCTCTGCCGCCAGCTCTCGTAGGAGGGTGTGCACGGGGAGGTGGGGCAGCAATGCCCACCCTAGAATCTTCCACAGGCCCTGGATCTACCGACAGGCATTTTCGCTCACTTCGTTTTCTTCTCAGAAAAATCTGCTAATACGCACCACAGCCCAACTCCCTAGGGCTCTTGGGGACAAAACACCCTATTTGTTGTCTTGGAAAAATCAGGCATTCCCTTCCCTGGGGGAATCCAAGTAAGAATCTTCACTCAAAAACTCTCCGGTCTTATCTGGAAGCCACCGTTGCCCCCAGGATCTGTTTCCTTCCGCTGAAATAGACCCAGCGCTGCTGTCAGGCATCAGTTTGGGAGTAAAACAGTAAAAGACGCCACAAGCTGGCCGTGAAATGAGCTGTAGCCGGCACTCCAGCCACCAGGAAGCAGGAGGGGGCTGTGGTTTGTTCCCTGTAGTATCCAGCGCTGCGGCCACACTGTGCTCTGGCCCCTGTTCCCTAAGGGGACACTCTGAAGGAGATCTCTCCTGGGTCCTTGTCCTGGTGGGAGTAGGCTGGGGACCAGCAGTACTAGCTAGCAGCAACGCCCAGGAGGGTTGGAGCGGGGTGGCTGGATTTTGCAAACGGCGTGGCTCTCCTGCCTGCAGTCCTGGGATTGGCTTGGGGGGTTGGTGGGTCAAGTGGAGGCCGGGCTCTCCAAGGTGGACAGCAGCTGAACCAGCTGGGCGCGCTCGGCTGGACTCAAATGCTGGCTCAGGTGCACAATGCAGTCCATGGCTACCTCGGAGTTCTCTTGAACAAGCCTGCGGGGCAGGGCACATGAGGGCTGCTGCTTAGTGGAGCGGCCTCAAGGGCAAAGCCCAGCCCTCCCCGCTCCTGTCTCGCTGTGGTCATCCCAGGGTGGCAGGAGGGGCTCTGGGCAGCACAGCCCCACCCAGCGGAGATGTGATACAGACAAGGCAGGTGCCCCAAGCCTTGGGGATGTCTGCTGCCTGCCTTCCAGTCCACAGCTGGCGGGGGAGGAGGTAATGGGGGGTGGGCAGACCCTTGGGAAAGCCTGACCCGGGGTGGGAGTCTGAGGCCTCAGGGCACGCAGTGAGGGCTTTCTAGTAAAACCAGAAGTTAGTTATGACACTGGAAATGTCACCATGAACAAGAAGTCTTTAGGAAGTTCATGGAAAAACCTCAATGATACATATATATATATGCATACTTAAAAATATATATATATAAAATATATAAAATATATATATTATATATTTATATATAAATATATATTAAATATATATTAAAATATATATAAATATATAATATATATTATATTTTAAAGTATGCATATTTTCAAGTTTGTGTGGCAATAGAAGACTTAGCATTGAATTCCATTTTCCAGAAACTTTTGCTATGTCCAGAAACAGATCAAGTGCCAGGAGCTGCTCCCACCTTCCTCACAGTCTTCAGAAGTTGTGTGCCCCTTTAACCCCAGGGGAGCTGGGAGGGCAGGATGGGGGATTGAGCCGTAGGTTCTTTGCTGGGAACCTGGAGGTCCAGCCCAGACCCAGGCTGGGAGCTTGGCATCATGCAGCCTGTGGGCTTGATAAACCGTTCTGGGGTCAAATCCAGGGTCCTTTACCCAGGGGGTGGTGGGGGAGTGGGTAGGTGCGGGACCACTCACTTTCGGATAGTCTTGAGGACGGAGTCTCGTTTCAGGTACTTGATGTTCTCACGGATGGTGGAGCGCAAGCCGTCCTCCTCCTGCCAGTGCTGCTCCAGCCACCTCACTACCACCTCATTGTTGTCCCATAGGTAGGCCTGGCGAGAGGTGGGAGCTGCCTCAGAGCTGGGGGCCCTGCACCAAGCAGGCTGCCTCGGCTCCCCAAGACCCTCCGCCTCGGCCCTGCCCCTCAATGCCCTGGGGGGACCCCCATGCCATCAGCCCCGCCCCCAATGCCCTCGGTCCTGCCCCAAGCGCACCTTCACAGGGCCCTCGGTCTCCACGAACCAGCGGCGCAGCATGGACTGGATGTGCACATGGCTCAGCTCGCCGCTGGCCCGCAGGATCTCCTGCTTGACCTGGTCCTCCAGGAGGAGGCGACGTAGGCGCCAGTACAGGAAGGTACGCGAGGTCCTCCACTCCAGGACATCCTGCGCAGACACAGCCGGGCCTGAGTCCCAGGAAGGGATGGTGGGCTCTGCTTAAGATGGACATGGAGCAGGGAGGGGGGCCTGCTCGGGTGCTGGGCTCTGCCTGGACCGGAGCTCTGCTGGTGGCAGGGGAGTGGGCACTCTTGCCAAGAGACTTCTACAGGAGGTTGCCCCAGGGCAAGGCATGGGGGCAGACTCAACCTGGCTCACACGCACGGAGCATTGCACACACGCACATGGGGTCCGAGCCTTACTAGCTGCTTGGGTATCTTGGGGATTTAAGAGAATCCCGGGAGGGTGGGTTTTGTTGGGTAGGAGGGGTATCTGGGCCTGCATGGGAGTCCCTGAACCCCAATACCAGTCCTTCCGGAGAAGCTGGCCCCAACCCCCGCTGCAGGTGCTTACGGAGACCACGCCCTTCTCCAGCATGCGGCCAGGCGTGTCATGGAGATCTGCGAACTGCACCGCCACTTGGTGGTAGATGGGGAGCAGCAGCTCCTCGCGGGCCTTCAGCCGGCCCTCCAGGTCCCTGCGGTCCTGCTCGGAGAGCTGGGCTGAACCTGCCAGGACAAACATGCCGACAGGCCTGCGAGGGGGGGGGCTAGAGCCACGGTTTGGCCTGGGAGGGGTCGGAGCTCTCACTCCAGCCTCCCACTGTTGCCTCCCAAGGTCTGAGTCAGGAGCTGGAGCTGGGGATGCACCCTAGGCCTGCAGATGTGGGATGTGGGTTCTTAATCCAGTCCTTGGCTGTGAGCTAGAAACCTCCTACCAAGATGCAAGCATTGCGGTTGCAACAGGTGAATCCACCAGCCTACAGTGCATCCCATACAAGCGCTGGCTCAAGTCCCCACTGCTCTGCAGATCCAGCTCCCTGCTACAACACATGGGGAAGCAGAACGATGGCCCAAGTAGTGGGCTTCAGTTCCCACGTGGGAGTAAACTGGATTGAACTTCTGGCTCTGGCCCAGCCCAAGCCACTGCAGCCATTTGGGGTGTGAACCAGTGACTGAAAGATCTTCTCTCTCTGGGACTGTGCATTTCAAATGAAAATATAAATAAATCTTCAGAAGTAGTTTAAGAAAACTCCTACCAAAAATGTGAAGATACAATGTCAAGCCCCACTCCCCCCAAACTTGGAAAAGCACTTGGAGAGCATACTTCTGCAGTCAGTGAGATCACACAGACAAGGAAGTGACGCACAGGCGCGTAGCCACTTCCACAAGGAAGTGACCAGACATCTACAGAGAAAGCCAAGTGGAGCCCAGTGACCCAAAGCTGTCATCCCAACAAAGCTGGCCGTGTGGAAACCTGCCATCTGCTTGGAGACTCCTGCATTCTGGCCTCCCCACCTCAGCCCACCAGTCCTTCCAGCCTCGTTCTGCTTTGCGTGTGCCGAGGACTTAATTCCTAATGTTGCGTCGGGCTGAGGCTCCGGAATTCCAACATCTGAAACTCTTTGGGCATCGAATCAGCAACTGACCTCCAGGTCCAACACAGAATGCAGATTCACTGGTGACATACTGTGCAACACTGACCCGCGGCCTGGGTGCGGAGTGCACCAGAAAACAGACCAGTTCTAGGGTTATGCTTGGGTCCTCTCCTCAAGACACCTCATTGTATAGATGCAAATATTCCTCAACTTAAAAAAAAATAATAATAATCTTTACAGTCAGAAGACGGCTGGTCCCAAGCATCTGGGTAAGGGAATACCTAACCTGTGTGTGTGTGTGTGTGTGCAATGTGGCTACTCAAATCTCACAAAAACTATAGTTGGTTTTGCAATATCTTAATTTCCTCACTACGATGTATTTTCTTTTTCAATGTACTTGGTTCTCCACCAACCCGAAACCTGCACAGATGGAGCCAGCTGCCCGTGCCCCTTCCCCTTGGCACCCCCACCAGTGGGCCTCTGGCAGGTGCCACCGCTGTGCCTTCTTACCCAGCTGTTCCATGAGCTTCCTATAGGTCGGGTCGATCCTCCTCATTGCCTTTGTCAGGTCTTTCTTTCGGAACTTAATCTCCACCGTGCCTTCTGGCTCCAGGACACCCCCTCTACAGAAAGAGGAGGTGGGGTCACCCGGCGAGCCACAGCTGGTGGAGACTGAGGGAGCTGGGCCCCCCACCACGACTGTTACATGGACAGGCTGTGTGTACCTGGGCGGGTGGCTGCCCCTCTCTGGGCTTTTGCATTAATTTCCCCCTTCTTCCCTTGCAACAGCCTAACTCTCCTGTTCCTTGGTCACGGTCCTCAGGCTGGTCTCATGGCCGCTCCCCGACAGCCGGGACCCTGGTCTCCGCAAAGCTCACAGAGGCCTAGGGAGAGCTTGCTGCCCTCCCACACCAACCTCCCTCATGTTTCCCACCTGCTCACTCCTACCCCATCCTCTTTTCTGCTTCTGACAGCCTGGAATTGCTGAGAAATACCAGCGATAGCTCTGAGCTTCCTGGTGACCAGAGGGGAAGTAAAGAGCTAATGACGGACGCCTCATCATGTTCCCCTTTTCATCCTGGCCACCTGGAAGCTCAGGTCATTGAGAAGAAGGTGGGTGGGTCTGCTGTTACAAAAGAAGAAACAATTCTTCTATCTCCCAGCTCCAACCACGACACTGCGGAGCAAACCCGATTATGTGTGACCCGCCTCAACACTGTGAGTCAGTTAGCAGCGGTCTCGCGGCTGTCTCCTGGGTCTTGAGAAAGCTGGAACACCCTCTGTGGTCCTCAGCCCTGGGGCTCAGAGGTGATGGGGACTCGGGACAGGCGAGAGAGGGAGGCAAGGGTGAGGGCAGCAAGGCCCAGCCAGTGCAGGGCGCCCACGCACCTGCTCTCCTTGTCGGCGTACATCTCTATGCACAGCGGATTGATGGTGGGGTCCACCACCACCCAGGAGCCGCCGCGGAGCTCGGCATAGGGCGGGATGTAGATCAACACGGGCTGCTGGTACTGCCTGAGGCCGTCCACAATGTAGGCGCCGAACTTGAGCACCTGGTCGTACATGTCTGTGGGGAGGCAAGGCAGCCACAGGTGAGGTGGGAGGCTGTGGGCCCAGGGCCTTCTACGCGCAAAGCCGCCCTAGGATGGTGTGCTGGGCTGCAAGGCATCCAGAGCGCGGGGCACAGTTGGCGCCCTCTGCGGGTCACTCAGTGTTTCCATCTGTGAGCACAGCCTCAGGGAGCAGCCAGCTCCCCGCTCCCCAGGATCCAGCTGAGATGGAGACAGTCTCAGTGTGGCTGCACTGCGCTGTCCCTTCCCCTGGGGCCACCTGAAGGTGACATAGCAGCCCTCCCACCTGGCTGTGCTTTTTTCTTTCTGTAGGGTTTAGGTGCCTGCAGTCAAATAGTATATAGAACATTCCAGAATGTGGAATGAACATGCAGAGGTTTCAAGCTACACATGGCTGTAAGGAGCGTGATAAAATCCTGTGCCACCCCCTGCTCTGTCCCACTGGAAAGAGAGCTGTGCCTGAACTGGGTGCCTACATCGTGTGTATGACGTGTGCCCAAGAATCACTCAGCGGCCCTCCTGGCCATCCACAGGGTCCCTGCACCACACCCCTGGGATGAGGATGTGACCATCAGTTCATCACCATAGCAACACTGTGGGCCAGTGGTCAGCTCGGCGGCTCCTCCCCCCGGCCCTCACAAGCTGGTTCTGTTCTTACACCTGTCATAAAGTAGGGAGAGTGGAGCTCACAGAGCAGGGGTCCCCACCAGCTGCACCTGCCTCCCACGCCAGCTCTCTCTGCAACACCCCTGGAAGCCATGGGCCCTCTAAGTATGCTTGGTGGCTTAATAAATAAATAAGTAAATAAGCCCGAGCAGAATTATGCAGTCACGTGAGGCTCAGAGCAGCCCTGAGGTGACCATGTCACTCCCTCTGCTGTGGCATCTCTGGGAAGTGGCCCTGGGCCCCAAGCCCTCAGTTGTGCATCTCCAGAATGGGTATATGTGACCTCAGTGGTCTGCAGTCTCAGGGCTGCTGGGAGTTGCAGCTGAGGGGACAACTGTGGGGCCAAGCAGGAGACCCCAACACTACCACCTGGAGGGGGCTGTGCTCGAGGCTGCACCAGCTGGTGTGGCCTCACCTTTCATGCCGCCGGAGAAACCCCTCCAGTTGGCAAAGAGCATCAGTGGCAGTTTCTCCCGGTTGAAGTCCTTGATGGCCTGGGCGGTTTTGTAGGCTGAGTCTGGGAACCACACTTGGCCGGCCTGCTGGATCACCTGCAGGGCAAGAGCAGCCAGGGCTCAGGCGCCCATGGGGAGCCATCTTGGGGTGGGACCCAGCACTCAGAGAGGTCCCTGTTGTCCCCGCGTGCAGGCCCCCAGGTGAGGAGTAGCACAGCTGTAGAAACAGGGCTGGGGGATACCTTGGGCTCTTCATCATCCAACGAGGATGCAAGGCTGTGTGGGGGGAATGGGGGAGGGAGACACAGGTGCACCCCCCACTAACCCGCCTAGGAGCCACTCCTACAGGCAGAGTGGGCTACAGCAGCAGCCACCACTCCAAACCTTGGCCTCGGAGTCCAGGTTGGCAGGGTCTGCCGGAATGGCCACCTCCATGGTCCGCGTCTCCACGGCGATCACTCCCACAGGGATGCCCCCTAGCCTGGAAGGCGAGCATGGGTGAGCAGGGAACTGGACAGCAGTCCCCCCCCATGCAGAATCCAGAGTGTCAATGGGGCCTGGCCAGCCCCATGGGAGTGTTTTAGGGCATGGGAAGGAATGCTCCCTTTTTAAAAGATTTATTTATTCTCATTGGAAAGTCAGGATTACAGAGAGAACGAGAGAGAGAAAGATTTTCCACCCATATGGTTCACTTCCTATCCAGCTCCCTGCTTGTGGCCTGGGAAAGCAGTTGAGGACGGCCCAAAGCCTTGGGACCCTATACTCAAGTGGGAGACCAGGAAGAGGTTCCTGGCTCCTGGCTTTGGATTGGCTCAGCTCTAGCCACACTGCGGTCACTTGGGGAGTGAATCAATGGACAGAAGATCTTCCTCTCTGTCTCTCCTCCTCTCTATATATATCTGACTCTGCAATAAAAATAAATAAATCTTTAAAAAGTAAAACAGTTGGGACCTGAGCCGGCGCTCATATGGGATGCTGGCACCATGAACCGTGGCTTCACCCACAGTGTCACAACACTGGGCCTAGCTGAGATGCCTTCGAAGGCGGAAAGATTTCATCATCCACAAAACTATGCCACAAATCACTGTCCTCTTCCAGAAAGTCCTGGGGCCGAGGGGGAAAACATCCTGTGTGGTCCACAGCCCAGTGCTGGGGTCCCAAGGCCTGGGAGACCAGGCAGGTGCACCTGCTTCCCCCCCTCTGCATTACCTGGCTCGTCCCGTCACCACCGTCTGGGCCCAAGGCGACATGATCTCCTTGAAACTGCCCTGGTCGAAGAACCCACTCTGCCAGGTGCCCTTCAGAGCTGTGGATGGGAAGGCAGCAGACGCCCGGGTTATGAGGACCCCCGAGGATATGGGGGGGGTCTCTCCAAGGACAGCCCCCATGTACCTTGCACTTGAAAAGCAGATCCCAACCCCATGACCATAAGAACACACAAACCCAAGCCCAAAACAGCAATGCTCCAAAAATGGGACAGGGTAGACACTCAGTGCAGATGGAACATCCTGCTTCCACCCATTGCCCAATAGAACCCTAGATACCAGGGCGTGGGCCACACTCTGCCTTCTCTTGCCTGGACATGGGCAGGAGCCTGGGGCTCCCGCCCCAGAAACCTCAACCCCAACCTGCTGGCTGCAGCTTAAAATTAATGAACTGGGAGGAAAAGCTTCCATTTGTGACAAAAGATGACCACAGCCCTGTTGCCATATGGGATCCCAGCACCTGCAAGGTGAGGATTTGGCCACTGAGCCATAGCACTGGGCCCCAGGCTGGGCTTTCCCTCACAACTGCTGTCCTTCCCACAGAAGGCATGATACGGCTGTGTGAGCACAGCCCAGCTGGCCTCCCCCATTACCCAACTGCTGGTAGCACTGCTGTATGAAGCCAGATCTGCTCTGCCTGCAGGTTGGCTAATGTTCCAATCTGGAGCATCCCCAGGCCTTGCCAAGGAGCTGGCATGGTGGTGGTGGCAGTGGTGATAACTTGTGTGGGTTGCAACTGACTAGCCCTGCCACCTGCCTTCACCGAGAGTCTCTGATTTAAAATCTTTATGTTTCCACAAAGAATTCCCCAGCTCTGAGACCACGCAGCAACCCAGGGAGGGAGGCCATGGCCACTGACAAAAACCTCCCCCTCCCACCCCACAGTCAGTTCCAGAAACCAGTGCTGCCTGCATTCCTTTGTTGGCGATGGAAAAACAGAACACCTCCACTGCCCCTGCGCTGGATTTGGGGTGTACTCCCCTGGGACGCAGGGACAAACGCTGATGCTTCTACCCAACTGCCCCTTTATCCTAGGCCCCAGAATGGAGTGTGAGATGGAGGTCCCAAACAGAACACAGTAGGACTTACTGGGGTGGGGCCTTCCCGCGAGCATCCAGCGGGGGTCGTAGGGTGCCCTGGATGGGAAGAATTCGATTTCTCTGTCAATGGGGTCGCTGGGGGTGATGATCGGGACTGGGCTGCGGTTATCCTAGAAAAGAAAGTCGAATCTCTGACTCCGTCTCTGACGCATGCCTACAGTCAGCTCTGTGTGCTTTCCTCTCCTGGCTATGATTCTGCCTGGTTATGTGGCAACATCCCCTCACCAGGGCATCTGAAGCCACTCTTCTGGGTTGGAAAAGGGGAAAGTACAAGCATTGCCTGTTCCATGGATTATTTGAAGCCTGGTTGATGGATTCCCAAGTGCACTGCAGGGTTCAGAGGGATTCGCTCACCCTGGGTCATGAAAGAAAGGCAATAAGTAGTTCGTGCTGCTATGTACGCCCAGATGAAAAGCATCTTCAAACACAGAACTAAGAGACTAGCCAGAGACAGTGGTACTGCTTGGCACACAGATGGGCGATAAGAGCACTGGGAAACAGGAATCGATACATGGGGTTTTTAAACTTGGGGTTCTTGGCAGGAAGTTATGAGTTAGCTGGATTCTGGAAGCATTTAATTCTAGTGAAAATAACAATCTCAGGGTTGGTGTTGTGGTGCAATGAGTGGAGCCACTGCTATGATGCCAGCATCCCACCAGTTGAGTCCTAACTTTCCCAATTCCAACCTGGCTCCCTGCTAATGTGCCTGGGAAAACAGCAAAGGAAGGCCCAAGTGCTTGAGCCCCTGCCATTCACATGCTAAACTTGAATGGAATTCCCAGCTCCTGGCATCAGCACTGGCCACTGTGGCCACTTAGGAAAGGAACCGCAGATGGAAGATGGCTTGCTTTCTCTGTCTTCATAACTCTGACTTTCAAATAAATCAACCAATCATTAAAAATAAATAACACTGGAGCAGGAGCTGTGACATGGTGATTAGGGCCACCATCAGTGGTGCCAGCATCCCATATGGGCATCAGTTCAAGTCCTAGCTGCTCCACTTCTGATCCAGATCCCCACTAATGTGTCTGGGAAAACAGCAGAAGATGGCCCAAGAGCTTGGGTCCCTGGAACCCACGAGGAAGACCCAGATGAAGCTTCTGGCTTCAGATCAGCCCAGCTTTGGCTGTTGAGACCATTCGGGAAATGAATCAGAAGATAGAAGATCTCTCTTTCCGTAACTTTTTGCCTCTCACGCAAATTAATTAATTGATTAGAACAACACTTCATTCACCATATGAGGAAGCAGCAACCTGATGGGAGAGTTTGAGCATTCTCCATTGTCCACTGAGAGACAGACAGAAAGAGGCTGGCAGCAACCAGGGCTGGGCCAGAGCGGAGCTGGGAGCCAGGAACTCAATCCACACCTCCCACAGAAAAGGACAAGAACCCAGATGGACCAGGCATGATGGCTCAATTGGCTCATCCTCCACCTTCAAGCACCAGGGTTCCATATGGGCACCGGTTCCTGTCCTAGCTGCCCCACTTCCCATCCAGCTCCCTGCTTGAGGCCTGAGAAAGCAGTCAAGGATGGACCAAAGCCTTGGTACCCCACCAAGACCCAGAGGAGGTTCCAGGCTCCTGCCAGGTGCACTCCTAATTAAAATTAAAAAAATATATATATAAAGCACCCAGTTACTGCAGTCATCACTGTTCCCAGGGTGCATAGCAGCAGGAAGCTATAGTCAGGGCCAGAGCTGGCCATCAAACCCAGGTATTCCAGTGCAGGCCACAGGCATCTCAACTCCTGGGGGAGATACCGCTCCCCTTACCCCTTTCCAAAGAATCAACAGACAGTACTCTTACGATGGCATGAGTGCCACCACAGGGCGCAGCACAGCTGTGTTCCAGGGCTAGGGCTCCGAGGAATGATGTGGAGCCGAGGGCATCCAGGTGCAGCTATTGCAGTGCTCCCAGCTTGCCACTCCAAACCCCCATCCAGGAACTGACAACCCAGCCTCGGGGCCCCAGAATGCAGGGGGGCTCCCCACCTTTGGCACATAGGACAGCCATTCCAGGATGGTAAAGACCCCCTCGAAGTCATCCGGCACGGTGACGTGGGAGACACCGTTATAATGCATGATTTGCACGCCGCCCAGCTGGTTGTTGGATGTGTAGACCTCTCTCCCCAGCACCTGTGGGGACACGACACAGGTGAGCAACATGCTGCCTGGCCCGGGGTCCTGCTACCGCCCCGTGGACCATCTTCGTCCTGTGGTTCTCAATCCCGGCTGCCACTTTACAATTATCTGGCAGCTTTCAAAGTCCCGCAGCTGCCTAGGCTGCCCCGGCACTGGTGGGGTCAGCACCTGTGGGGTCAGGGACCACCCACCAAGTCTGTATTTTGTTCATTTCTAGGTCATTCCAACATGCAGCCCAATTCCATCGGCAGCGGGATGCAGTTCTTGACCAAGGTCATCTCCACTGCAAATCCCTGCCTGGTACATCTGAATCTGAGGCCTGGGGTGTGGCCTGGGTGCCTGGGAGGGGAACAGGGTGATGTCAAGGCTGCTAGTTCTAGACCAGGTAATCCTCTGTGTGACATGAGCCAACTGCGAATGCAGACTCCACAGCAGCATAGAAAATGTCTCCATACAGAAAGAAAAGCCAGCAGCCACACTGCACCATTGGTAAAAATTAAAAGAATGAGAATTTGAAAGACATGAAGGGAAAACACACTGGAGCTATCAAAGAAAAAAACGGCTTTTTGGGGAACACAAGGTGTCAGGCCGTGGCCGAAAATGGGGTGCAACCCTGATCCCATGCTGTAATTTGCTCCAGAAGGCAGGAACTGCATTCAGCTACAGTGGTGGAGTCTCCAGGGGGTGTGGGTAGGGGTGCAACTGGGTCTAGACCAGGTCAGCACGCTGGCGCCCCCTGGCGGAACCCTAGTGGTTCTAGGTCAACCAGGAGCCCAAGCGCAAGGCACACGCGCACGCACACCCATGCTCTCCCAGGGTGCACTGCCGAACGCGGCCCCTTCAGAACTGAGACCCAAAATAAAGCTCTTTCCTCCATGAGGCAGCCTGCTCCAGGTATTTCTTTAGGATAACAAAAGACAGGCTCTAAGCCAGCCCAGCTGTTCTTTCAGCAGGTGGGGGTTTGGCTCAACAATTAACATGCCACATGCGATCCCTGCATCCCACAGCAAGGTCGCTCCAGGCCTGGCTGCTCTTCCCATTCCAGCTTCCTGCCAGGCAGCAGGCGATGGCTCATAGACTTGGGTTCCTACCACCACGGGGGAGACCTACACGGACTGAATTCTGGGCTCCTGGCTTTGGCCTGGACCTGTCCTTAGCTGTGGTAAGGGGAAAGGTAGACACTATTTCCCTCTCTGCCTTTCAAATGAAAACAAAGAAGTTTCCAAAAATAATAACTTTTAAAAGTCAGTTTCAGCGGAAGCATCTAGAACTTGTTCCGTCTTGGCTCACAAGGGGCCAAGTTAACAGCAGATTGAGAACTGCAGCTCCTACAACAGCAATGAAACTGGCTTCCCGGGGAGAGGACAGTGACCTCTCGCCCCTCAGACACACACCCCAGGCCCCTTCCCCGGCCACCTTGTTGAGAGCGCTGGCTCCTGTGAGGATGATGTGGGAGTTCTCCACCTGGATCACGCGCTGGCCCAGCCTCACCAGGTATGCCCCGATGCCAAGGGCCCGGCAGGTCACCTGCAGAAACAGGACCAGGTCTGAGCTCCAGAGAGCGGCATGGCATGCCTCATCGCCCCCTGGTGGCTACAATAGGAAGTTACAGTGTGGCTCTGAGCAAAAAACACCTGGTCTACAGGACAGTCTCAACGGGCAAGAATCTAACCAACCAAAGAAAGCATGGAAAAGATGCAGAGCAGGCACTGAACATTTGGGGTCAGGGGCCTGGGTATGTTTCTGAGCCGGGCTATCTGGAGCCACCGTTGTCTCTCACACAACCCCACGGGATGTGGGGGAGTGCAGGTAAAATCAATGAAATCCAGCTAAGGTTTGTGTCCAGGTCAAGCTCCCGGCTCTGACCCTCAGCCGTGCTCCCGGCAGGTGCTGCCAAGGGGAGATGCTGGAGGAAGGGCACCCAGGAAATCCCTGTGCTATCCAGGAATGTCTCGTGAGTCCTAGATTTCAATGTCCAAATGTTTGTGGACAATGGAATTAAAAGGCTAGTATATTCTGATGGCAAAAATTAAAAAAAATAATAAAAATAGAGATGTCCTCACCCATGAGAAATCCACTCTGGGGGCTGGTATTGTGGTATGGAGGGTAAAGAGGCAACCTGCAGTTCTGGCATCCCAGGTAGGAACCAGTTCAAGCCCCGGCTGCTCCACTTCCAATAGAGTTACCCGCTTATGGTCTGGGACAGCAGAGATGATGGCCCAAGAACTTTTGGGTCCCTGCCACCCATGTGGGAAACCCAGAAGCAGCTCCTGGCTTTAGCTTGGCCCAGCTCTGGCCTCTGCAGCCATTTGGGGAGTGAATCAATAGAAGGAAGATAGTTTTTTCTCTCTCTGTATCTGTCTCTAACTCTTTCAAATAAGTAAATAAATCTTGAAAAGAAAAAAGGATGCACCCTGAAGTGCTCACAGGTGCAGAAGTCATGGAGGTGGCTAAGCCGGGAGCAGGATGAAGGCGGTGGAGGGGAGCCATGGCTGCCGCTGGTGGCGGCTGGAGCCACACCATGCATGCTGCGGTGGCCGTTGATCCTCTGCATGCTTGCGACGAGCCGAGCCTGAGCCCAAGCCACGGGAGGGACTCACCATGCTGATGGTGACGATCTCATCATAAGCCAGGGAGGACTCCCCCGCGATCATGCCCGAGCCCCGCAGGTTCTCCACGCCCAGGCCGTCATCCTTCCCGATGATGTCCGTGATGACATACCTTCAAGAACCGAGAGCAGCTCAGAGACCCAGCCCATCCAGGGGCAGCCAAGGCGGACGCACTGCCCTGGGGTGCACACGAGGCACCGGGCAGGGGCAGGGGGTGATCACAGTGGCAGAAAGCAGCCAGGGTCAGAGGGCAAGAGTCTGAGACCCTCGCCTTCTGCCCCTTAGCTGCTAGAACAACAGACACAGACTCAACATGTATCCTTCCCTTTCCCCAGCTAAGGACACCTGCTGGTCCACAGCCCATCTTCCAGAAAGGCCATCCCATCCCACATCTGTGCACACGCGTCAGGGCAGCGTTAGGGCTGCCGAGAGATGAGTGTACACACCAGGCAGTCATGGAATTCACTGTCTGTCAATGAGTCAGCCACGGCTGCGCAGTCACGCAGGCAGGGGCAGTACCACGCTAGCCCCGCTCTGAGAGCCACCCCCAGCATGCCTACAGCGAAGATGCATGCTGGTCTCATTTTTCCCACTTGTCTGATTACGGAAATTTGTTTTTTTTAAAAAAATTGAGGGCTGGGGAAGTGCCTGGGTGTGACGGGCTAAGCCTCTGTCTGCAGTGCCAACATTCTACACAGTCACCGGTTCATGTCCCAGCTGTTCCACTTCCCATCCAGCTCCCTGCCTGTGGCCTGGGAAAGCAGTCGAGGACGGCCCAAAGCCTTGGGACCCTGCACCCAGGTGGGAGACCTGGAAGACACCCTGGGCTCCTAATCAGCTCAGCTCTGGTCATTGTGGCCACTTGGGGAGTGAACCAACAGATGAAAGCTCTCTCTCTCTGTTCTTCCTTCTCTCTGTGTAACTCTGCCTTTCAAATAAAAATAAATCTTTAAAAAAGATAATTTTTTTTTTTTGTTTCACATAGGACTGTTGAACATTTTAGAAACTCCAGTCTGAGGAATCCTGATTTAGTCAGTCACTCCCACTTCAGAGAAGACGCAGCTTGCCCCAGAAAGCTGGTCAGCTGGAGGGGTGGGGTGGGCTTCGATGTACTCAGTGGGCAGCCTGCCTTATCCCACCATCTCTGCCCAGGTCACTAGTTCGCACTACTTGGACAAAGAAGTGGCTCATTTGAGGATGACCAGGATGGAGAATGACCCAAGGTGACGGTCCCTCAGGGGTCCTCCGGTGCAGACCCCCACCACCCACCACACATGACTACATCCCGAGAGGTGGGGCCCGGAGCTCTGTGAGTACTTGCTGCAAGCCCGGAGCGCAGCCAAGGAAGCCCCTGAACTGTACGTACCTGGATTCTCCTCCTTCCTCGACGTGCTTGCAGTGCACAGAGTTGAGGGAGCTGATCTTGGTGTAGTCTTGCGGGGTCAGGTACAGGTATTTAAATCCCTTAGGAAATAGACCGCAGTGAGCCAGGGAAGCCAGCTGCCCATATACCACGGCCACAGCTTGTGACTGGTGGCCAGCGTGTGGTCTGGTGGTTAAGCTGCCTGGGATGCCCACATCGGAGCGCCTGGGTTTGAGTTCCAGCTGTTTTTGCTTCCTGTTCATGTGTACCCAGGAGTCGGGTTCCTGCCATTTGCACAGGAGTCTTACATGGAGCTCTTGGCTCCTGGGTTGAGCCTCGCCCAGCCCTGGCCGGCGGAGGCATTTGGAAAGTGAGCCAGCCCATCAGTGGAAAATCTCTGGCTCTCTGCCTTTCAAGTGAATTAAAACAAAATCCACTTGTTTATGACAACATTCTAGGGGTGGCTGTCCACAACATGTCAGTGACACGTCACTTCGTGCTAGCACCATGTCCATCTCAGCTATACACTCAAGGCTCCTTTTCATTTCTGCCTGCCCCACCCACTGTCACCTCCCAGCTCCCTACTTCCCACCATGCCCCCCACGTCCCTATGACTCAGTGTTTCTCAGTCTTTTCCTTCTCACTCCCTCAAGGACCTTCTTAGGGATTCTTCCCCTTATTTCCAGCCCTCCTCATCAAATTCTTAAAGATGCAATATGTAGGGGGGCCGGTACTTGTGGCACAGTAGGTAAAGCCGCTGCCTGCAACACCAGCATCCCAGACGAGCACCGGTTCGAGTCCCGGCTGCTCCACTTCCAACCCAGCTCCCCACGGATGACCTGGGAAAGCAGTGGAGGATGACTTAAGTATCCAGGTCCTTGCTACCTATGTTGGGGACCCAGAAGAAGCTTCCAGGCTCCTGGCTTCTCTCACAGTTGTCATCACTTGGGGAGTGAACCAGAGGATGGAAGAGCTCTCTCTGTAACCCTCTGAAATGCTTAGAGAAAGAAATCCTTCAGATTTGGAATTTTCTCAAAATTTTCAACTTCTCACATTGGATGAAAAGACCTCAGGCACAAGGACCTACAGGACCCAAGTCTATAGATGAGAATGCACTGTTTATGCACATATTACACACACAGCCCAAAGGTCAACTCACAAATTAATTTCATCAGGGCCTGCTTGGCAACTGTGCCCCTGTCACACCAGGTCAGCAGGGACCTCTCCCCACGTGGCCTCACACCCGGGCTCACAACACAGGCAACAGACGTGCGTTCCTGGCTGGGGGTTTGCACGTTAGGGATGCGCCCCCTGTGCCGTACCTTGTGTGGGTCCTCGGGGTCCACCCAGGCAACCTGGAACATGTGCTTGACCTCCTCGGCCAGGCCGATGCGGGCCCCGCTGTTGGCCGCCAGGTAGATCCTGGGGATGCCCTCGGCCCTGGCCAGCTCAGACGCCCGTGTGAACAGCAGGTCCTCCCCTTGGCCAAAGGACCCAATGCGGAAGGTGATGTCATTGCTGATGACCACCACGACCCGCCCTTCCGGGTATTCCTGGGTCTTGAACCTCATCTTGAAAGCCACCATGCCGACCTGCAGGGAGAGGACAGCGCATCGCCAAGGGCTGCAGTTGGCTTCTCTGGGGATACCTGCTTATGGGGAAGGCATGTGGCTATGCCAGTGGGAGTCAAGGCTCTGCCCAGGACCTACCTCGTTGCCACCGGGAAGCCGGTTCATCTCTACCAGCTGGCCCTGGGAATCCAGCACCAGCTCTGTGTAGGTCAGGATGTCTTTGGGATACTTGTCTGGAGTGCCCCACAGCTTAAAGAGGGCCTGGGGAGAGGGGAGGACAGAGGGAAAGCATGGCGTCACGGGTGGGGAGAAGACTTTCCATGTCCTGCTGCTTTTCAATCAGGAAATAGTTAAATATGTATCCCATGATCCACGTCCAAATGCGACCACCTAGGAGTGGGGAGGAGGGAGCATCGGTGCGGTGGCACAGTGGGTTAGTGTGATGCATGGTATGCCCACATCACAGCGCCCGAGGTTCAAGTCCTAGTCATTCCGCGTCAGGACCAGCTCCCTGCTAACTGTGCCTGGGCAGCAGCCAGTAGACGGTTCGGGTCCTTGAGTTCTTGCTGCCCACGTGGGAGATCCTGAGGGCCTCCTGGCTTCAGTCTGGGCTAGTCCCAGCAGGTGAAGAGGCAGGCCCAACTAGCTAATCCTCCAACTTCAAACGTCAGCATCCCATATGGGTGCTGTTTTGCCTCTTGGCTGCTCCATTTCCCATCCAGCTCCCTGCCTGTGGCCTGGGAAAACAGTCGAGGACAGCCCAAGGCCTTGGGACCCTGTACCCACTTGGGAAACCCAGCAGAGATTTCTGGTTCCTGGCTTCTGGATTCAGATCGGCACAGCTCCAGCCACCATTGCGGTCACTTGGGGAGTGAATCAGCAGGTGGAAGATCTATCTCTCTGACTCTCCTCTCTGTATATCTTTCCTTTCCAAATATACAAATAAATAAGTAAATCTTTTAAAAAGTTTTAAAAAGTTTAAAAAAATCTTCAAGAATATTAGCATGTTAGCCCTACTGAAAAGCATCAGCAGTGGGTAGAGGCCATATAAATGAACACCTGTTTACTTAACCTATACTTCCCTGCACTTTCCACTGCATGCTCTGATAATCAGGGGGGGAAAAAAACTGAACCAAAGATTCCTCCCTGGAGCTAGGCCTGGGGCAGATGCTGTCCCAGGCAGGTGGGACGCCCACACCTGACCACCCTGGGGGTTAGCAGGTGACAGCTTGGGCCCCTGTCCCCTGACAGAGGAGCCTGATTCTGGGGGAACCCTACCGAGAGGATGCAGTGGTGGGGAGAAGGGAGTGGGTGGCACAGTGTGGGAGCCACAGGACTTGCCTGTCTGAACATTTCCGGGAAGTCATACACGTAGGTGGTGCCCAGCGACTGGGCCTGGAAGCGCTTGGCCTGCAGCAGGTCCTTGGTGACATAGGGCGTGTTGATCAGCATCCCGTGCTGCGGCCCTTGCTTGTTGCCGAAGGAGTGAAACATGATCTGAAGTGGGAGGAACAAGGGGAGATGGTGAGAGGGTCCAGCCCGTCCAATCACGTAGCACCCGGATCCCCTGCCCGCCCCGGGCCTCCTCAAATCAGATGGAAGGAAGCAAGGCACCGGTGGTAAATCCCAATCAAGTGAGAGTCTGAGAAAGCTTACAACCCTCTCCGCACCCCACACCAAATGTGGCCCACCCTGGGTCGGACGTCACCTTGGAGGACTCAGGCCGCTTGCGAGAAAATCAGGCTGTGTGGCTGTCACCATGGGCCACCATTCACTTAGGGAGCTTGCAGACGAGCTGTCCAATGTGGGGAAGCAAGGCCAGAGTGCCCCCAACCCATACCCTGGCAAGGTGGCTTTAAGCTACACCTTGATGTCCCCCCGTGGCTTGGCTTTCACCTGGACCCCACTGTCCCAGCAGGCTGGCCTTACATCGCCAGATCTGGGGTCCGTCACTTCCTTGTAGAGGCTGATGTCCAGGTAGTAGCCAGACTCATTGGTGATGAAGAGGCGGATGGGCAGGGCTGTGCCGCTGGTGCTCTGGCGGATGTTGATCTTGACCTCGGCTTGCAGCACACGGAGCTTCCACAGCCGGCTGCCGTAGCGCATCACCATGGAGCGCACCGATTCCTCGATCTGCCGTGAGACACGGTGGGCCCCTCGTCACGGCCTGCTCGGCCCACACTGCTCGCCGCTGCAGTCACCGCACGCAGGGCAGAGAGAACGACGGCATTCACGGCATGCGGCCCACGGGAACCGTCAGCTGGGAATAACGGGTGGTTGCCTGTCGAGCGTCTTGGACTCATTGTCTCATTTTGTCCTCGCAAGGGCTCAGAGATGTGGGTGCCCTATCCCCTGGCTGACAGATGGGGAGACTAAGGTTGCAGTTCCTACTTCGGGTCCATGCCTGCCAAAGTCAGAGCCTGCTCTTGACCGTCTGCCCTTGTCACAGGAGCCCTAGAAATCAGCCCCATGGGAGAAGTAAGTGGCAGAGAATGGCTCAGACCAAAGCTTAGGCTCAGCCCCCACCACAGCCAGGACCCCCATGACAGCCCCGGGGCTGAGAATCAGACGCAGGCTCAGAGGGAGGAAGGTGTGTTTTTCGGTGCTTGGATGCAGCCATGGTTCCGGTTCCAGGGGCCAGGAGACAGTGTCTCAAAGCAGCACAGCCCAAACAGCTGAGTGACGCTGAGACTGGAATCCTCCCCAAGAGACCTTCCCACTCGCACAGAGCCCACCCCTCCTGGGGCAGTGAGACCTTCAGGGGGTCCATGATGACGGTGGGCACGAAGTTGAGGAAGATGTGGTTGCAGTCAGTGCGCACAGTGGTGTTGTTGAAGGCCACCTCCAGCTCGTCCATGGCCTCCAGGAGCAGCCGCTCGCCCTCGTTCTGTAGGTACTCAAAGGACGCCTCCTGCCAGGGGTCGGGGGTGGGATGGAAGGGGTGCTGAGCTGAGCCTCGGGGTGGGGAGGATGTACAAAGAGAAGGAAACAGTTCCCCACACGCCAGGCAGGACGGCAGCCCCAGGCTCCACCAGCCAAAGGACACAAGGTCTCGCAGCAGGCGGACCATGCCTCTTGTATATTGTCGTCCACAGCTCTGACAGCTGGGAGGGGTGTGCCCACTGACCCTGGAGGAACTGGCCCAGCGGCACCCCAGGGCTGGCCAATTCCTAAAGGACAGTCAGCACCTTGCCTGGGAGTGTGACCACCCCTGCCATCTCCGCATCAGGATCTCTCTCCTGACCCTTATGCACTTGCCCAGGCAGTTGCTCAACCTCTGCCAGTGGCCTCCTGTCCCAGAGTCTGCCCAAATCACTCAGCATTGGAGCTAGCACTGTGGCATAGCAAGTAAAGCCACCACATGCAGCAGCATCCCACATGGGTGTCGGTTCGAGTCCTGGTTGCTCCACTTCAATCCAGCTCCCTGCTTATGGTCTGGGAAAAGCAGTGGAGGATGGGCCATGTGCCTGGGACCCTGCACTCGTGTGGGAGACCCAGATGAAGCTCCTGGCTCCCGACTGCTAGTTCTGGCCTGGCCTGGCTCCAGCCATTGGAACCATCTGGGGAGAGACCCAGCAAATGGTCTCCCGCCCTCCCTCCTTCTCTCTGTTACTGGCATTTAAAAACATAAATATTATATATATACATATATATATACACACATATATGTGTATGTATGTATTATAAATGACTCAGCTTCTTCAACCTTAAACCCATGTACTAGGACTTATCCATGTCTTACATTGGAGACCACAGTCAATATTCTCATCCAGTTTCTCTCTTTATGCCTTTTATCACCTTATCTACCCCTGGGACTTCCCTGTGGGTCACTATGAGGCATGGCGAGTCCCCTTGTTAGACTCTGGGCAAAATAAGCTATGTTTCCTTTGCTCTATTGGCTTTGCCAAACCTCAATCTACCAAGACGGATTAAAACAGACAGTGGAAGGCCAACACGTGATGGCCCAACTAGCTAATCCTCCAACTTCAAACGTCAGCATCGCATATGGGTGCTGGTTTGTCTCTTGGCTGTTTCATTTCCCATCCAGCTCCCTGCCTGTGGCCTGGGAAAGAAGTCAAGGATGGGCCAAGGCCTTGGGACCCTGCACCTGCATGGCAGACCCGAAGAAGCTCCTGGCTCCTGGCTTTGGATCAGCTCAGCTCCAACTGTTGCATCTACTTGGGAAGTGAACCAGTGGATGGAAAATCTTTCTCTCTGTGTCTCCTTCTCTCTGTAAATCTGACTTTCCAATAAAAAAAATAAGTAAAACTTAAAAAAAAAAAACAATAGTTGAACAGAGTGGCAAAAACAGACTAGCTTCATATGCATTAAGAGGGGCTTAGTTAAACAAACCCACACTTAGCACATGAATAGGCCATTTTTCTTTTACACGGAGAAAGAGCTACAGGAAATCAAGTGGCAGAGACCAGCAAGAACCATCGCACAATCTTTTTGCCCTGAACTCCTAGTGCCAAGGGATGCCTGAACATGAGGTTGGAAGGACACCAGCCAGTCTCCAAAGGGGCCACCCAGGCCGGCCCTTTAGGGGTTAGGATGCGCATTTAGCCTGCTGGCAAAGCTGCCTCTTGTGACACTTGCCTCATACCTGAGTGCTTGGGTTTGAATCCCAGCTCCGCTCCTGATTCTAGCTGCCTGCCTTCACACACCCCAGGAGGCAGCAGGGGAAAGCCTGAGGACTTGGGTTCTTGGTTCCCCAGATGGAGTTCCTTACTCCTAGCTTCAATCCTACCAGCACAGGACCGTGGCAGCGGCTGGGGAATGAACCGCTGTTTGGATGACCTCTTTCTCTCTCAAAGAAATCTTTTTTTTTTTTAATTAAAAGTTTTCATTGTTGTATGAAATTTTCATACTATAATCACAACTTAACTGTCTTTCTTTTTTTTTTAAATATTTATTTATTTTCCTTTCAAAGGCAGTTGTTTTTGTTTTACAGAGAGAGAGAGAGAAGGAGAGATAGAGAAATAGCTGCAATGGCTAGAGCTGAGCTGATCAGAAGCCAGGAGCCAGGAGCTTCTTCTGGGTCTCTCACATGGGTGCAGGATCCCAAGGACCTAGGCCATCCTCCACTGCTTTCCCAGGCCATAAGTAGGTAGCCGGATGGGAAGTGGAGCCGCCGGGACACAAACCAGTGCCCATACGGGAGGCCGATCCCGCAGGGTAGAGGATTAGCATGCAACAACCCTGCGTGGACGACACAACTTACTTCTCTAAAGGAACAACGAACAAATGCTCGTTTCCCTAACAAACCAGTGCCTCACCAGGAGGGGATCCAAGCGGGTCAGACCATCGTGTGTGGGACAGAGACCTGCCGCTACGCCTCACCTTGGTGATCAGGTCCGAGTGCCTGATGATGGCGCGGATGAAGAATCTGTGGTCGGTCACCTCCACCCCTTCCTTGACCTTGGCGGCACCCAGGTACAGGTGCATCTTGTGGTTGGCACACGGTACGGCGGCCAGGTCGAAGTTGCGCATGCGGCTGAGCTCCAGCTGGAAGGCCAGGGCAGGCTCCAAGTGGCGGTAAATTCGGTCCTCCGCAAACTGTAGGTTAGAGAGAGAACAGACGGACGCACAGAGGAAGCAGATGGAGGAATATGAGAGAGAGAGAGAGAGAGAAATATGGGTACACACGTGCACACACAGTTTGATGCTGAGACTGCAGCAGACTTGGCCTACATCCTCTCCCATGTGCCATGCTCTCAGGGATGTGGCATTCGTTGTGTCAGCTAAGTGGTGTGCAAGGCATGAAGGGCTGGGGTTGACTCAGGGCTACTGAGAATGTCACGAAGATCCCGTGCCAGGGCCCTCCTGGCACCTGGCTCCTAGCACCCAGTACAACACAAGGTAATTTTCAAGAAAGTATAACCCACCCCACCCCACCCCATATCTTTGTAGAACTTGGTCCCCAAAAGGAAGTAACTGACAGTGCTGGGGACCATACTGAAGGACAAATAAAAGACATTTTAAAAAAGGTCCTGGATGAAATAGAAAGAATTTGGGAAGTTAAAAAATGAAGTGTCAGAGCTGGATCGGGATTTGGCCCAGTGGTTAAAAACACCCACATCCTACGTCAGGGTGCTTTGGCCCAGCTCCAGCTCCACTTCCAAATTTCAGCTTCCTGCTGATGGAGACGCTGGCAGGCAACAGGTGGAGAACTCAAGTGGCTGGTTCCCTGCCACCCCTGTGGGAGACCTGAATGGAGTTCATGCCTTGTGACTTTGGCCTTGGCCCAGCCTGTCCTGCTGTGGGCATTTGGGGAGTAAACCAGCGGATAAGGGACATCCATCTCTCAAACACTTAACACTGAATGCGATCGGGTCTTGAATCGTGACCACCTGTTCTAGAACAGGGGTCACTGAACTTTTCCTTAAAGGGTCAGTTAGTGAACGCTTCGGGCTGACAGGTCATGTGGTCTGTGTCCCAGTGACTGAGTTCTCTACTGTGCATTAAGAGCCATGGTAGGCCACATGTAATCAGATATGCGTGGCCGTGTCCTTTATTTGTAAGAAATGAGGGGGCAGAGTACTAGTCATACTTTGCCAAATCCAGGGCAAAAGGACCTCATGACCCGTAGGACTGTCTGCCTGGGTGTAAGCCACTAGTACAACACTGTCCGAGTGAGCCGGAAGCAGGGACAGGGCTGGCAGGGCGGGATTCTCAGGGATTGAGCTCCAAGTGGGAAACACGAGGTTCTTTTAGAAGTGAGCTCCCAGCAGGAAGCTGCAGTCTACACCCAAGCTACCCTGTTTCCTGACTCCAGGGGAACCTCACCGAGTGAGGCGGAGGGGGAGGGAATCAAAGATGCCACAGGAGAGAGACCAGCACGGCCCTGGCAATCATACCTCATCTCTCGCTCTGAAAGTGAAGAACTTGGGGAATTCTTTCTGCAGGAAGAAATCCACACAGGAGATTGTTAAATCCAGCCAGGCTCATGGATGTGTCAGCATAGTTAATAGGGGACTACTCCCGGTAACCCGAGGTCATTTCCGCTGACCCCACCCCAATCTACAAGACCAGGTAGCAGACAGCAGCTGGGAGAGGGGAAGAGACTCCCAAGGGAGACCCAGGCAGCCGACTCACCTCCTGGGCAATGAGGAATGTGATTCTTCGGAGTCCGCAATCCTTGAGGATATTCTTCTGCATTGAAAACCACAGACCCGGTAGAATATTAGTTGGCAGTGTAAAGGACGGATGTGCGGATACTATCACCGTGAGAGCGGACATCACCAACACCATGCCAAGTGGCAGAAGTCAGGCAAGGGTTCCAAGGTCCTGGCTTCAGCCTGGCCCAGCCCCAGCCACTGTGGCCATTTGGGGAGTGAATCCAGTAGATGCAAGATTCTCTCTCTCCCCATCCCATTCTGTCTGTCTCGCCCTCTATCGGTAACTCTGCCTTACAAATAAATACATAATTTTAGAAAAAAAATAGGAAGAGGTAAACACACAAAGGTGCAGTGCAGTGGGATGCTTGTTGGATACAGAATGGACAGATGGCAAAATGAACGAGAATCCAAGGTAGGTGAGTTAGCCTGCTTACTGGTTTCCAACTAGGGATGTGTTACGTGTGTGCTGTGAAGGTGTAGATAGGGTTCGTATGTGTGAGTGTGTACATTATTGTATTTAATATTAAAAAATATAAAAGTCTATGAAATACAAATTCCATTCTCTCTGGTCCTTTCCTCAGTAGGTATGTATCCCTCCAGCTTCTGTATATCCCTTGTCATATACAAGGGAACCTCAAGAACTGTGAGTGAGGAACAGGTGATTAGCCTCATGGTCAAGACACCTGCACCCTGCACTAGGGACCATGGGATCTATTCCCAACCCCAGCTCCTGGCTCCAGCTTCCTGTCCATGCACACACTGGGAGGCAGCAAGGGACGGCTCCAGTCCTTGGGTTTCTGCTGCCCACAGGGACTCTGTGAGTCCGTAGTTTCCAGGATCAGCAATGGCCGACCCCTGGCCCTTGTGGGCACTTGGGTAGTGAACCAGCTGATGGGCACTCGCTTTCTTCTAAGAGAGGTCAAGCTACCTGCCCCAGGCCACACAGCGATAACCCATCCCCACCTGGTCCCCAAGCTCCCCACACTCCTCCACGTTTGCATGTAATGCCAGCACCTGCCTTTGAACATCTATAACAGCAGGTCCCTGACCAGCACCTGCTCACAAAAGCAAACTGCGGCCATTCCCATAGCTGGCCATCATTCTAAAGCTGCAAGGGAACAGCAGGTGTTTGAGGCCCACGTCCCAGATTGGAGTCCCTGGGTTGGAGTCCAGCCCTGTTCCCAATCCTGGCTTCCCACTAATGCAGGTGATGGCTCAGACAGACAGGGAACCTGGATTGGGGTTCTCAGCTCCTACATTTGGCCCTGTGCCCCCACCCCTGGCCAGTGTGGTCACTGAGGTCTGACTAAGGAGATCAAAGTACAGTTTCTCTCCTTCTCTTCCTGCCTCACACCTCTCACATGAAGAAATTTTAAAATTTTAAAATAAAATGAAGTGCAAGTTCTCAGTTTACTACAACAACAACAGCAACAAAAACTCCAAAACTGCATCGAGTGAACTCTGCGCTCAAGCCCAGGCTGAGTGGCGGATGTGTTTTATCCCAAGAGGCACAGACGTGGCCTCTGGGGTCCCCGCGAGGAAGCTGCAGTTCTGCCATGTTCAGTTACCCCTGCCTGTAGTCACTGGCTGAGTGATGGGGCCGGCAAGCCCCTGGCGGGCCTGACTGGCGTACAGGTGCCCCAGGACACCTTGCCCAGAGACCCTTCTTCTCTGGGCCTCTGCATGTGGCTTGTTCACCCTGCAGTTTGGCTCCCCTGGGCCACAGTTGAGGTGCTGGGGCTTCTCCTTTGGAAGGGATTAACGTGGCTCTCATGGGCCTCGGTCAGATCCTCCCAGGGAGATGCAGCAGATCAAGCTGACCCCTCCCCTGTGTTCACTTGCTTCATCCCCATGATCTTCTGCTCATGCTCTCATCAGGTGAAGCCCCCCAGGCCCGGGGGTGACCCCACCATGGTCCTCACCCATGCAAGCCACTCTGCCTCATAAAGCAGCCTGCCAGAGCAACCCATGATGCCCCTTCCCCAGCCCACAGCACACCCCGGACGGAGGACCTTGGACTGCACGAAGGTGCGGAAGATGGGCACCAGCGCCTCGTCATCCAAGTGGTCTGCGTGCTCGATGGCCACGTTCAGGATGTGGATGGGTTCTTCCCAGGGGCTCTAAGGGGCAGGAACAAAGAAGGCTGGGGTGGAAGGGTGTGGGGTTGGGGGCGGGGAAAGAGGGCGCAGTTCCACCCCCTTGCTTCCCCAGGGGCTGCCCAGGCTGGGAGACTTAACCTTGCCATCGTCCTCAGGGTAGAGGGAGTTGCTGGCCTTGCTGAAGAGCGGCGTGTCCTTGGGCATGTTGGCGAAGCAGGAGATGACCTCATCAAAGTTCCTGGGGGCACAGGGCAGGGGGGAGGCTGTGCCAGCTCTAGGGCCTGCCAGGTGGGATCCTAGCCCCCTGTTCCTCTGCCAGTACTACCCTGTGACCCCACCCAGCTCTGTGCAGAGCAACAGGGGGCACCCCTTGACTGGGTCTACCCACAGTGCCCTTCATGGGATCTTTCCCCAGGGAACAGTCCACCTGTGAGATATGTGAACAGGGAAAGAACGGGTCCCCCCTTTCACTGGCTGAGCCCCGACTTAACGCGCCTTCATGTGAAGATGAGCACAGCTCTTAGAGCTGGCAGGAAAACCCGACAAGGGAACCCAGCACAGTGCCCCCGGGGTGCACGCTGACAGGCCGTGAGGGGCAGCAGCGTGACAGTGCCACCAGCCACCATCCGACACACACGTCACACACACATCAGTCACCCCTGAGTCATGCCGTGGGGGACGAGGGGCAGTGTTAGGCAGTTAGAGCTGGGGACACCTAGGTCTCGAGCACTTGGCTCTCCACCACCCTCCCAGGGGACCCCGAGTTGAACGCCTGGCTCTTGGCTTCAGCCTGCTCTGATACTGTCTCTTTCTTGCAGGAATTTGGGGAGTCAAACAACAGAAGAATTTCTCTATCCTTCCTTCCCCAGGCGCCCCCTCTTCTGTGTCCCTCTGCCTTTCAGGGAAATTAAAAATATATATAGATTATTCCACATATGCCATCTCACGTCACGTTCACAGAATCCCCAGGAAGTAGGCTTGCTACACTGCCTAGAGTGCAGACAGGAACTCCAAGGTTAGACCAGGTGCCTGGTCTCACAGCTCTGGGGGCTTGGGCAGGTCCAGGATTCAAACAGAGGCAAGCAGACACGCAGCCCCCACCCCACTCTCGGTATCAACGCTGCCACTTTCCTGGTGCCATCCCTCCATGGAGCCCTCCCCACCATCTCGATGTGCCCAGCGAATGAGTGGCATTTGGGAGAGACACACCCAGCCCCCTCCCAGCTCGGGGCATCGGGGAGACCGTGCCAGCTACCTGGTGAAATCCTCGAACCGCCTGAAGGCGACCATGGCGCCCATCCGCTGGCACAGTGGGGAGAAGCCGTTGTCCATGAAGAGCTCCGTGCTGTGCCTCAGCAGGTCGGGGTTGCTCATGCTCACGGGCAAGGCCATCCTGCAGGGCGACAGCCAGGGGGTGAGGCAGCTGCCCACACACCCAGCCTCCGGGAGCTGGAAGCCCTCCCAAAGGCAGAGGGGAAGGGGTGAGACTAGGGTTAGAGTCAAGAGCTGAGGGGGTCTGATTCAACCCAGCAGGCCCCGAAGCTGAACTCGGCCATGCCCAGGATGAACCTCTTCCAGGAAAGCATGGCCCCCAGACAGCTGGAGAAGGAGGGTGTGGGTTTGGGGTGGCCTCGGTCCCAAGGGGACATTCCATCCCTAAGTGATCAGCCCAAGACAAGATCAGCTGCAGCCCAAATCACGCCACCACAACCACTGTAGCTGGCAAGTGTGGTCTGTGGGGTAGCTGGCGAGAACCAGCAACCAACCAGGGGATAAGGGGGAGCCAAGGAGGCCAAGTTCCTTCAGAGGACGTCACACTCCACCTGCCCACCAGTGGCCTTCACACCCCAATCAGTTTAGAAGACAGCGGCGTGAGCTAAGACCTAGACACGTGGCGCCCTCTGGTGGACATGCCGAGGAGAGCCGCGGAATGGCAGCACGTGATGGACATCCGGAGGCCACTGCACCTGCCCTTTGCACTGACTCCCTCACCGTCCGCTGGTGTGGACAGAATATTGATGGGAGGGCAGACAGGACGAGGCTGGGGTGCTCAAACTCCTGCTGCCCATGACTAAGTGACTCAGCCCATGGTGAGGGCAGGCCAATCAGACAAGGGCAGAGAGAGCACGTTTTGGCTGACAGATGGCACAGAGAGGATGCAGGAGTGTGGCAGACATGGCCAGTAACCGCAGCGTCAGCAGTGGCCACCATGGGATCGCTAATGTCTGACAACCTGTGTGCTGAGCAGGGTCCTAAACACCCCGGAGACCTTATCTCCTTTCCTTTTTACAGCATTCAAATAGACCTCTAGAATGTTCTGCGATGATGGAATGTTCTAGAACTGCACAGTCCAACAGCCTGGCCTTGAGCCACACAAGTGGCTGCTGAGTACTTGAAATGCAGATTGGAGAAGGCTGGGCCTAGAAGTTCAGACACCTGTTAGAATGCCCGCATCCTATATCACAATTCCATCTCTACTCTTAAAAATAAACAGCAAAAAAAAAAAAAGTTTTAAAAAGAAGCAAGTGCAACTGACATGACTGAAAGCTAAATTTAAATTTTACCCTCATTCACTTTGAAAAGCTAAAGTCACACCCATTGGCCTTGACAAGGCAGGTGCGGGTAGCGGCAGGGGCTCACCTTCCTGTTATAGCTGAGTGCGTGGAGCTGAGGGGGGATGCCACGGCAGGAAACATGGTCCCTTATGTCATCCCAGCAGGATCCCCACACACATAGAGAAACAAGGTCAGGGAGAAGCAAGGCCCAGGCCACCCTCGGCCAAGACCGCTACTTACCGGTTCGGGTGGGAAGAGGGCAGCATGAACTGGAATTCCACCACGCACGTGCCATCCGGCAGCTGCCGGTGTTGCAGGCTGTTCAGCTCGTAGGCGATATAGCCCCTTCGCACGTACACCTGCCGGGGCGGAAGCACAGGGAACGATGCTCAGAGAAGATGCTGAAACTGAGCGTTCAGCGGTTTACCGAGAGCCACCTGCTCATGGCTTGGAACGTGGCCGGCCAACTGCGCAAAACCCACACCCAACATCTGGAGCACAGCTGGGTGAGCTGCTTCTCTAAAGAGCCAGAGAGGAAATACTTTAGGCTTTGCGGGACATCACTCAGTGGCAGCTGCTCAGTGCTACAGTCAGAGCCAAGACACGTGGACAATAGGCAAATGAGTGGGCGTGGATGTGCCCCGATTAAACTTGATTGACCCAAACAGGTAGAGAGGGCCACATTCAGCTCACAGGCTCCACTTGCTCCGAAGCAGCTCTAGCCAGGAAGGACATAACCCAAGCCATATACATAATTTGAAATTTTCTAGTAACTGCTTAAAAAAAAAAAAACCTGACAAGTAAACAGGATCTTTTTTTTTTTAAAGTAAACAGGATCTTAAAGAATATCTTAAACACTCAAAAATATTTTTTCACCTTTTAATTTTTAATTATTTTTTTCAGCATGATATTTCCACTTTTTAAAAGATTTGTTTGTTTTCATTGGAAAGGCATATTTACAGAGAGAAGGAAAGACAAAGATCTTCCATCCACTGGTTCACTCCTCCAAATGGCTGCAATGGCAGGAAATGATTTGAAGGCAGGAGCTAGGAGCTTCTTCTGGGTCTCCTGCACCGGTGCCAGGTCCTGAGGCTTGGGCCACCCCCTGCTGCTTTCCTTAGCAACAAGCAGGAAGCTGGATGGGAACTGGAGCAGCCAGGACACAAACCAACGCCCACTTGGAGATGGAGATTAGCCGTTGCGTCATCTCCCCAAAATATTTTTTCTTTTTTTTTTAATCTATTTTTTTTAATGGAAAATCAGATTTTTTTGTAGAGAGAAGGAAAGACAGAAAGATCTTCCATGCACTGGTTCACTCCCCAAGTGGCCGTAGTGGCTGGAGCTGAGCCAATCTGAAGCCAGGAGCACGGAGCCTCATCCAAGCCTCCCACGTGGGCGCAGGGTCCCAAGGCCTTGGGCCATCCTCAGCTGTTTTCCCAAGCCACTAGCAGGAGCTGGATGGGAAGTAGATGCGAACTGGTGCCTATATGGGAACCCGGTGCGTGCAAGGCAAGGACTTTAGCCACTAGGCTACTGTGCCGGGCCCAATATTTTCTTTGTTAACATGTAATCAGTATAATTTCTTGCCATTCTTCTCTCTATATTAAGTCTCCCCACAAAGAGCCTGCTGAGCGCAGGGAATAAAGGTCCCGGGCCACCAGGGCTGCCCAGACACTGCGCTCAGAGGTGGAGGGCAGCAGGGACAGCGCCAGCGGCAGAGCTGGCGGGCCGCGGGGAGCAGCAGGTGCAGAGTGGGCGCTCGGCCTCACGGCTTAGACATCTACCTCCCGCACCAGAGTGCCTGGGTTCCATCTCCCCGGCTGGCTCCCGACCCCAGCTTCCTGCTCATGCACACCCTTGGGGAGACCTGGGACGAGTCCCCTGGTTCCCAGCTACTGGCCTGGGCTAGCCCTGGCTGCTGTGGGCACTTAGAGAGTGAACCGAGAATGAGCGCTATCTGTCTCTCTCTCGAATTATAGCGATAATAATAACAACAGTACCGTGGCATAGCGGGTGAAGCTGCTACCTGAGATGCCAGCAACCCGTATAGGCACTGGTTTGTGTCCCAGCTCCCTGCTAACTGCCTGGGCAAGGCAACAGAAGATGACCCAACTAGTTGGGTCCCTGCTACCCATAGGGGAGACCTGGATGAAGCTCCTGGCTCCTGGCTTCGACCTGACATAGCCCTAACCATTACAACCATTTAGGAAGTGACCCAGTGAATGGAAGATATCTCTCTTTTCCTTTGAAATTCAGTATTTCAAAGAAATAACAAAATCTTAAAAGAGCCAAGTAGAAATGCAATCGTCACCTCCTGTTTTCCTGAATAAACTTTATACAAGCAAATTAAAAAGTTGGCTTCCGGGCCCAGCACAGTAGCCCAGTGGCTAAAGTTCTCGCCTTGCATGCACTCGGATCCCATTTGGGCGCTGGTTTTAATCGTGGAGGCCCCGCTTCCCATCCAGCTCCCTGCTTATGACCTAGGAAAGCAGTCAAGGGTGGCCCAAAGCCTTGGGACCCTGCACCCATGAGGGAGACCTGGAAGAGACTCCAGGCTTCTGGTTTCAGATCAGCACAGCTGTGGCTATTGTGGCCACTTGGGGAGTGAATCAATGGGCATATCTTCCTCTCTATCTCTCCTCTCTATATAATTGCCTTTCCAATAAAAAATAAAATAAATCTTATAAAAAATTGGCTTCCCAGGGTCAGGTAATGTGGCATACGGAGTTAAGTCACAGCTTGGGACACCTGCACACGGTGTCAGGGTGTCTGGTTTGAGTCCCAGCTATCATACTTCCGATCCAGCTTCCTGCTAAGGCAGCTGAGCTGTGGACCCCAGTGGCTTTGTAAAGAGGAGACTGCAAGAGGTACACACACACACAGGCACTCCCGGGGTGCTAGCTGGGGGTTGCCCCATGCCACCCCGGCACTCTGCCAGTGGGACATCTTCAGAAGACACACACCCTTGACCCTGCACCTGCAGCCTTGTGTGCCTCCCGCGAGCTGTGTTCTCCACCGTGTCACCCGCTGGGATCACACAGCAGTAAGAGCAAAGAGCCAGACAAGGGTCCTGGGGCCGCTTACCTCCAGGGAGGCCATGCACACCACCTTGTTGGCGTGGTAGAAGAAGGTGGGCAGGACGTCGAAGATGGTCGTCTCTGAAAGGATCAGTTTCTATGGAGACAGAAGGGGCGGGGCGGGGCACGAGGAAGATGCAAAGTAAGCACAGTGGATGGCTCCTCTGGGCTGCGATGGTTATGATCACGGCCAGTGGCCTGGGCCCGGGTTTCCACACCAAAGAGCAGACTGGGAACAAAACTGGGGCTGTTGGTACCCAGGGCCAGGCTCTCAGGTTTTGACACTGAATGGGGACCTGTAAGCTGGCAAGTGAACCAGTCAGGCTGGGGAGGGGTTCTAAAAGGGGTCTGGAAAAAGGTCTCGAGATGGGACCAGGACAGGGGTACTGTGCAAGGGGGTTAAGGGTGGGAGCTGGAGAGACGAAGTCACAACCCAGCCATGGAGGGCTCACCACCTCCAAACACAAGTGTCCCCGAGAAAGTCCACGGAGAGTGCAAAGAATAGTTGTCTATTTTGGTGCAAAACTTTTCAAAATCCACGCACAGCTCTCTTCCTAACACGTGTTTGCTTGAGCGTGTCTGAAGACCCCACATAAGCTCTGGCACGGATGGGATGTGCCAGGACAGCTCTCAGACTGCCATGTGGGCCGTCCCCAACATGGCCATTGTGGCCACGGCCTCCTCCATCACCCCACACAGGCCATAACCAATGTATGGCCACTGTGGCCACAGCCTGCCTCATCACCCCACATGGGCTGTCCCCAACACATGGCCACCATGGCCACAGTCTCCCCCCATCACCCCATCCCTACCCTGCAACACTTCTTACATTACGCAGTGCCAGCACTGCACTGGAGGCCCACAGGCACGCACCTTGAGGTTGTCCGGGCAGAACTGGTGGCCGTACATGTCAATGGCAGACAGGAAGATGGACTCGACCTGGTTGTGTCTCAGCTCGTAGGAGGGCAGGTGAGAGGCGATCAGCACCTGCAGGAGGGATGGAGGGTGAGGTTGGGCCAGCTGGGGGAGGGACGGAGGGCAGGACTGTCTGGTCAGGGGTGGGGACAGAGGGTAGACATACACGGGGCAGCTGTCAGCAGTGCACAGTGGGGTCCACACGTGAGGGTGTGGAGGGCCACACATGGGGACTGACCTGTCGGGCTCTGAGGGCCACTTTGCAGTGCTCGCTCTTGCTCAGCTGCGTGAGCTCACTGAGGATGGAGGTCAGCTCATCCGACAGGGAGGGGTCGGGGCCACACAGCTCGTCCTTTGGGGACAAAGACAGGATCCCCATGGCTCTTCTCCTCAGAGAGCCAACGCCCTGCTCACGCGCACCCTGAGAGGCAGCAGCGGATGTTCCAGTCCTTGGGTCCCTGTCACCCCACGTGGAAGATGCAGGCTAGGTGCCCAGCTGCCGGTTTCAGCCTGACCCAGCCCCGCTGCTATAGGTATTTGAGAAGTGAACCAGCAGATAGAATCTCTCACACTTCCCCTGCCCTGTTTCTTTGTCTTGCAAACAAAAGAAAAAAATTTTTAAAAAGGAAGAAACAGGAGCAAAAAGGGAGAAGGAGAGGGAGGGAGGGAGGGAGGAAGAGGCAGCTCCGTAAGGCAAAGGGAAAGCCTGCTGTAAGACTCGCAATCCAGCGTCCCCTAACAGCTCTTGCCCCTGGATACAGGCTGTGGGTTCAAATCCCAGCTCTGGAACTGGCTGTGTGTCCCTAGGGAAGTGGCATTACCTCTCCGTGCTCTGCCAAATGGAGTGGCTTCCAGAATTAAATGAGTCAGTATTTCTCTGTAACACACTCCTCTACCCTGCCGGGAGTGCCTGGCACACAGCGGGTGCTCTGGGTGAATCAGGGTCTTCCCAGCGGCCCTTCAGTCCCGCCTACACTGCCTGGGCATGTGTGGCCACACCCTCTCCCATGGGCTGCACCCTGGCAATGTCCAAGGGTCAGGACAGAGAATATACAACCATCAGCCAAGTCCAAACCAGTCCCTCCCTGATCCCATTCTGGAATATGCTTGGCTGTCCCCTGTAAGTCTGGGGCAAGGGCACCGTTTCTGGCTTACGATCAGCATGGTCACCAGCTGGTTCTTCTGGGCCACGTGCGCGTGTGAGAAGATGCAGTCCAGCACCTGGGACATGTCCGGCTTGAACTGCTCTCTGAGCTGGATGACGCACTTGTCGTAGTGGGCTATGGCGGCAGAGAGGAGAGCAGGCGGGGTAAGGCGTGGCTGCCACCCACCCCTTACCCCACCCCACGGCACCCCTGCCCTGGGCCAGCCATCACCCGTGGGGGAGTGTCTTGCCTTGTTGGAAATGGTGCTCCACTTGCAGATAACGTCGCAGGAGGTCCAACACCACTGTCTTCATGTAGCCGCGGGTGCCGCTGCGGTACCTGGTGGGGCGAGGCCATGAACACTCAGCTCCTGCCAGGCTTTCCACGTGGTTCAGGCCCCCAAGGGCTTGCACGCTGGAAGCTTGGGACCCAGCGTCATGATACCGACCTTTGAAGGACCTTTGAGAGCTAGGGGTTGGTGCGGGCATACTGGGTCATGACCACCTTTGTGAAAGGGGTTATTATAAGAGAGAGCAGAGGAGGTGGGCCTGGGGCGGGGGGTGAAATGCCTGCATTCCCCACCATAGTGCCTGCATCTGCCTCATGACTCCAGCTCCCTGCTAATTCCTTGTTTCTTTTTGAAGGGGAGAGTGAGAGAGAAAGAGAAATCTTCCATCCTCTGATTTACCCCCTAAAGACTGCAATGGTGGGGCAATAAGATTTCCAACTAGTGTCCCAACAGGGGATGCTGACATTGCAAGTGGCAGTGTAACTCCCTGGCCGCCACACCAGCCTTCGCTCCTTGCTAATTAAGATCCCAAGAGGCAGCAGTGATGGCCCAAGTAACTGAGCTCCAGCCACCCACCTGAAAGACCTGAATTAAGTTCTTGACTCCCTGCTTTGGCCCAGCCCAGTCCTGGCTGTTGTGGGCACATGAGAGATGATTGGGACAGGACTCTTTCTCTCTACATGATTTATAAATGCACGTGTGAATGAACAGTGAACCTCATTCTCTTGCTTCCTCTGAACACATGCCAGTGCTCTCTCTCTCTCTCGCTCGCTTGCTCTCTCTCTCTCACACACATCATGGGATGCCATTCACCATACTTGCTGCACCCAGAAGACATAAACTAGCACCTTGCCTTGGTATGTCATCCAGTCTCAAGGATGGACCACAGCGACACAAAAGGGACAGACACGTCCAGTGTCCATTGCGCCTGACTGTCTCTAGCCAGGGTGTTCGTGACTTTCAGAAGGGGAACATAGCAGTCAAGTGCTGGGGGGGCCGGGCTCTCTGCTTCTTGGGCTTACAAGGGACATGGAGTCAGATCTTTGGCACTCACTCTGCAGGCAAGGGGAACAGGGACTCGCCTGAGGTGTCACATCACACCAGGGGGTCAAGCTGGGGGTACAATCCAAGCCCGGCTCTTGGGGTGGGGCCTACTTGACCACAGAGGGAAGAAGCTGAAGAACTGGGGTGCTGAAACACACAAGTCAACTCGGGCAGGCTTTCTCCAGTAATACAAGCACCAATCTGGGTGGCTGCTCTACTTCCAGCTCCCTGCTAAGGCATCTGGGAAGGGAGCAGGTGACGGCACAAGTGCTTAGGCACCTGCAGTCACATGGGAGACCCGAATGGAGTTCCTATGACAGGAAGTCATCGATAGCCCTACATTCTATACTCCAGCAGCTTCTGCTGGTGTGCGTGTATGTGACTGATTGTTTCAAATCCACAAACGTTGGGCCTGGCCTGGTAGTCTAGTGGCTAAAGTCCTCGTCTTTCATGCACCAGAATCCCATATGGGCCCTGGTTCTAATTCCAGCTGCTTCACTTCCCTTCCAGCTCCCTGCCTGTGGCTTGGGAAAGCAGTCAAGGATGGCCCCAAGCCTTGGGCCCCTGCACCCACCTAACAGACCCGGAAAAGGCTCCAGGCTCCTGGTTTCAGATTGGCTCAGCTCCAGTCAAAACAGCCTCTTGGGGAGTGAACCAGCAGAAAAATGATCTTTCTCTCTGTATCTCATTCTCTCTCCATCTCACTCTCTCTGTATCTCACTCTCTCTGTATATCTGACTTTCCAATAAAAATAAATAAATCCTTTTTTTAAAAAAAATCCATGAACGCTGTTACTCTGTCTTGACAACAAAGCTCTCTTGCTAAGTGGATTTTTCGCCACAAACAGGATAAACTCTTCTTCTCATTAGGATAATTCTCCAGGGCTGGTGTTGTGGAACGGCAGGTAAAGCCATTGCCTGCAGTGCTAGAATCTGATACGGATATTATCTCCTGTTCTGGCTGCTCCACTTCCAAACCTGCTCCCTGCTGGTGCATTTAGGAAAAGCAGTGGAAGATGGCCCAGTGCCTAGGACTCTGCGACCCACACAGAAGATCTGGAAGAAGCTCCTGGCTGTGGCCTGGCACAGCACCAGCGATTGTGGCCATCTGGAGGTCGAATCAGCATACGGATGATCTCTCTTTTTTTTGCCTCTGTAACTTTGACTTTCAAATACAAGATGAATCTTTTTTTTTTTTTTTTTTTTAAAGATTTATTTTTTATTATTTTTTATTGGAAAGGCGGATATACAGAGAGGAGAGACAGAGAGGAAGATCTTCCGTCCGATGATTCACTCCCCAAGTGAGCGCAACGGGCCGATACTATGCCGATCCGAAGCCAGGAGCCTCTTCCGGGTCTCCCACACGGGTGCAGGGTCCCAAAGCCTTGGGCCGTCCTCGACTGCTTTCCGGGGCCACAGGCAGGGAGCTGGAAGGGAAGCGGGGCTGCCGGGATTAGAACCGGCGCCCATATGGGATCCCGGGCGTGCAAGGCGAGGACTTAACCACTTGCGCCACCGCGCCGGGCCCCAAATACAAGATGAATCTTTAAAAAGCAGCTCTCTAGTCGGCTATCCCTGTTGCAGAGCTACCTGAGATAGAACGCAAACTACCCAATGACTTTCCCAAGCAACAATTTCCACAACCACAATGACCAACAATTCATGCAGTGTCATGTCCACAAGGTCATGTCATCTCATGGTCACATGGTCAAGCCACTGAGTTGTCCTGAGGTGTCAGCCCTTTCACAAAACTGACCCAATTGTTACTCCAGAGGAATTATTACATGAAGAGTTTGCATTCCCATTTTAACCACTGACAGACTGAGGCACACAATGTTGAAGTCCAGCCCAGGGTTTGCATTAGTAATGGTAGGCCAGCCAGCTCCACAATGTACTTCCTGTCGGTGTGTGTCTGTCCTTAAAGGAGCCCCAGGGAACAGGTGACTGGCCCAGACTGGGACACCCACACCCCTCAATAGAGTCCCTGGGTTTGAGTTCCAGCTCTGCTCCTGACTCCAGCTTCCTGCTAATGCAAACCCTGGGAGGCAGTGGGGTGATGGCTCAAGTAGCTGGGTCCTTGGTTCCAGCCTGGCTCAGCTCCAGCTAATACAGGCATCTGGGGAATGAACCAACACATGGGGCACGCTCCATCTCTCTGCTTTCCAAATAAAGAAATCAACAGTTTGAACAAGGCAGGTCATATAGAAGCACAAAGTGTGACAGCATGGAGCAGCGGCCCAGGATGAAAGGTGGGTCGACTCTGACAGGTGCGACAGCTCTGGGGTGGCGGCTGCAGCCCTAGGAGCCTGGGACTCACCTCTGAACCAGCTGCACAATGCTCTGTGTGTTCATGAAGAAGACCTCACGGTCGGCCTTGCGCTGCAGTGTGGCCGCGTGGCAGTCCAGGATGGTGGCTATCTGGTCGAGCAGAGAAGACAGGGTGAGTGGGACCACGTGGAAGCCAGCTGGAGGGATAACCAGAGCTCCCAGCGAGGCCCCTGCCGAGCCTCACTTGCACACCTTAAATCCCAGCCCCGACCGCATGCATCTCTCAATGTGCCATGCCTGAGGATGCTCCAGAGTTCAAAATGACAATGACACAAAGAGGGGCCCGTGTTCCTGCCTGTGGCCCCTGCGAGGTGTGCAGAGTGTGGCTGGTTCCCACCGGGGCACAGGGGCACACAGGTGGGGGCTGGCAGAGCACCTGTCTCCACCCTTAGCATCCCTGTTGGGGGGTGGGCAGCAAAAATACTGCAGGGGGTCGGGGGAAGTCCTGCCTCAATGACAACTTCCTGAGAGTCCCCAAGAAGCTGGCCTTTGCGCTTCATCTCTGAGCTGTGACACATAAGCTACAGTGTCCTGTGTGTGCAGTGGCCTTTAGGGTGGCCGAGGGCTGAGCTACCAGCATTGCCACGTGGTTCTAGGGTGTCTTCATGGTCCCTAACAAGAGGTTTCACCCCAGGAGCAGTTCCTCTTCCTCGTCGCCTCTCCCTGCATCCTGGCCCCAGCAACTGCACGTGGACTTGTGGAATCCTTACACCGGCCTGCGCTGCATGTTTCATGTGCCTGTGATTCCCACATTACGTGGTCTTTCGTGGCTGGCTTCTTTCCCCTCTCCTTTCCCCCGCTGGGGGCAGCATGAATCTGCACTTAACTCTTCATGACAGAATGCTAACCCAGCCTCCAGCGCTGCTGGATGAGCCGGCCTAAGCCAATCCCCTGGCTTCCTGAGTGGCTGGCACGTGAGTGGGGGCGGGATGATGATGGCAGGAACGGGAGGAAGGCAGAAGGTCTCTTCCCAGAGCAAGTTACCTTGAAAATCCTCCATGAAAACAACAACAAGAAGATGAACAGCACGAGGTACAACTCACAGTGAGATGTTACGCTAGTCCGAATGGTCTCCACTGGGGTCTTTCCCCATTTTATTTATTCAAAGTGTGGAGACACAGACATATATGTCTCCTACCTGTTGGTTCGCTCTACAGGTTCCTGCACCAGCCAGGATTAGGTCATGCCAAAGCCAGGACCCAGGATGTCAGTGTGGGTTTCCCACATGGGAGGTGGGGACCCCACTGTCTGAGCCATTCCCTGCTGTCCCCCAGGGTGTGTGTTAGCAGGAAGCTGGGACTGAAACAAGGCGGGGGACAAGGGGTGCTGCTGTCTGAAGCACCATCTAACTGGCTACGCCAAACACCTGTCCCTGGTTCCCACTCTTTCAAAAATATCCTATAAAGCTGGACTCAAGACAACACCTTATAAAATCTAGAGGAGAGGGGGAATGAAACCAGTGCTGCAGGGCCTGGTGCAATGACTCAGCGGCTAAATCCTCGCCTGGCAGGCGCAGGGGTCCCATATGGGCACTGGTTTGTGTCCTTGCTGCTCCACTTCCATTTCAGCTCCCTGCTTTGTGGCCTGACAAAGCAGTAGACGATGGTCCAAAATCTTGAGACCCTGCACCAGGTGGAAGACCCAGAAGAAGCTCCTGGCTCCTGAGCTCCTGGCATTGGGTCAGTTCAACTCCAAATGTTTCAGTCATCCATCATCCGGGGAGTGAACAAGCAGATGGAAGATCTTTCTGTCTCTCTTTCTCTCTGCTAAATCTGATTTTCCAGTAAAAATAAATAAATCTTAATTTTAAAAATAATTGTTGCATATCAGTAAGAAAAGCTTGGGATTTCCCTAATGGTTTCGGCTGATTTGTGTGTTTGTTTTTGGATAAGTGCCCACTCTCTTTGCATCGAGTGCTTGCTTCCTTGCTGCTTGGGCTTGACCCCTGAAGACTGTTCACATTCATCCGCACAATTGGGGCTTGCAAAGAAATGCTGGCGGTGGGCGGGGCTCCCACAGAGAAGACCCTAATTCAAACTGTGACCGCCCCCACAACATCTGGAGCTGTAAGTAGTCTTCAGGAAATCCCCGAGCGTCCCAGGAGGATCACGCACCTGCTGGCTGGGGAACTGGCACAGCACCGAGGTGATGTTGCTGGCGTACTGGGCCATCACCCTGCGGACCGCCTTCTCCACGGGTGCTGGGATGCGGCCCGCCACGCTCGTCATGATCTCCTGCAGCTCCAGCAGCGGCAGCGACGGGTGCCGGAGTGTCATCATCAGCTTCTGCACCCACTCCTTGAGCTGCAGCGGGGGACCTGAGCATCAGCCCCAGGCCCTACCCCAGGCCCAGGTCCCACCTCTCACCACCCAGCACCCAATACAACGTGACCCATCTAGGCCCCAGGCACATGCTGAGTGACCGGACATTTAGGACCAGTGGCCGCCACCACAGTCTAGGATGGGCTGGGCCTTGTGCATGTATCTGGGAAGCCAACCTGGTGTGAGGTTGACACAGGCTCTGTGATGACACCTGTGGGCCAGGGTTGGACCAAGCCAACACCAGGAGCCAACAAGTCAAATCAACAGCATGGGTCTCAACCATCCAAGCCACTAGCTCTTATCTCCCAGAGTGTACCTTAGCAGAAAGGTGGGACTGGGCATGGAGCCAGAACTCAAATCTAGGCACTGCATCAGGCAGCAGCCTAACCCCTGCCCCCAATACCCACCCCATAAACTTACAGCTTAACTCCACTTCTCATAAGCTTTGTAAATTATGCTTCCCATTAAAACAACAACATAACATGCAAATGCAGGCCATTTAGCTCCTAAGGCTCACTAGCTGCCCTGTGCCTCTTCCAGAGTGCCTGGGTAGCATCTGGGATGGTCTCCAACTTGGAACATCTATGATGTCATTCCCAGAGGGTGGCACTGGAGGTTCAGTCGTAAACCAACACACACAGTGGTAAAGAAAAAAACACGGCATGTCCATCACCATGAGGCAGCATGGCCCAGGGGTTAAACACACAGAACCAGAATCCACAAAACCAAGGTTTCCTTTCAATCAACATGTGCCGGTTCACATGTGAGTCCTGGCTGGCTGAGAGCACGTATGACGCTAGGCTTGGAGGTCAGGGCGACTGCCACTGACTTTGCCATCACCACTCGCACCGTCAATGAGATGTATAGTTCCTATACAGACAGCGATGCACCTGCAGGGATGTGATCAGCCATGCTAACTCAAGAATCTTGGCTGTTTACAAGGAGATCTGTAAACCAGTCATTCATTTATCACTCGAGAGTAAGTGGACATCGGGCAGGGCCCCTGGGGTGGGCAGCGGCAAGTGGTCTCTGTTTCTGAATTGAGGGTCCCCCTCCCCTATCTCATGAGGAGAGCAGGGCCCACACTTGACTCACTTCCTCCCTGAACTCACAGCTCCACAGGCCCACTGGAAGCTCACCAGCCAAGCCCCTGGCATCACACATGCACCCTCTGGCCTGCTCACATGCACCTGCTGCTCCTGGGGCAGGGCCACGGGTGGGGGTGGTTCTCCCTCCCCGGCTGGACTCACCTTTTTGCTGAATATGGGCTCTGGGAGACAGTAGCCACTCATGACGTTGGTCAGGTTTTCTAGAACATTGTGGAAAACCTGATGCAGCTTCTCCCCAAGGATGGGCAGAGTTTGCTGGGCGGGGAGCTCTCCTCTGAAGGGCTCAGCCTGAGGAGACACAGGAAGAGCCAAAGGTCAAGGTCACCACAGTACCCTGGAGGACACTAAAGGACCAGGGAGGGGTTTGGGCAGACCTTAGGCTTTAGGATGCAGTCAGCAGGAGAGGAGATGGGGAATGTGTGTGCATGTACATTTTTTAAATTTTATATAGTGATTTCTTTAAAAAATTTACTATTTTATTTGAAAGACAAATTTACACAGAAGAGAAACAGGGAGATCGTTCATCCACTAGTTTACTCCCCAAATGGCCACAACAGTCAGAGCTGAACTGAGCCAAAGCCAGGAGCCAGGAGGGACCAGAGGATCTAGACGCTCCTCCTCTGCCTCCCCAGACCACGAGCAGAGAGCTGGGTCCGAAGCAGAGCAGCCAGAAGGAGAATCAGCATGCCTATGGGATGCCAGTGTCACAAGTGGATAATTAGCTTGTTATGCCACCATGCCACCTGCTGGTGATTTCTTTATTTGTAAGGTGCAAAATGACAGACAGGTAGAGGCAGAGGAACAGAGAGAGTCTGAGAGATCGTCCATCTACTTGGTCATCCTTCAAACACCTGCCACAGCCGGGACCGTGCCTGGCCAAAGTCAGGATCCTACACATCTCTTTCAAAGGGTGGCTGAACAGAGATGCCGCAGGAGACAGGACAACTGTGACAGGACACACAGGCAAAGCAGGAACCTAAGAGAGAATGCCGGAAAGCTGGGCAAGTCGTCCGCCCATGTTCACAGCAATGCTATGAGGAGGACCAAGTAAAAAGGGTGCGGCCACCTGGTGCTTCTGCCGTCGGGATGAACAGTCTGACGGGCAAGGAGCAGGAGTCTCCCTGAGCAGGTGCAGGACCCTCCCCAGCAGACCTGAGCCAGCCAGGGCACGTGGGCAGCAGCGTCACCTACCGGGCGCACTTTAGAAGGGTCATCGAGCTCCAGCCGAGCCACCACGCAGCCGGCTTCCAGCACGGCCCCTGGCCGCTTGATGTACTTCACCCGGCCGCTTTCCTGCACGTTCAGCGTCATGATCATCTTCATCACCTGTAAGGCAGACAGAGAGACTGAGACAGAACCCCAGCAGGGCTGGCTGCATGTGGGACACCCCGACTCACCCAGGCCTGGCCACAGTGCAACAGGGGCTGCATCATCTAAATACAGCCAATTTCCTGGGAGGACCATTTCCTTGGGTGCCTGCTGTATGCCATGCGTGGTACGGTCTGTCTATTCTCGCAGCAGGCAAAGTCAGCCAATGGGGACAGGTGGGAGCCAGGTACTGTGCCCGAGTAGCAGACAGGGAACTCAACAGCACCCCTCCAGTGTCTGCAGGGAATTGGTCCCAGAACACTCTCCCACCCCCAACACACCCACACAGATGTTAAGGTCCATGGGTGCTCAAGCCTGTTCCATAAAACGATGTAGGATTTGCCTAGCAACAACATGCATTTGCCTCCTAAGGGAGACTCAGGGACCAGGACAGCACCAGGGAGCAGGTGCGCAGGGCAGGGCAGATGGGCTCCAGAGTCACCTCCATCTCAGCATAGCTGCTGCCGGCCTCCACGTGGCCCCCATCCTCTATTGTATACTGCATCAGCTTCCCCGCTGACGGCGACCTCAGCACCGTGGGGTCGTTCTCCTTCTCGAACACGCATGTCTTGTTGCCAATGGTGATCCGGTAACTGGGAGACGGCAGGTAAGGGGTGGGAGACAGGCAGTTAGCAACACCTCCCCCTTGCCTGAAGGCAGCCAGGCACACCTGGCTGCGTGACCATGGGGACCAGCTCCCACATGGGGGCATCTGATGGCCGTGGCTGTCACAGACACGCTGGCAGTGAGTTGGGCAAATAGAGCAGGGTGCCCATTTACTAGCTGAAAACCGGGTCCTATCGCTGACATATTTCCCACAGGCCCTGGCCTGAGAAAATAATCAATAAACATGATTTGGTCTATACTGAGTAAGGTAGAGTGTGCATTTTCTGACTATACCAGGGACACATGGGAAGAGCCCCTCAGATCCTGCATAGCAACAGGTGTTGTGGTGCAGTGTGCTAAGCCGCCACTTGCGGTATCCGGATATCATATTGGAGTGTGTGGTTTGAACACAATCACTCTACAGATGATGGTCCAAGTACTTGGATTCTTGCCACTCATGGGGAAGACCCATATGAATTTCCTGGCTCCACCAGCCTGGCCCAGCCCTGGCTTTTGTAGGCATTTGGGAGTGAACTAGCAAACGGAAGATCTGTGTGTGTGTGAGTAAGATTTATTTATTTTTATTGGAAAGTCAGATTTACAGAGAGAAGGAGACAGAGAGAAAGATCTTCTGTCTGATGATTCACTCCCCAGTAGCTACAAAATTTGGAGCTGAGCCAATTCCAAGGCAGGAACCAGGAGCTTCTTCAGGGTCTCCCACGTGGGTGCAGGGTCCCAAGGCTTTGAGCCATCCTCTGCTGCTTTCTCAGGCCACAAGCAGGGAGCTGAATGGAAAGTGGGGCAGCCAGGACACAAACCTGTGCCCATATGGGATCCCAACACTTGCCAGGGGAGGATTAGACAATTAAACCATTGTACTGGGTCCTGGAAGATCTACTATCTGCACTTCACCTTGTCATTCTGCCTTTCAATTAAATAACTTTTTAAAAAATGTCTTGAATATTCTTGGCAAAAGAAATAAGCTACAAGAGAAATTTTTAAAACATACCACCCCTTTAGTATTCATGGTAGCCAAGATATGGGATCAACCTGGATGACAACTGACACGTGATTGGATGAGAAAGAGTATATGCACTAGACTATTACTCAGCCATAACAAGGGCAGATTCCTACTACTTGTGGCCTCACAGAGGAACCAGGAGGACCTTATGAGAGGTGAAGAAACAGGTGCAAACAGACACATCACACAACCTCACTGATACCAGGAAGCTAAAAACGTTGGCCTCACAGAAGTAGTACTGATAGGATTGTTGGGGAGGGTCGGGATGGGAAAGGGAAACAGGCAGTGAGCAGTTAGTGGTGCAGCTGCAAGGGAGAATGTTCCACAGTACCATGCAACAGCACATCACTGTCCACTTCCAAGTGGCTCGTAGAGAGGGGCTGGGGTGCCCCCCAACTCACAGAGATGCCAGCTGGGTAGCAGGGCCCCTACACTGGAGCCTTCACCCACAGCTTCCCATGGTGCACATTAGCAGGGAGTGAGGATCGAAAGTGAGGTCTGACTTGTACCCAGTCCCTCTGATAGGGGATGTGGGCACCCCAAACAACACACAGCCATGAAGTGCAGGTGCCACCCTGTGCTGTGGGCACTTGAATGTATACTTCTCCATGTTGCTACCCATGTCCTAACCTCCCTCCACCCCTCCTCCCCAGCCTAACAGTCAGAAGTTTAAGTCCACAGTAAAAATTTCCACACCAAAGAGAGAACACTCATCGCTTAAACGTTCTATATCTGGCTTATTCCATTTAAACAAAACGACCTCCAATTCCAGTGATATTGCTAAAAAATAAAGGGTTTCCATCCCTCATGATGGCTGGTCAATATGCCAGTTTGCGGTCCGTGATCCATTCAACCAGCTTTTATTTCTGACCCCCAGGGCCGTGAGGTGAGTGTGCCCCGCTCAGCGCGGGAGTCGGCCCCCACGCACCTGTCCACCTCCTCCTTCATGTAGGTGGTGTAGCTGCTGCCGTTGTAGGAGAGCAGCAGCCCCCCATCGTTGAGCCGGTGGGCGTCGATCTCGATGTGGCAGTTGTTCATGATGAGTACGAACATGGTCAGAGACTGCCGGGCCACCTGAGGAAATAGGCTCGTGTCAACACCATGCCCAAGACGTGAGTCCACGGTGCCATGGGGCCCCTCTGACAGTGCATACGGCTAGCGTCCACTGTGGGTGTAGCAATCTCTCTCTCTCTCTGCTCTCTCCTCTCCTGCTCCTCAAGGGGTAGCTGTTGATTGCCTTGGAGAGGACTGTAGCCAGCTGCCCCTGGCTTCAGCCTCAGGTAGGGACACCCTGCTGGCAGACACTGGGGCTCCTGCCCTCGGTGAGCCTATCCTGGAGACCCCACCATCAGTCTGGTATCTCCACTCAGTGTCCATGCTGAACCCCTGAGCACTCCTCCATGATGGGGTTAGGAGGTGGGGGCCTCTGAGGGAGGAACTAGATCATGGGAGTGCAGTCTTGCATTTGGGTTGAGTATGTGGATAGCAGAGGTCCCTTCTGGAGTTCACAGCAAGCAGGTGCAAGTGGCCCTTTGCAGACCATGACCCTGCCTCAGGGCCTTAGCTTTGACCTGCAGCCCCAGGGAATGGTGAGAGAGAGGCACTGCTGTGATTTGCCAGCCATCAGCAGCATTTCATCAGACAAGCTCAAGCAGACCAAGGCCCTGGCACACGAGCTCAGGCATTGCTCCCTGCCTGGGCTCCCTATCCAGGGCCATAGGGGAGGCAAGATGACACTGGGGAGGGGCCTGGACTCCAATCCAGCTCTGATGTTCCACCTGGCTGGGACATCAGTCCCACCACACCCCGCTGGGGTCAGGGGCTGCTCACTGTAGGTGCTCTCCCTACATGTGCATCTCCGGGAATGTACCTACAGATGCACTAAGCTCCAGAGGCCCCAACGGGGTACACAGAGACTCCCCATAGAGGCCGGTAACCACAAAGGGGTCCAGGAAAGTGGTGGTGATCCTGTGCATAGGGAATCGGTGCACGCTCACCAAACAACAATAGCCTTGTCACCATCTGCAGGAAGTTCCCTCTGCCTTCCCCCTATGCTGTGCCACCTCTACGGCCTTGCTAGAACCCCAGTGCACAGCTTTAGGGTCTCAGCAGATGGAGTTAGCTAAGAGGATCTCCTACTGCGTGGGCTCTAAATCCAACTGGATTAGATGATCTTAGGAAAGGAGATGTGGACAAGGGACTAACCAATACACACACACACACACACAGTGGCAAGAGGGCCACAGGAAGACAGAAGAAATGGAGGGGGAAGCAGGGGGCCCACCAGCCAGGCAAGGCTGGCAAGTGGTAGGAGACAGGGAGGCCCTGCCTCTACGGTCACGTGGATGTGGGACTTCTGAGCCCCACACTGTGAGGGGACAAATGTCTGTGCTTGCGGTCAGCAGTGCGGCATGCTCTGTGGTGGCGGCCACAGGACACTGAGAGCAGCTGCACGGTGCCCTCCGCATCTTGCCTGACCACACCTCCTGACACCTGCTGCAGTTAGGTTCCAAAGTCATGGACAACGTGGGGATTTCTAGGTAACTGAGTACTCAGATCCAAGCTCAGGGTATGCCCCGCAGATGAGGCAAAACCTTGAGCGCCCCAAAAGGTTTGGGGACTTCAGAGAAACATGGGGGACTTTACCTTGAGGATGTACTTGACACCTCCATAAATTAACTCCACATCCACGATGTTCAGCAGGGAATCGGCGGGAAGGACCTGGCCCCTGTAAGAGAACAGAGGCCTGCGGGCAGCCTGGGGAGGGGCTGGGAGCGCAGCAGCCCCCTCCTCTGGATTTTAAAAAGCACCCCAAGGGGGTGCATGTTAAGTACAGCAGCCGAAATGCTGCATGGCACATGTGCATTCCACACCACAGTGCCTGGGGTTCGAGTCCCTGCTTTGCCTTCTGCTAATGCACACATCCTGGAAGGCAGCAGGTGATGCTTCTGAACTTAGATCCCAGCCACCCACAGGGGAGACCTAGAGTGAGTTCCAGGCTCCTGCAGGTATTGCAGACATTTGGAGAGTAAAATAGCAGGTAGATGTGTGTGTGTGTGTGTGTGTGTGTGTGTGTGTGTGTGTGTGTGTGTGTGCTCTTGCTTGTCAATGAAATAATTTTAAAAAATAATTTTAAAAATGTAATCTCATCTGGCAAAGCTCACTGCACTAAAACAGAGAGAGTGAGACAGTGAGAGATCTTTCATCTGCTTGGTTCAGACCCCAGAGGCCACAATGGTTAGCACAGGGCCATCCTGAACCCAGGAGCTTCTTCTAGGTTTCCCATGTGGCTACAGGGGTCCAAACACTTGGGCCATCTTCCACTGCTTTTCCCAGGCTATTAGCAGGGAGCTGGACCAGAAGTGGAGATATGAACCAGTATCCATGTAGGATGCCAGCATCATGAGCAACCAGCCATTCAGTGCCAAGGAAGGGAGGTTTCTAAAAGGCTTTTCAAGAACAGGATGATTTCTGTTGGGAGTATCCCGTATTCCGGAATCCTGCCAACTCCTTATGAGAGAAACCAGCACTGGCCTGTGACCCAGTCACAGCCCCAAGCACTGAAGACACTCTCCCCTCATCCTCTTTCTCATTTCATGGACTTTGTCCCCTGCCCCTGCACAGCTGGCAACACCTGGCCAAGCAGTTGAAGAGCTAAACCTGGCACCCAGAGGACAGCGGTCACAGACACCACCAACCCTCACCATGCACAAAAAGCCCCTCTACAGAAAACTGCCCAGCCCAAAGCGTCCACAATGGGGAGGCAGAGAAGCCCCACCCATCCAGAGAGCAGGCACCTGATTCCTCTCCACTCCAGTCCATTACATCAGACACCTGGGAGAGAAGCCAGTAGAAGTGACCCTTCACCTGCTTTGCTCCCCAAATCCACCTCCTTGGGCTCTGAACCCTGCTGTGGCAGTACGGTGCAGCCTGAACAAGTCAGCAGGAAGCTGTACAGACCTGGTGACTGTGGCCTTGACCTTGAGAGCCTCCCTCCCCTATTCCACACCCTACTCTTACACTCAGCATTCTCAAGAGTGACTCAGGTTTATGGGAGGGGATTTCCTCTGCACACACACACACACACACACACACACACACACACACGGACACACACACACACACACACACACACACACGGTCATATGCCCTACCTTTCCAGGGAGTGCAAGAAGTCTGTCATACAGGTTCTAAACATTGCATCGGCCACGTTCAAAGCCCCGCACACCACCCCGAGCATGACGTCGGGTTTCTCAGCCTGGAGGAGACACTGAGCTTCAGTCCCCAGGCCATGCCCTCCCACCGAGGCAGCCACCTTTTCCTGCCCTCCTGACCTGCACTTTCTCGGCGATGAGGTGGTCCAGCCAGCCCGTGTCGATGTCGTTACTCTGGAAGCTCTCGGTCTCCAGGAGGTTGATGAGATACTCCACTGTGGTCCTGAAGTCGCCACGGATGGACAGCTCCTTCAGCGCCACCACCATGTTCCTGATGGGACCGCGAGCAGGGGGGTCATTGGCCAGAGCCACGCCCACAGTTCAGGGGTGTGGTACGAAGGGGAAGGGTCACTCCCAGACCAGGGTTCTCAGAGCGCAGGCAGGAGGGGTGAGCTGGACGGCACAGGTGTGTCCATCTAGTGGCCCCTGGACAAGTGACAACTGTGCTTTGGGCCTGGATTTCTCAGTTCTGTAACACACATGGCAGGCACGTGCCTGGCAGAGCTGGGAACCAGGGCTGCCGGCACAGGGCTCAGGATGGTGAGCAGTGTGCCCAGGGTACGCTCCAAGAAATTCAGGCTCCCTGTGAAATGACACCCACAAGGGAACAATTTATCAAACTGACACTCACATTTACATTGACATTTCAGCTACAGGCCTCAGTGCCTTCTAAGTCTCTACAACACCTGGAAATTCTTCAGTTAGAACACAGAAATTCAAGTTAGAACACTCAGCATAGGCACTGAGGGATAATGGGTTAAGCTGCCATCTGCCATGCTGGTATCCATATGAATGGTAGTTCAAGTCCTGGCTGCCCCACTTCCAATCCTGCTCCCTGCTAATACACCAGAGAAAGCAGTTAAAAGAGGGTCCAAATCTTGGGCACTTAGCCCACGTGAAAGACCTAGATGGGGCTCCTGGCTCCTGGCTCCTGACTTCAGCCTGGCCCAGCCTTGGCTACCACAGCCATTTGAGAAATGAACTAGCAGACAGAAGGTCTCGCTCCAACTCTACTTTCCAAATAAATAACTATTAAAATAAATAAATAAAGTTAAGGCTCTGGACTTGTGGTACCTCATGGGTCTCCGGTAAGAGAAGGGCTGGGCTTCGAGCCCAAGGCATTTACACGAGCTGGCCCTGCACACCACTGCCTAGGTCTTCCACAGTGCAGGTACAGAGGAGGGAAGAAGCGGGGAGGGCAAGGTGGAGGAAGGGGAGGAAGGGGAGGAAGGGGGCTGGCAGGCAATACTGACGAAATGGCCTCTTCCCGGTTCTCTCCCCAGGAGAAGCAGTGGCCAAACTGGGAATCGGCAAACTCGTGCAGGCCCCCGGCGGCTGCCACGCTGAAGTAGCCCCATACATTCTTGTTGCTGCGGAAGTTCAGCTCCTGCACGGTCCCTGAGCTCGGCTTAAACCCCTGGAACCCAGACGGGAAGATAGTGAAAGGGAAGCCATGACTTCAGATCGATTGGTTCTCATCCCAATTCAGGTCTGGAACGAGCCCAGAACTCCTAAGGCAACCTAAAGCTTAGAGGGATCCAGGAAACGTGGGTACCTCCTAGCACGGGGGTGGGGGGCATGTCCAGGCATGGTGGAAGCACAAGAGTGCATCAACACAGGCGATTTTTACTTAAAAAACAAAAACTGTAAAATAATGATAAGGAGGAGGAGGCGGAGGAGCTGGCCATGTCAGCATCATATATGAGCTCCAGTGTGAATCCTGCCTGCTCCACTTCCTATCCAGTTCCACCCGGGAAAATGGCAGATGATAGCTCCACAATTCTCAGGCCCCTGTCACCCATGTGGGAGACCCAGACTGAGTTCTGGGGAGCCCAAGCCCAGCCCAGCTGCAGCTGTGACAGGGGAGGGGTGAACACAGAAGGGCTTGCTTTGTGTCTCTGTATCCCTCTCCCCACCTGGCAAATGAAAATAGCACAAACAGGTCATGTTCGTCTTATAACCTGAAGTTAGATTTGCAATTTCAGAGGATGAAGATGCCCTGGGCAGGGCCCCCACTGATGCTCACTCTCACCCCGATTCCCTTTGCAGGGCTGGTACCACCCCCCACCGCAACCTGCCCCAATGAGAGTTCCAGCTGCCTGGGCCTTTGGTAAACTAGATTCCCCATTCCCGCAGGGTCCCTGCGAGCCTTGGTCCCCTCCGCCAAGCTCCTGTCTCCCATCTTCAGTGTTCTGTTGGCAACTGAGGCACTCAAAGGCATTCTGCTCCCGTCAGTTAGTTGTGTGGAAGTGACCTCTCTGACTCCAAGTTTGTTCAGTGTTACAATCCAGTGTGGAGCTCAGACACACAGGAACGTAAGCAACACCAGCTGGATTGTTATTATTATTATTGAAAACCCACGTAACAGCATCACACAGAGGAATCTGCTGTTACAGGCCAGTCTGCCTCTAGGATACCAAGAAGTGCAGGGAAATCAGAAACTCAAGAATCCTGCGGCTGTCATCCCAAAGATGGCCAGAACCCACCCAACTTCAGCGGGTTCAAGTGGGCAAGCAACGCAGGCCTGTTGGGCCACAACATGTCACAGTGCGTAATGGCAATACCATCACATCATAAGTGAGCACCGAAACATGCATGGGTCCTGTCTGGTGCCTGACTCTGGCCACATGTCCAATAACTGGATTACCAAGACAAATGCCCTCCCCATCCTGCCTTAGTTTCCCCATCTGTAAGCTAGGGTCTCCCTCAAGGCTGAGGCCTGAGCTCCAACCATGCTGCGAAGGCTGACCTCAATGAGAACACAGAGGGGCCCCACACTTGCCTCATCAGGGTTCTCACTGGTGATCCTGGCTGCGATGACGTGGCCTCGGGCGAGGGGAGGGTTGGCAGGGGTGTCGAAACAAATGGGTGTCACCCCCCAAGGTGATTCTCCGTACAGGAGCCGGATGTCCTTCAGCCGGTGCAGCGGTACCCCCATGGCGATCTAAAGTCAACAAGACCGCCCCACGGGCTGTGAGTCACACCAGAGTCCCTACCCCAGGGTGCTAAGCCCAAGCGGTAGATACAAGTGAGGGAGGGGCTCAGTCTACAACTTCAAACAGACTGAGCCCAGGCTGGGGGTGCCAACCCTTGGGCTGGGCTGTGGCAGAAGAAGCCAAGAAGGAAACAGCTATTTTAAGAGTATGCTCTGGGGGGCAGATGGGATGGGGGCAGAGGGAAGGAAAGCTCTAGGGACAACATCAGGTGACAAGGAAACACCAGCACCAGAGAGACCCTGGGGATTCTCAGAGCTGCGACCACAGTAAGGCTAGAGGAGGTTTTGTGAAGGATGCCAGCAAGGCTGAACTTGGAGGAGAGCAAAGCAGGCCTCTATGAGCACCGGCCTTGCAGTGCCACAGGGTTAAGCTGCCACCTGAGACATCCCCATCCCCTGGCAGAGCACCAGTTCCAGTCCTAGCTGCTGCATTTCCAGCCCCGCTTCCTGCCTCCAGGATACTGATTCCAGGGGAAATTTCTATGAAGACCAACACCCCTCGCTCCTTAGATGTATACAGAGCAGAGGTATCTACAGAATCCAAAGAGATGAACAGGAGGCATGAGACATTAAAATCTCATGGCAGAGGGTCCTGCCCGGCATTATGGCATAGTAGGCTAAGCCTCAGCTCGTGATGCTGGCATGCCATATTTGTGCCCGATTCATGGCCTGGTTGCTCCACTTCCCATCCAGCTCTCTGCTTATGGCTTGAGAAAGTGGCAGAGAATGGTCCAAGTCCTTGAGGGTCCTGCACCCATGTGGGGGAGACCCAGAAGAAGCTCCTGGCTTAGGATCCACTCAGTTACAGCTGTTGTAGCCATATGGAGGAGTAAAGAAGCAAATGGAAGATCTCTCTCTCTCTCTCTCTCTCTCTCTCTCCTCTTTGCAACTAAAAATAAAGGTTGAAAACAAATTCTCACAGAGAAGAGATTTGGGGGTGAAGGGAAGATCTTGCAAGCTCCCCAGAAGGTTCCTGGTAAAATCCAGCTGTGAGGCACATCTCTGGGGCTGTGAGTAGGTGCCAGGAGTCCACAGGGGACCTGACATGGTAGCTAATAGCTTCCCACTGAGAAAAGGGGTGCAGTGTCTGCCAGTTTCCCAGATGACCCCAGAGCCAGGCACAGAGAACCAAACCATTTCCCTTCTGGTGGCTGCCCACACCACCCACACATATCAAGCTCAGCACTATCCAGGATGCCCAGCCAAGAATGGGCATGCCCCCCTAGCCTGCTCCGAGCCCATGTCCTTGCCTGCAGCTGGGCAGCCGGCAGGTTGACGTCGGCAATCATCTCTGTGCAGGGATGCTCCACCTGCAGACGAGGGTTCAGCTCCAGGAAGTGGAAGCTGCCGTCCTGGCTGTAGAGATACTCGACCGTCCCCGCACTCACGTAGCCCACAGTCTTGGCCAGGCGGACAGCACACTGCAAAGAAGAAAGGGGAAGTAGAAGCCTAGTGCTTTCTGCTGGGCCCTGGTAGATCAGTTGCTCCGATACACTTGTGTGCTGCTGACCCTCACTGCTGGGGTGGGTCTTGCTCTACCTCTAGAGGCCACCCCCTCACCACCCTGAGACCACACAGAGTGCCTGTGTCAACTCTGAGTGGGGACCAGAGATGGCCTCTCCTCCCTCTCACCACTGCGCTGATAAACTTGGCGAGCGTGTACCTGTTCCATGAACTCGAACACAGCTGGCGTGGCAATGGTGGCCGGCGCCTCCTCGATGATCTTCTGGTGTCGCCGCTGGATAGAGCAGTCACGCCCGAAGAGGGACACGGCATTCCCGTACTGGTCAGCAAGGATCTGCACCTCTAGGTGCCGTGCATGCTGGGCCAGCTTCATGAGAAACACAGGTGAGCCTGGGATCTCACTCTGCACCTGCAGGGGCAAACAGAGACGCTCACTCTTCCCAGGAAAACCAACATCGGGAGGCTTCCAGAAATTTTTAGAAGGAATGGACTATACATTTGTGCTCTCATGCACCCAAATGGGAGACCAAAAAGAAGTTCCTGATTCCTGGCTTCAAGCCTGGCCCAGCTCCCTGGCTTTTGCAGCCATTTGGGGAATGAACAATCAGATGAAAGATCTCTCTCTGTATCTCCCTCTCCATAAATATGCCCTTCAAATAAACAAAACAAATCTTTCAAAATAAGTAAACATACTAACAAAAGCTAAGCCTAAGGATGGCGTTGAGTCTAGCCGTTAGGGCTCTGCTGTTGTCTCGCCCCTGCAGTGTCCAGATCAAGGCACCACTCTACCTCCTGACTGCAGCTTCCTGCTAACATAGACCCTGGATGGCAGCAGGTGATGGCCCAGGTGATCCCCAAGAGCCCCGTGGGAGACCTCAGTGGGGTTTTACTTGATCCAGGCCTCTGGAGGAGAGCACTGGCAGTAGGCAACTCAGTTAGCCTGCCTCTCTCTGTCCCCGCCTCTCAGACACTCCAAAAGAAAAATCATAACAAAATCCAAATAACATTACAAATGGGTATTTTGACCCTGCATCCCAGAAATCATTTAAAGATGTCCTGACTCGTGGATTCCAACCATCTGAGGCAAAGATATAAAGCCAACACAGACAACAGATTTCTAAGGGAGAAAAATAATTCCTGTTTGCTTCAGAATACACGAGTCCTTCAAAGAGTGCATGAAGCAGAACTGAAAGGTAAGTTTATTTTCATTCAAAAAAACTAAAACCCTTACGCAAGCTTGTTCCCAACACACCTTTCTGAGCCCTTCACATGTACAGATTTCAAAATGTGGAGGGGGTACTCTAACATATACTCTTCTTTGAATTCAATTTTCTTTCTTTTTTTTTTTTTTAAGATTTATTTATTTTTACTGGAAAGGCAGATTTGACAGAGAGAAGGAGAGACAGAGAAAAAGATCTTCCATCTGCTGGTTCACTCCCCAAATGGCCACAATGGCCAGAGCTGAGGCAATCCGAAGCCAGGAGCCAGGAGCTTCTTCCAGGTCTCCCACACTGGTGCAAGGGCCAAAGGACTTGGGCTATCCTCCACTGCTTTCCCAGGCCACAGGCAGGGAGCTGGATGGGATGTGGAGCAACTGGGACACAAACGGCATCCATATGGCATGTCAGCACTTGCAGGTTAGCTTTGTGAGCTATGATGCTGACTCTGATAAACTTTTCTTTGAGCCCCATTTTCAACATTTTTCCTGAAGTGGCGCGGTTGAGCACAGCATCAGACTCAGCTCCTCAGGAACCTCCTGTAATCATGCACGGGATGCCGTGCTGCCCACCGCCTGGTTGACACATGTCCCCAAGGCATAGCACCCACCTGTCTGAAGAGCATGGGGAAGTCCTCTGCGCTCTCGGCCTTCCGGATGCCCTTGCCACCGCCACCCTCAGAGGCCTTGATCATCAGTGGAAAGCCAATCTTCTCAGCCGCCTGAGGGGCAAGCAGAGCCCGTCAGAGGACAGCTGGGCCTGGGATGGGGTGGGCATCACCTCCAGGAGGAGGAGAGAAGAAAGCTCCGGGCCTGTACTCACCTCCAAGCCCTCCTCCACATCTTTCACGCAGCCTCGGTCATAGACGTCTTCAGGGACGTGGATGACCCGCCCCTGCTGCAGCCCGTCCTCCTCCCACGCCACCGTCAAACCTGCAGAGGCAGTAGCGCTCAGGAACCTACCCGTGGCCACTCGGCAGAGGGACCACGCCACCTGGAGAGCATGGCCGGGACTGTCCCCCACCCAAGCTCTCTGCAGCCATGACTGATAGATACACCCCTCGGCTTCCCATCTGTGGCTCTGGGTTTGCTTAAGGGCTGATCTGACCTTGACGGAGAACCGCCATGCTTGGGAAGTTCAAGTGGAATTCATCAAGAGCAAATTCCAATTCTATTCCAGGGAGCTATTTCTATCAAAACACATCTTTCCAACCAAAAGCCAACACTCTCCGAAGTGAACACTGAATCCTTAGAGAAAGTGACTTCACAGGAAAATCCCTGAGACCTCTCCCTTATGGAGGTTTTAATTTGTCCCTAAGATTCCACTCGGATGGATTTCTCCTGAGAAAATGATGAATGAGCATCTGTAGATTGAATGAAAGGACTATCCAGGCTCTGCAACCAAACCATTCCACTTGCGGAGTGATATAGCCTGCTCGGGTGACGCGGTTTTACCAACACAGCCTCCTGCCACCGCAGCTGCCTCCACGAGCAAGGCTGGGTGAAGATGCTGCTTCAAGATAAAGCTTGAAGAGAAGCTTCAAGGTCCCTTACCACTTCCACTCCAGGGCAGCGTGGGAATCTGCAGGGTCTGGGCCACGATGGTGGAGGCGATCTTGTCTCCCAAGGCCCACATGGCCTCACTGGGGGGACCTGAGGGATCCAGGGAGAGAAGGACAGAATCTAATCAGCTGGAAGACACTGGTGGCCAATCCCATGCACAGGGACAGGTCCTGCACTGTGGGGTCTCACACCTGGGAGAGTCTGTTTGCTGAACCAGAGGTGAGGGGTTAACTGTGTGATCGTGGGGGTCTGCGAAATGGCTCAACTGGCTCATCCTCTGCCTGCAAGTGCCAGCATCCCATATGGGTACCGGTTCATGTCCCAGCTGCTCCACTTCCTATCCAGTTCCCTGCTTATGACCTGGGGAAGCTGTGAAGGATGGCCCAAGTCTCTGAGACCCTGCACCCATGTGGGAGACCCGCAAGAAGCTCCTGGCTTCAGATTAGCTCAACTCTGGCCATTTGAGGAGGGAACCAGGAGATGAAGGATCTTTCTCTCTATTTCTCCTTCTCTCTGTAAATATACTTTTCCAATAAAAATAAGTAATATGTAAATATATTTTTAAAACTGTGTGATGGTAAATAACCCCTGAAATTCACCAGGACACACCATCAGCACAACCTCAGTCAGACCTCTGTATCTAAGGGCTCCACACTGTGTGTTCAGCTGACAGCTGACCACGGACAGAAATTAGTTTGAGAAAACTGCACGGGGACCAGGTAAAGCCACAGTCTGAGACGTTGGCCTCCCACCTAGGAGCACTGGTTTGAATCCTGACTGCTCTGCTTCGATCCAACTTCTTACTAATGTGCCTGGGAAAGCAGCAGAGGATGGCCCAAAAGCTTGGCCCGCTGCCACCCAGGTGGGAGATCTGGACTGAGTTCCTGGCTCCTGGCTTCAGCCTGGCCCAGCCTCAACCACTGTGGCCATTTGGAGAGTAAACAAGCAAATGGAATAGTTCTCTCTCTTTCTCTCTTCTTATCACCCTGCCTTTCAAATAAGCAATCTGAAGGGAAAATGACATGTTCACATTGCTTGTCTCATCAGGAACCCTGAACAATGCAATGTAACAAGGACTCACACAGCACTGACCCAGTGTAAAGGATGGTAAGTCTTTTAAGATGACTTTAGAATGGGTGTGCGCTGCCTGCAAATCCACACCATTTCAGAGACAGAACCTGAGCAGGTGTGGATGAAGGTGTTGGAGGAAGGGGCCCTAGACCCAGGCTCCCAAGGACCCCGAGTCGGGGAGTGCACACAGGCACAGCTGACAGTCACAGAACCTAGAAACAACAGGTGGGCAAACAGCTTGTGGTCAGTCAGAAGGGGGGCTAGGGAGCTCTGGTCCCCAGTGGCTAGAGACCATCTAAAAATCTGGACACCCTGGGAGAAGATATAGGCTTTTTAGAAAAAAAAATCTGAACATGGCTAACACCATGGTATCACCAAAAACACCAGTGGGTGTCTGCTTCCGTTACATCCACCTGCTGACATAACCATGGCAACAGCTGCTAAGTGTCTGACCCAACCTCAGACACACCTGCTCCTCACAGAAGGGTAAGAAAGGAATTCAAACAGAACCTGTTCCCCACACTGACTTTCTGGGACAGGACTAGCAGGAGAAGGGGACCCAGCTGAGTACTCGGATCAGTGTGGAGATGGACACTACCTAAGAAGGCAATCCCATGCTTGCACAGTAGCTCCGGCAGCTTGGGGTTTTCGGAGGCATGGCCCCAGCCAGCCCACACGGCCTGCAAACACACAGAAGGGTAAACAGACATCATCCTTCAAGAACTTGCCTCCAGGGCGAGCGTCTGGCACAGTGGTTAACTTGTCCCTTGGTACCCTAGCATCCCATTTGCAAGCGTCCAGATTCAAGGCCCAGCTCTGCTCCTGACATCAGCTTCCTTCCAACACACACCCTGTGATGCAGCAGTTGGTAGCACAAGTAGCTGGATCCCAACATTCACATGGGAGACCCGGATTGAGTTCAGGGCACCTGGTCTTGGCCTGGCCCAATCATGGCTGTTGTGGCCTTTTTGGGAGTGAATGAGCCAAGGAGAGACCTCTCTGCTTGTGTTTGCCTTTCAAAGAAATAAGTTAAATTTAAGCTGACAATATAACACGTTGGGTAGAGTGAGTCCATGCCTCATGATTCAGTTTGACAGCATGGTGAGTGGCATCCCCTTAATGCAATGGACTGTGTTCTCTGGACAAACCATGAAGCTGAAAGCCCTTGGCCACCTAGCATCAACCTGGGACTTGGAGTCTTGTGGGTCCTGGCTCCTACACCCCCTTCTGAAGTCATTCTAGATCCCAGGGGATGTCACCGTTCACTGTAGGCACCCCAACTACCCCGAGCCCCTCACACCTGCACAGGGATCCTCTTGGCAATGTCCATGATGAGCTCCACGTTGGCGTAGTTGTTGTTATTGGGTCCTCCTGGGACAGGGACGTACTGGTCCGCCATCTTGATGTATTCTGGGACCACACAGGAGGGAAGAGGAGGGAATTACTGACCGGCAGACGTCAGACGCAGCCCACGTCCTTACTGCACAGGGAGGATCCTAAGGCAACCGTGGACAACCCCAGATGAGCACCTGTGGAGGACTGGCCTGGTATTAAACAGGTTTGCCTCTTGTCAAGGCTTGGGAGTGAAGAAAGGAAGGAAGCAGTCTATCGGGACATGGCAGCAGGAGTGTATTTTTAAAGATTCCTAGAGGGGCAGGTGCTACGGCTCAGTGGGTTAGGCCACCACGTGCACATCTGCATCCCATGTGGGAGCGCTGGTTTAAACTCCAGCTTCTCAACTAGCTTCCTGCTGATGCATCGGAGAAAACAACAGTGCTTGGGTCCCTGTCACTCATATGGGACACCTGGATGGAGCGCCTGGTTCCTGGTTTCAGCCTGGCCCAACCCAGGAAGTGAACCAACAGACAAAAGATCTCCCTCCCTCCCCTCTCTCTTTGTCATTCTTCCTTTTAGTTAAATAAGTATATCTATTTTAAAAAATTAAAGTCCTATTTTAAAATTATATCCTTTTAAAAAGATTTCTTTTTTGAAAGAGATCTTTCATCTGTTGGCTACATCAGATGACTACAACAGCTAAAACCAGAAGCCAGGAGCCTCATCCCAGTCTCCCATTTGGATGCAAGGGCCCCAGCACCCATGTGGGAGACCATCCTATGTGCTTTTCCATACACATCTGCAGGAAGTTATATGGGAAGTAAAGCAGCCAGAACTCAAACTGGTGCCCATTTTGGAATGTGGGTATTGAAACAGCAGCTGAACCTGCTATACCCATAAAATTCATCTTGTTCCTGCTTTTATCATTAAACAACATAATGTGTGTGATGGTAACCATGGTTACAGGAAGTGGGTAGATACCACAGTGACCTCAGCCAGAGATCTGGCATGCTTGGAAGGCAACCAAGGCCAAGTATGGGTCAATGATGGACAAAGGCCAACATTCCTTGCCCTATCAGGGCCCAAGCAGGGCTGATGCTAGCACTCATGTCAGAAGGGGTATAAAACATTTGTCTCCACTACCCAGCTTGTCTTTCCCACTTGTGGTCCTTTCCTCTCCTGCTAATTCCTCCGCTGCACAGGGAAAGGCCCAGAAACGGAATTCTCTTTGTGTAACAAAGGCCTGTTTGTACTTGGCTGGTATTTTCTTCCTGGGGTGGTCGGCAAAGCTAACAGTGTGGGAATTTTTTTTTTTAACTGTGTTAACATGTAGTATTATCTTAACCATTTTTGAGTATGTGGTTCAGGGTGGTAAGCATATTTACTTCCTTGTGATTCAAGCATCTGGAACTTTCTCATGTCACAACTGAAACTGTTTTCATAATGTTCTTCTCACCCTCCCTGAAGGCTTCTCTTTCTTTCTGTAACTCTGCCTTTCAAATAGAATAGAATAGAATAGAATAGAATAGAATAGGATAGCATAGAATAGAAAGAAAAGAAGAGAACAGAAGAGAAAAGAAAAGAAAAGAAAAGAAAAGAAAAAAGAAAAAAAGATTATGAAAGGTGTCCTTGGACTTTGGATGGTCTTGCCCAGGTTGGTGTGGGAGGTGAGGGAGAGCAAGAATGGGATGTGGAAGGGGTGACAGGGTCAAGGCCCAGGTACCTGCGTTGGCCTTGAGGTCCTCTGGGGTCACCATGACTACAAACCGGATGGCCCGCTCATTGCGAAACATCTCGTAGGCCCACCTGCGGATGGAGCGCATGCACTTCACAGCTGCGATGCCGTTGTTGGCGATGAGTACCTGTGGTGGGGGAGAGGAGCCAGGAAGAAGCTCAGGCTGCATGTCTGCCTGCATCACAGCTGCCTAGTCCGTGCAGCAGCTGCAGCACGCCATTCTTCTTGTGTTCCCACAGCACATGGCCCAGCGCAGGATGGTTACCCGAAATCTGCCAGCCACATGCACGGAGGATGGGATGGAGGAGTGAATGGATGAACAGATGGACAGATAGAAGGAACGAAGGAGGGAGGGAGGGAAGGAATATATAGATAAAAGGACAAAGGGAAGGATGGATACATGGATGGATGGATGAACACACAGATGGACAAAAGGAAGGAAAATAGGAAGGAAGGTGGTGGGATGGATGGATAGGTTGATGAATGGAGAAATGGATGAAAGGAAAGTAAGTGAGAAGGAAGAGTGGGTGGGTGGATGGAAGGCAAAATGGACAGCTAGATGGATGATGTTTTTACCCCTTTGTTTGACACTACCATGATGACCCCTAGCATTTTTTGAGGGTTTAATCCGTCCCAAAGTAGAGTGCGACACATCTTGCCCACATCACTTCATCTTTTTAATACTCCCTTGGGTATTATCTCCACTTGGATTAATTAAGAACATTAATGCTCAGAGGAGGTAAGGCATCTGTCCGAGATCACATAGCCAGCAAGTGGCAGAGTGAGGGCCTGCCCTCCTGCAGTCCGACCTGCACCCCGGGCTGCTGCCCAAGCTGCCTCTGGCCTTTTGACGGATCCCAGACCCAACCAGGAGGGCAGCAGGTGCAGGGGATAATGGGAGAGGCCCTGGTTTCATTCCCAGTGGCGTTGTGACCCTGCTGCAGCCGTGGGTGGGCCCCTCCTCACCCTCTCTGAGCTTTCCACCCACCCAGAGGTCAGACAGGCAACCTCCTAGCCTGCTCTCTAAGAAACAGCAGCAAGTTCTGGTTTCTTTTTTTTTTCCATTGCAAAAATTAATAAATTAAAAAGGTGCCTGGCATCTTCATTACATTCAGGGTTCTTCCTTTGTTGTCTAATCCTCATGCAGACTTGGAGGGCATGCCTCACGAACAATGGGGAGGAGATTGCTTCCATTGTACAGGAGGCAAAACCAAGACTAGATCTCACATTCGCTGAGCAGCCCCACGTGGAGATTTGATGCTTCCTGGCTTAGGTCTAACATCCTTTCTACACTTTGAAAAACACCTTTCAAAAAGGGAGGATGGGGACTGGCAACATGGCCGGTAAAGCTACTATTGTGATAGCAGCATCCTACATGGATGCCAGTTCGAGTCCTGACTGTTCCACTTCTGATCCAGTTCCCTGCTAATGGCCTGAGAAAAACAGTAGAGGATGACCCAAGCGCTTGGACTCCTCCCACTCACATGGGAGACTGGAGAGCAAGCTAATGGATAGAAAATCTCTGTGTGTATATTTTTCTATCTCTATGTAACTCTGACTTTCAAATAAATAAAACTTACAAAAAAGGGGTGTGGGGAGGCAGGGGAAAGGTGATGAAAAGGCTGGGCCAAGGCTTTCTCAATGTCGTTACCAAACCAGGACTGGGTCAAGAGGGAAGGACTTCAGGTGGCCTACTTTCCCCTTTCCCTATTGGTTCTGGCACAGTATATGGGGGAGCCCCTGGGGAGGTGGTGGCTGTAGGCCAGCTTGCTGTTCTAATCCCCATGAGGAGCCCAGAGTGGGAGGTAGGACCAGGCTTCAGTCAGAGAGTGCAGCAACCCTAGCCCTGCAGCCTCTCCCCTCCCAGGCACTAGGGCCCTGTTGCTACATAGGCTAGCAGTAAACAGGACCTGGCCAGGGGGGCCCAGAACAAACAGCTTTAGCATGGGCCCCAGGAGATCCTCAATTCAAAGCTCTGAGGGACACTCAGGGATGCCCTGGAGTCCACCGGGTTGAAGGAGCGGGGAGGGGGTGCCTCTGGAGGTCAAAATCCCATGTTCAGATCCCAGTGCCACCCCTGGGCAAGCATCTCCTGGTTCTGAACCTCTGCTTCCTCCTCTGGAAAACCATACCCAGGATCCAGTGCAGTGGTGTAGCGGGTAAAGCCACACCTCCAACGCCAACATCTCATATGGGCATGGGTTCTAGTCCCATCTGCTCCGCTTCCAGTCCAGCCCCCTGCTAATGTACCTGGGAAGGCAGCAGAAGATGGCCCAAGTGTTTGGGCCCCTACACTCTTGTGGCAGACCCAGAAGAAGCTCTTGGCTCCTGGCTTTGGACTATCCCAGCTCAAGCTTTTGTAACCATTTGGGGAGTGAACCAGTAGATGGAAGTCTCTCTCTCTGTAACTACCTTTCAAATAAATACATCTTCAAAGAATAGCCACTGTGAGAGTTGTGGCAATGGGCAGATGACATATGATAACAGGGATAACAGAATGCCCACCTTCGAACAGGGCTGTTGCTGCCACCACTGCTGTGATTGTTGTTCCAACCACACCCAGCAGAAACAGAACAAAGCTTCACTGCCTTGCTGAGCTGAGTTCAAATACTGCCTCCACCCCTGACTGTCTACACGACCCTGGACAACCAACACCACAGCATTTGAGCTCCTCCTAGAATATCAGGGGCCCAGGGCTTCCATCAGAGGGAAAAGGAGATGGTGTGAGTTGTCTCCAATGGCAAATCTTGGCCACTGTTATCCTGCTCCTTTTTAATTGTGGGTTTCCAATAAGAAACTGGGAACTAGGCACAGCAGGGCTAGGGTTTCATGCCTCATACCCGGTACCTGGAGAACAGCCCTGGGGGCTTTGGTGACATTGGCCTTGCATTCTGTGCATCAGCCCTGTGCACCTGTCACCCTGGCCAGTAATGAGGATGCAATTGCACCACCTCAAGCGCCCAGCTCGAAGCAAGAAACATGACAGGGAGGCCCTTAGCCCCTCCCTGCAGCCACCCTACCACTGTTTCTGCTGCCCCTAACACCTGCCCACTCCACCCCAAGTGCCTGGACTCTCCTGTACCTTCTCGATGACCCGGTTGCCCCCAAAGCGTGTGACAAACTCAGCTGGGGAAGCCACAGTGAAGTCTCTATGTAGGTCCAGCTTCTTGTGCTCCCGGCCCCTCCTCACCAGGTGCAGACCGGACATGCTTGGCCTGCAGAGCAAACAGAAAGACGCGCGTGAGGGTGTGAGCCTGCAGCCTGCCAGAGGGACTCTGCACCTGCACCAGCACCAACAGCCCAGCTCCCCGGGGACCTCAAGGTCACCTTATAGGAGGTTTAAGAACAGACAGTTGCTCAAAGGTTGCACAGGAACCCTGAACCTACATGCTCCAAGACGCACATTCAGAATGCCAATCTTAAATTAGGTGTGCTTATCATTTAGGAACTCAAATAAATACGAAAAAGCTTAGAAGGGGGTTGAGGGAGAGGAGGGCATGGCCGTGACCAAGGAGGAAAGCTACACATTCTAATCCTTCCAGCCTGTTACATGGAATTTATTGTTTTCACGCCTGTGTGCTTTAGTTTTTTGTTTGTTTTGTTTTTAACTAAAGACCTTTTTTTAAAAAATGTGTAACAATGGACACATGCAACAAGATAAGCTGCTACTTGAGAAACTATCATCTCACATCGGAGTACTGGTTCAAATGCAAGCTACCGCACCCATGATCCAGCTTCCTGGTGATGGATCTGGGTGGGACACCAGCATAAAGTTCAAGGTGCCTGGCTTCAGCCTGGCCCAGACCCGTCTGTTGCACACATTTGGGGAGCACACCAGAGGATAGAAGAGGTGTCTCTCTCCAGTCTGCCCTAGTCTCTCCATCTCTCTCTGATGCTCTGTCTTTCAGATAAATCTTTTTTTTTTTTCAAAGACATCCTCAGCCTACGTGTTCTGTGCCTGGCTGTTCTGGTCACCACAATCCTGGGGCAGTGCTTTGAATTCTACACTGAATTTCTGTGCTTCTTCTCTTCCTTGGCTTGCCCTCTGGTTTTGGTGGAAGACAAGTTTGCAGAAAAGGTGTTTGGGTGGGTGGGTGGGGCCATCAGGGGGCATTAACATTTTTCATCCTTGCCTGTTCTAACACTGCCTCCCTCCTGCCCTCTGCTTTGGCTGTGTGGAGCCCTGGAAAGGAAAGCCTTCTCTTTCAAAGCATCGCAAGTCTTAAACTATTGTGTTCGGCGCTCAAGGCTGATGAAAACAGGGCTGTTCTGACCCTTGGCCCTTTTAGAACCTGTTATTTATTTGTTTGTTTGTTTTTATTTTCCTATCCAGAAGATTCCAAAACCTCCTCTCCAACTCCAGGATCCTGCAATTCTACCAGGACTGTATACATACACTGTCAGCCTTATCTTCTTTAAAAGAGACAAAGAGAGAGAAATTGCTGGGGTTGGCACTATGGCACAGAGGATTGAACCCCTTCCTGCGAAGCAGGCATCCCATACAAGAGCTGGCTCGCAGCCCAGCTGTTCCATTTCTGATCCAGCTTCCTGCTAACGCACCTGGGAAAAGAGCGAAGATGACCCACGTGCAACAGAGGATGTCTTCCACCAAAATCAGGCCCAGTAAGAGCTTAACAACCACAATTAACAAACAGAATAATGATAGCAAGATATTATGGTCAAAATCACCAGATTCACCACTCCTGAGGCTTGGAGCCATTTCTGAGGAAAGCAAGCATGCCTTCCACACGGTGCTGCCACGATGGATGGACCATCTGAAAACCAAGATGGCTCCTGTATCCCTACCAGGCAAGTGACGTCCAAGGGTGGATATGCTGCCCGTAGCAATGGCTCAGGCTGGAACCGCTTGTCTTGGAAATGTGTGATCTGATATTTTGGGGCTGCTCTGGACTGCAGGGAAGTGAAACCATGGACGGGGTGTGGGAGTGGGTAGAGGTGGGAGTGATGGCCCTACTGCTCCGAGAAGACATCTATCTGGTCCCCACAACAAGATCAGGAGTTCCTGGAGGACAGAGCCTTTGTTCTTCGAGCACTTTGGCGGCGCTCCCTGCTACGTAACAGAGCAGCCCGTTCCTACAGGAGGTATATAAATTTAGTTTATGCACCAAGTAACTACATCTTAAAGTCAGGGGCCAATTCTGTGGTGCTGCAGGTTAAGCCTCCACTTGCAATGCTGGCAGCCCATGTGAGCATCCATTCTAGTCCTAGCTGCTCCACTTCTGATTCAGCTTTCTGCTAATGTGCTTGAGAAACCAGCAGAAGGTAAGTGCCTGGACCCCTTCCACCCACATGAGAAAACAGATGGATCCTGGCTTTGGCCTGGTCCAACTCCGGCCATTAGAAAATAAACCAGGAAATAGGAGACATCTCTTTCTCTCTGTAACTCTGCCTTTTACATAAATTTCCTGGTGGAAGCCAGGTATCAAAAGCCTCTTCCAGGACTCTCACGTGGGATCAGGGGTCCACACACTTGGGTCATTTTCTGCTGCTTTCCCAGGCACATTAGCAGCGAGCTGGATCAGAAGTGGAGCAGCTGGGACACATGGACTTGGCTCATTGTTGCAACCATATGGGGAAAGAACGAGCAGAAGGAAGATCTACCTGCCTGTCTGTCTTGCTCTGACTCTGTGTGTGTGACAGAGAGAGAAAGAGAGAAGAAGGAATTTGTTTTACAAATAGATAGATCTGGATTAGCACTGTGGCATAGCAGGTTAAGCCACTACTTGCAATACTGGCATCCTTTATGAGTGCTGGCTAGAGCCTTGGCTATTCCACTTCTGCTCCAGCTCCCTGCTAATGTGGGTGAGAAGGTAGTGGAGAATGTGGCAAAGGCTTGGACTCCTGCACTCAGGTGGGAGACCTGGATGAAAGTACTGGCTTTAGCCAGCCATTGCTGCTATTGGGAAGTAAACCAGTGGGTAGAACATTCTGTTTCTCTCTCTCTCTCTCTCTCTCTCTCTCTCTAGTTCTCCCTTTCAAATTATTAAACAAAAATATTTTAAACAAACATTTTTTTTTTAAAAAAAAAAAAGGAAAAAGCTACCCATAGCCTAGAGATTAAGATTCTTTCGGGGGACCCAGCACCTTAGTAGCTTAATCCTTGCCTTTCATCCACTGGGAGCCCAAGTGGGCAGCAGTTTGTATCCTGGCTGCTCCACTTCCCTTCCAGCTCCCTACTATGGCCTGGGAAAGCAGTGGAGGACGGCTTAACGCCTTGGGACCCTGCAACTGCATGGGAGACCTGGAACAACCTCCTGGCTCCTGGCTTCAGATCAGTTCAGCTCCGGCCCCTATGGCCACTTGGGGAGTGAACCAGTGGACAGAAAATCTTTCTCTATTTCTCTTCTTCTTTCTGCATATCTGCCTTTCCAATTAAAAAAAAAAATATTCTTTTGGGACACTCAGATCATAGATTGGGTGTCTGGGTTGGAGTTCTGATTCGGCTTCCTGCTAACCTGTTCTCTGGGAGGGAGCCGGTGATGGTTCATTCACATGGGTCCCAGGATGGAGTGCCTTGCTCCTGGCTTCCACCTGCTCCAGTCCTGACTGTGCAGGCATTTAAGGAATGAACTGGTGGACACAGGACCTTTCTCTCTCTGTATCTCTCTGCTTTTCAAATAAGCTAAAATAAATAAATATAACAACCTAATCTCTTTAAGGAAAGAGGGGAAGGAGTGGAAGAGAGGGAAAAGGAAGGAACAAAGGAAAAAACACCATTGTTGGCACACAGTTTTCTGAATCAAAGGACCAAAGAACACTTGAGGCTGCATGAGAAAGTGACTCATTGTATTGTGTGCTATGGGACTGAAGCTCATAAGTTACACCCCACTGAGGCAGAAGGAAATGGTACAAGGGCATACAAGGGGAACAAAGATCCTGGGAGGTGCCTCCTCCCCCCATTTCCTTATCTGTCATTGCTGGATCAACAACAGTCACTTTCCAGATTCTTCTCAAGTGTCACAATATGCACGCGAGAGAGGTGGAGCCCAAAAGCCCATGGCGCTTAGATGCGGCCTTAAAGATGCAGTCGGCTCGGGTCTGCTCGGGTCCCATGGGGTTGCGAGACCAACAGGAGGAAGAGGGTGGCCCTGTCCCAGATTCCTCTAACCAGCCTGCCAGCCCCATCTGCTCCACTGATGTCCAGTGGAGCCAGCAAGGGCTTGCAACACGGACTCCAGTTCCCATCTCCCCAATACCCAAGTTCACTTGCATTGTTGGGGGGCATGGAGGGTTGCTAATAAGATAAACGGGGCGGGTAGGGAGAACTACATAGGTTTGTCCAAGATAACGGTCAGAAGACTGCAGGCCTACTTACTTCACTTTGCCATCAGAGAAACAGACCTTGCACTTGGCAGGACTCATGTTGACTGCCCTGCCGGCCTGTCCCACGGGGCTTCTGCAGGGAGGAGCGCAGGGCATGCAGCCCCTAACTCCTGGAGGCTGATCTCTGCCTGGGTCCCAGCAAGATAACCAGGCCCGGCTCTAGGAGAGCCTCGGGCAGGCTTCGGAGGCTTCCAGCTGCGGCTGTGGCAGGTAGTGCAGGACCGCCCTGCTCTGGCTCCATCCCCAAATTCGCCCTTGGCCCAAGCGACCTAGGGTGACGAGCAGCCGAGCAGCCGTGGGGCGGCCCCACCCGGACCACGCCTCCTAGGCGGACCCACCCCCACCCGACCCGGAGTCCTGGTCCCGCCTCCCGGGCAGGATCCCGCCCTCCAAACTGGCCAATCGAGGGATGGGAATTTGACCTTGTCTTCCCAAGGGGAGCTAGTGCTGTCACAAAGACTCCAGGCTGCTCTCCCCCCAGGTTCCTTCGCTCTCCAAACTGGTTCACCCTTACCACTGGGGCACCCACACTCCATTAGGAAGGGGTGAGGAAATAGGGGAAATTGAAATGTTAGGGACCTGTCGTTGATACGCCTGTTGTCAACTTAACTCTTTGACTTCCCTTTTCACTCAGCCCTCCCCCCCTTTGGCAGGCACAGGTCTGCCCTGGATGAACCGGGGGGGGGATGCCAGGCTGGGGTGCTAAGCTGGCTCCTAAGAGATTCACATCAGTCCTGAGGTCCCCTGGCTTGGTTCTCACAGCAGCCCTGCTGCTTTATCTCTTTCCCTCTAGAGACCAGGAAACGGCAGCGGCCTGAACTCAAATGCAGTTTACAGAGGAGGAATGCACGCATGCGTCTTCAGGCATCATTATCCTGCGCAAGGAGGACCCAAACCACTGCCCAGAAAACAGTGCAGCAACGATGAATGATGTCTGTGTTCATAGCCAGCAAAGCGAAAAGCATAATGCCAATGTTGGCAAAATAATAATAATAATAATCCCTTCAAAAGGCAAAAGGCACAGGGGTGGGTGTTTGGCTTATGGGGTTCTATATAAGATCACCTAGATTTGGGTCCCCGCCCTGGCTTCTGACTTCTTCCTGCTAATACCAACCTTGGAAGTTTCCTGTGCTGGGGGCCCTACCTCCCACGTGGTTGACCTGGATTGTGTTTCTGGCTCCCAACTTCACCCTGGCCACAAGAGGACTTTTAAAAAGTTCATGGCAGGGCCCAGCACAGTAGCCTAGTGGCTAAAATCTTCACCTTGGCATGTGCTGGGGTCCCATATGGGCGCCAATTCTAATCCTGGCGGCCCCCACTTTTTATCCAACTCCCTACTTGTGGCCTGGGAAAGCAGTCGAGGATGGCCCAAAGGCTTGAGACCCTACACCTGCATGGGAGACCTGGAGAAACCTCCTGGCTCCTGGCTTCAGATCAGCGTAGCTCTGGCCATGGCAGTCCCTTGGGGAACAGATGGAAGATCTTTCTCTCTGCCTCTTCTCCTCTCAGTATATGTGACTTTCCAATGAAAATAAAATAAAATAAAAATTTTTTTTAAAGTCATGGGAAACAGAATTAAAAGGCAGGTAATCTGGGTTGAGTGTTGTGGTGCTGCATGTTAAGCCGCCACCTATGACACCAGCATCTTGTATTGGAGCATGGGTACGAGTTCCTTTTCCAATCCAGGCTTCTGTTGCATCTGAGAAGGCAGCGGAGGATGGCCCAGGAATCGGGCACCCGCCACCACCCATGTGGAACACACAATGCAGCTCCCAGTTGCTGGTTTCAGCCTAGCCCAGTCCCATGTGGAGAATGAATTAGCAAATGGAAAAAATCCCTGTCTTCCTCCTCTTTCTGTCACTCTGCCATTAAAATAAATAAAACAAAACAGATCTTTTAAAAAATACGGTAAATTGTTAAAAATTTATTTTCAAAACGTTTGAAAAACCAAGGCCAAGAGAAACCATGGCTTACAAAACTAGCCTTGCAGGGCCTTGCACGATAGTGTAGCAGTCAAAGTCCTTGCCTTGAATGTGCCGGGATCCCACATGGGCGCCAGTTCTAATCCCGGCTGCTCCACTTCCCATCCAGCTCCCACCTTATGGCCTGGGAAAGCAGTGGAGGACAGCCCAAAGCTTTGGGACCCTGCACCCATGTGGGAGACCCGCAAGAGTCTCCTGGCTCCTGGCTATGAATTGGCTTAGCTTTAGCCATTACGGCCTCTTGGGGAGTGAATCATCGGACGGAAGATCTTCCTCTCTGTCTCTCCTCCTCTCTGTATGTCTGACTTTGTAATAAAAATAAATAAATCTTAAAGCAAAACAAAAAAACTATCCTTGCATATTGAAGCACCCTCTTGAATCCTGGCTACTCCAACTTCCACTCGAGCACCCTGCTAATGCATCTGGGCACCAGACGATGCACCAAGTGCTTGGGCTGATGTCCACATGGCAGACCTGGATGGAGTTGCAGGCTCCTGACCCATCCCTGACCATTGCAGCCATTTGGGGACATGAACCAGCTGGTGGAAGAGTCTCTCTATATATCTCCCTCATGCTTATCTCCTTTCAAATAAATAAATCTCTAAAAACACTTTTGATATCCCAGCATACTTTTTCCAGGTGCATTTCCCATTAACTGTCGCAGACCCCTTCTGTACGTGACTACACCCGAGCGGGTGTTAGGCACAGCGGTTACGTCACTGCCTGTGAGGTCCGCAGCCCCTATCAGAGCGCCTGATTCTAGACCTGGCTCCTCGGCTTGCGATCCAGCTTCCTGCTAACACACACCCTGGGAGGCAGTAGGGGATGGCTCAAGTCCTCAATTCCTCCCACCCAATACAGTTTAGGGCTCCCAGCTTCAGCCTGGCCCAGCTCTGGCTGGTGCAGGCATTTCGGAATCCAACCAGTAGATGGCAGATCTCTGTTTTACAAGTCAAAACAAGAAGATGCCCCATTCCGTTCTTCTCCACTACTCCCTCAGTTATACACATACACACCCAGAAATACTTACAGGGGAAACACAGAGAAGGAGAACCTTTTTTTTTTTTTAATTACACCAAAATAAACTTTGAAACCCATTTCCTACAACCCCTCTTTTATGTACCCTAAGATATAGGAGAAGTAATTTTGCTAAAACAGGGGACTGCTGCTTCAGGGAAAAGAAAGAGGGAAAAATGCCCGTTGTCCCAAGTCCTGGATTCATTTCGGCCACCACCTCTCCCACATCTCAATTTCCCTTCCAGAAAGAGTACGGTACGAGCCTGGCACAATGACTCAAATAGCTAATCCTCCCCCTTCAAGTGCCGGCATCCCATATGGGTGCCTGTTCATGTCCTAACTGCTCCACTCCCCATCCAGCTCCCTGCTTGTGGCCTGGGAAGGCAGTACAATACAGCCCAAGCCCTTAGGACCCTGCACCCACATGGGAGACCCAGAAGAAGCTCCTGACTCCTGGCTTCGGATCAGCTCAGCTTCGGCCATTGCAGTTACTTAGAAAGTGAATTAATAGATGAAAGATCTTTCTCTCTGTAAATCTATCTTTCTGCTAAAAATAAATACATCTTAAAAGAGGGAGAGAGAGAACAGCTCAAAGGTAAGGTTCTTCCTTCTCTTGACCCACCCCCTGAAAACATGTTTAGGCTCTAAGAGGTGATTGGAAAATGGGGTTTGCACCATTCTTTGCCTAAATTAATACAGAGAAAGTAAATTAATTCATAGAAAGATCCTTGGCATTCCATTGAGGGACACATGGGTACATTTACAGATAATCCAAAATGCCATGACCTGCTTGGTTCTGATGGCAAGACCTACAGGTGCATGGAGCTGGGGAGCTCTCACTGGGAATGTCACTTGGGAGCAGGACGATGCCGGGTGCCTTGTGTCCAGCCCCTTTCCTGGTGGCCCTTCATCTCCAGACTCCATCAAGCCACCCTGGGTGTCCCTGGCTCCGAGGTCGGCATCACTCACCAGCTGTCACCTTTGTGATCTTGACACGGAGTGAGCGGTGCCGGGGAAGAAAGGCCCAATCCTCCTGTGTGCCTTGGACTTTATCCATTTATCAGAGACGTCTCACCTGCCTCTGCTCTTCCCCAGCTCCTCCTCCTCCCTAGACACAGGTTGTTCCACCTCCAAAGGCACACCCGGCCGGAGTTCAGGAGCGGCCGTGACCTCAGGCAGGAACTTGGGGACAAGCCCTGCCCAGCAGAAGGCCACTGATCTGCCTCTGAGTTGCCTGCTCACCACCACCACTTGCTCAGACTCAATCTCAATGACCCACAGAGGTAGGCCCCTGTACTTTGCTGCTTGCAGAGAGCTGGGCTAGTGGCGGATCCTGGGCCCTGCCCACAACACTGTGCACTGGCTCTCATGATGGTGACCACCCATGATGCTGCTTTCAGCACTGTGCTTAAAGCAACTCCATAACGCCTGGTGTTGATCCTGCAACACCATGGCTCGGTCACTGAGGAAGTTGGACACTGAGGAAGTTGGACACAGTGGCTGCTATGATTTGGACTCTAAATGTCCCCTAAAGGCCCCCAATGTTAAAAACCTAAGCCCCCTGAGTGGGAGGAGGTGGAAACTCTAGGGGGCGGTGCCAGAGCCAGGGGGCATGTCCTTAACAGGGTTGTTGTAAAAGATCTCTGCTGATGGGGCTAGTGTGATGGTTCAGCGGATGGACTAATCCGCTGTCTGCAGAGCTAGCATCCCATAGGGGCTCTGGTTCATGTCCCAGCTGCTCCACTGCTGATCCAGCTCCCTGCTTATCATCCGGGAAAGCAGCAGAGGATGGTCCAAGTCCTTGGGACCCTGCACACACATAAGAGATCCAGAAGAAGCTCCTGACTCCTAGCTTTGGATCAGCTCAGCCATTGTAGTCATTTGGGGAGTCAATTATAAAAAAGAAAGACTTCTGCTGAATAAGCCTTTATCTGTCCCACTCGACCCACACAAGCACCCCCTGGCTGGCATCGGGAGAAGAGCAAACTAGTAAGAGGCAGCTTTGAACCTGGTACTCACCTCAGCCACAGCCACAGTGCACAACCACCCCACTGTGTGCTTGACAAACACGGGCTCAAGCCGAGCAGCCATCTTTGGAAAGCTTTGTTTCCCGAGGCTGGGAGCTGGCATTTTGCCAAGTCATGAGACGTGTGATTTCCAACCAAACCTCAGGAGCTGTTTCCAAGTCCAAGGAGAGGCCAAGTCCCAGTCCCCGCCCTGAGAAGATTCCAAAGGGTAGGGGATCAGAGGAGAGAGGTCTGAACAGACAACACACGGCCTGTCCTTGCTTCCAGGGAAAAGGAGAGGAGGGGTGAGCATGCATAACTACTGCAAAGCAGAAGAAAAATTCAAAACTGGAGACTCCAGACCCAGCCTCCAAAGTGACAAGGTATATGCAAAAAGAATTTCATGAAAATAAAAATTCTGCTGCAACAGAGCAATAGCAAAGCGTCTGCCCTCTTTTCACCTATCCATCCACCCAACCGTCCGTCAGTCCATTCTTTCATTCAAGTGTCCATTCACCCATTCAGCTATCCATTCACACGTCTACCCATCCATCCATCCATCCATCTGCCCATCCATTCCCATCCTCACCCATGTAGTATTTTTCATGTTCTAGGAATACAGAGTGCTGTGTTTGGCAAGCTTGTTGCGTGGCATACATCACTCATGCTCTTTCACAGCCGACCATGAAGCAGCACTAGGCAAGGCCCCAGGAAGCAGACAGTACCATGAGGACAGTTGTGCCTGAGTGGAGGTGGAAATTCGGCAAAGTGAGACCGGAAGCACGCAAATGAACAAATAAGGAAATTAAAGTGTCATGAAAACAATAAATCAGAGTGGCCAATCACTGGGGGCCTGCTGGGGGATAGGGACAATCCTTGGAGGAGGTGACCGTGATGGCCAGGAGCTGAGAGCAGAGGCAGGAGTAGCCACAGAATTAGCAGGGTCTGGTACACATGGTCCCCCTCGTTGGTCATCCTGCCCACACTGCTGTTAAACTGGCAGGAGGCCACTGTTTCAGACTGAATTTATTCTGTTTTAGGCCCCAGCAGTCCCGACCAAGATGGTGCCACTCATGCTAAGTGTCACATAGTCAAACTAAACTTTGAGACCAGCATTTGAAAAATCCAGAGACTCACAACAACCTCACAAGTTGACCTGGATATGCCTGGGAAGTTCCCTCTGATTTCACTCCATCAGAAAAGTAACTTCCATTTTCTGCCTAGAACACTCACCTCCTCAGCTTTGCTCACATGAGATGAATGGCTACCATATTTGACATTATAGTTCTAGAACATTCCATCATGGCAGATGATTCTGTTGAACCACTTTAGGGTAGTTTCAAAGTTGCCTAGACTGAGAGCTCCTCTCTGACTCAGCCACGTGGTTCCAAGACAGATTCCTTTGGGTTACTCCCTGGACTCAACAGTGGACACAGCCAGACCCGTGCACCTGCTTCTCCATCTCTCTCCTGGCTGGGCTGTGGGCTCCACTGGAAGCAGCAGCCACAGATGTCTTGCTTTCCATTGGCATGCTCTTCACCAGCAGGCCTCTCCTCAGGCCTCAGCTTCCTCCTCTTTGCTGAGCAAGCCCTGGAAATTCACATCTCACATCACCCCAATGCTCACTTCTCCTCTCATCCATGCTGACGTGGCCATGCTGAGGACAAGCAAGATATGTAGAGGGGAGAAGATGGTGGAGATCGCAAGGCACACTGGCATATGGAATGTGGGTGGCACAGCTGAACAGCCCTGGCCTTGCAGCTTCCTAGCTGTGTCTGTTTGGAAAGGGACTTCTCTTCTCGGAGACTCGGCCTTTCTCCTCTGCCAGCCTTGGGGGTCATGGATAAATGAGTAATTTTTTTATAAGTTTTCTTTTTTTTATTGGAAAGGCGGATATACAGAGAGGAGAGACAGAGAGGAAGATCTTCCATCCGATGATTCACTCCCCAAGTGAGCGCGACGGCCGATGCTACACCGATCCAAAACCAATATCCAGGAAACTCTTCCGGGTCTCCCACATGGGTGCAGGGTCCCAAAGCCTTGGGCCGTCCTAGACTGCTTTCCCGGGCCACAGGCAGGGAGCTGGATGGGAAGTGGGATTAGAACAGACGCCCATATGGGATCCCGGGCGTGCAAGGCGAGGACCTTAACCACTGCACCACCGTGCCGGGCCCTAAACGGGTAATTTTTATGTACTGCAGGGAGGAAGGTAGGGGAAGAGCTGAGGGAAAATTCAGGAAGGAAGATGGGGTAAAAGTCCTGGCTGGGGGAGCTACAAGCCCAGGAAAGGAGCAGGGGACAAGTTACCTCTTGTTATCACGTACTTCTGATTATATACCTCTTATTATGTACCAAATTCCACATATTTCACAAATATTGAACACATTTAATCCCTCCCATATTTGTTGGGGGAGGGCATGGGCATGAGGAGTTGAAGGGTCATCCCTGAGATCACATCGTAGGGAGTAACAGACCCAAGGACTGAACCCAATCCTGTCTAATGCCAAAAGTTATGCCCTGTGTTCCAAACTCCAAAACATTATCTTCCTTTTAACCTTTCTATTATTTTCAAGGATTTATTTGAAAGGCAGAACAACAGAGAGAGAGAGAGAATCTTTCATCCATTGGCTCACTCCCCAAATGGTTGCAACACCCAGGGCTGGGGCCAGAACACCTGTGTCCCCCATGTGAGTAACAGGGTCCCTACATCTGTGGCCTTCCCAAGCACAATAGCAGGGAGCGAGATCAAAAACAGAGCACCTGGGATTTGAACCAATAGCCAGCCTTACTAGTAGCAGTTAGCTCACTGTGCCACAACATTGGCCCCTTAACCTTTCTAGAAACTCCAAAGCATTTGTATGCAGGTGCTCGTATTAGGAACATTCACTTTTTCCTGTCACCGGCTTCCATTGCCCTAACAGCAGTGGTTAAAACCCAGCCCCCTGGCAACATGCTTACAGGTGGAAGAGCTCACCCAGTTTTTCTCATGTTTTGGGGGTGGGGATAGAGGGGATGCTTTACCAGAAAGGCCACAGATCCACCCCCAGGGCCTGGACGGTCGGGGCAGGAGAAGAAAGGAGGTCTGTCTCTGGCTGGTGTCTCTGTTCCACTCTCAGAAGCTCTCAAGTTTCCTCTGCTATCACCCCAGAAATGCAGGACCCCGTGTGGAATTTGTGGATAAGGTGGGTGTGGAACCCAGTCACAAAATGGAGTCACTTTGGTTCAGGCCTGCATTAGTTTGTTAATCTGCTCCTGATGCTTTTGTACAAAATGCTTTGTCAGTTTCCTGCTCTTTGGGCCAAAGCATAAGATGTAACATGCCCTGCCAGTAACCCTTGGTTTCAGGAACTAATATTGGATGTCTTGCTACCCCCATTGTTCCAATGGCTGTCTCCCATGGCTGTCCAACTCACCTGGTCCCCACAGCTGCCTAACTCACCCATTCTATAAACAACCTTGTAACCTTCACCCCAGGGTCACTGAGGAAAGGAGAACTGACCCCAGCCGGTTGGTCTGATAACCTGCCTTCTCAATATACTTTGCTGCTTTGCAGAGTTGTCTGGGCTGCACTTCTTGAGGAGAGACTTGGGTTGGATGCAACAGGAAAAAGATTGATAACAACAAAACAAAAACCAGGTCTCAGGGCAGCCCTACCTGTGACAACTCCACAGGTGTTGCTTTTCAAACTCCATTGGAGTGGAGACTATGGTACTGGGATTTCTGATCTTTAGGCAGTGCTTGGGAAAGGTTCAGTGTTCACTAGCTGTATCATGAATGAATGAATGAGTGAATGAATGAGCTAATGAAAAAATCAAAGTGTCTCCAGGAGGCAGGGAGAATGGTGCTTCCCTCCAGACTCCCATTTGTCACAGCAGCATTTGTGGCTAGCCTTAGTTTGCCTTAGCTTCAATGATACACTCCAGGCCAGGTTGCCTTGCCCAGGGAAGCTGAGGATTTTCTGTAAAGCCGGGCTTCCGGCTTCCAAGCAGAGCCTCCTACACACACAGCAGGTGCTCAATGACTGATGCTGAGGGGAGGGGCTCTGGCTTGTCCTTGTCCCAGCAGCAAGGTGGGGAGGGGAAAACACCTTACCTCATTTGGGTCTCAGCTTCTCCTAGTGTTGGAAGCCCCTCAGGGGACAGGATCCCCAGGCTGGCCCGGCTGCCCTTCCTGGACGAGATGCGGAAGGCAGTGGCACCCGAATCTTCATCAGAGGAGTTGTCGTCAAAGGAGCCCAGGATGAAGTTGGTCATCAGCTGTCTCTTGATGTGTTCTTGCTTCTCATCCTCCCGGGATGGGGCACTGGCTGCCAGGCCCTGGGGCCGAGCTGGGCCAGGCAGTCCATTGGCATCTGGGACATCCAGTTGTTGAGTCCCCGTCTTGCCGGCCTGGGTTTCTGGGGAGGGTAATACGTTGTTGGGAGAAGAGGGGGGTTTGGGGAGCTTCTGTCGCGAGGTTGGGATTGAGTTTCTCCTGCGGCCAGCAGCATGGGCATCCCTGGTGCCCCGATGGGGGGCCGGCTTAGGTTTGCCATTGACCTGCGGGGGCTCCCCTGAGCCTTCTGCAGCTGCCAAGGGCTCCTGGCTCAGGTTGGAGTTCCCAGATGGGGAACTGCTGGTGACTGGCTGAGAGTCCGTCATCTTCCCCCAGAACTTTAACCAGGAAAAGGTCAGGCAGGAAATAATCAGGCCAGACAGGAAAAGCAGCAAGACCATTCAGGAAATCTGCAGAGAGAGGAGGGAGGCAGGTCAGGGTGCATGTAATGCTGTCATTTCTCCCTGCAGGAGCCATGGCGCCCTGGAACACATCCCTGAGAAGCCCCACCCAGAGTGGAGCCATGGGTGGGGCGCTCCTCCCAGCTCTGCCCACACCACGCTTCATGTCCTTGACCCCCTGCACCGCACCCCAGTTTCCTGTCCTTCCTTCAAGTTTCTACGAAGGTGTGAATGTGTCCCGTGATACATTTCTTGGAAATTGCATTAATCAGCTTCTCAATGCCTTCCCAGCCTACTCCAGAGGAGTTTCTTAGGAAGGAGATTCTTCCCCTTGCTCACAGATTTGGAACCTCACGGTCCAAGGCTGGGCAAGCTCCATCAGCCTGGCACCCAGCAAGGGTACAGGGGCAGGGAGGACCATGAGGTGATCCAGAAGCAGAAGGGCACAGGAGTCCAATCCTCCCCCTGCCTGCTGTGGTCCTTGGAAGAGAGGACACCGTAGCTCCATGCACTGTGACTGGATCATGGGGGTCCATTTTAACAATCTGATTCCATCCCATCACTTTCCCAAAGGCACTGCATCCTCCCCACTCTCTACCGCTGTCCCCAGCTTCCAGATGCCACATTGGATCGAGCCTCTATTTTTAATCCATAACCTGTGACTCTACTGCCCTTGAACACAAGACCCTGGGATATAAACATCTGCACGCATTTGGACAGGGAAGTCCTGCGGAGACCACAACAGAAAACTCAATTCTCAGGGCAGTAGCAACAAGTAGTGAGGGCACGGATCGGAGGGATGGATCATCCTAGGAGTGGGATTGTGGTCCCAGGACTGCCAATTCAGCCCCATTGTGTTGCTGTCTGTCATGTGCTCTCTGCCCCTTCCTCCTTCCATCCCAGGGTTGAGGCAGATTCCTTGGCCTTCCGGCCTCTGTAGTGGTAGAAATGAAATCTCAGCTCTCAATGAAGTAAGGGAGAGCCGGTGAGCACATCGCAATGCTGGTTGTATGCATGCACGCATGCGGGAGTGAACTCAGAGACAGTGACGACAGTTCTAGCAGCAGGACTTGGAACGCCAAAGAAGCAGAAATAAGCCAAACACCCATTAGCTAGTGAATGGAGGGACAGAGGGGGTTCTTTCTCAGAACGGACAACGATTCACACAAGTCAAGAATCACTGGTCTGTTGCTGCACTGTGGATGAATTTTGAAAGCACCTGCTAGGGAGTGGGCACCTGATGTGGAGGTTGGGACACCCCAGTGGAACACCTTGGTTGGGTTCCATTCCCAGCTTTGACTCTTGACTCAAGCTTTCTGCTCTTACATACCCCAGGAGGTGGGAGGTGACGCTGGCTCAAGTCACTTGGCTTCCTGCCACTGTGGGGGGAGACCTAGACTGAGTTCTTTATCCAGGCCTGACCCCGGCATTTGGGGAGTAAACACGCACACCTGCACCTACATCTGCATCTCTAACAAATACTAAAAAAATTTTAAAAGAAAACATGCTAAGTGAGAGAAGCCAGTCTAAAAGATTATATAATCATCTATAAATGAAACAACCAGAATAAGCAAACGCATAGAAAGATCTGTGGTTGAGGTAGGTCCAGTGGGTTGGAGACCCTGTTCTCAAAGTGATTGTGGCAATGGTTGCACGGCCCTGGGACGATTATAGAAAACTCCGGCTTGTACTGGATGTGAGTGGACTGTGTTGTGTCAATTACATCTCAATAAACTGTCATAAAAAAAAATGTCTCTTAACTATTCAGCTGGTGCTCTATATCCACAAAATTTTTGAAAATTGAAAAATGTCTGAGGAAAACGTAAGTGTGTGCTGAGCACCCTGACCCTGCTCCCTGCCGGGAGCTCAGATGGCAGGAGCCCGGTGACTTGAGCCATCACTGCTGCCTCCTGGGAACTCCTGTGCTGGTAGGAAAGCTGGAGCCGGAGGTTGGAGCTGGCATGGTCAGACCTAGGCACTGTGCCACATAGGAGATGCATATCCGAGCTGCTAGGGTCACTCCACGGGGAGGAAAAAAAAAATTGTATTCAAAAAGCCAAGTTAGGGAAAGGCATTTATTTGGCCCAATGGGTAAAGTTATCTTGGACCACCTGCATCTCATATTGGAGTGCCTGGTTCGAGTCCTGGCTCTTCTGCTTCAGATCCAGCTTCCCACAGATGCATGCTCTGCAAGGCAACAGATGCTAGCTTGAGTGCTTGGGCCCCTGCCTCCCATGTGGGAGACCCAGATGAGTTCTGGGCTCCTGCTTCAGTATGGCCCAGCTCTAGATATTGTGGGCATTTGGGAATAGAACCAGAGAGTGGGATGATCTGTCTCTCTATATAAGCTTTTCTTTCTTTTTTTAAGATTTACTTATTTTTATTGGAAAGGCAGATCTATAGAGAGGCAAAGATCTTCCACTCCTCAAGTGGCCACAACAACCTGAGCTGAGCTGATCTGAAGCCAGGAGCAAGGAGCCAGGAGCTTCCCCCAGGTCTTCCACATGGGTGCAGGGTCCCAAGGCTTTGGGCCATCCTCTACTGCTTTTTCAGGCCACAAGCAGGGATCTGGATGGGAAACAGAGCAGCTAGGACATGAACCGGCACCCATATGAGATCCCAGCACATGTTAAGACAAGGTTGCAGGTACTGAACCATCACATCAGGCCCTCTCTAAGCTTTTCAACAACAACAACAAAAAGGTTGAGAAGGTTCAGAGACAAGGGAAGAGATCTAAGTTACAGCAACATCAAAGTAAGTAATTATGGGATTTTATTTGCAATAGACTAACTATAGATTCTGTAAATGTATCATATTTTTGGAAAAGCCTATTAGAATGAATTTTGAATGTTTTCATCTTACATAAATATTAGATATTTGATGAATCAGATATATTTACCCTGAATGGCCATTATGCAGTGCCTACAAGTACAGAAACATCACATGTTATCTCATAAAGATCTCTTTTAAGTTTTAATCTATTAAAGACAGAAGAGATAAGTAGTTGGTAGAATAGAGAATTTTCAGCCTGTGGTTCACTCTCCAAATACCCATAGCAGCCAGGACCAGGTTGGGCCAAGACCAAGACCTGGAAACTCAATCCAGCTGACCCCCGAAGGTGGCAGGAATCATCACCATTACCTCCAAACATTTACATCAGTAAAACGCAGAGATCTGTGGTTGGTTTTGGGTATTGAGTCCAAGTGTCCTGCACAGGAACACCAGCATCTTAACTGCTCAACTAAATGCCTACCTCCAACCAAAACCATCATCCTCCACCAGGTGAAAAGTGAACATGGAAAAAAAAAATGTAACCCAAACTTTCTGAACCTTCTGAAGCCATTTTGCCAGAAGCGCTCCGAGAGCAGAGCCACGAAGCTCCAGCAAAGGAAGCAGGGTTCGGGACAGCCCTTCCACTCTTCATCTGCATACACCCTGGTCCACAGACCAAATCTCCCCAGTTCCTGGAATCACGTGATCCAGGGACAGCTTTCACACTCAAAATACTGGCAGAGCACATTTTCTGGGTAATGATACAGGGTCAGAAAGTTCTCGTAAGATCCTGCAGTTCCCGTTTAAAGAGAAAGATGGCTCCACACCAACATAACACAGCACCGCATTAGCAGAATGAAAGAAAAGATTTGCATGATCATCTCAACAAACATCAGGAAGGCCTTCGGCAAAATCCAATGATCTTCTGAGAAAAAAAACACCCAGAGGACCAGGAACAGAGGGGAAGATCCACATAATGGGGTGCATTTAGGAGAGGCCTACGGCTACCCTGCCCACTGATGGGACTCTGATAGAGTTCCTCCTCGGACCAGGAAGATGAGAATACCCGATTTCATCATCTTTCAATACAGCACTGGAAGTTCTAGCCAGAGGGCTAGAATTGTTTTATTATTTTAAAATAATATTTTAGGGCCTGGCGGCATGGCCTAGTGGCTGAGGGCCTCGCCTTGAATGCACTGGGATCCCATATGGTCAACGGTTCTAATCCCCGCAGCTCCACTTCCTCTCTATCTCTCCTCCTCTCTGTATATCTGACTTTGTAATTAAAATAAAATAAATCTTAATAATATTTTAAAGATTTATTTATTTACCGAAAAAGGGAAAAACAGAAAGATCTTTCATCTGCTGACCACCCCAAGTGGCCACAATGGCCGGAGCAGAGCTGATCTAAAGCCAGGCGCCAGGAGCCTCCTCGAGGTCTCCCACATGGATGCAGAAACCCAAGGACTTGAGCCATCTTTGACTGCATTCCCAGGCTGTAAGACAGGAGCTGGATGGGAAGGGTAACAACTGGAACATGAACAGCCACCCAATGGGATCCCGGTGCTTGCAGGGGGAGGATTTAGCCAATTGAGCTATAGCACCAGGCCCAGGATAAGAGAACTGAAAGGTACCCAAATGGGACGAAGCAAAGCCATCTCTATTTGCGGATAATATGATCAATCACATACATGCATATACACACACACACATACACACAGAGAGAGAGAGAGAGAAAATCCCAAAGAATACACAATGCACTCAAGATGGCTACAGCTAAAAGATCAATTGAATGGGATTAGCACCATGGCATAGCAAACTGAGCTTCTGCCTACTGTGTGGACATCCCATACGTGTGCCAGTTTGAATCCTGGCTGCTCCATTTCCAATCCAGCTCCCTCCTGATGCCCTGGGGAAGCAAAGCTGGAGGACTCTTGATTTCCCACTTTCAAATCTTACTACACAACCTCAGTTTTTGTTTTTTTTTTAAGTATGATTCTGACAGAGACATAGCAGACAATGTTACTAACAATCCAAATCAACTCATATATATTAGTCTTTTTTTTTTTTAGATTTATTTATTTATTTGAAAGGCAGCTATCGAGAGAGAAGGAGGAGAAGAAGGGGTTGAGAGAATCTTCTGTCTATTGGTTCACTCCCCAACTGGTTGCAATGGCTTGGCTGGGCCAGGCCCAAACCAGGAGCCTGGGACTCCATCCAGGTCTCCCACGTAGATGACAGGGGCCCAGTCACTCAGGTCATCTTCTGCTGCTTTCCCAGGTACATTTGCAGGGGGCTGGTTTGGAAATAGAGCAGCCAAGAAACGAGGCAAGATTCATATAGGATGCCGATGTTGCAGGCAACAGCTTGACCTGCTATGCCACAAGCTGCTGGGGCTAATTTGTTCTCTTTCTTAAAGATTTATTTATTTTTAATTACAAAGTCAGATATACAGAGAGGAGAGACAGAAAAGAAGATCTTTCATCAGATGATTCACTCCCCAAGTGACTGCAACGGCCAGTGCTGTGCTGATCTGAAGCCAGGAAACAGGAACCTCTTCCAGGTCTCCCACGAGGGTACAGGGTCCCATAGCATTGGGCTGTGATTGACTGCTTTCCCAGGCTACAAGCAGGGAGCTGGATGGGAAGTGGAGCTGCCGGGATTAGAACCGGTGCCCATATGGGATCCCGGTATGTTCAAGGCAAGGACTTTAGCCACTAGGCTATAGCGCTGGACCCTAATTTGTTCTTGATAATAAAATTAAAACCATTTGGTGGGAAAAGAATATTCTCTATAACACATGAAATCGGGACAACTAGATTTCCACAGGGAAAGAATGAAGTGGATCCTCTATTTTGTACTTTATACAACAATTAACTTGAAGATGAATTTGGAGACTATAAGAAATTAAGGACTAAACTCATAAGACTCTCAGAAGAAAACATAGGTGCAAATCTTCAATAACCTTGGATTGAGCAGCAGGTTCTTAACCTCTGAAACACATGAGCAACATCTCCAAAAAAAAAAAAAACAAAAGATAGATTAGATTTATTGTGATTAAAATTCTTGTGACTCAAAGGACTCCAGCAAGGTACAGAACACAAGCCCTTGTAAATCATAAGCTAAACTTAAACTCCCCAAGCCCTCCCCCCAGGGTGGATTCCTCCACCTTGCTGAATTGCCACCATTCAAGTTCAGTTGAGATTCTTTCATTGCAAGCATATACCAAGCATAGAGACCAGTAACTTATTGTCCAGATAAGTTCAATGTCTTCTTGGGGAGACCATCTCTGGTCTGAAGGTAGAGCCAGCAGAGTATCATCCCGATCAATCAAAAGCCCCAGCATAACATCAGCAATAAATTATAACGTTACGGAATTAGTAGACATAGTATTGAGTAACCAATATGTTAAAAAAAAAAATGCAAGTTCTTAATCACATCCTGTGACTTTCTCATTGACATTTCTTTTTCAGTTTATATACAATTGGGTTCTATACACTCCAAAATGGCTATAGATTCTTAAATTAAGGCAAACATGTGGTATCTAACCTTTTGGGATTTCCCTTAGCATTATGGTTTCCAGTTGGGCCCATTTTGCCACAAAGAACTGCATTTTGTTTTTTTTGTTTTTTTTTTTTTAATAGATGAGTAGTATTCCATGGAATAGATGAACCATAGCTTTCTTATCCAGTCTTCTGCTGATGGGCATTTTGGTTGCTTCCATGTTTTTGCAATTACTGATTGCGCTGCTATGAACATAGGGGTGCATGTTGGTTTCTCGTGAAACAGGTGTTTTGGATATATTCCTAGGAGTGCTATTGATGAATCATATGGTATGCAGATTTTGAGTTGTTTATACGCAGATGACATGATTCTTTATATAGAAGAACCAAGAGACTCAATACAGAGACTGCTAGAACTTATATGAAAGTTTGGCAGAGTGGCAGGGTACAAAATTAATGAACAAAAATCAACAGCCATAGTGTATGCAAACAGCCCCAAGATGGAAAAAGATCTAACCAGCAAGATACGATTCAAAATAACAGAGAAAAGTATGAAGTATCTAGGAATAAATCTAACCAAAAATGTAGGAGACCTTTTTGAAGAAAACTACAAACAACTTAAAAAAGAAATAGAACATGACCTCAAAAAATGGAGCAATATCCCATGCTCCTGGATAGGTAAAATCAATATCATTAAAATGTCTATACTACCAAAAGCAATATATACATTCAACACAATCCCAATCAAATTGCCCAAAACATTCTTCATGGAGCTGGAAACAATGATACAAAGGTTCATCTGGAAACACCAAAAACCACGAATAGCCAGAACCATCCTGAAGAATAGGAAGTTAGCAGGGGGAATCACAGTCCCGGACCTCTGGACATACTATAGGGCAGTGGTTATTAAAACAGCCTGGTACTGGCACAAAGATAGAGAGAAGGATCAAAGGAGCAGAATAGAAGCACCAGAAGGGAACCCACACAGATACAGCCAAATAATCTTTGACAAAAAGACAAACGGGCAAATGGGAAGTTCTCTTCAACAAATGCTGTTGGGACAACTGGTTGATAGCCTGCAGAAACAAAAAGATAGACCCACATCTCTTACCATACACTAAGATCAAATCTAAATGGATAAAAGACCTAAACCTACATCCAGAAACCTTCAAACTTTTGGAAGAAAATGTTGGAAATACCCTGCAAGATCTAGGGGTAGGTCCTGACTTCCTAAAAAGGACACCAAAAGCAATAGCAATCAAGATCAGAATAAACAAATGGGACCTCATCAAACTGAGAAGCTTCTGTACAGCAAGGAAAACAATCAACAAAGTAAAAAAGCAACCCACAGAGTGGGAGAGGATGTTTGTGCACCTACGTAGGTGACAGAAGGCTAATCTCCAGAATATAGAAAGAATCACAAAACAACCAAAGTACCAAAACAAACAAGCCACTCAAGAAATGGGAAGACATTTCACAAAGGAACAAGCCCAAATGGCAAACAAACATATGAAAAAATGCTCAAGCTCCCTGGCAATAAGGGAAATCCAAATTAAGACATCAATGAGGTACCACCTAACGCCAGTAAGATTGGCCCACATAAAAACAAAAACAAAAACCAGCAACAATACTTTGCTGGCGAGGATGCGGGGAAAAGGGAACCCTACTCGACTGCTGGTGGGGCTGCAGGTTGGTACAGCCTCTATGCTAAAACTTTTTAAAACAGAAGAGCAGTTTTAATAAAAACAAACCACCTATGCCAATACCCCTCCCCTCTGGCTTCTAAGCGGTGAACCAGAGGGGGGTTGCAGGAGTAGCTATGCTCTTTTTTCGCTACCAAGTTTTCTCTTGTCTGTAGAAAACTCTTGAGAAAAGAGTAGGGTGTCACGGTGAAAGGGCAGTGGCACAAAGCAGCCAACTCACACACGCCCCCAGGAGAAATGCTGAAATGAGTCCTTGGCACCGTGCAGATGGCATCACCCAAAGTGTTGTGAAAGTGTTCTTGCCTTCCCCAGAAGTCCAGCAGGCTCAAGGCCTCCACCCTCCCCAACAGGCGAGCATGACTGGCCAGCCACAACTCCTGGCAGCGGCCACCGCCCTCCTCCAGGGCCCTCTGTGGGCCACACTTGCCCAAGCCCACAGACAACCCTGGCGGGCTCCTGGGCTCCCAGGTCCCCAACACTCTGCCCCCCTGAGCTAGCCACAGAGAAGCTCTCCACCATGGTCACGTGGACACCGTGGTGTGGGCTGCATTGTTTGCTTGTCCAGTTTCCTCTGAACAACTGGATGGAACCTGGGGACATGGACCAAGGGCCTTTTCTGGATCTGTAGGCTCTGCGTGGTGCTCAGAAACTGAATGGCCACATCCAAGCATACTCATTGAGTTGCAACTGATGGCAGCTTCAGTTTTATTGCAATATTTGCCTTCTTAAAGATGTTGTCAATTAAAGTGAAAGGCAGAGAGAGAGAGAAGTCCCTCTTTGCTGGAACCAAGCTAGAGTCTTTAGAGTACTGTTTTTCTTCCCACCTTTTTAAAGATTTGTTTATTTGAAAGCTAACAGGAGGGAGAGAGAGATCTGCTCACAGGTCACTCCCCAAATGGTGAGGGCAAAGCCAGGAGCAACAAACTCCATATCCTGGTCTCCCACCTTGGTGGCTGAGAGGGGCCCAATCACTCGGGCCTTCACCTGCTGCCTTCCCATGAGCAGAAAGCTGCATCCAGGGACAGACCCTGAGTATAGGATTCAGTCCCACGCTCTCCAACACTGCGTCTCAATCACTGTACTGCACACCTGCTTACTGAGGTGGTCTGCTTTTGCAACCAGGTTTCAGGAATGCCAAGACAACCTAGGGTCTCTGTGGAGGTTCTCGGGGAGAGGACCAGGCAGAACACTATGCCAATGCAGACAATTTTAGGCAAATGTGCACCTTTGAAATGGAGAAAAATAGGCAAATGCAGGCAGCTGGTGTCCTGGGCTCCCTTTTACATCAATCCAAAAGATACCCGAGTGAGACTGGTGTGGGGGGTATAGCAAGCTAATCCCCAGCCTGTGGTGCCTGCATCCCTTATGGGTGCCAGTTCAAGTCCTAACTGTTCCACTTCCAAACCAGGTCCCTGCTGGTAGCCTGGGAAAACAGCAGAGGATGGCCAAAGGCTCTGGGCCCTGCACCATTGTGGGGGACCTGGCTCCCAGCTTTGGGTCAGTCCAGCTCTGGCTGTTGTGCCCATTTGGGGAATGAACCAGCGATATAGGATCTCTCTCTGTCTATAATTCTTATAAGTAAAATAAATCAATCTTTAAAAAATAATTGAGTTTGTGCTGACAAAAAAAAAAAAAAAAGCAACATCAAAGCAACAATATGTGCCCATGCTTTAGAATTTACAATCTGAGAACAGTCTTGGGTTGATTCCCATTGGAAAACCAATCAAATGACTCAAGTTGCACATCATGCAAGCTCTTTGAGAACCTGCCAGAGCATCATGGCTGGCCAGAGGGAGGCCAGCTGACTATGACAATGGACACAGTTTGAGTGCACCCCCAGCCCGACCCCAACCAAGGTACAGGTGCTACAAGCCTGGCCCTCAGCCTGTCAACCTCGAGGAAGGGAATGAGGTAGGTCATGGGGGCCTGGCCAGGTGATTGAGGGACGCCAGGCATACAGCTAGAAGCTGGAATGAGTGGAATAACCAGCTCTTCTACCGACTTTGTTCCCTAGGTTCCTCTGCAAGGCCTTTAATATCTGCTGCAAGCCTGGGGGAAGTCATGTTTGTTCGTTAAGGGTTTATTTTGAAAGGTAGAGTTCCCCAGAGAAAGGTTTAACTTGCTGTGCCACAACACCAGCCTCAGGGAGCTATTTTGGATCCAACACCTCCAAGCCAACCTTGCTTGGGAGTTATCTGTGTGAACATCCCCAGCATCTCCTCACTTTCTTCCCAGAGTCCCGAGAACCTGACTGAACCTCAGCTTCCTCATCTGTCAAATGGGCATCTGAACTTTTGCCCCATCGACACAGCTCTGACTTGCTTTTCAAAAATCATGGAGAGCATGTACACCCACAGAAGACAACAGGTTGGTTGAGGGTCCTCAGGCAGCGGGGCTTCCTTCCTTCTGCCCCTTGTCCAATCCTTAGAACATCTGCATGGATACTATCGTGGTCGCAGGCCACTGCTTTACTTCCATTTCACGGATCAACAAACCGACTCAAAGCCAGGCCTGACCGCCAGAACTTCACCACGGCCCTGCCATCCCATTTGGCAGAGGGAGTTAAGACAAACAGAGATAGACCAATTTTTAAAGCAGCTGGTTGTGTAACCTGAAAATCCAACTGGCAGATCAATGAGTTAGAAATCAGCCCCGCCCAGCACGGTGCAGGGGTCCACCGGGAGCACCGTGCATGAGCCTGTGAGCAGCAGAGCCCAGGGGGAGCCTTGCCATGACTCTGCATGCTGATTCCCCAAGCCGCCGCCATTTGTGGAGATAACTCTGCCAGCCCTAAGCCTCACAAGAGCGAAGACTCTTGGTTTCTCACCCTGGCACTTGGGCAGTAGCGGCTTGGGGCCCAAGTGATCACAGATGGACCTGGCCCGGAGGAAGTCAGGGATCCCTTCGCTTCCAATCAGTGCTGACCTGGAGCTGGCCAGGGGGCGGTAGCGGGGCTGGGGTCGGGTCACACACACACATACCTGGCAAGGTCTCTGGGGAGATGATATGTCAATATCCCTCTGTGCATGGGACATTTTCCTCCAGCCAAGATTAATTCCTGCGCTCCCTCTGTCACTTACCGTGTCCGGGGACAAGGCCAAGTGCTCCATGCTCCTATGAGTCTCAGAGGTGCTTGCAGCGTGACTAAGGGAGGCCAGCCGGGGAAGTGTCGCCTTTCAGCAGCAGGCAGGTGGTGTGCTGTATCAGGCCACGAGGGAGGGACTTGGACCGGTGCCCAATGCCCTTACACGGGTGCCTGTGCCCCGGAGTCCCCACAGCACGCCCTTATCTGCCACATGCAAAATCTAAGCTGCTCACAAAGGCCCAATCTCAGACCTCACTTGACCTCAAGTTCAGGGCCGGAAGAGGCTGTCTCCACTCTCCAGGGCTTGCCACACTCCTGGACGTCAGCCCACCTTGCTGCTCACGCAATCACCCCTTGCCCAACCCAGTGTTTCTAGAGCAAGTTGTTAACGCTCCCGGGTACACGCTGAAATTCCGGGCTCCATCCCTGTTTCCTGGGTCAGACACCTGCCCAGAGGGGACAGGTGGTTCTGTGTAACTTGGGTTGGGCTGTATTGGACACAATGGAAAGAGAAGCAACAGTCATGGTAGAACATAGGGCCAAGGACCCTCCAGCTGGAAGGCAGGAGGCGAAATGCCCTTTTGGCAAATGCACAGATAATTAAGGAGATAACAGCGAGCCAAGTGTGGTCTTTAGAGCAAGAAAGCTTAAAGAGATGCCTTAACCTGCACTCTGACCCGAGACGTAGGGATGTCAGAGGTCACATAGTGTGGTGTCAGCTGCCCGCCCCAACTTGAGGCTTCCCCACAGGAACTGTCCAATGCCGGGTGCTTGTCTGTCAGAGACACAGGGGTCCAGAGGTCTCACTGTGATGACTACCAGGGACTCAGCTGGCAGCAGAAATCAACTGTCATCAGACACTTGGTTTTGCCCCCTGGTGGGGTCAGCATAGTGGTACAGCTCATCAAGCCATCGTTTGCAATGCCAACATCCCAACTGAGCTGATTTGATCCTATCTGTCCTGCTTCCAATCCAGCTCCCTTCTGATGCACCTGCAGAAGTACTGGAAGATGGTCTGAGTGCTTGGGCCCCTGCCACGTACATGGGAGACCCTGATGGAGTTCCATGCTCCTGATTCCAGCTTGGCTCAGCCCTGGCCACCGTGACCATTTGAAGAGAGAGACAGAATGGATCCAAGACCCCTTTCCCTCTTTGTCTGTCTTTAAAATGAATAAATCTTAAAGAAAAATAAAGAAGAGAGGCCTGGCACAATAGCCTAGCGGCTAAAGTCTTCCCCTTGCACACACCGGGATCCTATATGGGCGCCAGTTCTAATCCTGGCAGCCCTGTTTTCCATCCAGCTCCCTGCTTGTGGCCTGGGAAAGCAGTCGAGGATGGCCCAAAGCCTTGGGACCCTGCACCCATGTGGAAGACCCAGAAGAAGGTCCTGGCTTTGGGCCAGGTTGATGGCCCATTGGTTGATGGCCACTTAGGGAGTGAACCAGCAGATGAAAGATCTCTCTCTTTCTCTCCCAGTAACTCTGTGTCTTAAATAAAAATAAATAGACCTTTTCTTTCCCCCCCTTTTTTTTTCTTTTTAGATATTTCATGCCTAATGGGTGGGAGGCTGGGTGGGCTTCTTCCTTTATCTCCCCCTACCACAGATACAGGGAAAAAGAGAGATAGAATGTGGAAACAACGGTCTTACCCACTTTCCTCTAGCCCTTGACCTTTTGTGCCCTAATCAACTATATAAACATTATCAAAATTTTTAAAAAAAAATTTAAAGATATTTCCTACCTAAAAAGGTGTGATAGCATTTAGGTAACAATGGAGGAAGATGGACCCTTCCCACAAGCCATGAGACTTGAGAAGTCACGTGCCCCCGAGGTTGTGGCCAAGGGCACTGGTGACATGTTGCCTTCCTTATGTAAGCAACTGACCCGCAGCCATTGCCTCTTGGGAGAGACCCTGCCCTCCGCTGGGCCCCAAGCTCCAGCACTGACTGAGGGCTCGTGTGTTCCTGAGCAGCAAGGCCGGCTGCGGTGTCGGGATCCTGCTGATTCCCCACTGTGGCCCTGCAGGGAAGTCTTACTCCACGGTGCAGAACAAAATCTAAAGACCAGAGACATGCAGTGACTTCTCCAAACTCACACAGTACATGACCGTCTGGCCCGGTTTACGACAGGTGGAGGCGAGCCGGCTGCTGACTCAATTACTTGGTGGGCTACCTGTGGGCTGGGGGATTCAGAAGCCAGGAAAGCTGATCCAGAGGGTGGGCAGAGGGATCAGAGGGATTCCAGCCAATCCTCATTTACTTATTGCTTATTTGCTTTAATCCTGATTTTACGATTTGGAAAGCAGATTGATGGAGACAGAGCATGTGTTTATGTGTAAAGGAGAGGTCTTCCATCCACTTTGTTTATTCTCCAAATGGTTACAGTGACCAGGACTAGGCCAGGCTGAAGCCAGGAGCCTAAAACTGTATAGTCTCTCGCATGGGTGGGCTGAGGCCCAAGCACTTGGGGCCATCTTCCACTGCTTTTCCCAGGTGCAGCAGCAGGGAGCTGGGTAAGAAGCAGAGTGGCTGGGACCAGAACCAGTGCATATGAGATGCTGCCCTTGCAGGCTGTGGCTAGTCCTGCTGTGCCGACCCCACCAACACTCCTCTTAGAGTAACCGTTGAGTAAACAGGTCATTGGCCTGGTGCAGGACCACGGAAGACTGGTCCCCAGATTGAATGGCACGAGTGCAGCCTTGGAAGCCTCTGCTCCTGGAACAACTTCAGAGAGTAAAAACCAAGCTGACTTCAAACTATCTGTGCAAAACTGGGATCAGAAGATAGTTCTACTTCAGGCCCAGCACAATAGCTCAAGGGTTAAATCCTCACCTTGCAAACGCCGGGATCCCATAGGGGCGCTGGTTCATGTCCTGGCTGCTACACTTCCCATGTAGCCTGGGAAAGCAGTTGAGGAATGCCCAAAGCCTTGGGACCCTGTACCCATGTGGGAGACCTGGGGAAAGCTCCTGACTCCTGGCTTTAGATTAACTCAGCTCCAGCTGTTGAGGTCATTTGGGGAATAAACCAGTGGATGGAAGATCCTTCTTTCTGTCACTCCTCTTGACTCCCTGCACCTGTGTGGGAGACCCAGTAAAAACTCTTGGCTCCTGATTTTGGATCGGCTCAGCTCCAGTCATTGAGGCCACTTGGGGAGTGAATCACCGATGAAGATCTTCCTCTCTGTATATCTAACTTTCCAATAAATGAATGAATGAATGAATGAATCTATGAAAAACAGAGAGAGAGAGAGAGAGAGAGAGAGATGTGCCAAGCATCAGCTTAGCTGCTGAGCCAAATTCTTGCCCCTAAACCAAACTCTGCTGGTACAGGTCAAACTGGCCTGAATGATTCCAGGGGAAGACGAGCCCTTTGGTCACCTCTGATGGAAACCCCTGTCTTGGGGCCCCGTGGGGCAGAGCTGTTGGGCCATCTCTCCCTCACATGGTTCCTGTGGAGGCTGCTACAGCCCATCATCTGAGCCCCTGCAGTCCAGCCTTCATACCTTTTCAGAAGGGATTTTATCCTCCTGCCCCCACCTCCTGCTGTCTCTCACTCTGCCTTCTTCACTCGTTCTCTCATCCATCAGGGAACACTTTCTGAGCACCTGCCAGCAGCAGATGCAGCTGCTGGAAATGTGGGACAGACCAGACAAGCAGAGCTCGGCCTCGGCTCTGTGGGCTGGTGATCCTGCAGGGAAGTGAATGGAAAGCCAGACAAATGGAACGGCCCAGTTGGGAGACTCACCACGGTGGAGGGGCTCAGCTAGGGTGTGCTGCAAGGAAGGACAGATTGCCCTGCTATGTACAACACAAGGCTGGCCCGAGGGCTATGCTGTGGCCAGGTGAGGGTGCCGGGGCAGGAGACAGAGGGCATGTCTGGTGCTGGATGCGCAAAAGCCTAGAAGCAGACAGAAGGCTGGCACTCTCCAGCAAGCACACAAGGCTGGGGCTGGCCCTGGACAAAGGCTGGAGAGGGGATGGGAAGGCAGCCTGGGCTGGACAGGATCATGGGCTGCACGGGACTATGGCCTCCTTTCTGGGGCATGGAGAGCTGCAGGACATGGGCCAGGAGCCTAAGTTGCACTCCAGCTGTCCAGTAAGCAGTGTAGCTGTCGGTAGAGGAGTCACCGTGGGATGAGTATTGTGGCATCGCAGGTTAAATCGCTGTTTGCACTGCCCACACTTGGACAGTATGCTTCCAACTCAGCTAATGTGCCTATTTGAGAGTGCGTTGATGGCCCAAGTATTTAGGTCCTTGCTAGTCACACTGAAGAACCAGATGGAATTCCTGGCTCCTGGCTTCAGTTTGGGCTATTGTGGCCACCTGGAGAGTGAACCAATTGATGAAAGAGCTCACACACACACCTTTCTCTCAGCCTTTCAAATGATCCATAAAGCTGTCAAAGAGCGAGCCTTAGTTTGTGCATCTGTAGCATGGGTTTGAGGAGACCACTGAACTCACCGGCCTACCAGAGTCGACTATCCAGTGGAAGAACAGCATGGCCAGGCACACAGAAGGCCGAAAACCAGGAGAAGCAGCTGTGCTTCTTGTTCATGGGAGTGTTGCCCCTGGTACACCAAGGGTGTTTACGCAATGCCTGACTGTTGCATGACTGGTACCTCCTCTTCCTCCCACTGGCCTTGGCCTGCTGGCCGAGGGCCTCTGCTGGTGGCTGAGCAGAGCCAGGGCAGCATCCAACCCAAAAAGCATTGGTGGGCAACTCGGCAGACGCACGCCGAGAAGACCCTGTGGCTCGGACAAGTCTGCCATCCCCCTGCCCTGCCCTGCCCTGAGATGTCCACAGCAGAGGCTCTGCCACTTGCTGCTGCGCACTGAGCCACACTCCTTCCCCAGGAAGCCAGCTACCCCGCTCTAGGCTGTTGCAGGGCATTCCACCAGTTCTTGAAACTCAGATGGCTCCACCTTCCGAGAAAGGAGCCACCACTCCTTGGTCCTGCCCTCTCTTTCCAGAGACAAAAACGATAGCAGCAGCAGAGGCAGAAGCAGTAGATGGGGGTGTTCAGGCCCTAGCACTGTCTCCGGCCGGGCAAAATACAATGTGAGCATGTACTTGGGAGGGCTGGGAGGCTGTGCGATAGCCAGGAGGGACCAACTACAGGCTGAAACCACAGCAACGCCAGGAACCAGGAGCAGGGACAGTGACGGAAGGACAGCCAGGCTCTCAGAACCCCCTTGGAGTCCAAGTTTCAACCTCCCTTCCCTAAAGATTGGATTTTTGTGCCAAAACCTCATCCACATCCAAAGTTTGTAGCTAAGAACCCTCTAGGTGGAGCTAGTGTCCTGGTGTAGCGAGTTAAGCCTCCACCTGCAATACCTGCATCCCATGGGAGCACTGGCTCAAGTCCCGGCTGCTCCGATTCTAATCCAGGTCCCTTCTGATGTGCCTGGGAGAGCAGGAGACAAGGGCCCAAGTCCTTGGTTTTCCTTCATCCACATGGGAGACCTGGGAGAAGCTCCTGGCTCCTGGTTTTGGACTGACACAGCTTTGGGCATTGTGACCATTTGGAGAATGAATCAGTGGATGCAAGACATCTCTGAATAGCTGCCACTGAAATAAAGCAATACATCTTAAAAAAAAAAAAAAAGTGTATGGCCCCAGCCCAGATCTGAAGCTGCTGTTCAGGTTCCACTTCTCTCTCCTCATCCCATCCCTGGTCCTTTTCCCCTTCCAGTGTGAACTTGAGCCCTGTGGTTCTCTCTTGGCCACAAGGAGGGTGACACAGATGACTTCCTTGGAGGGCTCTGCCAAGGCAGAAAGGATCTAGCAGAAATAACAAAGAGCCTGCTAACAGCCGTGTTCCTGGAATGGCGCTAAGCGCCTCGCTGAGCTCAAGTTCACACCAGTCATGTCTTCCTGGGCCTCATTACTCAAGCTGCGTACCATGCCTTGCTGTCCCCAGGCTGGTCCCTTCCATCCCTTACAACACAAAGGACCTGAAAGGGAACTTGCCAGAGTCCCAAATCCGCCACGTGCCCAGAGGAGAGTGTCTAAGAGCCTTTGTCAGGGAACGGAACCAGGACTCCATGGAGAGACGGCAGATCCTGAGGCTGGGGTGAAAATAAACACAAAGGGCCTGAGCTACCTCATTCTGCTGGAACGTGGGGTGCCTGGGTTGCCAGGAAAGCAGCAAGAATTACATGGCTACTACACTAGATAGAAACGTATCAAACACCTAGTCCAAAAGTCATGAGGTTGTAACATCACTCAACAGTAATATGCCCCACAGACACCCAACTCATGACAACAAAGCAGATGTGAGCAGGCCCGTGTACAATGTTGCTCAGGGTAACCAAAGGGTGGTGCAAACCACTACTAACCAAGGCAGATGAGCTGATGGAAGAGAAGTCACCATACGCAACCAATTGAGAAGCAATGTGGATCCACACTCTGTTCTCAGTGCCTCATACGAGCATTTGAGGAAAGTGGGGTTGGGATGCCAACACCTGACACCCCAAGGGTCACCGAGGCGCCAATGCCACTAGGACCGCCATCACCTGACACCACCAGTCCTTGACGTGACGCAGCCAAGCTCATAGCTGTGCCTTGCAGATCTTTCTGCCAAGGACGGGAACCTGCATTGCTTCAGGCCTGCAGACCCAAGGAACTATTTATAGTACAGAGGGGCCCACTCTAAATGACACTCAGAGGACATAGCCGACCAAGTCCTGAAAGTGGAAAGTTCTATGGAACAAATGGCAGACTGGGAGATGTCACAGACCTTTTGCAGGTTCCCATCTGATCTGACTCAAAAATGGCTTTGGACAACTGGAGGATTACTGACTATGAAATGGCTACAGTCACTCTGCCCTAAAGCCATATAGTCACTAGTTGTGCCTTCTGGCAGCCACTGCTTGGACCTAGGATAAATACAAAATTATTTTTTTAAACAATAAATAAAATCGCATCTGAACAGGCAGTTGGCCTCGTGGTTAAGATAACCATGTTGAACAGCATAGTCCTTGGACTGGATCCCTAGCCCTGGCTCCTGACTGCTCTTCCTGCTACCTACCGCCAGCATGAGCAGCAGCAATAATGGTTTTGAAGACTTGAGTCTCTGCCATCCCAGGAGACCTGGATTGAGTTCCAGGTTAGGGGCAGGCATTTGGCACTGCTTGGGGATGGGGGACGCGGCATGATGGTTCAATTAGCTAATCTTCCCCATGCAAGTGCTAAATCCCACATGGGAGCTGGTTCTAATCCAAGTGGCTCCGCTTCCCCTTCCAACTCCTTGCTTATGGCCTGGGAAAGCAGTCGAGATTGGCCCAAAGCTTTGGGACCTTATACCTGCATGGGAGACCTGAAAGAAGCTCCTGGCTCCTGGCTTCAGATTGGTTTAGCTCCGGCCGTTGCGGCCACTAGGGGAGTGAACCAGTGGATGGGAAGCTCTTCCTCTCTGTCTCTCCTCCTCTCTGTACATCTGCCTTTCCAATAAAAATAAATAAATTAAAAAAAAAAAAAAACAGCAGGAAAGCCTCCTGGGTCAGCTAGGAAAGGGTGTTTTAGATACTGCATGTTTCTGGTAAGCCCTGGTAATGCCATAGGGCATTTACTTCTAAATGCAAACAATTGTTCATTCAAGATCATCCGTCACATCACTCTCACTCCTGACCCGGTGTGATGGAAAAGGCACAACCCCCAGGTGTGCTGGGTGGCTTGGTATGGGGGGACGTCCAAGGATCAGGACGTCAGCAACGCAACAGGGCTGGGCAGAGGCTTCACCACGTGGCAGCCAACTAGCCCAGGTCCATCGTGAGAATTCTCTGAACCTCAGGCTTTGGAGCCATGCTAGGGCTCGCCTTAGAGGCCTGGGCACAGTCTGTTAGGAAGCACCTGGTGCCAGCAATTCCAAGGCCCACTGCCCTGCCCTGCCCTGCCCTGCATGGACGCAGCAGCATCAGGAAACCTGGATTCCTGGAAGAAATGAACGCAGGGCCAGTCTTCCAGGAAAGTCCCGTACTCTGTGGGAATCAGTTATGCTGCCATCACAGCCGCCTGGAGAAGAGAATGTGAAATGCACCACGCCTCTCAGATCAAAGGCAAACTGTGCACAGGGCTTTCTGCGGGCAGGTGAACTCTTCTCTTTCTTTTCTTTTTTCTTTTTTCTTTTTTTAGATTTATTTTTATCGGAAAGTCAGATTTACAGAGAAAAAGAAAGACAGAGAGGAAGATCTTTCGTCCACTCCTCAAATGGCCGCAACAGCCCGAGCTGAGCTAAGCTGATCTGAAGCCAGGAGCCAGGAGCTTCTTTTGGGTCTCCCACATGGGTGCAGGGTCCCAAGGCTTTGGGCTGTCCTTGACTGCTATCCCAGGCCACAAGCAGGGAGCTGGATGGGAAGTGGAGCAGCTGGGATATGAACCAGTGCCCATAGCGAATCCTGGCACTTACAGGGGGAGGATTAACCAATTGATCCGTGGCACTGACACCGTCCCCTCCCCAAGGTGAACTCACATTTAAACAGCATCCACGATGGAGCATGAGCCTCAGGGGCGATCTCCATTTCCTAAGATGACAGTTGTTTGATCATGAACATCCAGTCCCCAGATCCAAAAGTGATATAAACAGGCGGGGTGTTTACACCACAGCTGTCCTTTCACATGCTACCCATCATTGCGCAAACACGTCCTGCCTTTGCAGAGTTTCTCAAAGCTGCTCATAGGTGGCTGGGCTGAGAGGGCTGCATCTCTGCTCATGGGACTAAGGCCCAGCTGGGTCTTCCCATTGGAAATTTGGGGGAATTGGGCGGGGGCTTGCATCTTGGAAAGATCAGCAGGAAAAAAAAAAAAAAAAGGCAATTTACCAAATTATCTCTGCCTTTCAGATTTGACATTTTAAGTCACAAGTTCCAGGAATTCCCCTTTGTCCAATCTGGGCTGCTTGCTTGGCCCTACCTACAAGGGAAATTTAGTTTTGCTTTGTTTTTAAACGTTTTAAAGAAGATTTATTTACTTATTTGAAAGCCAGAATTTTATATATGTTAGAGGCATAGAGATGCAGAGAGAGTGCTCTTCCATCTGCTGGTTCACTCCCCAGAATGGCTACAACATCTGAGATTGGGCTAAACCAGACAGAGCCAGGAGCCTGGAACTCCATCCAGGAGTCCCACAGGAGGGTAGGGACCCAAGCACTCAAGCCATCCTCCACTGCTTTTGCCAGGCACAGTAGCAGGGAGCTGGATCAGAAATGGAGTGACCAGGGCTCAAACCTGTACCCATATGGGATGGCAGCACTGCCAGTGGTGGTTTAACTTGCTCCAACTCAATGCCCATTTCTTTTAAGATTTGTTTTATTTTTATTTGAAAGGTAGATACACAGAGAGGAGGAGAGACAGAGAGGAAGATCTTCTGTCCACTGATTCACTCCCCAAGTGGCCACAAAGGCTGGAGTTGCGCTGATCCAAAGCCAGGAGCCAGGAAGCCTCTTTCAGGTCTCCCACATGAGGGAAGAGTCCCAAGGCTTTGGGCCGTCCTCGACTGCTTTCCCAGGCCACAAGCAGGGAGCTGGATGGGAAGCATCCAGATTTGGTGCCCATATGGGATCTCAGCACATGCAAACGAGGACTTTAGCCACTAGGCTAACACGCTGGGCCCACAATGCCCATTTCTGTGAGAAAATAATGATGGTGGTCAACAGGAAGGATGGCGTTGGGTGCCAGGTGAGCACAGACTCAAAGCCCTCAGGTTTATGCCTCGTGAGCAGGTGGGCTCCACAGGTGCAGGGACACAGACACATTCCACTTGCCACTGTGCTCCACTCCTTACAAAGCTAATCCTAAAACTTACCTTCCTTGTGGGCTGGAGTCTTACAGCCTGCTTTGTAAACAAATGAGGAGTAATAGGAGAGGAGACAGCTGTAAGAAACAGACTTCTCCTGCAGATGTGAACTATAGGAGCAAAACGAGAGCATGGCATTTCTGGCCCTGGAGTGGCTTGTGGAATGGAGCACACACACGCCCGCCCAGGACCCCGGCCAGGTAGAGAATCCAGGTCCTTTCTGAGGTCTCCCCATCGGCGCCTGCACACACAGAACCGGAAAAACCCCGAACACATGCCACCAGATGGTGCCAGCTCCAGCTAGCGCTTCACCCCAGCTTTGCTGTGATGAACCCCAGGGCTGGGAGGCAACTTACCCCTCAGCGTCCCGGCGCTCCTGCTCCATAGCTTTTCAAATTGTGGAACCGTGGGCCTCAGGGCTATGCTTTTCCAAGTTCCTTGTTTGCCGGGGCTAGCTGCTGTGACTTTAAATGTCACTTTCAGATTAACTGGCCCCAGCTGTTTTAAAAATAGCCCCGGATCACTTAACCTTCAAGGCACCGGACGCGGCAGTGACGAAAGGGACGAGGGAACAGACGGACCCCATTGCTGCCCACCCAGATCCCTCCTCTTGGATACCTAAGCCCCGATTCACCATCTAAAGTCCAGGCTGTCGTAAGCCACGGAGACAAGGTCATTTTGGCCCGCCTGTGGGCCATGCTGAAAATTAACTGCCCACAGGTGGCTGGTCACTCAACAACAAGGGCAACTGTGAAAAGGCCTGAACGGGAAAAGTCATCACAGCTGTCACGGCGGCCTGATAGATTTGGCAGCGCCCCCTGGAGGCCCGCCACTTCATGGCACGCTTCCCATTTCTTGTGACTTAAGAGCAGGGTGGCGGGGACCCGAAAACACCCATTTACATTCAGGATTGCTGGCTCTTGCTAGGGCTGAGTGCAGCCGACTGCACACACGCCGCTGCAGTTCAAGAACGTTCCACAATGTGGGGAGGGCTGGAGGCATGTGGGACAAAGGTCACTACACAAGCAGGTGGTAGGGGAGCAGAGGCCACACAGAAACGCATTGTGCTCAGCAAAGGAAACGAGCTCCGCACCTTAGCGGCCCAGATCCCCGTGAGCGCGGCTGCAGGTGCGTTTCCCTGGCAGGTGCAGCTGGCAACGATGAGAATGGTGGGGGTGGGGCAGGGTTGTGGGGGAGGACGGGGAGAAAGGGGTGGATTGGGATGGAAGGCCTTCATTGCTGGGCTTACTTCCCAATAAAGGAAGGTCTTGGACTTTTTGGGATTTTCACCACTGCAGGTAGAAGCAGGAAGGGGACTTCTTTTGCTTGTTGTATTTGAGATCTCTCTCTCTTTAAGATTTACTTATTTTTATTGGAAAGGCAGATTTACAGAGAGGAGATAAAAAGAGAAAGATATTCCATATGCTGGTTCACTCCACAAGTGGCCACAATGACTGGAGCTTTTTCTGTGGCTCCCATATGAGTGTAGGGTCCCAAGGCTTTGGGCCGTCCTCGATTGCTTTCGCAGGTCACAGGCAGGGAGCTGGATAGAAAGTGGAGCAGCTGGGATTATAATCTATGCCCATACAGGACCCTGGCGCGTTCAAGGTGAGAACTTTAGCTATTAGGTTACTGCACTGGGCCCATCAAAATCCATATATTTTTAAATTGTTTTCCCTTGGCCTCTCCGACGTCACCTGGTGAATACGACAGGAGTGTGGGAGATCTTTCTCTCTGTCTCTCCTCCTCTCTGTATATCTGCCTTTCCAATAAAAATAAATCTTTAAAAAAAACACACCAGAGACTCTCACAAAATTACTTTATACCTTGGGACTCCCAGTATATTTGCATATGTGAGCAGAGGCATTGGTGGTATAGTGGTAAGCATAGCTGCTTTCCAGGGTATTTGCACAACTGATTTCTCTTATGTTCAAAATTCTGAGAGCCATCGGTACATCACCCTTTACGTACCTCGAGGGCTGGGGCCTCCTCTGGGTCCCCCACACGGCAGCAGGAGCCCACGCACTTGGACCATCCGCTGCGGCTTTCCCAGGTGCAGTAGCAAGGAGCTGAATCAGAAGCGGAGCAGCTGGGACATGAACCGGCACCCTTATGGGGAAGGATTAGGTTACGCCCCTCAGCCAGCCACATTCACATTTCTAATCCTATCCTCCTGCTGATGTACATTGTACCAGAAACCCAGATGAATTCCTGGCTCATGGCATCTGCCTGGCCCAGCCCTGATCCTTACAGACATTTGGATAATAAACCACTGAATGGAAGATCTCTTTTCTCTTTGAAATAAAATGAAAATTGGTTTTTTTTTGTTAGATTCAGAATGACTGTCACTACACTTTTGAAATTTAACACATTTAAATAATCATGCACTTTTTTTATTATCAATGGTATAATTGGGTCTCCTTGCTCTCTCCTTACTCATAATACTACACTGGGGTATCAAAACCTAATTGGAGGTGGGTGTGTGATTCTTGGTATTGTGACATAGGAAGTTAATCTGCAGCTTGCAATTCCCAAAACAAGCGCACATCAGAGCCAGCCCAAATACCAGCTGCTCTGCTTCTGATCTGGGGCCCTGGGAAAGCAACTGATGACGGACTGAGCACACGGGTGTGGTGTCGGAAGCCAGGATGGAGCTTCTGGCGCCATGGCTCTGGCCTTGTCCAGCACTGGCCATATGGGAGGAAGGGAGGCCAACCAGTGCATCCAAGATACCTCTCCCTGTCGCTCTTTCAAGTGCGTTTCTAAAATAACTTAAAAAAAAAAAAAAACTATCACCTTTCTCCTTGGGTAAATTAGTTGTTTATTTGTAAGCGAAGGTCCCAGACGTTGTAGGGTAAACCCTGAAGGCCTCTTCCTTCCATTAACACCTGTGTGCTGACCACAGAATTCTGGAGTCCTCTGCCACAGTGTGAATCGAACTATTCCCAAGCAAAAACAAGGTCCCCACATCCCTGCTCCCACAGCAAGTCCAGCTGCTAGCCTCTTGTTTTCCCTGAACACAATTTTCTTGCCCACGTCAATGCAAAGTCCCTCAAGACTTTGCTGGCCAGAGCCTATACCCTCTGGGGCTGCAGCAGAGGGGCCCCACTTAGGATGCTCATGGCACTAGAGTCTGGGTGTCAGCTCTGCCACCTCTCCAGTTAGCCCAGAGAGGCCCTGTTCAGGCCCAGCGAAGGGGACCCAGAAGGAAGCAAGGCTCAGAGTGAAGGACACGGATGCTGCCATGGAGACCAGGGTGGAAGGAGGAGACAGGTGCAAGGGTAGCCCCAAGGACAGCTACAAACGCTACCGAACACCAGGTACCAAGTGAAGCTTCAACAATCCTTTATTAGCAACTCTGCGCAGGATTAACTCAGCCAGCACTAACAAGATCAGGGATGGAAGTACACACTCAAGATGGCCTCTTATAAAAGGATTGAAAAAGTATCTTCCTGCTTAAGCATATTCGTTAAAAAAAATTATAAAAAAATAGAAGAAAACTTCCAGTGTTGTAGAAAACATAGCCAAGTGACTTCAGCCCATAAAAATACAGCATGTGGCAGTCGCTGCTGCCTTAAAAAAAGAAACAAAACTTCAAGTCAGGATATCTGGAGGAAAACACCTCCGCCCGGTTAAAAGAACACCCCAGAAACCCCTTCCTCCCCAACTTTCGCATTTAACTTCTACCACTTCCTCAAGACACACTCAAGTTAAACAGAACCAACCAGAACCTGACGCCTTCTCTCAGCCCCCGAGTGCCAAGGCTCACCCAGCGAGGACACCTTCACAATCATCCTCACCAGAGGACTGAGGGCTCCCTGAAAGATCAGGGGGACAGCACATCTGGCAGAGACCAGGCCCAGGGGGTCTTCCCAAGCGACATCTGGCAAGGTGAGCTGACCTAACAGGTAAACAGCAGCGGCAGGCAGCAAACTACCAGCTCTATCAAAAAGGTGCTCCTGGCCTGCCAGCGGCCGCGCAGGAAGAGAGCACCAGGGCACCGTCGATCTCCCACATCCACAGTCAGGCCTGCCTCAGTTCACATCTTCAACTGAGCGAGTGCAGAGAAAGACACTGGGCCCAAGGGCAGCCCCTGCCATGTCCACAGCACTTAAGTTCCGATGTGACTTGGTTACAGATGGATCAAATCAACAGCAGCTTCTTGTGACCCACGAATTCAACTCCAGGTCACAGCGCCTTCCAGTCGATGGGCTTCTTGCCAGACTTGCGCAGCAACTCATTCGTCTTAGAAAAATGCCTGCACCCGAAGAACCCTCGATGCACTGACAAGGGAGACGGATGAGCCGTCTGCAGGATGTGGTGCCGCTTCTGCAAAGACAAAACAAGCTGACAGGCTTGGGGCTTTCGGAAAAAAACAGCAGCTGCCCTGAGGCAGGAGCACAATTCCCGGTGGTAACCAAACTCAAGGCCTTTGGTGGGTTCATCCACAAAGCACCTGCCAGGGCAGGGTCAGCCTTCAGTCTGCTGGGGGCCACTCAATTCTCAGGTGCTGAGACTTTGTATCCAGCCATTCCACTGCAGACTGCCACCAGGACTCAGACAGACAGCCACACACTGAGAAGGCGGCCCACTCTGCACGGGTTCCATCAACCCAAGCCACACGTAGGTCCAGTGCCTAAAAGCCGCTCAGCCTCTTCCTGAAGTTTTTGACAACACCTCAAAGGTACTAGAACATGGCCCAGCTAACACAGTGATCAGTGACACGCTGTCGTTTTATCAAGAAGGGGAGGGACAGGGTAAAACAACAAATGCATTAACACTTTTTCTGGAAAACTCTAAGACGCTACTTGCAGAATTGCTTTCAGGAAAAGCAGGAATGGATACTGCCTTTCCAGCTATCTCTATTTGCTGTAGGAATCACCATCTCATCGCAGTCTATTGGAAGTACCCTCGTACTATATTAATAATGCTAGAGTCCTTGCCTTGAGCGCTCCAGGATCCCATGTGGGCACCAGTTCGTATCCCGACTGCTCCACTTCCTATCCAGTCCCTGCCTTTGCCCTGGGAGGGCAGGGATGGCCCAAAGCCTTGGGACTCTGTGTCCTTATGAGGCCTGGGAGAGGCTCCTGGTTTCAGATTGGTTCAGCTCCAGTGGTTGAAGTCGCTTGGGGAGTGAACTAGTGGACAGAGGATCTTTCTCTCTGTATCTCCTCTGTGATCAATAACTCTTAATTATTATAAAAGAAAACAGCAGAGCCTGTCGAGTGTCTGGGCTGCTGCCATCCATGAGGGAGACCTGGATGGAGCTCCTGGTTCTGGCCTGGTTCACCCCTAACCATGGAGAAATCAACAGTGGACCAGTGGACAGAAGATCTCTCTTACCACCTCTCTCTGTAACTCTGTGTTTCAAATAATCTGACTCCCAAATAAATTTAAAAACAAACAAGCAATACTGTTGACACAGTGACTCAAGGCTAATCTTCTGCCTATACGTGCTGGCATCCCATAATCCCATATGGATGGAGGTTTGTGACCCGACTGTTCCACTTCCCATCCAGATCCCTGCACCTGCATGCGAAGCCCAGAAGTAGCTCCTGGCTTCAGATCCGCTGAGCTCTGGCTGTTGCTGCCATTTGGGGAGTGAACCAGTAGACAGAGATCTTTTTATGTCTCTCAATCTCTGTAAATTTGCCTTTCAATAAAAGTGAAACCTTAAAAATGCAGAGCCGGGAGCTGGGTCACCAAGGTTCAAGTCCACTCAGCAGTTGTCATCCACTTGTGGTGTGAGACTTACAGGTGACAGATCCCCAGGAAGGGCCAGTGAGGGTACTGAGCAGCCACGGGTGCTCAGCGCTGGCAAAGCAGCCTTGGCTCGTGTGAACCCAGGTCCTCCGGGAAGCCCCAGGGAGCTGCCAGCTCTGAGCAGAGAGGACTCAGCTGTGCGAGGAGACAGCAGCAGGGCACCAAGAAAAGGTCCAGAGGCTTGGTCAGCTTGCAGCTCACAGTGAACAGAGTGGAGTCCTGGCAGAGGCCAGCTGCAACCATCATCCTCACTGGCTCGATGCCAACACGGCGGCCTCTCACGGAAGCAGTACATGACTCACCCGAGTAAGATTAAATGAGGTCCAACGCAAGGCAAAGGTAGTCGGGGGGTGGTGTGAGACAGACAGGAAAGAATGCAGACATGGACAGATGGTGCAGGGAGGACAGGAGGGGAGCAGCTGTCAGGGACAGCGTCTGCTGGGCAGACTGGCCGGTGTTGTCACTGGGTGTGGAGGAGCAGTGCCATGCGGGATAGCAGAGGAAGGGTGACTTGACTGTGGTATGCTCCTGGGCCCCAGCAGGAGGTGCTGTGTGGGTTTCCGCTCAGGACCAAAGGCAGCGGGTGAGACGGATGGAGTAAACCAGCCGGGAGCATCTCCAACTCTCACTTTCAAGTGAACAAATGAATCTGAAGAAACCCCTTTGAAGCACACTTCTTACCTACTTAGACAACCAGATCCTAGCTCCTGGGGGTCAGCCCTTAGGTGGCCTTCTAAATAGATAACTGTTTTAAATAATTCATAAAAGACATACCACAGAGAGCTTAGAAAAATTTCAAGAGTGCTACAGACAAACGTACCCTGTCGATGGCACTGCCCTTCTTCTGGGCGTAGGAGCCCCAGAGCAGGAAGACGAGGCCGCTGGAGTTCTGGTTCAGCCAGGCCACCACGGCGTCAGTGAACTCTTCCCATCCCCTCTCCTTATGGGAGTTGGCCTGATGGGCGCGCACCGTGAGCACAGCGTTGAGGAGCAGCACGCCTGTCAACACACGGTGAAGAGATGCAGTGAAAGCAGGTTCCAACACAGCAGCCTGCGTGCACTCAGTGACACAAACAAACCCTGAGACCACTGCCTGCTGGGATTCTGCACAGCTGAATGACAGCAGCAGGTACACCCAATGGGGACCTCAGGCAAGAAAAGTAGAGGGCATTTTAATCTCTGCCTCTTTGGCATCTTTCAGTTTGCTGTACTAAGCATGGGTCATATCCATCACCAAAATCACTTTAAAAAATACCCTAATGGGGAGTTAGCGCTGTGGCATGGCTGGTAAAGCTGCCACCCGTAGTGCTGGCATTCAATATAGTCACCAGTTAAGACTCCTGGCTATTCTACTTCTAATCCAGCTTCCCCGCTTATGGCCTGGGGAAGCAGCTGCATGAGAGACTCGCAACAGGCTCCTGGCTTCAGATGGGCTCGGCTCGGGCCATTAGGGCCATTAGGGAAGTGAACCAGCAGATGGGAGACCCCACGTCCTTCCCTGAGTCTGGTTAAATCAGCCCTAGGCTTAGAGCTCTCACCGGCAGACAGCAAGGGCTGCCATGCTCCAACACATTCAGCAGCCTCGGCTTTACCTTGTTTGGCCCATCCGGACAGATCGCCATGGCCAGGATGCACAAAGCCTTCGATGTCTGTGGACAGCTCTTTATAGATGTTTTCCAAACTGAAAGCAAGTCAGAAGAAACAGAACCTTAGTAACTGTGATCTTGAGAGTTCTGCGGTGTGCTTCCCAAGGTGTGTGTGATGGCCAGCCCTCTACATGACAGGAGAACAGGCCACCAGCTGTAAGCATCTTGCCAGTTCCACCAGCCAAAGCCCAGTCCTGCCTATGCCTAAGGAACAGCAAGCACTTTGGAACACCAAGTTCATCACCCACCTCCTCACTGAGGCTTACGGTTTTCTATCTTTATAGATTTTAGATCTATAAAGAAACTTCAAAAAGTTCATGGAGGGCCTGGTGCAGTAGCTTAGTGGCTAAAGTTCTCGCCTTGCACACACTGGGATCCCTTATGGGCACCAGTTGATGTCGTGGCTACTCCACTTCCCATCCAGCTCCCTGCTTGTGGCCTGGGAAAACAGCAGAGGACGGCCCAAGGCCTTGGGATCCTGCATCTGTGTAGGAAACCCAGAAGAGGCTTCAGATCAGCTCAGCTCTGGCTGTTGCAGCCACTTGGTTAGTGAACCAGTGGATGGAGGATCTTTCTGTCTCTCCTTTTTGTATATCTGACTTTCCAATAAAAATGAATGAATCTTAAAACAAAAACAAAACAAAACTCACGGAAAAATGGAATTTAAAAAATCACACCAATTCTCCATAAAGCTGTTAAGGACCCTTTACATTTATCCACCTGCATATACCATTACATAAAATCCTTCCAGCCAGTGGTTCTTCATCAGGGGTAATTTTCTCTATCATTCCCCAACATCCCACAGTGCACGATGCCAAACGATCCAGACCTCCACGCCAGCAGCGCCCACACTGAGAAATCCTGCGCAGAAGGCAAATGCCAGTCCTGTCCCCCACCCCCGGCACACCTGGAACATGCAGAGAACACATCTGCATGCAATCACTTCTGTAGGCAGCCGTACCTGGGCGGAGGCGGGACAGGCCTCTGGACGCTGAAGCACAGCCCGTGCGCTTGGTTGGGTCCATGATATGGATCCTGTCCCAGGATGACAACCTTCACCTGTAACACGGAGCACAGGGAACACCACACTGCAGTGTACGCAGTGCCATGCCACACTGGCTGACCAGTAACCTGCAGGACGGCACAGGGGGAGGGGGAGCCTCCCTTTGGACCCAACTGAGAACCCCAAGCAGTAACTGATGCTCCATTAACCTCCGTCCCATGGTCCTGATGTCAGCCCACCCCTTTCCTTGACAGGTCTTTGAAACAAAACAATCTCTGGGGGCAGGACTGTGTTGTACCACACAAAATTAAGCTGTTGCCTTGTGAGGTTACCACTAGCATGCAAGTTCAAGTCCTGGCTGCCCACTTCTCATCCAACTCCCTGCTAACAGTCTGGGAAAACAGCTGAGGGTGGCCCAAGATCTTGGGAACCTGCAGCCATGTGGAAGACCCAGAAAGAAACCCCTGGCTCCCAGCTTTGGCCTGGCTTAGCCCTACCTAATTCTATTATTTGGGGAGTGAATCAGTAGATGGAATATCTTCTCTCTGTAAATAACTCTTTCAAAAATAATGAACACGGTCCAGTGGGGTGTGGGGTGGCGAGGCCCTATTTAAGAGGTGTCTTCAAGTGCTAAGTAACAAACAAGCCTTGGAGAAGGAGGTCTGAGAGGTGACCAATTCAGAGGCTTGAGCAGGGCCAAGGCAGGCCAGAGGGCATGGACGTGGAGGTGCCAGCTCCACACGGGAGGCACGCTGCCACCAGCTGCTCCAGGCCTGCGCTTGTGCAGCACGGCTGAAGGCTCCAGTGCTGCCATGAGGTTGGTTCCAGAACTATGGAAAGCACGAGCTACGAGGACAGACACAAGGTGCATGGGCCTAAGTCCTCCCTCTGTGCTGCATGAATGAACTCAGGTCTCTCTTCTTCTGCTGGATTCAGGACAGACAACACAGTTCTGGGATCCCTCCCCCTGATAAACTTTGTCCCCAGCCTGTACTCACATCTCGTATGTCACACATCTGGGTCCATGTGAAGACTTGGTGTGGGGGTGGGTAAACAGTGTAACGCTTCCTCTCTTCCGTAACAAATCCCATGAGCTGATTTTTAAAGATAAAAATTTGAACTAAGCATCAGATTCCCACTGGCATCCAGACAACTCCAGAGGAAAGCTTCTACTGCCAGTGCCTAGAGGTCCCAGCTAGCTCCTGTCTTGAGTTTTACATCCCAGCTTCCTAAAGACCACCAGCCACCCCTGTTCCCCACCCTTACTCTCTCTCCCAGGTTTGGGTCAACGTTGGGTTTCCAGCCACCAACTCCCCTCCCTTCTTTTAAGAGGCCAGGCCAGGTTTCACTTCCCTCCGGCTGCTGGCTTGGCCACGCCTAGCTGTCCTGCATAGCAAATTTGCTGCATTTGACCGGTCAAGGCCTTCCAGTCCCAACCTGGACCCACACAAGCAAATGCAATGCCAACAGCCTGCCCTGCCTGCACCCCTTTTGCAGGCAAAAGGAGTTCGGGAAGAGAATGAAGAGCAATCCAAAAAGGGGAGCTGGACGTGGCCTTGCTGGATTAACAATACTGGGGGGGGGTCCCGGAGTGTCCCGGGGTCCCCCGCGCGCGGCCTGCCGTTTCATCCCCGCCAAAGCCTCACCTTGATAAAGTACGGCTTCCCGAACTCTCCACACAGCTGCTTCTTCCAGCTCTCCCCAAAGCCCGCCGGCACGTTGCGGGCCGCGAGCCGGAGCAGGGCCGCGGCCTTGTTCTTCTGGATGCGGACCAGCTGCTCGGGGCTCAGGGGCGACGAGGGCGGCGTGCCGGGCTCGTTCTCTCCCGCCCGGACCTTCTTGGCGGGGTTCGCCTGCGAAGGGTCCCCAGGATGGCTGGTCACCAGCTGCAGGCGACCCTGCCAGGACGGCGCCCGCAGCTGCCGGCGCCAGGCCAGCGGCCAGCGGCAGAAGACACCCATGGAGCAAAGACAGGGCCCGGGGCTCAGGAAACTTTGGGGCGTCTGGTGCTTCAGCCGGCCGGGGAAGGCCAATTCGCGGGGTTACGGAGCCTGCACCCAGCCGCCCCGCCCCCGCCGGAGCCGCCACAGGTGTCCGTCCCCATGCGGCCTTTTCGCGGCAAAAACCTCCCCTCCCGGGAATCCCGCCTCCCGCTCCCTCTGATTGGACACACGAGTCGCGCGGGGCGTGCTAGCGACGCGCCGATTGGCTCGCGGGGCTCAGAGGCTCGTCCTCATTGGCCGGCCCCTAAGCATGGCGGATGCTGGAGGACTGAGGCGGCTGTTTTGAACACGTGGAGGCTGCGCAGGAGTCGGGGCCCCCGGTTTCCCCAGGTTAGCGGCGCGCTCCTGCGTCCCCTCGGTCCCACGGGGCTCCCACCGTCCTCTCCCTCCCTGACCCTCGCTCCCGGCCCTCCGTCGCGCCTCACCGCCGCATGTCCGTTCTCCTCAGCGGCAGCCGCCAAGCCGGTCCCCGGGGCGGCCGGCTCGGGGCTGGGCTCGCGTCGCTTGCTGACGGGGCCCGGGGAGAAGAAGGAGTGGAGGGTCTTCTGGCCGATCATCCCGAAGCTAACGAGGCAGCGAACGCGCGCTGCCCGGGAACCCGCTCGTCTGGTGCCCGCCGCGACTGTCCGAAATTTGGCGCCAAAGGCTTGCGCATGCTCCGAGCGGGGGGCTTAATGGGGCGGGGGTGGGCTGGAGGGCTCAGTGCGCATGTGCAGGGCGCAGCTGCACCAGGTGCCTGGGGCGGGGGAGGGTGGGCTCCCTGCTGGCTCCCCTGATTCGCTGTGTCCTCCGTCTGCCCGCGAATCCTTCCCGCCCCGGGGGACTGGGAGGGTGATGGGTGGGACAGGAACGAGCTTTGCAATGCTGCCGGTTGAGCCTTTTATAGACGTTAGTGGTACCGACTGCAAACGAAGGTTTTAAACGCCGTCATTTTGCCCAACCGGCAGGCTTGGGGAGACTGTAGCTGAGGTCACCCCAAACCACACACGCTCCGAAAGGCACACCAAGTACCTACTCGCACCCCCAAGCTTGAGCTCTTCAGGAGAGATCTCTTTGCAATGTAAATAGTGACCTTTTGGAAGTGCAAATTGCATCCAAACAACCTCCAGGTCAAAACCTTTTCGTTTTTTTTTTTTTTTCCTAAGGTTTATTTTTTTATTGTTCAGGCAGATTTAAAGAGTGGCTGAGAGCTTTTCTGTCTGCTGACTCACCCCTCATACAGTTGCAGTGGCCGGAGCTGAGCTGATCCGGCGTCAGGAGCATCTTCCGGGGTCTCCCATGTGGGTGCAGGGTCTCAAGGCTTTGAACCACCCTTCCTTGCGCTTCCAGGTCATAAACTGAGAGCTGGATGGATGGGAAGTGGAGCAGCCGGGACTAGAACAAATGCCCACACTTATGACAGGCTGGCAACACAGAGTGAAGGATTAGCCAATTGAGCCACTTCACTGGCCTTAAACATTTTCTAAAGTGACTTCCACGTAGGATTCTAGAAAAAAAAAAGTTCATGTCAAGGGGATTGAGCTTGCAGTCAGCTGAGGCGTGGGAAGGGGAAGAGGTTGAGGGGTGTGGAATTACAGGTTCCGCGTGCTTACAAAGGAGCTGGAGCCCCGGTCCATGGCACAGTAGGTTGGCTGTGGTTTACAACTTCAACAGGTGACAACTGTTTTCATTTATTTGAAAGACAGAGTGAGATGGTTTGCCCCTCAAACACCCACACACAGCCACTGAGTTCACTCCCCCAGCTGCGTGCAGCAGCCAAAGTCAGGAGCCAGGATGGCCGCGTGGATGGCAGAGACTGTCTTGTAATGCCTTGCCAGGCACGTTAGGGGGAAGCTGGGTCAGAAACAGCATAGAGAGAGCGTGAGCAGGTGATCCAATAGGGAATACCAGCATTGCAAGCCACAGCCAAACCCCACTGCGCTGCAACCCAGGCCTGGAATGTGTGAAAGGCAGCGACAGGACTGAGGGATCCCATCCAGTGACTCCCCCAAATTCCCATGAAAGTGGGGGTGTGCTGGGGCTGGACTTGGGTTCAGGAACTCCACCCAGGACCTGCTAGGGACCCCCTAGCACTTGAGCCAACACACGTGCTGTCTCCCAGGGTGCACATTAGCAGGAATGCGAAGGTCAGGACCCACAGCCAGGAACCCAGGTCCCAACCGCAAGGTCCCAGAACCTAATACGGTTAACTTAGAGCTCAAATAAGCCCCGACTTGCTTGCAAGGCGAGGCATTCGCCACCAGGGGCCGCCAGGAGGCCGCCTGCGGCTTGTTTTGCAAATGACCTGCTTTTCCCTTCCCTTCCCGGCGGGCCCTATGCGGAAGCGAGCTGCGAGCTGCGGCCCCGGGTGAGTGTCCTCCCCTCCCTGCTGTCGCGAGCTGCAGGCGTGACGGTTTCATTCTCCCTGCGCCCTTTACTCATCCCTAGTTCAATGCAGGTGTAGCAGACACACAGAGACCCCGCTCTTCTGGGGGACTTCAGTTGTATCTCCCTGCCTCTCTGGGTGTGAGAGTTAGGGTGCCTGGTGCACCAGCTAAGAAGCTGCATGGTAGGACCCATCCCCACTACCCTGCCCCTCCCGCGTTTCCCACATCAGAGTCCCTGGGTTCCATACCCCACCCCCTCAGCTCCCGACTCCAGCTCCCTGCTACTTGCTCAGGACTTGGGTCCTTGCCAGGGGAAGTGGGGAGACCTGGGTAAAGCTCCGGCTTTGGCTCTTGTGGCCATTTGGGGAGTGCATCCACACGGTTGAGGACTGTGAGTCACAATTGCTTTTTTCTCTCTCTCTTTGTTATGGAATGAGGGTTTGAATCATAGGTTTCAAATTTGTGGCATGTAAATTCCCAGGGAGGAGTTCTTTACAGAGTCAGGTGCCTGGGCGCCAAGTGCAGGCCAGCTATCAGACTCTGATGCGTTGCCAGGATGGGAGAGCCTGGAGCAGGGCATCTCAAAGGCTCTTCCAGCTTTCTAAGGCCCTCTACTTCTTTTGTGAGATGTGCTTTTACACTTTAAATATTTGTTTATTTTTATTGGAAAGGTAGATTTAGAGAGAAGGAGAGACAGAATGGTCTTCCAGCTGCTGCTTCTTTCCCCAAGTGGCTGCAGCAGCCAGAGCTGAGCCCATCCAAAGCCAGGAGCTTCTTCCAGGCCTTCCACGTGGGAACAGGGTCCCAAGGCTTTAGGCCATCCTCTGCTACTTTCCCAAACCATAAGCAGGGAACTGGATGGGAAATGAAATGGCTGGGACACGAACCTGCACCCATTTGGGATCCTGGCGCTTGCAGGGAGGAGCATTAGCCAACTGAGCCATCATGCCAGGTCCCGGTTTTATACTTCAACTGGAAACCTGAAAAGGGAGAGTAGTTGTTAAAATGAGTCTGCTTGGGCGAACAAATGTTTGGGTCGGGGACAGCCTGGGCAATCTCTCTTGTTGCCTTCTTTCTTGTAAGGAGATGAGATGGACAGATTCCTGGTGAAGAGGGCTCCAGGTAGCCTTCCAGGAAATGAAGAGGAGGAAGAGGAAGAGCAGACCGGAGGAGAGCCAGACATGGACAGAGGAAGCAAGAGGAAGAGGCCCAGGAGAGAGTCCCCCAGCAGTGTAGCCCCCCTGGCAGCCCCAGGCTGGCAGCACATCCGGGCCGAGGGTCTAGACTGCGATTACATGGTCCTGTTTGGCAAAGCCGAGGCGGATAACATTCTCCGGGAGCTGGAGAAGGAAGTGGAATATTTCACAGGTAAGCAGAGGGCCGTGTGCGTGTGTGTTCCATAAAGATAGTGAGCTTGCGTTTGGAGAATTCAGGCTCAGCAGCCAGGTGGGACTGGCTCGCTGCCACAGTCATCACACACACAGACGCTCCCTGGATGCCGTTGAGGTTCCGGGGTTTGGGACTAGAATCGCTGGAGGGAGTCACACTTGGCCACCCTGGAGAGTCACCTAGAAAACAGAAGCAACCCACAGCCGTGCTGGACTCGGAGACCAGCTGAAGTAGAACACAGGGTTCTGAAATTCATGCATGTGAAGGAAAAAGCTCATGAAGAATGAGCATTATGAAAAAAAAACATGCAAGGATTTCAATTTTTTTGTACCAAGGAAAGTTCTTAATTCCATCTCCCATAAACTTTTTGAATTTTCCTTGTAGTTATGGGTGCAGCCTGCAGAGAAAGAGGAAGGGAGGCAGACATAGAGAATCTTCCAGCCACAGATTCACTTCCCAGATGCCCACAACAGTCAGGAATATCACCTGGGTCTCCCATGTGTGTGGCAGAAATGCCCAGCTCCTGCCTTTGGCCTAGTCCAGCTCTAGCCATTGTGGCCACTGGAGAATGAGTCAGTGGATGGAAGATCTCTCTGTCACTCTGTCTTTTAAATAAATCAACCTTCAAGAACTTGGCCCATCCTCTGCTGCAGCTCAGGTACATCAGCAGGAAGCCGGGTCGGAAGGGTCGAGTAGGTGGGATTTAGCTGTACTGTGTGCAGAATTGTACCTCCTAACTGTACTACTACTGTGGTCAGGACAATAAAATGATGGAATGTAAGAAAGTGGGTACAAGCCCAGGTTTCTATGAGGGGACAAGTCTCCCTATCCAGAAATGAACATACAAGGGCAACCACTGTGACTTCTGGGATGGGGGGTCTTCACCTATCAGATATTCCTTATTGTAATAGGGCTGGCTGGCTGGCTGGCTGGCTGAGGGGACAGGGTCATTGTGGCTTACGGTTTTGGAGGACCTGGGGGCATCTGGGGGCCAGATCCTATTCAAGAGCCGTAGCAGGGTCCCCTGGCAGAACCCTGGCGAGTGTGGTGTCTGTGCTGCCCCGCTCAGAGCACTCACCCACCGGGATCTTTGGGGGTGTAAAACAGCTTGTTCTATCCACACAGGTGCACTGGCCAGGGTGCAGGTGTTTGGGAAGTGGCACAGCGTGCCCAGGAAGCAGGTGACATATGGCGATGCGGGACTCACGTACACCTTCTCGGGCCTCACACTGTCCCCACGGCCCTGGATCCCCATCCTCGAACGTGTCCGGGACCGCGTGTCTGAGGTGACGGGACACACCTTCAACTTCGTGCTCATCAACAGGTGACAACTCCCTGCTCCGTCCCCTCCTGCCTCAGCGTGTTGTGTATGTTGGACGGGGGACACTCCAGTGCACCTGACAAGGACAGGAACATGACACAGTGCAAGCAGAGTTGGGCCCCTGTGGGACAGTAGGAAGTGACGAAGACAGTTCTGAGTGGCCCAAGATGAATCACTTGGTCTCATCTGCCTGCGAGTGGCCGACAGCCAGGGTTTTGGGGTGCAGGATGGGGTTTTGGGGGTGGCTCCTTTCCTGATACTCAGGCTGGATATGGGAGTAGGGGGCCCCCACTGTGGGTAGCAGGGTATTGAGCACTATGCTGGTGGCACTCATACCCACAGTGTCCTAGCAACTGAAACTATCTCCTGGGGGCAGAGCCAGCCCAGGAGGAAGTGCCCCGGACTGATGACGACGGGAACAGTGAGCAGCAGAACGCCCAGGGCAGGCAGCCAAGACAGTGAATCTACATGGCCCTTGGGCAGCTGGCAGGGACCAGGCAGGGCTTGGGACACATTTTCCTGTATGGAGACAGAGAGAGCATTAGTGTGACAGTGGAGACCAAACGGGGTAACTGCGAGACTGGGGGCTGCCTCGGCCTTGGCTGCTCGGTTGCTGGTGATGAGGTGCACACTGGGAGAGGGAGATGCTTGAGGAGCTGCTGTCCTGAGGCAGCCTCATCTCCCCACTTGAAGGTACAAAGATGGCTGTGACCACATTGGGGAGCACCGTGATGACGAGAGGGAACTGGCCGCCGGAAGCCCCATCGCCTCCGTCTCCTTTGGGGCCTGCAGGGACTTTGTCTTCCGTCATAAGGACTCCCGGGGCAGGAGCCCTGCCCGGCAGGTGGCAGCAGTGCGGCTGTCGCTGGCACATGGGAGCCTGCTCCTGATGAAGCCCCCAACCAACACGCACTGGTACCACAGCCTTCCCGTGCGCAAGAAGGTGCTGGCTCCGCGGGTCAATCTGACGTTTCGGAAAATCGTGCCTGCTAAGAGATAAAAAAGGTTTGCCACCGGTTGGTCGGTATGCTTACTTTCCCTTTCCACTTTTGGGACCTGGGGGTGCTGACAGGGAATACAGGCAAGGTTTCATCAAAACCATTGACCTGGTCTCTGTAGGATTCAGAAAGAGGATGTTATAATAAAATCATGTTTCAGTAATCAAAAGACGACAGCTGACCTTTTTTCTAACAAAATGGTTCTTTATTGCCATAATACACAGCAGATACAAAAGTACCATTAGCAAATACATAAATCAGCAGTTATTATGGCATAGCTATGGGATTAATTTAGGGGGTTTCTTGAAAAAGAGGCTACTTACTTTTGTAAATAACTTACAGCTCAAAATCAGATGATCTAGCTAACTATGTAATGTCTATTAATTTACAAAATGGAGTCAGCTTAAGAGATTTGGTGGAGATGCAGTTCACATGTACAACCTGGGCTCCTGGCCCGGCCCGACACTGGCCAAAGGCCACGGACACATCCCTGTCACCACTCTCTCTCTAAGAACGGAGCAGCCCACACCCGTGGCCAAAACTTTGTCATGTACGTTAAGGCCAAATGAATAGGCAACCGTTCCACCAAACAGGGGCAACATCCAAGCTGAGGTCTGCTGTGGGCCGGCTGCTGCCTTTTCAGCAGCGTCCGTGGCCTGGAGTGCCCGCACAGCAAGCTCTAGGGGGAGCACAAGTCTTCAGGATGCCTGCTGGGGCCCTGGGACAGGGGTGGGCTTGTCTGGACTGTGCGTACTCCAAGCTGCTTCCAAAGTCTGGTCAGGGAAGGTACCAGTTTGCCCTGGCAGAGGAAGTCCTGTTCTTTGGCCACACTTTGGGACCACCTTTTGGGTTGGTTAGGTCTGATTCCCGATCTTGCCCCTGAAGGGTCAGTATGAATCTGGTATCTACCTTCCCCATCATACTTTTCAAAACTAAAAATCTGGGTACAATGCGGGTTCTGCTGAGCCACTGTCATTCCTCCGGCCCTGGGCTGCGTCCCTGAGACATCTCCAGGTACTCTTTGGGCATCTGGCCAGGAGGGGATGGTGAGGTGTCAGCTATGGGGAGTGTGCTAAGTCATACAAACCCACCGACTCCTCTTCCTCCATGTGGAGAGAGCTGGATGGTTGGTGATCCCGGGAGCCCGACCCCTCACTTGATAAATGAGGAAGCTGAGATCCCAGAGACAGCAGTCTGTGGCCAGGGCCCACCTTGGTCATCCAGCTCGCACGTCAAGCTGGAACTGGCTTTCCCCATGGCCCCAAGCTATAATCAATACGCACCAAAACACCCAGCCTCAGGGATCCTGGTGCAGCACAGAATTCCCCGCGGCACACAGCAGTCCTGGGCACTGGTGCAACTGTATGATACCCCATGCCGCAGCAGCCTCTCATCATCCAGGATTCCAAAGATCAGAGCAACAAATGGGTGCCCCCCGCTCACCCAGGCCACCCACGAGGTGGTGACGGGTCCTCACGGGGGCAGGCTTGGCCAGGTGGCTCTAGTACACACCAGAGGATGGGAGGGCGGAAAAGGCAGTCCAAAGCGGGTAGGAAGGCGCCTCCAAGCTGCCCTGACCATCCCGGGCTGTCCTGTGTGTACCCTGGGAGGACAGAAGCTTTCCCAAACAACAGTTTCCATGTCCCTCAGATCCGGGGCTTTTCCAGAAGGGAGGTGCTACAAAAACAATCCGAGGCGAAAGGCACTTTGTCGTCTAAATTGTTGTTGCCTTTAGTCATTTCATTCAGTCTCGTCAGCGCTCTTTTGGGTCCTGCTGATTGAAACTAAAACACCTAAGCTGACATGCCACGGTGTCAGACAGAGAGGGGCGCTTCCCCTCAGGAACACCCAGTGTGGCCTTGGGGCTCCAGTTTCTTCAATAACCTGGAAAAGGATGCTCTAGATGCAATGAAACGTTCCCCACACCATGGCACATCCTAGAACACACGTAAGCTGTTCAGGGGTCTGAGTGGGTGCAGGCTGGGGTCATAGGCTCCCATATGGAACCTGCTCTCAGAACTTGCCAGAAGGCTGGAGGGTTTGGGGAAGAGAAGGGACGGGGCTTGCGCACATGCGCACGCGCCACATAAACACACAGAAGACAGTTTTGCCTTCTTCCGGGACATGTGGACGGCGCCGTCGGCTTTGGCTCTGGGCCGGGGCCTGAGTCACTCCTCGGCCTTGTACTCCTGGCTCGGGCGCTGCACCCTGGACAGCACGCGCTCGTAGAAGAGCAGATAGGCACTGGAGGACAGCACCTCCTGCAGGCTGGCCTTGCGCACGCTGTCGTCGGAAACCCACAGCCACTGGCTGCTGGTCGCCAGTGGGTTCTTGGCCGAAGGTGGGGACCGTCGGTAAGTGACAAAGTGTCCAGAGTGCATGTCTCCATGGTGGACGACTACTGCCATCAGCCGGAAGAGGTACATGGAAGAGCTGAGGGGTAGGAACAAACGCCAGTGGTTTAACACACAGGAGAAGGGGGTCATTGACAGGAAAGAAAAACGGAATCCTGGCTGTGAAATGACAGAGGTCAGTACGGAGGCCATTAAAGGGCGTGGCCACAGGAGCATACTAGGCAGGTGTGAGTTCTGAGCATACATGGAAGTACCAAACAGGTACATGTGCACAGGTAGATGTGTGCACATATGTACACACACATATATGCAGATCTAAGTACTTTCATAATTCTTTATTTTTAAAAAAGGATTTATTTATTTATTTGAAAGGCAGTGTGTTACTGAGAGAGAAATCTTTCACCTACTGGTCCAGTCCCCAAATGACTGCAATATGCAGGGCAGAGCCAAACCAAAGCCAGAAGCCAGTCTCCCCATGTGCGTGGCAAAGGCCCAAGTACTGAGGCTTTCCCAGCCCATTAGCAAGGAACTGGATTAGAAGTAGAGTAGCTGGCCCCTATGGGATGCTGGTGGTGCAAACAGTAACTTGGCCCGCTGTGCCACAACACCTCTGTAATTCTAAATTGAATTCCAATTTGGACAAAAATCAATGGGAATACAGAAGAGTGAAAAACACCTGAAAATGAAAGAGAACAGCTCCTCTCTAAATGTTCATTAGTCCATGTCTGCACAAAGCCAGTTCTGGAGGCTTCCAGGAGCCTGGGCGCCCAGGGGATGGAGACATGCTTGGGCACAGTGACTCACCTGTAGTCGGGAAGGACAGGCAGTGCAAAGGGCATTGAGGCAGGCAGGGCTGGCAGCAGAGAAGGGGAGCAGGCACCGTTCATGAACACCTGGGGCTTCGGAGTCCCTGGCTGATTGAGAACTGCAAGAGGACGGGGGCAGGCCCAGCGGGCTGAGCAGTGGCTGTGGTTGTCCTGAGCATCCACTTCCCATGATGCTCCAGAGACAACAGCCTGGTTAACCCTGAACAGGCAGCACCCATAGAACAGCCAGGTCCAGGCCGACCACCTGCCTGCAGGGCTCCATGTGTCTGCCGACAATGCATCTCAGTCGGGCTCGCTCATGGGCCTCAGAACCCAGCCTTGCCCTTCCTCGGAGCCTGACTAAGTGTTCTGAGCCCAGGCTACATGTCCTGCCCACTCCCGGCTCCAGCTGTGAGAACCAGAGTCACCAAATTCTGCCCAATGTCCCTTGGGGGACAAAACTGCTCTGCTGTGAGAACCATTTGTCTAAGTGTCCTGTCTAAAAGTCCGTCACAGGCTCGGGGAGTGGCAGCCCACAGCTGCGTGCACAATCAATGGCAGAGATGACAGGTCCTTCTGATCTGCTGACCTCTGCAGGGCCTGCTGTCCAGCATACTCTGTACGTGAACCAACCTGTACCCGAGCCTGTGAGAGAAGGCCTCGGGGAGCAGCGACTATGGCTTAAAACAAGGCCAGGACCCGACCCAGTACCATTGTTTTAGGGGGGACAGTCAACCCAGGGACCTGGGGAGAAACGGCAAATGTGGTCTTCCCAAAAAGTTAACTCAGGAAAGAACCCGGGGAGTAAGGGAAGGGGTAGGAGCAGCCCACAGGTGGGGAGGTTCTACTTATCCACACTTACTGTGGGGCTGAAACAACAGCGTGGGGAGAAGGGAAAAGCAACTCGCGGGAATATGGCGAGCTAGCATCCCATGGCCGGTGAGGCTGTTTTCCTGAATGCTCTGCCCACTCTTATCGGGGATACCCCGGATACTGCAAGCAGCCCAGCCACCTCCCCATGGAGTCTCCTTAACCTCACTTTAGCAGTCTCCATCCTGTCAGTCTCCAGCATTTAAGCTGCAACTGTGCAGGCCCTGTGCTTGTGGACCCGGACGGTGGAGATGCCAGACTCCCTCCCTCTCGTCCAGACACCCCGGAAACATCAGCTCCTGGACACACACCTGCCCTGGGGGCTGGCGGCCCCTCCTGCAACTCCATCGCAGGTCCCAGGCTCTCGCTCCCCTCGGGCTTGGGCTGCCTGGGCTTGTGGCCCAGGAGGCGGTACTTGTAAATGTCCATCATCAGGAACTCGTTGAACTGCACATGCTCATGTCGCTTCAGGGGTGTGCCGTGGCTGGACCAACTCAGCCGCTGCAGGTGGATGCACAGGCACTGAGGCAGCTGGGGTGGGGAGAGAAGTCCAGAGGGCGGAGTCAGCTCTGGAGCACAGCATGTGGCATCCCCCCACCCACCCCACAGCAAAGACACTGGGGTAGGAGTCTCACCTTCCCGAGTTTCAACTGCTTAACAAATGTGGTTCTCTGGTGCTCCACCTTCTCCCCATCCAATGTCCCTTTTGCTTCAATCTGAAACAGAACCGTTGTTGCTTGGCTGCCAGTCCCGAAATAATACATGGAGAGCTGGGGATCCCAACCAGCACCCACGCCACTCCATTGAGCTCTTCCTGCTTACTGGGGAACTCTTCCTGCTGCCTCCTGTCAGCCCCAGGCTGGCTGGAAGCAAGCAGCAGAGAAAACAAATCAGCACAAGAACTCTGCCACAGCCATGTCCTCTATTTGCTTCTGTCTTCGAAAACTCCACTCCGCTCAACAACTCCTAGTACTTCTTGATTCGAAAGGTAGAAACCAATTGTGTGGGAGTCAGGCAGAAGTGGAGGGCACTTAACTTGGGGAGTGCATGTCCCACCTCCAATGACGGCATTCAACACTTCCCTTTAAATGCTCAGGGATGGAATGAAACTTAATCCAGGAAAGAGACAGATGGAAGCCTGCCAACCACCAGTTTCCATCCATTACATGTAGGTGGAACCAACTGAAGCCGAGACCTCAGGGAACCCGGCCAGGGAGAGGCTGGCCTGGAGCCCACGGCCCGGACTGGATGCTCACCCTCGTGCAGTTGTCACACACGACGTCCCGCACAGACTCGGATGAGATGAAGTGATGAAGGCAGTGGTCCAGGGTTAACGGATGTCCCTACAGTATGAGAAAGCCAAGTCAGTGCGATTCACAGGAGAGCTAAACCAAAACTGCACCGATGGTGGGGCATGGGTCAGGGGAGCCCAGGCCTCTTTCTGGCTTCTATGGGGATAGAATAAGGATCTGTGGACACAGTGTGATGTTTTCTGGGCAAACGGTGAGCCCAGGCCACCTGACTACCAACCGACTCGCGAGCTGAAGGATACAACACAGCAGCAAACTGTGGCCTCGCAAGCTGTCAGGGATGTGTGAACTTGGGAGCAGTGTGTGGGCGCTGGATGTTCAAACAGCGCCCCTTTTGCAGCAAGAACACAGCATCTACCTCTGTGTCCTCCCTCCCCACAGCCCTCGTAGTTAGGCAGGGATGCCACCAGAGCCAAGTTGGGGTTCAGCCAGGTGTGGTCCCAGTATACAGTGGTCCTGAGTCCCTCTGATGGAAATACCACCCAAACAGACCCAGGGGAAGTCAAGTTCAACAACTTACCCATGTGGCAGCAGGAATACTTAGCGAGAGGCTATCAAAGGTATCAAATCGAACAGGACTCTGAAACAAAAGTTGCAGAAAATCCACAAAGCACTTAGGGTCAAGTCAGAGTTCGAGGGGGCAGGACTACACACTCGTGAGAGAGTTCAACACTAAGATGGCCACTGTTGACAAAGCATCACATTTTGAGAAGTAGATTCCTGCAAATCAGTATAAGAGTCACAGCTCTGCTAAACTGCAGCGAGGGCACCAGACACAGTGACATGGGGACTCTACCCCAGGGGAGCAGTCAGGGCCATGGCTACAGATATGTACCCCGCTGTCATGCCTGACAGGAAACCTCTGAGAGCACTTGGAATGTGTAGGCACTGGCCAAGTACGGCACACCCCCAAACGAATATATATTTCAAATAATGCAGCAGGAAAAACATGTAATTATGTGGAGAAATGTTCATAGTATATTGTTCATTGCAAAATGGCAGCTAAAACAAGGCCAAGGTTCCTACTTTTGGTAAAGTCAGGGTAACCTGGCTAGGGCTCACCCCGCTGGAGGTCACTGCTCTTAGATGAGAACCCAAATGGGTACTATGTGGGTGCTTGGACAGTAACCAAAGCAGCCAGGATGGAATGGAAGCTGGTGTTAGGGGAAACAGGGTGAGACTGGTGTGTCTGCAGCTTTTCGGCCCGATCTCTACAATGCTGGCTGGTGGGAAGCAGTGGCCTTGCAGGAGAGAGCTCTGTTGAGACAGAAGGCAGCAGAAAGCCCCGGAAGCTGGGTGCCCAGAGAAGATAAGCCCCCAGATCTCTACAAACTCGGTTGCTTCACTGAACCCCACATGTCTGAGGAGGAACCAAGGAGATCTGGTGAAAAGTGGCAGCTTTGATTTTTTATTTATTATTATTTTTTTGGCTTTGCTTTGCTTTTTAAAGATTTATTTATTCTCATTGGAAAGGCAGATTTACAGAGAGGAGAGACAATAAGAAAGATCTTCCACCCCCCAAGTACACCCCGCCAAGTGGCTGCAACAACCAGAGCTGAGCTGATCTGAAGCCAGGAGTAGCCTCTTCTGGGTCTCCCACACAGGCGCAGAGTCCTAAGGCTTTGGGCTGTCCTCCACTGCTTTCCCAGGACACAAACAGGGAGCTGGATGGGAAGTGGAGCAGTCAGGATATGAACAAGCACACATATTGGATCGTGGTGCTTGTGAGGAAGGATTGGCCAATTAAGCCATTATGCAAGGCCCAAACTTGTGGATTTATTAAACTCAACAAACCCAAGTGGGAGAAACACTCAGAAAACCCTATGTCTGCACACCATGCATGCAGAAGAACAGACACCTCCTAAGCAAAGGGAAAATGACAGAGAAAGAGTGTGAATGATGCTGACTTGAGGAAACGGAGCAAATGGGACAGACTGTTGATGGGTAGGGACCTTCAGGAGGGGCTGGGGAGCAATACAAATGTTCTAACATGGACTGAGGTAAAAGACAGCTGCATAACTCCCCATACTTGTATTAGGCTGGAGACCTCCCATCATTAAAACCTCAAAAGCAATCATGATAGATAGATAGGTAATAGATAGATAGATAGATAGATAGATAGATAGATAGATAGATAGATAGATAGATAAAGCAATCCTGGAATCTGCCCATCCTGAGCACAGGCCCAACCCTGGGCCTGGAACTACTCCCACCACTGCATAAGGGCCCAGGGCCTGCTGCCTGAGGGCAGTAGATGCCCAGGGAGGCCTGAGGGATGTGCAGGCACTAACACAAGGGGAGCAGTTAGTCCGCCAGCCATGCAGGGCACCAGTAACTGCAAACACCATTCCCCATCACCAGTCCCCACCCTCCAGGTCCTCCCAGGAATCCTAGCAGAGCGAGCCTGGCCTGAAGCGAGCCCGGCCTGGAGCGAGCCCAGCCTGGGGTTGCCCTTACCTGGTGTTCACAGTGTTTGCAGACCATGTTGCTCGTGAGTCGTCCGTGAAAGGGGTGCTGAGACTTCCAGGGAGGGGTCATGGGGTGTGGTGACCCTAGAACACAAACGTCTCGGGCTGTGCCACTTTTGGTCCCTGGGCATAGCCCCCTTACAGCTCTACAGTTTTCTGAAAGATTTATTTATTTGAAAGGTAGAGTTTCAGAGACGGGGAGAGACACAGCTCTTCCAACTGCTGGTTCTCCCCCAAAATGGCTGTAACAGTCAGGGCCTAAAGCCAGGAGTCTGGAATGTCATCTTGGTCTCCCACACAAGCGGCAGGGGCCCAAGTACTTGGACCATCTTTCTCTGCTCTTCCAAGCGCATTAGCAGGGAGCAGGGTTGGAAGTGGAGCAGTAGAGATTCAAACCAGTGCTCATACAAGATGCCAGCACTGTAGGAAGCAGCTTAACTGGTTACACTGTATTACAACACTGGCCCACAAACTCCCCATTTGGGGACTGACACTGTGGCATAGCAGGCTGAGCCAAGACATTGGCATACCACATCAGAGCACCAGTTCAAGTCCCAGCTGCTCCACTTCCGATCTAGTTCCTTGCTAATGTACCCGGCTATGGTGGCCATTTGGGGAGTGAACCAGCAGATGGGAGCTCTTTCTCCCCTCTCTCTGCCTTTCAAATAATCTTAATTAAAAACAAATTTTAAAAACTCCCTCTTTAGACAAAATGTGCTGCACACACACACTGAAATAGCTTTCCTCCTTGACTTCCATAAAAGACACATCATTTCTTTTCAGGAGAGTCTACAGAAGTCTTGACATGTGGTTTGTATATAATGGGTCCATCCACATTTGAAAAAAGAATTTGTGCTTCCTACGGTTGGTTTGCTTTTTGACTTCTGCTTTGTTTTTATAAATGCATCCTGGAAAGGTCACAGCAGAGACAAGAGAGTATTCCTCCACACGGTGAGACGAGGCTGTGACTCACGGAGAAAAATCAAGAGCTGAAGAAAGGGGCTGTCACTTAGATGGGCTGGGGGCCAGGGGACCAAGCACTGCTGGGAACCTAGGGCCCCCTGGAGCAGCCCCAGGCTGGGCTTCCTGTCGGCTCTACCCACTGGAGATCTTTTCCCCAGTGGGGGCCTCCGTGGGCTGCAGAGGAGGGACAAGTATTGCCCACCCCTTCCGGCATCACCAGCTTCACAGTGCTGTCACAAGGACTTAAATGAGGTACTGCGATGCCTAACACACGGCATGGGTGCCAAACCAGTTGTTCCTATTACCTTTGCTGCACAAAAGAATCATTTCTTGGGTTTCATTGTTTTATGGCCTCAGCAAGACAATGACAAACTGCAAGGCAAGTTGGCTCTGGCAGAGGTGCTGAGGCCAGGACAGGGTGGGGCTTACAAAGTTGCTCCCAGGATCAGTTCATGGAGGTGAAAAAGAGAAGGCCCTTGTTTTGAGTACAAATATGTCTGTTGAGACAGAAACCAGGAGGGCTATGAATGGATCCCAAGAGAGTCACTGAAGCCTGGCTTCAAAACCTAAGTTCTCTTGCAAGTTCTCTTGCCAGGGGGGAAGCACCAGTTTGGAAAGACAAGTCACGGTCCTATCCAAGAAGCACAGGTCCTGCGCACCACAATTCACTGGGAAATAGCTACCTCTCATGCGGCAGGTGATCTGTTTGGAAGTTGCTTCAGACTGTTGCTGTTGGGAAAGAAAAGAAACAGACTGAAAACCTCTCACAGTCCCCTTCCTCACCTTCCCGCAAGCCCTGCATTGGCCGGGTGCCTGTGCGGAGGGCTCAGAACTCCCTGAACAAGGCCAAAGGCTCAAAGTGGTACCAATGACCTACTCTGGTGGGTACCTGGAAGCAGCCAGGGAAACCCATCTCCCTCCGTGTGGTTCCCCTCTGCTGGGCATATCAATTGCTCAATGTTGACACTGTTGTAGAGAAGCAAAGAATCATGTGGTTGGTTCTGCTCAAAACCAACCTGAACTACAACTCCCAATCATTTGAGAGAACCCCAGACACCCTCCTGACCAAGGTCACCAACTGCTCTGGGCACAGCTGAGCGCTGTCCCTGGCCCCACTCCCACTGCTGGCTTGTATGGTGTCCCGCCTTGAAGGCTGTGCAAAGATGCTTATTCAGCCTCCTGTCCTGAGTAACTAGGCACACACTGCACTGGCTCTATCAGCCACGGGCACTAAGGCTCACCTCCAGGGAAAGCACGTCAAACAAGTGTGTGACCCGCGGCTGGCGATCCCGCTCATCTTCCAGTGACGACGTGATGACATGGAACAATTCATGTGCATCCTGTCAAAGGCAAAGCATCCTTCAGAAGCTTCGCGAAGCAGGGGAGGGTCAGAAGCAGCCGCTGGCATGTACCACCAGTCGGGCCCACGCACCTCCTGCAGGCAAGGTTTGTCACCTACTTTTTCAAAGCCCAGCTCATGGACAGAAACATACAGGCCCTAGATGTTTTCAGAAGACTCGTTTCAGGGACTTGAGAGCAGACAGGTGGGCAGAAAGCTGCCGGCTGCCTTCACACTAGCAGCCACTGAGCCTGAGTTTGTTTAGCTGAGATGGCCTTGACCTCCACTCCACCCAATCTCAAAACGTTTTTAAATTGTATGAAAGCACACACAAGAACCATCTTGCTTACTTTCTTCCCCACTACTATACTTTACTTCCCACATGGTCACAGTAGCTCGAGCTGGGCCTAGTCAAAGCCAGGAGCCCAGAACTTCACCTGTGTCTCCCATGTGGGTGCAGGGACCCAAGCACTTGGGCCATCTTCTGCTGCTTTCGCATGTCCTTCAACAGGGAGCTAGATGAGAAATGGAGCAGCTGGGACTCAAACCAGCACCCACATGGGATGTCAGCATTGCAGGTGGTGGCTTAACCTGCTGCCCAATGATGCTCACCCCATTCTTGTTTATTCCTTTTTCTTTTTTTTTTTTTCCAATCTTGCTTATTTCTAAGGGTGTGGTTACATGCTATCAAGTAACCACAGCACAGTGCAGCTAGCTCCATTGTCCATCATCAGAGGTATCATCTTCCCAACTCCAAGTCCACATCCAGTCAGCACTCACACTCCACTCCTGCACCTCCAGCCCCGGTAACACCACCTCTCTGCCTCAGCCTCGGTCTACCACTCCAGGCACCTTGCAGGAGTGGCATCCCGCTGAGTGTCCTTTGGGGACTGTCATTATTTTACTCAGCACCTGTGGGGATGTAGCAGGTGTTAAAATTCCTTATTTTGCTAAGGTCATGTTGAAAGTCAAGGTCACCAGGGTTATACCTACTCTGGTCACTGAGAGTGACACAACTGTGTATCGGAGTCTGCAAAAGCTACTTGCATCCCTGCTTGTAATGCTTCTGTCTGTGACCCTGGAAACAGAACTACCAGACTGCAGAGTAGAGGATCCTCATTAAGGAATGGCTCTAATGGCTGATCATAACAACAACTACAAAAAAGGCAATGCCACACCCCTGCCCTGGAAGAGGTGGGGCCTCTGGTGGCACTCAGCCGCCCAGGGCCTTTAGCTCTTACTCACTCTGCACAACCACCACAGTCATCTTTACAAAGGCAGACGAGGGGCAGGCATGTGGAACAATGGTTGGGATGCCATGTGGGATGTCCACGTCTCATACTGGAGGGTTCCAGCCCAGCTCCATTTTCAATTCCAGCGTGTGGCTAATGCACAGCCCAGGAGGCAGCCGGTAAATACTTGGGTGGGAGACTCAGACGGCTCCTGGCTCTAAGCCTCCCCCAGTGCCAAGTTGTTGTGGGTATTTGGGGAGTAAAATGGGATGCAAGTTCTGTCTGCCTGTCTGTGTCCGGCTCTGCTTTGCTGCCTCACAATCAAATCAAAGTCAGCTGGCTTTTCCCTTCAGCCTTTCTGGCTTGCAAAGCCCCTGCAGCCTGACCACTGTCTGCGCTCTTGTCCCTCGCCATCTGTGCTCCAACCTGGCCGTAAGAACACCAAGTTTACTTCCACAGCAGGCTATGCCTGAATCTTCACGTGGCTGCCCCTTCTCCTTCAGGTCTCTCATCAGGGAGGTCCTCCTTGACCAAACAGCCAAAGTCGCCTCCGCATCCCTCCGCCCTGGCCAATCAGCAAGAAGCACTGAAGGCGCCAGAGCCTCAGCCTACCAGCTATGCCAGCCAGGCCTGGAACCCTACAACAGTGCCTCCTGCTTGGGCTCCCATTCTGGCCCTGGAGTCCATCCTTTTAAAAGGTCATGCCAGTCCACTGGCCAAAGCCCTCCACTGCTTGCCTTGCACACAGAACAAACAGCCTGCCCTGCCCAGCCTCTCAGCATGTATGCTTGACTTCTGCCACCTCTGTCACCGGCTCCCCAACTGGGCACCAGCCCCCAATAACTGGCTTCCTGGCATATCACCACTGAGCCAGCATCCTGTTCTAGAATACCCTCTGCCTGACTGGGCCCAGCCCAGGATGCCTCCCTAGAGGAGGAGGAAAAGAGCACAGGCGGACATGCTCCTCCCTTCACCCTGCACACCGAGTGCCACAGAGCTCAGCAGCTGACGCCACCTGCTTCTTTCCTAATGGACCCAAGAGTCCCTGTCGTCCACTGTGGTGAGAAGTCACTTGGGAACCAAAAAAAAAAAAAAACAAAACAAAAACAAAAAACCAAAAAACACCAAGGTTTGTTCTTTGGACACTGGGTGTGGATGCCTGATGCTGCTGCGAACCTTGCCCCGACCAAACACAAAAAGAGCTGCAGTTCCTCCCCTCGGCCCAGGAGGTCGCTAGACACCAGGGCTGCCCAAAATGTACAGTCAGTTGAGGCCCTTTCTCGAAGCAGCATCCTCCTGGCCACACCTGTCTGAAGCTGTGCTCACCTGCTCCTCAAAGGAAGAGATCTGCCACCTGTACATCCGCAGGACATCCAGTAGGCAGCTGGCATCCAGGACCTCATCATCGGTAACCTCTTGGCAGGACAAAGCTGCAAAGAACAAGAGTACAACAGTGAACTTTTCTTCTTTTTTTTTTTTTTAAGATTTATTTCTTTTTATTGGAAAAAGCAGATCAGATTTTTGATCTTCTTTTTCGATTTTCTCTCTGAGTCAATCTGAAGCCAGGAGCCAGGAACTTCTTCCAGGTCACTCATGCGGGTGCAGGGTCCCAAGGCTTTGGGCCATTCTCAATTGCTTTCCCAGGTCACAAGCAAGGAGCTGGATGACAAGGGCCACTGGGATTAGAACCAGTGCCCATATGGGATCCCAGCATGTGCAAGGCAAGGGCTTTAGCCACTAGGCCAAGTGCACCGTGCAGCCCACTGAGGTGAACTGAGAACTGAAGGGCAGAAATGCTAACTTTGTCATGAGCTCACTTTCATTGTCCCTCCCTTAGCACTTTTTTAAAAAGACTGATTTCAGAGGCAGGGTGACAGAAAGCGAGCTCTCCATCCACTGTTATACTCCCTGCATGCCTACAAGGCTGGGGCCTGAGCCAGGTCTCCCACACAGGTTGGCAGAGGCCTACTTGGACCATCATCTGTTGCCTCCCAGACACATCAGCAGGGAGCTTGACCAGAAATGGAGCAGCCAGTAAACAAACCAGCATCCTGTATGGGGCACAGGTTAAGATGGCAACTTAACCAGCTGTGCCATCGCACTGTCCCCAAATGGATCCTTAAACTGTCACCATCAATCAATCTATGCTTGTGAGATTCTGAGTGAAACACCTCGATCTCCCAGCTCTTGAGGCCAGGGGCCCTCACCCAGGCATCTGGTCTAAACCCACATGCCCAGCTGCGCTCCTCTGGCAGCCCTCATGGCCCGCAACCCTGGCTTGCAGTTGTCTGCATGCCTGTCCCTGGTCACAGGACAGCCCCGAGCTGCCCGTGGCAGCCGAAAGGCTCTTCTTCTGAGAGCTGTGCTTTTCAAGTATCCGTAGGCTCAAGCCAAATCAACGAAAACCAACCTGACGGGCTAGTGAATTTCTGTGACTCAAATGACAACAGACACCAGACTTGGCACTCTTTTGGCGAGGGCTGGACAGTCAACACCTGGGGCTTGGCAGGCTGCAGGTGTCTGCCGCAATATCCCAACTCTTGTGTTTGTTGGCACCCAAGCAGCCACAGACCACACCTGAGCACCTGGACACAGCTGTGTGCTGGTGAAATGGCATGCGCTGAACACGACCCACACGGCCACGACACCAAATGCTGTGTCTGTATATGATGGAATTTTGCCTTACAAACAGGACTCCCACACATGCCATGACGCAGCTGAACCAGGAGGTCGTCACATTACAAGAGACTGGTCAGAAAATGACAACGAGTATATGGTGCCACTTGACAAGTCCAACTCATGAGATAACAGGTGGGTGAGTACTTCCAGGGGCCTGGGGTCAGGGCACATAGAGCTTTGCTATGGGCTGACCAACAGGAGCTCTAGGTAAGGTGCGGGAAGGGAGACGGTGTCGCTGGCTGCACCACGCTGTGATTGCACTCAATGCCACTGAACTGCGGCATTTATGTCAAAATGGCTAAAATGCTAACTCCTACATCATGGACATTTCAGCATGACTTTTAAATGGGCAAAGGATAGGAGGAAGCAATTCACAGAAGACAAAATATATCCAATAAACTCACGTAAGGAAACACGAACAACACACAGCAATGACACAATGGCTGCCTTACACGGCTGCCCCTGTAATGCTTTCATTCCTGCTAAAACCATCATTCACCACACCAGGACCGCATATTACAGTACCAGTTAAGGCCCAGAAAATGCAGAGGAGGATGGGTGACCCTGCCACCCACACGGGAGACCTGGATGAAGCTCACGGCTCCTGGCTCTGGCCTGGCTCAGGCTGGCCTTGGTGGCCACTGCGGGTAATAATCCCAGAGGATCTCTTTGCAATGCTTTTTTCTTTTTTTCTTTTTTTTGTTAGAGTAGAAAAATGGGTTTTAAAGATAGATTTATTTTGGTACAAAAAATCTTTTTTATAGATGCAGCTGTTTATTCATTTATTTTTTTTAAACATTTATTTTTATTATTTTTTCATTGGAAAGGCGGATATACAGAGAGGAGAGACAGAGAGGAAGATCTTCCGTCCGATGATTCACTCCCCAAGTGAGCGCAACGGCCGATGCTATGCCGATCTGAAGCCAGGAGACTCTTCCGGGTCTCCCACGCGGGTGCAGGGTCCCAAAGCTTTGGGCTGTCCTCAACTGCTTTCCCGGGCCACAGGCAGGGAGCTGGAAGGGAAGCGGGGCTGCCGGGATTAGAACCGGCGCCCATATGGGATCCCGGGCGTGCAAGGCGAGGACTTAACCACTTGCGCCACCGCGCCGGACCCTTATTCATTTATTTTTAAGATTTATTTATTTTTACTGGAAAGGCAGATTTTACAGAGAAAGGCAAGACAGAAAAAGATCTTCCATCCGACGGTTCACTCCCCAAGCAGCCACAATGGTCAGAGCTGAACCAATCTGAAGCTAGGAGCCAGGAGCTTCTTCCGGGTCTCCCAAACAGGTACAGGGTCCCAAAGCCTTGGTCTGTCCTCTACTGTTTTCTCAGGCCACAGCAGGGAGCTGAATGGGAAGTGGGCAGCTGGGATATGAACCAGTGCCCAAATGGGATCCCAGCACGTGCAAGGCAAGGACTTAACCCACAAAGCTACCACAGCAGGCCCCACAAAAAAGTATTTTTTAAAATGTTCAATAGAGTTGCAAAAAAAAAAAAAAGCATATTAGGAAAAACTACATTCATTTTGAAAACACTGAACCAAAATAAACTTATCTTTAAGAAATATTTTGAGGGGCTGGTGCCACGGCAGAGTTGGCTAAGTTCTACCTGTGGTGCAGGCATCCCACATGGGCTGCAGTTCGAGTCCTGGCTACTCTACTTCCAGTCAAGCTCCCTGCTGATGACCTGAGAAAGCAGGTCAACTTCCATTTTCCCCACAATCTTCCCGAAGACTCCTTGCATGTTCTGGGTGTGGCTTTCCCAGGATGGCTGTGGTTCCCAACACCAGGTCATACATTTGAACAATGTCAGCTGAGGTCAAGGTTAGGGCAACCCTAAACTTGCACTAGCACATGTCATGTGGATAGCTTTTCACATAGTTTGTGGATTGAAAACATTTTTTTTTAAACAAAGTGGTAAAAGATATTTTTCCCAAGTCAACAAACAAACAAAATACTATGCTATACTTACATGTCATTAACTACCCTTAAATAGATTTAATGAGTTCATCATACTGTACTGTAAAAATGAACCAGAACATATCTTTACCAATCCCCTCGTCACAGCCTGTGTTCTTAGCTACTTCCAGATGACAGATCCCACACGTGGGGTTCCTGGGGCCCACAGGACTGGGGACAAGCTGCAGTCCCAGCTGCTGCCCTGGAAGGCGGCACTGAGGGACACTCCCTGCCCTGCCCCAGCAGCAAGGCCATTCCATGTCTGGACGTGTTGTTTAACCCCTGATGATGAGCCACAAACCCTTTACTTCTCACTTTACTTCTCTCTCTCTCTCTCTCTCTCTCTCTCTCTCTCTCTCTCTCTCTCTGGTGAGGGTCAAGCTAAATGTCTGAATGTGTGTTCGCCCTGAGATACATTTTTGCAAATGACCTGATGTCTTCAGCCAAGGCTTTTATGTTTTAATTTCAATGTGTGGTTGAAACCAGAGCACCTCTCACAACCAAAACACCTGCCTGTGTTTCCCCCGCCATCCTTAAACAGCTGTTATTAAACTGATGATTCTTAAAATAAATGGCTCCATCTTTCTAAAAATGCTCACTGCTACCTATTGAGACCTTTATGATCTTTTTCTGCCTGAACCCTCTGCCCGCCCTCTGGGCTGCGGCTGCGAACGTGCACAGAACACTCCACATCCACCCGCAGCCCCGGCCCTGCCCCTCCGTGCGGTCCCGGCAGGGTACCTTTCAGCAGGTGTAGCAGGGTGAGGGACAGGTACTGGTGTGGTGGGGGCTCTTTCTGGTTACTGGTGTACTGTGTGGTGAACTCCTCCAGCCACTTGATGAAAGTGGGGCAGGCCGACAGGCCCTGCAGCAGCGAGTTCATGAAGCAGGTGTTCCCTAAATTCACGAGGCCGGGCACAAGGCCTGCAAAAGAACAGGGGGGCACAGGAGAGACTGCACATCACAGGGGACCAGCGCTCTCTCTTCTCATGTCCATCACCCACGCCACAACCCTGTGCCTGGAAGCTGGGTCAGAACCACGTCTTAATCACAGAGCTCTGGAGGCTAGGCCTTGTCTGTAGCCACCTCTCCCTGTGGACTCTAACTCCTCTTTCTGAAACACATGACAGCACTGGCGGCGGCTCGGCTTATAAGTTCAGAGGGCACTGTTTACCACCACCCCCTCTTCGGGGCTCTCCTTCAATCTCTGGAACATGCCTTCACCTCGTCTTTAGTAAGAAACCAAAGCTTCCCAGGATACAAGCAAACAATGGCTCCCTTGTTGGTCTCCTGGCACAGATTCTATCCCCATGTTAACAGTCACCTGTCATGGGGCAAGACTCCAGTGTACCCACAGCAATCAGACTTTCTGCAAAGGCACCATTGGACAGATGTCCCTCTTTTGTCAAAAATCCTTCTAAAGACCATTCTTATTATGAATATCCTCAAAGAGGCACAGAAGGAAAGAATGTGTAATGAATTCTAGCTTTCCTAGATCAACCAAGATCAGATGTTGCAAGGACTATCTTTCCTTTTCTCTCTCTCCTTTTTTCTCTTTCCTGAATTTTAATTAATGTTAAATACATTATCATTTGTAAAAGTAAAGCTTGAAAAAAAAAAGATTTTCGAATTTTTAGGAACACACTAAGACAAAATCTGCCCTGGTGACTAGCAGCTAAATTAGGATAGGCAGATGTGTGACGTCATTATTCATATGCACCACCAAATATTCAATCTCCATATTCATGACAACAGATACCAAAGCTGTCCCAAAAGCCCTCCACACACCCAAGCCTGGAGCAGGGCCCAGAAGAAAACTCCTTTTTACTCCGGAGTGTAAATAATGAGTCAGAGCAAAGCGCTACTGTATCACCTGGAGTCTTCATTCTGACCACACAAAAGGAGAAAAACATTGCTGATTCCCAGGCCGGCTGCAGATGGCAGAGATCTGGGTCGAGCCTGCAGCCCACAACACAGGGGCCTTCTTACCTTTCCGACGCTTCTTCCTCTCTGTGATGGGACCCCAAATCACATAGATCCCGGCCGCAAGGGCAGCAGCAATCCCACCGATGACACCCCAGTTCTTCATGACTTTATACCTGCAAGAGAACCACAAGTTTATTATTGCATCTTATTGCATCACAAGTGGGACACAATGAGGACATGATATTGAGTCCAACTAACCTCCCAAACACCCAGCCTTCTTGTCAGGTCTTGGAACTGAATTCTGTCTTGAAAAATAGGAATGTTGCGGCTTCGGGGTGTAAAATCAAAGTCAGACCACAACCTTCCAAAAGCCTGGACTCCCTCGGAGGAGTTCCGGTCCTCCTCCTGCTTGTCCCCTTGTCCCCTTCTTCCCCTCGGCCATGCTGGACACCCCACCAGCCAAAGCCCAACCTCAGGACCTTTGTGCCTCTGTTTCCTCTCCCCTAGCTCACTGCTGGGGTCACTCTTTCACTCCCCTTCCCATACTTACCACCTTCTTGTACTAAACCACCCCTGCTCTGTGGTCCACCTCTCTTCACTGGATTTCACTGTCTCTGGGGACAAGAATCTTCCTGCTTTATCCAATGATATATCCCACGCCTGGCCAATAGTAGGTTCTCTATAGAAAGGGAATTCTTGGGACCAGCCTTGTGTCATAGAGAGTTAAGCTGACAGCTGTAATGCCAACATCCGACAAGGGCACTGGTTCAAGTCCTGACTGCTCCATTTCTGACTTAGCTCCCTGCAAATGCACCTGGGAAGGTGGCAGGAGGTGGCCCAAGTACTCTGCTCCATGCCACCCATGTGGGTGTTCCAGAGGGAGATCTCTGGATTTCTGCCTTTTGCCTGACCCAGCCTTGGGGGTTGCGGTCATTTGAGTGATTCAGACCATAGAAGAATGACATCTTTCTCTCAATCTCAAATAAACATATTTTTAAAAAATGTTTCTAAATCTTCAAAACAAAAATTCAAGATTTCTTGATTCCAGATTTGCACAATGAAGTCATTCTTTCACTACAAATTTCACTAACAACCACTCTAAAGTTAGCTCTGCCAAAGTGTGTATGTGTGTGCGTGAGTATGTGTGTGTGTGAGAGAGAGAGAAATATGTTCTCTTACCAGCGTCAGCACCACGGAAACGTGGCTTTGATCTCACCTCAGTGAAGGCTCAGGGGAATCATAGTACCTGTCATACCAATCAATATTTTCCTAGTGTCACAACTGATAACTGAATTTCAAGCACATCTTCTAACTCAGAATGAACAGATGCTATACAGTGGAGTCAGGGGCTAGAGTTGTGGCACATTGGATGAGCCAACCTGCAAAGCCAGCATCCCCCACTGGCGCCAGCTCAAGTCCCAGCTGCTCCACTTCTGATCCAGTTCCCTGCTAATGCACTGGGAAAAGCAGCAGAGGATGGCCCAAAGGCTTAAGCCCCTACCACCCATGGGACAAACACTTCTAGGCTCCTGGCTTTGGCCTGGCCCCACCTCAACTATTGTGGCCATTTGGGGAATAAACTAGTAGAAGCAAGATCTGTCTCCACCTCTCTAATTCTATCTTTCAAAGTAAAATACATAGATATTTTTCAAAGAAGAAAGCCAAATCACTTGAATGTGTTTCAGTCCTGGCTCTGATGTTTGCTAGGGCCCCACGTCACCCTCCAAGCCCCCACTCTCCCATCTATATAGCAGGGACAACCCCAAAGCCCACCTCGGGGGGTGAAGTAAGTGTTGATGCAGAGGCTATCGGTGAGACCCTAGCCCACATTAGCTGCTGTAGCTGGTTAGTACTATTATTCCAGGGCCACTCATGGAAGTTTCTCTACAGGCTTTTTGATGCATCCCTGTGCTTGGACGTGACCCACTCTCAACAAAGGCTCCAGTGGGAACATTCTCTCCCTGCAGGGCTAAAGCCTTGGCCATTGCTTCCAAACCCTCTCATCCAACATGAGCATTTACACACACTTTCTGTCTGTCTGTCTCTCTCTCTCAGTGCCATGCCTCATCTCACACTCCAAGTAATCCAAGCAAGTGGATTCTACCACCATCTGCATTTTCACAGATGGGCAAACTCAGAGATACAGCTAGCGGGTCCCAGAGAGTCAGAGGATGTGGTGCCAACTCTGCACTTCAAACCATGAAGTTCAGGATGGGAACTGAAGGATGTGGCACTGAAGGGAAAGGAGGCAGGACTTACCTGGAGCCTTGGCAGGACATGAGCAGGACCCCCCTGGAAACTCCATTCCTTTGCAAAAGGACAAGGAGGAGAGTTGGGAGGGTGGGTACCTTGGGCATAAAGACAGCTGGCTTTTCCTCAGCTGTGGGGCCTCCAGCCAGGTTGCCTCAAGGCCATTCCCCAACCATAGAAGGAGGGCACTGGATAGGATGGCCTCAGAGGGTGCCCAGCCCTGGAGTGACCAGCTTGTCATACCTGCTCCAGTGCTAGAAGTCAACTTGCATGTACAACAGGCTGTGTTCACTCAGGGTGGGCACTGGGAGCCTGGGGAATAGGAGAGGGATGCAGGCCCTGACAGGATTGGGGATCCCAACCTCCGTGGGAACCTCACAGGTTTGGGCAACACCGGAAGGTACAAGGCACTAAGAGACAGTGCAGGCAAGAGCCAGTGGTCCCGGAGGGGGCCTGGCAGGGATCAGGAAGAGGCTTGTGCTTGCAGGATTGTGGGAATCAAGGTGGGTTTGGGGAGCCTGACAAGACTGGGGGGCCCTGGGCACATTAGCAATTCATGTGACTGGAGCTCCCGCGGTGCGGGGAGCCAGATAGACAGAAGGACTCAGGGGTCTTAGCAGACCCCAGGGACACTAGGAATCCGAGGATGGGGCGAGGTGGCACTGTCAGAATTAGGGCTCTGGGACAAATCTAGGAGCCCAGGAAGTCGTGGGAAAAACGAGAGAATGGTGGGGAGACACTGGCTTCCGATGGGGGTTGGGGGAGGTCAGGGGACCTGCCATTACCGGAGAACTGGAGGCCTCAAAAGGCCCGTCACACTCCCAGCCTCAGACCTGGACACAAAGCCTCCGGAATATCCACTCAGGCCGGGGGACCCCGGCTAGGACGTGCAAGGACCGTCAGAGGAGGCCCAGTTAGGAACCCAGATCCTGGCCTCTTCCGCCGCCCCGCCCCCCTCAAAGCTCACCTGACTGCCGCCCCGGTCCGCAGGAAGCGCTGGATGGCCCTGTCAGCCGCGGTCATCGCCGCCCCAGCCCGGGAACTGAGCATGGCGGTCGAGCCCGAGGCCCGCCGCCGCCCCCGTCGCGATCGCGGTCGCGGAACCCAGGGCTCCTCAGGCTGCCGCGGCGGCGGAACCCCGCGGCCACCCGCTCAGGTGCTCGGAGGAAGGAAGGCCGAAGGACGCGTTCCCCGAGCGTCCCGGAAGTAGCCGCCGCGGGGAAACTATTGCTGACGGACCAAGTTCTTCCTCCTTCCGTAGGAACGGGCGTCGGCGTCGGTTGCTAAGGGAGGCCTCGACCCCCGGGCGGTGTCGTTTTTAAGTTTTGCCAAGACCCCATTCGTAAATGCAGATGCATCGCTTCCCAGAGAGACCTTAGGTCATGATAAAAATTTTTCAGGCCGGGTCCCCACCAAACTCACTGTTGACTTAGGTGCCTGGGATATGGCTAAAAGGAAAAGTCGGCTATTCAACAATTAATCTTCGCACCAACCATAGTATTCCCCACATTTTACTTGCTGGAAAGCCTGAAAATTTGGGGAAAGTACTAAGTCTCTTGACACAGGTGGTCAAGTCTGTCCCCAGAATAATACTGTCCAAAAGAAATATAATGGTACCAACCTAGGTAATTTTAATTTTTCTCAGCGGCTGGTGCTGTGGTATAGCAAGTAAAGTTGTCGCCTGTGGTGTCAGCATTCCTTACAGACTCAGGTTCGAGTCCTGGCTGCTCCACTTCAGTCCAGCTCCCTGCTAATGGCCTGGGAAAGCAGCGGAAGATGACCAAGTGCTTGGACCCCTGCATTTACCTGGAGACGCAGATGAAGTTCATGGCTCCTTAAGTCAGACCCACCCAACTCTAGCCCATGCAGCCGTTTGCAGAGTGAACCAGCATGTGGAAGGTATCTCTGTCTATCCCTCTCTCTGTAACTCAACACATAAATCTTAAAAAAAAAAAAAGAAAGAAAAATTCTAATAGTCGCACTTAAGTAAGAAGCAACTGGGAACAAACATGTGGTGCCGCAGTTAAATCACCGCTAGGAATGCCAACCTCTTTTCAAACCCTGTTTATTTGGTGCTTTCAACCCCCCCGCCCTGCTACTGCAAACCGCGGGAGGCAACAGTGAGGACCCAAGTGCTCGGCTCCCTGCCACCCACCTGAGACACCAGAACGGAGTACTTGGCCCCCTGGACTCAGCCTGGCCCAGCCCCGGCAGCTGTGGGCATTCCGAGAGTGAACTAGCAAATGGAAGGACACTCTGTCTGCCTTTCAAATGAAATGGAAATCAATAAATGAGAAGTTGGGAAAACAGTGTATTTTACTGGAACCAGTGTATTCAAAATACTGTCATATCAGTGAGACAACACAGTGGCCCCGTGTTTGTGCTACGTAACCTCAACTGGGACCAGCCACTGCCTCGCATGTGCTCCTAGCTGTCTGTGGCCAGTGGCTACTGCACTGGACAGTACAGCCGATAGAGCGTTAGAGCCAGAGATCTTTCCTCTCGGTGCACTTTACCCAACCCCAGACAGAGGCACTGCAATTGCTTTGGTTATACAATGAATGCACTAGCTCAGTGGGTCTCAGCATGTCTTTATCTCAGATGTCAGTATGTGGTCTAAAATGAGTGAATTCCGGTTCATGTGGGTTCGATCTGTTTCTCCCATCAGAAATTAAAATGGAGAAATTATTGTTAGCTCCTTAGAAATAAGGATAGTTTATACAAGCTTTGATTTTAGCCTGTGAATTTGGGCAGATGCAGTCACATAACCAACACTACAATCCGGGTAGGGAATCCCCTCCTCTGCTCCCAAGTCCACCTCTGTCCTTTTGTAATCAGTCTCATCATTGACCTCCAAACTCTGACCAGAGTGGAAACGTGTTTTAAACCCAGGAGCCTAAAAGCATCCACTCCATTGGCTGACGGACCCACAACTTGCCCAGACACCAGGAAGTCTCTAGATCCAGCCAGCATCCATCATGAGTGAAGAAAAGAAGGTAAGGGCTGTCTTTGTGTCACCATGAAAACAGTCTCAACCTCCATATCTGCCTGGAAGGGTCCTGAGGACCCTCAGGGAGCCTACAGCCCACATTTTGTGAGTCACCACTTCAGCCCTCTGCAGATCTGCTCAAAGACCCACAGTCTAGACCATTCTAAGTGACTGACTATAAAATGTAAAGTATTCATAGCCAATGGAATCGCATGTATTTTAAGCATGCTGCATGTCTTGTCTCATTTTTTAAATTCTTAAGAGAGAGAGGACTCCCATCTTCTTGTCTGTCCTCCAACTGCCCAGTGGAAGTCACAAGTCAGAATTCCATCCTCGTCTCCCAAGTGGGTGACAGGGACCCAAGTACTTGAGCCATCACCTGCTGCCTGTCAGGGTGCACATTATAGCAAGAAGCTGGATCATCAACGGAGCCAGGACTCAAACAAGGCATTGAGTTATCGGTTGTGGACACCTCAGGGAGCAGCTTCACCCACTGAGCCACAACACCATGTGGTGCTGATTGATATGCCACCACTAGTGACTGGACTGCCTTTCCTTATGATTACAGACTCCCTGTTCAAAACACCCACAGGACTCCCGTGATTGGCACCTGAATTCTCAGGATAGCTGATCTTACAGAGTTACACAGCGGTCTAAGTTGCAGTGGTCTCTTTTCTCATTGCAAAGGCCCCTGCCTGGAGAGGCTTCCAGACTTCAGCTCCATTGGACAGATGAGCAAGCAGAGGTCACGAAGGGTTCCTTGGGAGAACCAGAACCAGCCTCTCCTGTTCTGGCAGAGTCGGTGTTCTCTCACTATCTACAGAGAATGCTGGCCAAGGGAGGCGGGGCGGGCAGCATGGAGAGAAGCTGAGTGCAACAGCCCCTGAAATCACCACATGCTAGATTCCCATCTCACACTGAATAAGGCTGACACGTGCAACCATGTTGATTCCCAGGGGAGATCATAAAATATATCATTGCTCCCGCTTTGCTTTTTCTTGGACCACTTGCTTGGGTAAGGTCAGCTCCTGTGATGGGAAGACAGTCGGGCAGCCCAGTGACAAGGAACTGATGCCTCCAGCCTGTAGTCATGACCAATCAACTATTTGTGTGAGTGTACCATCTTGAAAGCATGTCCTCCAGCCCTAATTAGTTCTCTTTTAGAATCCTCATTTTAGGAGTTGATGCAATAGCTCAGTTGACTAATCCTCCATCTCCAAGTGCCAGCATCTGATTGAGGCACCAGTTTGTGTTCTAACTGCCCCATTTCCCATCCAAATCCCTGCTTGTGACCTGGGAAAGCAATTGAGAATGGCCCAATGCCTTGGGACCCTGCACCTGTGTGGGAGACCTGGAAGAGGCTCCTGGCTCCTGGCTTTGGATTGGCGCAGTTCCAGCCATTGCAGTCACTTAGGGAGTGAACCAGTGGATGGAAGATTTTTCTCTCTGTCTCTCCTTTTCTCTGTAAATCTGTCTTCCCAATGCAAATAAAAACATCTTTTCTTTTTTTTTTTTAAATTCCTGTCTTATTTGAAAGTTGAGGAGACAGAAAGGGAAAGACAGAACAAAATCTTTTATCTGCTTGGTTCGCTTCCCAAATACCTGCAACAGCTGGAGCTGGGTGGGGCCAAAGCCAGGAGCCCAGGAGGCTCAGCCCAGGTCTTGGGTGCCATGGATCCAACTGCTGGTCCTCAACCTGCTGCCTCCCATGGTGTACATTAGCAAGAAGCTGGAATCAGAAACACAGCAGGGACTCACACCTGGGCCCTCCTAGATGGAATGAGAACATCCCAAGCAGGACCTTAACCATGGAGCTCAACAGTGACAAGTGAAATCCTATCTTTTCTTTAAAGAAATTTATGTATTTGGAAGGCAGAGTCACAGAGGAGAGATTTTCCATCCACTGGTTCACTCCTCCAAATAGCCGCAACAGCTGGGGCTGGACCAGGCCAAAGCCAGGAGCCTGAAGCTATATCTGAGTCTCCCACAGGGGTGGCAGGAGCCCAAGCACCTGGGCCATCTTCTGCTGCTTTCCCAGGTGCATTAGCAGGGAGCGGGATAGGAAGTGGAGCAGCCAATGCTGACGTTACAGGCTATGACCTAACGTGCTAAGACACAATGCTGGCCCCCACCTGTCGTCTTCTGAGTTGCTGAATTGTGGAGGTAATTTCTCAAATAACAATAGAATAATTAATATACCAGCCATAATGTTCCTCAAGGTATAGACCTTTTGCCCTCTACCTCAAAATCCCAAGTTGCTTATTGATAATGCAGGTTCCTGGAGCTGGTGGTGTGGCAGAGTGAGTTAAGCTGCTGGTTGCAAAGCCAGTCTCTCCTGTGGGCTTTGGGTCAAGTCCCAGCTGCTTCACTTCACATCCAGCCTTTTTTTTTTTTTAAGATTTATTGATTTCTATTGGAAAGGCAGAGATACAGAGAGAAATATCTTCCATCAACTGGTTCACCCACCAAGCAGCAGCAACGGGCAGAGTCTAGCCAATCTGAAGCCAGAAGCCAGGAGCAGGTGCAGGGTCCCAAGACTTTGGACTTCCCTCCACTGCTTTCCCAGGCCACAAGCAGGGATCTGGATGGGAAAGGCACCTGGCCTCGCAGTTAAGGTGCTTGTTAAGATGCCTGTGACCCATATCTGAAAACCTAGAATAGACTCTGCGGTTCTGGCTCCTGGCTCCAGCTTCCTGCAATGCACCAGGTTATCTCAGAAGTAACTGAGGCTTTGCAATCATGTGGAAGCCCCAGATGGATTTGCTGGTTCTTGGCTTAAGCCAGGCCCTGACCTGGTTGCTGTGGTCATGCGGGGAGTCAGCCAGCAGATGAAAGATCACATTGTCATTCTGCCCTGGAAATTGAAAGGAAGAAAGGAAGGAAGAAGGAAAGAAAAGAAGGAAGAAAATCTTATAGAGAATTCAAATCCATCAGTCTGGGAGAGAACCAGTCGATTCTTAGTCAGGAGTCATTCATTCACTGAATTTTCAGTGCCCATCATTCACATACTGGGTCCCGAGGGGAGCCAGGGCCCTGAAGGCAAGGACTTTGCCTTAATTATCTCGGATTCCCAGAGTGGAGGCTGCAGAAAACCCTCCCAGATGCTTGTGGCATAAAGGCACGCGCGATCTAAGCCCAGCGCCTATGTCGCCGCCAGACACACAGTAGGCGCTCCAAGAGCAGTCCTTGGCTGCCTGGAAGGCATTTTTCCCCCCACATAGCCTGCTTCTGGTACAGCCGCCGAGGTGTTAAGAATAGTACAACGATGATAGTCATGAATTCCTAAAAATAAACAGAGAGGCTGCGCATCGGTGCCTCCAACCCGCGGCGCCCAGACCCCGGGTGCCCTAGAGGCACCCAGGAGGCACCACCAGCCACCCGGAGCAGAAGGGCTCTCCCCGCCTCCCCCTTCCTCCACCTTGCAGCTCGCTCTGCCCTCCGCCTCCTCCTCCTCTCCGCCCACTCTCGCCGCGGTCTCCTGGCGGCCGCGGCGGCTTTGTCTCGTGGGCTGCTCCCAGCCGGCTCCCTCCCCCCAAACAGCTGCCGCCGGGAGGGAGGCGAGAGGCGCGGGAGCTGTCCAGCATCCTGGTGCTGAACGCCGGAGCGCTCGTCCTCCGGCACCACCATGTAAAGGCCATGAAAAGGGCTGGTCCCGGCGCAGCGCGGACATGGAGGAGGACTTATTCCAGCTCAGGCAGCTACCGTAAGTACACTGGGGGCGAGAGGCACAAGGGCTTTCATTGCAAACACGGAAGCCTGCAGGAAGGTATCTCAGCATGGCTTCTCAGATTTAAAGGCAACTATTTCGGAAGCAGGGATTAGGCCTGGAGGAGGAAAGCCATTTTCCTACCCCAGCAGCCCAGCCTCTCTGGATCTCTGACTCAGTTAATTTTTCCCCCTCTGGAGCTATCAGGATCTCATTGGGAGGGGTAGGAGAGAACCTGGGGAGAGGGGGTGTCCGTTTTCCCTTCTAATTGCCCTCAACCCTCAAGTGGTGTGGCGCGGGTGATGCGTTAAGGAAAGGTTCGCTGCTGCTGTTTGGAAATACGTACTGAATGGATGAGTCCGTGCAATGACATTGGTCCTTTCCAGATCTGTGCTGAGCAATTCCTAATTTTTCCTGCAAGTGTTTTTGGCTGGGAAGGACAACGGTGTTGCACCCTGATTGCTAAAAAGCCGGGGTTCTTTGCCAGAGGAGATGAAGCTTGTTTATCAAGTGTGTGAATGAGAGGGCTCTGCAGCCGTCACTGAGCCCTTTTGCTTTCTTCTGAATGAGATTTTTTTTTTTTTAAACAGTGAACTAGAGTGAGACTGGTCTTGGAAACTATCAAGGATATTCTCCTCTGGGAATTTATGCAGGATATCCAATGTGCTCTGAGGATCTTGGGAGAATACAATCCAGCAATGGAAACAAACAGGGGCCTGTGGAGGGGTTGACAGATTTTTTTCCCCCTACCACAAGCAGATGGTGATTCGTTCAGCAAATTCCAAGAGTATGAGAAGGGGCATGGAAAAGAACATTTCTGGGGGTTTTTGTTTTAATTCTTAGCATCACTAGCCATTTGGATGATAAAAGTAGGCTCCATTTGAAGTTGTTGGGAGAGATATGTTTTGGTTAACATGTGTGTATTTTCTTGACTTAAAAAATGGTGGGTTTTTTTTTTTTCCTTTAAGCTACTGAGGAATTCTCCCAAGTGACTCTTAGTGTGACTAATAGCAGCTCTCTGTGGCTCTGAGTAAAGGGACTGAAATGTTTCCTTCCTGATCAGCATGAAATTAATTTTCTTTTAAAATGCTAGTTCATTTAAAATTTTAGTGTTCAGCTCTTATTAATGGCCACACACACACACAGCATAATATATTATGTAATGCAGCATTCTTTCACAAAGGAAATGCATGAGTAAAATCTTAGGGAAGACATGGCACCATCACTGAAAATAAATTGTATGCTCAAGAACCAATTGCAAAATAATAATAACCCAAAAATGCAAATACAATATTTGATATACAGAATAAGGATACAAATTGAAACTGTGCTTTTCCTGGGACACATGTCCAAACAATGTCAGAGCATGTAACTTTTGCAAAAGATTCATGTCTATTTAACCTGTTACGGTGCAGACATGGTATTATAATGAAAACTCTTCCTGTAATTGAAACAAGGCAAAAATTGGGTGAGGATTTTTTAACTTATTGAAATGTAGATTAGTTTTTAGATGACTCTAGAATGATCCAGTATAGCCTATATACAGTCAATAAAAATCAAAGAGAAGGGCAGGAAGGAGAAGGAAGTCTCCCCTTTCCCAGCCCAGTCTTAGTGCCTTGAGTCAAGGTTCTTGATTATTCTTGCTGACAGCTTACGGACATAAATGTATGCAATACAAGGGCTCTTGAGTCAGATAGACTTGCATTCAAATCCTGACTCTACCAGCCCAACTTTGTTGACTTTAAACAAATGAATCCACCTTTCTGAGATCTATGGTTTCCCAATAGCCTTGAGGATCAAAGAGATAGTTGATTCACAAAGTTATCATGAGCTGATATATGCTAAATCCTGGCAAGACACAAATAAGCTATTATTATTATCATATCTGGAAAAAAATCATATATAAAAATAAAATATATAATTTAACTACCCCAAAACTGTCATCTACAAATGGCAACCTGTGTTAGATTAGATCAATAATTGGCCCTGAAATGTGTTCACCTCAATTTATATATATACACATATATGTGTATTTTAAAGAATAGCTATGTGAATCTGAGTGGGTTGCAAATCACGACTTAAAGATGTTTCTGAAACCACACCCTCTGTGTATTAAGAACAGATTTGTTCTGTAGGCAGATTTCCTAAGAGCAATATGGTTGGGGGAAAATTCACAGTGTCTTGTAGAGGGTTGGCAAGAATGGACTTTGGAACACACTCAGTCCCATGGGAGGCCAAATATTAATAGATTATAAACCACTAAGTCGTTTACAGGGCCTGGGTAGGGGTGAAGGGATGAGATGAGAGTGTCTACAAAACAGCTCTTCCTCACCCTTCAGTACACCTTCACTTTTGGACATCACAAGCAGTCCTTGTCTCTCACCTGCCATCCATTCAGTAACAGTACCATGGGCAGGGCATACCAGAGGCTGCAATGTTACACCCAGTTAGTTCCACCTTATCCTGTGATCTTGTACAACTCAGACTTTTCTAGCTCTCTTCTTTCTAGGATAATTTCTTGAAAACAACTTTTGTAGAAAATATTTATTCATGCAATGATTTTCTGGGGGTAATATCCTACATACAAAGAATTCTGTAACTGAAGGAGATAATTCTTGCTCTTAAGGAACTTGTGATCCCAAGCTGCAATGTCCAGCACAATGGTCACCAGCTACCTGTAGGTAGGCATCATGTATAATATAAAACATATGATACTTGGGTCTAGCCTGTGGAATCAGCATCCCATATGGGCACTGGTTCATGTCCCAGCTGCTCTGCTTCCCATCTAACTCCCTGCCTTTGGCCTGAGGAGGCAGTGGAGGATTGCTCAGGTCCTTGGGTCCCTACACGCATGTGGGAGACCTAGAAGGGAATCCTGGCTCCTGGTTCTGGACTGGCTCATCTCTGGTTATTTGCAGTCATTTGGGGGAGTGAATCAGTGGATGGGGGATCTCTCTATCTCTCCTTCTCTATAAATCTGCCTTTCAAATAAAAATGAATAAATCTTTTTTTAAAGTGATATTGGAAATAATAGAATAAAGTGTATCACTGTAAAGGGAACATGTCCATTGCTATTGAGGTTGATGGCTTCCTGATGGAAGTTAAAAATAAATCAAATCCACAGAAAATTTAGATTCCCTTCGATTGTAAACTTCCAGACATTTATGAATAGACCTCACAGGTCATCACACCCAGTATTCTTATCCCATTTTCCCCATCCAGAGCAGGAGAGCATTCATTCAGTGATTGCTTTCCAACTTGGATGACCATCCTCAGCAACTTATTTAAATTCAGATTCCTAGACTCTATTATACAGAAATCCCAAAATATCAGTCTAGAGTGTGGCTCATCAATCCCCTATGGGTTGTTTTTGGCTGAGAGTGCAGGTTATACCTAAGGGTTAATACACTCAGAATATCTGGCTCTAATTCCTGGCTTCAGCTCTCGATGCCAGCTTCTTGCTGATGCAGATGATAAGACATTAATGGTGGCTCAAATTCTTGGCCAATTTTTTGCAGCCCGAAAGACCTGGATTGTGTTCCTAGCTCCTGGCTCTGGCTCCAGCCTAAAATCCCAGCTGTTGTAGGTGTTTGGAAACTCTCTCACACACACAAAGAGAGAGAGAGAGAGAAGCACTGGCTGATTGGCTTAAGATAATTTTGAGGTTGCTAAGGGTCCTGATACACTAGATACTGTCTAGCGGATAAGGATCAAATGTCCTAACTTCTCTGAGACTCAGTTTACTTGCCTATCAAAAGGAGTTGTATTATTAACATGCCCTTCTTAGGAGAGTTGAGGACATGACAAAGTCGTGGATGGAATTCAGGCTTGGAACTGGCATGCCAAAGTGATGCAAAAGTATTCTATTTCCTTACTCCTGAGCCAGCCACGTGGACACCCACCCTCCTGAAGTGCCTCTTAAGTCTCCCAAAACAGCGCCCTCCTTATATCAAGTTACATCTTTCCCTTCTTCTTTGCACACAGAAGTTGAAGTTTTGTTCTCAGGTTCAAGTTGAACAGGTATGTTCTCTTACATGGCAGAATCTCAAACATTTGAGGAACATTTGGGGCAGCCTCTGGGAAGACCCAAATCCCACAGGTCGGAGAATGCCCCAGGTTGTCTTGCAGACAAGGTAAGATCCACTAGCGCTCATGACCTTGACAGGTTCTGCAGTTCTAAGTACACAGTATCTAACCCCCTTCATCAACAGGCACAGATCCTGGCAATGCCCCAGTGCCACACAAACATAGGGACACAAGCTGAGGGTTGCTGGCACTCAGTGCCTTAGACCAAGTTCTCCAACATGGGGGATCTTTGCCTTCTTGGGGGCAGCCTTGCCATTGAGCCCCCAATGGCAAGGTTTTCCTCTACTAGAAGGAAGAGTGTTAAGGATGAGGAGACTAATAGTGAACAAAACTCCAACTCTGCAGCCTGTACGCTGCAAGCCACCATCCCCTCTGCCCTGGCCCCCACCCTCTTTCCCTCTAGTTGTCCTCCTGAACTCATAATACTTTAGTTCTTCCCTATTCTGATATTTTCACATCTTAGGGTCTTGAAGACCCTGGAGGGACTGCCCTTCCCTGAATGACTAGTTCTTAAAGATAACAAACTACTCACCTGCCGGTGGGCCTTGCAAATAGAAAGCAACCAACCCAGAGCCCAGTCATCTTTGTTGTGAGGCCCCCATAGGTTTCCCAGATCCTGGACCACATCCACCTGCTCCAGAACCCAGTACTCAGTGGCCTGGACAGCCTCTCTGCCCCACAGGCCAATGAAATCATTCAGACTGGCCAGGGCACACAGGCTTTCTCATTGCACCTGGTTCTTTCTGTGGGAGCCACAACAAAAATCCTTGCCTGTGTTTATCCCCTGTGCTCCCTAGCCAACCCTGCTGCTTACCCAACTGGCCCACAGGGGCACACCACGCCCCCATGGACCATGTAGGATCTGTAAATACAGCAGAGTATGCACTTCCAGTGGCAGTCACTGCCTGGTTTCTTGACCTTGCCACAACTAAATAAAAATAAAATCTAGATTTCTTTAATGAGGTAATTTCACCCTCCCTTTGGTTTTTTTTTTTTTATTATTTATTGTCGTCTTATTTGAGAGTTAAGAGAGATAGAGATAGTCAGAATTCTGATCCAGACTCACTGGATCACTCCCCAAATGCTTACAACATCTTCATGGAGGACCCAAAATGCTCTGCTGAGATGATCACAGCTTGCATTCATTTTCCTTTGCTGTCAGATAGATGCATGAACTCAAGGGAGGAAGGTCCAGAAGCTCAGATTAAAAACAAACAAACAAACAAACAAACAAAAAACAAGACAACATCCTTATCTTCAACACCCTCTTCAAGTCACAGGCTCTGACTGAAAGCCCGGAGGTGAATTTCCTATAACCATATTGCTGCAAACAAGATCTTCAAGTTGACAGCTATTTCCTCAAGTTCTTCTCTTCCTTAAATAGCGAAAGTATGTAAAATAAATGTTCCCTGCTATTTTAGTGAGTTATAGACTATATATATAATATACAATAACACATGCCAAGAAATTGCAAGCCAGCCTGCTTTGCAGCCCTCACATATTTTAACATATGCCACTGCTATTTTCTTTTATTTCTTAAAGATGTATCTATTTAAAAGGCAGAGTGATAGAGGAAGAGGGAGAGAGAGAGAGAAGCTTCCATCTACCAACTCATTCCCCAAATAGCCACAACAGCCAGAGCTGGGCCAAGTTGAAGGTAGAAGCCTGGAACTCCATCCTGGTCTCCCCTGCAGGTGGCGGAGCCCTTGTGCTTGGGTCATATCACCATGCTTTCCCAAGTGCGTTAGCAGAATGCTGGATCTGAAGGGGAGCAGTTGGGACTTGAATGGGCACCCTGATACAGGATGCTGGTCTCCCAAGAGGCAGCTTAACGCTCTGCAGAATGCCATCCCTGTCTCTCTTTTCTATCACAGTATATTTATTTGTCCCCTTTGGGAAGTCTTAGCTCCTGCAGATGACAAACACGTGCAAGATCCCAGCTGATAGGAAACAGCGTCTGGCTCTCTGAGTATCATTTAATGTCAAAAGTCTCCCTGTCTTCTCCCTTTGTCTCTATTTTAAAGCAAATTCTGATAAGCCGAGCTTTAAACCTAGCCTCTGGTGTTTCTGCAAGAGATTTGTGAACAGAGCATGATTGGAGACTGCAGGAAGCCAGGCCATTTTCTCCAAGTCATGTCATGCAGAGGTCTGTATGTTCCATGGTCAAGGCAGAATCGTGACCTGGGTCAGGCTAGTCAGAGAGAAATTAATGTTTATCAATTGCTCACAGTCTTCCCAGCCATCAAGTTGATTCTGCGAGCCCATTGTCATCCTCATGTCCCAAAGGAAGGTGTCTGTAGCACGCTGGGCAGAGAGCTATACAAGGAACAGCCACTACTGCTCTACACAGCAAAGGCTCAGGGTGAAAGCTTTAGACACTATAGAAGGGTCCAAAAGGAAAATGAAAAAAAAAAAAAAACATTCTTATCCCTCAAAACCCCTCATTCCCAGTGAGTGCTCAGCCTGACAGTAAAGATGGCTGCAGCCCACATCATAGCACCTGGGTTCAGTCATCGACTCTGTCTCCCGACTTCATCCTCCTGCTGATGCCCACCCTAGGAGGCAGCAGGTGACAGCCCAAGTAAAGGGGGATCTCTGTCACCAAATGGGTGACCCAAGTGGAGTTCCTGGCTCCTGGCTGCAGCTCAACCTCCTCCCTGCTATTGAGGCATTTGGGGAGTGAACCAGTTGATGGGAATGTTTCTCTTCCTCTCTAATTCATGAACTTTTAAAAATCCCCTCCATTTTTATCTACACGTCCTCAGAAGAAATATGCCTTGGGTGTTACGTTCTGTCAACTTCCTGTCATGATGTTGCTTTATTTCAACTCTTGTTATCATCTGTCAAATAGTCACTCAATTCTAAAACATACTTACAAACAATATATTCAAGCCTAGAACGAAGATAGCTTTCTTCACCAAGCCTACTGAGTAGAGTCCCCCCAGAATTGTGTGGTACCCAACTTGATCCATCATCTGTAGTAGCCCTGACCCATTTACTCTGGTGGGTGCCACTCCAGCCTCCCAAACTCAACAGAAGTGCCAGCTCCTCCCCATTCCATTCTCTATGCTACGAAGAAGGACTTTCACCTGTGTTGTGCCCAAGCCCTATGGAGCAGGGCTGTTGGAGGGGCACTCCAGCCATCATGACCGGGTCTGCTCTTTCCTCTAGGGTGGTGAAATTCCGGCGGACAGGCGAGAGCGCGAGGTCAGAGGACGACACAGCCTCGGGGGAGCATGAGGTCCAGATCGAAGGGGTCCACACGGGCCTAGAGGCTGTGGAGCTGGACGATGGGGCAGCGGTGCCCAAGGAGTTTGCCAATCCCACTGACGGTGAGGAGGCCCTGCTGCTGGGGCATTGGCCTGGGCCAGGGTCAGGGGCTCTGAGGGGCCAGCATTGCCACCCCAGGCAGTGCTGTTGTCAGGGAAGGGTCTTGTGCAGGGGCAGCTGGGAAGGCACCCAACACCCAGGAGTGAATCTGAATGTGTGGGCTTCAGTAGGCTGGGTTATGTCACAATCAGCGGCAGTCAACATCACCGCATCACACTTGGTTGAGGGCAGCAGCCGCACTGGTGGTGGTGCTGACAAAGATGGTGAAGATGATGATGTGATGGTGGTGGTGATGAAGATGGAAGTGACATGCCGTTGATGATGATGGCCATGATGATGAGAAGGTGGTGATGACAATAGTAATAAAGATGAGAGCGACAATAGTGATGAAGGTGATGGCAGTGATAATGATAGTAATGGTGACGGTGATGGTGATGATGATGATGGTGATGACAATGATTGAGAGGCTGCTGACAGTATAATGATGATAGTAATATGGTAGTGGTAATGATGGTGATGGGATGAAGATGGTAATGACAGTAGTGATGATGGTGATGATAGTGATAATCATGGTGGTGATAGTGATGGGATGGTGGTGGTGGTTGTGATGATGATGATGATGATGATGATTGAGAGGCCGCTAGCAGTATGGTGATGATAGTAATTATGGTAGTGGTGATGGTGATGTTGATGGTGGTAATAACAGTGCTGGTTATAACGGTGATGAAGGCAACGTGATGACAGAGTTTGGAAGCACCTACTGTTAGTGGAAGATTTATTCTGTGCAGGGCACTGAATCCTTCCAACAGTTTCAATTGGAACTATTTCCATCATCTTCCCTGTTTTGGAAGTGAGGAACCTAAAGGCCACATGGGCTGAGTGGCCCAGGCATTCACAAATGGGAATCCACCAAGGCAGTCGGCTGCCTTGCACTGCCTCTGAGAGGAGGCTGGCCCCATGGAGGTGCCCTTTGACCTCAGCTTAGAACCCCCCTCACCACCCGCAGCTGTTGACTGAGAACGTTGAAGAGTTCCTGAATGACTGTGTGCCCCAACATAAGAGAGGGTTCCTGACCTGATCCCTGGTCCCAAGACCCATTGCTATTCCAACTACCCAGGGCACTTACGCCGCAGGAAGCCAGAGCCTGCAAGTATGATCAACATTTGCTCCCACGTCCAGAGGAAACCACCATGGTTGACACAAGGGACCTGTAATTGCCATTCCAGAAAGATGACAACACCTGGTGGGGGCTGAGACCCTCTCAGCCTGCCACAGAAGGGTCACCCAACATCCTTTGATCATGTCTTTTCTTTTTAAACTTTTTTTAGTATATGTGCTGCCGAAGCGAGCACCTTTTTAAACTTTTTTTTTTTTTTAAGATTTACTTATTTCTATTGGAAAGGCAGACATACAGAGAGGAAGACATTCCATCCGCTGATTCATTCCTTAAGTGGCCACAATGGTGGGAGCTGAGCTGATCTGAAGCCAGGAGCCAGGAACCTCTTTCAGGTCTCCCATGCAGATATAGATTCCCAAGGCCTTGGGCCATCCTCCACTGCTTTACCAGACTACAAGCAAGCAAGTAGATGGGAAGTAGAGCAGCTGGAACATGAAACAGCATCCATATGGGATCCCAGCACATGCAAGGCGAGGACTTTAGCCACTAGGCTATCGTGAGGGGCCCCATGTCTTTGCTCTTCAAAGAACTTTATTTTGGAGTCACTTTAGATATATAGAAAAATTGCAAGGCTAGGAGAAGAATTTCCATCTTGCCTTTATCATCTCCTGTACAGGTTCAAACCCTACCTAACCATGACCCTTTCAGCAGAATTAACACATTATTGGTATTGGCACAGTTCTATTGCTTGAACTCCACACTGGATTCAGATGCCCTGGTTTTGTTTCGTGTTGTTTTGTTTTGTTTTACTAGTGTTATTCCAGGATGCGTTTCATCTTTTACAATTTTTTTCAAAGTGCTTATTAGCATATACATTATGTATTTGGAAAGCATTCAAGCAATGTAGAAACATCCAAAGTAGGGCCCAGTGCAATGGCTCAATTGACTAATCCTCTCTTTGCACACGCCGGGATCCCATATGGGTACCAGTTCTAATCCCGGTGGTCCCACTTTCCATCCAGCTCCCTGATTGTAGCCTGGGAAACCAGAAGAGGATGGTCTGAAGCCTTGGGACCCTGCATCTGTGTGGGAGATCCAGAGGACTTCCTGGCTTCAAATCAGCTCAGCTCTGGCCATTGTGACTACTTCAGGAGTAAACCAATGGATGGAGGATCTTTCTCTGTGTATCTTCTTCTTTATATATCTACCTTTCCAATAAAAATAAATAAATCTTTTTTTTAAAAGTATATTCTGGGCCAGCACCACAGTATAGTGGTAGGTTAAGCTTCCATCCGTGGTGCCAGCATCCCATATGGGCTGCTACTATGCCTGAAAAGGAGCAGAAGATGGCCAAAGTCCTTGGGCTGCTGCACCCATTTGGGAGACCCAAAAGCAGCTCCTGGCTCCTGGCTTCAGTTGTTGCAGCTATGTGGGAAGTTGAAGCAATAGATGAAAGATCTGTCTCTCTCTTTCCCTCACTCTCTCTGTAAATCTGCCTTTCAATAAAAATCTCCCTTTTTTTTTTACCTAATGAAGGAAATCATACAAAACGTTGAGTCTTCTCTCTTCCAAAGACAGTAAAGACAAAACCACCAAGTCTTTCGTATATGCTATGGAGAGAAACACACACCCAGGCGTCCACCTCTCAGAACAAAAGTGCACTGTCCTGTTGCCCATCTTGTTTATCTTTTAAATACTAATTAGAAATACACTCAATGTGTCTTTCATTATCTACCCATTCTACACAGTTGTATATGGCATTACGTAATGTGGATGTTTACAAAGTTATGTAGGGTTAATTATACACATACACACACACACACAAATGTATTCACACACTCATGCACACATGTACACAAACACACACACACACAAGACAACTGCAAGTGGCACTGATCTCATCCCCACCCTTTACTCCCTTATAGATACTTTCATGGTGGAGGATGCGGTGGAAGCCATCGGGTTTGGAAAGTTTCAATGGAAGCTGTCTGTCCTCACTGGCTTAGCATGGGTGAGTACTGTGAAGCTGGTGTCCACCTCATGGGAGTCCTCAGTGGGCTCTCATGCCACTCCCCAGGTTTCCATGTCTACAGAAGCCATGCTGGAGTCCTAACCAACAGGTGTTCTGTGCAGTGATGCTTGGTGGAATAGCAGTGTGAGCTGGTGGAATGTGGGGTGGCTCAGGGGAGCTGGGTGTGCTGGTGATGGCCCTGAAAGAGTCAAAGCCCCTGGCCAACACACCAACTCTTCATTCCACGGTGCACCTGTGATGTTAGCTCTGGACCCCTCCTATGGGCACAAATGACTTTGCCTTTTGCTTCAAGGGGCTTATAGTCCCTCGTGGAAATCCTCTTAGATGGGTTGACCACCAGAACAGCCAGAACATTCATCTGGAGGGACCTCAAAGGTGGGTGTTTGTGCTTAAGTCGCCCCTTTAGACACCTGCACTCCATGTTGGAGTCCCTGGTTCTGGCCCCAGCTCCTCCACTTAGGCTCTACCTGCCTGTTAATGCACACCCAGGGAAGCAGCAGATGACCGCTCCAGTACATCAGTTCCTGCTGACCACATGTGACACCTGGGTGGCATCCCAGGAGCCTCCTGGCTTTGGTATGGCCCAGCCCCAACTCTCACGGCCCTCTGGGGAGTGAACTAGCTAATGGAAATCTGTCTCCCACTCTCTGTCCCTCTGCATTTCAAATCAAATCAAAGTAAATTTTAAAATTGCTATAAAGCCTAGTGTCCTAGAAAAAGGTTGATTTTGTGTGTGTGAGAGAGTGATAGATCACAACCGAGTTACACGTTTTTCCACATGCATCATCAATTTCTCCCACTAATTGGAAACGCTGTTTGATCCCATACAGCTCTTCCCCAGCCTCATGGGTCTGCTTCTAAGCTCTCATTTCTGTCTCACTGTTCTGGCTAGTCCCATAGCAGTATCAAAATATTTAATTACTGGGACTTTCTAATATGCCTTAGTATATTAACAGGTCACGCTTATTAACTATACTGGTAATTCTACATGAACAAATGGCCCACAAACCGAGGATAATCTAGTCTCTAATTGCACGAAGAGAGAAGATCATTCCTTGGCTGTATCAAAAAAAAAATTTTTTTTTCTTGGATTTTAGAAATACGCTCTTTTCCCACTTTAGAGAGGGCTCTTATTTTTGTGAACACTGAAAAAAACACAGCCCATACCCCAAGAATGCTAAAGGGCTTTATCAGTTTCTACATGGTAACATGTTGCTTTAGCTTTTAGTGTGCCTTTTGTGCTTTCTGTATTCGAAAGGCAGAGTGAGAGGCCCATCTTGGATGGCTGGTTCACTCCCTTAAATGCTCACATTTAAATGCTCCCTTAGGAGCAGGAGCCAGGACCTCCATGCAGGTCTCCCATGTGGTTATCTTCTGCTGCGTTCCAAGGCACATTAGCAGGGAGCTGGAGCTGAGGAGCAGAGGACCCAGGATGGACACGACACTTCGATACTGGATGCGGGCAGCCCAGGCAGTGGCTTAGCCTCCTATAGCCGCCTGCCCCACAGGGCTGGCCCCTCTCTGTCATGGGGGGAAGGAAGCAAGCACAGCAGGTGGAAGATGATGTCCCTGGGCCACGTGGGCCTGGGCGGCAGCCTGTCTCACACTGTCCCCTTTCCTCTCTGCAGATGGCCGATGCCATGGAGATGATGATTCTGAGCATCCTGGCTCCTCAGCTGCACTGCGAGTGGCGCCTCCCCAGCTGGCAGGTGGCCTTGCTGACTTCGGTAGGCGGCCTGTGGGCTTCTCTTCTATGGGCACATGGAGGTGTCCTGTGGGAGGACCCTTCCCTTCCGCTGCCAAGGCCCTGGGTGGAAGTACACTGTGACCTCAGCACATGTGGTTGGTCCCCACAACACATCTCCTGGCAGCTTTGCAGCTGATTCTACCCTTATCAGCGGGGCTGCCCCATGGCTGGGGCTAAGAGTAAATAATTGTAAAGGAATCAGAAGCTGGATGAATTCTGAAAGGACTTAGAAGGAGACCGCTGGTGCCCTCTTCGACGTTCTTGCAAGTGCTCATCACATTTGGTAGGATCAGCAGAGTGGGAAGGACAGGTAGTGGCTTAACTTGCAGTGCCACAACAACGGCACCTCAGGAGAATTGTGCACCAAGATTTATCTTTCAATTCAGTTTTTTCATGACTTGGTGAAATTTCCCAAAGAAACGTTTAGACCAGGGTTTGTCCCCTGACTTGCTGTCATCAGCTGCAAGGGGCATGACATCACCAGTTGCTTTTGTTGTTGTTCTCTGTCTCTGCTGCACTCTGTGTTGACAGACACTCTCCTTATACCCACAGGTGGTCTTCGTCGGCATGATGTCCAGCTCCACGCTCTGGGGAAATATCTCAGACCAGTATGGCAGGAAAACAGTAAGGCAACTTCTGCGTGCCAAGCGCATACTCTGGGCTCTCCCGGGAGCCTGGGTAGACAACTAGTAGAGCCTGCACTGCTTTCACACCAGGGGGCGCTTCTGAGCACCACGAGGTGCTCATCCAGTCATGCTTTCTTAACGGGCTCATGCATGCCCACCTGGTTATTACTTGAGCGTATCTGGAAGGCAGAGGGATGGAAATCTGTCATCCACTGGTTCACTCCTTAAATGCCCAAGCATCTAAATGTCTGGGGCCACTTCAGTAGAGCAAACAGGCAGAGCCTGGTTCTTCAAGGTGTTAACTCACCCTGTATCTTCCATCCTATGCCCACAGCACACATCACTAGTTGATCCTAGCGCTCTGAGCTCCTCCAACCCGCTTTATGTACCACGACTAAGACATTGCTGGGGGTGCCTGCATGCATCCCAGCTCGTAGCATCTGGTTTTAGGTGTTGGGCCTCTCCTGGAGTCCAGCTGAGAGACCCTGGGCGGCCGAGGTGGTAATACAAGTGGCTGGGTCCCTGACACTCACATGGGGAACCTGGATTGCCAGCCTTAGCCTGGTAGTACACAAGAAATACTTCCTGAGAAGCTGAGCTGGGACAGAAGAGGATTATGTCTCCTTGTTTCCTAACCCCACATCTCTGATCCCCACAAGGGCAGCAGTTGACTCAAGGGAGAAATGTTCTTGGATACCTGAAAAGGTCACTAACTTAGAGTCCTTTCCCTCCGTAGAAAGGGGCATTTATTCTCTTTCCAAGGCCATTTCCGGGAGGTAGCTCTGTAGAATACAGAGAGGAGATGGTGGCAGCATGTGCTGTAGCAGGTTAAGCCCCTACCTGTGGTGCCAGCATCCTATATGGGCACCTGTTCTAGTCTTGGCTGCTCCACTTCCCATCCAGCTCCCTGCTTGTGGCCTGGGAAAGCAGTCGAGGACGGCCAAAAGCCTTGGCACCCTGAACCCGCACGGAGACCCAGAAGTAGCTTTTGACTGCTGGATTTTGAGCCCAGGTCTCTTTGGCCATGTGGGAAGCAAACCAATGAATGGAAGAACTCTTTCTCTAACTCTGCCTTTCCGAAAAAAAAATTAAATTTTTTGGAAAGGAAAAATACAGAGAAGAGAAAGCACGAGTTTGCATATGAAAAAGTGGGTGCTTAGCCTGCATCTCACATTGGAGGGCCTAGGCGCCTGTGTGCTGTCCAGCTCCAGATTCTGGCTTCCTGCTCATGTGTGTCCTTGAAAGCAGCAGTAATGGCCCCATTACTTGATTCTTGGCCCCCATGTGGGAGTCTGGGGCTCTTGGCTTCAGTCCTGTGCTCCCCCCATCCAGCCCCGAAACTTCAGATACGGGGGAGTGAACCAGCAGATGGAAGTTTCCTCTCTCTATCTCTCACACAACAATTTTCTAAACTTTTGAAAAAGATCTTATAGAGAGGTTTCAAGTAATGGCACTTGCTGACTTATGACTTTATTTTTGGCATCTTCTAGAACAGCAATTCTCTTGGGGAGGTCACGGAGTTAAGATCTAGAGATGTTTTGGTTGTCACTTTTGGAGGATGGGCGTGGGAAAGGTGCTCCTGTCACCTGGTGGGTAGAGGCCAATGAGGCTATTCAATATTGCACCTGTACAGGACCAGCGCTGCCACAAAGATGTGCCATGTGGAGGGTATTGTTGCTGGGGCTGCGATGGAAGGACCAGGCTGTGAAGTCCACATGTAGATGGTGCTACCAAGCAGTGGCACTGGGGAGAACCCTTCCTTCCCCTCTTACAGCATCACCTGGGACCAATCAGCCCTCCTCCGGGCTTCTACCCAAGGGGCTCTCCTGGACAAGTGAGATGATAGGGCATGTGCTTCATGAGTTCAAATCCAGCCCCTCCACTCACAAGGCTACATGGCCTTGGGCAAGTTGTTCCATTCCTCCGTGCCTCACTTTTCCCATCTGTGAGTGGAGTGCCGGTTTTCTTCTCCTATGGGGGCTGCAATGAGGCGTAAATGGCCTTGAACACTAACCTCTCAACTCAGAGACAGAGTTCTGTTAGGGTTTCTATCATGGGCCAGGCTTGTGGTGCACATGGAAGGCAGCACCAGCATTAAATACAAGCAGATCTGCCTCCAACCTTCACATCCTTCATCCTCCCGACCTTGGCCTCTGGGGGACAAAACCGGATTAGCCTCCTCATCTGTTGGACGTTCATTCTGGCCAAAGGTGTGGAGCTCAGGGTGGGAGAGCTGCCTGTACACAGGATGTCCTGTCGCTCCCCCAGCTGGCTGACTAACCTCCACCCTGGTGGGAGGCTCCAGCAACCAGAGACAGAGCAAAGAAACTGCTTGTTCTTTGGCCTGGGATCATGGCCTGGCCTCAGAGAGGATGGCTCAAGCCGCAATTACAAAACTGCTTTGGAATGCCCAGGAATCTGAGCTGGCTGGGCAACTGGCAAGCCTTCGCATGCTAGGAGACGTGCTTTCATCGGGTGGCACGTGACCCTGTGGGATGAGCACTCGTGGGGTTAGGAATTAGGGGGCTGCTCTGGTCTGTGCAGAACTTGGAGGGCTTGTGGCAGCTGCAGAAAGATGGAGGTTGACCCCTAGAAGTGTGGCCGTCTAGCCCTGGGGCCTGGTAGGAGCCCTGAGAAGACACGTGCTAAGGGCACCTTGAGGGAATCAGGCACCTGCCTGAATGTCAGGGCTCGGCGGGGGGGTGATGTTGGGTTGGATGGCTCTGGCGTTCATGAGCCACCCCAAGGCCCACAAGGACAGCTCTCAGACAGGCTTTGCCAAGAGCACCCGGTCTTTGTCCTGGCACGGGCAGAACTTAGCCCTGGTTGCTGAGTCCTTGTTTTCTGGGCAACTGGAAAGCTCTGGCATCAGCAGACAAATGCAGTGCCAGCTGCAATCTTTTGTGATCCAATGGGAGAGGGTAGCAAGCCTGGGTGTGCTGCCTGGCAAAGGGCATAAATCCATCCCCTCCCCCAACAGCCCTGGAGGGAGGTTTATCTTTGTTTCCCCTGTGTCCAGTCTGGGAGTCCTCGTCCCCACCACCCCACCCCATTCCTTTTTTCTTGCTCTGATTTTCTTTTATTTTCTCTGCTGTTGAATACACCCTATGTCAATCCTACAATCTTTGAGTTCCAAGGGGGAGAGAGGAAATCCCTGTTAAGTTAGTTTAAGCCAAAAGAAGGGCATTCAGTGTCTGTGTGGCAGGTGCCAACTGCTTACCTATATAAAGATTTGTTTCATTTATTTGAAAGGCAGAGGGACAGAGTGCAAGGGAGAGACAGAAAAAGAGATCTTCCATCCTCTGGTTCAACTCCCCCCAAAGCGCCACAATAGCTGGGATTGGGCCAGGCTGAAGCCAGAAGCCAGGAACTCCAGCCAGGTCTCCCACGTGGGTGGTAGAGGCCCAAGTACTGAAGTCATCTCACACTACCTTCCCAGCACGTTCACAGGTAGATGGATCAGAAATGGAACAGCCTGGTCCCGGCACAGTAGCCTAGTGGTGAAAGTCCTCGATTTGCATGTGCTGGGATCCCATATGGGCATCGGTTCTAATCCCTGCAGCCCTGCTTCCCATCCAGCTCCCTGCTTGTGGCCTGGGAAGGTCGTTGAGGACGGCCCAAAGCCTTGGGGCCCTGCACCCGCATGGGAGACTCCAAAGAGGCTCTGTGCTCCTGGCTTTGGATTGGCTCAGCTCTGGCTGTTGCGGCTGCTTGGGGAGTGAATCATCGGACAGATCTTCCTCTCTCTCTCCTCCTCTCTGTATATCTGACTCTCCAATAAAAAATATATCACTAAGCTCTTCTTCTTTTTTTTTGAAAGATTGATTTTTATTGCAAAGTCAGATATACAGAGAGGAGGAGAGACAGAGAGGAAGATCTTCCATCCGCTGTTTCACATCCCAAGTGTCCACGACTGGGGCTGGCTGCTCTGCTTCCGATCCGGCTTCCTGCTACTGTGTCTGAGAAAACAGTGAAAAATAGGTCTGGTGGCTTGACCCCTGTCAGTTCCCATTCCTGGTAGTAGTCCATGTCCTGTTACTATAACAAAACCCAAGATTGGGGAGCTTAACAAGAGGCTTGTTCTGCTCACAGCTCTGCAGGTTTAAAGGCTTGAGGCCTTCATGGAGGACAGCATCATGATGGCAGGGGACTTGGCCAAGAGGCAGAGACCACGTGGTGATCACATGATGGTCACATGAGGAGGCAAGATACTGGAGTATGAGCAATGACTCCCTGCCAGGTCTTACTTCTTGACACCGACACACTGGGGACCAAGCTCCCAGCCCATGAACCCTGTGGGACAGACACAAACCACGTCCAAGCCATCACGGTGCCTTGACCACGATGTGAGGGAGATTTTGTAAGAGACATTTTCACAAGATCATTAATAAAGCAACAAAAAAGACTTATGTGTGGCCAGAGTCATGGCATATCAGGTTAAGCCTCCACCTGCCATGCTGGCATCCCGCATGGAAGCCAGTTCAAGACCCTGCTGCTCCATTTCTCATCCAGATCCCTGGTAATGTACCTGGGCAGGCAGCAGAAGGTGGCCCACGTGCTTGGGCTTCTGCTCCCACAGCAGGACACCCAGAAAAGTTTCTGGCTCCTGGCTCCTCCTCCTGTTGAGGAAGTGAAACACTGAATGGAACATATTTCTCTATGTGTCTCTCCTTCTCTCTGTAATTTTGCCTTTCAAATATAAATAAATAAATAAGACTTATATTCAATATGCGAATGTCCATAGGACGACAAAGAAGGTAGCCAACATTTGTCCTGATTATAGCTATGTTTACCACTGAAGATCATCAATATTGTTTCCTCATATTTCCCTTTTTAGCCAGGAGCCCAGAGCCTCTTCCAGGTCTTCCACCTGGGTGCAGGGTCCCAAGGCTTTGGGCCATCTTCGACTGCTTTCCTAGGCCACAAGCAGGGAGCTGGATGGGAAGCGGGGCTGTAGGTGACCTTTTGAGATCAGATCTGTTTGCAGACAGATGCTGTAGATGTACACTGATGGATGCTGACGTGGTCCCCAATGACTCACATCCCACAAGCAGTGTAACCATTGACAACAAGCTTTCCTGAATGAACGACTTTGGGGAGATCCAGATAACATGAATCTCCCTTTGATTCATCTGGAAACTGTGCTTCCGACACATCAGGCAGATGTTCATACAGTGCCATGCCCCCGACTTTCATACAGTGCCGTCCTGTTGACCCTGGAGCAGAGTATCGTACCAGGGGTGGCCTATCAATCAGAAACATCTTTCAGCTTTCACACACCTGGGGGACGGGGAGAGGGCAATTGAGACGCTGAATGGCTCAGGACGAGTCTATTGTATCTTATGCATATCATAGGGCAAGCACCAAGAATGACCTCCAATTTTCTCACTGACCTGCTAGGGATTGGCACCATCTGGACAGAGCACCCCTGGCCTCCACTTGGCCAGGCAAGGTACCTTTAGTTTGGCCCTCCTAGTGGTATGCAGCAGGGTGCAGGGGCACACCTACATGATTCCATATCTTGCTCCTCCACAGGGGCTGAAGATCAGCGTGCTCTGGACCCTGTACTACGGCATCCTCAGTGCTTTCGCCCCCGTGTATAGCTGGATCCTGGTGCTCCGGGGACTGGTGGGCTTTGGAATCGGAGGGGTCCCCCAGTCGTAAGTAAACAACCAGCGCCGGCCCTGCAGTGGGGGCCTCGGTATCTGGGGATTATGCTTCCTTGGATTCAATCTACTGCAGGTCTTCGGAAAAATGTCTGTGTGTTAGTGTGTGTGTGTGTGTGTGTGTGCGCGCGCACACGCATACTGAATGCAGCATCTTTTCCCTTTGTCATTTGCCCCTAAACTGTACTGACAGCTATATGCACAGTATTTACACGGTGTTAAGTATCATAAGTCATCTAGAGAGGATCTGAAGTATACAGAGGATATGTATAAGTGAGATGCAAATAGCACATCATTTTATAGAAGTGGTTTGAACATCTGCCAAGGGTCCTGGATGCAAAGCCCTGTAAACATCAATGACCGACTGTGTGAGGTTTACAGCCTCCAAAGAATGCAGTAGTGGCCCCAGCAGCGATCTGACTTTAAGGAGCCAGTGATGCAGAACAGCGTGGCAACAGTAACAAAAGCAAGCCACTAGGTGCAAGGTGAGGAAAGTAAAAGAAGAAAGTGTAGCAATAGGGCTAGTGTCAACAGGGCCTTTCACTCTGACACATGGCACACAGCAGGGGTGGGGTAATGCTATGGTGTCACCACAGTCTCCCTGATCCAAGGGAACTGTGGCCCTGGGGGAGAGATCCTGTGGCCAAGTCGCACGGTGTGAAAGTGAAACTAAGACCCCAAGCTGTCAGCCAACAGCATCTGAGTTGTTCTTGATATTTGTTTTATTTATTTCAAAGATAGTTAGAGAGAGAGGGTAAGGGAGAAACAGAGTGAGATGAAGATCTTTCATCTGCTGGTTCATTCCCCACATGGCTGCAATAATTGCTGGGGCTGGGCTGTTTCTGCCTGGGGTAATTTGAGTATTCATAACATCACTTGTATATCATATAAAATGACCAACTTAAACATTAGCCTGCTGGAGGTTTAATGAATTTCAGGTCCTGCCTGTGATTGCCTTGGGAGGGCCAGACCAAGTGATTTCACGGGTTGGATGGCCTCTGCCCCTCACCCTAACCCTATAGGGACTTGGAAGTCGACATGCCCCTTCAGGTTGCTCCACAATGAGATCTGCAGGCCTGACCTGTCCACCCTCACATCAGTCTTCGGATGTGTACTGCCCTCAAGGAGGGAACATGACCTTGGCCATGGCAATCCCTGCAAAGGACTCGGCTGTGATCTTCTATAGGACTGAAGACCCCATCCCTGAAAGGGGACTCCAGATAGCCCCATCCCTGCAGCCAACACTGTCCAGCTGTTGCACTCCATGGGTCAGCTGGCATTGCCCCTAAATGGTCAAGTTCAGCCCCTATAAGAGCAGTTCCTCCAAGGTTCTGGTGGCTCTTTCACGGCAGCGACTCCCACGAGACTGGTGAGGAGCGAAGCATCGTCCCGCTGGGGCTCCTGGTCTCCCAGCCATCAGGGATGCTCCCCACTCTGCTACATGTGCCTGGTTCCCCCACTTCTGACTTGTACTCTGGCTGGGAGTGAGGGTGACCCAGCTTCATGCCTGAAGGGTCCAAGTCCCTCATTTCGCGCCCCTCTTAGGCCACACCTTGTGCACCTTCTTTTTGTCTAGAAAGGAGGTAGCTTGGAGAGAAGGGAGAGAGAGGAGGAGGAGCCTAAGGGAGCAGCTTACCTTTCCATGCCTCACTGTCCCAGTCTCCAAAATGGGAATAACAACCTACCCACATCATGGGGTCCCTTAGAATGGAAAATGTTAGCCTGCGTGATGCTCCCTTCCCAGGACCCAGCAGAACAAATTGATGTGTACTTCAAGCATCAGACCCCTCCGCCACCCCTGAGGGCTTTGGGAAGAAAGCTGTATGTCAGCATGACAGTGGGGTGGAAAGAACTTTAGCGAGGGGAGGAGACCCAACGTGCAGATCAACACACAAGCCTGCGGCTGGACAGTGAGTGCCACTCCCTTCTTCTGGACTCATTCCTCCAGGGCTCCACAGAGCAAGGAGGGTAACTTCCCCTCATCTGCCACGGGTTTAGGAGCCACTGGAGCTTGAAGCTGAGGCCATTTGCAGGGCTGGAAAGGGCTGGTGGCTCGGCTGGAGGAGTTCCTGGCGACAGAGTCCTTGCCCCATTCCCAAGCTGCTCACCTACCAGGGGACTGTTTCCCTCATACAGGGAAGATTCCTTCACAGATGAGCAGTTCACCCGCAGATGTTCCAAATGCCAGCTGAGAACCCCAGCTGGCTTTCCCTGTGTGTCTGACCAGCTGGCCATAAATCAGGGTGCCTAGGCCCTCTTTACGGGTTCAGTAGATCCGCCAGAAAGGCACATAGACCTCAGGGAAACACTAATTTTGGTTACCCCCAGAGGACAGCATGTTACAAATGCTACAGAAGAAGGAAGACAGGGCAAGGTAGCACAGCACATTCACACCCTCGGCAGGTGCGACAGCACCCCTCTCCAGTCTTCACCTGCTCAGCCACATGAGGGCTCCTAACCTGTCCTTTCCTGTCCCTGTGCGTGTTTACAAAAACTTTGTTGCATGAGCATGGTTGATCACATCATTGGCCATCAACCATCAACTTAACTTTTTTTTCTACCTTTACGTATTGGAAAAGCAAAGTGAGAGTGAGAGATTCGTTGGGGGACTCCACTGGGTCATTTCCCAAATGCCTGCAACAGCCAGGGCAGTGCCAGGCTTGCGACAGGAACCAGGAGCTCATTTCCAATCTCCCATGTGGTAGCAAGAACCCAAGCGCTTGAGCAATCATCTCCTGCCTCCCAGTGTGTGCATCAGCAGGAAGCTGAGCTGAGGGGTGGCCAGTATTGGAATGCAGCAGGTTCAGCTGCTACTTACAACACTGGCATCTTGTAGAGAGAGTGATGGTTCAAATCCCTGTTGCTTCACTTCTGATCCAGCTCCCTGCTAATGCACGTGGAAGGCATGCATCATCACCTAACTGTTTGGGCCCCTGCTACCCAGAAGGGAGACCCAGATGGAGTTGTTGGCACCTGTTTCAGCTAAGACCAGCCCTAGCTGTTGTGGCGATTTGGGGAGTGAATCGGTAAATGGAAAAATATCTCTCTGAAGTCTACAGCGCCTGTGTGTATGCTGATACAACTTTCAAATAAATAAGTAAATGTCTTTTAAAAATCACCTGGGATGGGATCCCAGGCACCCTGACATGGGCTGCAGGTGTCCCAAGCAGCACCCTAACCACTAAGCTACAGCGCTAAGCCCAAATCTGAGATGGTAAAAAATTAAAGTGACATGTACAGAGCCACACACCTGGTCAGTAGCAGAGCTGAGATGTCAGCATCGTGCGACAAAGCCTCTTGTTTTCAGGACTCTGTTAGCTTGCTTATCTGTAAGAGCAATGAAAGCAATAAACAAAATTACAGAAGAAATATTTAGTCCCTGAAGAGACCACACATTTTTGATATTTTTGCAATTTACATCAAATAATGACATCTTAATTAGACATTGTTATTCTTGTCTGCCTCTAAGGATGGCTCTCCTACTCACATTATTTAACAGCTTTTTGTTGAAAAAGGGATTTATGGGGACAAAGGAAATGAAGAGTTTCCACGTGTTTATAATACTCGGTGGCAGCACCTCCTAAAAGTGGATGAATTAGATTGTGCTATACCATTTCAAGGCTGAACCACAGAAGTCATTATAACTGCATCCAGCCACTGTTCTATAAGTAAACGTGGAAAAGACCCCAAAAGAATGAAGATTTCATAATCTAGCTTATAGATTTGTTATCTGCACACGTCCTTCACATCCAAAGCCAGGAGTAGCTTCGCCCTTGGAGAATACTGAACTGCATTCTGGCAAATGCAGAGTGAGTTTCCGTTTGCTTGGAGGCAGGGAGGCGGAGCCACGATCAACCACAGGATGAATCACAGATGTTGAGTGATTTTGCTTCCTAAGAAGGAACATGTGGCAGGAATCGTATTTCATTCAAACGATGGAGTAGATACTGCCTTTACATTTATCGTCCAAAATAATATGCTTTTTGGAAAAAATTTAGCATCTGTGCATAAGCCCCCAAAACCACAGTCCCCTCTAATAGCACAAATCTCAGGAAAATATATTCCAGATACAGGTGGGTGGGTGCTGGGGCCAACGTGTAGCTTTGTCCAGCAGAGGGCACTGTAGGCTTCAGCAGACAAACACACATGGCTGACAGAGATGCTGTGCTAACCTTGCTGGAGTTCAAGCTGCTCTCAAAGACTGGTGGACCTGTCACAGCTTTGCCACTTGCCTTGGGATGTTCTTCAGATTAGCTTGCCAAGCTGCCCTGGCTCTGCCGTTTTCCTCCACAGACCTCCTAAAAACGCCATAGTGAGACTCCTGGGCCATTTCTTTTCAAAGCACCTGATTGGAATGCAAATTTCTAATTGTGATTATCCTCTTCAGAGGATTGATTTACCCGGAGATCAGCTGCCTCTGGACATTGCTAATGTCAGTGCCGGTTCTTGCATTTTGTAGGGTGATTCTAATCACTGCCATCTTCTAGTGGAATTTCAAGCAGCTAATTTTCAGGGCGAGCTGCTATCAGCAAGCGCTGCGGGTAGGGGCAGGGTAAACAAGCTATTTCCCGTGACACCTTTTGGAAAAGCAAGAAATTGGACACAACCTAAACACGAATCAGTAGGGGGTGGCCACCTAAATGATTAACCAGCCACAGTGGAAGATGGTGCAGCTGTTAAAAGTGGTGCAGAAGGGTTCTCTACAAGAACGGATGCAGACATCCACGTTGTCTCTTGGAAAGATGGTCCTGACACTGAGGTTCAACAGCAAGCAGTTTACTCTGCGAGACTACACAAGCACGCAGTCCACATCATCTTACTTAGGATGAGGTTATGGTCCTGTGCTGAACACTGCCTTTGGGAGGGTTAAACTCCCTGGGCTTTCTGAGTGACCTCATGGGAAAGCAAAGCAAGCTTTAGTGACCAGAGAAAGTCCTGGTGACAATGGGGACTTTTGGGACGGGCACCTAAGCTAGTGGTTTGGGACAGGGATTAACATACCCTTGTCATGGGCCAAGCATGATGGCTCAGTGGCTAAATCCTCACCTCACAGTGCTCTGGGATCCCATATGGACACCGGTTTGTGTTCTGGCTCCACTTCCCACTCAGCTCCTTGCTTGTGGCCTGGGAAAGCAGTAGAGGATGACTCAAAACCTTGGGACCCTGCACCCACATGGGTGACCCGGAAGAAGTTCCTAGCTCCTGGCTTCGGATTGTCCCATCTCTTGCCATTGTGACCATTGGGGAAGTGAGCCAGCAGGTGGAAGATTTTTCTACCTACCTCTCCTTGTCTCTGTAAATCTGATCTGCCTTTCCAATAAAAATAAATAAATCCTTTAAAAAACAAAAGCCCATGTCCCACACTTTTGGAGTATTTGGGATAACTCCAAGCTCTGTTCCTTGCTCCAATTTCCTGCTAATATGTCTCCTGGGAGATGGCAATGATGGCTTAGAGTGGCTGGGTACCTGCCACCCATGTAGGAGATCCGGACTGGGTACTTGGATCCTTGCTTTGGCCCAAGCCAGCCCTGGCTATGCAAGAATTGGGGGAATAAACTAATGAACAGAAAACACTGCCTCTCTTTCTCCCTCTCTTCCTCTAACCCTCACCCTCTCAAACAGATTTTTAAAAAAGAAGAAGCATGGGGCATTTGTATGGGTGCAACGCCAGCAGGCACTCTATTAAGGAAAAGGAAGGCAGTGAGGAAGGGCAAGAGAATAAGGAAGTGAAGGAAGGAAAGGAAAGGAAAAAATGAGAAAGAAGTAAGATGTGGCTTGAGTTTGTATGTCTTGAGAAGGGCCTAGGAGGGTAAGAAGCCAACTGCTGCTAGTTACAGCTTTAGGGGAGGGGTTGTGGGGAAGAGGAAGCAAGATCGCACACTGCCTGCTTACATCCTACTAAGCTGTCCTCACAGTGGGAATGCATCCAGCCACTGTTCTGTAAGGAAACATGGAAAAGACCCCAAGAGAATGAAGATTTCATGATCTAGCTTATAGGTTTGTTATTTGCACACGTCCTTTTTTCCATTTTTTATTATATTTCTGACAATCTTTACATAGTTAATTAGGGCATAAAGGTTTAAGGGTTACAGGAAAGAGGATAAAACTATCATTTCCATACATTTTTTTTCTCTATCTGGGGGTAAATGGGGAGGTAAAGGGAGAAGCCCCACCCAGTCTCCCACCCATCCCAGGTCCCTGATGTGTGGCTCCGAGGGTCTTACTCAAGTGGTTTTGATAGTCCAACAGTTATGAATTGCTGCCAATCTCTCCATGCACACGTCCTTAACATCCAAAGTCAGGAGTATCTTCGTCCTTTGAACCTAGTGGGAGAGGCCTTCCACTTGCTGGTTCACTCCCCAAATGCCCTCAGTGGTCAGGCATGAGCCGAAGTTCAAGTCAGCAGCCAGGAACTCCATCCAGGTCTTGGGTGCAGGGGTCTGAGCACTTGGCCCATCTTCCACTGCTTTTCCCAGACCATTAGCAGGGCACTGCATCAGAAATGGAACAACTGGGACATGAATTGGTACCCATATGGGAGGCTGGCATAGAAGCAGGTGGCAGCTTAACTGCCTTGCTAGGTTGGCACTCTGAGAATCTTGACAGCTGCACCAAACTCACCACTCAAGGGTCGTAAGTAGGATCTCTTCTGGAGGTTGAGGGAGAGAAACAGATTAAGAGAGATGGAGGTATAGAGCAGGAAGGGGGCACAGAGTAAGATGGAACGAGGGAAGGTAATAAATGCAGTGAAATGGCAATGACGCTGGAACTGCTGAAGCATTTCCTTGGAGGTGCCTGCGAATTCGTCTTGCTCAGAACAGAGCTGCAGAAGTGCTCTCCCTGTCAGTCACTGTCAGTGGAACTGCCGAGAGGTCAGCTTGGAACAAGACAGACAGAGAACAAGGTGTCAAGGTCGGCTGGGCCCGATGGACACAAACAGAGCCTGAGGCTGAGGTTCCTGGAACAGTGTGTGAAAAGCAAAACAGATCTAGGGGTCAGGTTCAGCTAGGATGGGGTCTCTGGGAGTATAAAGGCTCCCCTGATTACACAGGGAGCTCATTTGTGGAATCCAGGGGCATGTCAGTTCCTGAAGGTCAAAAGTTTTCAACTCAGTATTCCATCTCTGCTTATGTGTATGTAGTTGGCCACCATTCCGCCCAGATCCTTGCCGCATGGTTCTGCCGCTTGCCACTACTCCTGGGCTGCCACCCTGTCCTCTCCTTCCATCCCTGGGTTTCCAAAACCCTCGGGATAACCATCATGATCATAACATCTGTTTTGTGTCACATCTTGGTGCGCATGCTCCCACCACGGAATCCCACTGGAACAGACACAAAGCAAAGTGCAATACCACGAGAGTGCAAGCTCCTCAAGACCTTGGACTTGAATTCAGCCAGATGTCTCTGGTGTGACTGCTTCGGAAATACCATTTTCAGTTCCCTTTGACTGCCTGTAGCAGGAGCACTTCCTGTCTTGGATTTTTAGTTGCAGTGCAGGGATTGAATGCTTCAACTAAACCTATCTACAAGCTACATTGCTCTGTGGATCCTGCCGTGCTCAGTGCTTCCCTGGCCCAAGGTTCCCTTCAGCCGGACGGGGTCTGCCTCCCATGCATCTTTGTGTTAAGCTTGCTACGCTTGAAGAGGAGCCATTTTCTAAGCAAGTTGCAAGTCAGAGCTACAGGCAGCAGCTGCACGTTGTCAGTGACCTGGAAGTTCCCTTTTGTTCTCAAGGCAGAGGAAGTGAAAAGTAGGGCTGGGTTTTGTGGGGAGTGAGAGGTGAGGGGTGAGGGGTAAACTGGAGGCAGCTGCTCAGTAGGGGCTTGGGTTCCCCTGAGCAGACAGCTATGTGGATTGAGTGAATACGTGATCATAATGAAGATTGTGATGCCCAGATTTCTGGGCTGGAAAGAATCCTAGGGTCTGGCACAGTGTGGCTGAATTGGCTAATCCTTCCCCTTCAAGCACCAGGTTCCCTACATGGGTGCCAGTAGGTGCCCTGGCTATGGCACTTCCCATCTAGCTCCTTGCTGTGTGGCCTGGGAAAGCAGTAGAAGATAACCCAAAGCCTTGGGACCCTGTACCCACGTGGGAGACCCAGAGGAAGCTCCTGGTTCCTGGATTTGGATCAGTTCAGCTCCAGCTGTTGGCAGTGCCAATTTGAGTCCTGTCTGCATCTGGTCCAATATGGGATGCTGGCATCACAAGCAACTTAACCTACTGTACTACAATGCCAGCTCCTAAGTGTGTGTGTATATATATATATTTGATTTACTTTCTATTTGAAACTCAGAGTTACAGAGAGAGGGAGAGATGAGAGAGAAAGAGAGATCTTCCATCTGCTAGTTTACTTCCCAGATGGTCGCAGCTGCCAGAGCTGAATTAATCCGAAGTCAGGAGCCAGGAGCTTCTTCTGGGTCTCCCACATGGGTTCGAAGGACTTGAGCCGTCCTCCACTGCTCTCCCAGGCCATAAACAGAGAGCTGGATAAGAAGTGAAGCCACCAGGACTAGAACCTTGGGTGGCACCAGGTGATGGCTCAGCTACCTGATAGCCATATGGGAGGCCTGGATGGAGTTGCTTCAACTGGTCCAGCCCAACCTGTTGGGGAGTGAACTAATGGATGGAAGACCCCCCCGCCCTCTCTCTTTCTGAGTTTGCCTTTCAAGTAGTGAAAACACATTTTACAAAATAAACATGTTTCAATAATAAAAATTAGGAATCTACCCATCCTTACTGATTAAATAAATACATTAAACTAAAGGAGGAGGGAAAGCTTTTCCTTATGATGTCATGTCAGCTAATACACATAGGAAGGATGACAGAAATTTACAAATGCCACTTGCTACTATAGTGATAGCAGATTTAAGCAGAAATAGTCTTGTGATTAAAGCTGTTGGGTAGAGGTTCTATCTGGGGAATAGGTTATTGGAAGACTTAAATATTTCCCACAAAGGACTCATGGATCACAGGGACAAAGCTGTGCCTTAGAGTGGAGACACCTGCCAGACACCACCCTGACCCAGGGATGATGGTTCGTATCACCAGTGGTGGGACAGTTTGCCAGTAGATGCTCCTGGCTTGATGGGCTAGGAAGAGCTCAATGTCCCTCCAGAATGTTCTCATGAAGCCTGCTTCTGCTCTGGAGAAGATGTCAGGTAAACCAGGGTGAGAGGTTAGGCAGCATGAACTTGCTCCTGACTCTGCTGTCCAGTTTCCACCTGACTTCCTGGGCTGTGAGGAGGGTTACCATGGCAGCTAATGGGAAGCTCAGGAAAGATATGGGGATTTACTCCCAAGTTTTCCCAACCCCCATGAGGGTCTGTTTCCCAAGGCCAAGTCCTCAGATAGCAAAGATCCACTAACCACCCTGGGGCAGGTGTTGTGTGTGTGTGGGGGCGGGGGGAATGTTGACTTTGGAAGTCAAGAAATTGTGGTAATTTTTCCACCCAGCCCAGACTGTAACCCCCTTCCCATTTCTTTGCTTTCCCAGGGTGACGCTCTATGCCGAGTTCCTTCCCATGAAAGCCAGAGCCAAGTGTATTCTGCTGATTGAGGTGAGGAGGAGGAGGAAACCTGATCCTCCACCAGCTTTGGAAAAGGGAGCTTTAAGAAAGGTATAACAGACTCACTAGACGAAGACGGAAATGAAGCAGCTATGTGTCTCGTGACCTGGCTGTTGTGAAATGCAACTTCTTCAGTTGACCGGAGCTTGTTTTTAAGCAGTGGCAGCAGGCAGGTGATGTGTTCTAGACCTGAAAATGGCTTTTGTCTGAGAGGTGAAGCTGCAGGTGCCACCAGGTGCTGCCCATACTCAGATCCTCACCTTCCTTGCCTGCTGCTAGCCAGCCTGGGCCATGCCTTGTATGAGATTCTCTTTCTTGGTCACTTTCATAGCCGATAGAGAAACTTTAAAAACACTCATGGTCCAGCCAGCCCCTTTCAGTCCAGGGTCTCATGATTCATTTTTCAGCCAGGATTAGAAGCTCTCAGGACACATATGATGGCCCAATGCCATGACCCCACTATGCAGCTGCCCAAATGACACCACATTCGGGTAATGTCCCAATGGTTTGTGTTGCCCCGATGCGCACTGCTGTTTGTGGTGGTGACAGTGAAGCCACTTAGACTCACCAGGCACTGTGGCCACCCTGACCATGTCAGTTGCAGTGACCCCAGCTCAACTTAACCATCCTAAGCGCATAAGCTCCAATGCGCATGGCAGCAAACTGGTCTACACGTTCCATAATAAAGGACCTCCTGCAGCTTTACACATGAAGCGCTCAATGCTGGCACAGAATGGGTGGGATATCTGACTGGTACCCACTTTGAGTGGACCAGGTGCCCCTGGCAGGTCTTTTGAGCTGATGGGGGAAGATGACTGATTGGAATTTTGGAATGGACAATAATTGTAAAGCCCCGGAGTCACAGCAAGCAACAGCACACTCAGAGAAGGGTCTGTGGAGGAGGACTTACTACAAGGACCACTTCTGAAGTCCCTGCTGGAGGAGCTATCACCCCAAAAGGAAAGCATATTTATTAGGCACCCAGAGAATTGTATGACAAAAGCTGTCAGACCTTCAGTAAATGTAGCCAGCTTGAGACCACCCTGCAGGGAGGGACCCATGGGAGTAAATGCAGCAATTTCCCCATTGTCCGTACCAAGGGACACAATCTTTCCCATACAAACACGGGAAAGAATAGAGTTGGTGAGGCAAGAAGATATTCAGCCTCCTTGGGCACTTCTGATAAAGGAGGCAGGGGGCGTTGTTGAGCAAGGGAGATGGATATTTGCAACAAAGACCAACGTGTCCTTGGGCAGGCCATGCTCATGGCTGCACTATTCACAACTGTGACTTGCAAGCAACCCGTGTCCTCTGACAGACACCAAGATGAGCAAAATGTGCTATGGCTAGGCCATGCCATATTACTCAGTCCTGAAAAAGGAAGGCCACTCTGGTACCTGTTACAACCTCACTGAGCTTTAAGGACATGAGACCTAGTGAAATAAGCTAATCGCAAGACTATCATCATGTGATTCCACTTTTAGGGGTAGTTGGAGTGGTCAATATCCTAGAGGTGAGAAACAGAATGGTGCTTTCCAAGGAGAGGATGGGAAGTTGGTGTTGAGCAGGGGCCAAGTTTATATTTTCCAGGAAAGAAGCAGCTCTGGAGGTGGGCAGTGGTGACAGCTGCCCAGCAGTGAGAGTGGATCTGATATCGCAAAACTGCACACTGTAAATAGCTAAAAGAATAACTTCCATTTTATTACCACAATATTAACCACAATGTAAAAAAAAAAAAAAAAATGGACACCTCACCTTGGATCCACTCCACAGTGACGTCCACAAAAGTTGCACAGCTCCAGCGGACACCATGTGGGTAGGACCCCATGTGGAAGGCAGCCCTGGGAGATGGTGACCGTGATGGCTCTGAAGCCACCCTATGGGGCCCCACTCCTACACACACACACACGCACACTGACCCTGCTTCTCCTGTGCCAGGTCTTCTGGGCTATCGGGACAGTGTTTGAAGTCGTCCTGGCTGTGTTCGTGATGCCCAGCTTGGGCTGGCGATGGCTGCTCATCCTCTCCGCGGTTCCGCTCCTCCTCTTCGCCATTCTGTGCTTTGTAAGTGTCTTCCTGGAGCTCCAATAGGTCTGCCTGGCACCCTTGCTCTGTATTCTGTCCTAGTGGGAAGGGGGGCTGAGGAGGAGCCCAAAACTACCTTTTCAGATTGTGTCTTACATGAAGGAAAGAGGAGGCTTGAACCAGCCCCAGGATGGGGTGTTAGTCTTCAACTGATACTTCTGGAATGGTTCCCTAAGGAAAGAACTAGGGATGGTGGGATATATTCATGGTAGCTGTATTGGATGAGTTGGGAATCTTGGATTGCAAGTCAAACAACCCCTCTAAGAATCGACAGCGGCAGGTCTTTGACTCCACAAGTCTCCACCCTCAAAGACAGGAGTGTGGCTGGGAGTAAGTGTTCTGTGTGGCTTCAACCAGGCACACGTGGATCTCCTGTCTGCTCCCCTCCCTAGTGGCTACCGGAGAGCGCAAGGTACGATGTGCTATCAGGGAACCAAGAGAAGGCCATCGCCACCTTAAAGAGGATAGCGACCGAGAACGGAGCACCTATGCCACTGGGCAAGCTCATCGTCTCCAGGCAGGTCAGTGTGTACTCACCAATCTGCAGCACACATATCCCTGTGCCTACATGCAGGACATGAATGTATATGGGCACATGTGCAGGGGCAGCAAATATAACTATTTGTGTGTCAGGTTCAGGGAATGGATGGAGAGGTGCAGTGGGCACTGTGAGACCAATGAGGAGAATCTGGTGTCTTCAATAGGTCTGTCATTGCCAGATTGTAGAAGAGCTGCCTGGACCAGGTAGCCAGTGACATGAGAAATGTCTACTAAGTCTTGTGCCTGCTCCTGCTTCGGGTTCACCCGTGAGCACCAGAGAAATCTGATGGGCAAAGAGGATGGCTCTGGAAAAGCTGGGCAAGAAAACCACATAAAGAAGAGATGTGCTTAGATCCAGAGCTTACTCTGCGTTCTGTGTAGCCATCTGTAACAGGGGTTGCATCGCCCACCTGGGAATGTCATCAGGGGCCCACTGAAGAAAGTTTGATGAACATTGCTAGGGGGTTGGGTGTACATGCTGCATACACAGGGAGGAGGGTACAACCTTGATGCTGCAGCCCCTGTCCTCGACAATCAGCCATGCAGACCTGTTGACACAGGACACACATCCTTAAACAGATAAGAGGGATGGGTGTCTGGTGCAGTGATTAAGACAAGATTTGGGATGCCTAGAGCCCTTATCAAATTGCCCAGATTCAAGCCCTACATCTGACTTCTTGTTCATGTGTACCCTGGAAGGCAGATTTACAGAGAGAAGGAGAAACAGAAAGATCCTCCATTTACTGGTTTCACTCCCCAAATGGCCACAACAGTCAGAGTTGAGCCAATCCAAAGCCAGGAGTGTCTTCCGGATCTCCCATGCTAGTGCAGGGCCCCAAGGCTTTGGGACATCTTCTACTAATTTCCCAGGCCACAGCTGGGAGCTGGATGGGAAACAGAGCAGCAAGGACAGGAACCAGTGCCTGTATGGGAACCTGGCACTTTGCAAAAGGAGGATTAGCCAATTGAGCCATTGCACCAGGTCCACACTTGTTCACTTCTGAAATGCCCACAAAAACCAAAGCCATGTGGATGGGAGCACCCCAGCTACCTGAGACATCACTGCTGCCACTGTTTCTTCCAGAGCACATACAAGCAAAAAGCTGGAATCAAAAGTGGATCTAGGTTTCAAACCAGAATCTCTGACATGGGATAGAAACGTCCCAATTCAGGGTCCTAAACACGTTTAAAAAGCAAGCATTTCTCAAACTGCTACCAAGAACAGTATGTCCCAGCTGCTCCACTTCCGATCCAGCTCCTTGCTAATGCATCTGCGAGAGCAGTAGAAGATGGCACAGTGCTTGGGCCCCCGTACGCACGTGGGAGACCAGGATGGAGTTCCTAGCTTTGGCATGGTTCAGCCCCAGCTGTTGTGGCCATTTGGGGAATGAAACCAGTATTTGGAATATCTCTCTCTCTCTTTCACTCTTTATTTATCTTTTTAATAAATAAAACTTTATAGAAAATTGGCAAATTGGACATGAGCAAATTGACCCAAATCATTCTATTGGCAAATTGGACTTGGGTAAGTTGGCTTTTGAACACAGTAACTGTCTCTTGGATCTAGATTAGGCTTTGGGTGAGATGGGTGAGACTGACTGTGTGTGTGTGACTGTCTGGGGTGTGGGAGCGAGGGATGGTGGGACTCCTTAGAACTGTTTTCTGCTCCGCAAGTCCCTGGACGTGTCTGAAATATGACTAGGCCCTGGATATGGCTGAGTCCTGGCTGACAGGACTGGGAGCTGAGTCTTGGTTTCTCAGAGCCCAAGTGTTCTGGCCCTGTTGTGGGTATGTGACCAACCCAAGTCACCGGCTGGTGCTCCCTCCGTGCATGGAGAACAAACAACATATTCTTTTCTTGAAACAGGAAGATCGTGGCAAAATGCGGGATCTTTTCACTCCCCACTTCAGAGGAACGACCCTGCTGCTGTGGTTTATATGGTGAGAGCCCCTTGTTGACCTCCTGTGCCCAAGCCTGGCTTACGTTGGAATTCAGCACTTGATGAACCATTGGGCCCAAGGCAGTGTTTCCTGATCATGTCAGTTATTGCAACTTTCACCTTCCCAATGCTATTGTAACAAAAAAGAAAACCAAACCAAACCAAAAAAAATTCAATGCTATTGTGTAGACAGGTTCTCACCTGTGCTATTAGTCACTTATTTAAAAACTCAATTCACTCATGACATAGAGATACTCTCATAAAGGAAATGTTATCCGTTGTGCCCCCTTATCTCTGAGGACACATTCAGAGACCTCCAGTGGGCCCCCGAAGCCCCTGGGAGTACTGAATGCACTATAAGGTAAAGCGCTTTTTTTTTTAAAGATTTATTCAATTTTTACTGTCAAGTCAGATATATAGAGAGGAGGAGAGACAGAAAGGAAGATCTTCCATCTGCCAATTCACTCCCCAAGCAGCCACAATGGCCAGAATTGAGCCAATCCAAAGCCAGGAGCCTCCTCTGGGTCTCCCACTGAGGTACAGGGTCCCAAGGCTTTGGGCTGTCCTCAACTGCTTTCCCAGGCTACAAGGCGGGAGCTGGATGGGAAGTAGGGCTATCAGGGTTAGAACTGGCGCCCATATGGGATCCTTGCGTGTGCTTTAGCTGCTAGGCTACCATGCCAGGCCCTGTTCAGCTTTTCTTAAAAGAACAGCCATGGGAGGAGGCTGTGGAAGAGGCCTCAGCAGAAAGTCATGACCAGGGCCAATGGAATGTCCGTCAAATCCTCTCAATTCTCTACTCATTCATACACAGACAGCTTAACAGACTGTTCAAAAACAGTCTGGCTGAAAGCTTTGTGGATTTTTGTTTGTTTGTTTGTTTGTTTGTGTTTGCTTGGGTTTTGCTTTGTTTTGTTTTAAATAAAATCAGTTCTCACTTTGTTCTTCACTGTTGAGCAGAGGTGTTCATTAGCACTGGGACCAGGACAGAACAGCCTTGGAGACAAGCCAGCTGGGCTCCAGCTCTCCCTGCATGTAATTAACACCTGCTGTGTGCCCATCCAAGTGTGAACTCCCCAGGCTCTCTAGAAGGGGGGGGGGGGGTGGTAGGAGGGCAGAGTCGGAAGACCTCCCTCAAGGCGCCTGTAATTCACTTGGGTTGATTTGAAGCAGTTGATTAGAGTTTTAGTGCCCTCCAGAAGCTACTGCATTTGACTGGTACATTTGACTTTACAAAGGGTAACTCGAGGAAATAGACCACCAGTTTCTGATGCTGAGTTCCTGCATAACCTATTGGATGATCCAATTCCTGTTCTATGAGCTTGAGTCTTGCAGTTCTGGAATCCAAGCAGGGAACTCAGAAACTGTGAAACCCTAAGATCTCAGAGTCCAAGTCTACCAATCTGACCCCAAAGCCTTGGGACACGGGAGAGGGCGAGCTATTTCCTTCTAAATGCGCATCTTCCAAATCTTTACCACCTCTTTTCCAATGAATGAGGCAGTCTTAGGGGTAGAGTGTTTTTGAACACAGGACGCTTGCTTTCATCATGTCCCTAGGCTTGGGTGCTTGATCCAAGTCCTCCTGGAAGACCACTGCACCAAGAGCCAGTGTGGCCCCCAGATTGGTGGTCCCCACTGCTGTACCCACAGGCCCTTCCCTAGGGTATGCAGGAAGGGGACATGTGTCTCTCTGACTGCTTCTTCTGCCTCTTCCTCACTTCCGGCAGGTTCTCCAATGCGTTCTCTTACTACGGACTTGTCTTGCTGACCACGGAGCTGTTCCAGGCAGGAGATGTTTGCAGCAGTGAGTGCCCTGCCTCTCTCTCCTGGCTCACCTTCCCAACCCCAATCCCTGCCCAGAGACCATCACACATGATCCTCCATCACTGTCTACCCTAATGGAGGCTGGAGCAGCCTCTGCAGTTCTGTAGGCAACTTGGCCAGCTTCCCATGATGGGAGCTGGTCTCAGTGGAATGGTTGGGTCAGGGTTTGGGTTCAAAGGTCAGCTCCAATGCACTCTAAAAGATCTGTGAGTTGGGTACTTGTGAGCAGGGTCCTTTGCAAGGTGTTAGCCAGACCTGGGTTCTCCTCCCTAAAGGTTCAAAGACCAAAGGATGTTCTGTACCACTCACAGAAGGTATTGACCAAGAAGGGGAAGGCACCTTTCTGCAATAGGATATCAACAAAGGACGATAGGTTTTAGAGAATTGACAAGAGTCCCAAGCCTCCTACTATGAAAAACCTGCTGCTCCCTTTCTGGGTGATTAAGCAACGTTGACATCTGGCCTTCAGGTGGGAAATAGGGTGTGGAGGGAATGAGAAAACCTTCATCTTTGTGGGTCTTTGTCCTGCTTGAAAGCAGAGAGAAGACAGTTTCCTTGCATGTGTCTTCTGTGTGTTCCAAGGAGATATGCTTTGGTTTCCTTCGGCAGAATCTTGACTCCTTGGAATTGGAGGCCTGGAGTCGTCAGCCGCGAGAACTTCCCCTTTAGTCCCTTACCATGTGGGCCACCAGTGTGGCTCCCGGCTCTCTCACTGCCCTCACAGGAGAAGAACAATCCAGGCAAGATGGGCTTTATGCTCTTGTGCAAAATTAACATGTGCACCCTTCAGCTTTACCACCTTAGGAGCAAATCACAGGTCCTTCTCACACTCAGGAGAGAGCGTCAGAGCAGAGTGTGATACAAGGAACTTAGCATCACAGGGGCCGCCCTAGAGTGTGCGTGCAACAAAGCATGTGCCATGTACCACTGCTGGGTCAACCGTGGTGTCCACCCAGCCTGGTTTCCTCTCTCATCCACCTTGCACAGTGGTTTTATTCACCCTGTTGTACAGAGAAACTGAGGCTTGGAGAGATGGTGCTGCAACACTGCTGGCTGGGATCCAAAGTGTAGTCCATTCTCTGGGCTCTTTCTAGAACACTCTCCTTGCATCCCCTCCCAGGGAAGCAGGGCTAGGGAGCGGGAGGGTGTGACTCAAGGCTGTGGGTGGCTCTTCTTCCTTTTCTATCCCCCAGTCTCCAGCCGGAAAAGGGCAGTCGAGGCCAAGTGCAGCCTGGCCTGTGAGTACCTAAGTGAGGAGGATTACATGGACCTGCTCTGGACCACCCTCTCCGAGTTTCCAGGTGAGAAATCTGTGTAAGGTGAAGCTGGGAAATGGGGGCAGGGAGTTGAGCATACAACATCTGCTGAGCTGGGGGCTCTACCTGTGCCACCGGGAAGCAAACCCCTTTTCTAAAGGCACCAAGGATCCGCCCTACCTCCACTAGGGCCACAAGTTGTCCAGAATGGTGAAGGGGATGTTACCCCCACTTGAAAGCTAATGGGTTAAGCTCCCATGTTTCATACATGCTGGCCAAAAACAGGAGTCTCCTGGGTCAGAGACAAAAGACTCTTGGGAACAATTTGAGCAGCAAATTGGTGTCAGTTCTCCATGATCCCAAGTTTCATAGAGAGGATGATGAGGGACTCAGGCTGGTACTGTGTGTTTGAGACAAATGTGCGAAGGTAGTAGAAGGTAGGAGTGCATTTTCTGGTATTCTAATGAAACACTGGAGGTTGTGAAGATTATAAAGAAAGGAGGTTTACTCAGCTCACAGCTCAGAAGGTACAAGTCATGGTACCTCCTGATGGGTGACATCATCATACTGGGAGTGCCTGTGCATGGGCAGGACAGGAAGCCAGAAAAGTGGGATGAGTTGGTAGCATCCTCCCACTAAACCCCACCTCTAAAAAGCCCCACTACCTGGAGGACCAAACTCTTAGATCATGAAACATGGGTGGTACACACAGAAACCATATCAAAACCATAGCGAGTCCGTTATAGCTTAATCTCCAGGGAGGCATCTTGTGCTATGTTCTACTCATTAGCCATGGAGGGGAGGGCTGTAGGGAGGCTCTCCGGGAACCCATCAGTGCTGTCTACCTGCCCCTGCTGCCCCCCACCCCTGGCAGGTGTCCTCGTGACTCTGTGGGTCATTGACCGCCTGGGCCGCAAGAAGACCATGGCCTTGTGCTTCCTCATCTTTTCCTTCTGCAGCCTCCTGCTGTTCATCTGTGTTGGACGGTGAGTCGCCAGGGGAGGGTGGTGCCCAGTCCCTCTCTTAGGCCTGAGGCTTCAAAGTTGCTTTGCTGGGAGTTAAATGTCAGGCTCAAGGTTAGAGCCATTCACGAGGGGAGCCAGAGGCTGGTTCTCCTCCAACAACCTACAGTACAGACTCTGACCTTCTCACCCAAGGTGATGCACCTACAGCTGGGTAACCGATAGATCTGTTAAGACCTAAGATTGATTTGCTCACTAGAAATAGATCTTATCACAAACAGATCCTATGATGTAGTCCTAGGTGGCCTGTCTCCATTTTTCCACCTACCAAAAACCTTGAAATATGGGAGTGGGCTCTGTTGTCCAGAACCTCCATGGAGGAAACTCTGAGCCGGATCTTGTCTAATGAAGGACAGGAAACGTAGTCTAGACCTTAGAATGCTGTGGTCCTGGCATGATACCTGACCTGTGGCTTCGTTTCCCTGGTTCAATTGGCCCCTCCATTCCAACCCCTATAAATGCCTGTCTAGGCTTGGTTTGCTTCTCCCAAGTCCCATCCCCACCCTGGGCACTGTCTCCCTCACTCAGCCCGATTGCTTTGCAGAGGGATGAACTTCAAAGCACAGGTCTTGAAAGATGGTCCTGGGATGTGCGTGCCTGCAGGTGTGCGTGGATACATGTTGGGTGGGATTGGGGTGGGCTGGCATGGGGTGGAATGACCTTCTTGCTGAGTGCTAGGACCTACGTTCTGTCCCAGAGAAGACCTAAGATGGCTGAAAACATAACCACTCCTCTGCTTTCTTTCCCCCTTGCTAGAAACATGCTTACTCTCTTACTCTTCATCGCAAGAGCATTTATTTCCGGAGGCTTCCAAGCAGCCTATGTTTACACACCTGAGGTAGGAGCCTCAAGGAGCCCATGGGGCAAGGAGGGAGGGACCCTACTTCTAGAAACACCAGCCTGGGCAGTCTTGGATCTTAGCTGAGGCTCAGCAGAAGTTCTGACCTCCAGCTGACTTCTCAATCATTTATTTTTCCCTCCTTGCAAAAGTGCATGCTCAATGCCACAGGTCCAAAATTTACATCTCCACCTATGTCCCCAAGATGAAGGAGCCCTATGTCGTCCTTTCTTGGAGACCACCTTGCTGAAGACATTTTTTCCCTTGTCACTATTTTGTAAATAATATAAAATAATATCTATTTCCATAGGATGAACATTGCCTTAGGTGTTATTAAAGGAAACTGGGAAGGGTTTAGTAGAATATCGGAGGATATGGATAGGTTACTTGCAAATGCCAATCAGATAATTTGTACAAGGAACTTGAGCATCTGGGAGGGTTTTGTATCAATGGGGTCCTGGAACCAGTTCCCATAAGTGCCTGATAAGTTACTGCATGTGTTAGCACAGGCCTCGGTCAAATTGTGCAACTGAGAAGAGCTTCATACAGGGGCTCATTCAGTGGTGTGAGGCAGGGGTTAGGGAAGACACAGGTGACAGAGCAGGGCTCACAGCAGGTGGAGCGGCTAGGGGAACTGCTACAGCCCCAGTGAGTTTTTGGTACCTGGCTTCCACTTGCCCACCCTTCTCAGGGATTGTGAACACCTGGGGAAGGGGCCAGTGCATAGTAATCCTCTGAGCATAACAGTGCCTGAGGTCGAAGGCTTGAAAAGAATAACCAAAAGGGGGAGACTCCCAGCTGTTAGGAATCCAGCACTCAGAATTTGACCCAGGTTCATACAAATCCTTCCAGATGTTTGGAATTGGGGAGAAGAGAAATATCTCTGGCATCAAGCAAATAAGAGAGACAGGGAGAGAGAGAGAGAGAGAAAGAGGCCAGAGGTACTTCTCCATCTTCTGTAAGGCCTAGAACAGCCCCTCATCACAGAGAATGGCCCACACAGAGGTGTCCTTGGCTGGAAGGCTGAGACACTCTGTCTCAGGGCCACAGAATCCTTCCAAGCGGCCTTCCCAACTCCAGGGCAAGGGAGTGCAGCAGCCACACCCCCTTTTCAACAGTCCTGACCTGCCAGCCATATAGTCCTTCCTGATTGTTCAGGCACGTGGTCGCCATCATGGGCAAACTGTTAAGCTCTCCCATCTCTCATTGGGTGAAATAACTCAAATACCTATTTGTGATAAGAGTTTCTTGGTTTCCCCGTGAACTCAGAAGACCTTGGGGGACCCCTCTGCAGGGCAGGAAGGACCCCTTTGCTGTGTTACCCTTTGCTTGCATCCCCCTTTCTCTGTTGAACTCCCTCTTGCAGATGAGAAACCCCCCTTCCTCCCACCCCTTCTTGGAGATGCTAGAGGGATTTCCTGGACCTCAAAACTGTCCCCTGAGCTGCAAGAGACAGAGGGAAATTTACCTGTTCCCGAGTCCACCTCTGGCTATTGTGTTTCAGGTCTACCCCACAGCAACACGAGCACTGGGCCTGGGCACCTGCAGTGGCATGGCAAGAGTGGGTGCTCTCATCACTCCATTCATTGCTCAAGTAAGTGTCACCCCAAATACAGAAGGAGTGGGGGTGGCAAGATGCAAGGCCCAACAAGTCATGCCAGTGTGCCTGGCCTTCTGTGAAGGCCTCTGTGTGTACCCACTTCTGTCATCCTGATCACTCATCCTGTGAGCAAAGAAAGATTGTGTGCAGATGAGGAAAGACAGACCAGAGTGGGGAAGGACTTGTCCAAGGTCACACAGCTGGGAAGGAGACATGCCAGAGCACAGGGCTCTCTCCTAAAGCCAACAATCTAAGGATGCCAGGCAATGTGAGTTCCAGCAATGCAGATGCTAACCAATATCCTGGTGCCTACTTTTTAAGTTAGGGGTAGATGAAGAATTTTTGCAAGGTCCATGACTGGGGATCTTACTGAATCTTTGTGCTTTCTCCATATCTGGGTTTTTTTGGTTGTTGTTGCTGTTGTTGTTTTGTTTTGTTTTGCTCTGTTCATACCCATGTTTGATTGCAGTAAGAGTGACATACCTCAAAGGAACCAGTTGCAAGTGAATGATATGGTGGGATCCAGCACATTAATGATGTTAAGCAACCACCACATATGTCTAAAACCAACACATCATCATCATCTGGAATTAGAACCCTGGGGTCATTAATTAGACCCTGTGGTCTCCTCTTCCCACCCCATCCCCTGGCCCTTGGCAGCCTCCTATCTACTTCTCATCTCTGTGGTTTTGTCCATAGCTCAGGTGAGTGGACACTGATACTTCTGCTAGTTCAGGACCCAGGTCTGGCTTTGGTTTCTATCTGTGCATTCAGCACCATTTGTTGTTTGTCACTGTTGATGTTGGCTGAGAACCTGCTTGATTGATGTCAGGTGCTCATGTGCAAGGCGAGCATGTCCACGTGGCAGGTGAGGGAAAGGGGATCTGTTGCTCCGCGGTCTGCCATGGACCATGAAGCTGGGGAGTTGGCTGTGGCGTTGCCCACAATGCAGTTCAACCTTATGAGTGTGAGTTCAAGTCCCAGCTCTACCCTTAGTATGTGTATGAACTTGGGCATGCTATTAATCCTCAGTATTCCCTCTCTGTGAAATGGGAGCAAAATGCTCAGCTCAGATGCACAAAATGCTGAGGTTCACAATGGATGATTCTCTCTGACCTGCCTCTTCCACTTCCTTCTCCCAGGTGATGCTAGAATCCTCTGTGTACCTGACGTTGGCGGTTTATAGTGGCTGCTGCCTCCTGGCTGCCCTGGCCTCCTGCTTTTTGCCCATCGAGACCAAAGGTCGTGGTCTGCAGGAGTCCAGTCACCGAGAGTGGGGCCAGGAGATGGTCGGCCGAGGGACGCATGGCCCAAGCGTCCCCAGGTCAAACTCTGGCTCTCAGGAATAGCACCCACTGGGGAGTGCTGAGCTGGTCTTGGGGGCTGGTGTGGCCCCACTGGGGACACAGATGGTCACTGCCGACATCAAGAGCCCACCCAAGAGGACTGCTGGGACCAACAGGGTTTTGTGTCTTAATTCCGTTTGCTTATCTTCATCAAGGTCTGCCAGGGGCTGGGAAGGTGTCTGCTCCAGGGGTTCACTGTATGTGTGGGGGAAAATTTGTGAATAACCCATGGGTCTGAATGGGAAAATTGCCACTTGCCAACATGGGGAGGGAAGGCACTGATTTAAGGACACAGCAGCCACACAAACACAGCCCAGAATGACTTGGTCACATCCCCATGAATAACAACCAAAAGATCTTGTAGATCCCCACCACCCAGGCCCAGACTCACATGACACCTGCCACCCAGCACCCAGACAGTTCTGTTCCACAGGTTTCTCTACACTCATCACCACCAGGCTTTCTCCTTTGGAATTGCAGGTGACCCGGCTATGGCCTCAGCAGCGTTTCCTTGGGTCAGGGAAATGATTGCTCCCTCCCTCAGCAGGGGCCCCTACGTCTTCCTTTCCAGGGCCTGACTGGCCCAGAATCTGGCAGGTAGACAGGCCCTTGAACTTGAGCTGTGTGCTCCCGTTTGACCCCCTCTGGAGTTGCTGTCTCAGCCTTCAGGGAATTCAGGCACATGTCCCTGGGGGCCAGCTGAACCTGCACCACACAACAGACCTCAGAAAGCTATCACACCCGCCCTGGGACTTGGGGGCAGCCTAACACCGAAAAGAGGTGAGAGATAAATCCACGGCCAAAGCAGGACTCCCGATGAAGCAGCAGAGGCCATGCCAGGCTTTTCTTCTGATCCTTTCCTGGGTCAGGCTTGAGGTGATTCCTGGAAAAAAATCAAGGTTCACCCCGGGTGGCAGGGCTGAGGATTTTTTTTTGTTATGTGCACAGATAGATGTCTGATGGGATACCCAAAGGATGCTACCCCAAAACGATGCTACACTAGCCAGCAGCTCCCACCACGTCTATGGTCAGGGGAGCCTTGGTGTTCAGCTGATTTCCTTTTTTGGGGGGTAGGGGCCCAGCTTGGGCTTTGCACAGACACAGCTCTCTGGCGTTTCAGAGTGGGAGCCCTTGGCAGGCACGCATGCCGTGGGATGTGGAGGCATCAGAGGTCCCAAATGTGTGCAACGTGCCCCCTGTTCAGGGGGAGAGGGGGCACAAAGGAGGCCTGGCTGACCTAGAGAGGAAGGACCAGGGCTAGAGGTTGGTGAACACACCCCCTGCTGGGGTTTGGGTTATGTGCAGCGTCCGCACGGTGAAGGTCAGGGATCTAGAGCAGCTACCAAGAAGCTGCCAGATCCCTTTGAAAGTCAGAGAAGACTGCACCTCTGAGGGAAGGAAACCTTGCAAAGAAGGTGTGTGTGTGCGTGCGTGTGTGTATGTGCGTGTGTGTGCCCATGCCGTGTGCATGTGTGTGTTCATCTCTAATTAAACCATGTTGGTGATGGACATTGTAGGGGTTGAGTTTATTTGTCTGCCGGTCTTGCCGTTTGTGTTCACCCCAAGGTAACTCAGTGCCTTCCTGTGCTTTCCCAGCATGAGAAGGGGCATGGCACAGCTGGCTGCCACTAGTCACAACTCTGATTCCTGTCAAAGAGCCAGTATGTTTCTCTAAAGGTGCATAGGTCACCAGAGCTGACTTTTTGCAGGCTCAGGTCTTGATTCAACTGTGCGTGGGGCTGTGTCTCTGCAGTCAGGGCCTTTGGGTCCTATAGGACAGCAGTCAGAGGGGGACAGCTTGGCAGCCCTGTCTATCCCTGCAGTCCACAATTTCCTTAGAACCCAAGTGGCTGTCTCGCTCATTACTTCTGGCCAGCTGAGTTCTCCTGGGCAACACAGAACCTTGGCCTGGCTGCTCTGGCCTTCCAGCTGGTCAGTCTGCCAGGCAACTGTGTAGCTTCCTTTTGCCCTTACATGCCCCATGGAAGTGGGGGCTGGGTCAGGCAGGAGGGCCTGGTGGACAGCAATGGTTGACGATGGCTGGGAATCAAAGGAATTGGCACTGAGGGCTTTCTCACCTGAGAAAGACTTTGGCTTCTGAAAAGCCTGCCCTTGTACCCCTACCCCCACCCACAATTTTTTTTTTTTTTTTTAGTGGAAGGCAATAAGAGTCTCAGAAATACTTGGGACCTTTAAAGAGAACACATCTGTGTCAATGTTTGAACTCTCCCATTGAAAACTCTGCTGCCAAGCAGAGGAACATCAGCTGGTTTTCTCAGCATGAGGCAAGCTGTCAGGAGATGGAAACTGGTCGATGCAGACCTTACTGCGTTGTCTCTTTCCTTCGCTCTAACTTCCCCAAGTCTCAGACACACACACAAACACACACATACCTGTCTCTAGTGGCAGTCACATGGTTGAGAGAGCATCTGGGGCATCAACTTTGAAATAAGTGCAGATTTTCATTTTACTTTCATGATTGATTCTCTCTCTCTCTTTAACTTTTTGTTTATGTATTTGACATCAGAAAGAGAGAGAGATTGACCTTTTTATACACTGGCTCACTCCCCAGATGGCTGCAATGGCTGGGCCTGGGCCAAGCCAGAGCCACACTTCCCATCTGTGAAATCAACATCATAGGGCATTGATGAGGATTTGTGTGTGCAAGAGTTTGGCGCACAGCCTGATGCCCAGTTAGAAGACAAAAAGTTGGGCTCAGCACGATAGAGTAGCAGCTAAAGTCCTTGCCTTGAATGCATCAGGATCCCATATGGGCACCAATTAGTGTCCTGGCAGCCCTGCTTCTCATCCAGCTCCCTGCTTGTGGCCTGGGAAAGCAGTCGAGGACGACCCAAAACCTTGGGACCCTGCACTCATGTGGGAGATCCAGAAGAAGCTCCTGGCTCCTGGCTTCAGATTGGCTCAGCTCCAGCCATTGTGGTCACTTGGGAAGTGAATCAGTGGATGAAAGATATTCCTCTCTGTCTCTCCTCCTCTCTGTATATCTGACTTTCTAATTAAAAAAACAAGATGAGAGAGATGGGAAATGTGCTCCCACAAACAAGGAGACTGCCTGGGCAAGTCTGGGTCTTATGAAGGAGTATCCCTCCCTACCCTCAGCAGCTCCTCCTCAAGCATCACGTGGTGCCCATGGGGCCACTCCATGGACAGCTGATGCTATTAGGCATCCTGGATGTAAGGCATGGTATTCCTAGTTACATTTCTCTCCTCTTGTGCCTGCTCCCCATCCCACTTCTGCCTATAACTTCCTGCAACAAAATCCAATACAGTGCTTCCTCAAGAGTGCTCCCAGATGGGCACTGATGCTCTGGACAAAAAGACTTCATAGATTTAGAAGAACAGAGTCAAGCAACCATGGACGTTCTCATCACCTTTATTATATTAGTGCAACCCAGAGTCTAGTTAGTTAAGCTCCACCACCCTCAGCTTTCCTTTCTGCTGGTGACTCATGGCAAGAATCCCCAGCTGACCCAGAGAGGGTGGAGAGACTCAGTGATCAGAGAGAGCTCACTCCAGGCCGGGCACCAGCCTGAGCTAGGGTGAGGGTAAGGAGCTTCTTACAGAGCAGTGCATTCATCAGTTGGCTCAGGGGATGGAGAATCTTAGTGGAGAAGACTGGGATCCCCATGGTCTTTACAGGTGGGATGGTGGCATCCTACACAGCTTCTTTTCTTCCAGAACCTCCCCAAAGAGCTTGGCTGCCTCCAGGGCGCAACCCCAGTGGATGGTAAGTCCATAGCCACCATGGCCATAGTTGTGGATGATCTGGGAGAAGCAAGAGAGAAGGTGGCTGAGTTTGGTGGAGGGGAATGGTGGAAGAAGATTGAGGAAGCTCTTTGACCCTTGGAAGCTTCCTGAAGCATCCCGGGCAAAGCCAGGTTATCACCTGAGCTCTCAGCACCCTGGTGGGATGGCCAGGACCCCTGGCAACAACAGAAAGGGCAATTGCTCATGGGACTGGAGAATGATGCCCTGGCCTCTTCCCTGTGGCCTAGGAAAAGAACCTGCCCTTATGCACAGCTCAGGGAAGGTAGACTCACAGCTGGCCGACAAGTCAGAGATTTCCTCCACGGCAAGTTGTTCAAAGTTTCCCCAATTATCTGCATCCTCCCACTCCAGCTGCGGTCCCATGAGCATCCACCACAGAAGGTGGCAAAGCAAGGGTCCCAGACAGGGGGTGGGGGGCTCTGGAATGTACGGATTTATCCTGTGGTTGCAGGTAAAACCTCTTTACTTCCTTCAAAGCCAAAGCCACAGGGGGGAGTTCAACTCCAGATATAACTCTCCCGTCTGCACACACACACACACTCACACACTGTGTTATACACAAGCCTCTGCACAGACAACCTCCACACAAACATCCACACCCTCTACATACACACACATGTGGCCCTCCATACACAAATGATCCCTCTTTAGTTGCACATGCACACACCAGTCCTCCATATTAATACATATCTCTTTCACACACACAGTTCTTCTATCTTCTTCATATACATTGCATTTCCATACATACACATACAATGATCCTTCTGCGCACACACACACACACACACACACACACACACAATCGTATACATGTACACATAATCTCTCTATACCCGTGGAAGCTTCAAAAGGTTCATAGAAATGTAGATTACTTTCTTGAAAAATTTTATTTCTTTAGCTTTTAAAATTTTATTGGAGAGCCTGGCACAAAGGCTCATTGGTTAAATCCTCGCCTTGAAACATGCTGACATCTCATATGGGTACCAGTTCATGTCCTGGCTGTTCCATTTCCCACCCAGCTGCCTGCTTATGGCCTGGGAAAACAATAGAGGATGGCCCAAAGCCTTGGGACCCTGCACTCGCGTGGGAGACCTAGGAAAAAGCTCTTGGCTTCTGGCTTCTGGCTTCTGGCTTCTGGCTTCAGATCAGCTCAGTTCTGGCCCAGCTGGAAAGTGAGCCAGCGGGGCTGAGATTTGAACCTAGGGACTCTGCTATGGGATGCAATCATCCCAAGCCGTATCTTAACTACTAAGCCCAATGCATGCATTTGTGTTTCCTTGAACTGTATATTCCATGAATTTCTAGAAGTGCCCTCTTATAAATATAACTCAGATACACAAGCACATGCACACAATCCACCTGAGATAAACAAGGAGATGGCGTTAACGGGGAGGTGGCTACTTCCACCAAGCCACCTGCTACTCCTGCACCCCAGGACAGCTCCCTTGGCTACAATAAGCCATCACCTCTGTGTGAGAGGTGCTGCCTCTTGTGTCAACTCGAGCTATTTTCGCCACTCTGGTGCCTCGGTTTTCCCACATGGAGAGACTGTTGGTTACCACTGTCTGCCTGCCTACCAAGGAGGCTCTGTGGAACCCAGGATCAGTCACAGCCAAGCTCCAGGTGGGACAGAGAACTTTCAGGCACCTGGAGGAGCAGCGCTGTCCTTGTCAGGAAAGCTTACCTCTATGTCTGACAGTCCCACTCGGAGCCGTTCTCTTTCAAGGCGGATCTGGGGCCGTACTGGTCGGAAGCCAGTCCATTCACCTACAATCCTTGCATTCTGGAAGACAAAGTGCTGGTAACTCAACACAACAGCAACTCAACTCTTGATTGGTTTTTTTTCTGCCGTTTCTAGGTTACTACCTAGAAGTTTGATTTTTAACATCTCATAGGTCATCATCAGCAAGACTAGCACCATCTCATTCACCTTAACTAGTCGTTGTCACATTGTCACTCTATCAGCTACTGCCATCATTATCATCACTGCACCATCCATCAGCTATTCCACCTGTGTGCACACCTGTGTCCACACCAACACCAGCCACAGCCAACCAATTCTGAACATTTAAATTTGTATTTGTTTTAGTTATTTGACAGACAGAGAGACACAAAGAGAGCTCCCGTCGACTGGTTCATACTGTAAATGCCCATTATGGTTAAACCTGGTCAGGATGAATCCTGGAGTTAGGAACGCAATCTCCCACATATGTAGCAGGAACCCAGTTATTTGAAGCATCATCTGCTGCTTCCTAGGGTGTGCATTTGCAGGAAGCTGGAACTGGAAGCGGAGCAGGAACTCAAACCTTGGTGCTCCAATAGGGGACTGAGCTCCCCATCTGGCAGCTTAACAACCTGGACCAATAGCCACCAGCACAGCCACAATATCCCCAACAGTCACCACCTCTTTGCCACCATTATCACTGTACTTAACACTTTCGTCACCATCACTGCTAATTTTGTGAAGGAAGATGGCTGTTCAGATGTCATTTCAGCAAGACATAACCCTTAGCCATGATCAGATAGCTTTCCTTGGTCCACTACCAGGCCTTCCTGCACATTGTCAAATGCTGGTGTGTTTCACAACCCCTTCCTGGATCAGTCTGCCCTGATTTCCCCACTGGGGTTATAATCCCATCTTCAAGTGTCCTCCTGATCAACATGGTCTAGGGCGCTGGTGTCCCCCCACCCCACCTTACCTCCAGTGTGGGCTCCAGCCTGCAACAACCTTTCCAAATGGTGTTATGGTCATCAATATTGTTGGCTTCACTCCAGTTTCCCATCTGGAAGATGCCTCCAAGAGTCACTTCCTGGAGCCTAGACAAAAATCAGGAGGGGTAAAAGATAAAGGACAATGAAGGCTTTAAGGTGAATAAAGCTAACCCACATGCTCACCAACTCTGCTCACTAACCAACATCATCAACCCAGCCATCCTTCGCTACCACCATGAACATCACCATCAATACCAGTCACTAACTCTATCACCACCATTAATATCACTACTGGGGCTGGTGCTGTGGTGTGGTGGGTTAAGTTGCCACCTGTAGTGTTGGTATTCCTGATAAATACCACTTCAAGTCCCAGCTACTCCACTTGCAATCCAAGTTCCTTGCTAATGCACCTGGGAAAACAGTAGAAGACGGTTCAAGTACTTGGGCTCCTGACACCCATGTGGGAAACTCAAGTGAAGCTCCTAACTTAGGTTTGGTCATTGTGGCCATTTGGAGAATGAATCACCAAATAAAAGACCTCTCTCTTTTCCCTTCTCTCTGTCTGTGTAATTCTGCCCTTCAAATAAATATTTTAAAAGCATCACCATCAACCCCACCACCAATTCTGCTACCACCATGAGTATCACCAACAATTCCATTCTCTCTATCAAAAATACCATCTCCACCATTGCCTTCACTACCACCATTAATACATTCTCAACCCCAATGACCATTGTTACCCATCTCTATCATGTCATTAACATCATCATCAAGATGTCAGTGCAGCCACACCATTAGCCTGACCTTTGGGATAACCATCACTGATATCCATCAGCACCAACTGCCATCCCCACTGCCAGTCCTCACTGTATTCACACACACGACACAATGGCTCAGTGGCTAAATACTCGCCTTGAAAGTGCTGGCATCTCATATGGATGCTGATTCATACCCAGACTTCCCCAGCTCCCATCTAGCTCCCTGCTTGTGGCCTAGGAAAGCATGGAATACGGCCCAAAGCCTTGGGACACTGCACCCATATGGAGACCTGAAAGAAGCTCCTGGCTCTTCTCTTGAATTTGGCTCAGCTCAGGCCATTGCTGCCATTTGGGGAGTAGACCAGCACATGGAAGATCTTTCTGTCTCTCCTTCTCTTTGTAAATCTAATCTACCTTTCCAATAAAAATAAATCTTAAAAAATATTCCATCAGCACATGACCCCTCTGAGGGAAAACCACATCCAAACCATAGCATTCCTGGTCAACATGGTATCTTCATCAACACACCCTCCAGCTACACCAACACCCTCACTCCATCAGTACTACCTTCTCCACCAACAGCAATACTATTTCCCACCACAATCCCACTGCAAATTCCACCACCATTCCACTGCAAACTATAACAGCATCAGTGTAGGTTACCATCTCCATGAACACCATCACTACCACCCCAATGTTCATCTCAGCCCCACTTGCATTGTTGCCATTGACACCATTCAGTATCACCACCATTGTCACACCCACTGCTTTGTCTCCGGTTCCCCTCCACTCCCAATCCTGCCATTCCAAAGACTGTTCAAGACAGAGCCCAACCAAGGCCAAGTCCTGCCTTCCGAGAGGTGCAGTGGCCCCAAAGCACTTGAAAACATTAGAAGAAAAGGACGGCAGGGATAACATCAGGAAGTTGAGCGGGCAGCAGGTGCACAAAGAGGGTGTCCCAGGTGCCCTTGGGACAGTGCAGTTCTTACCCAGGGATGATGTATGGGGATTTATAGATGCCTCTTTCTGAATCATGGGTGATAATGAAGTGCTTCATCCAAGGGGCCTCCACCTGTGGATTGAGAACTGAACAGTCCCATCCGGGGCACTGGATCAACAGACCAGCTTGCCCTCCCTTCCTTCTGCAGCCAGACATTGAACAAGAGTAGCCATGCCAATTCCTTAGCCCGCTCATGACTCTTTGGCCCAGTCCACACCTGACTGCTTGTCTCTCACAGAAAGAGCCACTCTGATTAGCTGCCCCTTCGCTCCCCAAATCACCCACATGTCTCTAGGAATGTCACTGAATGCCCCAGCACGTGTGTGTCAGTGTGTACTCACATTAGCTCACGTAGGAATGTGTGCACCTGCCCATCTCAATGCAGCTGTGGACTCACGTATCCACATGCATGTGCCCAAGCCCAGGGATAGGCACTCACTCACACACACGCACCCACACGCACAGCTTGGCAAGAAAAGGTGATTGCAGGTGTAGGCTCTGAAGCCAGACAGCCTGGGTTCTCATCCCAATCCTCCCCTTACCACTATGTGAACTTGTGCATATCTCGTAACTCTTCTGGTCTCAGTTTTTTTTTTCTTCTGTAAGCCCACCACAATAATAGGAGGGCTCAAAGGGCTGGGGTAAGGACTAAATCAGTGAGTGCTGAGACCGCTGTGTGGCACTAGAAAAAAAAAGTCCCAGATGTTTGCTCTTCCTGTTACGTTCCAGGCATGCGCAACTCTGACATGTAGATCAGGACTTTGCTATCAAGAGGAAATCCTGATCAAGAATGTTCGGCTGAGCATCGGTAGGTTGTCGAGTCTTTCCCATGGGGATTTCCTTCTGTGCAGGCTCCTCCAACAGATGAACCTGCTTCATCTTCTCCCTTGTGGAGTGGGTAAGCATGCAGAACAAGGTTACCCAGCAAAACGAGAGGCGTCACCTGTCACTCACCTTAATGATCTGCCCCCGGCCAGGCTGCAGCAAAGGGTCTGGTTGCAGCGCTCCTGCCCATACCCCGGTACAGTTGACAATCACATCAGCACCTCCTCTTGCCACCTGACAGCAGCCAACAGGGCAGGGGGATGAGTCCCCTGGGAGACCCTGTCCCGCTCTTTTCCTCCTGCCCCAGGAGCTATGGGACAGCAGCGAAAGATCTCAGCATTTGAGAATGAGTGAGCCTTGTTCCTCAGGTGTCGCTCCAGAGCCAATCCAGTGTGGGTAGGTCCTTGTTGTCTAATACAAGCAGCTGCAAGTGCAGAGCACTTTTCGCACACCAAGCATCTGTCTAGGTGCTGGGGTAGAAGGAAGTCAGGGCCTGGTGATGGCTGCTGTTTTTTCTATTGCTCCAAGCAGAACTGTGACTGTGGACGTGGGCCAGCTGCAGGCCTGCACTTGGCAGACACATCAGCCCAGAAGTCAAGAGAAAACAACCAAGTACTTGGACCATGAGGCTGGAATGCAACTGATATGGGGGGGGAAAAAAAAAGAATCTTTCCATAAAGCTCTCTACAAGTTACATATAAATTAGCCCCTAAGGGACCAGCGTGAGGCCACACTCTTTTGTTCCTGCCATCCACATTAAGCCAGAGACTTCCACCCTCAGACTGTCTGACTCTTTCTGGGACTGAGAAAAAGCCTAGAGACTGGGTGCAGGACTTAGGGTACCCCAGGAGCCAGAGACGCAGCCCCCCACTTCCACCACCAAACCAACAACAAGAAGCAGAGTTGTTGCTCCGGTCCATGCCCCATAGCCCTGTGGCTTACCTCCTCAAAAGACTCCACCTGGCGCTGGAAGAGTTTCACGCCTCTCTCTGTTAACCTGGGAGGATCAGACACACCGAAAAGTCCAGGATTCAGTTCTCTATGCCATCTGTCCAAGAGGGCGGCCTGGGGGACATTCGCCCCCAAAGAACCTTCTGTAGATCTGAACTAGTGAAAAGGAGATCTCTTTCCCTGTCTCTCCTTCTCTCTATAAAATCTGCCTTTCAGATACTAAATAAATATTTACCAAATACATATGTGAATATAAATATCGATGCATTCTTCAAGGTAAAGTCTGTTAACCTGAAACACTATCAGATTCCTATTAAGGTCAGAATTAAGACAGGACATCCATTAGCACCTGTATCAATTAGTGGTAAAAATAGAAGGTCACCTACAGTTTACTAATGATGTGATTGTAAACCTTAAGAGAATCCATTTAAAACTATTGCATAAAGATTAGGGATGATAGTGGGTTGTTAACAGATATCATATGGGGAAGTTGCCTAGGTTTTTTTTTTTTTTAAGATTTATTTATTTTGGGCCCGGCGCGATAGCGTAGTGGTTTAAGTCCTCGCTTTGCATGCGCCGAGATCCCCCATCTCTCTTTCTAATAAAAATAAATAAATATTTAAAAAAAAGATTTGTTTATTTTTACGAGAAAGTCAATATACAGGTAAGAAGAGAGACAGAGGGGGAGATCTTCTGTTCATTGATTCACTCCCCAAGTGGCTGCAACAGCCAGAGCTGAGCTGATCCGAATCTAGGAGCCAGGAGCTTCTTCCAGGCCTACCCACACAGGTGTAGGGTTCCCAGGTCGCAAGCAGGGAGCTAGATAGGAAGCAGGGCCACTGGAACTTTAGCCTCTAGGCTACCATGCCAGGCCCCTGCCAAGGTGTTTTTGATGCCCAATCAGGTTCAGGAAGCCCCACTTCTACCAGGAATAGTAGTAGTCAGGACCAAGGAGAGATCCCACTTTGAGCTTTCTTCAGCTTGGGGTTGGCTGGTATTTTTCCACTTTTGCTTCTGCCCCAGGAGATGCCCTCCACAAGCCACAGCGGAAATTCTTACCTTTTAGTCAGCCACTGCAGGTAGCTCTTCCCCTGCAGGACCAGGCTTGTGTTGAACCAGCCGTAGCTAAAGTTACACAGGCAAAAAGAAAAAAAGGAGGGGTGGGCATCAAGTCAAGATCAGAGCTGTTATTTGAGGGCTGTTAAGTACAAGTAGGTACAGTGTGGTTCTATGGCCTCCCCACGGGGTGGGCCAGAACTACGGAGTGAAATTCAAGGGCAAACGTAGTTTTCAACTCAATGCAAGAAGTGTCCGTCAGACAGTCATCCCTGATGCGGGCTATGCAAGTGGAGATTTGGATGAGCGGAAGTGGAGGAGGGTCAAGCAGGGGATGGAGTGGGAAGAGGACCAGATAGGCATCAGGGAGAGAGAGAGGTGTTTACAGCCGCACAAAGAGGATTGGAATCCCGCTTTGCTCAGTGGGCTGTATGATCTTAGCAAGCCAAGACGCCTCTCTGAAGCTCCGTTTTCTCCTCTGCCAAGCCAGTTGCAAGGTGGAGCTTCTGAGCCTGAGGTCTGGGACCCCACACTCTCGTCTCCTCCAGTTGGACCAACGGTCTCACTGAACGAGCTGGACTGGGGCTTCCATCCTTGGCTGCCTTCGGGGCAGCTCTGCCTGAATTGTGGGGCCTCAGCTCCTCTACCCGTGACAATGTTCTTACCTATAATCAGGGAACATGTCCAGCTCTCTGGGAGTCAGCTTCCGAAATCCCAGAACTGTGTCCTTCCAGAAAGGGTCCTGAGAAGGCGGATGGGAGTAGGGGAAGTTTGGGGAGTCCGAGGATAGGTAGAATTCAATGATAATGCTAAAAACTTACAGAACACTTTCTGGGTGTGAGACACTGTACTTAAACTGGTGCAGTTAATCTTCAGAATAGTTCATTAAGTTGGATATGATTCTATTTTTGAGACTTATTTATCTTTACTGGAAGAAGATTTTTTAAAAAAGATTTATACATTTTAATTGGAAAGGCAGATTTCTAGAGCTGAGGAGAGACAAAAAGATCTTTCATCTGCTGACTCACTCCCAAAATAGCTGCAAAGGCTGGAACTAAGCTGATCTGAAGCCAGGAGCCAGGAGCTTTTTCTGGATCTCCCATTGGAGGCACCAAGCGCTTGAACCATCTTCTGCTGTGTTCCCACGCACAATAGCAGGGAGCTGAATAGGAAGTGGAGCAACCAGAACTTGAACCATTACCTGTATGGGAGATTGGAACTACAGGTGGCAGTTTCACTCAGTATACCATAATGCCAGCCCCCTAAATGGGTCTTTTAATTGACTTTGGGTCTTTTAAATTGACAATGTTTGGAGGTTCTTATGAAATAAGGGTGAAAGTAAGATCAAGGGTGAATGATGGGACAAAGATCGGAAATAGGAGGGAAAGGAGGCCACACTGAGAGCCACCAAGTGGTCAGAGTCAGAGGCAGCAGGACCCGGGACAGACCCCTGGCTGGAGGCCTGGCCTTCCCACTGTTCTGAGACTGGGTGTCTGTGCTCTAGGGTCTGTCTGGTGGCTCTTTAGAAAGGTAATAGGTAAGTGGATAAAGCCTAGTAGAGACCTAACAACTGCATGAACTTAAGAGGGATCAGAGGACTCTGAGCCAGGGGCACCCTCCCCAGGCAGCCCTAGCATTCCCCTCCTCTCCCCAGTTCCATTCCTCTGAGCATGCTGGGCACCATGTGGCTGCAGACAGCCTGGGTTCACATCTCAGCTTTGCCCATGAAGAGCTTTGTGACCAGGCTGGCGCCATGGCTCAACAGGATGATCCTCTACCTTTAAACGCAAGATACCACATGGGTTCTGGTTTATGTGCTGACTGCTCCATTTCTGATCCAGCTCCCTGTTTGTGGAGGATGATCCAAAGCCTTGGGACCCTCATCCAAATGCACTATCTGGAAGAAAGCTCCAGGCTTCAGATTGGCTCAGTTCTAATTATGCAGCCATCTGGGGAGTAAACCAGAAGATGGAAGATCTTTCTGTCTCTCCTTCTCTTTGTAAATCTACGTTTCCAATAAAATAATAATAATAATAATAATAAATCTTAAAAGGCAGAGAGAGAGAGAGCTCTTCTTTGTGACCTTGAGCAAGTTTTTCCATTTCCCTGAGTCCATTTTTTGATCCTCAAAATATGGATAAAAATGACACTTCCTGGTGATAGAATGGATTAGGTGAATCTCTGGTTCTCATTGGCAAAGGGGCGTGGAGTGTAATCAATACTTTATCCATTTTTGCTGCCTGTTTGAACTTATAGGTTCAGGGTCCCTATCCAGGCTCTGTCTGCCTCCCTCCAACCAGCCCCCGAAACTCAGTGGCCAAGGACCCACACTTACCGGGACAGCATTGCGGAAGAGATTGTAACCCGAGATGAGGGCCAAGCCCATCGTCTCAGCGCTGGGGGAATGGACGTGGTTCAGGAGGTAGTCAAAAGTCTGCTGGTTCCAGTGCCTGCAAGAGTCACCCAGCATTCCTATCACCTAGTGTTCTGAGCTGGGTGACAACCTCAGGAAGACAGTGTGCCTGGGGCCATGGGACCCCCCAATCCAGACAACCACATGGTTGCTCCTGCAGTGGCCCAATCTCCTGGGGGTCAACCCCTCGAGAATGTGCCAATATTTCCCCATCAACAGGATGTAGAGGGAGAGACAGTAGGTGTCCCAGCACCACCATTTGAAAGGCAGTAATGACTGGGGACGACATGGTAGATGACTTCATGAAAGCATGGATCTGGTTTTGGAGACTGTGAGCCAACTGATTTGAAATCATTTTCATCTTCCTTCTCGGTACATAGCTCAGTTTCATTGTCTATGAGGGATCATCAAATGGCCATATTCTAGCCAATAGGCATCAAGAGTCTCCAAGAGATAATAATGGAAGGCAATAGAGCATAGGGTCAGACATCCATATGGAAGCCCTACCCTCACTACCTCCAACTTTGGATTTTGTGAGGTTCAGTTTTCTCATCTGTATTATGGAGTCAGTCTGTTCTCTATCCATGTGATCCAATGTGGACTCCTCTGGTGATCACCACCTGGTGAAAACAGTGACCTGGGTGCCACCGAGAGAGAGAGAGCAGAGCCATGGCATGGCAGGAGCCAGCCCAGGGATCACTGTCCACTGATTAGGAACATCAGTTTTGGAGTTAATGGGAGTGAGCAGCATCAAACTTTCTTTTTGGTCACAACGAGTGGAAGGCCTCGTGTGTTGAAGGAGCTGGCAGTCTCAACCGTGACATGATGATCTTTGCAACTTCTTTGATGCATCAAGCATTGATCCACCCACTGGGACCTAGACCAGACTCACCGATGTATCCAGTGCTGACAGCCATCCGTGTAGGGAAGAATGGAAGTAAAGGTGCCTAGCACCTAGTTCCAGACACCGAGCAGGGGCTGACTACCTACTGGTGTTTTCCTTATGCTGTGTTAACGGGGCACTTCCACCAAGGGCTCGTCCTGCCATTGGGAACCCTGAAACGAGGCATACCCTCTGCAGGTTCAGCCCCCTGCTGCTCCCCCTAAGGGTGCCCCCTGTGGGACCCACACTCACACTTCTTGTGGGTTGCTGGAGTCAGAGAGATAGGGCTGCCAGAGACCAGCAGCCACATCGGTGGTGGTAAGCGGGGTGAAGCGGTCTGCATAGACCTTCACATCCAGCGGCTGCAAGACCGAATGATAGCACTCGTGGATGCAGAGGGCAGTGGACAGCCCAATGACCCCCGCGCCGATCACCACCACGCGCATGGGACTGGCCTGCAGGAAGAAGGAAAGGTCATCATTACATCCACCACTGTCACCACCACTGCTATCATCAGCTGACGACTTACAAAGTAACACCTCCCAGTAGTAAAGAGGATTATTCCCATTGTGTGAACAAATACTGAAGCATGGAGAGGAAATGCTACTTGCCCCAGGTCCCATGGCTGGCAAGTGATGCACTGGAGAGCATTTCTAGACATTCTGTCCCCTGGGAATGGAGGGAAAAAAAAAAAAAAAACGGGCACGGCATGGTGGCCTAACAGCTAAAGTCCTCGCTTTGCACGCGCTGGGATCCCATATGGTTGCCGGTTCTAATCCCAGCAGCCCCACTTCCCATTCAGCTTCCTGCTCATGGCCTAGGAAAGCAGTTGAGGACAGCCCAAAGCCCTGGGGCCCTGCACCCATGTGGGAGAACAGGAAGAACTCCTGGCTCCTGGCTGTGGATTATTCCCCAAGTGGCCACAACGGCCAGAGCTGAGCCAATCCAAAGCCAGGAGCCAGGAGCCTCTTCTGAATCTCCCACACGGATACAGGCTCCCAAGGCCTTGGCCCATCCTTGACTGCTTTTCCAGGCCATGAGCAAGGAGCTGGATGGAAAGCAGGGCTGCTGAGATTAGAACCGATGTCCATATGGGATTCCAGCACATGTAAGGCAAGGACTTTAACCATTGGACTATCACACCAGACCCAATCATTGACCCATTTCTAAAAAGAGAAAACTGAAAAGCAGAGTGGTCAAGGTCACACAGTTAGCAAGCAATTTTGTAAACATAACAGCCACTGGTTGTACATCTCCTAAATGCCGAGCTGGCACCTTGCTGATTCGGCTGGCAGCACATCTGAACCAGGTTATGCCTCATGCTCTGTCTTCTGGCACAGATCTCAGCCTACCTCAGGATGCTGGGCTGGCCAGAGCCCTTTCTGCATGGACAAGACCTGGAAATTTTTAACCTTGAAATAGCTTTTGACCTTGAAGTTGTTCTGCCCTGCATAGCAGGCAACTCCTGCTGAGACAGAACAAGAGGCTTGCCTGTGTCCAGAAGGGCCAAGTTCAACTTTCCCCCCAGTTCTCTTCCCATGTGCCCTGACTCCTAGCAACTGGGGCCTGTGGCCCTGAGCGGCAGGGCATTCTCAACGTGGCCTACTTCTCCAAAGAGGGGAGCAGCTTCAGTCTGCAAGAACTGGACTCTGTCAGGATCTCAGGTGCCAAGTCAATGATACAACCAACCAGCAGAAAGAGGTTGCTCCTAGAGCTGTGAGTCTGGGGGAAATGGGGAAACCCCACCAGGTTTTACCCTTCCTTTGTCATCCATGATTTACTTTGAGAGACCTAATCTCCTCTTTCACACAAAAGGGGTAACCGCTGCCCCCATCTCATGGGGCCATCCTGAAGATAAAATGACAAGTTCAACGAAAGATTCTAGTCAAGACCTGGCACCACAGCGGGCCTCCAAGACACAGAAACCCCCCTGCTAATCTCTAGCACTTTAAAACTCACATTGGAAAGCAACACTGGATGAACAGAAGAGAAGAAAAAGCAAAATCTGGCTTCACTTCTGTGTGACTTTGGCCGCGTCATTTCCCCTCTCAGGGCCTTCTAGCTGCCTGCATAATCTTTGGAGACAACCACTCCTGTTTTTTTTTTTTGTTTGTTTTGTTTGGTTTTTTTGTTTTTTTATTTATTGGAAAGGTAGATTTACAGAGAGGAGAGACAGACAGGAAGATCTTCCATCAGCTGGTTCACGCCCCACAGTAGATGGAGCTGAGCTGACCTGAAGCCAGGAACTTCTTCCTTGTCTCCCATGCAGGTGCAAGGTCCCAAGGCTTTGGACTGTCCTCAACTGTTTTCCCAGGCCACAAGCAGGGAGCTGGATGGGAAGTGGAGCAGCCAGGAAACGAATCAGTGCCCATCTGGGATCCCAGCAGATGCAAGGCAAGGATTTAACCACTAGGCTATTACACCAGGCCCAGCAATCACTCTTATACCTCAATGACAAGACAGAGGAATAAAAGATTTTTCTGCATTTTGCCAGTTCCGCATGGTGAATCCAGAGTCGACATGGTGAGACTAACGGCCAGGCACACTCAGGCTCATGGTCTAACTCTAACACCCATCAGATCAGCGACCTTGCTCAAGTCATTTAACTGAACAAGGTGACCCACCTCCCCTGTTTGCTCAGGGCCAAGGGGGTTCCAAAGATGTCGATTTTCATTGTTAAAATGAGGAGATACTTAAGCAAAACCAAGATGAGCTGTCAATACTCACGGGGCCTCAGTTTCCTCTCCTATACAAAAGTTCCCACCTCGTTGTCTCCCCATCAGAAGCTCGACAACTCCTTGAGAGCAAAGAGTTTGGTCTTACTTGTTGCTTCATCTTCAGGGCCCACAGTTGTAAGAGGCATGCAGTGGAAACGTGATGAATCAATGGATGCATAAATGGCTGATGAAGAATGAATGAATGAATAGATGGAAGGATGGATGGAAGGTTGGATAAATGAGTGATGAATGACAGGTGGATGGATGGATGATGGATGGATGGATGGAAAGATGGATGGATGAATGATGGAAAGTTGAGTGGGTGGGTGGTGGGAAAAGGAGAATGGGTGGGTGATGGATGGATTGATAGGTGGATGAAGTTCTCATGAGGACCAGAAAAAGAAAATATGTGTAAAGGACTTGGGGAGCTCACAGGAGACAGCTGTGAGGACCACTGCCTCCCAAAGAGAGGCTGAGGCTCCCCCAAAGTAAGGTCAGTCCTTCAGGATCATAACAGGAAAGAGGAGTGGGGGAGATGAGGTAAGCATGGTCTGCGTTCTCCAGAGCCCATTCCTTTTCCATCCTCACACCACCTAGAGAGTCAGCAAACAGAAGACAGAGCACCAAGGGAACCACTTAGATAACAGCACTGTCTGAGACGGGACAAAGAAAACATTGGAAATTACTAGGAGGCCCAGGGAAAGAGACTTCAGAGCAAAGTACAGTTGTCCTGTGTACAGCTCTAAGTCAGGGCCAGGGGAGGTCAGCATCAAAGCCTTCAGTGGAGGGCAGAGGCATTGGCGTAGCCAAGTTAGCCGCCTGTTGGATCCCCACATTTCAAATCAGAGCATCATTTGACTCCCAGCTCCTCTGCTTCCCATTCAGCTTACTACAAATGTGCCTGAGAAAGCAGCAGAAGCTGGCCCAAGGGCTTAGGTCCAGGCACGCTCATGGGAGCTAGATGGAGTTCTTGGCTCCTGGCTTCAGTCTAGCCCAATCCCAGCCATTGTGGCCATTTGGAAGCGAATCAGCAAATGGAAGATCCTTTCTCTGTCTGTTGCTCTGCCTTTAAATAAATAAATCTAAAATAAAGCACATCAAACACAAAATGTTCAAATGAATTTTTACTGCATTGATGGAAATATAGAATTGAAAAGGGACACTGTAAGTCCTGAATCAATGATTATTAGAAAAAACCCACACATGTTGTATGAATCAGATTGGATACTGATGATATTAACTGTGTATATGTGTATACCGAAGGGCAGCATAAATGCATGAGTTATTTATTAAAAGCAGGAGCTTAGTGCCCATCACGGTGGCCTAGCAGTTAAAGTCCTTGCCTTGCACACACAGGGATCCCATATGGGCTTCAGTTCGTGTCCCGGCAGCACCTCTTCCCATCCAGTTCCCTGCTCGTGGCCTGGGAAAGCAGTTGAGGATGGCCCAAGGCCTTGGGACCCTGCACCCACGTGGGAAATCTGGAAGAAGCTTCTGGCTCCTGGCTTCAGAAACTGTGGCTGTTGTGGATATTTAGGGAGTAAACCAGCAGATGGAAAATCTTTCTCTCTGTCTTTCCTTCTCTCTATATATCTGACTTCGCAATAAAAATAAATAAATCTTAAAAATAAAGAGTAGAAGAAGAAGAAGTCAGAGCCTGGATGTAGCACATGACAACACCAGCCTCAAGGATCATCCCTCGTGCACATGGGTAATGAACTTTGGAACTCCAGTGCACTGGGCTGAGCTACGAAGTCAGCCGTTTTCTTGCTGCTTCTGATTGTTTTATGGGTTCTGTAGTTCCCCTCTGTTTTAGGCCATTACTTCAACCAACCACTCTCAGGAGATGCACCCAAGAAGGTGCAAGCACCTGGGACCCCCAGAGAGGCCTGTGCCAGCGATGACAGTGTCCGTGCAAGCCAGGAGCAGGATGGAAGCAGATGTTGGTCTCAGTCACTGGCAGACACGATCTTCTTAACCATCTTGCATCTGGAGGGTAACACCCTTATTGTCTGCATTCTACAGACTGGGTTGGAAGCTCGAGGAGGAGCAGTTACTTACTCAGGGTCCCATTGTCAGTATTGGACAGTGACCAACTCTGGGCCCAGGTCTGTCTCAGGCTGTTGCACCACACCATAAATATATTTGTATGCAGACAGGCAGCAGCAATTTGGCACTTGATACGTTCTGCTGTCTTTTGTCCTGTGTTCATTTGCTTAAGCCTTCTTTTGTCCCCGGAAAAGCAATTCAGGCTGTTGATTGCTACCTGCTCATAGCAAAGAATGTGAGAGTCTTGTTCCAAGAAAACTCCACGGGTGCAGCATTTCAAAGAATAGTGTCACACATGCACACACACACACACACACACACACACACACCATAGTGTGCCACAGAGCCACTTCTTATGAGGCTGATATTTTCAGTTTATCTTTTACTTGAAGGTTTTGTTTGTTTATTTAAAAGGCAGGGTGACCCACGGAGAAAAGAACACACATACAGAAGGAGAAAGATTGAAAGAGAACTCTTTCATTCACCGGTTCACCCCCAAAAAGACTGCAACCCCCAGCCAAAGCCAGGAGCCTACAATTCCATCTGAGGCTTCCACATGGGTGCAGACACCCAAGCACTTAGACCATCCTCCGCTGGTTTCCCAGGCACATTAGCTCAGGAGCAGTTGGGATGTGAAGCATGAGCTGATAGGAGCTGTCAGCTTGATTCACTGAGCCACCACCTTGGACCTCAGTTCATCTTTTCAGTGAAACAGAGGGGCCCAGCATTCGGTATAGCAGTTGTTAAGTGGTTGCTTGGGATGTCCTCCGCACAGCAGAGTGCCTAGGCTTGAGCCCTAGCTCTACTCCTGCGTCCAGCTTCCTGCTAAGGCACAATGCGGGAGGCAGCCAGCACTAACCCAAGTGGTTGAGTTTTGAGGAACCCAGGTTGACCCAGCTTTGATCTGACCCATACTCAAGTGTTGAACCATTTGGGGGAGTGAAACAGCTGATCTCTCTTTCATAAGCAAAAATGAAGTGGTTTTTAAAAAGACTTTTTTTAAAAAAATCTGATTTTAAAAAGGCTGAAAAGCTTGAGAATCAAACTATTCACTCTCCCTCCCCAAAAGAGTAGTAACAATGACAATATTAAAAAACCCTAAAAGTAATAACAATGACAATGCTAATAACTGCTGGTTACTAAGCGCTTGCTGTGAGCCCAGTGACAGGTTCACCATTTTTACATTTACCACCTCTTTTAACCCAGTAGCCTCACTATCTATGGGGCATGGGTTCCAGTGAGTACCAAATCTTCCACTGCTCTAGTTCAGTATATGTAACAGTGTAGTGACTACACAGAATTTATACACACCCTCTGATCAAGTTGAAATTATCTGTAGAGGATTTTAATACCTAATACAATGTGAGAACTATGTAAGCACAGTAGTGCATTGTTTAGAAAATAATAGCAAGGAGAAAACGTTCCAGGGCAGGCACAACAACTTTCATTATTTGTAATACACGGATGTTAAATGTGCAGCTACAAATGTCCTTGGGGATTCACATTCACCCTGTGAGAGGTGAATTATGACCCTATATTTCTAATGAAGAAACAAGATGGGACAGGTGCCACGGCACACCTGCTGGCCCTGACTGCCTGTGCAGCTGAAGAGAGCTTCCTCTCTCCGCTGGACACTAGCCCTCCTGATCAGGTCTGTCTTCGCTTCTGCCACCTGCCCCGGGGCTCCAATGTGGAACTTTGGTGACAGAAGACACCCACTGACTCCCTCTACCCCCATCATTCCAACCCCCAGCCTGAAGTTGCATCAGCCACTCACCAGACCTGATACACTTCTGCAGAAAGGAGATGGCTGCTGGAGCACCGGGTCCTCTATCCTAACAGAGGCTCCTGCTTCTCGGAATCCTTTGCCTGCCAGCTAGGACGGGAGGGCAGGGTCCAAGGCTGGAGTTGGGCAGAGCATGAGGGGTGGGGCTGGCCCTGCGCGGAGACCTCTCTGCCCGCTGGCTCCTGCTTTCTGAAAAGTTGCCTGACTTTTCTGGCTGATCCCAAGTCCCTGTGGTCAGGCAGGGGGAGAAGGAGGGGCGGATGTTCTTGGAGGGTGGATGGGCACAAGAAGATCTGTCTCCCGGGCCAGCTGGAGACTATACTCTGTCTTCTGTCTTCCTGCCACCACGCTGGGGGAGGGGAAAGCTCTTCTGGGGACCACAGTATGCATGGCGTCCCCTGCAGGGTGAGACGATCCACCTGACAACCCCAATGGGAGGCAACAGACTCAGGCCAAAGGTCCCCAACACCAGCTGAGCAATCCCGTGCAATCCTGGGATGTTGGTTAACAGAGGCTCAGGAGGAGGTTGAAGGGGATGCCTCATTTGAGCTGTGAGGAGGCATGGCTTTCTGCTTTCTGCTCTATACTGTATCCTAGAAACATAGGTGGCAGGCCTTGGGGGCCCTTCCTCTGTGAGCACTAGACCTGGAGCTGGGCGTGGTGAAGCCCAGTGCTTATCAGGCAGAAAGAAAGCAACCAGGGGCAGGGCGGGCAGGAGGAAGCATCCTTCAGGTCAGCTTTGATAGCTCCGTCTCCATCACCCTACTTGTAGCATCATCCAAGATTAAAACAATGCTGATTTTTTTTTTCTTTAAAAACTTACTTATATTGGAAAGGAGATTGACAGAAGAAGGAGAAACGCAGAGAGAGAGAGAGAGAAAGAGAGAGGAAGATCTTTCATCTGCTGGTTCATTCACCAAATGGCAACAATGGCCAGAGCTGAGCTGATCCAAACCCAGGTGCCAGAAGCTTCTTCAGGGTCTCCCATGCGGGTGCAGGGTTCCAAAGCTTTGGGTCATTCTCTATTGCTTTCTCAGGCTACAAGCAGGGAACAGTACTGGAAGTGGAACAGCTAGGTTATAAACTGATGCCATATGGGATCTTGACACTTGCAGGTGGAAGATTAGCTAGTTGAGCCGTTGCACCACCCCATCCCATCAAGACAGAATTTTACAAAGCCACATGATATGCTTTGTATGCCAATTTTTCTTTTGGAAATAAAATATGGATGGGATGAAATTCATGTTTTCCTCCAGATTTTTCATCTGCTTTGAATGCTTTGTAATAACTGTGAACCCCCAGCAAAGCCCCCTGTGCCTCTGGTTTATCATTAAAGGCTCACAGAAGGGAACACCAGGTCTTCACGTTCCCCAACACCCTTCCAACAATGAGGCATGCCCGTGAAGTTGGCTGAGAAACCAAAGCCAATTGCAAAACAGCTCACACTGCTGGCATCCATGTTTATAAAATTCAAGAACATGGAAAGTGAATTGAGGATAACAGGGAGTGGAGAAAGTGATGGCCCTTGGGGGAGTTACCGACTGACTGAAGGAGGCAGGAGGAGTGTCCTGGGCTGCTGGTGTTATGGGCAAGTTGAAGGGCAGAGGCAACCTGTGTTCTTATCTCACAGGGAAGTAGAATTTCCATAGGAATGCTTCCTTGCGCAGCAGCCAGGGGGGCTTGGTGTAGGGGTTTGCTCTGAGTGGAAAAACCCGAGAAGTAGTCTTTTTATGCAGGGGAGCAGAACAACAGCTAACAATCAGCCAGAGGGTGGGGACAGAGCCCTGCAGAAGGCCAGAACTGTAATCCTGTCTCACTTGCTCACAATAAGATAACACAACCATCACAAGGGTGTGACTGCTAGCTCCTGCCACTCTCATGTGACAACTACAAAAAAAATAATTTTTAAAATTATTTTTTAAAAAAAGATGCAAGAACCCAGAGAAAAAAATTTTATTACAAAGTAAGATATACAGAGAGGACGAGAGACAGAGAGGAAGATCTTCCGTCCGATGATTCACTCCCCAAGTGGCCACAGCGGCTGGTACTATGCTGATCCGAAGCCAGGAGCCAGGAACTTCTTCCAGGTCTCCCACATGGGTGCAGGGTCCCAAGGCTTTGGGCTGTCCTGGACTGCTTTCCCAGGCCACAAGCAGGGAGCTGGATGGGAAGTGGAGCTGCCGAGATTAGAACCAGCACCTATATGGGATCCTGGCGCGTTCAAGGCGAGGATTTTAGCCGCTAGGTCACAGTGCCGGGCCCATCATGAAGACTTTTGACACAGCTTCCTCTGGTAATAAACACAACCACCATTTCCCAGATCCCCACACCACTGTCCAAACCCAGAGGAATCACTGAGCCAGCAGCCACAAGGGACACAATGTTGCTCACTGGGCTACTTTGGAGATGAGCACTGGTGAGGGCCTGACCTGGGGACAGCCTACAACATCCAGATGACATGAGGTCATGGGGCAGGAAGATGGATGGTGCCAATACAGGGCTCAGGACTAGACGCCCCCCTGTGGGGAGATGGGGGGAGGGGAAGGTGTTTGTGCAGCCTGATGAGATGCTGGAGAGGACGTGAGTAAGAAGGAAGCTCCCCACAATCATCAAGTTAGAATGACCTTGGCATTTAGCCTCAGGTCCCTCTCTCCAATCCCCTCCCTCCACCCAAGGTCACCTGTCCCCAGGACCAGAGCAGCAGACTCCCCCTCCAGCCCCACAGCTGTCTTCCTGGGGCTGACTCTTCCCTGACTGTCACTTGGTGGGGACTTGGATGCAGAGCAGGCAGACAGGTCTGGTTTTTGTCTCACAAGAAAGTAGATTTTGCCAGGCGGACATTATCAGCTAGCAAAGAGTTTTGTTAAAGACAGAAACCTCCTGTGGCAGCAGCCAGGTGGGAGGCAGGGACCGAGAGAGGAAAAACCCGAGAACAACAGCTAACAATCAGCCAGAGGGTGGGGACAGAGCTCAGCAGAAGGCCAGAACTGTAATCTTGTCTCACTTGCTCGCAACAAGATAACAAAGCCATCACAAGGGCGTGACTGGAGACAGCTAGAAACTCAGGAGGGTGGACTTGCCTAAAAGCACCTTCTGGGCAGCAGGAAGTGACTCGGACACTTTTGAAGAGACACACCCTCTTTTTTCATTCTAACAAGAACATGACCCTGACTACCTTTTAGCCCCTCCAACTCCTTATATCACAACCACTGCCTTCTCCCACCTCTGCCTGGGGGGTTCTCCCCTCTGCTTTCCCCTGCAACATATACTGAGTCCCTCCCTCTCAGCAAAATCTCCAGGGAAGCTCTCCTCTCCCAGAGGGGGCTGTTTCTGAATGCATAAAAGATAATCAGCGTGGACATAGGACATCCACATCCCGTATCCAGTGCATTGACCCCAGCCCTAGTCCCATACCCAATTCCAGTTTCCTGCTGATGGATACCCAGGGAGGCAGCAGGGGATGGCTCAAAAACATTGAGTTCCTGCCACTCACGTAGGACACCTGGATGAAGTTCCTGACTCTTTATTTTAGTTGGCCAAGTCCTGGCCACTCTAGGATTTGGGGAATGACCCTTTTGATACTTGTCATTCTCTCTTCCTGACAAATTAAAAGAAAAAAAAATTAAAGGCTGCTTAAACAAATTAGCAGTCATCCTTATTTATGTAGCTCTATTTATTTTTTTTTTTAAGATTTATTTTATTTTTATTGGAAAGGTAGATTTACAGAGAGGAGACAGAGAAAATCTTCCAACCGATGATTCATTCCCCAAGTGACCTCAACGGCTGGAGCTGAGCCAATCCAAAGCCAGGAGCCTGGAACCTCTCTTCCAGGTCTGCCACGCGGGTGCAGGGTCCTAAGGCCTTGGGCCGTCCTCCACTTCTTTCCCAGGCCACCGGCAGGGAGCTGGATGGGAAGAGGAGCTGCCGGGATTAGAACCGGCGCCCATATGGGGATCCCAGCGTGCGCAAGGTGAGGACTTTAACCACTATGCCATCGCGCCAAGCCCATAGCTCTATTTATTTTAAAGGCAATGAGACAGGGTGCTGGTTTATTTCCCAAACGCCTTGGCATAGTCTAGGCTGGTCCAGGCCAAAGCCGAGGGTCAGGAGTCCCAGGAAAGTGGCCATCACCTGCTGTGTCCCACTGAAGCCTGAACCAGAATCCCAGATGTTCTCGTACGACAGGTGGGTGTCTTACGGAGGATGGGCAAAAGCTGCCCCAAATGCCTACTCCCAGAGCTAATTGTGCCTCTATCAAGTGCCCTCAACCATTCTGCCTACTGTGGTATACCCAACGCCTGGCACGTAATGGGGCACTCAGTATCGCACCAACTAATTCCTGCTAAAACTCCCGGGAGGTTCAGAGGGCTTGGGCTATAAGACCCGCCGGCGGAAGTGTTGGAGATCGTGCACGCGCTCCTCCGCGCCCGGGGCCAGGGAGGGGGACGGGCGCGAGCGTCGGGGGCGCGCGGGGAGCCCCCTGCATCTCCGCGCAGGCGCGCCGCGCCGCCCCGCCCCGCTCCTCCGGACCCCGCGCGCCAAGCCCCGTGCGCGCCGGCGCGGGAGGTGGGGGGCCCCGGGGAGAGAGGGGCGGGCCCGGGGGCGGCGGACGCCGAGGAGGAGGAGGAGGAGAGGGGCGGGCCCGGGCCGGCCCGGCCGTCCGCCCGTCCGCCCGTCCGCCCGTCCGCCCGCTCGCGGCTCCTGGAGGCCCCGGGCCCGGCCGGGGCGGCGACGGCAGCTGGAGTGTCGGCAGCCTCAATTCCAGGCCTCAGCGCGCCGCAGCCATGGCTCTGGTGACCCTGCAGCGCTCGCCCACGCCCAGCGCCGCCTCCTCTTCAGCCAGCAACAGCGAGGTGAGCCCCTCGGGGACTCCGGCCGAGCAGCCGCCACGCCAGCCAGGCCTGGGGCGCTGAGGGGCCGCGTGTGCCTGGCAGGACGGGAGGCCCTAGGGACCCTGGAGAACGAAGCCGTGTTAGTCTCAGCCGGGCTAGGGTGACTTGGCGAGTGAGTGAGTGAGTGTGTGTGTGTGTGTGTGTGTGTGTGTGAAACCATGACTGCCTCCGTTAACCCCCCGGGTCTGGGGGTGACTGACTGCCGTGTGACCCTCACCTGAGGGTGACACCGACCCGCGCCTGGGCCGTGTGTGGCGCGGGATGTGGTGGGTGGCTGTGCGGGTGACGTTGACCCTTGTCAGGGGGGGTACCGTGCAGAGAGGGGGCACACTGAGTGATCGAGAAAGGAGTTTCTGGTCCTGAGGTCTGTGTGGCCCTGTGGCAAGTTTGGCCCCTCTGGTGTGTATGTGTGACTTTGGTCACGTGTGACTCGGTGACCTGTGTGATGGTGTGTGAGAGCGGGGTCCCGGCTGGGTGAGCCTGGGAGGTGGCTCCCCCCCGCAGCACTCCCTTGTCGGCTGCCTGTGGAGCTCTGGCTGTGGATTGGCGGTGACCCCGTGTGACCGAAAGCAGGGACCTCTTAACTCTGTGTATCCCTGGGATCCGCTCCTCCTTTTTTGTCCTGTCATCTGGGCTGTGTCTTTCTGGGGGCTGTCGCCCCTTCTGGTGGGGAGGTGATTGTAGGGGTGCCTTCCGCTGCTCGATGTGGGTTTCCGCTACTGTGTCTGTAACCAGGTCCTCTTTTGGCTGGCTCCTGCTTCCTCATAGGCTCGTAGGGGAACTGACACCCCATGAGCCTGCAGGGTTAGGCACCCCTTCGCCTCCCCTCAAGCGCGGCTGGGATGGTGGACCCCAGGGGCAGTCACTCCCGTTTGCAGCTGCAGAGCCAACCCTCTTGGGTCACCGCCTGGCTGGCCATCCCTCTGTCTCTGGGCTCCTCCTCCTCATAGGCGGGAGGAGGAAGCCCCTTAGCTGTGTTTTGGGGCAAGCAGGGAGGAGTCTGACCCTGCAGGCCCAGGAAGTGCCTCAGCCAGTATCTGTGCTCTGCAGGCTTATGCTTTTGTGGGAGCCAGGGTGGGAAGGCGTGTTGAACTCACCACGGAGAGAGGTGAGAGAGCGGGTAGGATGGGAACCAGTGCGGGCCACCTCGGCTGCACCCGCTCCAGAGTTGAACCTTGCCGGGATCGGCTGGATTGTTTTCAGAGTGGCTGTGAGCTGATCCTCTGGGGCCCCCCTCTCTCTTCTCCCGGGAGAGGCTGCGAGTGATGAGCTGTGCTGTCTGCAGTCAGAAGGTTCTGGGAACCGCGCTCACTAGGGGAGGTAGAACCCTGGCGGGGTGTGTGGCCTGCATGAGTGAGGCTGCAGCGGCGTTTGCTCTCACAGAGATCCATGCAGCCCCACGACTCCTGTTTCGGCCAGCCGTCTGCAAGATTCTTCCATGTGCTTTATCCCCTGTCCCAGAAGGATGCTCTAGACCTCTGCAGGGCTGTGTGTCTTCCTCGCTCCTGCTTACTGCCTGTCCTGGACACGCTTTAACGCTTCTTAGTTGAAATGCAACCCACATAAAAAAGAGAAAAAAAAAACAAAACAAAAAAAAAAAGAAATGCAACCCACATACCATAAATTCTGTATTTAGAAAAAAAAATTGTTTTAGAAACAGGGAAGTCTCATTCATGAATTCACTCTCAATGCTCTCTCTCTCTTTTTTAATTGGAAAGTCAGACATACAGAGAGGACGAGAGGCAGAGAGGAAGATCTTCCATCCATTGATTCACTCCCCAAGCGGCCACTACAGCTGAGCTGTGTCAATCCAAAGCTAAGAGCCCGGAGCCTCTTCTGGGTTTCCCACGTGAGTGCAGGGTCCCGAGGCTTGGACCGTCCTTGACTGCTTTCCCAAACCACAAGTAGAGAGCTGGATGGAAAGCAGGGCATCCGGATCAGAACCGGCTGCCATATAGGATCCAAGCACATGCAAGGCAAGGACTTTAGCCGCTAGGCTACCGTGCCAGACCCTCTCCAAATACTTTTAACAGCCCTGGCCAAGTAAGGCCAGTGCCAGGAGCCAGGAGCTCAACCCCTGTCTCCCATGTGGGTGGCAGGGACCCTCTACTTTGGCCAGCACTGCTACCTCTCCTGGGTCTTCATTAGCGGGGAGATTGGGTCAGGAGGTGGAGGTGGGAATCAAACTCAGGTACCCCACTATAGGGTGCAGGTGCCTTGACTGTTAGGCTGAATCCCTGCTCTTACCCTTTTAAAGTATACAGTTTCGGTGGGTTTTGAACTACAAGGTAACCATTATCACTATCTAATTTTAAAACATTTTCAATAACCACCCCGCCACCCCCAAAAAACAAAAACCTATGCCAGGGCCATTGCAATGGCTCAACTGTCTAATCCCCTACCTGCAAGTGCTATCTCGTATGAGCGCTGGTTCATGTCTCAGCTGCTCTACTTCCCATCCAGCTTCCTACTAGTGGCATGGGAAAGCAGTAGAGGACGGCTCAAAGCTTTCGGACCCTGCGCCCATGTGGGAGACCCGGAAGGAGCTCCAGGCTTCTGGCTTCGGATTGGCTCAGCTCTGGCCTTTGTGGCCTTTTGGGGAGTGAACCAAAAAGGTGGAAGATCTTTCTCTGTCTCTCCTCTGTAAATCTCGTTTCCAGTGAAAATAAAACAAACAAACAAAACCTATGCTCTTTATGTCCTTTAGCCATCAAGGAGAAACAGAGAAAGATTCGATCTACTGGTTCACTCCCCAGATGGCTGGAGCTGGGTCAGGTTGAAGCTGGGAGCCTGGAACTCCATCTGGATTTCCCACATTGGTGGCAGGGGCCTGGTCCCTTGGGCCGTTTTCCACTGCCTTCCCCCATGCATCACCAGGAAGCTGGATCAGAAGCAGAGCAGCCAGTACTTGAACTTGTGCTGCTCTGTGGGATGCCTGCTTAACAGTCCACAGCTTAACCTGCTGCACTCCAATGTGAGCCCCAATGCTGGGTTCCTTTTTATGGCTGAATGCTATTCCATTGGATGAATGTCCCACCTTTGGTCAGTCCACTGAGTCATTTCTGCCAAACCCATTTTTGATTATTATGTTAGGCTTTATTATTTTTTTTTCCAAATGCCAGAAGCCTAATAAAGAATAGCACTCTAACCAGCTGCTATCTGACTCCAGTAAATCAGCCATATGCATTGCTCCGGAGCAGAGGAGGCTTGCATACTTGTGGGCAGGTGTGCTGAGGCTGAGGCGTGAAAAGGAATGGAGAGAGCAGGTGTGTGTGGTGCCAGGTGCCCTGGCCCAGGCCGCCTCCAGCCCTCAGCTTGGATGGAGGGCCACATGACTGCCACCAGCGTGTGCCAGAGAACGCAAGGAAGGGTGATGCAGCCATCATGGGAGCTGGGGCACAAAGACTGGAAGTAATGGCATGGTGGGCCACCAGGAATGCTTGTGAAGTCCACACTCTGGATGGCCTCATCCCTCCCCCAGGAGTCACAGGCAGTCAGGCTGAGGGTTCCAGAGGCAGCCAGGGAAAGCCAGGGGACTCCCAGCCCTCAGCCATGCAGTAGCGGCACTCTTCTGCATTTATTTCTTGTTTTGGTCTTGTGTTGATCATTTTCCCGTGAGCCTTTGTGAGAACAGACTGAGTGCAGGCACAGATTAGTGAAGACTGTTTTCTTGACTGTTGCTCAGGGAGCCTGACTCCCACAGGCTGGGCTCCAGCTCGTGAATTGGACCAGCGTCTCTGTCGTCCACCTCCGTGGACTGGGGGCCCACATGTTCTCTGTCATACGGAGGACTGTCCTGTGCATGGTATGGTTGTTTTGGTTGTTTGCTAGCATCCTGTCTCTGCCCACCACGTGCCAGCAGAGTCACCCCCAAGAATGCCTTCAGCCATTGCCCAGGGTGTCCCTGTGGAGCCAGCCTGCCCCAGTGTTGGTCCCGTCTGTGGTTGTGGGTCATGTTGTGTGTGAAACCCTAGAAACCCTAGGACCAGCACAGCCTCCCTGGACCTTCCGCTTCTGCTTCAGGCAGGGAGGGGATGACAGGGAGGGGTGGTTGAACTGATGAGCCCTCAGTGGGTAGCTCTGTGGTCAGCACTTCATGTCCAGGTTCTGTGTCCGTGCCTGTGTGGAAAACCATATCCACGTGCACTGAAGATGGGCAGACTTCCTCTCTGGTCTGTCCTCTCTGAACAGTAGTACCCTGTAACAACTGTGCCTGCAGCACTTACATTGTATCGGCTGTCAGACTTCCTCCAGGGACCATTTGAAGTATACAGAAGGGGGTGCATGAGTTCTGTACAAACGCTGCTGTTTTAAAGAAGGACCCTCAGCATCCTCGAGTGTTGGCCCTGGAAGCAACCCCCCCTCCACCCCTCTGCCCATGGACATAGAGGAACGACTCTCGGAATGCAGAGATTGTTGTAACTTGAGGAAACAGAACTAGTTGAGAATGGGATTAAAAGATAAATTCGGGGACTGGTGCCCGAATGTCAAGTGGAATGTCAAGTTAATCCGCTGCCTGCAGTGCCCGCATCCCTTACAGGTGTTGGTTCAGTGTCTCAGATGCTCTGCTTCTGATCCAGCTTCCTGCTTATGACCTGGGAAAGCAGTGGAGGACAGCCCAAGTCCTTAGGCCCCTACACTCACATGGATGACCTAGAAAATAATACTGGCTCCTGGCTTCAGATCGGCTCAGCTCTGGTCATTACAACCATTTAGGGAGTGAACCAGTGGATGGAAGACCTCTTTTTGTCCTTCCTTTTCTTTGTAACTCTGCCTTTCAAATATAAATCAATCTTTAAAAAAAGAAAGATAAGTCAGGGGCCAGCCTTTGGCTCGGTGATTAAATCACTGCTGAAGTCCGCTGTGTCCCTTATCCTAGTACCTGGCTTGAGCCGGGACACCTCCGCTTCCCACCCAGCTCTCTGAAAACACACCTGCAAAGCAGCAGGTGATGGATGACTCTCACTGACTTGGGCCCCTGCCATCCATGTGGGAGACCCAGATGGAGGGCCGCCTACATTCAGCCTGGTCCATCCTACTGCTATAGGTGTGTGGGGAGTGAACCAGCAGATGGATGGAAGATCTTTCTTCCCATGTGGTAGGTGGATGCTCTAAACACTGGACCAAATACTTGTTCCTCAAATCTCTCCTTGTCTCTTTATGTCCCAAAACTTTGGGCCATCCTCTGCTGCTTTCCCAAGCCACAGGGAGGGAGCTAGCTGGGAAGTAGATTAGAACCAACCCCCACATGCAAGGTGAGGATTTAGCCTCTAGGCTATCATGCCAGGCCTGAATGGCTGGGTTTTTTGTTTGTTGTTTGTTTATTAGAAAGTCAGATATACAGATCGAGGAGAGACAAAGAAAATCTTTGATCCATTGATTCACTCCCCAACGGCCACAACAGCCAGAGCTAAGCTGATTTGAAGCCAGGGGCCTGGAGCTTCTTCCGGGTCGCCCACGCAGGTGCAGGGTCCCAAGGCTTTGAGCCGTCCTCCACTGCTTTCCCAGGCCACAGGCAGGGAGCTGGATGGGAAGTGAGGCTGCCAGGATTAGAACCGGCGCCATATGGGATCCTGGCACGTTCAAGGAGAGGACTTTAGCCACTAGGCTACCACGTAAGGCCCTGAATGGCTGTTTTTTAATGATGATTGTCAGTCACTCGTTGCTTAGCTGGAGGAGAAGAAGGGCTCCCCTAAAGCACAGTCCCTTCCACCTAAAAGGCGACCCAAGGTGAGATCCAGACAGCTCTGGAAAGCAAGGAAGACGTGTTGTGTTAACAGCAATTGCCCGGGACTCTGGCAGGACTGTGGGGAAACAGCACATCCCAAGGCTCGGTGAGGGCTGGGTTTGCTGGACCCTAAATGAGGATGGCAGGTGGGCCGCAGGTGAAGGGCCTGTTGGCAACAGTGGCTGTTGGTGACCTTCTCTTTTTCTCTGTAGCTGGAGGCTGGCAGTGATGAGGAGCGCAAGTTGAACCTCAGGTGAGCAGACTTTGAATTCTTGCTGTTTAAGTCTTCTAAGAAGGTAAGGAATGCTTCTCAGGGTGGGCAGTACCAGTCTTCTGGGTTCCTGAAAAATGAGCGTCCACCAAGTCGGCCTCTCAAAGCCATGTGTCTGTCTGGCTCCCAGGTATCTGGCTAACATTCATCATTATTGCAAAAGGTCCTGGTGACCACCTTCTCTTTCATAGCCGTCCTCGGGTTTTTATGACTTGACTTGCTGGTTTTTTCTGTACTTTAAAATATCTCTTTTTTTGTAAAACAAATTGTTCGAGAGGCATAGATTGATTAAGAGAACTCCCATCCATTGCCTTACTCTGTACATGATGGTGATGGCTGATGTGGGTTGGGATTGAGACTAGAGCTGAATGGGAAGTGGGGCTGCTGGGATTAGAACCGGCGCCCATATGGGATCCCGGCACGTTCAAGGTGAGGACTTTAGCGCTAGACCACGCCGCCGGGCCACAAACTTAACCTTTACAGCTGTTGTGAATGGCTCTCTGACCCTGGGGGTTTTGGTTGGTCACAGGACCAGGTCAAGGTTATCTGGCTGGAAGCGGCTGGACTCCCAAGTGGGGGCAGTAGTGGACTGTGCTAAGCAGCTTCTCTGGAGGAAGAGGAAGGCTGGAAGGAGGCCTTGAGATCATCTGAAGGATGAGGAGCTAGGAGCAACACTTCTGGCCACTGCATGGAGCCCCTCCTGCAGGTGCAGTGCCTTGCCCCTCTGCTGGTTCACCTCAGCCCTTTCCTGGGGTGAGGTTTGCTTCCCCCTCAACCTCCCTCCTTCTCTGAGCTCTCACTCAAGGTTGCCTGTGGGTGAGGAAACGCTGCTATCTTTGCATCAGCCTCCGTTGGCTGACAGCACACTACTTAGAATGTTGGACTTCCCAGGAACCTATGTGAGGCGATGGCTGGATGACATGTGTGGGGCCCCGTCCTGCTGACCGCAGGCCCTTCTCCAGCCTGCTGTAGAGCTTCCAACGGGGTGAGAAGAAGGCCGTGGCTACTTTGAGCTTGGTGGATTTTCATCCTCAGCTCAGCCCTGGCAGGGCTGTTTACCCAACCCATAGATGAAGAGCCCTAGACCAGGGGTGCCAGGGTGGGAAATGCTGCCTTCACAGTGATTCACTTCAAATTGGTTCACTTTGGCACCCCAAGTTTGTGGTGTCATGTTGTCTTCCCCAGAGGCCAGGTTTGTGGCCCATGAGACTCAGCTATCTCAGACCTCAGGGTGAGGCCGCTGGCCTGAGGACACCCAGGTGAATGGAGGCAGTGTCAGGGCCACAACAGAGGGCTCCTTCCGAGGTGTGGCAGTCAGCCCAGGTGGTGTTTGCTGTGCACACTGGTGAGTTCCCTATGCAACTGCGACTCCATGGGTGAGACTCTGGGCCAGAGCTAGTTGGTGCTGTCTTCTTGCTCTTTCTTAAAAATATGTTGATTTTTCAAAAAGATTTTCGTTTATTTTACTTGGAAAGTTGGGAGTAAGAGGAGAGATAGAGTGAAATCTTCCATCTGCTGGTTGACTCCCCACATGGCTGCAGTGGCCAGAGCTAGTCTGGTCCAAAGGTGGGAGTCAGGAACTCCTGGGTCTCCCATGCTTTGGGCCATTCTCTACTGCTTTTCTTTCTTTTTAAAGACTTATTTTATTTTTTATTGGAAAGTCAGATATGCAGAGAGGAGGAGAGACAGAGAGAAAGATCTTCCGTCCAATGATTCACTCCCCAAGTAACCACAACGGTCAGTGCTGCACCGATCCAAAACCAGTATCCAGGAACTTCTTCCAGGTCTCCCACATGGGTGCAGGGTCCCAAAGCTTTGGGCCATCCTTGACTTCTTTCCCAGGCCACAAGTAGGGAGCTGGAGGGAAGTGGAGCTGCCGGGATTAGAACCAGCGCCATATAGGACATGGGGAGGCTTAGCCAATTGAACCATCACTCCATGCCTGTTCATTAAACTTTTGAGATGCCAGTACTTGAGTCTTCAGAGGTATGCCTCAGGGTCCTTGTGTCCTGCCCCTGACACACTCCACACACCAGGAGCTTGAGCCACTGTTTCCTTCCATGCGAAGTGAAGAGATGATTGGGTGGCACGTTCCAGAGCTGGGAACGAGGGGCCCGAGACCCACCAGGCCAGATCTCTTGTGTGTGTTTTGTGCTTCCTGTGTTCTGCTATAGACTGGTGACACACAGACTGTCGGGGGTTTCCCTCCCTGGGTGGGGCCAGCGTCAGTCACTTATGAGGCTATGGTCTGGCCCCTGAGAGGCACCCGACCCTTGGCTTAGAACCCCAGCCTTGTTAGCAAGCACACAGTGCAGAGCCACGTGCACAGCCCAGCAGTCACAAGAAGAGCCTTGGCCTTCAGAGCTCATCTTACTATCTGCAGCCTGTGACCTGTTCTCTGGGTTTGGACAACTGATTAGAACAGTACCGAGACAAGAATATGCCAATGGTGAGAACCCGGGAGTCATGGTTCTCACTCTACAGGCGAGCCGGGTAATTGGGATTGTTGCAAGACTGTGGCCCACGGGGTTCCCATGGTGGGGGTCCTGTGCTGGCCAGAGAGCCATGCTGACCCATCCTGTGCTGGGCAGGATGGGTACAGACAGGGATGGTGGCCAGATGGGAAGGGCTTCAGGTAAACAGTAGAGTCATGCTGGGGACCCAGTATGTGGACACAGCTGGTCCCTGAGTCAGGATATGGACGCCCTGCTTTCTCATGTGACAGTGACCAGTCTCCTGCCCTGTCACAGAAGCAAGACCCCTTACTGTCAGAGTCCCTGTGAGGCTCAGAGACAGGCTTGTCCGGCACATGGTGTCTGGCCCAGGCTTGACACAGCTACTGTCAGGCTGCTTGGTGGTGGGACGTCGTGGTCTCTCCTGCCATCCTCCTTCCTGCACGGCTGGGCCTGAGGCCTTTTTATCATGAAAGCCCAAAGCCAACCAGCTGGAACCTGTCATGTGCAGAGTGCCAGGGCTTGAGCTGGTCCCCTCCCAGTTCCAATGACCACTCTCTGCTCCCCCAGGCCAGCCAGCTACCTGAAGCACCAGGCTGTGTGGGCCTTTAGCCTTACAGATATTTTTTTCATTCTTTCTTATCCTTCCTGAATGGCTACCTTTGAAGCTGTTTTAAAAAGACTTTGTTTCAAAACATATTGTTGCAAGGTCTTAGGCCACAAACCATTTCATGCTGTTCCCACAGTGGGGTGGAGGATTGAGGGAGGTGGGGGATGGGAAGCGGGGAGGAGGGGAACCACTGAGCACCCCCTGCAGAAGTTCTTCCCAGTCTACACCTGCTGTGAGCTCCCCAAGAGCCTCAGAAGTTGTTCCCCCAAACCTGAACCCAGTTAGTCAGTATGCTGTGGAGAGAGCCATGCTGGCCATCATCTGCAGAAATCACTCATTATTTTCCAGTTGCCCAGGTACTCCTGGCCTGTGATGTCTCCATGGCCGCTGGCAGACATGGAGTGGTGACTTGGTTGAGCTGGGATTCAGCCATCTGTTCCCTCAGCCTGGGCATTGGGGAAAGCCCCATGACATGGGGCAGGAGACAGAGGTATCTAGTGAAGTGCTCTGATAGCAGGTGGATTTTATTTAGTTAGCTACTGCTTTTCTCAGTCTCCATATTCCAACATGTATGTATGTATGTACATACATATGAGTCATGTGCTGAATGCTGGAGATTTGACACCGAGTGAAAAAGCAGCCCTTCCACAAGAGGTGGTCATACTGGGCTGTGTGCACCATCGCTCCTGCCAGAAGGAATTGGAAATGACTGAGAAAATTCATAAAAATAAATAGAACTTGAGAACTTGGAGACATGCAGTAAGCAGAGGGAAATGTGGTGAGGTCAGAGGGAGGTTTGTACATGGGATACACCCAAATAGCTGCTTCAGCCAGAGCTAGGCTGGTCCAAGCTGGAGCCAGCAACTGCTTCTGGTCTCCCTTTTCAGGCACATTAGCAGGGAGCTGGATCAGAAGTGGATATGAACAGGAACCCCTATGCCATAAGAGGTGCTAGTGCTGTAGGCAAAGGATTAGCTTGCTATACCACTGCGCCAGCTTCAAAATTAAGTTTGGATACATTTACTTTGATACAAACAAACCAAAACGAAACAAACAAAATCAGACTTAAAAATCCAGACTTTTTTTCATAATCTGCATCTCCATAAACTTTTTTCAAGCCTTTTCATATCCGTGGGTTTCAGAACTTTTGGCATCCAAACAAACTTGTATTGATTTCATTTTTCACCAAGTAGCTTTACTTGCAGCATATCTGTAAATTGAGAATTATTGCTACATTTGACCAGTAGTGTCTGAGAGCTCTACTTAGGTGGATCCTGTGAGCTTTTCCCTCAGCCACCCCGGACCTGGGACCATTGCCCTCAGACATGGGCCTGCTTCGTGCTTTCACGGGCAAGACCGACACAGCCTCTCTTCTCCTGGGTCTCAGTGAGCTCAGGATCAAGGGCCTTTCACACACACACAGTCCTGGCCCCCAAAGGCCTAAATGGAGCATTTCCCTGCTCCCAGAGCAGCAGGCGCAACCTGCTGGTGAGGCCTCCCATTGTGCAGGCACCTGGCAGGATGTGACTCAGCATCCTGCTCTCAAGGTTTGGGGTAGCCAGCAGCGCTGGCTCCAAGCGTGGCCACTGACTTCACCTCCAAAGACCACAGTTACCCAGATGAGTTGGCGGAATGAGCAGACAGCACCAGCTGTCCATCTGGACCTAAAGGAAAATGGGCCGCTGGTCCGTCTGTCCATCGTGTTGGAACACCCACAGGTATCTGCCAGGAGGGACTGGGCTGCCAGGACTTTAAGGACAACTTTGTTTCTTTATTTTAACTGCTAGGAAGCTCATAATCTGACTTGTGGCCAAATTCTAGAAACCACACCAGTGTCATACCACGTATCCCACGTGCAAACCTCCCTTTAATCTCTTCACATTTCCACCTGGTTTCTCCTCATTCCCATATTCTGAATGAATCTTCTCAGCCATTTCCAATTCCCCGCCCTGCCCCGCCCCCCCGTAGGAGTGATAGTACACAGAGCCCACACGTGACCACCTCTCAGAGAAGGGCTGCCTTTTCACTCAACATCAAATCCCTGGGAATTGGTGCATGACCTGTCATACATACATATATACACCATGCATGTTGAGGGATACAGAGGCTGAGAAATGCCTGCCCCTTCCCTGCAAGGAAACGTCCTCCCTCTCCTCAGCCTGGAAAGCCTCACCCCCAGCTCCAGGCCTGCCCTGCGCTGCCCCCAGCCCCAGGCCCGCCCTGCGCTGCCCCCAGCACCTGCTTTCACCCCAGCTCCAGGCCCACCCTGCACTGCCCCCAGCACCCGCTTTCACCCCAGCTCCAGGCCCGCCCTGCGCTGCCCCCAGCACCTGCTTTCACCCCAGCTCCAGGCCTGCCCTTCACTGCCCCCAACCCCAGGCCCTGTGCTGCGCCCCAGCACTCGCTTTCACCCCAGCTCCAGGCCCACCCTGCGCTGCCCCCAGCACCCGCTTTCACCCCAGCTCCAGGCCCACCCTGCACTGCCCCCAGCACCCGCTTTCAGGTTCTACCTCTTGGCACAGAGATGTGGACTTAGTTGTCATGATGTTTTCCCAAGGGATGGGGCTTGCAGCACTGAGACCCTACCTTTTCTCCTAGCCCTCCCACCCCATCCCTCAGTCATGTGAGCTTGGACAAGCAATTTGCATTTTTGTATGACACTCCCAAAGACAGAGGCCGAGGGCTAAGGTCAAGAATATTCGAATGCATCGGCAGGCCCCTCATCAAAATTGCTGGCTGTCATCATAGGTTTTTTTTTTTAAGACTTATTTATTTTTATTGGAAAGGCCAATCAGATTTGTGGAGAGAAGGGGAGACAGAAAGATTTTCCGTGCACTGGTTCACTCCCCAAGTGGCTGCAACAACCAGAGCTAAGCTGATCCAAAGCCAGGAGTCAGAAACTTCTGGGTCTCCCACACGGGTGCAGGGTCCCAAGGCTTTGGGCAGTCATCTGCTGCTTTCCTGGAACTGGAAGGAAAGTGAAGCAGCCAGGACATGAACTGGCACCCATGTGGGATCCCGGCACATGCAAGGCAAGGACTTTAGCCACTAGGCTACCGTGCCGGGCTGCAAGTCTTGGAGTTTTTAAAATTATTTCACACACATATTCTTCGTGTGCTCGTTACTCCCGTATGGCCGAGTCAGGGTTGCTGCCACAGCTTGTCCTGCACAATGCAGCCTTTATACCTCTTCCCCCACTCAGGGGGCTAAGCTTCCCCAAGGAGGACAGCAGGAGTAGCGGCCGTGGTTTCCACAGGGCCTGAGAGCTCTTGGGGGGTCATCAGGGTGTTACCTCCAGCTCTATTGAGCGAAAGGCAAGTCACATCAGCCGCTGTTTCTTCGTGCAGAAAACCCGGTCTGCTTTTGTGCATTGGCCGGGCACTGGGGCTGCTTGCTCCAGTGCCTTTCTTATGAGGGAGAGGTGGGGAGCTGGTGCAGGGACTGGAATACTTGCGAACATTCCTTCTCCCTTAGAGAAGCCCACGCCTTCCAGCCAAACAATGCATTACTCCAGTAGCAGAGAGGAAGCAGCCATCAGCGTTTCTTGCTTGGGGTATCAGCGGGCAGCCCTTCACTGTGTTCAGTGGCTTTTCTCTCTCAGCATTCTGTGTTTTGGAGAGCACTCCAGGAGTCCCGGGGGGCAGGTGTGTCATGTCCCTAGAGTTACTTCTGAAGATCAGTGTTTTCCAGGCCAGGTCCTGCTGGACCAAACAACTGAGACATGAGTGAAAGGGAAGGGATGGCTTGGGAGAGCGAGAGCCGTAGAAGGAAGTTTCTATTCCACCTGTGTTCCCTCGCTGGTCTCTGGCCCAGTAGTAAGCCTTTGAGCTCCCTTACACCCTCCCGACCTTCCCTTCACTAGGAATGAGGTCTCCGTCCCTCTAGTGAACCAGGTCCAGGTCTTGAGGTGACTCCAGCCATCGGCTTCACCTGCTGCTGTCACAGGTGAGGGGCCCCTGCACACTCTACCCCTTGTTCTAACCATGTGACTGCTGACACTGTGGACCTTCTGACCTTCCATCAGAAGGATGGCACTGTAAGAATCACAGGGGAAAATGCAGGGGTAAGCTCTGTAGAGACGCTAAAGCCCCAGTAAACTGGAAGCTGTTGATCACTTATTTAAAGCACTGTGTGCCATGTGTCTGTCATGGATCAGAATTTATTAGTATCGACAGAATTTATTAATATCTGCCACAAACCCAAGGTTGGGTTGTGAGCCTTGCACATCTGAAACTTGATTTTTTTTTTATGAATTAACTCAGGAATGACTGAACCTATAGGGAACCGGCCACTGCTGCAGTCACATTGTAAATCCACAGCGGGGGCTTTGACCACAAACCCCACTTTGTCCTCTGCTCGCTATAGGGTGTGTCTAGTACAGGGAGCTTCGGGAAGTCCTTGGAGAGTGTGTGCTGTCTTGTAATCAATTCTATTTTCCCATAACCTTCTCGAAGTCTCCCTCCCCTAACCTTCAGACATTATTTCTCTATTCCTTCCTTCCTTCCCCCTAGTTTACTGACCCTTCCAGGCCCCTGCCTGCGTGCATCTGCAGCCCCTGTTCAGCTCTGTGCTGCAGGAGCTGCTGCACTGCATGGAAGTGACTGTGCCATGCCCCTCTGACCCACTACACTGTCCCTTTGCTTAGGGCAGAAACTGGGTCAGGTTCATTTCTGAGTTTCCAGAGTTTAGTGTTGGCTGGGAGTGATAGACACTTGTTTAATACTTGTTCATCTAAGAATTTATAGCATCTGCTCTTTGGAAAGCTTGTCGGTACCCATATTTTGTTTGCTTGTTTGTTTAAGATTTCTTATTTGAAAGACTAAAAAAGAAAGGAAGAGGCAGAGACAGAGCTCTTCCAGCCACTGGATCATTCCCTAAATGTTCCCCTAGCAGCCAGGGCTGGGCCAAGCCCGAACCTTGTCTCCCTTGAGCGTCTCCCATGTGGGTGACAGGAGCCCTCTTCTGCTGGCGCTCAGGAGCGTTAGTGAGAATCTGGATCACATTTTTCTTTTTTTTTCTAGAATTACGGTCAAGTGCCCTAGTGAGCCCCAATCTCCTTAGGATGCAGCCCCTAGTCTCAGGCTGATTTACATACAGGCAGTTCAAGTTCCAGCCAATCCAGTCAGCTTGGGAGCCTTGACAGAAGCCCTCACTTCAGACCCAGTCCCTTGGTTTCTCTGTGAGATACAGCATCCAAACCCCTCAAAAGGCATCCCATCTAAGCAGCTTCCTGTTTCCTTAGGCACAAATTGACTGTTAGCATGCTAGGTCTGCCTTATAGTTTTCATAGAAATCCAAGTGAGTCAGCGTCGGCCAGAGTGCTTTGTCATCAGCAGAGCTTCTCAGAAGTCTTCGCTGTCATCGCCATTGCCGTCAACATTTCACAGCCTCACAATGCAGGGCCTCCCTGGGGACGAGAACCTCCGTGACCCAGGAAGCATTTGGTCAGAGATAGGCTCGTGTGTTTCACCTGCACACCTCTGTTCTTGCTATTTCCAAAGAGAGCATTATTTTGGTCTTCACCTCTAGCATGGCTTCTTTTTTCTTGTGCCAAGTTGTGCTAATCCCATTCTGAAAGGAGCTTGCTTTTTCATTTAAGAGACAGAGCTTGCATCTTTCTGGTTTATTCCCCAAAGGTCCACGATGGCCAGGAGCTGGGAACTCTGTCCAGGTCTCCCCTGTAGATGGCAGGACCATCCCTGCTGCATGTGTATACATGAAAAGCTGAGTTAGCATGGAGAGTTATCTTCCATCCTCTGGTTCACTCTCCAAATGGCCACAACAGCCAGTGATGGACCAGGTCAAAGCCAGGCACCCGAAACTCTACCCAGGTCTCCCACATAGCCAATCCTGGCTGCCTCACAGCATACCCATTAGCAGGGAGCTGGAATTGGAAGCAGAACTGGGGCACAAACCTAGGCACTGCAGTGTGGAGCATAAGTCTCCCAGAAGGCATTCTACCTTCTGTGCCCAAGGTATGTCCCTGGAACTTTTCCAAAAAGCCCTGGTTCCAGCTTTGTTGCAGATAAACCATTAAGCTCTACCTGACCTGGGTGCATGTTTTAGAAGTTCCCTAAGGATGTAGAACATATAGAGCCAATATGTAGTGTGATCTTTCTACACCTACATGGTCCTTCCAGGGGAATTGTTTTTTGTGTTTCCATGTTATCACAAACCCACACCCTCAGCCTGCATGTTCCCCGGCGAAGGAGTCACCAAGCCCTGCTGTAGCCATGAGCGTGGCTGAGGCATTTTCAGCATGGCATCTCCAAGCTTGGGGGGGGCTTAGTGCAGAGGCTTCCCTGGTCCTCACTGGCTAGCCGGTAAGCAGCTGTGGGACAAGAACGGGTGGCCTTTGCCCAGTGGCTATCAGTCCGACCAGGGCCCAGTTCACCTGGGGCTCATGACTCAGTCAGCAGCCGCCTTCCCTCTGCCTTGAATGCTGTGGCTCCCGCAGAAGATCTCGTAGGAAGAACGTGGTCGGAGGAACTTCAGCCAGGCTGTTCCCTGTGAATGGCCCTTTCATCAGGAGATGCCGGGACAAGGGCTTTTTTTCAGCCATAATATCAGGGCAGATGAGAGGCACACAGAGCTACTTGCTGTTCGGGTGGGCCATTCCTTCCTCCAGCCTCTTCCTCTGCCTCCCCGGTTTTGCTGAAGGTAGTGGCCAGTGGTGGGAGCCACACGGGCGCTGAGAGCAGGGCAGTCATGAGCCTTGTCTACGTGACAGACTTCTGCGTCTTCCTCCCGCCACCTCGACCTCTCCACTGGCCTGGGGTTCGTGCCCCACACCCGTACGTATAGCCTGGCTGGTGTCCATGTGGCTCTGGCTGTGGCTTGTTGGGAGACATGGGGGAGCTTTGAGGGGCATCGGCTGGGGGTCTTCCCTGCTGTGCAGAACGGGGTCTGCAGAGACCTTCCCAGGTGGCAGTCAGCAGGGTCAGGGGATGCGTTTGCGTTGTTGTGGAGAGCAAAGTGCTGAGGGCAGTGCAGGGCAGTACGGCACAGGGAGGACTGCGGCTGAACAAACCTTAAAGCACAAGGTCACGCTTCTGTTTGTGTGTCCTGGTCTGACCCTCTGTGACCAGAGTCAACCCTTTGCAGGACACTAAACTGGCCGAGATGGTTGGTTTTCTTAGAGCTGCGATGCTGGCCTTGTGAGTCTGCACTCTCGTCCTGTGTAAAGGGTGCGCCATCACTAACAGGAAAGGAGGATTTTCAAAAACTCATTTCTTTATTTGAGAAGCAGAAATAGTTCCTGGCTACTGGCTCACTCCCCAAAAGCCTCGATGGGTTTTTGGCTGAGCCTGGGCTGAAGCCAGGAGCATGGGACTCTATCAGGTCTCCCAGGTGGGTGGCCTGGATCCATACGCTTGGGCCATCACCACCACCTCACAGGATGCACATAAGCAGGATGCCGGGTGTCACACCCAGGTGCCATGAATGGGACACGGACATCTTGACTCTGGACTGGACAGCCACGTAACCAACAGGGACTTCTTGGAGGACCTGGGACAGAGGGGTGACTGCTGGGAGGCTGTGACCCCATCTGGTGGCCGTGTCTGTGACTGCCAGCTGCAAACATTAGGGAACTTCAGAAAGTTCATGGAACGTGCATGTTATGGGAAAAAACCTAGGTGTGAATTTCAGGGAGTTTTTGTGTGGTTTTTTTTTCCCCCACCAAAATAAACTTTTCATTCTGTTTTCCATGAACTTAAAAAAAGGTTTATTTATTTTTTTATTGCAAAGTCAGATATACAGAGATAGGAGGAGAGACAGAGAGGAAGATTTTCCGTCTACTGACTCTTTCTGCAAGTGGCCACAACGACTGATGCTGAACCGATCTGAAGCCAGGAGCCAGAATCTTCTTCCAGGTCCCAAGACTTTGGGCCATCCTTGACTGCTCTCGCAGGCCACAAGGCAGGAGCTGGATGGGAAGCAGGGCCACCGGGATTAGAACCGGTGCCTGTATGGGATCCTGGTGTGTGCAAGGCAAGGCATGAGGCCTAGGGCTACCACACCAGGCCCCTTTATAGACTTTCTTAAAGTCCCTTAGCTGTGCTGGAATGAGCCACAGTGAGGCCCCTTGAAGTGCAGGGGCCTGGGTCAGGCAGGATCTCTGCATCTGTGGCCTCCCTCCTCCCACTCCAGGCTGCCACCACCCCGTGTCACCATGTGTGGTTTCCCATGACGCTGGGTAACCTCACAGCCTCAGCACCAGGTGATCCTGGGCTTCTCTGCACTGTCGGGCCAAGCTCTTTACAGTGAGCCTGGGGCCCTGTCATCAGGAGAATCCAAATGCCAGCACCCCGACTTCATGTGCCGGGAAAGAGGGGAATTGAGGCTGGGCCGGGGTTGGGGAGGAGATAGGTTCTCATCAGTCTAAGGAACCAGCGGCGTGTGGGGGAATCACAGGTTAAAACCAGCCTGTTCTCTCCATTGTTCCCCTTTTTTCCCCAAAGGAAATGGCAGGGAAACCATGGGGAATTTCTGCCTGTACTTTTCAAGGCAAAGGTCACGGGTGATGGGTGGCTGTTTCCAGAGCACTCGGATTCTGATCGTAGTTTTGTTGTTGTTGTTGTTGCTGCTGCTGCTGCTTTAACTCCCAAACAAAAGAGATTGCCTTGCCTTTGAGATGATGCCCTGGCAGCTTCAGAGCTTGTTTTCCTTCCTGTGGGTCTGGTGCCCTGAGCGCAGCCCCTTGCAGAGGGGAAGGCCCTGCATCTGAAATGGGTGAGCGGGGACAGCAGCTCCCTTACAGAGCCCTGAGGCAGGGGGAGGGTGTGGAGGAGTGTGAGGTGAGGATACAGCTGCTGCAGTGAGGCAGCCAGCACCTCCTGTTGGCCAGGTGGGTGCTCCCCACAAGTGATGCAAAGGCTGCCAAGAGAGAAGGGGCACTTTCATTTTTCTCCTAATTTCTGTCCCCCGGACTCCTGACACTCAAAACTCACAACCCAAAGAAATGGTCCGTCAGAACAGAGCGGAAAGGTGGTCCTGGCAGCACGATGACATGCTATGTGGTTGTGTTAAGAAGGGCAAAAACCCCATGTAGGTGAAAACAGGTGTGTGTGGGGGGGGAGATGGGAAACAGGTGTGTGGCACAGCTGGTTAAGCCACTGCCTGGGAAGCATGTGTCCCATATAGGAACATTGGTTCCAGTGCTTCCCATCCAGCTCCCTGCTGTTGCTGCTGGGAAGGCAATGGATGATGGCCCTAGTACTGGGGTCCTTGTGCCACCCACAGGAGAGACCCAGGAGTGTATCCAGCCTCTGGCTTCAGCCTGTCTAGGTCCCAGCTTTTGCAGCCATTTGATGAGGCAAGCAGAAGATAATGCAGAAGAATGAGCCAAGTGGAGTCGTTTTGGCACTGGAAGACCTGTGCTGCCCCTTTCAAATATTGCCATTCACCAACACACTCAGTTCCCCAGGAATCACATACACTTCTCTCTCTCTCTCTCTCTCTCTCTCTCTCTCTCTATCTATCTATCTCTCCCCGCCCCCCTCTCTTTCCAGAGTGCCTATGTTTGATTCCCACTCTGCATTTGATTCCTGCTTCCTGCAAATACAGACCCTAGGAGGCCAACCCAAGGAATTGGATTCCTGCCACCCACATGGGATCCCTGAGTTGAGCTCCCAGCTGCTAGCCTCAGCCAGGCGCTCCCCCACCCCCCTGTTGCAAAATGAACTAGTAGGTTAGAGTTCCCCCTGCTCCCCTCAGTCTCAATTTCTTCCCACTCCAACACCCATCTCTGGGCCTCCCCCAAAAGAAAAAGAATTAAGCCTGTTGTCAGTAATTAAAGTGTCTAGATAGGCAAGGTAGACCTGAGCCTCATTATTTAATTTTTAAGCAGACACTATTTTTACCATGAGACTTTAACCAAAAAAAAAAAAAAAAAAAAAATTAACAGATGTGATGAGAGTGTCTTTAATGTGAGGGAACGTGGTTAGCCTGATTTCAGGAGCCGCTGATGGGAAGGTAGGTGCAGGATCAGCTGCTGTATTTGATCAGCCCTGAGAGCTGTATCTTAGGCCTCACTGAGGTTTTAATATTCTGGAATCAGGACATTTGACTCCTGATGTGAGATGTCTGAGGACAGCTGATCCTGCTTTTTTAAAAGTACAGAAAATATCCCTGTGTTTCCCTCTTGGGAACTGACTCATTCAAGCCCAGGGTTCTAGTAACAGTGACTGCAGTAGCCACAAAGATTCGCTTTGCTTGGGGAAGGTCCCTGAAGGCCATCGTGTGTCAGTGGGTCGTTCAAGAGAGCATTCTTCCTGTGGTTCCTTTCTAGTCTGAACTGTGTTCTTCTTGCACAAAAATTGATTTAAAAAAGAATGGAGTGCGTGCTTTCTGTCATTTTGAAAATCAAGCCAAAAAAGTTGGTGTTTGCTTAATATGCAAAATTTGGAAACTTTTTTAAGGAGCAGAGGGATGATAGTGACAGGTGGTTCAGCCCTCCCCGCCTCCTCAAACCACTACTGAGGGCAGGGGTGAAGTGTAGGGGGATAGTCACACAGCTGTTGATATTTTTGAATAAGTGTTAGGCATCAATGACTGAGGCTCTTTCTGTGTCTTAATTTCTGCATAAACTAAATGTTTTAATTGTAATTTTTAAAGTAATGGGCTGAATATAAATGCTACTACTACTTAAAAATACCAAATGCCAGGCCCGGCGCCGCCATAGCCTAGTGGTTAAAGTCCTCACCTTGCACGTGCTGAGACCCCAGCAACCCCCTTCCCATCTAGCTCCCTGCTTGTGACCCTGAAAAGCATTTGAGGATGGCCCAAAGCCTTATGATCCTGCAACTGATTGGAAGACCAGGAAAAAGCTCCAGGTTCCTGGCTTTGGATCATTGCAGCTCTTTCCGTTGCAGCCACTTGGGAAGTGAACCAGTGGATGGAAGATCTTTCTATTTCTCCTTTCGTCTGTATATCTGTCTTTCCAATTAAAAAAAAAAAAAACTTCCAAAGTTTCATTCTGCTGGGAAATCCACTGGAGCAGCCTGAGGTCTGAGGTCTTATGCACAAACAGTGCCCAGGGCATCCCACAATAAGTGCCCAGGGCAGCACCCACAACTCAGGAGCCACCCACCCCTCCTGAGAGGCACACAGCCAGTGTGGTGCAATTCCATCTTCCTGGTACTCCCTCGGGGACAGGCCAGGCAGAGTCAGGGAGTTGGAAGCAAAGATGTACAGCAGGACGTAGCAGACTGCTCCCAGGGTTCTCTGTCTGATGTGGAGGGGTACTGTGTGTTTGGAACATGGAGCTCCCTTGCCAGTGTTGTGCAGGAAGGGCCTCCTGGGCGTTCAGGAATCCCTGAGAACTTGGGGCGTGTGAGCAGAAGCCCTGCTGTGATCTCCACACCTCTCCAGCAGCAAGCTTTCAGCAGCTGGTTATCCCATGAGCAGTCTCCTGCCACATGTGTCGCGCCTGCCGTTTACCCACTCTGCTTACTCCCTTTGCAGCAGAGCTCTGCCCGTCTTCCTTTCTGGGTTCCCGTCTAACTGTTGCTCTGGTTTTCTTCCTTCCAGCCTAAGCGAGAGCTTTTTCATGGTGAAAGGAGCAGCGCTCTTCTTGCAACAGGGAAACAGCACACAAGGGCCGCGGAGTCTTCAGCACCCCCACAAGCATGCAGGTGATGGCTCAGAGGGGAGTCTCCTGACATTGGCATTTGGCGTCCGGTGAGAGCTTGCCTTGGTGGCGAGCACTTCCCCAGGTTTCCAAACTGGAGAAACACAGGAATGCAGGTGTAGGCAGACGCTTAGCTGTTCATTCCCTGAGCAGGCCTTGTGCCTGTTCCAGGTAGCTCTGAGGCCTGGGGTGGTCAGCAGCAAGGGTCCTAGCAGGATGTAAAGAACTCCTGAACTTGGTTCTCCCGACACTCTCAGGCAGTAAGTTGTAGTGTGATCTCCTAACGAAGGCACCAAAATGTGTGACTGGAATGTGTTGTCCCCTTGTAAATAAGCACCTGCAGTGTGACACACCTGGACCAGAGAAGCTGCCATTGCTCTGAACAATCAAAAACGTCTCATTTGGGGAATTTCCTTTCAGAGCCTTTGGCTCGCTCTCAGGCTTTCCCGGGATATGCAGGCTTTGTCCCAGTGAGTTTGGTGTAGGGAGGTAGACAGAATGGATGGAATAGGGATCAAACTGTATATTAACTTAGGTCTGAAAGCAAGCATGTCAAGAAACGCCCCCAGAGGAACAGGGCTGCGGGCTTAGCTGAGTGCGCTCTGAAACAGAAGGTGCCTGGGAGAGAGGAATGGTAGGGCCTGCAGCCTATGGACCTTTGTCACAGGGCACAGCCTCTCTGTTCAGTCCATGGACGAGCACTGTAGCTTCTAGCACCTGGAAGCTGGGAAGGCCTGGGTCTTCTTGGGCAGCAGGCATAGCCAGCTCGCTCCTGGGGTTGCCTTCTCATCCCCTGTGATCGCTCCATGTGAAGAACTTCAAGTCCGCCAGCCCGTCTTAGAACCGAATGCTTAGGTTAGAATTTCATATCTTGCCTTTCAGGTCAGACCCCATGAGTCAGAATACTCACACAATGATACTTATAATCAAAGTGTGGGTCTGTTTTAAGCTAACAAAATGGGTGTCCTGCAAAAGAAGTAGGCAGGGGCCCAGTGAAATGAGTCACCTTGCAAGTGCCAGCATCCCATATGGGTGCCGGTTTGTGTCCCAGCTGCTCCACTTTCCATCTGGCTCCCTGCTTATGGCCTGGGAAAGTGACAGAGGATAGCCCAAAGCCTTGGGATCCTATACGTGCATGGGAAACCCAGAGGCTTCTGGCTCTTGGCTTCACGTCAGCTGAGCTCTGGCCATTGCAGCCATTTGAGGAATGAACCAGCAGATGAAAGATATTTCTCTCTGTCTTTCCTTCTCTCTGTAAATCTGCTTTTCCAATAAAAAAAAAAAAAACAATCTATTTAATTTTTTTTAAAGGAGGCAGTAGGGATTTTCACAAGAATATTCCCTTCTGAGCAGGGTAAACCTGGCTTCCGAGCCCAGCTCTGTGTGGCATGCTGAGCCTGTTTCCTTATCTGTGCAATGAAGCTCAAAGCCTGGGCCCTGAGATAAGGTGGAAATTAAACATGCACGTAACATCCCTGCTCTATCACCTTCATATTGGAAAGGTTTGAGGGTAATGTGCATTACCTTTTTTTTTTTTAAGATTTATTTTTATTTGAAAGGCAGATTTACACAGCGAGGAAAGACAGTGTCCAGAGCTGAGCCAATCCAAAGACGAGCCGTTTCCGCTACTTTCCCAGGCTGTAAACAGGGAGTTGGATCGGAAGTGGAGCAGATAGGACGTGAACCAGCACCCATAGGGGATGCGGATGCCACAGGTTGAGATTTAGCCTGCTATGCCACAGCTCCAGTCCCCTTCTTTTTCATTTTACTTGAAAGAGACAGATAAAGAGAGATCTTATATCCACTGATTTGTTCTTCATATGCCTGCAACAGCTATGGCTGGGCTAGGCCAAAACCAAGAGCCAGGAACTCAGTCTCCCTCATGGGAGACAGGGACCAAAGAACTTAAACCCTTGCCCTGCTGCTTCTCAGGGTGCACAGCAGCAGCAGAAATCAGGATTAAGGCAAAATAGCCTCGACTGGAACCAGGTGCTGATATGAAATGCTGGCGCCTGAAGTGGCTACTTACCAGTTGGACCAAATCCCATCCCTAACGTTATCTGTCAAGTCCACTTTCCCACCTAATTTTTGAAGTCCCTTCAAATACGGGTAGCTGTAATTATTACTACAAGGACTTCTAGTGTAATAAAGCCATAAGCTGATCCTTCATTTTTTAATTTGCTCATGGTTCTGCCCAGTTATGAATTGAGTCAACGGCCATGTCCTTAACTCTCACTTCAGTGTAAATCGTCCTCTTCGATTTCAAGAGTGCCTTCCTACCAAGCCTGAGCTTAGAGAAGTCAGTGCAAAATACACCCACGCCGAGCTGGGTCTTGCCGCTCTTGAGTGCCCACTTGGATGGGCTGGTGGGCCCTGCCGCCTCAGGGTCCAGATGTGCCTGAGTGACTGTCAGAGCAGGGTCTGGGTTTGTGTCACTGGGGACAGCCCCCTGAAAGGAGCGTCTCTGTGTGCAAAGTGGCCCTTTCATGACGCTCTCTAACAGGTGGGAGATTGGGTTTGCTTTCCTCTGTGAAGTTGTGACTTATGTGGAAAGCAGGAGGGGTGGGAGAATGAGCAGCCTGCCTGGAGCAGTGATGGGGTCTTAGGGTGGCCTTGGTGACCAACAGGGGAGTGCTGCATGTGGAGAGAAAAGGGACTGGGAGCTCCAGGCTCTCCCTCAGTGTGAACACAGTCCGGCAGGAAGGCCGTCATCTGCCAGTCTGGAATCCAGAATATTCTCAAGTCCAATCTCAATGCAGCTGAGTCCACAAGCGGACACTGACACACCCTGAGACCTTGTTGCCTGCACAGAATTTTTTTTTTAAAAAAAACTGCACAAAATGCCCCTCAGCCTTGCTATGTACAATATCTATGAAACCAATTTGGTGTTTTTATCTGCCCCCCTCCCCCGCCCCACCAATTCACTAGGGGTCTCATACATGTAAGTACAGACATCCCCAAAATCCGAAACTTCTGCTCCCAAGAGTTCCAGCCGGGGGCTGGTGAACCTGCAGGCCAGCCTTACCCTGCGGGGCATGTTCCCACCACCTGTGTTCCTTTGCTCCCCTTGCTTTTCACATGTTACCGTGTTGTGGAAGAACAGCTCAGGTGAGATCCACCCTCCTGTCGGAGACACAGAGAACAGTCTGAACGCCTGTGACTGTCGTTGTGCCTTACAGTGAAAAAGATGTTTCAGCAAAACGAACGAATGCAGTGTTTCCTCTTCAGGCATTCGTGTCGTTCTGCAGCATCGGTCCTTCTTGTTATGATTGGTGGGGCGCTTCTCTGCGCAGAGATAACTGTTTCTCGGGGTGTTGCGCAGAGGTTGAGTCGATGCAGGTTTTCCATGAGTTACTTGCCTGTTCCTTCCAAAGCAGCTTCTTTATAAAGGAAGCTGTTCTTCAGGTGGGAAGCCGTGCAGACCTGTGTGTGTGCACACTGGAGGAAGTGGCCTTCTACTCACACATATGGCCCAGCATCACAGCCCTGCAACAGTGAACAGCTTCCACTCAACTAGACTCTTTTACTTTAACATTTGTTCATTTGAAAGCCAGAGAGAGAGAGAGCGCACGATAGCAATTTTCCACCCTCCCTATATTCTACCCCCCAAACCCCTCATGGGCTACAATGATCAGGGTTGGGTCAGACAAAAGCCAGGAGCCAGGAATTCCATCCTGGTCCCCATTTGGTTGGCAGGAACCCAAGTACCTGGACCATCATCTACTGCTTCCCAGGTGCATTATCAAGGAACAGGATTGGAAGTGGGGCAAGCAGGATTTGAACTGTTATACCTAAGGGATGCCGGCCTTGAAAGCAGTAGCTTAACCCAGTATGCTGGCTGCTTGGCCAGATTTTTAAGGGCTGTCCTCACCCCAGCTCACAGTCACCTGTTCTTTTCAATAACACAGGAGGAGGGAAAAAAAGGGTGTGTGTCCCTCAGTTAGCAGGGAAGGAGAAGACAGAGCTAGGTGCTGACAGCCTTGCTTCTCTGGGCACCCAGCCTGCAGCTGCTATCTGTAGTTTCAGTTCAGCATTTGCACCCCCTTTCTCCTCACTCCACCACCCCCAGTTACAGAAGCAGAGCCTCTCATAGAAAACACACAAGCTTCAAGAGGAGAAGCGACTTCTCCAAGTGACTCCTTAACAGATGCCTTCCTCAGCCGTGGCCCTCATTTCTGCTGCCACCTCACCAAGTCCTGCTAGCTTGAGTGTACTCAGTTCCCCTCTAGGTTTGTCCACCTTTTCCAAATTTTGAAATAAAACACTGGTGGTGGGGAGGGGAGCCATCATGCAAGTACAGAAAATAAGAGTGGTGCCCCACCGTGTGACAGAATGTGGCTGTCTGCCCTCGGCAGAGGGTTCTCAGGAGAAGGGACACTGCATCTTTTTAAGGTGCCCGTGGGGTGTGTGGAGGGGATATTTTGACCTCTAAGTCGTCACCAAGGCCCACAGAGCAGTGTCTCCAAGGTTTCTTCCTAGAAAGTCAGCGGCTGGCCTTTTAAAACTCTGTTCATTGGTCCAGCAGGTGACCTGCCCCAGCACCTGCAGGTAATGATCAACCTGCTGCGTTGTGAAGACAGAATCAAGCTGGTAAGAAGAGACAAGAGTGGTGGGGTTATATTTCATCTCATTTCTTAAAGATTTAGTTCTGTATTTGAAAGAATGATAGGGAGAGAGAGAAATTCCATTCCCTGGTTCACTCCCCAGGTGCCCACCCCAGCAAGGGCTGAGCCGGGCCAGAGCCAGTAGCCAAGAACTCCATCTTGGTTTCACACACAGGTAATAGAAACCCAACACTTGGGCCAACATGTGCTTCCTCTAAGGTTCAGTAGCAGGAAGGTGGATGGGTGTCTCAGGATAGCTAGAACTTAACCAGGTGCTCGCATATCAGATGCAGGGTTCGCAAGCAGTGGTTAAACCACTGTCTCCCCATGCCTGCTCCCAAGTGCCAAGCTTTAATGTTTAACTCTGACTGCCAGTGGAGAGTCCTCAATGAATGACAGGGAGAAAGCTTTCCTCCCCAGTGGCTGGCAAGCATCCAAGCTGGACTGGCTCCAGAGGGCCCAAGGCGGGCAGTACCTGTGCTGACAGCCTCCTGCTCCCTGCAGGCCTCGTTGGTTCACGCATTTTGGGTGTTTCCTGCAAGCCAGGCTCTGTCCCCGGCACTAGGAATGCAAACATGACCTGGCACCTGTTTTTATGTTCACAGAAGGGAGAGCTAGAAAATGAGCTTCCTTGGTCTTGGCTTGACCTGGGGGAGGGAGGCCACAGCGGGGAAGGCAGAGCCCTGAATGTGTCCCTTCCCACCGCAGGCTGTGCGCCTGGAGAGCGCCTGGACGGACCGCGTGAGGTACATGGTGGTGGTGTACAGCAACGGGCGGCAGGACACCGAGGAGAACATCCTACTGGGAGTGGACTTCTCCAGTAAGGAGAGGTGAGTCTGCAGTGTCCCCAGCATCCTTGATGCATCAGAAGTAGTAGGGGGAATCAAAACCTCTGACAGCTCAGAGACCATGTGAGGGCTGAAAAATCACACCTAGCTTAGAGGGTTAACCCTAGGTGCCAAGGAAAGGGCAGGAGTGCCTCCCAGAGGAGGCAGCCTCTGGGGTCAGCGCCCAAAGAGACAGGCCCTCGAGGAAGTATGTATCCAGGAGGCCTGTGTGTCCACACCAGCTGCCGCAGTGAGCTCCCAGCCACTCCCAGGAATTTCGCGGTAAGTCTTCAGTCTGAGGCTTAAAGAAAGGCTTGGGATTTCCCAGCAGCTGGAGGTCAAGTTGGCTCTGTCATAGACACATTGCGTGCTATGCCAAAGCAGAGGTTAATAGTTCACCCTGTGCTTCCAATGAACAAGTGCATGTGAGGCCACTGTACTGCCTGGATTTGCCCAACCATGCAGGTGGATTCCTAGATCACCGCCTGTTAATCACCTTGCTCGTGAAGCGCATCCCTCATTTGTGTTCACCTATGGCCGAGGCAATGGTCTGGACCCAGGCAAAGCACAAAAGCAAAAGCACAAAGCTTTTTGGTACCCAAAGCTCTTGGCCCCAGAGAGCTCACAAATCGAGCACAGAAGACAGCCAGCCACACCCAGATACGAGGGGAGAGGCTCGGGGTTGCATGAGAAAGCAGGAGAGGGGAGGCAGTGCCCAGGTCCCTCCGCATACAGTGTATGCGCTCTCACCTTCCCCACAGTACCCTGGTTTTGGTTTTCCCTAGATCCTGGGTCCCCTGCCTCCTCTGCATTCTCTGCCCTCTGCCTGGGGTCTCCTGCCTGTTGATGCCTACCCCACAGCCACTGTTACTCACCTGTGACCAGAGGAACACCAGTGGGGACTGATGGCAGCAGAAACTGAGGAACTTTTAGCACTGGAGCTGGTGCAGCCACCCTCCTGCGCGGGCACTGGCTGGGTGCTGGGAGCTGGCGTTCTGCAGCTCCCACACTGCCAGGATGCCAGGCTCTCATGTCCTCCCCTGGCATGAAAACAAAGCCCTGCTCCTCACCATTGAAGCCTCTGCCTGCCGGGGGCACGAGATGCTTGTTTTCCTAAATTGCTGCTGTGAGCTTTGGTTTCCCTCAGTCTAGAGAAAGAGAGGAGAGCATTGTGTCCACAGGGCGGCTTCCTTGGGTTCCCAGTGTTGGAGAGATAGTGTAGTGCTGGGGTGATGGGCAGCCACCCCAGGCTCACCCAGAGCTGTATGCACCCTAGGGTGATGGACAGCTGCCCCCCCCAGACCCACATGGGGCCATGCGTGTCCTGGGGTGAGGGACAGCCACTTCCCCTACCCATTCACCCCTTGCCCCGTGCCGCAGGCTCACACAGAGCTCTGTGTACCTGTACTGCTGCCCAGGAGACCAGAGCAATGCCCCCAGTGGCTTCTAGTGTTGGTTAATTGTTTACTTTGGATTCAGGAACATTTTCAGTGCTGTGAGAATAAACTGCCATCTGCAGTGACACCAGTTTGGCATCTGCAGTGGACTCTGGGGACAGCTCTGGCTCCTACCTGCTTTCCCAGGTCCCCCCGATGTCTTTGGTCAGCGCCATCCGGGCCCCAGGGACTTGGAATTTGCCTTCTCCTAGAGTGGCTCACAATCATCCTCCCGCTAAAAAGATGGCAGTTTCCCTAACCACACCCACACACCCCTCCACCCTAGTTTCCTGCCTAGAACCCACGGCCCCTTCCTCACTATAGAGATCCAGGACTCCTGGAGACTCGCGGGGATACCAGCTGCGGGCACTCGGGGACTCGGCGAGCTTGTCACTGTGACGTGATGCCCGGCCTGTGCCTCTGGCTGTGTCCTCCCCCAGGTGAGGGAGGTCCTAGTGCTGCTGCTGGGAATTCCACCACCCCACAACTTCCCAGGCCGTACTCCTGCTAAGCTTTCTGCCCCTGATGTTCAGGCTCCTAAGGCACCCCTTCATGGCTTGGACAGCTTGGTCAGGCTGTGTCGGTCCCGGAAGCCCATCCAGAGTGACAGGGCTGGCCACAGTGGCCCCTGGGGACTCCGCTCCCCCCCCCCCCGGCTTTACTCTACTTAAACCCGAATGACTCAGCCCCCTTCCCTACAGACATGTGCAGGCAAGTCACATGTGCAGGAAAAAACAAAATTAAGAGCTCAGGGTTTTTTTTTTTTTTTTAAGATTTATTTATTTTTATTGGAATGTCAGATACACAGAGAGGAGGAGAGACAGAAAGATCTTCCATTTGATGATTCATTCCCCAAGCGGCCACAACGGCTAGAGCTGAGCCAGTCCAAGGCCAGGAGCTCGGAGCCTATTCCGGGTCTTCCGCGCAGGTGCAGGATCCCAAGGCTTTGGGCCGTCCTCAACTGCTTTCCCAGGCCACAAGCAGGAAGCTGGATAGGAAGCAGGGCCGCCAGGATTAGAACTGGCACCCATATGGGATCCCGGCGCGTACAAGGCAAGGACTTTCCACTAGGCGACTGTACTGGGCCCAAAACTGTTTCTTTTGGTGCAAACTAATTTTTAAATCATTCTAGTTTTTTTTTTTTTTTCTGTGCATGTTTTGAAGACCCTCACCCCTTTCCTTCCATTCCAAAGATTTCAAAAAAATTTTTTGCACCAAAGTAAGCTTGGCTTTTGTGAAATAGTTTTGGAACTTCCCATGGACTGACTCAGGCACGCAAGATGGCCTGTGCTATGGAGGAGCCGGCACCCCTCCCGCACAGATGCCCTTTGCTGCACCCCCCTGGCAACAACCAGGCTGGCCCTGACCCAGCCACAGAGACTATGTTGAGCCATTCTCAAGTACCTGAGGAATGTTCATTACAAACTGAGGAGACTGACTGATCAAGCTGTGCCTGCCCTCTCCACATCGTTCCATGGTGCCAGCCTCTGCAGTCAGTATCATTGTGCCGTGAGACTCAGCAAAGCAAAACCCACTTGAGCTGGTCTGGCCAATAGCGGCTGCACATGATGTGCCCCCGCAGAAGCCTGGGCCTGCCCTCCAGGGGCAGTGCAGTCACTCTTCCTGCCCTTGTCCAGGGCAGCGAGGCTGAACATGGCTACTACCCTGGGCCCTGTCTTCTGGGTGTGGCCGGACTCCCCGCAGCAGAGCTGCAGGCAGCAGCAGAAGAGTTCATGGTCACTGCTTGCTCCTTTGAGTGTCCATGGAGTGGCATCCAGACCAATGACTTCACCTTGCAGGACCATCCCAGTTCTGTGTCCCCTAGAAGTGAGCAGCAAGTGGCCCCTAATCAGGCAGGTGAGGAACTCCTCCCAGATCCAGTCTTAGCAGCTCATCCTGGGTCAGAGGCAGCTCCCCTCTCAGCTGGAAGGGCAGGGAGGACCAAATGTGGCCACAGGCCAACGCTGACCACAGATGTCTTCTCTCCTCCCCACATAGCAAAAGTTGCACCATCGGGATGGTTCTGCGACTATGGAGTGACACGAAAATCCACCTGGATGGAGATGGGTAAGGGATGCAAGGATCCTTTCCCTGCAGGGTTTTTAGTTTGCTTTTGAAATGACTCGCTTGCTCTCTGGCTTTCCTTCATTCCAAGATGTACATATGTATTCCAAAATCGGAGTTACAGAGAAAGAATAGGAAACAGAGAAAGATCTTCCCATCTGCTGGGTCACTCTCCAGGTGCCTGAACTGGGCAAGACTGAGGCAGGATCTCCATCCGATCTCCCACATGGATGGCAGGGGTCCATCATTCACTCCTTTTCCAAAGTCATTAACAGGGTACTAGGCTAGAAGCAGAGTAACCAGAACTTAAACCAGCACCAGTGCAGGATGCCGGTGTCACACATGGTAGCTCAATGCACTGCACCACAGAACCAGCCTTTTGCTGCAGGTTTTGTTTTTAAGATTTATTTATTTTTATTTGAAAGGCAGATTTTGCACAGAGAGGAAAGACAAATCTTCCATCTGCTGGTTTACTCTGTAAATGGCCACAACAGCCAGAGTTGAACCAATCTGAAGCCAGGAGCTAGAAGCTTTTTCTGGGTCTCCCATGTGAGTGCAGGGTCCCAAGGCTTAGGCCCATCCTCCACTACTTTCCCAGGCAATAAGCAGTTGCTGCATTGGCAATGGAACAGCTGGGACTCTAAACAGTACCTGTATGAGATGCTGGTGCCACAGATGGAAGATTAGCCTACTCTGCCACTGTGCCAGCCCCTTGCTGTGGGTTTTTCTTTGTTTTTTGTTGTTGTTGTTGTTTGTTTGTTTGTTTTTTCTTTTTTAGATTTATTTATTTGTATTGGAAAGGCTGATACTACAGGGAGAAAGACAGAAAGATCTCCCATCTGCTTGTTCACTCCCAAACTGGCTGCACCAGAGCTGTGTTGATCAGAAGCCAGGAACTTCTTCCAGGTCTCCCATGTGGGTGCTTTCCCAGGCTACAAGCAGGGAGCCGGATGGGAAGTGTAGCAGAAGGAACATGAACCACTGCCAATATACAAGGCTGGTCCTTGCAGGTGGAGAATTTAGTTGAGCTGCTGTGCCGGCCCCGGTCGGGGTCAGGGTTAGGGTTAGAGTTAGCGTTAGGTTTAGGGTCAGGGTTAGCGTTAGATTTAGGATCAGGGTCTCTAAGCGTAAGTTGGCTTGACCTCCTAGAAAGATCATTGGCAGCAGACTCATGATTTGACCCATCACTTCTGTCAAGGAGGATGCTTGCCCTGCGGTGAGCCACCCAGGCGTTCTGTGACACAGTTCAGGTCACGAAAGGTCTGGAGGCATCTTACAGGGGATGGTCAGGTGCAGCAGCAAGCCAACATCCCTCCGTGTGTTTACCCTGACTCCTGGTGTGAGGACTGACATGGGGCTGTTCCCACAGGGGCTGCCATTCCTGGGCAGTGTCAGGGCAGCATATGACATGAGTCCCACCATGGGGTCACAGAGGCAGACTGATCCCCTTAGCCAGGGCAGGTGGGTGGAAGCTGGAAAGCTGTCTAGGCTACACATGTGTGCATCCAAGGGATGCACATGGGGACTATAGCTGGACCCAAAGCAACTAAAGTACATTGTCCCCACTCCAGGACTTTGGGCAGGGCCAAGCCCCATGGCCTCACAAAGCAAACTGCAAGGGGAAAAGAATAGTTAGTTGGGTGTGTTGATGTGGGGGCTTCTGGGCTGCTTTCCTTGCTGTCTGCTACCATGTCTTCATGCAGTTGGGGTAAACTGGATTGGGTGTGGGGACAGTGGTGGAAACGTGCTGAAGATGTGGGCAGCTGGTGGCCTTCCCTCCCACTCTGCTGGGACTTTCATATCTGGGCAGCCCTCGTGCTGCTGGGTCAGGGACAAGCATCTGCCTTGAGCTCGTGCACCCCAAGTCTCCATCCAGTGGTTCGGTTTCTCACTCTGTGTCTTGCGTCCTCAGCGGCTTCAGTGTGAGCACGGCGGGGAGGATGCACATCTTCAAGCCTGTGTCTGTCCAGGCCATGTGGTGAGTACCACCCCCGGGGCCTGTGCCCTCCTGGGAACCCCCTCCTGTTGACAGCACCCGGGGACAAAGCTCGTGCTACCCGGCAGCTCCATTAGGCACATGCACTTTTGCGCAGCTGCTGTGTCTAGCTTCTCTGCCTTAGCTTGATGTTTCTGGGCCCAGGCACACTGTCACAGGGCTCCAAATGCCCTTCTTCCTTCCAGGCAGAGCTGCCTCCCTCCCCTCCCCCAACACCATGTTTACCTGTTCGTTCCCAGGCATGCTTGTGTAGCTGCCACCTGTGGGCTACCATGAGGAAGGCCTCTCCACACATTCCAGGACAAGGGACTCTTTCAAGTCCCTGCTTTCAGTTCTTTGGGGTACATACAGGAAGTGAAGTTGCACGATCCTGGAGTAATTCTGTGTCTAACTTCTGTTTTAATGTTTGTGTGTTTATTTACTTTTCCATCTCCTTGAAAAGCAGAAAGTCATAGAGAGATCTTCCACCAATTGTTTCATTCCCCCACATACTTGCAACAGCCAGGACTTGGGCCAGGCCGAATCCACAAGCCAGGAACTCCATCCGGGTCTTCCACATAAGTGGCAGGAACCCAACTACTTGTGCCATCATTTGTTGCAGTCCCAGGAGTGTTCACAGGAAACTGGGTCAGAAGTGGAGCAGCCAGAGCTCAAACCAAGCACTCTGATATAGGATGCTGCCATCGCAAGCAGGGGCCCAACCTGCAGCCCCTCAGCACCATCCCCTGTGCAAACTTCTCCCAGGGACTGTGCCATCCTCCACTCCTACCCAGCAAAGCGTGGCGCCCCAATGTCCGTATCCTTGTCTCTCCTGACAGTGGCACACGCAGTGGATGTGAAATGGGATGTCCTTGTGGGTTTGGTGTTTATTTCCCTGGTGACTCCCCACAAAGTCAAGGATCCCCACGGGATTAGCCATTGAACTGTTGACCTTAGAGGAGTGTCCTGGTGCTTGTTTCATTGTTGAAGGTACATTTTCCCATATCTGCCATTCCTGCTGACAAAATGTCAACTCCCACACCCATTCACTTACTGTGCTTGTACACAGTAGACACTCAGTCAGCTCCGTGAAGGGCACATCCCTCTGCTGGGCGTGGAGCACTTGGAGCATCAAAACGAGCCCCATTCTGTCTTGAGGGGAAGGTTAAAGTCTGTTGAGGATGCATACTGTGGACAAGGGCCCAGTGACGGGGACTCCTGGGTGTTAGCTGTAGGACACTTAGCCATGGTATCCCCTGGGCACTTGGCTTCTGTGACCATGGGTGAAGGCCACGTTGGGTGAGTCCCCCCCGCAGCTTCTCTGCACGGGGCACATGTTGGGAGCATCTGCCTCCCTGGAAGGCTCTGCAAGTCTCTTGCGCAGCACATTCGGCACAGCAGTCTCTCTCAGTTTGGGAGAAACTTCAGCAGAGAGCACCTGATGGGAGAGCTTCAGCCTGACTCTCCGATGTAATCAGGACTCTCTCCAGGCCGGGGAAGACGAATCACACAAACCTCTGCCATGTGCACCCCCACCCCACCAGCCTTGGGTAGCGCTGGTCTCACTTTTGCCCCCTCGCTCACTGCATGCTGCAGTCAGTGCAGCCTCATTTGGGAATACAATGAAGTCATCATTGTGGACAGTGAGCTGGTTCATGCCCCAGATGTCACCATGTCCCTGGACAAGCTCTTAACCTCTCTCTCTATAGGCAGGCTTTAAAAAAAAAAAAAAAAGGCCCATCTCTCCTTTTTTTTTCCCCCCAAAACTTCAGAACCAGAACTAAAATAGCACACATACAGCTTGAGTTTGTTCCCTCTACCAGCCCAGGGATAGAATACGCCTGCACACTTTGGGATAGGGGTCCAGAGTGCAATATTTTTGTTTTGTTGTTGAACTGTATGATAAAGTCCTCCTGCCCAAGCCTTTACTCAACCTCCTTCCCAGGCCCTTAACTCACTGCACTCCCCATAGCCAGCATTCCCATAAGCAGGTGACTCCATACAACTACACAATGGTGCCTTTCTGGTGTCTTTCTGCCTCCCCAAATCTCTTCTTTTGTTAGCTTCTGTATAAAGCTATTTTATCTCCTTAAAGGTAGAGTGAAAGGAAGAGAAAGATATCCTTCCATCCACTGATTCCCTCCCCTTAGCCCGCAGCCAGAGAACTCCAAGTCTCTCACGCAGGAGGCTAGGGCCCAGGCCCTTGAGCGATGACCTGCTGCTTCCCAGGATGGATCAGCAGTGTAATCAAGGTCCACACCAGCATTTTGACAGTGATGAGTGTCCTAACTCGTGGCTTATCCCACTGTGGCACAGTGCCTGCCCTCTTTGAGAACTGTGAGAACTGATTTTCCCAAGAAATCTCAACATCTGAGCTTTGTGCAATGACTCAGTTGGCTAAATCCTCACCTTGCAAGTCCCCTACGGGCACCAATTTGTGTTCCGGCAGCTCCACTTCCCATTCAGCTCCCAGCTTGTGGCCTGGCAAAGCAGTTGAGGATGACCCAAAGCCTTAGGTCCCTGCACCAGCATGGGAGACCCGGAAGAGGTTCCTGGCTCCTGGCTTCAGATTGGCATGGCTCTGGCTGTTGCAGCCATTTGGGGAGTAAACCGGTGAATGGGAGATCTTTCTCTCTGTCTCTCCTTCTCTCCATAAATATGATCTGCCTTTACAATAAAAATAAATAAAATCGCAAAGGGAGAAATCTTAGTATCTAAGCTGCTAGTGAGGCAACAGCTCCACATGCAGTCAAACATCTCTGCGTCTCACCAGAAACCTTCCCCGCCCACTGCTAAACTTAGGCGTGGGTCTCCTGTTCAAAGTCACTGTGGCTCCAGAAGTCCGTGTTAATTCTTGTAGAGCTAATTGATAAGCTGTTGCATAACACATGAACCAGCATGATGGAGAAATTTTGAGGTTTGATTTTATAGGGGATTTTGTTGGTAGAGGTAGGTTTTAGTTATATTTTTGCATTGTTAATTTTTCCCCCAGATGTTCTCTGCTCTCCTGGGCTCAGTTAATACAAACAAAGGAGCTTCAGAAAGGTCACAGAAATAGAATTCTAAGATGCAGTTTAATTTTGGTGCCAAAAATTTTTTTGAAAACTCTGCAGTTTTTCCCTACTGCACATTTTCTGTGACCTTTTTTGAAGGAATGAATTTCAATTTTTTTTAATCAAAATAGGCTTATCTATGAGTTTAATTTCCCACAGACTTTTGAAGCCCTCTAGTTCATACGCAGACTGTTAGCTCTGTAGCCTGGTAGCTGTGAGCCTCAGGCGCCTGCATCCCTCTACCCCCCATTCCACCCCCACTTTTCCCCCTTCATACGTGGACTCCAAGCCCCAAGTCCTGCGTGAGCTGCCCTGACCCCAGCCCGCCTACAGCCCTTTGGCACAGGAGAAAACTCTGTGCAGCTGATGCCTTCCCAGACCTGACCCTGTCCCCTCGTCACGCCAGGTCAGCCCTGCAGGTGCTACACAAGGCCTGTGAAGTGGCACGAAGGCACAACTACTTCCCGGGGGGCGTGGCCCTCATCTGGGCCACCTACTACGAGAGCTGCATCGGCTCCGAGCAGAGCTGCATCAACGAGTGGAACGCCATGCAGGACCTCGAGTCCACCCGGCCCGACTCCCCAGCCCTGTTTGTGGACAAGTAAGTATGGAAACCCACTACCCCTGATACTGCTGAGGGCCTCGCCCTGAGCCTATGCCGGGGTGGGGTTGGTCCTGCCACCCCTGAAGGCAAGGATGGTGCCCCGAGCCCCTGGGCCAAGTTACTGGCTGGGTGACACAAGCTCTCCCCACGCCCCCAAACAATTAAAGATAGATTAGGTGACCGTGTTTCTCGTGAGTCTACAGCTCATTCTCCCCCAGGTTCCTGGAAGAGTGCACAACCCCCCGCACAAGGATCCTGCAGAAAATTCATGGAAAAAAAAAAAAAAAACGGAATAAAGAGGAGTTTATTTTGGCGCAAAAATGTTTTGGAATCCGTGCATAATTATTTCATGATACACATTTCCCATGACCTTTTCAAGACCCTCCCCACATAGGCACAAATTTCAAAATCTTTTGCCCTAAAGTAAACTCTTATTTCCACGAACTTTCTGAAGTCCCTGGGATTTGACCCACTCCTGGCTGGTGCGCTGCCGCCTGGCCTGGTTCTTTGGGTTGCTCAAGGCTTTGGAAGTCCAAAGCTGCTGGAAACATTGTGGATATGCTCTCCACTTAAGTAGATCCCTGAGCAGCAGCCAAGGGGCTACTCATGGCCCAGGGCGCACAGGCACCAGCAGTGCCGATGCGTGCCGAGACCGTGCTCAACAGAGTACAGTTGGAGAGGGAAGCTGTTCTCTTTCATTCAGGACTCCCTTTTCCCTAAAGTATTCTGTTCCTCAGGAACACTGTGTTTTTTATTGGGGCCAGCTTTGTAGTGCTTAAGACTTGCATCTTCACCCTTGGAAAAGCCCGCATTCTATCACACTGATGTGTAGTCAGACTTAACAGCCCTACCAGCTGCTCCACTTCTGATCCAGCTGCCTGCTAATGCTCCCAGGAAAGCAGCAGAGGATGGCCCAAGTGCTTAGGCCTCTGTACCTGTGTGGAAGACCTTGAAAGTAGCTCCTGGCTCATGACTTAGCTCGGTCCTAGCTGTTGTAGTCATTCGGGGAGAGGAGATATCTTTCTGTCATGTCAACCTTTCAAATAAATATATTTTAAAAATTTTTTTATTTATTTGAAAGGTAGAAAAAAACAAAGAACTTCCATCTGCTGGCTTACTCCCCAAAGGCCTGCAATAGTGATTGGTGGGTCAGGTCAAAACCGGGAACACAGAACTCAACCCAGGTCTGCCACCTGGGTGGCAGTGACCCAAGCACTTGAACCATCACCTGACACTTTCCGGAGGACGTGTCAGCAAAAAGCTGAAATTAGAAGCAGAGCCCGGTGATAGCTTAGCGGCTAAATCCTCACCTTGCTAAGTGTCCCAGCTGCTCCACTTCTCATCCAGCTCCCTGCTTGTTGCTTGGGAAAGCAGTGGAGGATGGCCCAAAGCTTTGGGACCTGCATCCATGTGGGAAACCCAGGAGGCTCCAGGCTCCTGGCTTTGGATTGGCTCAACACTGGTTGTTGTGGCCCACTTGGGGGGTAAGCCAATGGATGGAGGATCTTTCTCTGTGTTTCTTCTCTCTGTAAATCTGCTTTTTCAATTAAATAAATTTTTTAAAAAATTAAAAAGCAGATCTAGGGCTCAAACCCAGGCTATGGGAATGGGATATGGGGTGTGGATGTTTATCCTCCAAACCAGACTCCTGGACCTGGGAGGGTGCAGAGGGAGCGATAGAATGGCTGCATGAGGCCTCAGTGGAGTCACCAAAGATATAGGGAGAGTGTCTTTGGGGTGTGCGGGGTCACCATGAGAAAGGAGGATTGTCCCCATGCCAGTGGCCCAGGAGTAAAGCAAGGCTGATACGCAGGCTTTTCAGGGGAATCCTCAGATTCTGATTCTGTGGGAGGAGAAGGGGCTGGGCAGGCCCAGGTCATGGCACAGCCTCCTGCCCAGGTATGTTAGGCAGAGAGCCCATCGGTATGAAGATGTCAGCCTGAGGAGCCCTGGCATCCCACCTTGCGTGTCCTGCCACGCTCCATAGTGTCCTGCTTCTACTCCATAGTGCATCCTAACATGCTGTCCCCACAGCTCCAAAGCCTGCGAAAATCCTAGCACTGGAGCTGGTTTTCCCATCTTTATCCCCAGACTGCACACACTCCATGGTGGGCTCCACTGCCTAACAGAGCGGAGCCCCATCATCAGAACCCAGGGACATCCGGAGTTCCTACGACTTCCGGCCTTGGGGTCCTGGTCATTTTGCACTTTCCTATCTGTCATTTCTTTCCAGGCCAACTGAAGGAGAAAGGACTGAGCGCCTCATCAAAGCCAAACTTCGAAGTATCATGATGAGCCAGGATCTAGAAAATGTGACCTCCAAAGAGGTAAGGGAGCCCCTCCCTTCCGAGCAGGCCAGGGTGCAGCAGGAGCCAAGCCCACCGACCTCTGCTGCAGCAGCAGAGGGGCTTGGCAGGAGGGACCCAGGCCTTCGAGTCAGCCTCGTGTGTGAGTCTAGGGAAATGGTGGTGTTTTGTTTTGTTTTGTTTTGTTTTGTTTTTAGTTAAAAGGCAGAGTGGGTAGAGAGACAGAACACGAATCTTCCATCCCCTGATTCCTTCCCTAAATGACTTCAGCAGCTGGGGCTGGGCCCAAGTGTTTGGACCATCCATCCTCTGCTGCCTTCTCAGGCACCCTCCCAGGGAGCTGGCTGAGAAGCAGAGCAGCTGGGACTTCAACTGGTACCCTTTGGGATGCTGGCCTCCCAGGTGGGTTCCTTAAACTAGATGACTTCAGTGAGATTTCCAGAAACTCCTTAGATGACACCAGGGAGTAATTTCCTGTTCACACCTGCTCCCACCTCTCATCCCATGTTATACTGGGTTTTATGTAAGAGACAACAAATATCCTTGCTTGGGATTCTAGTTGAGCCACAAGCTGCAATCCCACCTGACCCACCTTCCCTCTGCATTCCAGGTTTTCCATGATCACTTGTTTCCTGTTTAGTGTTACTTATTCTCAAAAAAAAAAAAAAAAAATACAGCAAGCAATAATAGTTTCCATTATTTAAGAGGTTGAAATTGTCCCTTTAGAGGCTGGTGTTGTGGCACAGAGGGATAAGCCGATGCCTCTGATAAGTCTGTCCTGTATCGGAGCACCAGTCTGAATCCTAGCTGCTCCACTTCCCTTCCTGCTGGGCCAGCTTCCACCTGGGCAAGCACCAAGTGCTGAGTCAAGTGTATTGGCCTGTGGAAGATCCAGAAAGAGTTCCTGACTCCCAGCATCCTTGTGGTCCAGCCCCAGCTACCACAACCATTCATCATGTGAACAGTGGATGGAAGATCTTTCCGTCTTTCTATCTCCATAACTGCCTTTCAAATAAATATACCAGTCTTTAAATGGGGAGGAAATTGACCTTTTTAAAAATTATATTACAGTTAGCCCTAGGCACTTGTGTATTTATCAAATCCAACCTAGCATGGATCAGACACTACATCTCTCTGGAATGTGTCCTAATCTGTCTATTGTCACCGTCCCCTATACAACACAGTTTAGTAGACAACTCAGAAACCATTTATGTGGTGCTGGGTGTCACGAGTCAGCTAGAAGTGATTGAAAGTTCATGGGAGGCTGTGAGAGGGTTCCAGGTGGACGCTGTGCCACCTCCCTTAAGGGACCTGGGCATCTGCCACTTTTGGTGTTCAGGGGTGGAGGGGTGGAGGTGCTCCTAGGATCAAACCCTTGAGGATACTGAGGGATGATCATGTCTCTTCATCAATTAATACCTCTTTTTAAAGATTTATTTATTTTTATTGGAAAGTCATGCAGAGAGGAAGAGAGACAGAGAAGAACATCTTCCATCTGCTGATGATTCACTCCCCAAGCAGCTGCAACAGCCAGAGCTGTGCCAATCCAAAGCCAGAATTCGGTCTCCCACATGGGTACAGGGTCCCAAGGCTTTGGGCCGTCCTCGACTGCTTTCCCAGGCCACAAGCACGGAGCTGGATGGGAAGTGAGGCCACCAGGATTAGAACTGGCGTCCATATGGGATCTTGGCCCATTCAAGGAGAGGACTTTAGCCACTAGGCTACCTACCACACCAGGTCCAATGAATACTTTTTTAAAACTAACTGACAGTGCCTTCCTCAAAAGATGTAAGAGTCTGTTAGAGTTGATGTTCAGCTGTGGACTCAGGAGACAAGGTTGCCTGGCAACCAGGGTCCCACAGTAATGAATGTCCTCCGGCCAGATTCACTGGGCAGGGGGGAAACTCACATTCCTGCCACCCACATGTGCAAACTGCATGTGCCCACGTGCATTGCCCCCCGTGAGATGGACAAAGGCAGCGAGCACTTCCTCTGAGTACAGCAGCAGTTGGTGCTGTGAGCTGAATGCTGTGAAGAGGGCAGCTGCTCTCTCTGATGGGTGACTTTTCCTAATCTCCCACCCTGCAGATCCGGAACGAATTAGAGAAGCAGATGAACTGTAACTTGAAAGAATTCAAGGAATTCATCGACAATGAGATGCTGCTTATCTTGGGACAGATGGACAAGCCCTCACTCATCTTTGACCATCTTTATCTCGTAAGGGGCATTGCCTGTGTTGGTATCTTGTTGGGGGAACATAACTCCGACTCTGCCTGTTTGACATTCAGGGTGAGTCAGAGAGGAAAAGCAGGCAGAGACACATCTGAGCTCCAAAGTGCCTGTCCCGGGTCTGGCAGGGACTGCTGTTCTCCAGCCCGCATCCCTCGGGTTTGCTCTCCAACCAGAAACTGGGGACATGGCTCCCCACTGAGCTGTGGGGAATTGTTGGAAGCTGTCTGGCACAGTCAGCCAGCAGGTATTTATAGCGGCTCACAGCCCCATGTCTTTTTCAGTCACTCCAACTGAAGTCCTGGCCACTCATTCCCAAATGCTTGTAGGCTGGAACACCAAGGAGAGCCTGATCATAAAGCACAGGCATCCCATGACATGACAACGACACAACGGGCAGTCAGGCCACCCATGGCTTTCCCTCCCAGAGCTCTCCTGCTTCCCCTGGGTCTCATTTCCCTGGACTGCTCGGGCTCTTTCTGCACACCTCTGACTGGTGCTGCAAGCATTGTCCTGCTGTGAATCTCCATAGAAGGCAACTGGCTAGTTTGCAGCGGGAGGAAGGGAGACCAGAGGGGAAGGCGTGTTACTAAAATTAGAGAGGAGGCCACAGGCTGGGGTAAGGCTCAGCACCCACAGGGCCCGGCTGCTGCTCCTGTGTCTCACCAGTCCTGTCCCTGGGAACAGATCTGCCTGCCTCTGCATTTCTGCACTGCGAGCCTCATGGGGTGACAGAGATGAGAATGACACAGAATGCATCGTTGGGTCGGAGGAGATCTTGCTTGCTGAGGATGCTAGACACATGGAATTGCTGCTCGAGGCAGTAGGATGGAGCCTTCCTGTCTGAAGGAAATGGTCAAGGATTTTCCCAGTGTTGTCATATCTATCTACGTACATACACACACGTAGTACATAGTGTACATGTGTGTTATGCAGGGTACTGCAAAAGCTTGAAGCCCATCGTAGGGCGCTCATGGCAAGCCTGTCTTTTTCATCCTTTGGAAATGCCCTGGCATGCATGCGTACAGCTTATCTGCTGTGCGGTGGTGGGAGGTGGGCACTATCCCTTCGTGGTGCTTTTCCTGGGCTTCCAGAAGCACCCCCTCCCACGTGTAAGTGATTAACTGTTTGTGGCCATGTGGATTCCAAGACCTGCTGTGTGGATGACACGCAGGGGACACCAGTGCTGATTGAATTCCTGGGGGAAGCAGAAGAAGAGGCCACATCCATCTCGCCTCTCTCTGCTGGGTGGTGGTCACAGCCTCAGCTCCTATTTTCTGCCTGGCTCTGAGCTCTAAATCACTTTCCCACAAGACGCACTGAAGGAATTTAATGTCTGTGCCCCTTGCTCAAATAATGAAGACCCAGGCAGCACCTGGCAGGGCCGGCACACGCAGACCCTGCCTCTTAGCGGCTCACGGGGAACCTACAGAGAGTTCTGCTCTTTGTCATCTACATTTCCTGAGAGCAGAATGACCAATTGTTCCTTTCCCTTTCTCTCTTTATTACCCCTCCCATGCTCTTTGAATACCGAATGATTTCTTCATTTGAAAGACAGAGTTAGAAAAGAGGGGAGCGGACAGAGATCTTCTATCAGCTGATTTACTCCCCCAAGTGGCCACTCCGACCAGGGCTGCGCAGGGCTGGAACTAGGAGGCTAAAACTCCATCCAGGTCTCTCACATAGTTGCCGGTGCCCAAGCACTCTGTAACTGCTTTCCCAAGGCCATTAGCAGGGGGCTGGATCAGAGTGGGGCAGGCAAGGAACCAACTGCTACTCCTGTGGGGTGCTGGTAGCTTAAGCTGCTGGGTCACTGCTAGGGCAAAGGGTTTGTTTTTTAATGATGCCATTTCAAAAAGAATTATACTAGCACATGTTGCTAGAAAGCATGGGACTGTAAGTGAGTGTGAAGAAAAAGAAGAAAACATCTCACTCCCCCCAAGTCCATAAGTAGACATTCTTCAAATGATGCTGTTTATTTTTCTATCCTCTATATTAAGATTTTTTTTTTAAGATTTTATTTTATTTTTTATTTTTATTGGAAAGGCGGATATACAGAGAGGAGAGACAGAGAGAAAGATCTTCCATCCGATGATTCACTCCCCAAGTGAGCGCAACGGGCCGATACTATGCCAATCCAAAGCCAGGAGCCTCTTCCAGGTCTCCCACGCAGGTGCAGGGTCCCAAAGCTTTGGGCCGTCCTCGACTGCTTTCCCGGGCCACAGGCAGGGAGCTGGAAGGGAAGCGGGGCTGCCGGGATTAGAACCGGCGCCCATATGGGATCCCAGGCGTGCAAGGCGAGGACCTTAACCACTTGCGCCACCGCGCCGGGGCCCTACATTAAGATTTATTTTTTTTTTTTAACTAGAAATGCAGATATACAGAGAGGAGGAGATAGAGGGAGAAAAATTTTCCATCTTCTGGTTCACTCACCAGGTGGCCACAACTGCTGGAGCTGATCCAATCCAAAGCCAAGAGCTTCTTCCTAGGCTTTAGGCTGTCCTTCACTGCTTTCCCAGGCCACAAGCAGAGAGCTGGATGGGAAGGGAAGTGGAGCAGCCGGGATACAAACCAGCACCTGTGTGGGATCCAAGCGCATGCAAGGCAAAGACTTTAGCCACTAGGCTGTCATGCTTGGCTTTTTGTATTTTGTTTTAAAACACATATAGCTTTATGGACCCAGCGTGACAGCCTAGTGACTGAAGTCCTCACCTTGCACATGCCGGGATCCCATATGAGCACCGGTTCTAATCCCAGCAGCTCCACTTTCTATCCAGCTCCCTACCCTTGGTCTGGGAAAGCAGTCAAGGACAGCCCAAAGCCTTGAGATGTTGCACCCTGTGTGGGAAACCCAGAAGAATCTCCAGGCTACCAGCTTCGGATCAGCTCTGCTCCAGCCATGGCAGCTGCTTGGGTAGTGAATCATCGGACGGAATATCTTTCTCTCTGTCTCTCATCCTCTCTGTATATCTGACTTTCCAATAAAATAAATGAATCTTCAAAACAAAACAAAACAAAACAAAAAAACCCAAACAGCTTCTTGAAAGGAGGGAAGGAAAAAGGGACGGAAGGAGGAAGGAAGGAAGAAAAGGATTCTACTATTTTTGTGTATGTAGTTTTGTACCCTACTTCTATTTATTTAAAAGACAGTTACAGAGCTCCTTTTGGCCCCCCTTCCCTCTTCCCCCTTTCCCTGTCCTGCTGGAATAAACCCCCTAAGATAAAAAAAAAAAAAAAAAAAAGACAGTTACAGAGAGATTTTCCATCTGTTGGTTCACTCTCAAATGACCGCAGTGGTGGGTTCTGGGCCAGGCTGAAGCCAGGAGCCTGGAACTCCATCTCATCTCTCACGTTGGTGGCAAGGGCCCAAGGACTTGGGCCAACTTCTGCTGCTTTCCCAGGTGTGTTAGCAGAGAGCTGGATCAGAAGTGAAGCAGCTGGGACTGGCACTCATGCAGGAATTCTTGTGTTCCAGGTGACAGCTTACTTTACTGCACCATGGTTCCAACCCTTAGCCTGCTTTCTTTTAACAGTTTTTTTTTCCCATTTAAATGCCATTTCCCCGGGCTGTCAGATATTCACCCAAAGGCCTATTTGTTTTAAAGGCTGCTTCTTTTACCTATTTCTCTCTGTCTAGCCTGAACTGTCTGTCAGCAGCCATGCACATTCTGATTGTTTCTCAAGATAGCTTTTGCTTTTTGTAAATGGAGCTACTGGGAAGCTCTGTGACATTATTAAAATGCTTGCCAGAAAAGCTGGACAAGTTCTGCTGTCATCAGTGGTATGTGCAAGTGCCCCTGAGGGGGAGGTGGCAGGGTGTCACATGTGGTGAGGTGACCCCACTGGGATCCCAGGCAAGAAAGCAGGAGAGGCGGGAGCAAGGGTTTCCTGGGCTTGCTCTTGGCACGTGGACAATGCTGAGAGCACCCTGCTGTCCTCCAAGGCCTTTCAGTCAGGGCTAGGGCAGACTCCTCCATCCCGGAAGCAGCTGTGCAGCTGGCTGGCATGTGACACTCATAGGGGTTTGTGTGATCTGTCCCCCAGGGTTCTGAATGGAATGCATCCAATCTGGAGGAACTGCAGGGTTCAGGGTGAGTCTGCGCCCCTCGTCTCCCTGTGTCCTTCTAGACAGCTCAGCAAGAGCGAGGCCAGAGGTCCTAATGGCCTACGCCCACCCAGGTCTCCGAAGTAACTGATGGGGAAGATTTGCATAACTAAACAGATGTGCTGTAAAGGGTGATGTCCTAAATAATTTACGACCTTCTAAATCATGCCCAAGTGGTGTGCTGTGGCTCAGTCTGGAGTTGCTGAGTCTCCACAGGCCATAGTGCCGATCAACAGCCCCGGTCCCTGGACCATTCACCTCCGCTGTTGTCATCCCTGGTTATCCTTGGTACCTGGCGGGAACCTGACCAGGAAGTGCTCAGCTTCAGAAACAAAGAAAAGCACTTAAACCCAGACCCTCGAGAACAGATGTCTGGACATTTTTTTTTTTTTAAACAACACAACCACATTGGGTCTGACACGATGGCATTCTTGAGTGACCACATTTGAAAATGAAGACTAAACAAACCCTAAAATATATCCTGAGAACTGCTGGTTAGGAGGTGGCTGTTGCAACACTGAGCGCTCTGCACATGCACAGAGACGGATGCTGTCTGTGCCGAAGTGCTGCCGGGAATCAGTGCGCGGCCTTCAAAGGTTTTGTTTTTGTTTCTGTTTTCAAGTAGGTATCTGGATTTTCTTGTGAAACCAATTCAAAATGTCTTGTAACTCTTCTGGTCTTCTACTCATAAAAATGATTGATTAAGTTTGAAGCTCTTCCGTCCCCCTTACTTATTTATATCCTGCCTTGGTGCAAAAAGGATTTAAGGCAGTTCCCAAGGACATAAATAATGGATGGATATTTGCTGCTTTTTAACTCTTTAAGAGTGGGGACTTTAGAAATGAAAAAAGCTTTGTATACTCTAGGGAATTGTATATTTTGAAGTTCAGGGAGTGTAGAATGCACTTAAGTAGCACATGCATTTTGTCTCCAGAATTAACAGTGCTTAGGAAGACTTTAAATGAAAGGCTTTTTAAAAACAAGATTTTTCTTTTTAGAATAAATATAATACAGTCTCATATGGAGGGCATTTCGAAATTACCCAAAAAATCATTACTTTGAAGGAAAACCAGAAGTCCCACCACAAATGTCCACCCTTCATTCATGTGTCTTTAACATATTTTTTTCCTCTAGCCAGTTTCCTTTTGCTTGTTTGTTACTTTGGCATTTGAGTTTGTTTTTTTAATATGTAGTTTCTCTTTCTGATTGCACAAACATGATTTCTTGTTGTTGTTTATCTTTTTGCAGGGTTGACTACATCTTAAACGTCACCAGAGAAATAGATAACTTTTTCCCTGGCCTGTTTGCCTACCATAACATCCGTGTCTACGACGAAGAGACCACAGACCTGCTAGCCCACTGGAATGAGGCATATCACTTCATAAACAAGGCCAAGTGAGTACGTGCCTGGGCTGGCTCGAGGACAGGTGCTGGTCAGGCAGTAGCCCCCAGGTGCCCAGGACATCACCCTGGGTGTCCAGTCAGCCCATGGTTTCCAGGAAACGCCAGCAGTCTTCCCTACCCCGAGGCCTCGTGTGTTCTTTCTCTCCCACTTGTCCTTGTTCATGACATTTGACCTTGGTTTTCTGCAAGATCCAACCACAAGTGAAAGCTCTTAGAAGCTGTCCCCCTAGGGAGTCGCTGAGCCAAAGGAGGGGAAAAGAGGAGAGCCCCACCCATCCCTGAGCCTTGAGCCCAGGACTGTGGCTCTCTTCTGTCCCCTGTCCCCCATGTTACCGCCAGCCTCCCTGTCCCCGGCAGACATCCACTCAGCCCCACGCCCCTGAGCGCTCACTGCTCTCCCCAGTGCCATGGTGTGCTCAGCCTACTCCTCTGTATTACAGCGTGTTGCCTCATGGAGAAGCGCCCCTTCGAGTCAGAGCTCCATAGTATGTCTTTACCCAAACCTCAGTTCTGGTGCCGTCCCCAAGAACGTGGACCTGAAGTTGCCTTGGCAGCCTTTGGAGAAACACTCAGAGAAAGGCACAGAGACTGGGGAGGGGTAATATATAACAATGTAAAAAGTGGCCCAGGTGCTGCCCCACCAGTTCAGCCTTCCCTCCTCTCCTTGAGCAAAGCAGTGTCCAGAAAGCCTCTTCCCCACCCCCGTGTCCAGCCAATCAGCCATGCCTGAGTCCCTGCAGCAGGCCCTCTGCCTCCCCTGGCTGCCATTCTTGCCTGCTGACCCTGTTGGCCACAGCAGTTTCTTCACCACCTCCATCTACTGACACAGCTGAGTAGCTTCTGCAAGCATCTCTCTAGCTGCTCAGTGGCTTCCTAGGCCAAGGTCCTGGATCACCGGCCACTGGGGAAGGTCCCTGCCATGTTCCTGCTAGCCTGGGCACAGTGAGGACATATGTCTCATTCTGTACCAATTGGTTTGCACAGCAGTGATTCCCCCAGAGTGCGTGCAGACCCTGCTCTGTGCACAGAGGGTTTGGGCACAACCAGAAGCGATACCATGGAAGGCTTTTGACTCTTCCTCTGCGCACGGTCCCGCAGGAGAAACCACTCCAAGTGCCTGGTGCACTGCAAGATGGGCGTCAGCCGCTCGGCGTCCACCGTCATCGCCTATGCCATGAAGGAGTTCGGCTGGCCTCTGGAGAAAGCATACAACTACGTAAAGCAAAAGCGCAGCATCGCACGGCCCAACGCTGGCTTCATGAGGCAGTTGTCCGAGTACGAGGGCATCCTGGACGCCAGGTAGGTGTCAGAGAAGCCCTGCCTAGAACAGGAGGTCCTCAATCAAATGGGTGGAGGCAGGGTTGACCTGTTTTGGCTCTTGTTCTGATGTGGGAGGGCTGGTGTCTAATTGTTTGTCCGGGGCATGAGTCTCTGCTTGGCACCACGTCCCCTGCCCAGGCTTTGGTGCAAGGCAAGCCCAGGACTGCAGGGCAGATGGCCAGGCTGTGCACCTGTGAGCAGGCAGGGAGGGCATGTCAGTCCCCCTGAGTCTTAGCTTGTTTCTTCCAGGCTAAAAATCCAGCTGAATGTATAACAGCACCGTGTGCCTGAGTTCACATCCTGGCCTTGCTCCCAGTTCCAGCTTCCTGCTGACGCCCTGGGAGGCAGCAGTTGAGGATTCCAGGACCTGGACTCCTGCCACCCATGTGGGAGATCCAGATGGAGTTCCTGGCTTCTGGCTTCTGTGGGCATTTGTAAATGGAAACAGATGGCAGAGCCTTCTCTGTTTGTCTCTACCTTTCAAATGGAACTCAAAATAAATACATTTTCACATGTTTTTTTAAAAACTGGAAGCAAGAACTCATAGCAGTGTTGTTCCCAGTAACCACCAGGTAGAAGTGACTGACATTCACGGTGAGCGAGTGGTAAGCACACTACAGTTGTACGGACAACTGGAGTATTACTCAGCCTTAGTCAGAAAATTCCGACACCTGCCACAGCACAGGTAAACCTAGGGCACATTGTGCCAGGTGAAAAAAATCAGTCACAAAAAGGCCAACACCAGGTGACCCCACTCACATGACGCAAGTGCTGGCTCCCTTTCTTTCTTTCTCCCTCCCTTTGCTTGCTTCCTACTGCAAGACAAAGAGAGATGTACCACCTGCTGGTTCCCTTCCCAAGGCTGGGTTGCACAGAACTGGCAACACACTCCAAGTGTGGTAGGAAGCCATCAGCGCTGCCTCCCAGGGTGCATACCACACCCCAGCAGGGAACTCAGGTGGGAAGCTAGAAACAGGAATTAAACAGCAGGTGCTTTGATGTGGTCATCCTAAGTGCTGGGCTCAGCATCCAAACTCCAAACCCTGCAGATGCTTTTCTTGCATTGGAAAGGCAGAATTTACAGGTAGAGGAAGAGACACAAATCTTCCAACTGCTAGTTCACTCCCCAGATAACTATAACAGTCAAGGCTGGGCCAGGCAAAAAAACAAAAGCGTCTTCTAGGTCTCCCATGTGGGAGCAGGGCCATCTCAGGACTTGGGCCATCTTCTCCCACATTTCCCAGACCCTAAGCAGGAAGCTGGATTGGAAGTAGAGCAGCCAGCACTCCAGCCAGCGTCCCAGGTGGCAGGTGTACCTGATATGCCAGCGTGCTGGCCAACCACCCTGCTTCCCCACCACCCAGCTGCTTAACTCCTACCCCAAAGGGTTCTACAAAGTACAAGGTCTCCTGCTTTTCCAGGGCATGGGTAAGGACCTGGCTCTGAGAGCCTGCCTTGTTCTGTCATGTACTCCCAGCAGACACTGGCACTAGGGAAGTCAGGAGGCTAGGCAGAGAGGAGCCGCCAGCACCCCAGACCCTTCAGACACAGGCCAGCTGCTCAGGACTCACTCTTCCTGCTCCCTTCCATCCCTGGCTCGTGTTGGAAAGAGGCCAGCAGCTCCATCCGGTGGCTTCTTGTCCAAGTTTGGGAAAACTGCAGTACCCTCACTCTAGCCACCCTTGGACTCCTTCACTGTCACCTGAAAAGTATCTCAGCAGGCTCTCCAGATTGGGGGCTGGTGGGAGATTAGGGCAACAAGCACCTGTCAGTCACTTCTGGCAGCAGCACCTTTGCAGCCCAGCCAGGGGTCAGGGTTCACAGGAGCACTGCACTGACCTTCACAGCCCAGCAGAAGGTGCACATGGTGCAGACAGCGTTTCCCCGGCCCCGAGGATCAGCAGCAAACCTGGACCACCCCTGCCACCCAGGCACGCTTCACTGCCTCTACAACCCTCCCAGCCTGTGATGATGTCACTCTGAGGTCTAGGGACCACACACCGTCCCCACCTTGTGTCATAAAAGCGGTGGTCCTGGGCCAGTGTGCTGGCACTGCACATTAAACTGCTCCTAGAAACTCTGGCATCCCATGGCAGTGCTAGTTTGAGTCCTGGATGCTTTGTTTCTGAACTAGCTCCCTGGTTATGCTCCTAAGAGGCAGCAGAAAATGGGTCCCTGCTACCCAAATGGGAAACCCAAATGTAGTTCCTGACTCCTGGTTTCAGCCTGGCCCAACTCTGTTATTGCAGCCATTTGAGAAAATAACCAGCAGATGGAGATTTCTTTGTCTGTTATCTGTCGTTTCTCTGTCACTCTACCTTTCAAATAAACAAATCTTTACTAAAAACTACAGTATTAGAAAATATCATTTAAAACCTGACCTGCCATTACTGATGCCCAAAGTTAGGTATTTGCTTTTCTTTTTTTTCCCCTCTCTCTCTTTTATTTATTTTTATTGGAAAGGCAGATTCATACAGAGAAGGGGAGACAGAAACATCTTTTACCTGCTTGTTCACTCCCCAAATTGCCGCAACACCCAAAGCCAGGAGCTTCTTCAGATTTCCCATGCAGGAGCGGGGTCCCAAGATATTGGACCATCCTCCACTGCTTTCCCAGGCTAGAAGCAGAGGGCTGGATGGGAAGTGGGCGACTGGGATGTGAACCTGTTCCCATACAGGATGCCAGCACTTGGAGGTGTAGGATTAGCAAGTTGAGCCAATGCGCCAGCCCCTAAAGCAGGTGTTTCTGATGTCTTTGCTCAACCATGTATATTATGTACCTCCAGTTCCATGAATGTGAGTGTATCTCTCCATGCCCTCCACTATGGGCCTCTTCCTTGCCCTGCAGTCCAGGCAGAAGCCAATTGGTGTTTGCCTGTGACAGAGCAGCTGGGAGATAAAGCCTCACTGTGGGGCCAAGTTCACAAAATGAAAAATGCAGGTTGCAAGCCGAGCCTCCATGTTATCATCGAGTGCCAAAAAGTCACATAAGGCCTCTCACGGGCGCCTCATTGGTGTGTGGGGTCCCCGTACGGTTTCTCATGCTTGGGTTCTGAAAACAGGTGGCTTCAACAAATTGAGTCATGAAACTCACACTTGAACCCCCTTGTTCATACTCGATGTCGGGCTGCCCCTGCCTCCTCCTTTCTGGAACCCCCCTGGGCACTGTGTGCCTTGACCAGCCTCCTTTGCTCTCTCTGCCCCCAGCAAACAACGACACAACAAGCTCTGGCGCCCTCAGACAGAAAGCAGCCTCCAGCCACCAGTGGATGACCCTGCAGCCCCCAGTGACTGCTTACCCGAGTCTCTGGATGATGAAACCAGGCTGTCCTGCTTGGACGATGCCACCCAGCCCGGCTTCCCCAGCAGCAGGCTCCCTGGGGGTTCCCCACTCCCCTGCTGTTTCCGACGCCTCTCGGACCCCCTCCTGCACTCCCCAGATGAGGAGGCAGACAGCCTGGTACAGCTGGAGGATCTGGAACGGGACACGCTGCCAGAGGAGGCTCCTCAGCCCGCTGAGGCACACAGGCCAGCCAGACCCCTCCCGGCAAGTCCTGGGCTCCCTGAGAAAGATGTGAAGAAGAGACTTGAATTCGGTAACCCCAAAGCCCAAAGCGACCCCTGTCCGCAGGGGGACGAGATGGACAAGGAGGAAGGCCCAAGAGCTGGGAGGTGGGTGCGCTCCCCAACGCTGCTCAACCGAGAAAACCTTAACAACAACAACAGCAAGAGGAGCTGCCCAGACGACTTTGAGGTAGGCAGGTGGAGGGCAGGCATTCGGGGCACTCCTCTCGGCTCTCCTCACCGCTACACCTTGCTGGGCTGGCAGCTATCCCCTCTGATGGCCAGCAGGCTCGTTTCAGAGGATGATGGCACCGACATTACCCACATGTGTCATGGGTCACCGCCCCTGGTACCTCCTTTACTTCTCACCTGGGGCCCCCAGCCCATTGCTCCTTCTGTGAGATGTGAAGCATGGAGCTTACCGCTCAGCTCCAAACTGTTTCACATGTCATCCCATCTGCCCATTTTCCTGTGCCACAGATTGGTCTGAAACAAATCACTGTACCGCATAATACTTTGAGAAACTCCCAGAAAGACTGGGGTATTAGTTTATTTTGTTGCAAAAATATTTAGAAATTCACATGTCGTTTTTTTAATATGCACCCCACATGAACTTTTGTTTTTTTGAAGCACATTCAGCTTTTTTTGTTGTTGTTATTTTTATTGGAAAGGCAGATCAGATTTACGGAGAAGAGACAGCAAGATTCTCAATCAGCCGGTTCACTCTCCAAGTGGCCGCAATGGCCAGAGCTGAGCCAATCTGAAGCCTGGAGCTTCTTCCAGGTCTCCCACTTGGGTGCAGGGTCCCAAGGCCTTGGGCCATCCTCTACTGCCTTCCAAGGCCACTAGCAGGGAGCTGGATGGGAACTGGAGTACCCAGGACATGAATCAGCACCCATAAGGGATCCTAGCATTTGCAAGGTGAATTTTTAGCTATTGAACCATCATTTCAGGCCCCTACATGAACTATTTGACGACCCCTCATATATATGAATTTCACAAATTTTTGTATTAAAACACACTTGGCTTCTTTAAAGATCACTTTTTTTCAGAGAAAGAACATGCACTCCATCCCTTGGTTTGTTCCCCAAATGCCTACACCAGCTGGGCCCGGAACTGGGAACTCGGGCCTCCCCCGCGTGAGCAGGGCCCCTCACTTGAGCTATCACAGCTATCTTCCAGCATCAACCTTGGCAGGAAACTGGAATCATTAACCAGAAAGGCAAAGTAAACTTAGCGAGAGAGAGAGATTGGTCTTCTATCCATGATTTACTCCCCAGATACCCATTAACAGCCAGATCCGAGACAGACCCAGGGTGGGTCAAGGTAAGGAGCCAAAAACTCCATCTGAGTCTCCCACATGGGTAGCAAGGAACCCGAGCACTTATTGCCTTCTCAGTTACATTAACAGGGAGCTAGATTGGACGCAGAATGGCTGGGACACTGACATCACAAACAGTGGCTTAATGTGCTGCACCACAGCATCAGGCCCTCTCCTTAAGTACAAGTTGTGTTTCAAGCAAACTCGTGAAATGCCCTTGTCTCACTTTATTCATGAACACTTCACTATGGGGCATAACCACCGTGCCATTGCCACCTCTAAGAAATGAATTGTCAGGACTGGCATGATGGTGTAGCAAGCTAATCCTCTGCCTGCAAGCACTAACACCCCGTGTGGGTACCAGTTCACATCCCAACTGCTCCACTTCAAATCCAGCTCTGTGTGTATGCTGCAGGGAAAGCAGCAGAAGATGGCTCAAGTTCTTGTGCTCCTGCACCCTCATGGGTGACTCCAAAGAAACTCCTGGTTTCCAGTTTTGGATTGGCTCAGCTCTAGGCATTGCAGCCATTTAGGGAGTGAACCAGTGGATGAAAAATCTCTCTGTTCTCTCCTTCTTCTCTCTGTAAAAACCTGCCTTTCCAATAAAAATAAATTAGTCTTAAAGAAAGAAACTGATGACCATTCTGCCACATCACTGTCTGGCGTTCCCACAGCGGTGGCAGTGCTGAGCTCCATTAGACAGTTGCAGCTGTCGCATTTGGTGAATTCTGTACGGGCAAGTATCAGCTTCCACACTGTGCTCACCCAAAACATAGCCATCCCATTGACAGGGAGCTGGCAAAAGCGATAGGTGCATTTAGGTACAGAGCTAGTGTGTCAGCAGCCAGGAGGTTAACTGCACCAGCTCACCAGCCCAAGATCCCTTTTCAGTCAGTGCCCACTCTTCCCACTCCTGAAGACAGAGGGTATATAAGCTGAAGTTCAGGATGAAGCCACTTCAGGTAGGACTGATTGTCCTTGCTGGGAGTCACAGCTTGGCTGGGAGGTGGAGTGGAGGACACAGCATGCTCTTCTCAACCAGCTGATGGTGTCACCTAGGAGACGGGACCCAGAGAGAGCATGCCGGCAATTAAGCTCAGCGTGTTGGGTTGATGAGGGCTGAAACTGCGTCAAACCACCCTGTGTGTGTGGTCTCGGGGGAGGAGGGGGCGGACATGGATGTCACAAAGGAACGCCCGGTGTGACGGCAGATCAGCCACGCAGGGTGCCCGGGACATCCTGGTGGACCCAGGAAGAACAGATGTTAGGCACTGGAGTGTGGAGAGAGCTTGGTGTGCAAGGGACAGGAGTGAACACTGCTGTGGGGCGGGGACAGCAGGCGTTGTATTTGGAAGGTGCAGTTGAAAAGGTTCCTGTGGTCTACAGGGCTGCCCAGCATGCTGGAAGGGTTCTGCATGTCGTCTCAGGGCTGACAGGCAAACTGGCAGCATGACAACAGAGGAACCTGGGGGAATGCTGAGGACAGAAATATGTGATGTTAGAAGGTCACTCTGCCGCCCACGTACCCAGGCTCATCCTGTGCCCTGTACTCCTGTGCACGGCCCCAGGCTGCTCCTTGCTCCCTGGGCCTAGCCCACGCCTGCTCTTTACACCAGCTCAGGGGACTCAGAACCTGCACCTCCCAAGGGCATCTTACATGCAGTCCCAATGGCCAAGGCAGGCATTCCTTAGGATGCCTAGGAGGTGTGTGGACTGAATGAGTTCTCCCCACCCTGTAGCCCTGTTGACCCTGAAAGGCATAAAACCTACCTCTGGCTGGGGTTGGCACAGCAGTTAAGCCACTGCCTGGAAAACACCTGCATCCTACATCCACGTGCCTGGCTGGAGTCCCGGCTGCTCCACTCCCAACCCAGCTAATGCACCTGGGAAGACACAGAAAATGGCCCAAAAGCTTGGACCCCTGTGGAAAATGTGGATGAAGTTTCAGCTCCTAGCTTTGTCCTGGGCCAGTCCTGGCTGCTGTGGACCTTTGGGGAATGAGCCAGAAGATCTCTTTCCCTCTCATTCTCTCTCCCTCTGCCTTTAAAATAACGTGAAAAGAAAGAAAAAAATCCACCCCCACCTGGCCGCTTTGTCAAGCCCTACAGGCATCTGTGTTAGGTCATAGTTGAAGTCTGCACTGACCGTAGCTGGATGATGGTTCTAGAACCATGCAGTACTTTGGCTGGACAGAAGGGTGACCCCTTGTAGTCTGCAGACACCCCAGATGTGGGTGTTTTTTTTTTTTTTTTGTAAGGAATTACTTGAAAGGCAGAGTAAAGAGAAGAAGAGGCCAAGAGAGGGTTCTCTATCCCTTCCTTCACTCCCCAAGTTCCTGCACCAGCCACATCTGGACGGGCCCAAGGCAGGAGCCAGAACTCCATCCAGATCTTCCAGGTGGGTGCAAGGGCCAGATGATTTCCCAGGCATGCTAGCAGGCAGCTGGGTGGGGAGTGGAGCAGCTTGGTCTGGAGCCAACCGACGCTGTGACCTGAAAAGCCAGGGTTATAAGTGGCAGCTTCAACCCGCTATTCCACAACGTCAGCCTCTAGATATAGATTCAGGGTCCAGCACAGTAGCCTAGTGACTAAAGTCCTCACCTTGCACATGCCAGGATCCCATGTGGGCGCCAGTTCTAATCCCGGCAGCCCTGCTTCCCATCCAGCTCCCCGCTCATGGCCTGGAAAAGCAGTCGAGGATGGCCCAAAACCTTGGGAGCCTGCACCCTGTGTGGGAGACCCGGAAGGAGCTCCAGGCTCCTGGCTTGGGATCGGCACAGCTCCAGCCCTTGTGGCTACTTGGGAAATAAAGTATCAGATGGAAGATCTTCCTCTGTTCCTCTCCTCTTCTCTGTATATCTGACTTTAAAAAAAAAAAAAAGATTCTTAATGTAAAAGAAAGACCGCTGGCCTGTGTTTCAGAGGGAGGCAGGGAGGCAGGGATGGAGGAAGGAGGTCCTGGGCAGCTGTGGTTTGCCCACCTGGCTCCCAGAAGGACCTACCATGTCCTCACTTGCCCCGACCCATGTCACTTGCAGATAAAGGCGTCCAAGAGGTCACCGTGCCTGTTCTAAATGATGTGCAAGTGCTACCACTTCAGAACTTGCCCCATCCCATGCCCTCCTCACCAGCCCATGCCCTCCTCACCAGCCCATGCCCTCCTCACCAGCCCCTGCTCCTAGTTGAGGTTGAAACCCAGGCCTGCGCCCTCTCACCATGTTCTTGTCGTCTTGCAGCACGACGCCATATTTGGGATCCTTAACAAAGTGAAGCCACCCTATAAGTCCTGTGCCGATTGCATGTACCCCCCCACCAGTGGGGCTCCCGAGGCCTTCAGGGAATCACATGAAGATCCACGCACTGGCGCCATCTGCACCCAGCCCGCCTTCCTGCCTCACGTCACCTCCTCCCCCATGACCCACACATCTGGCAGGTGTAAAGCTCTGGAGAAGCCAGCCTCTGGCCCAGCCGAAACCCTCCCCGTCCCATCAGGAGTAGGCTCAAGAAGGCCGGACAGCAATGGCACTGGGACCACCCCAGAGTCACCAGGGAGCCTTCTAGAACCTTCCAGAGAGACCTCAAAAGTCCTTCCAAAGCTGTGCCTCCTCTTGAAAAATTCTCACTGTGATCAGAGCCAATGTCCTGGCCCAGAAAGGACAAAGGAAGAGCCGGCACCTAGGAAAGACCCAAAGGCAGCCAAGGACCTGCGGCTCCTGTTCAGCGGCGACACCGAGAGGCCAGCAGCCAGCAGCTACCTGATGCAACACCAGGAATCCATCATCCAGCTGCAGAAGGCTGGCCTGGTCCGCAAGCACACCAAAGAGCTCGAGAGGCTCAAGGGCTCACCGGCAGACACGGCGGCTTCCTGCAGGGATAGCCCGGCCAGCAGGCTAGAGGCCAGCATCCCCGAGGAGAGCCCGGAGAAGTCAGACACCGCCCCAGCCCAGGCTGCCGCCGAAGCGGCCTGGCCGAGGAGCCCCCCGGCCTTCCTGTGCCGCCTGGATCACACCAGTAGTTTCACAAAGGACTTCCTGAAGACCATCTGCTACACACCCACCTCATCATCCATGAGCTCCAACCTGACCCGGAGCTCCAGCAGCGACAGCATCCACAGCGTGCGCGGGAAGCCTGGGCTGGTGAAGCAGCGCACGCAGGAGATCGAGACGCGGCTCCGGCTGGCCGGCCTCACCGTCTCATCCCCGCTCAAGCGCTCGCACTCCCTGGCCAAGCTCGGGAGCCTCAACTTCTCCACCGAAGACCTATCCAGCGAGGCCGACGTGTCTACCACCGCCGACTCTCAGGACACCAAGCTGAGCGAGTCTTCTTCCTTCTTCTACGAGCCTCAGGCCACACCAAGGAGCCCAGCCGCCCCCTCCAGACCATCAGGGAAGCCTGTCCCCGAGAACACGCCAAGTTCTGCCCAGGCAACCAGGAGCTGACCCACCCTGTGTGGCCCAGGAACTTCGGGGCCCATTACCTGCCCACCTCCCGCCACCGGGGTCCTTCCCCCAGTTCCTCTAAGGGTGTAGGCCAACCCCCTGCACCTTCATTTGTCTTAAACAACTGCAGTCAGCCTCCATTTTCCACCCTTGTCAGAGATGGGGGAGGGACGCCAATCGTTAACACATAGCACAAGAAGACAGAGTGTACACATGACACGGGGTCTCCGTGTCGTGTGTCTTCAAGAAGAGCATGCACAGGTAGGCACACACATTCAGAACATTACATCATAACGTGGCAAAAGCAGCATTGCAGCAGTGGTGTCCCTGCGACGCCTGTTCTTGGCTCATCCCAGCCCTCGGGTTGAAACTCTGGGATGGCGACCTGAGTCCTACCTCTGTTCTTGCTGTGCTTTTTTTGTTTGTGTGTTTTTTTTTTTTTTTTTTTTAATCTGTCAGGTGGGAACATTCCTGGGAATTATGCTGAGTCCCAAAGGGTATTTTCAGGAAAGAATTTCTGTCTTCTGGATTTGGGACCCCAGGAATGTCAAGACTGAATCCCGTGCACCCAACACTGCTGAGCAAAGTCCATGGACCATATCACCCATGCTGGAACCAGCCCCATGCTGTGCATGTTCTCTGTGTCCTGGTGCCAGCATGATAGCCCAGGGATGTATGCCTGGCACTGAGTCAGTGGCAGGACGTGGGTGGGATCCACTCAGTGGGTGCTGGCGGTGATGTGTCCACAGCTCCCCCATCTGAGAGGGAAGGCCCCGCAAGTCTGGGTGGGCCATCTCTGCTGCTGAGGCGCTTGTCTTCATCAGGAGGGGGAATTGCTCCAAGTTATCTGACCACCGGGTGGGGACTCCTGCTAGGAGCTCCACACCCTGGGGTCCCTTTGCCTCCTGTTGGGTGGCAATGAGGAGCTCCTTGCCTGTGTTTACCATGGCCTCTTCCTGCAGCCAGTTCCTGCTTCCTGCTCCCCTCCTGCCACCCCACCCCACCCCACCCCACCCCACCCCAGAGCAGCCATGCAGAGTCCAGAGGATTCCATGGGTGGAGCCTCAGCACCATGGGTGGTGGGAAGCTCAACGAGGCCTTGCCGCCTCCAGCCCTGGGCTCAAATCAGGGATACTCCGGCGGAGTCCATGATTTGAGCTAAACTGAGAATGGAATCCTTGCAAGCAGAGCTAGGACTGAGGCATCTACATGCCATCCTGGGCAGTCCCTGTAGGCTAAGAGTACCTTCCTCACTCTTGACGGAGTTGGGAGAAGGAGAGCATCATCATGTGACAGCACATACATGGCCTGACTGGTCATAAACATTTGCTCTCGGGCCCCACATGGAGAAAGTCCGCTCATCCCTGGCTCTGCCTGGCAGCTCCGGAGGTGCGAGCCCCTTCCCCACCCCTCAGAAACTTCTGGTCATGCCCTGCCCTCCAGACCTCAGCCAGGTTGTCTTGCACAGCTTGCAGTATTGGCTGGGGGGGTGGTGGGGGTAGGTGGTATGGAGGAGGGGGAGAGAAAGCGAGGAAATACTGTTGGTGGAGACCTTTCCACGCCCACCATGGAGACCTGCTGAAACCTGCGAGCCTTTCAGGAACAACCGGACTAAATAAGTGGGCAGGTGACTCCCTGTCTTCTCTTGGTCCTAGCTGTGATCCCCACCCCCAAAGCATCCATCAGCAGGGCACACCAGAATGGGTCTAGGAGAGCAGGCCTGGCTCTTTGCAATTGCTGCCAGCACAGTTCTCGCCAAATCCCTCCTCTCCCAGGCATGGCTGTCCTGTTCCATGCAGATACGTGCCCCATGTCCATGATACAAATTCATTCCCACCAGTGGCCACTGATATTGCCCGTAAGGTAATTCTCTGCTTGCTCCCCAACACCCATGACCTCTGCTCCTTTTCTCTGCCAACAAAAGTGTTTTTGCAAAAGCCCACCAAATTTGATGGGTCTTGCCAAATTTCATTTTCTGTGGCCCATCCATTTTTGTATCAAGATAATCCTTTTCATTTAGGCAGTGCCACGCTCACATGGTCTGTTGTAACCACACATGAGAGGCAAAGATTTGGGGGGAAACTTGGCATTTTGAAAGCCATCATTTTTCCTAGCCCAGGTCAGGGGTGTGGGAGTGGGACCACAAATACACAGAGGCCTTCTCCAGCTCTGGGCAAGCATGGCCAATCAGGCCAGCCAACAACTAGACAGCCCCAGGAACTGCCCCCGGCCCCTCACGCCCCTGTGGTCCGACAAGCAGGGAGCCTCCCACCAAGTTTGGGAGTTTGCACCCCAGCCTGGAGCAAACGGTTATCTGGATCCACGTCCTAGGGCAAACTGGCACTGTAAATGTTGGATTAAGCAGACAAAAGTACCCTGCCCCAGTGGGTACACCTTGGTGAAGACAACACACCTGCTCCGTAAAGTGGACTGTGGCCTGGCCAGCACTCTACATGCCATCTTGGCTCCTAGGAAAGATTCTAACCACACATGACACACAAAAGAGATAAGCGGAAGAGACAGTGGCTTTGTTGTGGCATGTCATTGATTGGTGACTGCGGCTCTGGGACACCTCTGTCATTTGAGAACAGGGCAGCTTTCTGAGTCAGCTCAGCACTGCTGTTCTTTAAGGCCCACCCCAAGTTAGGCTGAACAGGGAGGGAGCATTTCATCTTGCCCTAGCTGCTCCCCTGAGCATGGTATGACCATGACCGTTGAGCCCTCTGATTGCCTTAGGACTGGCATTGTCAGTTTGCATTTGCCTGCACCTTGGCCACCCTGCAGGCACCGCTGCCTACCTCTGGGGCATTTCACAAGTGGTCACAAGGTGGCAGACAGGCTGCCTGCCAGGTGCACTCGTCGCAGTCCTGCTTGGAGAGCATTCCAGTGCTTTCCCCTGGTTGGGATGCAGCCAAGGTGACGTCAAACAGCCCTGTCCCTCTGCACGCTCTTCTCAGGGACCGTGCCACAAAGGTGAGTCAATCCCCCCAGTGCTCCCGTGGGGGTCACTTAGCCGAGATGCTATTTTTGCCACCTCAGCAGCAGGCATCACTCTTCCTGGGCCACAAATCTTTCCCACCTCAAGCACCCCTCACCTGACCCTACTTGTGGATCAACTACCTAGCAGATGTACCCTGGATGGCAGCCACTTCCCCTTTGGCCAGAGAACTTGATGGACAGATGAAACACCCTTGTCATCTGGGGATCCTGAGCAGGTCCTCTTGTCCTAATCCCACCCTTTAGGTTCACCCACACAGAAAGCCCCTCTGTTGCTGCCTGCTCCACAGTTAAAGGGCTGCGTGCATGCATCCATTCTGCTTATTTGTCTCCGAGTATACCTAGCTTCGATCACATAGCTGTGGGCATCTCTCCCTTCTCGCCCCCACACAGGCTGCATCACCCCAGCTGGAGTGATGCTGTCCAGAGCCACCCTGGGTCAGTCTTGTAACTGCTGCCACCCTGACACAAGTCTTTATAATGGGGCCGCCAGCCCTCTACTGGGCTTGCCACAACGAAGAGAAAGCTGCTTGGCCCCTTCCCCTATACCTTTGTCGTTCTACAATCGAGTGCCTTAAAATAGTTTACAGATCTCATGTGTTTGTGTGGAATTGTCTGCCTCTCATTTTCTGTGTTTGCATCCCTCAGTCATGTTGGGGGCCGTTGGTTGCATCTCCCACTGTGTGGTTCACTGTCGTGTTCCAGGGAGCCTTGCTAGCGTCAGCGCTTGACAGGTCCTGCAGATGGGGCAGCCATTGGTGGGTGCTGCATCCCATGGTTGCTACTTATAGGATGGACCTAAGGTGGCATGGGGGACAGCACAGGCCCAGCAGGGTCCAAACCGTAGGCCAGCCCTTCTGTGCTCCCTGTCCCACCCAGGCAACCCCTTATTTCTCCTTTCTGTGAGTGTCCTAAATTCTGTTGTCAAACAAAATGTAGGAACCGGTCACCCCACCCACCCCAAAATCAGGGGCTGTGTGAGACAGGCTGCTTCATGCTGCCAGTGAGTTCCAAGTGTTACGTTGCAGTCTTGAAGATTTTTTTTTATTCTATTGTTTCTCTTGTTTTTCTTTTTTATATTGTATATTTAAAAGGCAGTATCTTTTGTACTGTGAATTTGCAGTAGAGAATGCATTGTGCACTTTTTTTTTTTACTTTCTGTTAGTGTGTATTGTGTATAGTCTGTGTGCTTCTTGTGATTAAAAAATAAACATTTTTTTTTTCTTTATCAATGCCTAATGACTGTGAACTTATCTGAGTACAGAAGGAAACGAACTCATCATCCTCTGCCAACATCATCATCACGACATTGTGGGCAGTGGTCACTCAGTAGCTGCTCCAGGTAAAGCAGTCTGCTGAGGGTCGGCGCCGTGGCACAGCAAGTTGAGGCATTGTCTACAGTGCCTGCATCCCATATCACAAGCGCTGGTTTAAGTCTCCACTGCTCTGCTTCCAATCCTGGGAGGCATCAGGTGATGGCTCAAGCACTGGACTCCTGCCACCCATATTGGAAGCCCAGGTAAAGGTCCCAACTCCTGACTTTGTCCTAGACCTGCCTGAGCTATTGTGGCCATCTGGGGAGTGAGCCAGCAGATAGAATGATTTTCTCTCTGTCTCACATTTGCTCTCTCTTTTTCTCTTTCTCGGCCTGTCAAAGATATCATTAAAAACAAATGTAGTATCTGCATAGACCCTAGCCTATCCTCCCATGTACCTGAAGTCACCACTGGATCACTTGCCTTACTTAATGCAGCGTAGACACTGTATGAATGCTTGTTAGGCTCTAGTGTTCAGAATGTCATAACCAAAACAATGCCTATGCTTGGGACACACGTGATCCTCTTCTTCCTTCCCAGCCTGGTGTGGATGATCCACAGAATCAGGGTGTGACTATGCACGCTCCATCAGGAGGACCACTGTGTCCTCCAGACAGCTTTCAGCATTGCTCTCACTTTACAGATGCAGAAGCAGGGGAATGCAGGTCCATCACTGTGGGGTAGCTGGTTACGCCTCCGCCCATTACACCGGCATCCCATATGGGCACTGGTTTGTGTCCCAGCTGCTCCACTTCTGACTCAGCTCCTTGCTAATGGCCTGAGAAGGCAGCAGAAGATGATCCAAGTCCTTGGGCCCCTGCAACCACCAACCACATGGGAGACCTGGACACTCCTGGCTCCTAACTTGAGCCTGGCTATTGCAGCCATCTCTCAGTTTCAAGTCAATCATTTTCAAAAAAAAAAAAAAAGCTTTTGTACATGGTGTCTCAAAACTAGGTATGGCTCTCCAACCTCATCTCCCTGATAGATGTTCAGATAAGTTCATCAGTGCCTCAATTTCCTCCCTTAAAACCAGAACAGACTTGCAGCCTGGTTAGAAGGGTGAGCACTGTGTAATTAGCCCAAGGCAGATATCCAGATATTTCAACTTCGTTTGCTACAAGCTGTTAGCACAGGTCCTGGCACACAGCAGGCCTTTGGCGAGCAATGGCTGCAGCGGGGAAGACCTTGGTCCAGCCCCTATGGACTTCCCGTCCCGTCCCTCCCCCTGTAGCATGTCTCTGGAGGGCTGCAGGATATGAGCACAAGTCTCTTGGAGCAGGATGCCCTGGGCTGGGGTTTGCCCGTGCATCCTCCACTGACCCCAGGCACAAACACCATTTGTCCCCAAGCTGGACCCACTCAGCCTTTCCCAGCGAGCCTTCGGGGAGGGGCAGGCACGGCCAGCCTTTGCGCGTGGGTTTGTCCCTGCTACAATCCAGAGGTACATCCTGTTCTGGCGTTGCCATAGCACGGCCAAAAACATCTGCCACAACAGACGGCTGGGGCTGGCGGCTGACAGCAAGGGCCTGGGGTAGGGGGAGCCAGGCACCAGAGCCTGGAGCTGGGCAGTAGCTTGGGGCACTCCCCCACTCCCCACTCCATGCACATATGTGCACGCATTGACACACATGCGCTCAGACAAGTGCATTTGTAGTATGCATATTTGAGCTGAGATGCAAGCTGGCTTTGCAGCTTGTGCAGATCTGCCTCCTCATCCCCTAATCTTCAAAGGCTGTTTGTGGAGACCCCAAGAGAGGATCCACAGCCCCCACCCTGACCCACTGTACACAACCCTGGGCAGGATGGGGCCGTCCAGGGCTTTCTCCCTGGTCTAAGCTTCCAGCCAGGCCCCAGTCTTGCTCCTCATATGGAAGTTGCTTTCCTGGGTATCATTGTTGCCCTTGCTTTTCTTGATAAGGAAGCAAAACACAGTAGTTAACAAAACCCCATGTTGCCGAGGTGTGGTGCTGACCTGGGCGGCAGCAAAGCCACGTGTGCCTTTTGCTAACCACATCCTAATGGTCTGAGTTCATTGCAACACCTGGGCTTGGTGGTCTGCGGCGAGTACTGACCAAATGCAGCAAATGCAAAATCACTTGAACTTGCCTGCCAGGCGGGCGATGCAGATGCAAGGCGCTACTTCAGAGACTGAGTGGAAAAATTGAAAAGTGATACCCCCCAAAATGCAAAAAGCAATTTTTTAAGGTAGAAAAATGTCAAAAGATACCCAAAAAAGGGAAATCTCCAGTTTTCTCGTTAGTATACATCCTCCGTGAGCATTTTAAAGAACCCCATGTAGGGATGGCAGCAGGACAACCACATCTTTTCATTCTATTAAGGAGCTTGCTATTAGTGGCAGATTTTCTAAAAGAGAAACTGACACTCCAAGAGGTGACATCACCTCCTTAAGTCACGTAAGTGTCCTGGGATTGGAGCCCAGTTTCTACGAATGCTAAAGCTCTAACCCAGTGGGCGGGGAGGGATGGAGAGGGATGGGGAGGAATGGGGCAACCCCGCATCCCCTAACAGCAGTGCCTGCGTTCAAGTCCCAGCTCCACTTCAGATTCACACATCCAGGTGATGGCTCCAGTAGTCGGACCCTGCCTCTCCTATGAGAGACACTCGTGGAATGCCCAGCTCTTGGTTCAGTTCTGGAAGGAATCTGGTGGTAAGCTCTCCGCCTCTGGTTTTCTGCCTTTGGAATAAGTTATATTCAGGCATGCATACATATTACCTTTTCAGGCTCTAACCTGCAAGTAGCCCTTTCACCCACCCTGGTGCTGTTTTTCCTGGCTCTCCAATACCTCCAGGGCTCCCTGCCCTTGCCCCTGCCCTGCTTGGGCCTCATTGCTGCTGGATGCCCAGGCCTGGCTGAGGTCACAAGCTCTGGCTCGGGCCTCCCTCAGGCCACACCCTGTCTGAAGAGGCCTGTGGGAATTCTTGACCCTGACTGGCCATGCTCCGAGACTCCCAGGGTTGATCTCGCCAATCCTCCCAGCTCGTTCTCTCCCTAAGACTGACCTTCTCTCCTTGGCCGCTTCCTGGGCTGCCCCCTGCAGGAGCCCTAAGCAGTGGCGGGAGGTGGGAGGCAGGAGAGGCGGGAAGGGGTGGGGCCCCGCAGGAGGTAGTCATGACAACAGCTACACATTATGTTTCCTAACCCCACCGGACAAGGTGGCTGCGTGGCCACGACTTTGGCAGGGCAGATGAAGAGACTCAGAAGCAAAATGATTTCCCCTGAAGGCCCCCCAGAAGTTAGTCATCACTTCTGCCCAGGCATCCCCACCTCTTAACTCTATAGAGAGATGGCTGTTTAATCTGATCACCTTACTTAGGCGGCTTCATCCCACACTGGAGTATCCAGCCTTGCCCCCATCCTGCTTCCTGATTCCTGCTAGCGTGTACCCTAGGGGGCAGCAGATGAGGGTTCAATCGACTAGGTCCCAGCCACCCATGTGGGAGACCTATGTTGAGTTCCAGGCTCCTGACTTTATCCTAACCTAGCCTCTGCTGTTGCATGCATTGGGGAGTGAGTAAGGATGGCAGATCTCTTTCTGTCTTTGTCTCTCTTTCAAATAAGTAAATCTTTTTTTTTTTTATGAAAAAGAATAAACTGAACATCCCATAGACATGCTCAGGACTTTGAGTCTCCGGAAGCCTAGGTCAGGTTTATGAGGCTCGAAAAATGTTTGTTGAATGACCAAGCAATTTATGCCCCATTTATTTTGTTTAATTACTTTGTTTATTTTTCTCTTTATTGCCCCATTTATTATTCTTTCATTTATTTTCTTTAAAAAAAAACACATTTATTTATTTATTTTTGGAAAGGCAAATTTACAAAGAGACAGAGAAACATCTTCCAGCTGCTGGTTCACTCCCCAAGTGGCCGCAACAGCTGGAGCTGAAGCCAGGAGTTCTTCCGAGTCTCCCAAACAAGTACAAGGTCCCAAGGCTTTGGACTGTCCTCTACTGCTTTCCCAAGCCATAAGCAGGGAGCTGAATGGGAAGTGGGGCAGCCAAGACACAGACCAGTGCCCATATGGGATGCCAGCACCAGGATGTCGAAGGTTAGTTAATTAACCCATTACACAGCCCCGGTGAATTAATTTTTTGCTAAAGAAACTTCTAATGTTCCCTAGGACCTGGGCACATCCCCACAGATGTTGCAACTGGGCTCTTATTGAACAATGGATGGTCCTTTACAGGTGTTACAGGAGGCTGAAGGCCACAGGCTAGCCTCACGCAGGGAGAGGGCAGCAAGTGGCAACTGGGGAGTCATTTTTTGCCTCCAGGATGCAGTGCAGACCTGTTTAGGGGCTGTTTGCTCTCTGCAGTGCACAGGGTTAGCCCATCTTTCAGATGCTGTCCCTTGTTTTATAGCATTGTTTCCAACAACTGCACTGGATAGCAAGGGTTATTTCCTCAGCCAGCAATTGTGCTTGTTGCACCTGTCACCCTACGTACAATTAGTTCTTCCTTATGGGCAGGCTCCGTGTCTGCTAATTCACACGCTTGCCTCTGGGAGGCGCTGTAGTTTGGGTGGTCGCGCAGGGGTTTCCTGACAGGTGATTGGGCCTTGGGGATGTCACTCTCAGAAAGGTTCATGCTGACTCTCAGAAGGAGTGTGTTCTGGTGAGTGTAAGTGGTTGTCAAGGGAAACCACCTCACGTACCTGGCCCCTTCTTCCCGTCTGCTTCCTGCCCTGTGGTGATGCGTCGGAGAAGGCCCTCACCTGGCCGGGCTGATGGGACTGCCCGGCAAACTGAGAGCTAGAGGCCCGTGTTGTCTTAATCTGTAACCTCAGCATCCCACACCAAGCGCTGGTTAGAGTCCTGGATGCTGTGCTCCTGATCTTATCCAGCTTCCTGCTCATGCACCTGGGAAAATAGGAGAAGACGGACAAGAGCCTGGGCCCCTGCCACCCAACAAAGAGACTGACATGGGGTTCCAGGCTTCTGGCTTCACCCGGACCCAACCTTAACCGTTGTTACCATTGGCAAGGTAAATCTGGCTGAAAGATCGCTTTCTCTCTCTCTAACTCTCCCTGTCAACTAAGCAAATCCATCTGTAGGAAGAAAGAAAGAAAGAAAGAAGGAAGAAAGGAAGAAAGAAAGAAAGAAAGAAAGAAAGAAAGAAAGAAAGAAAGAAAGAAAGAAAGAAAGAAAGAAAGAAAGAAAGAAAGCAAGCTGGGATCAATGTGTTAGACTAGCTGTTAAGGTTCTTGCCTTGCGCGCGTTGGGATCCTATATGGGTACCAGTTTGTGTCCCGGTGGCATCACTTCCCTTCCAGCTCCCTGCTTGTAGCTTGGGGAAGCAGTTGAGTACAGTTCAAAGCCTTGGAACCCTGAGCACCTGTAGGAGACCCAGAAGAAGCTCCTGGCTCCTGGCTTTAATTCAGTGCAGCTCTGGTCTTTGGCGCCACTTTGAGAAATGAATCAATGAACGAAGATATTCTTCTCTGTCTCTCCTCCTCTCTGTATATCTGACCTTCTAATAATAAATAAATAAATCTTGGAAAATAAAAAGTTTGTGAATTAAATAAGCCCTGTTTAATTATAAAGTATTTTATCATAAGGCCCGGAGTGGTGGCGCAGTGGTTAAGTCCTCGCCTTGCACGCCCGGGATCCCATATGGGCGCTGGTTCTAATCCCAGCAGCCCCCGCTTCCCTTCCAGCTCCCTGCCTGTGGCCCGGGAAAGCAGTTGAGGACAGCCCAAAGCTTTGGGACCCTGCACCCACGCGGGAGACCCGGAAGAGGCTCCTGGCTTAGGATCGGCATAGCATCGACCGTTGCGCTCACTTGGGGAGTGAATCATCGGACAGAAGATCTTCCTCTCTGTCTCTCCTCTCTGTATATCCGCCTTCCATTAAAAAATAAAATAAATCTTTTTTTTAAAAAAAGTATTTTATCATAGCCAATGAATAACAAATACCAGCAAACTTGAAAAAGTTCATGGAAAATGAAATTAAATCCTAAGTTTATTTTTTGTGTAAGCATGTATGAAAACCATGCAGAGTTTTTGGATAATACATGTTTCAACCAGTTTTTTTTTTTAATTCTCATTTCCTAAGGCTAAAACCTTGATGACTAGGATTAATATCCTTATAAAAGAGTCCCCAGAGAGACAGATCCTCACTTCTTCCGCTCTGTGAAGACACAGCAAGGTGGCACCATCTGTGAGCCAGGGCACAGGCCCTTGCCTGACGCCGCACCTGCCATGACCTTGGGTGCCCTCTTCCAGGAGCCATCCAGGTCGAGCTCCCTGCTTATGGTCTGGGAAAGCAGTGGAGGATGGCCCAAGTCCTTGGGTACCCTCTTCCAGGAGCCACCCAGGTCGAGCTCCCTGCTTATGGTCTGGGAAAGCAGTGGAGGATGGCCCAAGTCCTTGGGTGCCCTGCACTGATCTGGGAGACCCACAAGAAGCTCCTAGCTTTGGGTCAGCTCTCGTTTCATGTGGCAACTGAGATGGAAGACCTGAAAGACTGACAATGTGGCCATTGGGTGGTAGAGGGTAATCAACAAATGGAAAATTCTCCCTGCCCCCTATAAATCTGCCTTCCAAATAAAAATAAGTTAAACCTTGAAAGGAAGGGAGAGAGAGAGAAAGAGAGAAAGAGAAATAAAGAAGGAAGAGAGAAACAGAAAAAAAATCCATCCACTTGTTGGATGGATCCCCCAGAGTCTGCAATAATGAGGGTTAAGGATGAAGCAAAAGCTGGAATCTGAAGTTCATTCCAGGTCTCCCATGTAGTTGACTCAACTAATTGATTCATTACCTGCTGCCTTCCGGGCTGCACGTTAGCAAGAAGCTGGAGTCAAAAGTGGAGCTGGGACAGGAACGCAGGCACGCCAGTATGGGATGCATGTGTTTCAAGCAGCATCTCATCCCCCAGGCCACCATGGTGCCCAACCCCCCCCCCCCCACTTGATTTGCATTTGGTAGACGACATTTGTGTGTCTCCTTATGACAGTGGGAACAATGGATGTTGGTGAGGAAGACCACAGCCGTAAAAGCCACCATCTTATCCCGTCACATTCAGGGTTTCTCAGCATGGTTGCCCTCGCTCACTGTGAGCACTGGCTCTGAGGAACGGCTGAGGTCATGTTTGTCGGGGCTCTGCCCTTGGACAGATCCTGCCCTGTGCTGCCTGGGAGGTGTCACCAGGTGTCCGTGATTACGGCCCGAGATTCTGTTCTGCTTCCTGAGGACAAAGCAGCTAGATTTCCATCTCAACTGCCGCACGAAACGAGAGCTGTGACTGCACCTGGGAAGCACTTGCAGGTGCTTTAGGCTCCTTTCACACATGTGCAGACTAAAATACACAGCATCTAAGCAGCATGGTCAAGGACAACTGGACAGGACCCTGAACCTGAACCTCCCAGACATTCTGGCTTCCTTCTGTATACAATTTGGACCGTGGCAGGAGCTTCTCCTTTTTTTTTTTGTCTTGGGAGCAGTCACTCCCATTGGCCTTTTTCCTCCTGGTCCTAGGCAGGAGCTGTACCCATCACTGGACCACAAATTTTCATCTATCTCAGCAAAAAAAAAAATAAAAAGTATGTAAGCTTGATGAAGGTGCTTTGAAAATTCAGTCATAGACAGTTCAATGGCAAACGGACTAAACACATGAAGAGGCCTTCAAATTGCAGATTAAATACATGGAAGGATTTTTAAATATTGCTAGTGACCAAGAAACTCAAATTGAAACCATGATGAGCTATCATTATGTAACTAACAGAATGACTAAAGTAATAAAAAAAAAAATAGTACCAAATGCTGGCGAAGGTTATAAAGAAATGGGTTGCTTGTAGGTTACGAGGTAGCTGGGGATGGCAAATGGCACACACACAACCACACTGGATACCAGTAATTCCTTCAAATACTGAACATAGTTGCCATGCAATCCAGCATTGTGCTGCTCCTGGGCATTTTTCAGAGAAGGAAGTTATGCTCCTGCAAAAAAAAAAAAACTGGACCTGTTTATCACGTGTGCAGAAGCTTTATTCGCAATAGCCTCAAACCGGAAAGACTACGGGTAAAAGGTTAAACTTACTATGGCACATGATTCCACATCAAGAAGAAACACACTTATTCGGGCACGCAACAACCTACACGCATCCTGGAGACTTACACTCCCTGAAAAACAAAAGCCAGCTCCCAAATGCTCGCTACTGGCCAATTCCACTTATGTCACAATGTTGAAAGTTAGGGAAACACAGAAGGAAGGAGTGGTTGCCAAGGGTTAGAGCGGGTGAGATCAGGACGGAAGTGGGTGTGGCTTTAAAATAGCAACAGGAGGGATCCTGTGGGAATGGAAAGTTTGTATCTTGCCTGTGTCAATGTCAAGATACAGATTATTACATTGTATTATAGTTCGGCAAGATTGTTATTATTAGGACAAACTGGGGAAGGGATGCATGTGATCGCTTTGTATCATTACTTTTCTCCCTGCAGGTGAATCTATAATTTCCACACAGTAAAATGGTGATTATGATAGGTGTCTCAGGAGGAAAAAAATAATTGAAACATTTGTCCCACTTGCCTTCCTCCAGCCTCTATCCTCCCCACCCTGATCGGAGACCTGCATGTGTGTGCATTCCTCTCAACTACGTGAACATTCTTTAAAATAGAAAGGTGTCCCATCTGTGGCTGGTTGATCATTTCACACTTTTCTTATTTTTGCAAAATGAAACACTCAAAGTAGAGAAAATCCAAATTTATTTCCAAATTAAGTTTTTTATTGGAGAGAGAGAGGAGGAGGGAGAGATTGAAGCTACTGGTTCACTCCCCAAACTTCCTGTAATTGCTAAACATTGGGGGTTAGGTGACAGAGCTTAGAGCCAGAAACTTGGTCCAGGTCTTGCAGTGAGTACTGGGGAAGTAGCTACTGGAGCTCTCACTGCTGCTGCCTCTCACTGTGTCATTAGCAGGAAACTTGGGTCCAGAGGCAGAGATGGGAACTGAACCAACCTCGGCATTCTAGTGTGGGATGCTAGTATGTTAACTAGGAACCATATGAACCCTAACCCAGTCCCCGCCACCCCCCAGGAGAAATTTTATTTATTCTTAACGATTTATTTATTTATATTGGAAAGGCAGATACACAGAGAGGAGGAGAGGCACAAAGGAAGATCTTCCATCTGTTGAATCACTCTCCAAGTGGCTGTACCAGAGCTGCGCCAATCCGAAGCCAGGAACCCAGAGCCTCTTCCGGGTCTCCCACGAGCAGGTGCAGGGTCCCAAGGCTTTGGGCCATTCTTGACTGCTTTCCCAGGCCACAGGCAGGGAGGTGTTGGATGGGAAGCAGGGCGTCCGGGCCCAAATTGGCAGGTATGTGGGATCCCAGCGCCTACAAGGCAAGGACTTTAGCCACTAGGCTACCATGCCGGGCCCCAATGGGTGAATTTTAATATTTTCTCCAGGCTTTGACCTCTTCTATCACTCAAATTAGGGGGTCTTGCTTATTGAGATTAGCCCAGGGGCTTTCTGCCCGAATCTACACCAGATGATTGTTATTTATTAATGCTTCCATGGGGCTAATTCATCCACTACCAGGTTGTCCTGGCAACCCCCAAGACTAATGTCTCTATTTGGTACTGAGAGCAACCAGAGCAATTATCTGCTGAGGAGCTTCTGCGGGCAGGCTCCAGGACTCTTTCTCCTTCATACACGAGCAGGTGCCTGCCCCGTGGGGCTGAGAAGCCCAAGTTGTCTTTCCTGATCACTGAATCCCTCTATTTAACATCTGTCCTCAGCTACCTCAGAAATGACCAACATTTGAGTGGCAGAAAAGATCCTCAAATGCAGCATCTTAGCTGGGTCCACATCCCTCCCTCCAGCGCCAAGCATACACACAGCCAAGGTTTCCTTCGGGCCCCCAGAGGGGCTGTTGTAGGGAAAAGATTTTTTTGTTGTTGTTGTTTCTCAGCAAAGGATCACGCAATGTTCTGGCTGTTTGTGGGTATGGTGGCTCCCAGCTGACTGCGTGTTTGGGGGCAGGTATGGAATGAGGTAGGCAGCTGGTGTATTGTTTCTTGAAGCTTTCAATGTTTCCTTGGCAGGGGCCACTTCCAACCACCCAGGAATAAAAGTGGGAACCCAGACGGGCACAGCTGGAAGGAGAAGGCCTGCGATCTTTTCTTCTCAGTATATCCCACGGTGCTGTGCGCGGGTGTGATGGTGGGGAATTAGTCTCATGGGAAATTGCATTTCCAATTTCATTACTTTAAGAAAGAGGGGCAGGTGTCTGACTCAGTGATTTCAGACAGACGCTGGTTGAGATGCCCGAGTCTCATGTCAGAAGGCCTGGATTCAAGTCCTGGTTCTGCTTGCTGTCCCAGCTTCCTGCTAATGTAGATGCCGGGAAGCAGCAGGCATGGGATTAGCTCAAGGGGCTGGGACCCGCCACCCATGTGGGAGACCGAGATGGAGTTTCTAACTCTTGGCTTTGGTCAGTCTGGCTTATCCTGGCTGTTGCAGGCATTTGGGGAATAAGCCAACAGGGTTCTCACTGTAGGTATCTCTCTCTCTCTCAAATAATAATTAATAATAACAACAGGGGGCTAATGCAGTAGTATAGCAGGCTAATCCTCCACTTGTAGCAAAATCATCCCACATGGGCACTGGTCTGAGTCCTAGCTGCTCTACTTCCAATCCAACTCTCTGGTCTGGGAAAGCAGTGGAGGATGGCCCCAAGTGCAAGAGACTGGCAAGAGGCTGCTGGCTCCCAGCTTTGGATCATCTCAGTTCTGGCTGTTGGGGCTACCTGGGGAGTGAATTAGTCAATGGAAGAGCTCGCTCTCTCTCCTTCTCTCTGTAAAGTCTGCTTTTCAAATAATAATAATCATATCATCATGATAGCAAGAATGTTGATAAAACAAAAAGCCAGAAGAAGAAAAGGAGCCAGTATATTTTGAGCACCTACTGTGTACTGAACACTGGTGGGGAGGTGGGGGGGGGGCGAGCAGGGTAGAACTTTGCATTGGTTCATTGAATCAGATCTCCTGACTTCAAAACCACCACCTGAAAGGCGCATTTATTTATTTCTCCCACTGGACAGACAAGGCAAGTCGGACTCAGAGAGCAAGAATGACTCACCAGGGTCCTAGAGGGAGGCTGTGGTACAGCGTGAGTTTAACTTCTGTCTGTTAGAATCCAAAGTCCACAGGTTCTCATTCTGCGGTGCTGCTGCAGTGGTAAACACGGTGACTCATCCGCGAACGGAGCAAGCTCCGCCATGAGATGGCTGTGGCGCCCACCAGGCTCCTTACAGGGGAAACTGAACTTCCCCAAGCCTTCAGAGTTGGGAGATGGAAATTCTTCCTAGGACACTGCAGGTGATTCTGTGCATACAGACCCTATAGAAGCTTCAGACAAAGGTACGCATCACATGTTTTCAAGGAGTAAGGTGGTATATTATGTGGCTTTTTGTTACTTTAGTATTTTATCTTATTCTTTTTAAAAGATTTATTAATTCTATAGAGAGAAGAAGGAGAGACAGAAAGATCTTCCATACCTTGGTTCACTCCCCAAGTGGCCGCAACAGCCAGAGCTGAGCCAATCCAAAGCTAGGGGCCTGGAGCTTCTTCCAGGTTTCCCACGTGGGTGCAGGGTCCCAAGGCTTTGGGCCATCCTCTGCAGCTTACCCAGGTCACAAGTAGGGAACTGGACGGGGAGTGGAACAGCCAGGACACGAACTGGCACCTATATGGGATCTCAGCACTTGGAGATGGAGGATTAACCAGTTGAGCCATTGCAACAGCCAGCCAGCCCTTTGTTATTTCAAACACCTACTTGGGGAGGAAGGTTTGTTTGGAAGTTCACAATATCTGATGAAGATGATGGATGACAGAGTGCCTGGAGAGACAGGATCACGTGGCCAGCCCAGAAGCAGACAGAGAGAGGCTGGGCCTGACCCAGGCCTGCGTAGCCAGCCCTACTGGGAGAACTACTCCAGGGACCTAAAAGTCTCCCACTAGATGCCATCATCAGATCTCATCTCCACTCTCAGTGCACTTGCCGCTGCCATTCATCCATCAATCACTCGTGCAGGAGGCTGTGGCAGGGCAGGCCTGTGGTACAGCTCTAGACACTGTTGCAGCTCATCTCAGAATGCTCGGGGTTCAAGTGCAGCTCTGCCTTCCATACCACTTCCTGCCAGTGCACTCTGGAAGACAGCAGGTGACATTGTCGTTCAGGGACCCCCAAGGGGCACCCCGATGGAGGGATGAGCTGCCAACCCAAGCCCTATATGTGGATGGATGATCTCTCTGGCTCCCAGTTTTCAAATAAAGAAAAACAAGAAAGAAAAACACAAGACTCTGGGGAATTAAGCCCCACTGTGATACACCAGCCTTTGGATGACACACAAGCTAGTGCCCAGATTGTAAGCCATCAGCTTCCTTGGTGGCCCCAGTTCCACCTCCATGCCCTACTTTAATCTTGATTTTCTTCAGACAACTCAGATGAGCGGTCTCATTTAATGAAAGCTTGAATGAACTACCTCCAGCATCACCGTATGCTGGGGATGGGTTGGGGGTACACCCCACCGCGCACTCCACCAATCCTGGCGTCATTGAACCGAAACGAACCGAATGATGAGTTCCTCCGGCCAGGGCTACATGAAACAATGCATCATTTCATTCCGTGGGGTCCGAGCAGTCCCAGACCCAGGTGCCACTCCTAGGGGGTTTGTCATCAGCCATATCTCACCATCAACAGTTCTTCCCACCCTGGGAGGGTACGGCTATGAACCTGGAATCTCACAAAGGGAGTCTGCCTTCCTATCGGAACAACTTCCCCCACCCTCTCCAAGGCCCAAGAATCCACACCCAGAGAGGTGCAGGGGTCGGTCATTCAGAGGCTCCATTTCCTCATCTGCGAAATGGCCATTCCCAGGCTCGCTCAGGGCTAATTGTGAGGCCACGCGGGCGTGGTCCATCCCGGGGGCAGCCGCCGTCGAGCCTCGGGCAGGGTGACAATGGACGGGACGCGGGAGGGGGTTGAAGGCGGGTCCGCCCGCAGTCGCCCAGCCGCAGGCGGGGTCGGGGTGGGGGGCGGAGCTTCGGAGACCAGGGGCGGGGATTCGCGAATTTGGGGTGTGGCTCCGTCGGTCCGGCAGGTCGACGGACAGCGGGCGGGGTTTCTGGAAGTCAGGAGGCGCGCGGGTCGTTCTGAAGCGGTGGAAAGCACAGTTCGACTGAGGGGAGCCCGGCTGAGGGGGGAAGCCGGGGCGCGGCTCTCAGGGCTTTAGTGGGCAGCGGGCGAGGCTCTGAGGCGCGGTGGTCCCGGTTTTAAGGGTTTCCAGGACGGTTTCTGAAAAGCCAAGAGGCCTGGCCGAGTCCGGCGCCTCGGCGGCCGGAGCTCTAAGAATCCCCGCTGCGGATTCTAAGGAGCAGTGGGCGTGGCTCGGCGGCCTGTGGGCGTGGCGCTCCAGCCACTCGGAGCGCGGGGGCGTGCGCTGCAGTCCCGCCTCCCTCTGGCGGCCCCGCCTGCACCCCTCGACGCGACCAGAGGGAGCGCCCGCGAGGCGGAGGCGTGGAGCCGAGGGCGGGGCAGCAGGCTCTCCCTCCGGAAGTGGGCGTATCGCGTAGCAGCTCGACGGGCTCTGATTGGCCGCGGCGCGGCGCGGGAGGCGGGGCTCGAGCCAGGCGGCCGGGGCGGCGGCGGTGGCGGCGGCGGCTGCCCGCGCCCCTCCCCCGCGAGGCGCTCAGTGCCAGGCGGGAGGCGGCAGCGGTTGGAGGCTTCGCCGGGCTTTGCAGCGGGGACTTCGGCGGCGGCGGCGCCTCAGGCAACCTCGGCCCTGGTGAGCGGCGCGCGCCCGGCGGGGCGGGCTCGGGAGCGAGCCGGGGCGGGCGGACCTGTCCTCTCAGCATGTGCCGGCGCCGGCTTGACAGGAGCCGGCGGGGCGAGGGGCAGGACCGGGTGGAGGGGGCGCGCGAGGCGCGCGCGGATCCTTGGGGTTGTGGCGGCGGGGAGGGTGCTGCCCGAGGCTCGGGATTTGGGGAAGCTGGGGATAGAATCAGTTGGCCTGGGGTGAGGTCCCCATGGGAAAAGGGGGTCTGCCTAGGGAAGAGCTTTTTCGGGTCCGGAGCCGTGGGCCCAGAGGAGAGCGACGGGGACGCGGCTGTTTTCAGGGGTTCAGGGGCTCGCCACCTGCCTGGTGGGGTGCTGTGCTGGGTTGGGGAAGGGGCCAGTCTCCCCACCCCCACCCCAGGCTAAGGCGCAGCGCCCCAGGGAACGTGGGGGTGGGGGTGGCCGGGCTGGGGCAGGGCTCACGTGGGGCCGGGGCGAGCTGGGCCCTGCCTGGGAGGGGCACGGGCTGCCGGCTGGCCGGCTTGGGAGCAGGGTGGGGGGCGAAGAGATATAGTGGTGGTTTACCTGACTTTGGTCCCCGAAAGTCTTGGGGTGAGGGGATTCGGGCAGGGCGGGGCCGGCTTAGCTCGCTGGAGTCCTGCGGGTGGGGGCGGCTCGGGGGACGGGGGAAGTGGCCATGCTCGGGCAGAGGGAGCGGGAGGCCTGGGACTGGTGGTGGAGGGGGTCGTGGTGGGGAGAAGCCGAACCGAGTCCCCCCCCCTCCACCGGAGAACTGGGCGATTGAAAGCGAGGTGCTCCAGTCCCCGCGGGAAGCCGCCGCCGGTGGCGAGGGGCGCACTGAAAAGGAGCGGAGGTGCAGGTGGGGCTGGGCTGCGCCCACATGCCTGAGCATGAAGTCAGATGGTGAGGGTGGTGGACCTTCCACGCCGCGAGCCCTCCCGCCTGTCCCCACCGGCGCACACCACTGGCTCCTGACCTCTCCTAGGAGCCCAGTGTGGCCGAGGGGAGAGCGTGTCAGGGAGGGGGTAGGGGAGGCAAGTGGCCAGGGCTGCGGGGAGACCCAAAAAGAAAGGGGCTTCCTTTTGGAGGTGGGGAGCGGAGGGAGGTGCTGGCCCTGGCCGTCCTTTTTTGGGAGTGCTCGAGATTTGGATCCCTGGAAAAGGAAAGACTTTGAGGGCATGGTGGTTTAGAATCGCATCCTATATTTGGCTTGCGTGTAGGCTGCCCTTGTTTTGCGGTGTGTGAAGTGCTTGCTCTACACGCGGCCAGTGTGGGATTGCGAGTGAGAAGCAAATTGCAAGTTGTTCACCGCTTCAGGACAGCAAGGATACAAAGGCTTTTTTTGTTGTTGTTGTTGTTCCTCTTCCTCCTCCCCTTCCCCCCCAGTCTTTGGAGAGGTTAAAAAAAAAAACACAATGCGTGTTACTGGTCCTGACTGGTGAATATGTTATAGTTTGAGAAGTCGTTATTCCAGGGCAGGCCGTCTTCCGTCTTCTGTCTTCCGCAGCCTCCGTGCCTGGGCTCACACTCTGAGACGGTGCTGATCCGACTCTTACTCCACGTAGTGGTGCATCTCATTGTGGCAGAGTCGCACCAGGCCTGCTGGAATAGGCAGAGATGAAGCAGAAGCCGGGGCTTTGTGGGTCTGTTGGGTTGTGAGCACAGCAACTATTTGTTTCATATTAATTTATCCTTTGCATTCTTTATAAAGCTGAAGAAATGGGCAGAAATCTATTTTGCACTTCATTTCTGTTTTTTTTTTTTTTTAAGATTGCTTTAAAGGAAACTAATCTTTTGCACTGTGGAGGTTGTTTCATAGTGAGCTTTTTGGATTTGAAGTCTTTTCTGATAAGCATCAGATCTGAGAGTGTGTAAATAGGGAAAGCAGAGTGACCCCAATCTGAGAATGGGGTTGTATGGCAGGCCTCAGAGTACTGTGCTTGGTGATGGCTGACCCGTTAGGATTGAGGCGAGACTTGATGTGAAAAGTCACGTGTCCAGCTTGTGTGTTTTTGATGACCACTGGGAGGTGCATTAAAGCCTGATGGATTTTAATAGACACCTGCTAATGAAGCATCGCTGCACACGATGTTGGGTTTCTCGTAATTGCTTGTGCTTTTGCCTGTAGATTGGGCTATTCAGTGCTTGTGTCTGTTTTTGTTTAGGTTTAGATTTGGAGTTGGCAGATAGCATATTTTTTTTTTTTTTTTTAAGATTTATTTTTATTATTTTTTCATTGGAAAGGCGGATATACAGAGAGGAGAGACAGAGAGGAAGATCTTCCGTCCGATGATTCACTCCCCAAGTGAGCGCAACGGGCCGATACTATGCCGATCCGAAGCCAGGAGCCTCTTCCGGGTCTCCCACGCGGGTGCAGGTTCCAAAGCTTTGGGCCGTCCTCGACTGCTTTCCCAGGCCACAAGCAGGGAGCTGGAAGGGAAGCGGGGCTGCCGGGATTAGAACCGGCGCCCATATGGGATCCCGGGGGTGCAAGGCGAGGACCTTTAACCACTTGCGCCACCGCGCCGGCCCGATAGCATATTTTTTTAAACATTGTTGCGTTTTTTTTTTTGAAAGCGAGTTTTGTGTTTACTGCATCTATCACTTGTGGGATCCCCTCCGGCCACAGGAAGGAGAGTGTAATGTCCTCAGAATGGAATGTCTAAAGGGGTAAAGGATCAACTGTCACAGCTAAGATGTGCAGGGTGCGAGTGGAAGATTCAGTTCCATATAATGGCAAACGGTCCTTTTTAGTATTTTGTTTGCCACAATCTAGTACTTTAGAAACATATTAGTTGGGTGGTTTACCTTTGACCTCTTTCAAAGGTGGAGCACTAATTATTTCTTGGGTGGGGCAATAATACATTTGAGTGCTACTTTCCTATGTGTGTGGTAAAACCTCTTAGGCTTGTTTTCCATTTGATGACTTCCTAACCTTGAGTTACAAAAACGTTTTCCTGATATTTGTTATGTACATCATTGTAAATGTAAGGTGCCTTTTTTGTATTAAAACACAGAATTCTTCATGAATATTTCAGTATGACCCAGTACCTGGAATGTTGAGTAATAGAATCTCTCAGGGTTTTCATTGCCCTAGTTTGGATCCTTGAAGTGAGTAAATAGGATTTTGTACTGTTTTCTGAACATTTGTTTTGTGTTTCAGCAATGTATAATGTTCTTTGTTTACAACAGATTTATTGAGATGCAATTCACATATCATATGATTCACCCACTTCACACCTGCAGTTCAGTACTTTTTAGGTTATTTACAGAGTCCTGCAGCCATCATCATAGTCAGTTTTAGAATACTTTTAATTCTTGCCCTGAAGAAACTCTCGTGGTCCTCTCCTTATCCTGAGACAAGCACTAATCTACTTCCTGTGTGGAGTTGCCTGTTTTGGACATTTGGTGTAAGTGAAGTGATGCAGTGTGGTCTTGTGTAAGGTCAGCGTGTTACGGTAGGTGTGCTACGTCATCCCTTTCTCTGATTGTGTCTCGTTTCTCCATCAGTTGGTGGACATCTGAGTCCTCCTCACTTTGGGCCATATGATTAATGCTGCTGTGACTACTCCTGTGCGGAAGGTTGTGTGAACACGGAGTGCAGTTGCTGAGTCTGTAGGGGATCGTAACTGCTTAACTGATGGAGGAACTGTCAGACTTTTTTTTTTTTTTTTTTTGGAAAGGCAGATAGAGAGGAGGAGAGACAGAGGAAGATTTTCTTTTTTTTTTTTTAAAGATTTATTTTTATTATTTTTTCATTGGAAAGGCGGATATACAGAGAGGAGGAGAGACAGAGAGGAAGATCTTCCGTCCGACGATTCACTCCCCAAGTGAGCGCAACGGGCCGATACTCTGCCGATCCGAAGCCAGGAGCCTCTTCCGGGTCTCCCACGCGGGCGCAGGGTCCCAAAGCTTTGGGCCGTCCTCGACTGCCCTCCCGGGCCACAGGCAGGGAGCTGGAAGGGAAGCGGAGCCGCCGGGACTAGAACTGGCGCCCATATGGGACCCCGGGCGTGCAAGGCGAGGACCTTTAACCACTTGCGCCACCGCGCCGGGCCCAGAGGAAGATTTTCTGTCCGACGATTCACTCCCCAAGCGGCCGCAACGGCTGGAGCTGAGCCAATCCAAAGCCAAGAGCCTCTTCTGGGTCTCCCACGCAGGTGCATGGTCCCAAGTCTTTGGACCATCCTCAACTGCTTTCCCAGGCCACAAGCTGGGAGCTGGATGGGAAGTGGGGCTGCCAGATTTAGAACCAGTGCCAATATGGGATCCCGGGCGTTTAAGGTGAGAACTTTAGCCGCTATGCTATCGTGCCAGGCCCACTGTCAGACTTTTCTAAAACAAATCTATTACCTTACATTTTCACCACTAGTGTTAAATGGTTCCATTTTCCCAACATTCTTGCCAACATGTATTATGATTATTTTTTAATTTCATTTAAGTGATCGATGCAATAGCCTAGTGGCAAAAGGCCTCGCCTTGGAGGCGCTGGGATCCCATATAGGTGCCAGTTCGTGTCCTGGCTGATCCACTTCCCATCCAGCTCCCTGCTTGTTGCCTTGGAAGCAGTCGAGGACGGCCCAAAGCCTTGGGACCCTGCGCCCGCATAGGAGACCCAGAGGAAGCTTCTGGCTCCTGGCTTTGGATTGGCTCAGCTCCAGCTATTGCAGCCACTTAGGGAGTGAACCAACAGCTGAAAGCTCTTTCTGTCTCTCCTTCACTGTCTTTCTGCCTTTTCAATAAGAATAAATCTTTAATACATATATATTTTTCATTTAAAAGGCAAAGAGAGAGAGATTCTGCATGTGTTTGTTCACTCTCCGAATATCCAAAACAGCCTAGGCAGGCTCAGGTTGAAGCCAGGAACCTAGAATTCCATCTGAGTCTCTCATTGACAGGAACCCAAGACTTTGAGTCACTGTTTGCTGCCTCCCAAGGATGTTCCTTGGCAGGAAGCTGGCCTGGAAGCAGAGCCAGGGCTAAGCGTGAGGTGCTCTTATATGGGATGTGATGTTTGAAAGCAGCATTGCAGCCACTGTGCCAAACAGCTGCTTCACATTGTTGGTGCTTTTTTTTTTTTAAAGATTTATTTATTTATTTATTTATGTAAGAATTATTTTATTTTTATTGGAAAGTCAGATATACAGAGAGGAGGAGAGACAGAGAGGAAGATTTTCCATTCAATGATTCACTCCCCAAGTGACTGCAGTGGCCAGTGCTGCACAGATCTGCAGCTAGGATCCAGGAACTTCTTTCAGGTCTCCCATATGGGTGCAGTAGCTCAAGACTTTGGGCTGTCCTCAACTGCTTTCTCAGGCCACAAGCAGGGAGCAGGATGGGAAGCGGGGCAGCCGGGATTAGAACTGGCACCCATATGGGATCCTGGCATGTAAAAGGTGAGGGCATTAGCAGCTAGGCCACTGTGCTGGGCCCTTGAACCATCTTCTACTGCTTTAAAAGATGCCTTAGCAGGGAGCTGTGCCAGAAGTGAAGCAGTCAGGACTCCAACTGGCTTAAACTGTTGTGTCACAGTTCTGTGCCTCCTATTGTGCGTTTGAGTTGTACTTCCCTGGTAGCTAGTGAGGTTTGAGAATCTTTGCATGTCATTGGAGGATATTTGTACATCTTCTTTGGAGAAATATCTGTTCAGATTGTTACCCATTTTTTAATGGGTTGTCTTTTGTTGTAAGATTTGTTTATGTATTCTAGATGCAAGCAGCTAATCAAATTTATGGCTTAACAGTTTCTTCTCCCATTCTTCTAGTTGTCTCTTCCTTGAATGGTATATTTTGAAATATATTATTTTGAACTGAATGATACCCCATTTGTGCAAAAGAAAGTCTTACTCATTAGAAATTATGTAGACTTTTAATCACACCCTCATTATTTTCATTATATAAATTAGGAACCAAATGTGGAAATATTGGGGGGAGATTTAAATTAGTTCATTTTAAGATGTGCTATAGGGTCTGGCAGCATGCCCTAGTGGCTGAAGTCCTTGCCTTGAACGCACCAGGATTCCATATGGGCGCCAGTTCTAATCCCGGCAGCTCCACTTCCTATCCAGCCCCTCGTTTGTGGCCTGGGAAAGCAGTCAACTTGGGACCCTGCACTCGCATAGGAGACCCGGAAGAGGTTCCTGGTTCCTGGCTTTGGATCGGTGCAGCGCCGGCTGTTGCGGTCACTTGGGGAGTGAGTCATCGGATGGAGAATCTTCCTCTCTGTCTCTCTTCCTCTCTGTATATCTGACTTTGTAATAAAAATAAATAAATCTTTTTTCTTAAAAAAAGATGTGCTATAGATGAAACAAAAGGAGGGGTTGCTCATTAGCAATGTGGCATTGGCCTGTTCTCATCCTCTGGTCATCCCCACACTTCCCCAGTGAGTGAAGTTATGTCTTCCGAATGTGGTTGTGGATCAGTGAAGGCAATGTCTGATTTCAGTCTGCTCTTTGTCTCAGCACTCCTTCCCGCATCTTCATCCTCATTGTCATTCCCTGAAACGGACAACTTAGACTCCACCTTCTTTCCGCTTGACCTTTGGGATCCACCTTAAGGATTTTTTTCCCCTCTTGAAGACTTCCTTATCCTGTAGGTAGACATCGCCCCTGCCTTCAGGCATCAGGCTTTGTCATCACTGTCTTCTACAAGGAAGTACATTTTCATTTGTGGTCATAGTGGGAGAGACCCACTGTGCGCATAGACAGTGGATTAGACAGTGGATTGCAAGAGAATCCCCGTAGAAGGCCCACTGTTAGCTTGCCTGTGATTGCCCACTGATTCTTTGCACAATGAATATTTTTTGAAGTTAACTGAAAAGATCCTGAGGTCAGTGGGTTTTTCGGATTATTGTTAATGTCTTTAAACTGCTCATGTTAAAATAGCATGAAGATGTTTGGTGTTGCAGTTGAGATCCCTGCACCTGTCTAGGTTGGGTAACAGGAACCATCTTCCTGCTGTTGCAGACCCTGGGAGGCGATGGGATAGCTTACAGGTGGGGAGTGTCCCGAAAACGGGTGGGTAAGGCCTGAAGAATCATCTCTTCTGGCTCTCCCAAGGCAGCTGCAGGTGGGACTCAAAATTCACTAAATCTTTACTAGGCCAGTTTATAAGTTGGTAATTTTCTATGGTCTGCAAGTGATGTTATAAATATCCAAAGGGCCCTTGGCAGAACAATGGTTCCTGACGTAGGTGAGAGTAGACTGAGTTCTGGTTTACTGCTCATGGACCAGCTGATGGCTGCTGATGGTTCTTACTCATTTCTGCTTCCTCCTGATGTAAACCCTGGAAGGCAGCAGGCGATGACTCTCACGCTTGCCCAGCCTGGCTGTTGCGAGTGTCTGAGGAATGGGCCAGAAAATGGACAGTCTGTCACTCTCAAAATTTCTGTCAATTTTTTTAAAGTTTTTTTTGTTTGTTTGTTTGTTTTGTTTTTTATACTGGCAAGGAATATTTATGGAGGACATACAGAGAGAAATCTTCTGTCCACTGGTTCACTCCACAAGTGTCTGCAATACCTGGAACTGAGCCAGTCTGGAGCCAGGAGCCAGGAGCTTCTTCCATGTCTCCTTCCCATGTGGTGCACGTGCAAGGTCCCAAGGCTTTGGGCCGTCCTCTACTACGTTCCCAGGCAATAAGCAGGGAGTTGGATTGGAAGTGGGGCCGTCAGGACAGGAACCTGTGCCCATATGGGATCCCAGCGCATGCAAAATGAGGACTTTAGCCATTAAACTGTCGCTCCGGGCCCAAAATTCTAAAAACGAGTAGAAGGAGAACAGAGGTAATTTGTTTCTGCTTTTCTGGCATCCGGCTCCTGCTCCATCCAACAGTGTTCAGATGTAAAACATTTTCCTGAGGGCAAGATATTCTGGACTAGATTTGCTTCCCTAGTGAACAGTGATGGCTGGCACACAGCCTTCTCTGTGTCCCTGGCACATGGCCAGGGAGCACCTTTTGTTTGGGGCATACAGTCTCCTTGATAGTTCTGAAGCTACCCACATGTTTCGTGAGAATGGCTATAAGTCGATTTTAGGGGCATGTATTTTCTTGGAGCATCTGGCTTGTTCATGTTCTTGAGTTTGATCAAATCTTATCTTCATTTTTAATACTAAAGTGAAAGCTATTTCACTATTTGAGAATTATTTTTATTTGAAAGGCTTAGACGAAAGAGAAAGAATGAGCTTTCTATCTGCCGATTCACTCCCCAAATGTCTGCAGAAGCCAGGAACTCAGTGCTAGAGCCATCTTTGCTGTCTCCTCTCCTGGAGTACACAGTAGCAGGAAGCTGGATCAGAACTTGATTGGAGAGATTTGAAATGGGATGTAGGTCTCCAAACCTCATCTTAACGCTTTTGTCTCCAAGGGCCTACCTCTTTCGGTGTCATTAAGGTGGTTAGCAAGGTAGTAAGGAAGAGGAAACATAATTTTCAGACTGTTTTTCTTTGTTGCATTTGAAGCCTGGCGGCTGTGGTCTGTTTCTTGCTCTTGGGAGTTTTGTGACAGGCCAGCAGCGCCAGGGGAGGTGGATTTCACTCTGGGCTCCATTCCTTGCTGACTGTGGGTGCCTGTTACCTCCCCTCCCTGAGCCCTACTTTTCCTCTCTGTGGTGTGGTGATGCTAATGGCTACCTTATAGGGTCATTGTCAAGACTGAAAGAGGGAAAGCATGTGAAGAGCCTAGCAACCAAGGAGACACTGAATACCTTCCTCTCTCCCTTTCCACTTCTCTTTTAAATGTCTGTTAGTGAATGCTTTTATACAAGAGATTCAGACGAAGCTTTTATGCATTTTATTTTAAACATTTAATGTTTAACGTGTGAAGCTAGTAAGTATATATTCCCACTTCCACTTGAGGATTTTAGACTGAATCAAAATTGAATGGTGGAAGAGAAAAAGCAATGTCTAATTTTAGGATGGGAAGGTGCTGGTGAAAAGGAGGCCATTGTTTTTGCATTTGAATTGGAACTGTCTTTTCAGTCAGGCTTCCCGCATTAAAGCCTTACACTTCTGGTACCAAGTCTGTCCTCCTGAAAATGGTATAGGGCGCAGCCACAGGCTGAGCAGGTGGGGATTTGGAAAGAGCAGTGCAGTGCTTGGGGTACTTACTGAGCTATGGGGTGACTGGCCATGTTGGTGATGAAGTGCAGCATTCTTTGCGGGAAGAGAGCTACCCAATCTCAGGGGCTACTTCTGTCATTGAGAAGACAGAGGTCTGTCATCCAAATCTCACGTCAGTCACAAACAAACAAAACAAACAAACATTTCCTTTGCTTGCTGTGGTAGTGACCAAGTCAGAGGAAGAGCGAGTGGGATCTCGGTGGTAAGGCCTGGCCGTGATGAGCCTGAAGGCTGTGATCCAGCTCCCTGCTAATGGCCTGGGAAAGCAGTGACAGATGGCTCTGAAGGCTGTGATCTCAGGATACACATTTATTTTTTCCCCTTTGGTTATGTACTTATTTATATTTCATTTTTAAAAAGGTTTATTATTTATTTGAAAGGCAGTGAGAGAGTGTGAAAGATCTTTTCCTCCATCCGCTAGTTTACTACCCACATGCTTGTAAGCCACCAAGCCTGGCCATCTGTCCAGCTCCTACTTGCTGGATGGGGACTCAAGGTCTGGGGCCGTCATCTGTTGCCTCCTACCTGCATTGGCAGGAAGCTGGATCTGAAGTGAAAGCAGCAGACAAAAGTAGCAGGACTTTAACCAGACACTGTGATGGGGGATGCATCTTAATAACCAGTTGTGGTACAATGTCTGCGTCTGCATTTCATTTCCTTACAGCATGTTATTTGAGAAGCAGAGAGAGAGAGAGAGAGAGAGAGAGAGAGAGAGAGGACACTTTTATCTGCTGGTTCACTGCACAGATACCTCCAGTGACTCCTGGCTGGGGCCACGGCCAGGAACTGGATCCGTGTTTTTCACATGGGTGGGAAGAACCAAGTACTTGAGTCATCACCTGCCACCCCACAGGGTGTGCATTGGGGAGAACTGGAGTCAGGAACGGGGTGGAGCTGTGACTTGAACCCAGACACTTTTCCCCTTTTAAGTTTGAAAGCTAGAGATACAGAAGAGGAAGGAGAAACATAGAAAGATCATTAATCTGCTTATTCACTCCCCAAAGGGCTGCACCAGCTAGAGCTGGGCTGGTTGGCAGAGGAGCAGGGGCCCATGTGGGATGCCATTGTCCCCCTTGGAAGCTTAGCCTGGAACACCACAGCATCGGCCCAGGCTTTTCCTCTTCTTCCCGCCACTCCTCCAAATGTGACTGCCCCCCAACTGTTGCACCAAATTCCTGTCCATATGTTGGTTTTTTAAAACAAAATTTGGGATAGTGTTGTATAGGCTGCTGCTCGTGACACCAACATCCTGTGTGAGTGCCACTTTGTGTCCTGGCTGCTCCACTTTAATCCAGCTCCCTGCTAATGGCCTGGGAAAGCAGTGACAGATGGCTCAAGTGCTTGGTCCCCTGCCACTGCCTGGGAGACCTGGATGAAGCTTCTGGCTTCACCTTGGCCCAATTCTGGCTGTTGTAGCCATCTGGAAAGTGAACAAAGACGTGAAAAGTATCTGTGTCTCCCTCTAATTCTTTTGAATAAATTAATACATTTAAAAAAAAAGAAAGGCTCAGTGTTGTGCAATAGCAGGAAAACCACTGCCTGTGATGGCAGCATCCCATGTGGGTGCTGCTCTGAGCCCTGGCTGCTCTATTTCTTTTTTTCTGTATTTCTTATTTTATTTTTGGTGATGCTTAGGTATCATCTTAAGGTGGCTGCTTAAGGTAGGAGGGGTTGAGGAATAGGAGAAAGTAGATGAGACAGTTGTTTCCAAGAGAATGGGAGAGGGCTGCTACCAGCAGCCTAACTGCATCAGTACGCAAGGATGTGAGACCGCCACTCATTATCATGCTAGGGTCTTCAGTGTGGACTGGCTGCTCCATTTCTATTTTATTTTATTTATTTTTATAGGAAAGTCAGATTTACAGGGAGAAGAAGATTCAAAAAGAAAGCTCTTCCGTCCGCTGTTTCATTCCCCAAGCAGCTGCAATGCCCAGAGCCAAGCTGATCCGAAGCCAGGAGCCTGGAGGTTCCTCCGGGTCTCTCACATGGATGCAGGGTCCCAAGGCTTTGGATCGTCCTCTGCTGCTTTCCCAGGCCACAAGTAGGGAACTGGATGGGAATTGGAGTAGCAGGGATACAAACCAGCGCCCATAGGGGATCCTGGTGCATGCAAGGTGAGGGTTTAGCCACTAGGCTATCATGGCGGGCCCAATTGCTCCATTTCTAATCCAGCTTCCTGTTTATGTGCCTGGGAAAGCAGGAGAAAATGGATCAGGAATCCTCCACCTGCAATTGCCAGGATCCCATGTAGGCACCAGTTTGTGTTCCAACTGCTTCTCTTCACATCCAGCTCCCTGTTTGTGGTGTAGGGAAGCACTGGAAGACAGCTCAAAGCCTTGGGACTCTACATCCCTGTGGGAGACCTGGAAGCAGCTCCTGGCCCTGGCTTTAATCTGCTCAGCTCTGGCCATTGTGAACTAGTGAATGGAAGATCTTTGTCTCGTTCCTTCTTTGTAAGGATGTCTTTCCAATAAAAATGCTAAAAAGAAAAAAAAGGGGGGGAGCGTGAAGTTGGGCCCCTCTCATACATGTAGGAGATCCAGAAGAAGCTTCTGGCTCTTGGCTTTGGGACCTGTACAGCTCTGGCCATTGTGGTCATCTGCAGGATGAACCAGCAGGTAGAAAACATCTTTCTATCTCTCTAAACGCTGCCTTTCAAATAAACGAATAAATAATTTTTTTAAGTGGTGCTCAGCTCAGAGCACTGTGTCCTGCCTTCCCGGCTCTGAGGCCTAATATCTGGCCTCCTGACCTCTCATTAAAAAAAGAGCGGCAGGCATACACGTTGTAGGGTTGACACTGCTTGGGATGGCCACATTCCATTTCAGAGTCAAGTCCTGACTCCACTGAGGATTCCAGCTTCCTACCCATGTATACCTTAAAGGCAGCAGGTGATGGCTTAAGGTTCCTGATCCCTGCCACCCACAGAGAAAGTTCCTGGCTCCTTATTGAAGCCTGATCCAGGGCTGGCTGGCAGGAGCATTTGAGGAGTGAGCCAGCACATTTCAAATCAAATAAATGAATTTTTGAAATGTTTTAGAGTAAAGGGTTATATCTAGCCCTTTTATTTCACCACTGTTTCAAGACTGTGTCATTTTAGGGGGATTTGGGAGTTTACCTTTCAGATCCTGGGGCCCTGGTTCTGAGTGTCCCTGAGGACAAGCTGTAGATCTTGGATACTGCCTGACTGGCCTTGCGCTCCCCCTGACTCTGAATCATAGCTCCCGCGGAAGGAGGGAAACAGATCTTGTACTCCTTTGGCAGTCTGGGGGAGTCTGGTCACAGCAGTTGGAGAGATTTGTCAAGATCAGGAACATGACCTGTCCCTTTTTTTCTAGCCTCCTTTACCTCATTCCATATGTAGTGTGAATTCATGTTTATAGTCAGTAGTGTGGATTTATAGCTCTTTTTTACAGAGTGAGTCTAACACTGTTAGCCCTTTTCCAATAGTCTTTGAGCCTGTGCTGCAGTTGCATTCTTTGAGTCTTCCACTGTGCTCTCTGGCCAGCTCGGCAAACTGAGCTTGCTTCCAGGCTTTCTCCAGTGCCTCATCACCCAAGAGGCTATGATGGCCAGAGCTGAGCCCATCCAAAGACAGGAGCTAGGAGGTCCTCCAGTTCTCCCACGTGGGTGCAGGGTCTCAAGGCTTTGGGCCATCCTCCACTGCTTTCTCAGGCCATGGCAGGGAGCTGGATGAGAAGCAGGCAGTCAGGATATGAACCGATGTCCATATGGGATGCCAGTGCTCATAAATGGATTAGCCAGTTGAGTCATTGCGCTGGGCCATCAGCATGAAGCTTGTTAACTGTTTTTTGGTCCTTTTCCTTTTCCTCATTGTAATGATCTGTTCTTGAGTAAGCAGTGGGTAACAGGATTTTTTGCGTGTTCCAAAGATAAGTTAATGTTACAAAGGTGTTGTGTGGGTTTGTAATACTAGAACCTTACATGTGTGCCAGTTTGTCTTTACTGTTTCAATTCTGAGCCAACTCCCTGCTAATGACCTGGAAAAATAGTGGAAGATGGCCCAAGTGCTTGGTTTCCCCCCCCTCATGTTGGACACCCAGATGAATTCCTGGCTCTTGGCTTTGACTTGGTCCCAGTTCCAACTGTTGCGTCCATCTAGAGAGTGAGCCAGATGGAAGATCTCTCTTGTCTCAGTGTATGTGTTTCTCTCCCTCTCTGTCTCTGAGTTTCGAGTAAATAGCAAAATATTAAGAAAGACGACAGATGAACACTAGAAGACCCTCTGTGTGTGACAGGAACAACAGGGGCCCACAGCCATGCAGCACTACACAGATTGTAACAGGCATAATGACAACCAGTTATGATTAGCAGTCATTGTGCCCCTGGGGGCCCATGACAGACCACAGATCTGGTCACATGGTGGTCAGCTGTGAGAGCCTTTCTCGGGCCATCAGAAATGGCTGTTGTGTTCTAACAACTGAAGACCTTCCTCCACATGTACAAAGCTATAGCCTCTTTTTTTTTTTTTTTTTTTTTAACTAATTTTGTGAGACCTTTGTAGACATACACAGGAAAGAAAATGTTGAGGAAAGGGGAAATGAAATCTGGAGTGTCCCTGCAGAGAACACCTGGTACAAGTACAGAGGATGGAGGACAGAACGAACAGATCAACTACACCAACCACGTGCTGGCAGTGAAAATCTGGGCAAGCAGAGACTCCAAGGTGGACTGTGTCAGCCGGTGGATTCTGGAGAGATTTTATCATGCTTGGAATGGTGTGACTGGCAGCAATTCAGAACTGTTGAACTATTGAAACCACTTGAGCAGCTCTCGGAGCATGCCCCATATTGGGGACCCTGGGATGGTTGGGAGGCTGGGTGGGGCTTCTCCCTTTATCTCCTCCTTCCCCAAGATTCAGGAAGGAAAAATAATGTGGAAATGTGGAAAAAATGTGGAAAGAAAAAGAAAAAGAATGCGGAAATAATGGTCTGCTGCATCTGGAAAAGCAGTGAAGAATGCCTCAAGTCCTTGGGTCGCCGCACCCACGTGGGAGATCTAGAAGAAACTCCTGGCTTCAGATGGACTCAGCTGAGCTCAGGCCTCTTCTCTGTAACTGTAGCTTTCAAGTAAAAGAAATTAAGAACTGTGAAAAGAAAAAAAATGATTAATTTGAAAGAAAAGGAGATCTTTCTTTCATCTACTGGTTCACTACCCAAATGCCTGCAAGAATCAGTTCTGTCCCAGGCACTCATCTGGGTCTCCTTCGTTGGGAGCATGGATTCTAGCACGTAGGCCATCTGCTGCTTGTCAGGTGCATTAGCGGGAAACGGGATCAGAAGCGGAACAGCTAGATTCAAGCTGATACTCCTTCATGGGATGCCAGTGTTATCACTGTGCCGCAACACCGGCTGCTGTGTCCAGCTCTTGATGTTGCAGTGTTGCTTGACAAAATCCATAATCGCCTCCTGTCTTTGACAAATGTTTAACCGCTGTTATTTGCTTACTTCACAGGAAAGATACTTGAATTCCTTTTCATAATAGTCAAACATTCTTTTCTAGTGAAAGGTTCTAATTCCTTTCATTCTTAGGAACTTAAAGAATCAAGACTGATTTATTAACATGAGAGCTCATGCTGCCTGAATGTGACTGAGGAATACATGTGAATCGAGCAGCCATCTCTGCTAAGCAGGGGGAGTTCTTAGGAGATTAGTCACAAACTAGCTGATGAATTAATTTGGTGGTTAGTAGTGTCTTGAGCTGAAAACTCATCCTAGCTTTTCTTGGCAAGCAAGAGCGAGGCCAGGGCCATGGAGGGCAGACCTTTAGGGTGATGACAGCGTTGACTAAGTCGTATCTGCTATATGGGCCACTGTTGCTTTACAGTACTGCTCATAGGAGGTTAGATAACTTGAAAGTCTTTCCTCATCGCATTCCCTCTCCACGTCTGCCAGTTTGAATTTCTTAGTATCGAGATGACTTGAATTCACCAGCCTGAATTGCATTGTCAAACGGAGTACATGCATGCTGTGTGTGGTGCCGCCTAGACCAAAGAATATCTGAATTTGCAGCATAATTTTTTTGTTTGTTTTATTTTCCTTTTCTTTTAAGATTTAGGGTTTTTTTTTTTTTAAATTGGAAAGTCAAGTTTACAGAGAGAAGAAGATAGAGAAAGCTCTTCCATCTGCTAGTTCACTCCCCAAGTGTCTGCATGGACGGAGCTGTGCCAATCCAAAGCCAGGAGCTTCCTCTAGGTCTCCCATACGATGCAGGGTCCCAAGACTTTGGGCCATCCTCGATTCTTTTCCCAGGCCACAGGCAGGGAGCTGGATGGGAAGAGGGGCTGTTGGGATACGGACCAGTACCACTGGGATACAAACCAGCACCTATATGGGATCCCAGCATGTGCAAGGCGAGGACTTCAGCCACTAGGTTATGGTGCCAGATCCCCTATTTTGTTTCTTTAATTGGGGATGGTGATAGTGGAATTCTGGCAGGAAGTCAGGTGAAGAGGCAGGCACCATGATCCACCCTGCAAGTGCCACATCAAGTGGGTGCACTACAACCCTCTGATCTGCACTAACCTTTCAAGTTCTGACACCTTCAGCTGTTCAGTTGAAACTTCTACTCCCTTGGTTTACTGACCATCTTTAACACTTGCAGTGAAAGAAATGGTTCAAATATGTTTGCACTCATGTGCTGGGAGATGACCACTGTTAGTGTTAGGCTGCCTACGGGCTTTATATTGCTCCACCCGTGTCCTTTAACCTTTGAAGAGGCACATCTCTAATGTTTTCTTAAAAGGAGGTTTCTTATTGATAAACATACAATCTTTCTGAAATTTTTGAGCAAAGGCACGTGGGGTTGGGCAGAACCCAGGGAGGAGGTTTGCCCTGGTACCTGCAATTAGGAAGCAGCCCTGTCTGGTTTGAAAGGTCCTAATTTTGTTAACTGAAAAACAGTGATTCTGATATGAATATAAGTGTGTGTGTGTGTGTGTGTGTGTGTGTCCCCCAAATTATGATTTTTTTTCTTTTGTGAAGTGATATGTTTTAATAAAGTGATGACTTTCTGTAATCTGGGAAGTGGATCTGCGCAGGGCTGTAGCTGTGAATCGGGCCAGTGTGTGTAGGCCAGAGCTGAGCCCAAGTCTCCCTCTGTATTTCTGTGCCTTTAAATGCTCTTACTATAAAATGCTGTCTTAGTTCAGCGGCAGGAGGGACTTGTCCTTCATGTTACTGTGGCTGGGAAAGGTTTGCACTGCATGGTTTTCGGGAACTCATTCAAACGTTTGGTGAGGTCAAATGTAGTAAAGATGTGGGACTCAATTTTTCTCGTGCAAGTACAAAACCTTTTTATTTATTAAGTCTTCTAGGGCAGACCTACTGTTTTGATTTACCTTTACACTGTTTAAAGTGCCTTGCAGGGTTCCTGAAGCCACCATGTAGAAAACTTGCTGATGCCGAGTTGTGCAACATGGGCTGTGAGCGCTCTAGGAATCGAGGGCAGAAGTGCGGCGGGGTCTCTTTGGGGTGCTGACAGTGAGCCTCAGCCTTAGGGTGTTTATAATAATTGTGCTGGGACAACCAGAACAGGTATGACTGGGAAAGCCTAGTGCAAAATGGGTATGTGTGTGTGTGAGAGAGAAAGAGCGCGTCCCAGATTTTGAAGTCCGTGATTATAGGATTGGCTTTTATATTAATATGTTTGTGTAAATTATAAATATAGTTTAGTTATGAAATTATAAAGGTAAATGAAATATAATTTATGGTGTGACCTATGTTAGTGATTGCCAGTTTATAAAAGTAAACACCAGTTTTGTTATAATTCATATTTAAGATTTGTTTGTTGAAATACCAAGTTACAGAGAGAGAGAGACCTTCAGTCCGGAGCGCCTTGGTTGGAGCCCTGGTGACTTCCCAGCCTCAGCCTGCTTGACCCTGTGGCTGCAACCCCTCTCGGCTGCTTCTTCGCAGTCCAGGTTCTGAGAAGTGCTAGATCTGGTGCCTCAGGCCTGTTGCTTCTCCCTTTAATGTCTGTACTGGTTGATTTGGGTGAGAAGGTGTCACTTTCCTGAGCTCTCTGGCTGCTTCTCTTGTCCTGATTGGTCATTGACTCCTTCAGCCTGTGTATTTCCACATCCCAACACTTGGCACAGCAGCACAGTCACATTCTGGGAGAATACCCGCTGTGGTGTCTCCTGCTCCTGCAGTCACCCATGAACTCCATGAGAACAGGCCAGCTCTGCTTGCTCCACAATTGTGTTGGCAGTGTCTGGCATAGCACAGGTTGCTTAGTCAACAATCAGTAAACAAACAGATGTTGAGTATATTGAGTGACTGAGCTTAAGGACCCCTTCAGCATTCACAGTGACGTGTGTGTGAGCCTGAGCAGCTGAACTGGTTCTCATTGGGTGTTTTGTGTTTTCCTGGAGAGATGTGGACTGCATTTCAGTGGAAGGAGGAACCTCTGCAGACTCAGCCTTCAGGTTAGGGTGGCGCTTTGGCAATCATTTGTTTAGTTCTCCCAGTTCATGGTTGAGGAGACCTAAACCCTAAGACCCAAGTGATACCAATGGTTGGGTGACTGTCAGGAGAAACTGGAGGCTCACAGCCAAGCCAAAGGCTTTCCTATTCTCCCTTACTCCTTCCTCGAAACATTGTCGAGAGTTTATGTTCATTTAACCCAGTAATCCCTGCTTGCAAGGCGTTGAAATTATATAGTTGAAGGATTTGGCTTTATTTTATTTATTTACTTATTGGAAAGTCAGATATGCAGAAAGAAAAGACAGGAAGATCTTCTGATGATTCACTCCCCAAGCAGCCACAATGCGAAGAGCTGAGCTGATCTGAAGCCAGGAGCCCGGAGCCTCTTCCAAGTCTCCCATGTGGGTACAGAGTGCCAAGGCTTTTGGCTGAAGCTGGATGGGAAGCAGAGCCAGCGGAACCTGAACCGGCGCCCGTATAGGATCCCAGTGCATGCAATGCAAGAACTCTAGCTGTTAGGTTACTGCACTGGGCCCAGGATTTGTCTTTATTATTTTTTTAAGATATTTACTTATTTTAAAATTGAAGTTACAGAAAGAGAGGAGAGAGATCCTCTGGTTCACTATCCAGAAGGCTGCCACGGCCAGGAACCAAATCAAAGCCAGGAGCTTGGGTGGTGGGTGCCCAAACCCTTGCCCTCTTTCGCTGCTTTTCTCAGGCAGACACCAGCAGGGAGCCGAATTAGAAAGTAGAGCAGGGTGCGGAGCAGCAGCCTAGCAGCTAAAGTCCTCGCCTTGAATGCACCAGGATCCCATATGGATGCTGGTTCTAATCCTGGCAGCTCCACTTTCGAACATCCAGCTCCCTGCTTGTGGCCTGGGAAAGCCAGTTTCTGGGTTTTAATTCATTTTTTTATTCTGATGAAGTACAGGCAAAAGGTAATTTCATATATAAGAATTATATTGAGGACGGCCCAAAGCCTTGGAACTCTACACCCGTGTGGGAGACCTGGAGGAAGTTCCTGGCTCTTGGCTTTGGATAGGCGCAGCTCTGGCTGTTGCAGTCACCTGGGGAGTGAATCATCAGATGGAAGATCTTCCTCTCTGTCTCTCCTCCTCTCTGTATATCTGACTTTGCAATAAAAATAAAATAAATCTTAAAAAAAAAAAAAGAAAGAGCAGCTGGGGCATAGTCAGTACACAGGTCTTCATTAAAAAAATGACTTTAATAAAAAAAAAATATCTAGGAGTTCAGTAGTTTCATTTCTTGGTAAAAGAAGATTGCTAAAGAACTATTAAAATTTTATTTTAAGTGAAACTCCATGTGACTAAGTAGTGGAAAACAGACTTAGCAGGTTTGAACAGTATTACATGTTTTTTTTTTTCTTTCCCTTAACCTGTTGCTGATAAGAAAACTAGGTCATCAGTACAGAAAGTATTTCAAAACATTCATGGATTAATTTTTTGAGTTGCTGATTCACTCATTTATGTGAAAGTTCTACAGTTGGCCTGAGGACACTGGGGATTAATTTGGCTCTTTGAGTCGTGTTCTGCTCTTTGAGACAGAATTCAGCTGTTGATCCAGGTCTCCTGTGATGCACTTCAGGGCGATGCTGCGGCCGCCACGGGATGTCACATGGTCCTCCAGTGTTCTCTGGGGCAGGTGGTGCCTGTGTGTCCATGCAATGATGGCCCCTTGAGCAGCCCTTCAGAGCCCCGAGGGTGGAGAGAGCTGATGGGAGTTATACAGATGCTGCCAGAAGCAGGAAGTTGGGAGATGAGAGGAACTACATGGGTCATCCTTGCACATTATCTCTAATTAAATGTATATGTTTATATTATTTACTTAGGTATATTTATATTATTTATATATATATATTTGGCATTAAGAGAGATAATGCCTAAAACCAAGTACACATGTTGTTAATTTTTAAACATTTTAAAATATTATCTCAAACTTACAAAAAAGGAACTATGATCTCAAAATAGCAAGACTTCTAGAATGTCATTACTGCTTATTTTAAGTGAGTTCTGGAACCTTCTCCAACATGTCAGTTAGAGATTATTTGCGTTTTTTTTTTCTCATAGAAACATCTTAAAGCTAAATGGTATTGGGAATTGAAACAAAATGCACTTACACTTGGTACGCCTCACTCCTGGCATTTTAGCTATTACCTGGATGAATCATGGGAGGAAACGACTTGGAGGTCAGAAGGATGTTGGGGGGGATCACGTCCTCTTCCCCTGGGGGGGGTGCATTTCGGGTCTCCAGCTGCTGAGTGCTGGAGCCATGATTTGGTGCCCTGGAATGGGCTGGGCAGTGGGCTGAGCAGGATTTTGCTAGTAGGGGTTTTCCTGTATGTCTTCCTAGCAGGATGTGTTTCCTTTCGTATGAACTATAGAAGTACATCTGCGGGAATCTTTAAACAGATAGCTTCTTAACAAACAGGAAAATGTCAGTTTTTTTTCTTTTTTAATGAAATTGATTGAAGTCGACAAAATAGAGAAAATGAAGTAACATTTACTCAGGTGTTCTGAGTGTTTTATCTTACCTGGTGCCATTACAGTATAAACATCTTGTCTACATATTTTTTTTTCCTCCTAACACTCAGCATATTTCTTGTGTAACCTTTGAAATAAATGGCCTGTATTAACTCATTTTTCATAATCTATGGGGAATTGGTTTTAGAACACTGGTTACCAAAATCATGATTTGCTCAGTCAGATCTTTAATATAAAATGGAGGAATTTTTGCATGTAACCTTCCCATAAACTTTAAATCCCCTCTGGATTACTTATAGTATCTGACACAGTAATAAATGCTGTGTGAAAAGTTACAATGTATCATTTCTAGAATAATGACAGAAAAAGGTCTGTGGGTACAAAGTTCAGACACAAGTTTTTGTTGCTTTTTTCAGTCCCCTGTTTGGAAGCATGTATACAGAACCCAATACTACAGGGTGCCGATTCTGTAACTTGAGTGAGCAGTGCCGCAGGAAGCAAACCACTGCACTCTGCTACAGGCTCAGGTTAGCAGTTGACTGTAAGAGGAAAATTTATTGTCATTTCCATAAGCCTTTTTCTGATGCAAAATAAGTCCTTAAATCATAGAAGTAGACCTAATATTTACTAGTTGTTTTAGACTGGGTATTCACTCAGTATGTGTAGGAAATTTATTTATTTATTTTAGATTTCATTATTATTATTTTTTATTGGAAAGGCAGATGTACATAGAGGAGAAGAGATAGAAAGGATCTTCCATCTGATGATTCACACCCCAAGTGACTGCAACGGCTGATGCTGCACCGATCCGAAGCCAGGAGCCAGGAACCTCCTCCAGGTCTCCCACATGGGTGCAGGGACCCAAAGCTTTGGGCCGTTCTCGGCTGCCTTCCCAGACCACAAGTAGGGAGCTGGATGGGAAGTGGAGCCACTGGGATTAGTACCAGTGCCCATATGGGATCCTGGTGTGTTCAGGGCGAGGACTTCAGCCGCTAGGCCACGGTGTCGGGCCCCCAAAATAATTTTTAAATGCTTTTTTTTTTTAGGGTTTATTTTTACTGGAAAAGCAGATATGTAGAGAGAAGGAGAAGCAGAAAGATCATCCACCCTCTAGTTCACTCCCTCAGTGGCCACAACGGAGGAAGCTGAGCTAATCCGAAGCTAGGAGTCAGGAGCTTTTTCTGAATCTCCCATCTGGGTGCAGGGTCCCAAGGCTTTGGGCTGTCCTTGAGTGCTTTCCTAGGCCACAGGCAGGGAGCTACATGGGAAGCAGGGCTGCTGGGATAACTGGCACCCAGTTGGGATTCCAGTGCATACAAGGTGAGGACTTTAGCCACTAGGCTAAGTGCCAGGCCTGAATAATGTGTGTGTGTATTTTTTTTTTAAGATTTGTTTGTTTTTAGTGCACATTATGGAATGCCGAGGTGAGGTTGCCTGTACCGGAAGGTACCGCAGCGCCCTACCAGCCTGAGAACAAGAAAGGAAGTGGGCAGAGCCGGCAGGGGAATAAGGGAGGGTTCCTTTGCAGGACAGCTACTTCCGCAGGAGAGCATGGGCTGGGATGGGGGCAGACCAGACTAGGCAGAGCTACCACACCTGTGCGCCTCATGCGGACCAGATCAGGGAAAAGCCGGGCTGGGCAGATTATTCCTACTGGTGCAAGCAAAATTAAAGTGGGCAAGGGTTGTTTGGGCTTAGACGCAGCATCAACTGGAATCTGGGAGTGGGAGAGGCCTGGGAGGGAAATAGTGGGCTCATCCCTCTTGGGTTACCACTTTCACAGGACATAAAACTAAGATAACTAAGATAGCGGCTGGGGTGGAATGGGGTGTGGGACAGACTGGATTACTGCTACACTTATTGGCAAACCAGGGTAGGGAGTGGGCCTGGTGGGGGTTATTGTGGGTCGCTCCAACCTAGGCTGCAGCTCCCGCTGGTTTATGTGAGGGCCAAGTATGTGCTGGGCAGAACCAGGCTGGACTGCAACACCCATTGGTTCCAGTGGAAGTCGGGAGTGAAAACAGAACCAACCCAGCAACTGCAACCACCAGCTGATTGGAGCGATAGACGGTGCCAGGCCCTGTACTTGTTAGCACATACAAGAAGTTTCTTTGGAGATCTTCCTAATCTAAATGCTGGACTCAGAAACCTAACGAAGAAAAGAGAGAAGACAGAACAGGTCAACCAACCATCTCAGCTATGATGGACTATGTCAATCAGTTGATTTTTCAAAGATCTCATAGTGCTTGGAGTGGCAAGATTGACAGCGATTCATGACTGTGGCAATATCAAAACCACTTGAGCAAGAACCTCAGAGCATGCCCTACATCTGGGACCTGGGGAGGGTGGGAAATTGGGTGGGCCTTCTCCCTTAAATAACCCCCTTTAAACATGAAGGTAACAATATGGAAAACATACTAGTATTATCCACTTTCATGTAGCCCTTGAACCTTCTTACCCTAATTAACTATGTTAAAAATGTCAAAATAAAATCTTATAAAAAAAAAAAAAAGATTTGTTTGTTTTTATTTGAAAGACAGATTTACCAAGATGAGACAGAATAAGTGTGAGATTTCTTTTTCCATCCATTGGTTCACTCCTCAGCTGCAACAGCAAGGGCTGAGCCAGTCTGAGAGCCTCTTTTGAGTCTCACGTGGTTGAAGGGTCCCGAGGACTTGGGGCATCTTCTTCTGATTTCCCAGGCACATTGGTGGGAAACTGGATTGGAACTGGAACAGCCAAGACTTGAACCATTTCCCGTATGGGTTGCTGGCACTGCAGGCTGAGGCTGAACCTGTTATGCCACAGTCCTGTCCCCAAGAACTGATACTCTTCAAATGTTTGAGAGACTTCAGTGGTGAAGGCATCTGGACCTGTGATTTCTTGGTCAGGTGTTGCATTAAATTATGATTTTATGTGTCATTGTCTTTGTTTTCTACATGAAGAAACAGAGGTTCTGAGAGATTAAGGTATTAGCCAGCAAGTGACAGTGCTGGAGGTGGAATCCAGATTATTTTATGACAATAAAGAGAAAGATAACAACCGTTTTGTCACTTGCGGAGTGATGAGTTTTTTGTTCAGCCACCCAAGGTGCTGTAGCATTATAATCCCTGCCACCATCCCCATCACTAACTGTTCATTTAGTGATCCCTTGAGCTTTGCATTGTATGCATTGTATCCTTTCTCATAGAGGATTTTGCACAGAGCCTGCCCTCCTGAACACTGGCTGGGGCAGCTACAGCTTTGAGACTGGCTCTGCAGCCTCTGCTCTCCATTGCCGATCTCTTTCGTGTGCTTGGAGGGCCGGAGACGCTCTGCAGGAAAGCAGCTGTGCCACATGTGGGCAGCTGAACACTGGTCAGGTTTGACCTTGAATGGGAGTGAGTCACACTGTCCCTCAAGCTCCACTTCAGCATGTCTGACTCAGCATGGCATTGTGAAAATGCTGAGCTTTCTCAGTGCGTGCTCTAAAGCTAACCTTCTGCTCTGATTTTAGCAAAAGAATCTCTGTATCTTTATCCAGATGTGCTTAGGGTGAAAATGAGTAGTCATTACGTATGGTATAGAAATTACTTTTTATGCTTATTTTTCCTTATTTATTTTTCTTGAAAAAAACCCAATATTTATATTGTTTACTTAGTTGAGAGGAATTCATGGGCATGTAGAGTGGAGAGGATTGGACTATGGAGGAAGGTGTGTGGGACAAATGTTGCCGTTTTTGTTTCTCCTTTGTAGGGGAGGAGTGGGAGAGACCCCTTGCTGTCAAGGTAGATCAACGCCCGGAGGTGGCAGACAGTCATTTGATGATGCCTTAGAGATCCAGGTGTGGGGACATTTTCCAAGGGTGTTAGTTGAGTGGTTTTGGTAGTTCTGAGATGTCATAGGCTTTTTGGGGCCAGGGTTGAGAAAATATTTCCAGGGTTTATTGGCTGACCAGGTTCACCTGAACGTGATGCAAAGCTTGGACAGGAGAGTGGTCCAACTTCTGCTTTCCATCCTCTGATGAGGAACTCCACAGTTTCTGTTAGCCTAGATGAGCTGTCATGTCCCCTATGTGCATCTAGGAATGCTGTCCACCGGACAGGCATCAATCATCGATGAGGCCTAGTCCTGACGTGTACGCCTAGGTTGGACCACATTTATTGTATTTTTCCTTGTGCCTGGGGTTTGAGTCTAGCAATCTAGTTGGGGAGTCTGCAGAGGAACTTTTGCTGGGGTGACCTCACTTGACTCTGTGTATACCAGCTAGTGTAAGATCCATTTTAGTCTATCACCTGTACCAGTCAACACACATATCAGTGGATACAGCTAATCAGTTCCATTCCCCAGCCTCATATCTCACATGAACTGATAGATGCTATGACCTGCCCCTGTCAGACCTGGCCCACATGTGTGCCAACAGGTCCTGTAGCCTTGACCAGCCTGGCCCACCCCCAGCCTTGGCTCTCATGCTTACCAGTGGGAACTGCAGCCCAGCAGGGTAGTGCCCACAGTTCCCCTACCAAGCTTGCTCCCAGTCCTGGATCTTGTTCCTGCCAGGTGATAGTGCAGTCCAGCCTGACATGACACACCCAGTCCCAGCACTTGCCAGAGAGTTCTACATCCTAGCCTAACTGGCCCACACCAATTCTGGTTCTAATGCACACCAATTGGTTTCGTAGCCTAGCCCAGACTGTCCCATCCCATCCCCAGTCCCAGCTCTCACACTCAGCAGTGGAAGCCAAGGCCCAGCAATGAGTCCCCAAAGTTCCCCTACCAGGCCTGTTTCTAGTCCCAGATCTTGGGCATGCCAGTGGGTGCTGCAGCCTCTGCATTCGACAGCAGATGCTCCTGTCTGGCTGTGCCTCGCCCAGCCTGACCCACACCCTTTCTGGTTTTCCTCAGTGCCAGCAGGTGCTAATCCATTCTGGCCTGCCCAGACCTGGCTTACTCATGGTCTCTGCTCTCGCACTCACCAATGGGAACTGTAGCCTAGCAGGGAAATCCTAAAGTTCCCCTTACCAAGTCTGTTCCCCACCCTGGATCTTCTGCTTGCTGGTGGGTGCTTCAGTCCAGCCTGGCATGGCTCAACCAGTTTTGGCTCTCATCAGCAGTTGTTGCAGCCTAACCCAGCTGAGCACAATCTATACCCTGCTTGGCTCTGGTGCATGCCAGTGGGTGCTGTGGTCTGGCCCAACCTGGCCTGGCCAGTCCCTAGCCCTGGCTCTTGTGCTCCCTAGGGTCAGCTGCAGCTAACAGGAAATTTTCCCAAGTTCCTCTATCGAGCCCACTCCTTGCTTTGGCTCTCACACATGCAGTGGGTGCTACAGCCCTGTTTGGCATGATTTGCCCTCAGTTCTGGCCTTTGTGCTGGTGGGTGCTGCAATCTGGCCCTGTCCAGCCTCCTCCCTATCCCAGTTTTGCAGGTATCAAATGGGTTCCTATCAGATGAGTCCCATTTTCCATCCTGGCTCAGCCAGTCAGCAGCACTCGCAGCTCTCTCTGTAAACCAGTGAGTGTTGCAATCCTGCAGCAATCCCCTGTAAAATCTGCCCCAGATCCAGTTTTCTCGTGTCCTGGTGGGTGCTTCAGCCCAGCTTAGTAGAATCCACTCCTTGCTCCGACACTTGCAGACAGGTATTGTGGCTTAGCCCAGCCAGGCGTGCCCCCAGCCGCAGCTATCATATGCTGCAGGGGCTGACAGGCAATGCTGTTTAGGTCCAGCCCATGTATCTCACATGGGTATGTGCCTTGACTTGACCCAGGCATGCCACTGTCTGCCTCAGCTCTCTTATTTATGTACCTGTGTGTGCAGTGGCCCTGTCCTTGGGAACCCCTAGAAGTTGTTCCTCCACTGTCAAATATGCCCTCAGCTTTTTCACTCCAATATATCCTCATACAGTATATCTCCTTTTCCAGGCAATCTGCAACCCTCCGCCTGGAGGGCGGGGTTCTATGTCCTGCCATTACCCACCATCTTCCTCACTTTTTTTTTTTTTTTAAGATTTATTTTATTTCAATTGGAAAAGCAGATATACAGTAAGGAAGAGAGACAGAGAAGATCTTGCATTCGTTGATTCACTCCCCAAGTGTCTGCAGTGGCCGGAACTGCTTTCGTACCTGCAAGCAGGGAGCTGGATGGGAAGTGGAACTGCCAGGATTGGAACCCGCATCCATATGGGATTCCGCTGCGTGCAAGGCTAGGTCTTTAGTTGCAAGGCTGCTGCTCTGGGTCCCCTCACGTATCTTTAAAAAAAAAAAAAAACAGGAAGAAGAAAAAAGGCAACCATGCTCACGCACTAGTATAGTTAAAACAAATTTGATATTAACCAGGTCCGGAATGCCCACTAGCCTATTGGCTGGTTTTCTCTCAGCAGTGTAACAATTGCCTAGGTACACTGCTGTTTACTGGTTCATTCCCCAAGTGCTGGCAGGAAAGAAGAATAGGGGACTCAGTTTAGGTCTGCTATGTGAGTCATAGGGGACCCCAACTACGGAAGCTTTCACAGTTCCCTGCCAGGGCCTGCTTTAGCAGGAAGCTGGCATCAGGAACTGGAACGCGAAGTCAAACCAAGGTACTTCAGTATGCGACATGGGTTAAATGTCCAATCACCTTTAAGACTGAGGTGGTCATTACTGCATGATGCCTGTCTGAGTGGGGGAACTTACGGAGGGCAGTGAGGGTGAGCGCTACTGTCTGGGGAGCAAGGAAGGATGGGGGCTGGATGGAGATGGTCAGTGTGTACCTGCTCACACCCGTGGCTCATTTGGGATGCTTTGGTGTTTATGCTTTTATTCCTTCACTGTCATTTTATTCCGACTTCAGCAAGGAGTGGCTGTGAATGCCATTTATTTTTATGTGTTTTGTGAGCTATAGTTTTGTGTCCTTTACCTAATATTAGATTGTGTGAACTTGTCAGAATTTTTTTAATATGAGAAGTCTGAACTCTTCGACAAGAGTTTTCCATTTTTCTCCATCTTAGCTTATTCTTGACACACTTGCAGGAGGATGCAGGTGGATTCCAGCTTCTGGATTCCACCTTGTGCTTGTTAAGGGAAGTGATCCCCGAGAGCGACTGGCTGTTCCTTGGCTTTTTGGATGTGCTTTTGTTTGTTTCCACTACCTCGTGGAGCTGACTTATCTAGGTCGTGCTTGAGCAGGTGCATGCCGTTTTACAAGAGAAGGGTCATGACAAAGTGTAAGTGGATCATTTGCCATCTCCTGCGGCAAATGCTCAATCGCATGGACCAGCTTGTCAGCTGAAGAGGTCTGACAGCAGCTGGGCTGAGGAGCACAGACATCCAGTGGCCTGCCAAGAGTCTGTTGCCTGAGCTCAGCCAGATGCCCTGTCCTTGGAGAGGGGCCACTTTTGCACATGCCTTGCGAGAGTGCTAGGAGGAGGAGCAGTGGGCCCAGGGCCATGACTTAGGGAATCGGAGGAAAGAAATTAGCAATGGCTCACCACGTGTCCCATCTGGCACAAGTGAACAGGTAGTAGGTAGCCCTCCTGTACATGGTGAACTTATTTTTAATTTGTATTTTGAAAGCTTGGCCGTGTCACATTCCCTCTTGGGTTATATGCAGGCTTCTTCTATCCTAACTGACAGGAACAGAAAGACCTGCAGTAGCAGGTAGTTGAGTTACATTGGGTGCAGTCTAAGAAACAGAAATCAGATGGTGGTGATACTAAAGCACAGAGCTTTCAATTCCCTTGTCTGGGACAGCCCAGTGGAATTTGAAGTCTGATATGAGCCAGGAGGAAGCTCAGGAACCTAGCTCTGTGCCACACCCCGTCTCCCTAGATTCCCTGGTTTACTCAGGGAGTACCTGTGGGTGAATGATCAACTCCAGGGTGAAACCTCATCATGGTTTCATTTCCCCTCCAGTGGAGTTCCTGAACTTTTCCGTTCTTCTGTCCAACTGTTACTCACACCGGCTCAGTGTCACAGCTTCCTAGGTCAGTGCCTGATTCCTTCCTGCTTTGTCCAGTGTGCTGCTGCCGTGCTTACTGTCATCCTAAACCTCACTTGTCTTAGATTACATTGCTTCGCATTTAGGTACTTGCTCCTCTTTTCCAAGATGTGGCTGTCGACTCACTCAGCTGCTTTCAATGGACTTTTTCTGTTTCTTAGCACTGTGTCATTCAGCACTGGGCAGTCTGGTCACTGAGCTGCTCCACTTGTTAAGCCCATTTTAGAGGTTGGAAGGCTCTGGGGAGAAGGCTGGTTGACTGCCGGTGATTTGAATTCTTCCTTACTGTGCATAGCTGGACTTAGGGAAGCACTGTGGTGAGTGGGCACAGTTCTCAGCTGAGTGCCAATGTGTGGGAAAAATGTGGAAAAACTGAAAAATTACCTTGACAAGCTGAGAAAAAAGCCACAAAATTAGAACTAGTTTGTGGGTTTCACGTCTACCAGGAGACTTTCTAGCTGCTGTGGTCTCTTCTGCCATGGGGCAAGGTTGGAGTGGATTGTCTGTCAGTTCCTGTCAATTCCTGTTCAACCTTGAAAGGCCGGTTCTCTCCTTCATTCGTCGCCTTCGTGTTTCCCTGAAAGTTAAACTTGATGAGCTGCCCCTGGCTCTTGAATTGGGAACCTTTCTCTGTGCTGCTTTCCTTGACGCACTTTGCATTTTTCTCTTGGTACGTGCTGCTGATGGAAATTTGGACTCGCAATTTGGCCACATTTTAGGAGCGTAGACAGAAGGCCAGGCCATTCTGTTTTCCCTGCTTGGAGCCTTTCAGTTTGTTGTATAACTAATGTGTTTTTTGCTTTCCTTCTACAGACACAATGAGGCGAGTAGTACGACAGAGCAAGTTTCGGCATGTGTTTGGACAAGCGGTGAAAAATGACCAGTGTTACGATGACATCCGGGTTTCTCGAGTGACCTGGGATAGTTCTTTTTGTGCTGTCAATCCCAGATTTGTTGCCATAATCATAGAAGCGAGTGGAGGAGGAGCCTTCCTTGTGCTGCCTTTGCACAAGGTAAGTGATTTGACTTTCATCCTGTTAGACACCCTCTGGTGGTCTCCTTACCCTATCATAGGTTGACAGTTCACTGAGAATCAGGTGTTTGCTGAGACCATTCGACTCTGGAACAGAGGTGAAGTTCCACATGCCTGACTAACCACCTCAGTTTTTCTCTTAACAGAGAACCATGATACAGAGTGATGACCTCTGTTCTAGCTATACCCCCTATGGATGAGAAAGAGGATCTGATGCTGTGAACTGTTGGCAGTCATTTACTTTCCGTGGAATTCATTCTATATGTATATATAAGTGCGTGTGTGTATGTGTTATGTATTATAAATATATTTATATATACAAAAGCTTTATTTAATCGAAAGGCAGATTTACGGAGGGTCTTCCATCCACTGGTTCACTTTTTTTTGAATAAAGTAATTTTTTTAAAAGATTTATTTATTTTTATTGCAAAGTCAGATATACAGAAAGGAGGAGAGATAGAGAGGAAGATCTTCCGCTCAATAATTCACTCTCCCAGCTGCCGCAACAGCTGGAGCTGAGCCGATCCGAAACCAGGAGCCTAGAACCTCTTCGTGTCTCCCACACGGGTGCAGAGTCCCAAGGCTTTGGGCCATCTTCTACTGCTTTCCCAGGCCACAAGCAGGGAGCTGGATGGGAAACGGGGCTGCCAGGATTAGAACCGGCACCTACATGGGATCCTGGTGCATTCAAGGTCAGGATTTTAGCTGCTAGACCACAGCATTGGGCCCTCACTTTTTTTTTTTTTTTTAATTTATTTTGATTGGAAAATCAGGTATATTGAGAGGAGGAGAGACAGAGTAGATCTTTCATCCACTGGTTCACTCCCCAAGTGACTACAATGGCTGGAGCTGAGCTGAGCTGATTTGAAGCCAGGAACCAGGAGCCTCTTCTGGGTCTCCCACATGGGTGTGGGACTCACAGGTCTGGGTCATTCTCTGCTTTCTTTCCAGGCTGCAAGAGATTATTGGATCATGAGTGGAACAGCTGGAGTATAAACCAGCGCCCATATGGGGATGCTGGCACCACTGAGTGGTAGATTAGCCTGCTGAGCATGGCATTGGCCAATAAGCAGGTATATTTGTAAATGGGTAGAAAATTTTGATAGTGTTTCCACCTTTTGAAATTATGAGGACCCAGAATTTTTGGTTGTTTGAAGAGTAAATGGAAAAAGAGTTCAAGTAAGTGTTCCAAAGCAATGTAGAATTCTGGATAGTTCTAAGTTTTGCCATAGGATTTAAACGGGTTGAAAAACGGTAAAGGCTCTTTACTGAGAGTGATTCTGTGTATATTTCAATGTGAGTGAATTTCCTAGTCCTCTTATTTATTATCCTCCTCGGAGTCCTCAAGGTGGGAGATAAGATAGGAATTTTGTGCATTTGCTGATCAGATAGAAATCTATACTTAGTTAATCAGCAAGTCTCAGAATTACAAATGATAAGGGAAGAATAAAGCTTTGAAGGCCAGAATTGTGATGTATCAGGTAAAGCTGGTAAATGCTGGCACTCCATGTGGATGCTTGTTCAAGTCCTGCCTCTTCTACCTGTGATCCAGCTCCTTGCTGATAGCGTGAGAAAAGGCAATGGAAGACGGCCCACGTGTTCAAGTCCTTGCCACACATGTTGGAGATCCAGATGAGTGCCTGGCCCAGAGCTAACTGCGTGGCCTGGAGAGTACTCAGACGATCCATCGATACCTCTCTCTCTTTCACTCTGCTTTTCAGCCTTTCAGAATAATTTTTTTCTTTTTCATTTCTTTTCTTTTTTTTTTTTTTTAAGGAAAGCTCTGACAAGAACCTAGAAAGAACTGTCTTCTAGTTGGCCTTTAGAAGATGAGGCTGTGTTCCCGAGCTCCACACCAGGGATCAGTACTGGGCCACAGGCAGGCCGTCTGTGCTCTGCTGGGACAGGGTGGGGACTGCCTGCAGCTGAGCCATGTGTATAAGCAGGGCTTTCTTCACTGTGGCCCCTGGGGTCCTGAAAGTGGTTGCAGGAAATGCACTGTCTGTCAAAGTGTTGTTTCCTGTTGTTTTTTTCCCCAACAGTTAGAAAAACTCCCAATTTTATTACACCTTCTCTTAGGAATGCAAACTTTTTTTTTTAGTTTTAAGGACTTGTTTATTTGTTATTTACCTGTTTGAAGTGAGAGAAGGTGACAGAGTGACAGAAGGGAGAGGCAGAGATACTCCTCTATATACTGGTTTACTTCCCAAATGAACAAAACAGCCAGGACTGGTCCAGGTTGAAGCCAAAAGCCAGAAACTCTATCCTAGTCTCTCCTATCTTCCACTGCTTTCCCAGGCACGTTGGCAGGGAGCTGGATCACAAGTGCAGCAGCGGAGACTGAAACCGGAGCTCTGGCATGGAAGCTGGTATTGCCGGTGCAGCTTCAGCTTAAGTTACTGTGCCACAATACCAGCTCCCTAACTTGCTTCATTTTAATGTTTGATTTTTTTACTTCAGTTGCTGGGTTAAAGTGCTGTCACACAGAACAAATTTCACATGTATTTTCAACTGTATCTTCTTGTTAGTAAAGAAGAATCTTTTTCATTATATTACAAAATGTTGTCTTCTGGCACTGGTGTGGTAATGTGGGATAATCTTCCACCTGTGGTGTCAGCCTCCCATATAAGTACTGACTGAAGTCCCAGCTGTTCCACCTCTGATTCATGTTCCCTGCTAGTGACCTGAGACAGCAGTGAGAGCTGGCTTAAAGCTTAAGTGTCTTGCTCCCACATAGGAAACCCAAGAGAAGCTTCTGGCTCCTGGCTTTATACTTGGCCCAGCTCTGGTGGTGGTGGCCAGTTGGGGAGTGTGCCAGCAAGTGGAAGATCCCTCTCCCCCCTCTCTCACTGTAGTTCTTTCAAGTGAAATAAAGAAGTCACAGAAACTCCCCAAAACACTTAAAGATGTTATTTTTCTGGTGAGATGTTTTAATCTCTGTTAAGGAAAATTGCTGTTGATAATTGTACAAACTTGGTTGGAGAGTAGCAATTAGAACTTAATTCTAGTTGCTTTTGGTTTCCATAGTGTTGAGTTTATTCTCTCACTAGACCTGAGGAACATTTAGAGACCTGTTTGCTGGGGTTTTTGTGTCAGTGGCTGCCAAGATGCCACAGCCATGTCAGCCCAGACCAGACACTGGAGTACCAGTGTGTTTGGAGGTTGAGTTTTTATTTCCCCTTTTTTAGACAGAGCTTTTTTTTTTTTTTCCTTCAAAGCAATGGAACAAACCAATTAAGAAACCCAAAATAAACTTTTGAGTGGCTAATCTTCCACTAAGTTCAGATAGTTCTGAATAACTTTCATGTCCACAAAAGGCTGTGAGTCTATCTTTGCTAGGGCAAACTATGGGAAAGTGGGTTTAACTCATACCATTTAAGGGAGACTGTATGCAGTTCCTAAACTAACTGGATCTTGTGATTTGGTTTTCATTTGGATTAAATGGCCTAAAATTAACAAATGCTAGAATAGTATTTTGTTCTTCTAGCAGCATTACTGAAATTAGGAGCTCATAATAACTTGCTATAAAAGTTACTGTGTTTAGATGAATTGTTGCTTTTTGCAGAAACCTTAAGAGTCTCTCTTTCCCAGGCTATAATCCTGATAGTGAGTGCAGCTGTGTCCTTCAAAATTAATTTGCTCTGGAGGAGATGATACATGTGTATATTAAGCCCGGGGCAGCCATCGGAAACGAGGTCGATAGTTGTGTTATTGGCCTCTGTGATGGACAGGTTCCCATGCAGTGTGAGACTCACAGATTAAATTGTGTGTATGTTTAATCCTTGACGTCAGTATGGCATGAAACGTCCTGGACATTGAGGCTCTTTGGCATTGAGTGGTCTCTGTTCCTGGCTTGTGGTGGGACATGGATATGTCACTGTCCTTCTGCTCCTGCATTTTTCTGCACTAATGGAGGACTGACTATTCTGTATAAAAAGGACTTTCTGGGTGAGTTATTCTAAGTCATTTTAGTAGTTCATCTCATCTCCTGGTTGCTGTCAGTTATATCATGCAGTTAATTTGGTGCCCAAAATTCAGCAAAGCAAATTGTATAGCTTCTGTTGTTTCCCTTCTTGAGCCAATGGAATAGCAGATGCAGCTTTTTCTCATGGCCAGGGCTGAGCCCAGGCACTTTCTTGATGGCTTCTTAAGTCCTGGTTGAAGATGCAAGGTATTAGCTTTTAGATAATCATGATGTCTTCTTTCAGGTTGTCAAGTCTCCCACACTTCTGTCTGGTTTTAGGGGTCACTGACCCTCCAGCTAGCTCCTTGTAGTTCTGGTATACTCAGGAATGGTAGAATGAAGATTGTTAATTTTGCATTTTACTGATGGGATTTGATTGTGTAGTGAAGGCTGATCCGTGTGGTCCTGTGCTTGGGTGATCCTCTGTGAGCTGAGCACTTGCTAAGGCCAGCGGCTCTGCCTCCAGGACACTCCTTGCCTCCAGTTTGGGTTGGCTGTTAGTTTTCTAGTCCCTTCCAGAAAGCCTTGTACCAGATTGCTGGTAGTGAACTGTTTGACCTCTCTTTAGAAGTGTGACCTTCATGAAGACATAAGAAGGGGACCCCAGAACGTGATGTACCCGTTAATCCTAACACAGTGTGTTTGGCCTGGAAAAAAAAAAAGATTCCCACATTGTCAGTGTCTTGACAACAGCAAGACAGTTTTCTAATGTTGTGTTGCTTTGGTTTAAAAACAAAATCCAGATCCTCCAATGTGGTGGGAAGTTATGCTTAAGACCCAGATAGCAGCTGATGGTGTGCACTAGAGGTGTTTCTAGTACTTGCTGATGGCAGGCTGGGATTTTTCCCAACATGAACTTGCAAGAGATGGGTGTGGCTTTTAGCAATTCTGTCAGGGGTTCTGACAACCCCTGTTTCATTTCGGTTATACAGACAAGCAAGTGGGTTTTGAATGATGCTTTGGTGCTCTGTGAACATACTAGTATTGAATATACACATTTAGATCTTAAAATTACTTGGGACCCTTCTGAATACTCAATGTAAATGCATGGCTTTCCATAAATTTCTCTTGAAAGCTAGTTAGTATCAGCAGTAAACAGAGCTTATTATAGCAACCTCCTGAGGCTTGTGATTAGATTCTGGGAGTAAAAAAGTAAAAAAGTAAAAATTAAGACATTGTTTCCATCTTCCAGGACTTAAATCTAAAATGGTAAAAGTAGGGCCTGGTGCCATGGGCTAGTGGCTAAGGTCCTCTTCCTGAATGCACCAGGATCCCATATGGGTGCTGGTTCTAGTCCTGGCAGCTCCACTTCCCATCCAGCTCCCTGCTTATGGCCTGGGAAAGCAGTCAACTACGGCCCAAAGTCTTGGGACTCTGCACCTGCGTGGTAAACCTGGAGGAAGTTCCTGGCTCCTGGCTTTGGATCGGCTCAGCACCGGCCGTTGCGGTCACTTGGGGAGTGAGTCATCAGATGGAAGATCTTCCTCTCTGTCTCTTGTCCTCTCTGTATATCTGTCTTTGCAATAAAAATAAATAAATCTTAAAAAAAAAAAAAGACATTAGCACAAAGGAAGTGCTTTAAAAAAATAAAAATTAAATGGAAAAAGTAATCATGAAATCACACAACATTTCTGCATACTCACAGATAAGCACATGCATGCAGCACATGGAGCCAGAAGCACACTTACGAATGAATGAATGTGCACAATAGCGCAACCGGCTAATGTTCAACCTTACTACTGGCATTCTATACGGGCACTGGTTCGTGCCTTGGCTGTTCCACTTTCCATCCAGCTCCCTGCTTATGGCCTGGGAGGACAACAGGAGAAGGCCCAAAGCGTTGGGAGCCTGCACCCAAATGGGAGTCCAGAAGCTCCAGGCTCCAAGTTTTGGCTTTGGTGTTGTGGCCACTTGGGGAGTGAACCAGTGGACAGAAGATCTTTGTCTCTCCTTCTCTCTGCAAATCTGCCCTCCCGATTAAAAAAAAAAAAAAAAAAGAATGAGTGAATGAATGAATGAATGCTGATTGTAAGCATGGGCAAAGTATTCTCAGAGATCAGTGCTGCAGGAAACACCCAGGTGGCGGGATGATGAGCGCGTGTGGCTCCCATCTCTTGTAATGCTTCCTCAAGCTGTGGCACGCCACTGTACCGTGACTCTTCAAGGTGTGGTGTCTGAGTTTACTTGTTCTCATCTTTCAGAGGATGAATAATGAATAGCAGTCTTGCTGAACACAGGTTGGCTGTTAAGGGGTCCGTTTATTTATTGAACACAGCTTCATGAGCTGCCTTGTTGCCATCATAGAGGTCCTCAGCCTCTTGTGTATTCTGTCATGTTGACTGAATAAGCCTCTTCTTTGTGGAGTAAGCACACTTGGGATTTGGGGTGGAGCTATCTCTTCCCTGTTGTGAACTGGGGAGGCCCATAGCGTGGTTCTGGTTAGGTTAGGCATGTAATCTTGGGCTCACAATGAACCTGTAAATCCTGCCTTAAACGGAGGGACGGAAGGAGTTGGTTATCACCGGGATGGAGGAGCCACCAGCTTGATGCTCGTGCCTTTCCTTGGCTGCCTGCTGCTTGCTTCGCTTAACTGCTCTGATAGTGGCAATGGCTTGCTTCCTTCTTGGCTGCCTTGAGCGGCATGCGTGTGGCCATGTAAACCTTTTGGATCACTATCTCTGCCCTTCTCTTCCTCTCTTTATAGCCATGCAGTTCTTTCTTTAGGAAGTGTTGTTTGGAATCTTCCATTGTTGATGTTCGTGAACTCACTTTTAAACTCATTTTTCAGTGTTTTTCCACTGGTGGGAAAGTTTGGCCCTGTGGACCGTCATCAGAATGACTGTTTTCTAAATTCTCCCATTGATGGTACATTGCTGGTGCCTCCTAGATGCGTAGGAGAGAACATAATTCATTACATATAAAACTTACCCTAAGACATTAGGACTTCAGCCTCACAGAATCTGGTGACAAGGGCTGCTGTAGCATGTTTCTGATATCTTGATTCAGTTGAGTTACTGTCCTAAGAGCCTCATGATGGTACTTGGTGGTCTCTGTGCTCTGTCTTCAGTGCAGCTGTTCTTTGGATTTCTGTTTTCTGCTTGGCTCAAACTCTAGTGCCACAGGTTGTATTATCACATCACGGTATAATTGTTTTCTGATCTAAACTGACATTATTATTATTATTATTATTATTATTATTACTAAGTATCCTTTGTAGGCAGGTTTGGAAGAGGCAAATTCTTTTTTTTTTAAGTATAATATATGTGTGTATATATATATATATTTAAGATTTATTTATTTTTATTGGAAAGGCAGATATGCAGAGAGAAAGATCTTCCATGTGATGGATCACTCCCCAAGCGACCGCAACGGCTGGAGCTGAGCCAATCCGAAGCCAGGAGCCAGGAGCTTCCTCCGGGTCTCCTGCATGGGTGCAGGGTCTCAAAGCTTTGGGCCGTCCTCCACTGCAGTCCCAGGGCCACAGGCAGGGAGTTGGATGGGAAGTGGAGCTGCCTGGATTAGAACCAGAGCCCATAGGGATACTGGTGTGCTCAAGGTGAGGACTTTATCCCCTACGCTGGCTTCAAATTTGGTCTCCTTTGGAGCTGCCATGTTGTGAGAATGCTCAGACAGATCTGTGGCAAGTTCCCAGGGCCCTCTGCCAACAACCAGCACCCATATGAGTGTGCAGTCTTGGAAAAATAAGTAGATTCTGCAGACCTGCTTGAACCTGCCACAACTCTAGCTAAAAACCATGACTCATGAGAGACCCTGGGCCAGAACCACTCAGATACACCTCAGAACTGTGGGATAGTAAATGTTTACTGTTTTAAGTAGCTGGATTTTAGGGCAGCATGTTAAACAGCAACTGATAATTAATACATGTAGTCTCAAACTATAGTACTTGACTTCTATTTGTTTTTTTTTTTTTAAGATGTGTTTTATTTTTATTGGTAAGTTAAATTTACAGAGAGAGGGAGATACAGAGAGAGATTTTCCATTTGCTGCTTCATTCCCCAAGTGGCTGTAGCAGCCAGAACTGACCCAGTCCAAACCCAGGAGCTTCTTCTGAGTCTCCCAAGCCAGCACGGAGTCCAAAGGCTTTGGGCCATTCTCTACTGCTTTCCCAGGCCACAAGCAGGGAGCTGGATGGGAAGTAGAGCAGCTGGGACATGAACTGGCACCATATGGGATCCCAGCACATGCAAGGAGAGGATTTAGCTACTAAGCCCCCCATGCCCTTTGACTTCTGTTTCTGTTTTCTGTATTTATAAATTGTTTATTTGAAAGGCAGAGTTACAGAGAGAGAGAAGATAGAATATTTCCATCCCCTGACTCATTCCCGAGTGACCACACTTGTAGGGGTTTGTCCAGACCAGGAGTTTCATCTGGGTCTCTCAGTCATCTCCCACTGCTTCCTCAGACATATTATCAGAGAGCTGGATTGGAAGTAGTGCGTCTGAGGCTTTCCAGTTCTTGAGGGGACACTTTACCTTCTGTGCTACACTGCTAACCCAGTGTTGGAGGGGGCAGCTTTACTGCACTGCCCAGTGCTTGACTTTTATGTTAGTGTACTCAACTCATATGTAGATCATTAAAAATGACCAGCAGGTCTGGCACAGTAGCCTAGTGACTGAAGTTCTCGCCTTGCATGCACCAGTATCCCATATGGGCGCCAGTTCGTGTCCCGACGGCCCCACTTTCCATCCAGCTCCCTGCCTGTGGCCTGGGAAAGCAATGGAGGACGGCCCAAAGCCTTGAAACCCTGCACCCATGTGGGAAATTTGAAAGCTCCAGGTGCCTGGTTTTCCATTGGCTCAGCTTTGGCTGCTGTGGCCGCTTGGGGAATAAATCATCAAACGGAAGATTTTCATCTCTGTCTCTGCTACTCTCTGTATATCTGACTTTCCAATAAAAATAAATAAATAAATCTGGTAAAAAATGACCTACATATCGGGCATAAAAAAGATTTGTTTATTTATTTGTTTATTTGAAAGATACAGAGACGAGAGACAAATAATGGGCCATCTTCTGTTGCTTTCTCAAGCACATTAGCAGGGAACTGGATGGCAAGTGGAGCAAGTCCCCATATAGTATGTTGGCATTGCAAGCAATGAATTTTAGCCCGTTATGCTACTATGCTGGACTAACCACCCCCCACCCCCGCCCAATCAGGTGGTTTTGAGCATTATCTTACTACGTCCCCTTTAAAAATATCTATACAGATATATATGTTCTTCTGTCCAAAATGAGTATTTGCAGGATTCTGTACTACTAGCAAGAGAAGGTTAACTATCAAGATTTCATTATCCCTTTTTGCTCTCTTCCTCTCCTTGGTTCCTCTTCCCTGCTCTTCCTCCCTTCCCTCCCCTTCTCCTGTTCCTGCCCCACTCGGTTCTCTCTCTCTCTCTTGCTCTCTCTCTTGCTCTCTCTCTTGCTCTCTCTCTTGCTCTTGCTCTCTCCTTGGTTCCTCTCCCCTGCTCTCCCTCTCCTCCTTCTTACCTCCCTTCCCCCTCCTTCCCCTTCCCCTATTCCTGCCTCGCTGGAATAAACTTCCTAAGATAAAAAAAAAAAAAAGATTTCATTATCCTGTGTCATGACACATTCATATAGCCAAAAAAAAGTGTGTTAAATAATCATAGTTATTATTTATGTTTAACTTCAATTATGTTACTGGTTTCAAGGAAAAGTCTGGAATGTTATATCGCTGGGAGCAAAGGCAGTTTTTCTTTATAATTGCCTGTACTTGGCGGATATTTGGCAAGTATTTAAGTTGCTGAATGGGACACCTGTATTCCATATTGAGGTCCCTAAATTTCCAGGCCCAGGCTTCAAGTTCGACCTGACTCAGCCCTGCCTGTTTGTAGGTGTTTTGGAAGGATGAAAGATCTTTGACTGTCTCTTTGTTTTCCAAATAAATAACAAAACATTTTATAATTACTTACACTTTTTTGAGATATTTTATTATTAATATAGGTAGATTTTATTTTTTGAGGTATTTGAGTGCTTGCTGTGTGCCGGGACCTATGTTGGGTTCTTGGCTTACAAAATGCCTCTAGGACAGCTGCCCTTGGTTTTTCCAACAAGGAGCTTCAAAGGTGCGAGTCCTGCTGTGCTAAGGCTGTGAGGGGGCCAGTGCTCCTTGAAGTCTGAAGGCCAGGGTGCCACCAGAGGAGATTCTGCTTTCAGGCTTCTCCTGTCTGTGGGAACTAGACATGCCACAGAGGAGAAGCCCAGCCCGTCCACCATCCCGGGAAGTTAGAAGAAGCTCTCTGTCCTCAGCTGTGAAGGGTGAAGGCATGCCAGCATTCCTCCTCCAGATGCTGGGGTCTCTGGGAGCTCAGGTGAACTTGTGTAGTATAAAAGTAAGATGTTTAATTGAAGGAAATAAAAAAAAAATTCTTCCATTCTGTCAGCTAACATTATGAGTCAAGGGGAACTGAAGGATAGCTTTTTGATAGAAAATTATACATTTCCTGGTCTTCCAGCCCCCACTTCACTTCCGGTGGGAATTATGCAGAATTGGTATTTTCCTTAATTGCTACATGGAGAAGAACCAGAATAGGCGCTGCTGGGCTTTCCAGGGTCACTATTACAGATGGATGGCATCATCCTCAGGAGAAGTGGTGGCTTCTGTCATGGTCCCCAGACCAACCTCAGCATCAGCCTGTGTTGTCAGGGCTCCCTGTGTGAACAGGGTCTCAGCTTCGATGGCGGGCCACTGGAAACACAGATGGAACTATGGAGACTATTGTGAGTTAGATTTTGGGTCTGTGAGCCTTTGTTCAATTCATACAGGAAGTTTTTTTTTTTTTTAACTTTTGTGTGTTGTGAGGATTTATTTATTTAATAGAAACTGATCTAATTGACACTTAATTTTTTTTTTTTCTCATTCTTTATCTGGGCTGAAAGCTTAGGACCCAAAACAATAGCCTGTCAGAGCTTCGGTTCTGTCAGCTTAGAGAATTGTCTGAAGGTTGGGTGGGAAAGCACGTGGCATGTAGGGTGCTTGGGGAAGACACAGTGGCAGCAACACAACATCATGGTAGATCACATTGACCGAGGGATCCCTCTAAGTGCCAGACGCCAGGCCGGTAAGTGCCTTCTTTCACGGACAAGTTCAAAGCCAACGGCAGTCTCCTAATGGTGCTTTTCTGTGAGATTTGTGCTTACTGCCAGCACCTGCTGGATTTGCATTGGCTGCAATGCTGCCTCGCCGTAGACTGCTGACAGGCGTTTTCCATTTCTGCAAACAGCAGTGCTGTGTTTGGGACAAATGTGGCAGTGGTGGTAGCCTTTTGTGCAGATGTGGGCATTTGGCGCTCAGTAGCTCTGGGTGTTGTGGGCAGATGATTTTCTGGGTGCCAGTTGTAAGATGCCTGCTCTCTGCCTCCTAAAATAGATTCTGTCTGATGCCCAGAGCTCTTTAAATTGTCAAGTGTATGGGACCCTGAAAGGCTGGGTGTCAGGCTGGGCGAGGGGGAAGGCACCAGCTGCAGAACAATGACTTCCCAATTAATGTCGCGAACTGCCAGCCACACGAGCACTTCGCGGCCTCATTACCACATGAAGTGCCGCAGCAGGCCTTTGCTTCTCTCCCTGGTGATTGTGTTTTCCAGGGGGAAGGGACACGCCCTATTCACCCCCCAGTTAACAATGGAGCACAGAGTCCTGGCAGAAGAAACCTCAGTGTGCCCTGGGGCTATTTTTGATGACAGTGAGTGGCTGTGACTCAGAGGGAGTGTGCCCTGGCAGATGAGGGCTCTGCTCACCGTGCCGCCCCTCCTCCCCACTGGAGATGAGCAGGCTGCCTGTCCCTTTGTGCGCTTCCTCGCCAGCTTCTCCTGCTGCTGCAGTTCACTGATATGTCCACAACAGCCGGCCTGCAGGCCTGACAGGGCCGACAGTGGTTTTTACCATATATGGCCATCAGAGCTCTGTGGCTGTCAGCCGGCCAGGATAATTTCCTTCCTTTGCTTTGATTGGCTGCATAGCGGCTGGAGAGAATGGTGGGATCTGGGAGTGTGGTGTAGAGAAGCCACCGAGTCAAGTGCAAAGAATGTTTAACTCTTTCCTGGGCCTCTGGAGCCTGGAGTTCATGCTGAACCTGTGGACAGCATGTGGGCAAGTGCTACTCAAGACATGAGTTCCTGGGCCAGAAAAGGCTTCTGAGTATGGGTCACTCTGAAACAGACTTCAGGTGTAGTGTACATGTTTCTGCAGTCATGGTATGTTCAGAAGCCACCCACGTGTAGCAGAGGGTAATTCTGCCAAATGAGTAGGCACGGTGTCTGCTGGTGAGGGCTGGGACCCGAGCCGGGAGGGCAAGTGCTGGAGGACGTGTGTCTGCTCAGAGCAGCGGGCATTAGGGTTTCATTTCTGGCTGAGCTTTGGAGTCCAGATAACTGACACAGGCTGCTGAATTTTATGTGTACTCCAGGTCTCATGCTTAGACATGACCTCTCCTAGAGCTGAGCTGCCACAGGCTCCCCCACTGGAAGGCAGGTGGACTTTGGACTGGTCCGTGGCTAAGCCAGTTTGGAGCTGTGATAGCAAGGGGTGGCCCTGAAACCCTTCTGGCTCACAGGGGGTCCCTGTGAAGAATTCTCCAGGACTGTTCACTCACTCTGGTCTGACAGTGAAGGTTTTAATTCCCCACATTGTATTTGCATCTGTAGTTCTTTTGCTTTTTAGTATTTGCTTTCAAGTTGAATTTTGTTTTGACTTGGTTCTACCTTATCTAGGGTTCCTGGTTTTTGTTTGTCCTCAGTTCAGAAGCCTCATATGGAATTACTTGTCTGCAGTGATGAGCAGGAAGTATTAGGTTAAGTCAGGAAGTTAGCCTCTTTGATTGTTTAGTATTTAGACGTGCTTGAGTAGGAAATATTTTTCTGCTTGTTAACTTTCTGGTAATATTCAGTTTTAAAGAAATTTGCCTTAGGTTCTTGATTGATTTTTTTTAAAAAAAAATAAAGATTAATTTTATTTGAAGTGCAGAGTTATAGGGCAGGATTGGGGCAGGGGAGATCTATCTGCTGGTTCACTCCCCCAAATGGGCTCCTTGATGCAAATTAATCCTGTCCAAAGCCCAGAGCCAAGAGCTTCTTCCAGGTCTACCATGTGAGACAGGAGCACAAATGCTTGGACTACCCTCCATTGCTTTGCTAGGCATGTTCAAAAGGAGCTGGATTGGAAATAAAGCAGCTGGGACTTGAACTGTGCCCACGTGATCTGCCAGTATCGCAGGCTTAGGTTGGTTTTATTCCTGGACCTTGAACCATCACTCTCTGTGACCAGCCTGGCCCTACATCATATGTTCTGTGTGAATCTTTTTGGTCTGCTGTGGAGTCCCTGTCCTGTTATCTGGTCCGCACTCCGCTGTCCCAGGACCACAGGCACTATAGCTCCTCCTTGCGGAGCAGCAGGGGCTTAAGAGCTTCCAACAGAATGTGCCTCCACATAAATAATACTGTCAAAAGAAAAAGGAAGTTGGAAAAAGGGGAAACCCACTTCAATAGCCATCCTTTTTTGACTCCTTTGAACTCTGCACAACGTGAATGGAGCCCTTATGCTCGGGCTGAAAACTTTCCCTCTGCTTTTGAGCACATGTTTGACTTTTTATTTTTCTTGCTGACAGAGTTCAAGAATTCTTGGTGCAGTGCCTCAAAGCCAGAAGGGAGATTTTATTGAAATTTGAATTGATTTTAATTTTGATTTTTTTCCTTTTTCTAAAATGAAAACTCCAGTAAATACAAACTAGAGGTGTACCAATCTTTATCTCTTGTCCCTTGAATCGGGCAATGTAGGATGTCTTTTATTGCCTTCCCCAGGGTGGGGTGGGGGCCGAGGGTGGTGTGACCAGGCTGGATCACAGACCCAGCTGACTTCAGATCAGAGAGATTAGAACAGAACTGGAAAAGTACCGGGAAGGGAGACAGCTGCCTGTGTAGCCTTAGATAAGGAAGGCAGAGTAGAAAGTGGCCTGGCTGCAGCTCTCCAGGGTATGCGATGAACTCAGAACATGATTCGGAAGGAAATGGTACGAAGAATGCTTTGAGCATCTTGAGAGAGAATATTTGATTTGGGTGATCTCACCACGGGAGTTTAACTGTTTGAAAACACACAATTGAGAGAATAAGTATAATGGGAGTGATACTTAAACAAAACACTTCCTGAGGAACCAGTGCTTGTTAGACTGGCCCTCACTAGAACCAATTTGGTAACATCTTTCACCCAGTATTATTGAACAAGTTGATGTGTGGATCAAAAATACTTAACATGAGGAATCACTCTTACATTGAGAACTAACCATTCAGAATAATTTTTTTAAATTCTGTATGATACCTGGGACATCCTGGAAGCATCCCAGTTCTGAATTTTGTGAGTTTGAGAAAGAAGTGGGTATAGTTGCATATATAACACGCCATTTGTTCCCTTAAAAAAAGATCCTGGGCCTGGTGCAATGGTGTAGTGGTTAGGAATCCTCCCATATAGGTGCTATTTCATATCCTGGCTGCTCCACTTCCCATCCAGCTCCCTGCTTGTGGCCTGGGAAAGCAGTGAAGGATGACCCAAAGCCTTGGGACCCTGCACCCAAGTGGGAGACCCAGAAGAAGCTCCTGACTTCGGATTTGCTCAATTCCTACCACTGTGGCCACTTGGGGATTGAACCAGCAGACAGAAGATTTTTATCTTTGCCTCCTTCTCTGTAAATCTGACTTTCCAATAAAAGTAAATAAAATCTTAAAAACAAACAAAAAAACCCTCAAGGATAGGCATTTGGCCTCATGCTAAAAGCCTTTGGTTAGGATTCCCGTGTGTCACTTTGAAGTGCCTGCGCTTACTTTCTGGCCCCTGGCTGCTGCTTCCGGCTTCCTGCAAATACATCGAGAGGCAGGGGTGATGCCGCAAACAGTTGGTTCCTGTGCTCACAGGGGAGGCCTGGAGTACATTCCCAGCTTTGACTGCCCTGGTGGATGCGGGCATTTGGAGGATTGTTAGCCAATGGGAATTGTTCTGTGTCTCCTTGCCTCTCAAATAACTGAAAAATCTAAAAACCAAACCAAACACATCCCAGAGTGGGGCTCTTGTATTGAATGTATCTGTAAGAAATGTTCTGTAAGGTGCTTGGATTGCATAGCCCTACCCTAAGTGTATAACATGAGTTTACTTTTTTTTTTTTTTTTTAAAGATTTATTTTTATTATTTTTTCATTGGAAAGGCGGATATACAGAGAGGAGAGACAGAGAGGAAGATCTTCCGTCCGATGATTCACTCCCCAAGTGAGCCGCAACGGGCCGATACTATGCCGATCCGAAGCCAGGAGCCTCTTCCGGGTCTCCCACGCGGGCGCAGTGTCCCAAAGCTTTGGGCCGTCCTCAACTGCTTTCCCAGGCCACAGGCAGGGAGCTGGAAGGGAAGTGGGGCTGCCGGGATTAGAACCGGCGCCCATATGGGATCCCGGGCGTGCAAGGCGAGGACTTAACCACTTGCGCCACCGCGCCGGGCCCGAGTTTACTTTTTAAAATACATATTCCTTTGTGAAGTGAGGTATAAACCAGATAAATAGATACACTTATCAATAGCAGCCTTTGTGACTTTCCATTAAACATTAAAAGGAAATATCTTTACAACTAGAAATACTGTTTCTTAAGAATTAATGAATTTTGGGCCTGATACAGTAACCTAGCAGCTAGAGTCCTCGCTTTCCATGCTCCAGAATCCCATATGGACACTGGTTCATGTCCTAGTGGCCCCGCTTCCCATCCAGCTCCCTGCTTGTGGCCTGGGAAAGCAGTGGAGGACAGCCCAAAGCCTTAAGACTACACTCACGTGGGTGACCCAGAGGAGGCTCCTGGCTCCTGGCTTCAGATTGGCTCAGCTCTGGCTGTTGTAGCAGTTGGGGAGTGGATCATCGGAGAGCAGATCTTTTTCTCAGTTTTTCCTCTATGTAAATCTGACTTTGCAATAAAGATAAATATATCTCATAGCTAGCCTCCCTTGGATTGTCAGCATTCATTTACGTTTATTGCTCAGAGATGCGGGTGGAGTGTGTTGTCACCGTGACATATGGCGGGCGTCTTCTGAATGGCCTTTCACAAGTGAGTGAATTAGACATAGATTCCTTGGTTTATTTGCTGGATGATAAATGAGATTTATGGAGATGAATGAAAACTACATTCTTATCAGATGTTAATGCAAAATGCCTTTCCAAATGTCCCATCATCTTTCTATTATCAGTGTGGTTTCCCTGTGTCTCCTATGCACTTGAGCTGCACTCTCTGACAGTGTATAGTTCCTAGCTCCACACCTTAAATTACACATGTTTGGGGAAATGTGTTGTGTTTTTTTTACTTTGGTTTGATTTGGGTATGGATAAGACGCTCTTCAGAGGAATTGCACTTGCAGGCTAGGTAGCTGCCACCTGACGGTGTGCTGGTCCGTTTCAGTGCCGCCTTGTCCTCTTGCGTTCTCGCTTGTGTTGCTTTTTCCCAGTCAGCAGTTCCGTCCGCCCCCTTTCTCCTGCACTGCAGTGTGCAGCCGCTTCCCCGGCCTGATTGGTGTAGGGATTTATGATGACATCACAAGCAAAGGAAGCAGCTGCTTGCAGAGCGTGATTTTTTTTTCCCTAACTCTGATTCTGCTGGCCGGTTGCCAGTAGTTTCCACATTTCTTTTGTGCACTTTCACAGCCCATAGCACGGTGGAAACCTTATTCCCTGTCTGCATCAGCGATGCTTCATATCTCTGCTTCTTTCTTTACTTCCTCGGGTCTCAATTTATCTAGAAAATGGGTATAATAAAGTTCCCTTATTGTGAAGATGTTGTGACAACAGACTTAACTGTCGAGACAGTCCCTGGCATGTGTAATAGGAGTACTTTGAAAGTATTCTTGTTATTGCTGTTTGGGTAGAAGGGGTGGAACAGGTGACCCTGTTGAGTGACATTCACGTATGTGGGGAAATGATGTTCTCAAGTACATTCCATGCTGGACTTGTCCAGGTTAGGATGGGAACAGTGGTCGTAATGCCTCCCAAATGTCTTGCCTCACTAAGGAATACTAGTGCGTGGCCATTGACTTTTAGCTAGGGATGTGTCGTTTCAACTTGGAAAAATGTCACTTGGCAAGCTTCTTAATACGCAATTAGGAACAGCCAGTACCAGCACTTCCAGATTCCCCTGAAAATTGTTTTGTATCTGACTGAAAACTCTTACTTAGCTCAGATGGAAAAAATCCGTTTGTTATTGTTGGAAGTCCAGGGTTCAGTGCTGCTCTTTGCCATCCAGGCTGTCAAATGCGGTTTGCTGGGGAGAGCCTGAGGACGCAGAGGCCCTGCGGTGAAAGACGGTTAGGGGAGAAACACCTGTGTCCTTGGAAGAAATAAATAAAAGTTCAGTCAGTAAACCACTCATGGGTGTCTGTCTCCACTTTGTTATATTATTAACTCTCTTTTTAAAAAAAGAGAGCATATTAAATAATGACGTCCATGTATTCACAAGATTAAGCAGCGATCGCTTAGCAGTTTGTCTTGTTTCCTGCCTCTTTCTTGGAAGTAAGTAAGTTAAAAAAGCTTAACCAGTGTACCTAAAAGATCCTGTCCCCGTTTCCTCCTTAGAGGTCATAATTTCCTCAGCTATGCATTCCTATATTCTTACTGTGTGTTTATTCGTTGCTTTTTTTTTTTAAAAGATTTATTTTATTTTTACTAGAAAGTCAGATATACAGAGAAGAGAGACAGAGAGGAAGATCTTCTGTCCTTTGGTTCACTCCCCAAGCAGCCTCAGTGGTTAGAGCTTAGCTGATCTGAAACCAGGAGCCCAGAGCTTCTTATGGGTTTCCCACAGGGGTGCAGGGTCCCAAGACTTTGGGCCGTCCTCTGCTGCTTTCCCAGGGCATAAGCAGAGAGCTGATTAGGAAGGAGGAAGCAGAGTGCCAGGATTAGAACCAACACCTGTGAGATCATGGCTCATGCAAGGCAAGGACTTTAGCCGCTAGGCTACTGCGCTAGACCCTATCCATTGCTTTTTAAAATTCTGTGTCCAGCTTCTGTGCAAGTAATAGGCATGCTTGTGCTGAAGACTAAAATTGCTTTTACTTTTCCCACTGTTTCCCACAATGTTGCAGTATTCTTGTGCAGAATATGGGAGCATTTCTCTCCTGCAGACCACCCAGAAGTAGTGTTGCTGGGGTCAACATTCTTATCTGCCCATTACCAAACTGCCTCCCCCCAAAGGAGTAGTAAGGAGGTGGTCTCCTGTAAGTGCCTGCCTCCCAACCTCTCTCTCCCAGACGTGTGCTTGGACATTTTAGCATCTGCTGCTGGGATAGGTGTGCTTGTTGCTCCCACTATTTCACTTTGCAGTTTTCTAATTGCTCAGTGAGATTTGTGTCTTCATTTCTATTGGCTTTTTACATTTTTTTTCCTGTAAAGTCTTGGCTCACATTATACTTCTACTGTCAAGGTTTTGTTGACTTTGATGGGTGAATTTGATGTGGTGTGTATACTTTGTAAGATTGATAGATTTATTTGTTTATTATAGATTTTTCTTCTTTTTGATCATTTTTGCATTGTTAAAAAGGATGCATGCTTATGTGAAATACTGAGCAAGTTGGGAAGGGTCCAGCAATGGGAAAAAGTAGATGAGACAACTGCTTCCAGTCCCTTCTGTTCTTCCTGTTTCTGCAGTACAGTGGCCTTGTCAGTGCACGTCCCCCGGAAGTCGTTCCTTATCTGCAACATACTCCCTAAGTGGTCCTGCCTCCCACACATCCGCTTACACCCGTCCTTCCCTGAGCAATCCACAGTCCCCCTGCCCAGGAGCCCATGGGTTCCTGAGCCACATCTTCCTGAGCCCAGTGTTCCAATGGGATGGCGTGCTGGTCTGGGTGTTGTGCTGCCCGTTCACCAGGGACCCAAGCTCATTCACTGGTGCCCAGATCTAGTCTTCAGGCACACATGCTGGCCGGGACCTTACCCATTCCTTCAGCCTGGGAGCGTGTGTGTGAGATGCCAGCCTGGCTCACCAGCAGGCCATGTCAACATGGGGCCTTTCCTATCCTCCTAGCCATGGAACTGAAACAAGTGCACAATCTTAGACCTGATCCAACAGAACCTGGTACGAGTCCCCTAGCTGGAGCCTGCAAGAAAGTGAAGCCACTGACAGAAAGATCTCCCATCCTCTGGTTCATTCCTCAAATAGCCACAGTGACTGGAACTGAGCTGATCTGAAATTAGGAGCTGGGAGATTCTTCTGGGTCTCCCCTGTGGGTGCAGGGTCCCAAGGCTTTGGACCTTTCTCTGCTGCTTTCAAGGCCACAAGCAGGGAGCTGGTTGGAAAGTGGAGCATCTGGGACATGAACGTGTCCCTAATGGTATCCTGGTTCTTGAAAGGGGAGGATTAGAGACCTGGAACGATGGCCCAGTGGCTAAAGTCCTCGCCTTGCAAGTGCTAGGATCCCATATGGGTACCAATTTGTGTTTCAGCTTCTCCACCTCCCATCCATCTCCCCACTTGTGACCTGGAAAAGCAGTAGAGAATGGCCCAAAGCCTTGGGACACTGTACCCTTGTGGGAGACTCAGAAGAATCTCCTGGCTCCTGGTTTTGAATTAGCTCAGCTCTGGTCATTGCAGCCGCTTGGAGAGTGAACCAGTGAATGGAAGATCTTTCTCTCTTATCTCTCCTGATGTAAATCTGCCTTTCTAGTAAAAATAAATCTTAAAAGAAGATTTAAGATTCAAGGTGGGGAGTGGGCAGCATGATAGCCTAGTGGCTGAATCTTTGTGTTGCATGCCTGGGATGCCAGATGGGTGCCAATTCTAATCCCAGTGGCTCCAGCTTCCCATCCAGCTCCCTGCCTCTGGCCTGAAAAAGCAGTCAAAGATAGCCCAAAACCTTGTTAGCCTGCACCCACATGGGAGACTCGGAAGAAGCTCCAAGCTTTAATTGGGCTCAGCACTTGGGGAGTGAATCATTAGATGGAAGATCTTCCTCTCTGTATATTTGACTTTACAATAAAAATAAGTAAATCTTTAAAAAAAAAAAAAGAAAGAAAGAAAAGAACTATCTCACATAGGTTTAGCTGTGACACAGAATTTGGCAAAACAACCTGGTTTAGATGCTTAAAGCTACTGCTTTTTCTTTTTAAGATTTATTTTATTTTTTATTGGAAAAGCATATATACAGAGAAGATGAGAGATAGAGATAGAAAGATCTTCTGTTCGTTGATTCACTCCCCAAGAGTCCACAATGGCCTGAGCTGCGCCAATCTGAAGCCAAGATCCAGGAGCTTCTTCTAGGTCTCCCACCCAGGTGCAGGGTCCCTTGGCCTTGGGCTGTCCTCAGCTGCTTTCCCAGGCCACAAGCAGGGAGCTGGATGGGAAGTGGGGCCACCAGGATAGGAGCTGACGCTCATATGGGATCCTAGCAAGTGCAAGGCAAGGACTTGTAGCCACTAGGCTACTGCGCCAGGACCAAAGCTACTTGTTTTAAAATGAAAGATGAAAGAGAAGGTTTTGATATTTGTTAAATTTCAGATAATGATATTGAGCATGTTAAGTACTGGGACAATACTATTTAAAAGCCATCATAATCTCAGAAGATAAGTATTGTATCTTTCACAGGTAATGAACTGAAGCTTGAGAGAAATTACATAACTTGCCTAAGGTCATCCACTGTGTAGGTAATAGAGCCTGTGTTCGTAGCCCATCTGCATACTGTTGAATCAAAGTGAGGAAATCGTAGCATTTACTGATCTGAAAAAATGCCAGGATTGGGACATAGTGTGCCGTAATAAGCAAAGAAAAACAGAAGACAGGTTCAGTTATACATCACAGCAATTCCTTTTTGTACATCTGCTTTCATAGAGTTTGTAGCCCTGCAAGGGCTGGTGCTAACCTGTTTAAAAAGGGAAATAGCTCATGTGCACTTGATGTTACGATAGGAGTTGTTTTAGTTGACAGTAGATTCATCTGATAAGCCAGGCCGTCTTGTTCAAATGTGTAACTTGAGCGAATGGTGGCGACTGTTCACACATTTAATTCTTGTGAGGTTGGGTGATGGGTGAGGTCTAAGTTGGTGTGTTCATTAGACTGTCAGACTGGCATTTTTATTGATTAAAGAAGCACTGAGACATTAGAATGTGGTTTGTGGGGTGGGCCTGCCTAGCTGTTAAGGTGCTCACAGTCACACGGCGGGGGCTCCGGCTCCTGACCGCAGCCTCCTGCTCACCCAGGGAGGCAGCCATGATGACTCAAGTAATTGATTTCTTCTTACCTGTGTAGCATTCCTGGGTTGGATTCCCCACAGTTTTGGCCTGGCCCATTCCTGGCTATTCAAAGCTTTTGAAGGGATGAGTCAATAGGCGGCAGCTTGCTGCCTTGCTCTGTCTTATATCTCTCAAATGAAATCTTGAAAAAGAAGGAAAGAAAAATATAACTCCTGAGTAATAACTAAAACTTTTTTTAAAGTTTTCAACAGTGTCATTCTAGAACTGCTAATTTGTATATTCTAGTGTATTATCGAGTTGTATATGACATTGTAAATAATAGAAATAATGACAAGCATGTGTGTGTCTCTTCAATATAAACATACCCTAGGTATTTACTATTTGGCTATTGTAGCATTATATTTTTGTAAAAAGATGTTTATATTCTCTTCCCTTAATGGACTTGATTAAGCAAAATCTTTGTGGTTATAGACATTTCTAGAAGTGTGAATCCTGGCGATTTGATGGTGTTTCCTTGGGAGTAGCTGTTTCTAAGGCACTGACTCATATGAATGTCAAGTTATGTACACAGTTAAGGATTTTAGGTGGCGGCTGTGAAGGAGAAATGGGCCTGAAAAAGCATGCAATGACTCTATGGTATTTATATTACATAATAGGTTTTTTTTTTTTTCTCTCTCTTCTTTCAGACTGGCCGAATTGACAAATCCTACCCTACAGTATGTGGCCACACAGGACCAGTGCTGGACATAGACTGGTGCCCACATAATGATCAAGTGATTGCCAGTGGGTCAGAGGACTGCACGGTTATGGTGAGTTCGCAGGGAAGCTTGGCAGGGCGCTTGCTGTATGCGCACAGCTCAGTGTGTATGTGTGTGAATGCATGTGTGTTTCCTCTTTACATGCAAATATATGCATGCTTATAGACCATTGACATCTGTTACACAGGAACACTTTTTAAAATATTTATTTTATTGGAAAGTCAGATTTACAGAGAGGAGAGACAGAAAGATTTGTCCACTGATTCACTCCCCAAGAAGCCTCGGTGGCCAAGCTGAGCTGATGTGAAGCCAGGAACCAGGAGCTTCTGGTTGTCCTGTGCAGATGCAGGGTCCCAAGGCTTTGAGGAACCCTCGACTGCTTTCCCAAGCCACAAGCAGCGAACTGGAAAGGAAGCGAGGCCACCAGGATGTGAACCAGTGGCCATATAGGATTCTGGCATGTGAAAGGTGAAGACTTTAGCCACCAGGTTACTGCACTGGGCCAGATAAATTTCAGGGAAAGTAAAATGACTCTCCAATGATTATGTGAATGTCACTTGTCTGTCTGATGCCATCTAACCCCCATAAGCAGTGAAAAAACTACTGACCTGAATTACGATACGATGAGGTAAGATGCTGAAGGGTTACAGATTGGAAGGGTTATGCAGTAAGCTATTAAGAGATAATAAAGAGTTTTAACAAGTGCTTATTTAATCCCAAACTAACATCAGAAAATGTATTCAGTGGACACTGGCTAGGAAAGTTCATGTCATGAAGTCACACAAGCAGAAGCTTGAAAATCAGGTTCTTTATTTTTCGCATTTAGATCCCCAGAGTAGATTTTGTATGAAAGTCGGCCTTGAGGAACTTTTTAAAAGTGAAACTTCTTATTCTTTGATTATATTTTTTTAATAAATATTTTTATTTTACTTGAAAGTCAGAGTTACAGGAGGGTGGGGAGAAACAGTGTGTGTGTGAGAGAGAGATGAGATCTTCTATCCACTATATCACTTTCCAAATGGCCACAATAGCCAGAGCTGGGCCAATCCAAAACTAAAAGCCAGGAGCTTCTTCTGGGTCTCCCACGTGGGTGTAGGGGCCTAAAGCGGGGTGCTGGGCTGAAGTGAAATAGCCAAGACTCAAATGTGGGTGCCCATGTGGGAATGTGGCACCATAGGTGAGGATTAACTGGCTATTGCACCGTGCTGGCCCCTTGATTATGATCTTTAGCTTTGAATCATGAATCATGATTATTGGTGTGGATCATTTTCTGATACTGGCCCAACATAATGTTGGAAAGCGTAGACGTAAGCACAGCGGGTACCGCTGCCCCTGGAATCAGGACAGATGAGCCTTTGTAAATCTGTGCAGTCTTGCACACCTCAGGTACAGTGCATGGAGAACTGCTCCTTCATTTTCCTGTCTGTGTCTATGGACTGAAACGTTGTTTGGTGTGCTTGATCAATTAAAATCTTTTTCATGAACACAAGCTAATTCCTCAACTGTGCCATTTAAATGTTTACCCACTTTGCCGCATGAGCTTTTGGCTGAGGATGGCTCCTCCTGTGCTCTCGTAATGTTGGCAGCCAAAGCATATTAAAGAAAAACACTGCTATTTGAAGGAACGATTCTGTTTCCTGGGCCTTGCTAAATTGGTCATTTCAGTGGCCGCAGACATATTTTGTTAAGCAAAAACAACATTATTTAGACCTGATGCAAACATGTTAAGCTGAAGTTCGCTCTTGGTCTCTTTTTGTGGAAGCACGTTTGATTTTTTTTCTTCCTCACCTGTCATCAGCCTTGCGGGTCATGGTACTCTCTAAAACTATTTTTTATTAGAAAACACAAAATCATGAGTTAAAGGTTTATTTTATTTACTTGAGAAGCAGAGTTATAGTGAGAGAGAATCTTTTGTCCACGGGCTCATTCCCCAGATGCCTTCAGCAGCTCCTCCTGGGTCTGTCACGTGGATGTAGGGGCCCAGACTGTTGGGTCATCTGCTGCCACTTTCCCAAGCACGTTAGCAGAGAGCTGGACTGGAAGCGCCCTGTCTCTCAACTTTTATGATGTTCATTTCCTTGCCTTTGTTTATGGTGATGTGCGTATAAATGTGCCTCTCTTGACACAGTGTTTTATAGCTTCCTTGTCTGTCTGTCCTGGACTTTCCCTTCCAACATGCCTGTTGAAGTGTGCTGACCTTTGCCCTGGCCTCGAAGCTGTCTGGGTTGTGCTGTCTGTGCCTTTCTGGTGCATTTCTGTCCTCTGAATTGGCCACACGCTGGCAGCTGCATCTGAAGTGCAACCAGATTTCGTTTCCGTACTTTTGGCATGTTATCTGCTGATAGCTCTTTAATTCTGTTTTTATCTTTTACCTGGTGAAATGTGTGAGGGCCATTTGGGTGGATCTTTAACATCCTCAGAAGATAACCAGTTGGGTTTTTTCTTCTTTATTTTTTAAATAAAAATTTTGGTGTATTTCTTCATGTTTCTTGTTTGTTTGTTTGTTTGTTTGGAAAACAGAATTGGAGATATAGAAATATCTTCCATATGCTGGCTCACTCCACAAATGGCAGCAGTATTGGGTGCTGGATTCCATCCAGGTGTGCCATGTATGATGGCAGTGCCCAAGCGCTGGGGCCATCTTCTGCCTTCCTAGGGGCATTAACAGGGAGCTGGATAAAAAAACGGAGCAGCTGGGACTTGAACCAGTGCTCCTATGGGATGCTGGCCTTACAGCCTGCCACTTAACCCAGTGCTTGCCCGTGTGAACCTCTCAGAGGTTCTTGAGTCCTTTGGAGATGAGCCCTGCAGTATTTACAGCCTCCTTGCTGTCTGACACGTTCAAAGGCTTCATACTCATCTTGCATCTCTACATCCAGGCTTGAGCCAGTCACTTCTTTCAGAGTTCTGGTTTCTCTGGCTGCAAAAATGGTACTTCTAAGATCATAGTTTAGGTACTAGGTAAATCATCATTACCATGGAAATCATTATTACGCAGTTTTTGCCTTTTTTTTTTTTTTCATTGCATTTGAAAGACAGAGAGACATAGATGGTTGGAGAAAGGTTTTCAGTCTGCTGGTTTGTTCTCCAAACGCCTGTGATAGCCTGGGCTGGAACAGCCAGGCTGGCCCGGGAGTCAGAACTCAAGCCACATTTCCCCCTTGAGTGGTGGGGACTCAGACACTGAGCCATCCTCTGCTGTCTCCAAGGGCAGGGATCCAGAGAGGACTAGCTGGACTCAAACACAGCACTCTGATATGTAATGTGAACATCTCGAATGGTCACCTAACCACTGGGCCACGTAGTGGATTAGCTATCTCCCATCTGCTAGTCCACTTCTCAATGGCTGCAAATAGCTGGGGCTCGACCGTGCTGAAACCAGGAGTTGGGCACTCTGTTCTGGTCTTCACATGGGTGGCAGGGACTTCAGTATTTGTGCCACCATCCACTGCTTCTCATTTACATTGGCAAGGAGCTGCATCAGAAGCAGGGCAGCCAGAACTCACATTAGTCCTCTGTCATGGGATGTAGTTATCCTGAGTGGCAGCTTCACTTGCTGTGCCTTAACATCCATTTCCTCATCAAGTAAACAGGACTAGAAGATGCGTGTGTGTTTAAAGACAGAGTACCTCATGTCCTGTCCTTCAGCACTGTGGGATGGTTGTAGGCCATGTTCATGTTCGTCTCTCTTCTTGTAGCATGGATGAAAATATTCCCACCCATCTCACTGGATTATCACAGCACATGAGGGTACTTCAAACAAATTGATGTGAGGGCCCAGTGTGGTAGCCTAGTGGCTGAAGTCCTCGCCTTGCATCCACTTGGATCTCATATGTGTGCTGGTTCAAGTTCTGGCTGCTCTATTTCCCTTCCAGCTCCCTGCTTGTGGCCTGGGAAAGCAGTTGAGGACAGCCCAAACCCTTAGAACCCTGTACTGGTATGGGAGACCCAGACGAAGCTCCTGGCTTTAGGTCAGCGCAGCTCTGGCTATTGCAGCCACTTGGGAATTGAACCAGTGGACGGAAGATCTTTCTGTATTTCCTTTTCTCTGTGTATCTGCCTTTCCAATAAAAATAAATAAATTTTAAGAAAAAAAAGGTTGACAGGAAACAGTAACATAAAAAATATTTTTTTATTTAAAAAAAATTTTTTTGCTCCAAAATATATTTGTCTTTTTATTCTATTCTCTATAGATGTTTTCAAGTGTTCTTGCCCATACAATAGCCTCTGAGTGAAAATATGCATTCTTTGACTTTATGGGAAGTACTTAGTTTTGTAGAAATAACATCACTGGGTTTTGTTATTTGCCCCAAGTTTTTAGGGAAGGGCTTGGAGAAATCCTAAAGCTGTGCTGCCCAGGAGACTGCCGCCTTCTCAAAATCCTCAAATATTGCTCTTTTATTGGTATTGCTGGAGTGAACATTTGGTAAATTAAAGCATATTTTGGGATAAATTCTTATTTAAAAAAAAAACAGCTTTGTGTATAGAGCTGGACATTATCGCTTTAGTCACTGAATGTCTCCCAAATCATATGTTGTTGTTAGGGTAATTGAAGCTTTTATAGCTTAGCAGTTGAAATGAAATTTTAAAGAAATACTTGATCTTCTCCTGTCCTCCCTGTTTCTTAATACCTTATTTTCCACTTTGCCCTCTTGAAGGTTGTAAAAGAACACTGCGCGCCAGATCAAGTGGTTTCCAACAACACTTGGTTGTTAACAGAAACGCTCTCTGTCGCTTCTCAAGTTGGGGCACTTGGTGGTAACTCGGGACCTCAGGGGGCAGTTACTGTCACCAGGCCTAGTTCCAGTAAAGGAAAGATGCCAGGAAGAGCCTGAGACTCAAGTCCTTACATGGGAAACCGAGATGTGATCCCCACAGTGCCAACTGAGCGGGTCGGAGTGCGTCTGCCTGTGTGTGAGGAGTCCTGGCGTGGGCCGAGTGCCACACGAGTACCTTCACAGACATCTGGTCGGGAGTGACAGTTGAGCCAAATTCAGCAAATCAATCGTGAGAAAGGATGACATTAACTTGAGAAACTGCTTTTTGAATGACTTCCAAGTCTGTCCATTAATTTTTTTTTTTTTAAAGATTTATTTATTTGAAAAGCAGAGTCACAGAGTGAGATGGAAAAGACAGAGGATTTTCTACTAACTGGTTCACTCCCTAAATAGCCCAAATGGCTGGGGCTGGGGCAAACCTGGAACTTCTTCCTGGGCCATCTTGGGGCTGCTTGTACAAATGCATTAACAGGAAGCTGAATCAGAATTGGAACAGTCAGAACTTAAACCAGTGCCCAAATGGGATGCTGGTCTCGCAGGTGGAGACTTAGCTGGCTGAGTTGGCTATGCCACAATGCAGGCCCCAGTACAAAAGCATTTAAGGGCGAGCATTCATGCAGTGACAGTGTCACTTTGCAGTTTTCGAGGAGGGAACAACAGTTTGAATGGTTATTCCTTGAACTTGTAAAAATGGCTTCTCTAAGCAACCCAGGAAATACATGGTGTTGACACAGTTCATCTTTGTGTACTTTCATTTAAAGCAGTGTTTGATGTCAGCAAAAGGCAGTGTGAACCCTTTTCTCAGCAACCACTTTTTCTGGTTTTTTTTTTGTTTGTTTGTTTGTTTTAAGATTTATTTTTATTATTATTTTTTTATTGGAAAGGCAGATATACAGAGAGGAGAGACAGAGAGGAAGATCTTCTGTCCGATGATTCATTCCCCAAGTGAGTGCAACGGCCAATGCTATGCCGATCCGAAGCCAGGAGCCTCTTCTGGGTCTCCCACGCGGGTGCAGGGTCCCAAAGCTTTGGGCTGTCCTCGACTGCTTTCCCGGGGCCACAGGCAGGGAGCTGGAAGGGAAGTGGGGCTGCCTGGATAGAACCGGCGCTCATATGGGATCCCAGGCGTGCAAGGCGAGGACCTTAACCACTGCGCCACCACGCCGGGCCCAACCACTTTTTCTTTCTCTCTCTTTTTTTTTAAGTAAGATTTATTTATTTTTGGATCTGATGCAGTAGCATAGCAGCTAAGGTCCTTGCCTTGCGTGCTATGGGATCCCATATGGGCGCCAGTTCATAGTCTAGCTGCTTCACTTTCCTTCTAGCTCCCTGCTTGTGGCCTGGGAAAGCAGTAAAGGATAGCTCAAAGCCTTGGGTCTCTGCATCTGTGTGGAAAATGCGGAAGAAGCTCCAGGCTCCTGGCTTCACATCAGCTCAGCTCCAGCCATTGCAGCCACTTGGGCAGCAAGCCAACAGAGGGAATATCTTTTTTTCTGTCTCCTCTCTGTAAATCTGCCTTTCCAAGAGAAGTAAAACTTTTTAAAGTTTTTTTAAATTAATTTTTATTGGAATGGCAGGTTTACAGAGACAGACAAAGATCTTCCATTCGTTTTTTCACTTTGTAAATGGTCACAACAAATGGAACTGGGCTCTCTGAAGCCAGGAGCCTCTTCTGGGTCACGTGGGTACAGGGTCTCAAGGCTTTGGGCCTTCCTCTACTGTTTTCCCAGGCCACTCGCAGGGAACTAGATGGGAAATGAAACAGCCTGCACACAAGTTGGCACCGTAAGAGATCCCAGTGCTTGGAGGCGGGAGTTTAACCAATTGAGCCATTGTGTCTAGCGCAGGAACTTTGTTTTGCTCCTAGATTTTCCAAAATGCTGATATAGAGAGAAAGATTGTTCATCTACTGGTTCACTCCTCAAGTGGCTGTAACTGAGCACATCTGAAGCCGGGAGCCAGGAGCTTTTTTCAGGTCTTGCACACTGGTGCAGAGTTCCAAGGCTTTGGATCGTTCTCTGCTGCTTCCCCAGGCCACAAACAGGGAGCTGGAAGAAGTAAAACAGCTGGGGTATAAACAGCTAGGGTGCCCATATGGGATCCCAGGCATGCAAGGCAAGAATTTAGCTACCAGACTATCGTGCCAGGGTCCTAAAGTTCTGTTTAGTGAATGCTGTTGACTCAACCTTGTTAATATCTATAGAGTAATGATCAAACACATGTGCCAAAAGTGACTAGTTCAGAGCAGGCATTTGGGCAGGGTTAGACACTGCTGGTAACACCCACATCCCTTCCTGGAGTGCCTGGCTTTGATTCCTGCCTCGTTTTCCAGTTCTTGCTCCCTGCTAATGCACACCCTGGGGACACAGCTTGTGATGGCTCCAGCGCTTTAGTCCCTGCCACCCTCATGAGAGATTGTAAAGGAATTCTGGGCTACTGTCTCTCTCTGCCTTGTAGGAACAATGGCCAGTTCAGAAAATGGGATTGTTGTGTTGTTTCTTCCAGAGTTTGGGAGAGGAAGCCATCTTGTAAGTCTGGTGGTCTTCACTGTCCCCAGCTTTATGTCTTGTACAGTTCCAATTGAACGCTTTCCCCATTTGTCTAAAACAGCTTGTCTCCCACAGTCATCAGCCAGAATCTTACTCATCAGCCCCATCTTACTCATCATCTCACTCATCTACAGTTGTAAATCTTTCCAGTATTATTTTTGCCTTGAAATGGAAATGGGAAAGGCACGTGGTTCCTCTGAGTCAGTCCTCCAGCAGGATTTCTTCAGGAATTCCACTGTGCACGAAGACCGTTGGTCTGTGGATGCTGAAACCTTGGCTGAGCAGAGTCTAGCACTCAGGCCTTGACTTTGCCAAGCCCAGCTTTGCTGTTGGTGTGTGTACACACACACACACACACACACACACACACACACACACATCCCTGGGCCAGTGGTAACAGCCAGAGTGAGCATGGGCATGGCCCAAACTCTTACTGTTGCTGTTCTGAGCCTCCATGTATGTGATTGGATCTCATCATTGTGACAGCACCATGAGATAAGAGAATGGTCCATCTTGCACCCTAGGAAATGGGCCCTGAGAATAGTGGTGTTGTCAGAGGTCACTCAGCTGGTGAGGATCACAGCCAGCTGTGGAGCAGGCTCTTTGCCCTCCAGGCAGCACTGGGTGAAATGCTTCTTGCCATTTGTCCCAGTGACCCCCATGTCTGCACAGTCATCCACGTCTCTGCTCCCACAGGAGCCTGGTCATTCTGACATGTCGGTCAGTATCCCAAGTCTGCACCATGTACCATGTGGCGCTGGTGCTCTCTGGTCTCTGAGCCTCTAAGCTGGCAGGCCCATCTTTAGAAGGAGCAGGCAGCTGTGGAGAGGCCAGAGGTCACATGGTGCCAGGCCTTGGAGAAGGGTGTGTGCCTGTGCAGGTGGGCTCCGTGATCCTTCATGTCCTCAGTGGAGAGCAGCCTCACCCTCACTGGTCAGCAGACCGCAGGCTCTGTTCCTTTCTGTTTTGCTTCCCAGGCAGTTCCAGTCGTGTCCTCCCCACAAGGCCCGTGCTTGCCTGAGGTGTTGCCTCTTACTCTGGTGCTAGTCCCTTGGCTCAAGACTATGGCCATCCTCCATTGTTTTCCTAAGCCATAAGCAGGAGCTGGATCAGAAGTGGAGCAGCCAGGATGCAAACTGGTGCGCATATGGGATGCCAGCCCTGCAGAAAGAGGCTTAAGCTACTATACCATGGCACCTGCCCTTCCTTCCTTGATTTAACCCCTGCTCATCCTTTGGTTTCCTCCCCAGGGAACCCTACTGGGTGGCCCATCCTGAGTTATTAGCAGGGAGGTAACCCCAGGACATTTACATTCTTACTCAGTGTTTGCCTTTGCCAGCATGGCATGGCTTACACTGTGTGGTTTCCTGGCAAATAAAATAATGACAATAGCTGGCACTAACCACATGTCTGCCATGTGCTGGGCAGTATTCTGCATGTGTTAGGTTCCTGTTGGCGCAGCAGCCTTCCAACCACTGAGCCATAGACAAATGTGCTCTTTTTTTTTTTTTTTTAAGATTTATTTATTTATTGGAAAGTCAGATATACAGAGAGGAGGAGAGACAGAGAGGAAGATCTTCCGTCCGATGATTCACTCCCCAAGCGGCTGCAACGGCTGGTGCTGCGCCAATTCGAAGCCAGGATCCAGGAGTTTCTTCCGGGTATCCCACACGGGTGCAGGGTCCCAAGCTTTGGGCTGTCCTCAACTGCTTTCCCAGGCCACAAGCAGGGAGCTGGATGGGAAGTGGGGCTGCCTGGATTAGAACCAGCACCCATCTGGGATCCCAGTGCGTTCAAGGCAAGGACTTCAGCCACTAGGCCACGCCACCGGGCCCAGGAGTAACTTATTTTCGTGTCCTACCTAGTAAGGTATATGTAAGTCCCCGCTGACCGTTTCCTATCTGGTTCTAAGCTTTCCTTATTGTTCTCTGTCTATCCCAATTTTTTGTTGTTTTGTTTTGTTGCGGTGGGGGGGCACTCCAGGGCGACCCCTGATGGTTTTTGCAGCAGACAGTGGGGATCCAAAGTTGGAGCTAAGTAAGGACCAGAGAAAGCTCCTCTTGCTAGTCCCGAAGGGAGTTTATTGTTCTTCTGTTTCTGTAGACCACTCAGGGCTCCTGGCTGTTGTTCCGACGCCATTGGACCCTGCGAAGAAGGATTTGGGCTTCTTCCATCCCATGTGGGAGATTTAAATGGGAGTGGATGACCTCAGAGTTCTCAGCCTCCGAAGGCACTCCAATTCCCTATGGTCTCCTTGGCAGTTGGGATGTAGTCCTTGGTGAGGATCCGGGAGTCCCTGAGGCCTGTTCTTAACTATTGCTCTGGACCAGCTTCACATTTTGGAAGCGCTACTTGTGTGCCAGGCTCTGTTTCAAGGGGTTCAACACGTCACGGTTGTCTCCACGGCAGCCCGGGGAGGTGTACGTGGTGATGCACTCAGTTACTTGGTCATGATGGTGCGTGACCAGGCAGGAGTTGCCACCTTTCTTCCTCACACGTGCACCTGCTCTGCTGACTGTCCAGTCTAATACAAATCCTTTGTAGTCACATGAGCCTGTGACAGGGATGGTGACATGGGTTAGCTGCTTGCAGAAGATGTGTAAGACTAGCTAAGGAAGTGGTTACCTCTGTCCAAAGTCAAATGAGAAAGGAAGAGTTCCCTCATTCTAAGTTACACGGTGACATTTTGTTCCAGAAAAAGAGGGAGCAGGGCAGAAGGGAAGGAAGAAAAGGAGGAGGTGCGTGGAGAAGCTCTGCTTTTGCTCTGCAGGCATTCACCAGTGGGGTTGTTTGCAGTCCTGGTGAGAAAACTCAGCAATGTGTGGTTAGGCTGTCACCTGGAGGTGGTGGCCGGTATTGCCCTACTTTCAGCTCTAAGACTTGATCTTGGAACTGAGTGGATCTGAAGCCAGGAGCTTCCTCTGGGTCTCTATGTAGGTGCAGGGTCACAAGGCTTTGGGCATCTTCTTCTGCTTTCTCAGACCGTAAGCAAGGAGTTGGATGGGAAGTGGAGCAGCTGGGACATAAACAAGGCTCCACGGGGATCCCAACTCTGTTGAGCTACTGTGTTGCCCCTATAGTTTTCTCTTAATGACTTCAGTCCTGCTTAAGTTTAGGTAGGTTCAATTTGGAGATGTTTTAACAATCGTAAACCCTTGAATATACAGAATGTGTGACAGGCTCAACAGAGTTGGGATCCCATAGGAGCCTTTTGTGTCCCGGCTGCTCCACGTCTAGAGCCACGAAGGAATGGTAGGAGCCGAGCATGCTCATGGGAGATGCAGGAGCACAGGCTTAGCTCCCCAGAAGGCGGGTTTATTTTGCCATGGTTTGCCTGATGGGTTATATTTAGCTTGGAGAGAATCTAGCTGGGAAGAGGGGTGACTCACTCCGCTCACGACTGCTTCACACTCTCCAGGGTGGCGAACGTACTGTCCTTCTCCCATAGGATGCAGAGCGCTCATGTCAGCCACATCCCTCCCTTCTGCCGAGTACCAGGAAACCGTCAGCTGCTCTTCTCCTTCGTGAGAATCCCCACAAGGAAAAGGCTGATTCTTACTTGTTCCACTTGTTGCACTGCTAAATGTGATTTTTCTCTGGTTGGTTCTAAATCTCGCCTAGTTCCTTAATTTTGTTTGTGATGGCAAGTTTACTTCAAGCTTCCTATTTAAGGTCCTGACTTCAGACCTCAGCCTTTTCGCAGACTCACATTATTTAGTTTCTAGTCTTCAGTAGGGTTTTGGTGCTGCCCACCTTACCAGTGGTCATTCCCTTTGCTTGGGACGCTCTTCTCTGTTCCGTCACCTTTCGTAAGTTTGCTGCACAGTCATGCAGGAAGTCATTGGTCCCTTCTGGGCTGAGGCTTTCTCCACTCCTCCCTTCACCTACTCACCTGCTCAGTGTCCAGACACGCTCCACTAGTGTAGAATCCTGCATGCTTTCATTGGTAAGAGGGCGTGCTAAGAAGAAATGGAAAAGCATACCTGAGCCTTAATTCACACGAGTTCTCATGTCTGTAACACACTCCTCAGGGACTTTCTGAATAATCGCAGATGTGTACTACAAGTACCACAGACAACTTTAGAATGTTTCCATCACCTCAAAAACAAATCCCATGTCCTTTCTCTATCCCTCCCACTCCCCCGCTGCTCCCTACCACTAAGCAACCACTAATCACTTCTGTCTCTGTGGTTGCCTGTTCTGGATATCTCACATACATGTGATCCTACAGGACACGATCTTGGGGGCCTGGCTTCTACTCAGCATTTATTGTCAGCTTTCCCCGGTGTTGTCACAGGGTCGGCACCTCGTTGTCCCCATGACCAAGTAATGCTCCCTTGTGTGAGTGTGTCACATACAGCCACTTCTGAGAAGCGGAAAGAACAGGTCAGACAAAAAGCACGTGGTCTTTAGTTCACTCCTGAGTGCCCACAATTGAAGGCCTGGCTTAGGCAAAACGTGGGAGCCTGGAGCTCCATCAGGTCTCCTGTGTCAGGAACTGTACTGCCTCCCACCAGGGAGCCAGAATCTAGAGTGGAGCTCTGGGATTAGAATTCAGGCCCTCCAATATGAGCTGTGGGTGTCCCAGGTGGTACCTTAAATGCTAGACCAAATGCCCACCCGCACCCTCACTCTCACCTTACCCATTTTTGTATATGTATATATATATATTTTTTTTTTAATAATTTACTAAGTATTTCTTCAATACCTGAGGTGGGATTTTTGAAATGCATACATTGCAGGGAAGATCGAGGTTTTTTTTAAAAGATTTATTTTATTATTTTTATTGGAAAGGCGGATATACAGAGAGGAGAGACAGAGAGGAAGATCTTCCGTCCGATGATTCACTCCCCAAGTGAGCGCAATGGCCGATCTGAAGCCAGGAGCTCTTTCGGGTTTCCCACGTGGGTGCAGGGTCCCAAAGCTTTGGGCCGTCCTCTGCTGCTTTCCCGGGCCACAAGCAGGGAGCTGGATGGGAAGCGGGGCTGCCGGGATTAGAACCGGCGCCCATATGGGATCCCGGGCGTGCAAGGCGAGGACCTTAACCACTTGCACCACCACGCTGGGCCCTATATATATATTTTTAAAGATTTATTTTATTTTTCATTGGAAAGGCAGGTATACATAGAGGAGAGACAGAGAGGAAGGTCCTCCGTCCGATGATTCACTCCCCAAGTGAGCCGATCCGATCGGCCGATGCTATGCCGATCCGAAGCCAGGAGCCTCCTCTGGGTCTCCCACGCGGGTGCAGTGTCACAAAGCTTTGGGCCGTCCTCGACTGCTTTCCCGGGGCCACAGGCAGGGAGCTGGAAGGGAAGCGGGGCCTCTGGGATCAGAACCGGTGCCCATATGGGATCCCGGGCGTGCAAGGTGAGGACCCCAACCACTCACTGCGCCACCACACCGGGCCCAACCTTACCCATTTTTAAATCGGGTACATTACTAGCATTGCTACATTACTAGCATCTCATTTGCAGCAGTGATTCAAGCCCCACCTGCTCTGCTTCTGATCCAGTTCCTGCTAATTGCTAAGGCATCTGGGAAGGTAGTAGAAGATGGCCCAAGTGCTTGGGCTCTGCAACTCCTGTGGGAGATCAGGATGGAGTTCTGGGCTCCTGGGTTTGGCCTGAACCAGTCCTAGCTATTGCAGCCATTTGAAGAGTGAAGCAGCTGATGGAAGATCTCTCTGACTCTTCTTTCCAAGTAAAATCAAAATCCTTTTTAAAAAATGTTTTCTGGGCCCGGTGCGGTGGCGCAAGTGGTTAAGTCCTCGCCTTGCACGCCCGGAATCCCATATGGGCGCCGGTTTTAATCCCGGCAGCCCCGCTTCCCATCCAGCTCCCTGCCTGTGGCCCGGGAAAGCAGTCCAGGACAGCCCAAAGCTTTGGGACCCTGCACCCACGTGGGAGACCCGGAAGAGTCTCCTAACTTCGGATCGGCATAGCATCGGCCGTTGCGCTAACTTGGGGAGTGAATCATCGGACAGAAGATCTTCCTCTCTGTCTCTCCTCTCTGTATATCCGCCTTTCAAAAAAATAATAATAATAATAATAAAAATAAATCTTTTTAAAAAAATGTTTTCTATTTATTTGTTGCTATCTACCTGAAAGGCAAAGCAAAAGAGGTAACTTCCATCCACTGGTCTGCTTCCCCTATGGCTGCAACAGCCAGAGCTGAGCTGATTCAAACCCAGGAGCCAGGAGCTTCATCTGGGTCTCCCCTGTGGATACAGGATCCCAAGGCTTTGGGCCATCCTCTGCTGCTTTCCCAGGCCACCATCCAGTGCCCATATGAAATCCCCGCACTACAAACAGCGAATTAGGCTGATATGCTGCTGCTGCAGTGTTTGGATGTGGTCTTCTAAGCTACAGCTTAACCCTCTTACTGCACCATATTGCCGCCCACCCTTGTACCTTCTTGCCAGTGTCCTTTAAAGTACAGGTTTTAACTTTGATGAAATCCAACTCACCTGCTTTTACTTTGGTAAGATTTGCTATGTGTAGTGATGTATGTTGCATATATTTTCATTTTCCAGATGTGAAGTTATTGACCATTTGTTTTCTAAACTGCCCCACTCCCTTTGTGAATCGCAAACCTGGCCAAGAATGTTTGTTGCAGATTACCTTTCCATGGCTGCTTCAGTCACTTTGCTTTCAGAACTTAACGACAAACTTGAAATCTCAGACAACAGTGAATGAGAGCTGAAAGGTGATGCTGTATGGGCTCTGTTGCTATTGTGATCAGGTTGCGTTTTGGAAGCAGTGAGATGAACGAGGCTTTCCATCCCGGTACCACTGAGTGTCCCGTGCAGGCGCAGTGAGTCTCAGGGTGACTGTGACCGCCAGAGGCCATGGCTTTAACATAAGTCATCTCTCTTCCCTTTCCCACAGGTGTGGCAGATCCCTGAGAATGGACTCACCCTTTCCCTGACTGAACCCGTGGTCATTTTAGAAGGGCACTCCAAGAGGGTTGGTATCGTGGCCTGGCATCCGACTGCTCGCAATGTGCTTCTTAGTGCAGGTAGGAGCCAAGTGGTCCTTCGTTGCTCCTTGCCTTCATTCTTTCCCTTTCTGTGTGTGAACCCCTCCACCCCCCGCCCCAGGGCCTCATGCTCATGTGCACTGGAGTTCTGCAGATCTTTAGGAAGGTGCAGTGACAGGTGCCTACATAAGTGACTTAGCGCAGAGATGGGGTCGTGTGTTTCCCATGTGGCTTGCCTCCTGCACACTCTGACCCTTTCCATGGGCTACAGCACTCGCAAGGGTGCCCTGACTGGACCTCAGCTTATGTAATCACTGCCCTGTTGGCGATGTTTCTGAGGGCTTACTGCTAGGCAGCACACTCAGGCACCTGGAGCCAAGGTCTCCATGTTCTCACTGCCACCACACTTGAGGGTGGCTAGGCTCATCTCACACGAGCTTTTTGCTTTGTCTGCTATCAGGGATTTTGTTTCCTTTTATTAAAGCACTGCCGAGGACACTCAGAGCTCTGTTGTCGGGGTGGGCCTGTTCAGTCTCTCTTGTGTATGCTCACAGCTGTTATGTCTGTCAAAATTTTACTGTCAGTTCTGCCCTGACAGTTGTCTTACATAAAAGCAGTACTGATGTTAGGAATAGAATTGTTGAAAGAAAAACAAAGTTGAAGTCCAGTTTCTAACTGAACTGATGATGCTTATTATTTATGGGGAGTTAAATAAGAAATGTAATGTCAGGTACCCATTGAAACTATGGACCATTTTTCTTTTCTCTCTCTTTTTTTTAAGATTTATTTATTTTTATTGGAAAGTCAGATTTACAGAGAAAGAGTGACAGAGAGAAAGATCTTCCATCCACTGGTTCACTTACCAAGTAGCCACAATAGCAGAGCTGAGCTGATCTGAAACCAGGAGCCTGGAGCTTCTTCCAGGTCTCTCACGTGGGTACAGGGTTCCAAGGCTTTGGGCCGTCCTCCACTGCTTTCCCAGGCCACAAGCAGGGAGCTGGATGGGAAGTGGAGCAACCAGGACACGAATCAGTGCTTATATGGGATCCTGGTGTGTGCAAGGCAAGGACTTTAGCCACTAGGCTACTGTGTTGGGTCCTGTTTTTTTTTGTTTGTTTGTTTGTTTGCTTGTTTTATTTTTTTCTTTTCATTTTATTTTTGATGATGTTTTACATAGTTGAGAACAACACATGCCTATGTGGACCACTAATCAGGGTGGGAAGGGTCAAAGACCAGGGGAAAGTGGGTGAGACCATTGTTTCCAAATGTTCTTTTGTATTTGGGGAAAGGGAGAAGTCAGTGGGTGCTAGGCCCTTCCCCGACATAGTCTCCCCTCTCTGTCTCAGCCTTTGTATGAGCTGGTAGAAGATGCGGCCCAGCCCACCCCACACCTTATTCTTGGGTGCATCTATGAGTGCTGTAGCCTGGGCCAGTCTGGCCTGTTCCCAGGCCCAGTGCACATGAGTGTCTGAGGGTTCCATGATCATGCCTAGCTCAGCCCTTCAGTACTCTCAGCTCTTAAGCAAACCAGTGGAAATTACAGTCAGTCAGGGGCGAGCCCACATATCCTCCCCACCCAGAATCTTCCCTAAGACCTGGTTCTCGTGCATAGTGGTTAGTGCCATGGCCCAGCCTAACATTGTCCATCCCCTGTTCTGACTCTCCCTTGCGGGTATTGTGGTCTAGTGCTGCTAGGTACGCCCCCAGCCCTTACTTTAGTGTGCACCAGTGAGTGGTGGTCAGCAGTGGTCAATGTTAATTATCCCAGCTCAGGTCTTCCATGTGGACAGGTGCATTAGTATGACCCAGAAAGGTCCTCTAGCTGCCCCTGTCCAAACCACTCAGCCTTAGCTCTCTTGCTTACCTGCAAGTACAATGGCCTTGTTGGTGGAAGTCCCTCAGAAATCATTCCTCACCTGCAACATATTCCCTTAGCATTCCTCCCCGATCACACACACTCATCCCCTTACCATCTTCCCTGAACAATCCACATTTTCTGTGCCCAGGAGCACATGGATTCCCCAGACCAGTCTTTGGAAACCCAGTGTTCCAGTGTGGTGGTGGGCTGGCCTGGAACTGTGCCCACCCCCTAGGGTCCCAAACTCTTGGCATGTATGCTGGCCTGGGACCTTACCCCTCCATCCACCCGACATCCAAACCCATTCAAAATTCCCCAAGCCCAGTCCACCAACACACCAGCTCAGCATGTTAATCTAGGGCTCTTCCATCCCTTCCTCTACCCTTCCAGGGACCAAACACATGGGGAAATCCCCAGGTTCTCTCCACATGCCTGGGCGTGGGCACCCAGGTTCCCAAACGCCCTCACCGGCGTCATTTCCTAGGTCCCCGCAAGCCTGAACCCCCAAAGTCCCCACGTGCGAGCTGGCTTTGCCAGAACAAAGGGCCACACTTCTTGTTTTCAGAGAGGTCCTGGAGCTTATGGGTGGGCTCCCTGAGAAGTGGTTTCTGAGTGAAGTTTAGGCTTTCCACTCGACCCTGTTTGGGCCTCTCTGGATCCATTCTCCTCCCCCTTTAAAGTTCTGCTGTGAACGAACAGGCTAGTTCTTATGTTTTCCTCTATTATTGTAATTTACCCTATTTTCATGTAATAATCTGTCATTCAAACTTTGAAAAGAAATGGGTTGTGTTCATTCTGATACTTGCTTTACTAGAAAAGGAAGCTTGAAATGAGTCAGGTTCACCAACCCAGTTAACTTGAAAACAGCAGCAGCATGGGATTCTAAAATGGTACAGTGTTGTGTGTGTTTGTTTGTCTGTCTCCTATGAATCCGAATTTCACAAGCTGTGTTCTTCCTTTTATGTGGTCATTTCTTTTATACCGATCTCTCCTCAGTTTGTTGACTCTTGGCAGGCAGGGCCTCTTACCATCAGCCCTTCCTTTTTCTGCATTTCTAGTCTTCCTGGCGGTGTCATCTTGCAGGTGTTTAACCTTTGGAGGGCTTGGTTGTGTTGATTCTAGGCTGTGATAATGCCATTATCATCTGGAACGTGGGGACTGGGGAAGCCCTCATCAACCTGGACGAGATGCACTCTGACATGATCTACAATGTGAGCTGGAACAGGAACGGCAGCCTCATCTGCACAGCCTCCAAAGACAAGAAAGTCCGAGTCATCGACCCCAGGAAACAGGAGATTGTTGCTGTGAGTGTGCATGCGGCCGTGGTGCTACATTGAGCCTATGCTTTCTCTGTGAGGCCAGGGGCCACAATGCCGCAAGCGTATGGGAGCTGAGAGCCAAGTGAGGCTTACACAGGCTTCTTGCTGACCCGGTCACGCCTTGCCATCTTTCATTGTATACCCAGTCTCACCTGGTGGCCCCTTTTCACAGGAAACAGTTTTCATGGTTCGCTAGAGTCCTTCCAGGTTTACAAGTCTGGATCAAGTGAGGCACACACATCCCAGGTCTCCAGGCTAAACAGTAAATGCTGTTTAGTGCTTAGCTCTAAGCACAGGCTCTCTTGAGCAGCTCACACTGGGCTCCAGCACCATGACTTACTCTGCCAGAAGGGTTGGGACTGCAGATGCTGTAAGAGCAGCTCACTCAGTTGCACTCAGAAGCCCATGCAGAGACTCAGCCAGGCTGACAGCCCCTCAAGTTGGTGCTTGCTAAGCACTGGAGACATTTGGCCTTGTGCAAAGTGCTTTCCCCTCCTGGAGTCTGCCAGCGCCACCACTCAAGCTCTCTTAGGAAATGCAGCAGAATAGGAAGGGGTTGGCCAGCCTGGACTTCTTTCTGTGTTGTGACTTGAGTAGAGAAGTGGCAGTGTGTATCCAGCCTCCAGATTATCACCCTCTGGAGAAGCAGGCATGTGGCAAGTCCTTTCATATGTCTTTGTCTTTTGTATGTGGACTTGGATTGGAAGCAAAATGAGGCTTTTGAGTTAAATCTGCACCTTCTGGCTTGCTGACTAGCTAAGGGAGGTGACCACTAAACTGCATAGTATCATTTGCCGAGGGTCAGCAGATTGGAGGTGTGGGCACTGACTGCATGTGCCCCCTGAAACCTCGGCATAGGGTGAGCTTGGATGCTGGGCATGTCTTTCCATCGTGTCTCACTTTCTGCAGTCGAAATGTGTACAATGTGCTTATTCGCCCTCCCTTCCAGGAGAAGGAGAAAGCACACGAAGGCGCAAGGCCCATGAGGGCCATCTTCCTGGCGGACGGCAACGTCTTCACCACCGGCTTCAGCCGCATGAGTGAGCGACAGCTGGCTCTCTGGAATCCGGTATGTTCCCCGCTCTCCCTTTTCCCATCTTCCCCATCCTCAGCCTTTTGCACTCACTTTCACTTGAGCATTCTCTCTGTTCTGAATGAGTCTTTGGGCTCTTAAGTAGATTATAGATTCTTAGTGTAGATCTCCAAACTCCAGCTTGTCTGAACTTGAATGTGATGCTGTCATCACCGAAGACATATAGTAATTGTGTTTTAAAAACACGATCTCTATCTCCCAGGGAAACCATTGGCCGCTTTATATATAAAAGAATGTCTAAAAAATGTAGTGTTTAACCTGAGTGCAAAATCCTATCTGATACATGTAGTATGATCCCAGTCCGTGTGTGTGTGTGTGTGTGTGTGTGTGTGTGTGTGTGTGTGTGTGTGTTGTAAGCCTACCGGCAGGGCGGCTAATTTCTGCCACCCACTGGCAGGATTACGGAACATGGGAGGATTTTAGAATTATGTCTTCTTTCGTAAATCATGTGCACTTATTTTACAATCCAAGGAAAGTGCCACATAAAAAGTCAGGAGACACAAATTAGAAGGGCTATGTCCTCTGTCACTACTCACGGTGCCATCTGTTCACTGGGGTGTCACATCCCAGTAGTGTTCCTACTGAGGTTCGCATATGTGGATACCTCATGCACATCATCCAAGCCTTCCTGATTCATGGCTCACTTTTTAAGTGAGGTAAGAAGGATATATAACACATGGACAAACACATATATATATTTATTTTTCCTTCCAGAAAAATATGCAGGAACCAATTGCGCTTCATGAAATGGATACCAGCAATGGGGTGTTGCTTCCTTTCTATGATCCTGACACGAGTATCATTTACTTATGTGGAAAGGTGAGTAGTGTAGTGCTGCTTGATTCAGGTCTGTTTACTCCTGTGAGAAGAAAAGTCTGCCCTGTAGGGAATGCATTGGGCGGTTTAACTTTTTCACTTGTCTGAACTATGTGTCTGTGTGTCTTAAGCTCGGATCACAACGGGTGGTGTTGGTATGTTTGAGGCCCTGAGGCTTGGCAGTTGGGCTGTTTGGTGCTGCTGATTGAGGCAGGGCCTGGACTAGAGTGTTGGGGAGTGCTGACAAGGGAACCTCACACAGACCCTTTCTCGGGGAGGGAGGCCTTTGCCGTGTTAGGGAGTGTTGCCTCCTGGTGGGTGACATCAAATGTTTATCTGTGTTGTGACCAGGATGCAGAAGCCTTCTCAGATAACCCTGGGTTAGCATATGTGTGCGTTACTTGCCATGGACATGAGCTTCTGGCTGCTCCCGTGTCTGGACTGAGCTTGAAGGCTGACGACCCAGCTGAGGTTTCAGAGAACACTAGCCAGGACAGGGTGACCCCATGCTGAATTTAAAACCCTTCCCCTTGCCTTGTGATCTCTGCCTAACCAAGCTCATGGCAGCTTCATTATTATTGGCTACTTTTTGTGGGTGGTAACCTCAAATTTCATTTTCTTTATAGGTCTGATTTTCTCCTCAGAACTTTACATATGGGGACTGATTGTGTATTCCCCAACCCTGTTAGCTGGGCCCTGGGTGGGCAATGTTGGCCAGGCCTTGCCTCACAGGCAGTTGTTAGGTTGATTACCTAGAAATGGAGGTCTGTGTGTTCCTTGAAAGCCACCAGGCAGATGTTAATAACTGAGCAGTTACCCAGATATTAACTCTAGATGGAAAATGAGAAATGACTAATAGATGCTTGGCTTCTTTTCCACTGCTTTGGGATATAAATCATGGAACAAACAAACTATGGGAAATGCTATTGGGGCATAATGCCAACGTAGTTTGGTGTGTCTACTTTCCTGTTGACGTGATAGGTATGCATGCATGCTACAGACAGCACGGCCTCCGTTGTTCAGGTTGGTAGAGCTGTGCCCAGGGCTCTGTACTAGACTCCCATGCTCCAGCCTTCAGAACTCCAGAAAAGTCCAATCCCTGTAACAAGATGGCTCCAGAACTGGAATCATGGAGATGAGATAGTGTTGCCTTCTGAAGTTGAAGGATGCCCTCTGAGACACCAGATCTCTTCCTTAGAAAACTCTCCCTGCTCTTCTTCCCATCCTGTCTGATGGAAATGACTTTGGCCCTGTGGGTGCAGCTCACCCTGCTGGTGAGGGTGGCACAAGATGTGCGTGGGCCGCCACTCTTTGCTGTTTAAAGTTGAGTGACAGTGCAGTCATCTGACAGAGAAGTTCACATTTTTGCCCTAATGCTGGCCAGATGCCCAGGCTTGGGGGAGTAAAATTAGCCTACATGGCAGGCAGAAGAGACCACTTACCGGGCATGTTAGTGCTCGGTAAATAGGGGGTCCTCCGCAGGGAAAAGCAGTCACACGCTTCAGGTAGGCTTTCTCATGAGCAAGAGCAGGTCAGCTACAAGTGTAAGGTCGCAGCTGTCGCTTGGTTTATAGAGCAGAGTGTTTGGATGGATGTTAAACACAATCCTGTGTCTGATGTTTTCTAGGGTGACAGCAGTATTCGCTATTTCGAGATCACGGATGAATCCCCATATGTCCACTACCTCAACACATTCAGCAGCAAGGAGCCTCAGAGAGGGATGGGTTACATGCCCAAGAGGGGACTTGATGTTAACAAATGTGAGATTGCCAGGTAAAGCATGGGTGTTGCACAGTGTTCTTGTTTGTTCATGCCACCCTTGGGTACCAGGACACCACAATGACTGTGTGCAGACCTCATTTTGCCCTCACAGCACAGAGGCATGGCTGGGGTGTATGGGCACACGCATTGTGAAGGCAGGCAGGGGCGAGCCTGTTCCCCAGGTGCCCTTTAGGGCAAAGAATCAGGTCCCATCCTCAGTTGGGGTCCCCACTTTACCTCAGCTAGAGAGGCCAAAAATCCCACAGTGGGGTGTTGGGTTGGCTCATTTTGGGAGCTTCAGATGCCTGACATAATTTCTGCCTGTACTACTCTGATTTTTAAATTTTTTTCTATACCACTAGTGAGTTTCTAGCAGACATTTTTCTTATCCTAGACAACAAAAGATACCCAGTGAGACTAGGTGACCACTGGCCATTCTCACATTGAGGTGTGGGTTAATCCATCACCTGCAGCCCCAGCATCTGATATTGGTGCTGGTTGGAGTCTTGGCTGCTCCACTTCTGATCCAGCTCCATGTGCTTCCCACATGCCATCTCAACTACTGAGCCAAATGCCTGCCCCAAGACAGGTGTATTTTAGTTGGGAGGAGGGATTGAAATCCACACATTGTTCTTGATATAACACATTGCTTTTTGAACTACCCTCCTATGTCAGGCGCTGTGCTAAATACAGTACCTAACTGACTTAACTGACTTTGTCCCTGATTATGGATGAGGGGCTTGAGGCTCAAGGACCTTTTTACCCTCCAGAGTTGCAGTTCTCACGGCCAGGCCAGGCCATCCCTGTGTCACCATTGCTTTTCCCCACCCTCCTCTTGCAGTTTTCATTGATTTTTTTTTTAAAACTGTGACACTTCCTGGTTCTGATGGCAAGTTTGACACATGCGATCTGCACTCAGGTTCTCCTCTTCCCCCCGGAGTGTCCTTCCTGACAGCTCTGCTCAGTTCTGCCCTTTCATCCCAGCTGTTGGGTCTGGCATAATACATGCTGTGCACTCTTTCAGCAGAAGCTTTAGAAACAACTCTTGATGAAAGATTTCATCCACTGGTTCATTTCTCAAATAGCTACAGCAGCCAGGTCTGGGTCAAGCTCAAGCCAGGAGCCTGGAGCTCCATCTAGGTCTCTTTCATTGGTGGCAGGATCCATTAACTGGGAGGTGGACCTGAAGCAGAGTGGCCAGGGTTCAAACCAGTTGGCAGCTCAACTTAGTTGGCCAAAGCACCAGCCCCTTAGAAGGAACTCTTGATTTCTTTCTGGGGAATAAAATTGGCTTTCCCTTATCAGGGTTGGCAGAAGAGAAGTGATTTCTGGTTCTCTTGTTTTGTCTTATTGTAGGGTATATGAGAAAATGCTGCCCTTTTTTAAGCCACAAATAATTTGTTTATCTCTCCCTGTTATAATTCAAGTTGCTTCACTTTCCCATTCTTTCCATAAGCTCCACAAGCCTCCCAGGAAGATTAGCTAGCACGGACACTGCCAGGAGGGTACACCCCAAAGCAGCCCTATCCTAATAAAAGCAAATTCATACACACAAAGTATTTTTTTAAAAACCAGGCTTTTACAGAGAGGTACAGAGAAAGAGAGAGATTCCATCTGCTGACCCACTTCTTAAATGGCCTCAGTAGCCAGAGCTGGTCCAGTTAAAAACCAAGTGCTCCCTCTGGGTCTCGCACATGAATGCAGAGGCAAAATATTTGAACCATATTCCGTAACTTTCCTGGACACTTTAGCAAGGAGCTGGCTCAGAAGTGGAGCATCTGGGACTCAAACCAGCATCCACTTGGGATACTGTTGCTCTATTTGAAAGATTTGCAGAGAAAGAGACAGAGATCTTCTGTCTGCTAGTCCATTCCCCCCAAACGGCAAGAGATGGCCTGGTCTGAAGTCAGGATCCTGGGACTTCTTCCACATCCCCTGTGTAGATTCAAGCTCCTGGCTTTGGATCAGCTCAGCTCCGACCACTGCAGCTTGGGGAGTGAACCAGCACATGAAAGATCTTTATCTTTCCTTCTTCTGTTAATCTGCCTCTCCAATAAAATAAATCTTAAAAAAAAAAATGGTGGGGGAGAGCTAAATGGGACCTGGAACAAACTGGGATTTGAACTGGTGCCCACAGGTGGTTCTGGCACTGCAGCAGAGATGTAAGCTGCTATACCATGGCACCAGCCCCTTCTCTTTTCCTTTTTAAAACTCAGAGTTATGCTTGTAAATGTTTGCTTCAAGCCTGCCAAAACCAGTGCCCAGGCTGTAGATGCAATCTAGTATGCAGTGCCTGTTCCCACCTGCCATGTGGTATGGTGACTTCATCCTTGTTGTGCTGTTGTGTTCCCCACAGTCGATCTGCCCCAAGAAAGGGGCAGTTCGTCACCATCGTTCCTTGATGTCTTATCCATGCTCACCTCATCCACCATTTCCAAGCATACTTCCTCGCAGCTGTGTGAACCAGGAACACTGGGGGCAGATCAGGTGGGGTGGCAGGAAAGAAGCCCTCAGCAGCCATGCAGTGTGCCAGAGCATACAGATTCCTTTCTGTGGTCTCCTGGTTAACTCAATGACCTTTGCCTTGTTTCTCCCTTGAAGATTCTTCAAACTCCATGAGAGAAAGTGCGAGCCCATTATCATGACTGTTCCCAGGAAGGTGAGTGCCCAGCTTTCTAACAGTCAGTGGTTTAAAAACAAAAATGTTCCAGAGCTGCTTCTCCCTCCTTACCAAAGGCTTTTCCCCCTGGTTGTCGCCCGCAGTCCGACCTTTTCCAGGATGACCTGTACCCCGACACGGCAGGGCCCGAAGCTGCGCTGGAGGCCGAGGAGTGGTTTGAGGGGAGGGACGCAGACCCACTGCTCATCTCTTTGAAAGACGGGTACATTCCAGGCAAGAACAGGGACCTCAAGGTGGTCAAGAAGAACATTCTGGATAGCAAGCCCAGCGCAAACAAGAAGTGCGACCTGATCAACGCCCCCAAGAAGACCACAGACCCTGCCAGTGTGGTAAGGGCTGTGGGAGCTGGGGGCTCTGCTGGGCTGGTTTGAGTCTTGCCTCTGGAAATGCCTTCATGGCCCAGGGCGTTGGCGGGCACTGTCCCAACTGTGGCCATGTGGAGGTTTTTCAGTAAACAGAGGCATGTGGCAAGCCCAGGAGCCTGTGACCTTGATGGCTTTGTGATCATGCCTGACCTTTCAGCTGCGTGTTTTATGATATCTTGGGCGGGTTGTGACCTCTAAGAGTGAGTAGGAATATTTCAGGGTTTTCTTAGCTGACTTTTCCCAACCTGGTTAACCCATTTCTGACATAGTTAGACATGAGCAACCAAGCATGTGGGGACACAGCCCCCCCCCCGAGGAGAGGGTCTGGAAAGGAGGAGCAGTCATGTGACAGAAGGGTCCTGGCCGTAGGTGGAGCAAACTGCCAAGGTGGCCTTGGCGCTGGCTAGCTCAGCCAATGGGTGGGAATCAAGCCGTCTACCCTGGTGGCTCCCTGTGGGCCCCAGGGCAGCTGCTGCTCCTGGAGAGCTGAGGGGAGGTGTCCAGTCCATGTGGAATAGATTCCAGGGGCAGGAAGAGGGGTGGAGAGGCAGAGCACCTCCAGGAGCTGGTGGCAGACAGAGGCCACCATTGTAGACTTGGTGTGAGGGTTCCAGAAGAATTGGGTCCTGTATGAAAGACAGGGGCCTAAGAAGTTTGAGGCCTGAGAGAGCTCTTGCCGGGCTGCAGCCTCTGCAAAGCATCACTGTATTTGGGGAGCCATGGGGGACAGGAGGAGGGGCCTGGAGGAGAACGGGTCACCCTGCATTCTCTGAGTCCAGGTCAGTGTGTGGGGCCTGGGCACACTGGAAGTGGGGGGTCCTGGGATCTGGGCAGATAGAGAGGCATTCTCTGTACCCCCAGGCCCAGAAGCTCGGTGCCTAAGGCTTGGCATGGGCAGGGAGAAAATTGCATTGTACATGCCACCGATCCTGCCCTGTGTTGGATGTACTATATCTTAGTTACCGCTCCCCTTTCTGTTTTCTTAGCAAAATGAAGCCAAGTTGGATGAGATTTTGAAAGAGATCAAATCTATAAAAGACACAATCTGCAATCAAGATGAGCGCATTTCCAAGCTGGAGCAGCAGATGGCCAAGATCGCAGCCTGAAGGTCCCACCCCCACCCCTCCGGAAATGGGAGCAAGGACTTAGCTTGGGAGCTGGTGGTTGGTGTGGCCCCAGGGAGGGTGACCCGGGCACTGCCGCTGGAGACATTCCGCTCAGACCTGGCAGCTGGTGTAGGCCACGTTCCACTCAGAATACGATTCGTCTCCCAAATTTGCAAAAAACAAAGGCTGAGCTTTTTATCAGAAAGCCTTTTCAATGTTTAAGTGTTATGTGACTTGTTGAACTTTTAAAAAGACAAAAGTGCTACTTTTAAAATCCCACATATTCCGAATTTTAAAAAAACAAGCCAATTCTGATTCAGTGTCGTGCCCAAGTACTTTTTTTTTTAAATTTTTACAAATAGGGACCAATGCCACATTGCTTTTTTATATTTCTTTCTTTCTTTTGTTTTTAATGTTGCCAAAACCAAAAGTAGCCTTTTTTTTTCCTTTGTATTTTGCTACTTTGCAGTATTTGTGTGTGGGTTTTTTTTTTTGTTTGTTTTCTTTACTTTAAAAGGGACAGCACTGTGTATGTTTATAAACTAAATGAAGATATTATTTTGTATAAATGTTCATCTGAAAGCATTGAGAGCGGTAGGCACTCAGTGCTGGCTCGTTTGCAGCACAGATCCAGTCATGCGAGTGACTGTGCACAAGGAAGACTGGGAAAGCAGTGTGGGTTTGTGGACCACCCCTCTCGCTCCCCTGAGTCTTCTGAGCAGAAAAAAAAAAAAAGGCTCACATCGTAGCTCCTTCCTTCCTTCCTTCCTTTCCTTCCTCTTTTCTAGAAACTAGGTGGCTGTGCCAGATGGAATTTTACTTCTTGGTTACCCTGTGCTTTGGATGATTATAATCTAACCCGAACTAGCATGTGTTTCTGCAGTTTTGTTCTACATGTAGGATCTGTCGCGTTCATCACTGGACGCCATGTTTCAGGTTCTGGTCGATACTTGAGAAGGGTGCCCGGGATGAGAACACAACGCGTGTGTTGCCTGCTGTCCAGTGTTCTTGCCGGTCTCGGCAGCTGGCCTGGTGCTGGAGTGCCGCGGTGGGGACTCAGAGCAGCATGTCGCCCTGGGGATCCCGTTGCCTCACATGATGCCTGCTGTCCCCATGCTGACCGCCCCCAAGCTCCTGCCTTCCCCTTTGCTCACACGCCATGACCTCTCTCAGGGCCCTCCGCAGCCATTCCTCCTGTCCTCCTTGTCTTTCAGTCCTAAACACATGGGGTCTTGGGTTGCTCTTGCGGATAGAGATCAAGGAGGTCCAGGAGTCAGCAGGTGCAAGAGTGCAGACTTCTGCTGAGACCATGGTGTGTGCCCACTACTCCTCTATGCCCAGTGCAAATGAACCACTTGGCCTCTGCAGGGTCCTCCCTGGCACCGAGGGGACCAAACACTGAACTTTGAACCCTGTGCTCATTCCTAGGCTTGCTCAGAACTCCCTACCCTGCCCCCCCTACCACCACCACCAATTTCCCTTTCTCAGAATGCATGCTTGCAAAGCAAGGTAGAAGGAGTGTGTGTGAGAAGGAGAGTGTCTGAGGTAGCACTCAGAACAAATGGTGTCCCAGGGCCCTGCACTGGTTTGGCTGGTTGGAAGGGTCCCCTAGGGAAACAGTAATGACCACGCCTCAGGCTGCACAACCCAGCTGCGGGTAACGCATCACCTTCCTAACCAGCTGTGGCCTGGGGTTGAAGGCATCCGAATATTAGGGGTGATTCTGTGTGTGTTCCTAGTCCTGAAGTGAGCAGTAAGAATGACGGTGACTTGGAAGTAAGCCCGCCTCTGTCGATGTCATGCACTAAGGGCCTTCGTTGTAGTCACTCAGCAGTGTTGGAAGGTCTGACACGAGCACCCCCCTCCAAGCCTAGTTGAAACACCAGGGGGTATGTGACTGGAGAAGAGGCCACAGAGGCCCTGAGAAGGTACCCTAATTGGGGCCGCAGGTGACTGAATGAATGGATGGAGGCCCCAGTGGCTCACTGCAGGTGTGCCCCTATCACGTTCTGTCTGGGTTTGTTTATTTGTTTGCGTATGACATCCTGGAGAGGGAGGACAGTGGATTACTCCTCAATCGGCTCTTATAGAGCGGCCATAGCAGTCTGTCAGAACACTTGCTTCCATTTTTCAAAGATAAAAATCATTGATTACAAATCTGTGTCTGTGTTTGCTTCGTACATCAGCTGTGTCTGAACAGCCCACCACACCTCTCCCACTCCTGCCCCTGTGCGCAGCACAGTGCCCGCAACTAGGCCTTGCCAGCCAGGTGACACTTCCCCTCTGGACGGTGAGAATGAGGGGAGTAGGGCAGGCTCTTGGCTGCAGAGAAGGGGAAATCAGCCCAGCAGGGGCTTGTGCTGTGTTCCAGATACACACATACACACCACCTGAAACCCCACAGACCCGGAACTGTGGGTTCCAACACACACACACACCACCTGAAACCCCACAGACCCGGAAGTGTGGTTCCCACCTCAGGCCTTTGCCAGCATGCAGATCAGGGGCAGAGTGCCTCGCCTTTGGGGGCCCTTCTGTTGTCCTGACAGATGGGTGACAGTTGCTTTGGGGTCAGGGGAGAGATGGCAGTGTGGGGCGGCATGCACAGCCTCATGCAGAGTCGCTGCTGCCGTGGAGCCCTCCGCCTCTTTAGAGGTGGCATTCATGTGGCTGGGCTGTGGGTGTTGTGCCAGCAGAAGGCTCTTGGGATCAGCTAGAGCGTACAGCCTCCTCCCAACTTCCCCTTTTGTCTTACGGCAAGGCCCCAGGACACGTTGGTGTTCCTGGTGCAGGATCTTCTGCTGTTTGCCTTTCTGAACGTTTCTAAAGATGATGAATCATGGGCACAAGGTTCCGCTGCCCGCGATACCACAAGTAGTTGCATCTGCATCCGTGAGAACAGTGGTGCCAGGTGCCTGGACGGCCTCGGGTTCCAGGAAGCAGAAGTTGGTCGCGGATTGTGGTCAGCAGGGAGGCGCATGGCGCTATGTTTATGGCAGGCAGGCTGCTTCTCTGCCTTGGGCTGCTTTGAGTCTTTGCCAGGGGACCTAACGGTCCTTCTGCTGCCCCCCGCCAGCCAGCCAGCCAGCCAGCCAGCCAGCCAGCCAGACATCGTCTAGGGAGAACTTGCTGTTCTGTTTAAAAGTTGGCTTCTCTTACTGTTCCGCATCTAGTAGTTGACTCTCAATGGTCTGTTAACTCTCAGTGGCCCTTTCTCTTGTTGCTGGCACATTTAAACATCCCCGAGTCGTCCCTGGTCCCCGACGTGAGTCGCCAGCAAGGTGGCCAACCAGGGCAGCGTCTTGTGTTCCTAACTGCCTTCCCTGTCACCCCTAGTGGGAGTTTGTGTGACAGGAAACACTGGGGGGAGGCCTGGCAGGGGTGTCAAGCCTTCCGTGTGTGTGTGTTTAAGAGTTTATTTATTTTTATTGGAAAGTCACATGCAGAGAGGAGGAGACAAAGGGAGAAAGATCTTCTGTGTGCTGATTCACTCCCCAAGTGGCTGTAACAGCCAGAGCTGAGCCGATCCAAAGCCAGGCGCATCTTCTGAGTCTCCCATGCAAGTGCAGGGTCCCAAGGCTTTGGGCTGTCCTCAGCTGCTTTCCCAGGCCACAAGCAGGGAGCTGGATGGGAAGCGGGGCCACCAGGATTAGAACCAGTGCCCATATGGGATCCTGGTGCATTCAAGGCTAGGACTTTAACCACTATGCTATCGTGCTGGGCCCAGGACAGAACTTTAAACCCCAAAGCAATGGGCTAAGTCACCTAGGACAAGCCTGACTACATAAACATTCAGTTGTGTTAAGACTAATATGGAGGCAAAGAGTAAATGAACACCATTAAAATGGGCCATAGAGGGGCCAGCATGGTGGCTCAACTAGCTAATCTTCCACCTACCAGTGCTGAACTCCCTTATGGACACCAATTCTTGTCTAGCTCCTCCACTTCCTTCCAGCTCCCTGCTTATGGCCTGGGAAAGCAGTCGAAAATGGCTCAAGTCCTTGGGATTCTCCATCCACACAGGAGACTTGGAACTAGCTGGCTTCCACCTGGCTCAGCTCCAGCCATTGCAGCCACTTGGGAAATGAACTAGCAGATGGAAGATCTTTCTCTTTTTGTTGATCTGCCTTTCAGGAAGGTCAAGGAACACAACTTCCCCCAGGTGCTGCGTGTGTCAGGGCATCCCATACAGATACAGCCCCTTTGCAGCCCGCAAGGCCAGGGGCGGGCCCAGGGGCCTGGGGGCCATAGTTGCTGAGGTGGTTTCCTGATCTCATCCTCCACTTCCCAGTGAGGGGACACTTGCTCTGACATGGAACAGTTAAAGGGCCTGGAGCTTTGTGGGCCCAGTGCTGAGAATGTCAGCAGGATGTCAGCCACAAAGGCTAAGCTCCGGGGACATGAGGTTGAGGTCTGTGAAGGGAGAAGTTGCCTTGAGGAAACAGGAAGTTGTTGCAGGTTTGTCTGTGCCAGGTTGCCATTTGGGTTTGTAGAAGGCAAATTGGAAAAAATGCCACGGGGTTATGACAAGCTCCTGGGCTTGCCGCTCTCTGTCCTCAGCCACAAGGTGTCTTCTGGAAGATGTGAGCGTCTTGCAGCACAGTGCCCCAGGAAGCCGCATCGTTTGGCAAGGTGGAGATTCTACCTGCTGGAGACCTCCCATTGCAGAGAGAACAGCCCATCATCCCAATAGCCTTGAACCTGATTTCTTAATCTCTAACCACCTGTTCCCTTTTTGCTTCCAGAGTAACCTACCTTTCTTTTTTATATTATTTTTATTTGAAAGGCAAATTTTACAGAGAGGTCAGTCTTCCATCTGCTGGTTCACTTCCCAAATGACCACAATTGCCAGAGTTGAGCTGAACTGAGCCAGGAGCTTCCTACAGGACTCCCATGTGGGTGCAAAGGACCAAGGGCTTGGGCCATCCTCCACTACTTTTCCTAGTCATTAGCAGGAAGCTGAATCAAAAGTGGAGAAACTAGGGCCTGGTGTGGTAGCCTAGTGGCTAAAGTCCTCACCTCGCATGTGCCAGGAACGCTGGTTCTAATCCCATCTGCTCCACTTCCCATCCAGCTCCCTGCCTGTGGCTTAGGAAAGCAGTCGAGGACAGCCCAAAGCCTTGGAACTCTGCATCCGCATGGGAAACCTGAAAAAAGCTCTTAGCTCCTGACTTCAGATTGGCACAGCCCCAGCCATTGTAGCCGCTTAGGGAGTGAACCAGTGATGAAAGATCTTTCTCTGTATCTCCTTCTCTATGTATATCTGCCTTTTCAATAAAAATAATAAATCTTTTTTAAAAAGTGGAGAAACTTGGACACAAACCAGCACCATGTGGTTATTAGTGGTGCCTGCTTCCTGGCAGCTCTCTGTTCCCACACCCGGATCAGCAGCAGCATGTGCTGGGTGGGGTTGCTTGGCATAGCCATGTCCCAGCTCCTTCTCACAGCTTGGCTGTGACCCACCTTGTGTGTGTTCCGGCCTCGTCAGCCAGAGATTCAGTATTAGAGACACAGAGTTCAAGTCCAGAGCAGCCAAGTTTCAGCCACATTTCTGACCTGGAACTTCAAACCACACCCCACCTGGAGTTGTCTGCCTCCATGACTCCATCCTGCACCACATCTTCAGAGGGCCTGGTTTCCTTAGCAGACCCCAGGATAGGTTGTGGGGTGCAGTTCTCTGTATGCAGATGGCCAGGCCCAGGCTAAGTGCTTGAGGGTAGCTCGTCAAAGCAGGAACTCCTTCATGCAAAATTGCTGAGTCAGGAGTATGCTGTCCCACATTTGCCCTCTGGTCTTCCAGGCCTGGGGTCACCCTCCTGTACCCAGGCCTTGGGAACTGAAGGCTATTCTGGGTCTTTCTTGGAGCAAATGGTTCCCTCCTGCCAGCTTCAGCCCAGAGCCCAGATTAGCAGCCAGAACCCAGGACTGAAGGCGAACTTTCAGAGGCTCTGTTCCCATTTGAGAAGGGGAATGGTGTCCTGGCTGCAGTGAGCCCCAAAGGTTCCACTTCCCTTTTAGGAAACACCTATTAATCACCATCAGCCTTGAGGGGAACAGCTTCCTGAAGCCAAGGGGAACCCTGACTGCACCTCTAGGCAGCTGGCGTGGATGTGCCTGATAGGGCTCAGGATCCACAGGGCACCTGCAAGCCTTTTCATTCAAGAGCAAGAGAGAGAGAGAGAGACATCTTTCCACTTACTGGTTTACTCCCCTAATACAACAGACAGAGCTGAGCCAAGCCGGAGACAAGAGCTCCATCCAGGCCTCCCGTGTGGGTGGCAGGGACTCAAGCACTTGTCTTCCCAAGCACGTTAGCAAGGAGCTGGAGTGGAAGCAGGAGAGCTAGAACTCAAACTCACACTCTGACATGAGCTGTGACCATCCCATGGGGCAGCCGACTGGGCCCCAGCATCCATTTCCAGTGGCAGATAATCCTGAAAGCCAAGCTTGCGTTGTTTCTTCACACCACAATCTGACCTCTGGCAAAAGCCTCCCGTGTTTCCCGACAGCATTCCTAGAAGCAGGCGCCTGTTCCCTTTGAACATTTGACTCGCAGGTGTCAGGTGCAGAGAGATGTGGTTTCAGAGTCACGCTTGTCCCACGAGACAACACAAACCGCAATCCATCAGCAGTATTTGTTACTCTTAAACCCAGCTGCGCACGTCTTGTCCGGAAACAGCTTACCTGCCTCTGAGCTCACAGCCCACCATTCAGCCTCTTACCCTGGAAAACCTCAGAAGATTGTAGAGCCTAACTCCTCATCTGGCTGGGGCTGGCACTCCACGTTCGCCTCACACACCCTGAACCTCAGCTTCTTCCTTTTGTAGATTTCATGAGCTGACAAACACCAAGCCTCTGTGCTGGGCCTGGTATAGACTGACAGCTCAGGAAGCGATAGGCTTCGCCTCAGGGCAGCATGAAATCAACCACACCCAGTCCGCCCACACCGACCAGTATAGCTGTGTCAGTCAAACTCCATCTGAAGACGTGGAGCCTAAACTAACATAGTTTTCATTGGTCATGAATGTTTCTCAGTTATTTTTAAAAGCATTTTTTAGGAGGCCCAGCATGGTAGCGTAGTGGCTAAAATCCTTGCCTTGCACATGCCAGGATCCCATATGGGCACTGGTTTGTGTCTTGGTGGCACTGCTTCCCATCCAGCTCCTGCTTGTGGCCTGGCAAAGCAGTCTGGATGGCCCAAAGTCTTGGGACCCTGCACCTATATGGGAGACCTGGAAGAAGCTCCTGGCTTCGGATCGGCTCAGCTCTGGCTGTTGTGGCCGCTTGGGGAGTGAACCACTGGATGGAAGATCTTTCTCTCTTTGTCTCCTCCTCTCTGTATATCTGGCTTTCTAATAATAATAAAAAAAAAATATGTAGGGACTAGTGCCATGGTATGTCATCCTCCACCTGTGACACCAGCATCCCACATAGGTGCAGATTCAAGTCCCAGCTGCCCCATTTCTGATCCAGCACCCTGCCTGGGAAAGCCATACAGGATTGCCCATGTGTTTGGATCCCTGCACTCGGGTGGGAGACCCAGAAGTTCCTGGCTGCCAGCTTTGGGACCAGCTCAGCTCTGGCTATACACACAAAAGCCAGGAGCTGGAAACTCCATCCTAGACTTCCACAGCGGTGTCAGGGACCCAGCAGCATTTGCCAGGATAGGATCAGTCACCTGAGGAAGCTACAGGTGGAAGAGGACAAGGACACTGCTTGGACAGACAGAGCACACTGAGGCCCGTGATGTGAGAAGTGAGACCCTTGGAGCCCTCAGCAAGGACAGGGCTGAGAAACTGAACAGATACGAGTGTAGGCTGGAGCTTGTTCTCAGGGGACAAGTCCAGCCTAGCACCTGCTTCTGTGTAGCATACATTCTAGGGGTGGTTTTCCATCGTTGGAGAACAGGCTATTGCCAGAGATCCTGGATAAGATCCCCACGTCTTACACCAGTGAGCCTGGCTTTAGCGCCTTGCTCCCTCTCCTGCCCCTGGCTTCCAGCCTCTGCAGACCCTGGGAGGCAACACCGATGGCTTAAGTGCTTGTATTCCTGCCGCCCTCGTGGGAGACCCAGGTTGTGTTCTCAGTTGCCAGCTTTGGCCAGATCGTGTTAGGTAGCTGTCTAACAACAGGGAAGAGGCAGAGAACAGGAGCCCAGAGCCACTTGAGCTCGGTTGCTACTGGGGCTGGCAGGATGGGCAGGCCTTGTGCTGTGCACACTGAGCCACCTGCTGACCCAGCAGGCTGCAGCTCACAGGCCCCGCACACAACAATGGAACTTTGTAAGAGGACCTGCGTCCCACTCGCAAGCCCCACCCATTGCAGGTCTGTGAGTTGTGGTTCTCATCCCTCTGCTCTTTCACCTCCAACCAAGACAACTGATGTTTCAAAATATTTTTTAAAATGTGGGCCTGGTGTGGTAACCTAGTGATTGAGGTCTTCATCTTGCATGCACCAGGATCCCCTATGGTTTGCCAGTTCATATCCTGGCTGCTCCATTTCCTTTCCAGCTCCCTGCTTGTAACCTGGGAGGGCAGTCGAGGATGGTGTGAACTCTTGGGACCCTGCAACCACATGGAAGACCTGGGGGAGGCTCCTGGCTCCTGGCTTCAGATTGACTCGACTCTGGCCACATTGCACTCACTTAGGGAGTGAATCAGTGGACAGAAGATCTTCCTCTTTGTCTCTCCTTCTCTCTGTCAATCTGACTTTCCAATAAAATAAGTAAATATCAATATATAGAGAGATATATTTGTGTATAGCCTATCCCCTCAAAATGTGAAAAGTCTGGAATATTAGCTAATGTAGTGTTTTGGGTTTTTTTTTGGGGGGGGGGTGCCTCTTGGATGTCACAGCTGTTTCCCCCCCAACAGTGACATCTTTTTTTTTTTAAAATGATTTTTTTAAATTGGAAAAGCAGGTATGCAGAGAGAAGGAGAGACAGAGGAAGATCTTCCGTCTGATGGTTCACTCCCCCAAGTGGCTGCAACGGCTGGAACTGAGCCAGTCCAAAGCCAGGAGTTTATTCCAGGTCTTCCATGTGGGTACAGGGTCCCAAGGCTTTGGGTCATCCTTGACTGCTTTGCCAGGACATGAACCGGCGTGCATATGGGATCTTGGCGCATGCAAGGTGAGGGCTTGAGCCACTAGCCAGCCCTGACATAATGTTTAACCTGTATGTGAAAATGTGTGAAACATTAGCTAATGAAATATAATTGTGCGTAACTTAGAGTAAGGAACAATATTAAATGATATTTCCAGACTTGTTTGTGAACTAGAACTGGCTCAGGAGATGTGAAAGATAAGAAGATAGCATTCATCCTCTGGCCCAGCATGGTAGCCTCGTGACTAAAGTCCCTGTCTTGCATGCGCCGGAATCCCATTTGGGCACCAATTCTAATCTCAGCGGCCCCACTTCACATCCAGCCTGGTTAAAGCAGCTGAGGACGACCTAAAGTCTTGGGACTCTGCACCTGTGTGGGAAATCCGGAAGAAGCTCCTGGCTTTGGATTGGCTCAGCTCCAGCCGTGGCAGCCACCTGGGGAGTGAATCAGCAGACGAAAGATCATCCTCTCTGTCTCCTCCTCTCTGTGTATATGACTCCAATAAAAGTAAATAAATCTTTAAAAATTTTTCTAATCCTTCCCATCCCCCGCTGTTAACCCCAGTAGTGTGTAGGAACAAGATGCAAGAGAAGCTGAAGTAGAGAGAGCCCTGTTAGAGATAAAAAGGGCTCAGCTGAGTAAGCAGAGTGTGCTCAATTGGCTGGTAGAAGAGACTGTCTCAAGTGGTGCAAGTCAGAGAGAGAGAGAGCCAGCCATCGCTCTCGCTCGAACACCACCCTTGCCTCTCTGACACTGCTTCCAAGGACCATAGGTAAGCAAGCATGATGGCCTCAAGAAGGACCCTCTGTCCTGAGACTCAGAAGTCATAGGACCTTCATGCGACTTTCCGATAGGGGCATCAAGGACTTCATGCATTTTTTTGTGTAAGAACAAAGCATGGAAAGGCAGATCCTGCACATCTCTTATTTGTGCTCCAAAATAATACAATTGCTTGTGACATCCACCAGTCCAGGTTTCCAGAACCAGCAGGTCCCCATCTCACTGCCCCTGCTTCCCTCCCTGCTCCCTCCCAGTGCTGGTCTGTGTTGTCACCCAAGGCTGTCACCAGCATGGGGGTGTGGCCCTGCTTGAGTAACCACATTCTCGCTTCCTTCTTCCACGCACAGCCGTTGGGGGTTGGCGGGGACACAGGCAGGGGCTGCCGCAGCTGTGCCCTTAAACTGGAGCCTTGTTGCCAACGCGGAGAAATCGCCTCTGGGCTCACGGGTGGCTGTCTGTCCCATGTCCTGCTGAACGCGGTAAGTGCTGCTTTGTCAGCTTCGGGGATTGGGCGGGGAACCCCAGAGGAAGTAGAAGGGTGTGGGGGGACCAGTGTCTGCCTTTACCGCCACCAGCAGGACCTGGGGCAGGACTTGGGAGACCCTCCTTGAGCTGGCAATCCCTGGACACTTCAGGCTCAAGGTCTGCCTGCTGCCTGTACCTTATATCTTGTTCTCAGTGAGATCCCTGTCATGGTTGGTGCAGCAGGCAGTTGCTGGGGTGGCTGTGTTTTCAGAGAAACAGAAACGGCCCCACCCCTTCCCTTCCACGGGTGGGAAGGGCAGGCCCACACCACGGAAGGAATTTGCTTATAGGGTCAGGACTGAGGTCAGGTCTGAAAGATTCCAGAAAATGAGAGGGGAGCAGGGTTTGTCTTGCACCCATGTAGAGAGAGCTCTACAAGTCATTTTCAAAGATAGAGAGCGGACACCTGTCCAGAGCAAACATTAGAATGGCGGGGCTGTGGTTAACAAGAGACAGTGATGCCATGGCCCAGGTACTTTTGTTGGTGTTGGTGTACGTCGTATAGTGGCAGAGGCTGGTGGTTCAGAAGTTCCCCTTACACATGCACGTGTGTGTGCACACACATATGCATACATGTGCTCCACCAACATCAGTGTTCCTGTGACCTGCAGTTTGCTCTTTTTCCTCTACCAGCCTCCATTTCCCATATCTGACTAAGAGCCCTGGGCAGGGGTCTGGATTCAAAGTAGGCAGCAGGGTGGGATCGGGAGGTGGCCCTGCCCTCCGCTTGGCCTGGCCAGCGGAGTAGGGGAAGGGAAACAGTTGAAACCAGGATAGCGGAAGAGGCTGCACTGCAAAACAGAACCCCTCCTGGAAACCTTAGCCACACCCAGAGTGGAGAGGTACTGACTACATCATGCCCAGCTTACAGATAAGAAAACGGGCCCAAGGAGGCAGGGCCGCAGTTGCCTGGGGTGCTTCCCTCCACCCCATACATGCCACCAGGCTCACTCAGTCCACTTTGCTGAACTAGAGCAGGCAGAAGCCATGGGGTGTGGCAGGTGGGAAGGAAGTAGAAGGCCATCATATGTGCGCCTGTCTGCCCATCTGTCCATCAGCATGAGGCTCCATTGTTAAACCCGACCCGAAAGAGGCCTCATCTTGTTCCTTGGTGCCAGGTACCCCACCTTCTCGGTCTCGGGCCAGCAAGGCAGGGTGTCCGCAGATGAAACCTAGTTTTTAGTGGGTTATGTATGTACAACACTGAGCTCACATAGGGCTCGCAGCCTTGAGAAGGGCAGGGGTCTGAAGCAGCTGCGTGGGCAGGGGCAGTGGGGTTCCAGAGGCGGTGGGGGAGATCTGTCATTCTCGTGCATCTCTGGAGGGGGAGGCATCCCAGAAAAAGCCATCCTGGGGACACTTTTATTTGGCCTGGCATGGAAGACACCTACTCTCCACAGCAGATTGCTTGGATGCCATATCTAGCTCTGTTCACACCAGCTCTCTGCCACGGTGTATCCTGGGAGACAACCATCATGGTCCAGGTACTTGGATGGAGGCCTGGGTGAGTCACAGCTTTTATCCAGCCCAGGACTCAGTCCTGACGATCGCAGGTGTCTGGGGAGTGAGCCTAGTGGGTAGGATTTCTAATCTTTAGAAAACAGCTAAGATTTGGGAAGCCCCAAACAAGAAGAGGTCTGAAGAGGCTCCTCGTTGGGAACCTCTATGAAGGAAGACTTGCAGGTGTCAGGCCACAACGATGAGTCTGGTGGTGGTGGCCAGGGCATGTGGAGCGCTGTCCACCCAACCTCACCATGCAGTCACACCTACTGCAGGTGTGAGCACCACCCACTCCCAACCGGGGATGTCAGGCCTGTTGGGGCTGGGTTTTCCTCCCTCCAACAGCTGTGTCTACTCAGCCTGGCACTGAGGAGTGGTCCGGAGCTTGGGGCCAAGGGCCAGGCATGTGGCCTCACCAGTGGGACAGTGGTGGCTCCTGTGCCCTTGAAATGTGGGTGCTGATGTGGGTACCCTAGGAAAAAGTCAGTGAGCAGAAGAGGGGGTCTCCACAAGCCATGCCTGGGGCAGTGAATCCTGGACAGGTCGTGCTGTGTGCCGATGGTGTGCTAAGCGTTCTGCCTGCGCCCTTCACCCCACCCCTCAACAGCCCATGGGAACAAGTATCCCTTGACAGTGAGGCCTGACTTAACTTCAACTTTGTGGGCTTTCAACTTCATGTTGGTACCAGAGCCGTCAGAAAATCCTCTAGTTCGCGTTTTCATCTTTACCCTGGGTGAGTGGCTTCATGATAAAGTGAACTTTGTGGTTGGTGATTTTTGCCCAACTCTAGGCTGGGGGACTTGATCCCAGCACATCTAAGGCAGGCCAGGCCAGGCCAGGCTGTACGGCAGATCAGATGTATCTCCTAGGCATTATGTATGATTGATTCATTGTAAAGGTAGAGAGATCCTCCACCCACCATCCTCTACTGCTTTCCCAGGCTATAAGGAGGGAGCTGGGTCAGAAGTAAAGCAGCCCTCAGCCTGGCGCGGTAGCCTAGTGGCTAAAGTCCTCACCTTGAACACACCAAGATCCCATGTGGGCGCCGGTTCTAATCCTGGCAGCTCCACTTCCCATCCAGCTCTCTGCTTGTGGCCTGGGAAAGCAGTCGAGGACGGCCCAAAGGCTTGGGACTCTACACCCGCCTGGGAGACCTAGAGGAAGTTCCTGGCTCCTGGCTTCGGATTGGCACAGCATCGGCCATTGCGGTCACTTGGGGCGTGAATGACCGGATGGAAGGCCTTCCTCTCTGTCTTTCCTCCTCTCTTTATATCTGACTTTGCAATTTAAAAATAAATAAATCTTTTTTTTTTAAAAAAAAAAAAAGAAGTAAAACAGCCAGGACTTGACCCGGTGGAGGATTAGACTGATACACCACCACACCAGCCTCATATTGAATGCACTTTTGACACATGATCTTTTCGGCTGCAATGGATTTATCAGCACATAGTCCCACAGTAAAACAAGGAACACCTGTGTTCCAGGGGATGAGCCCATGGATCAGAGAAGTGAGTAGAATTGTGCAAAGCCACCCAGCCATGAAGGTCAGAGCTGGAATGACCTGGATGGATGTGATACCCAGGCTGGGGCAAGGCCTGTCCGGTGCACCAGGACACAGGGCTGCAGTGGCAGCCAGCAGGACACCTGCCAACAGCCAGATTGGGTCTCGTGATCGCTCCTTCACTTGGCTGTGGCTGGATCAACGGGGCTTGGAAGAGAGGCCATTCTCTATGTGCGCAGTCAGAAGGAAGGCAGGGTCCCCACTAGGGGCTGCTTTGCCCAAGAAGCAGTTGCCAGGACTTCTATGGCAGACCTAGGACAGTGCCGTGAGTAGCAGAGGCATGGGCAGCAGGCTTGCCAGCTAGGAGGGCAGCTAAGAGGCTGAGTCATCCCATGTCGGAGTATCTGGGCTCAGTTCTCAGCCCCACTTCCAGCCTCCAGCACTTGCTCACCTACATCCCAGAAGGCCGCAGGCGATGCTGCTCCCTGAGGGAGGGGGACCTAGTCTGAGTTTTACAGCTCCTGGCTTCAGCCCAGAGCTGTTGCCTGCATCTGGGGAGTGACCTGGGGGCGGGGGGGGGGGGGGAAGGGCATTGTGTGCCTCTCTGCCTCTCATATGAATTAATTTTTTTGAATTGATTTTTTATTGGAAAGGCAGATTTATAGACAGAAAGATCTTCCATCTGCTGGTTCATTGTCCAAATGGCCATAACAGCCAGAGCTGAGGTGATGGTTCCAAAGCCAGGAACCAAGAACTTCCTCCGGGTCTCCCACACAGGCATAGGGACCCAAGGCTTTGGACCGTCCTCGACTGCTTTCCCAGACCACAAGCAGGGAAGTGGAACAGCTGAGACACAAACTGGTGTCCATAAGGGATAATGGCACTTGAAGGGGGAGGATTAACTAACGGAGCCATCACCTTGGACCTAAATCAATTAATAAACAACAACAACAACAGAAAGCAAAGGGGCCTTTGCTCAAGCAGTATGCTCAGTCCTCAGCTGTGGCTGCCTGGTCCTGAACTAGGCTGCTCGTTGCCTCCCCCTGGTGGTTGGGTATGGACTGAACAGCTCAGGAGTCCAGGGGCCCGGGTCTCCAAGGTGGGGCGTGTAGGACCCCCTAGCGGGCTGTTCCTCCGTGGGACCCCAGGATAGAAGCCCTGTGTGAGAGACAGGAAGTGGGCAGTGTCTGACCCTATAAGCCCCAGCCTGGAGCCCCATGGGATGTGGCAGGCCCCCCATCCTCCCTGTGGCCAGCCCCCCACCCTCCCTGTGGCCAGCCAGGATTTTCTTGCCCACTGGGGATGAGTGGAGGTGGGAGGTGTGGCTTGGGGACCTGCTGTTGTCATCTGTCCCATGGGAGTCAGGTGGATGAGCTTGTCTGCAGGGGGAGGCCTTAAACAGTCTCAGCACCTCAGTGGGGGAGGTGGGCTGAGAAGCTACGCTTAGTCTGGTGCGCGGGAAACGTTTTAAAACCCACACGTAGTCCTGACTCATGCATGGCCTTTTCACATCACTCATCTTCCGTCAGCTTTTCCAAAAATCCACCTACCTTTACTGCAGCAAATACTACTGAGCGGTTATCAGCCTGGCAGCTGTGTCTGCATCTTCCTACTGCCTCCCCTCGGAGCCCGGCTGGGGTCACCAGCTGCCCCCCCCCAAGCCCCCAGCTGGCCTTCCACGTATCTCTGGAAGGAAGGACTCTAAGCGCCAACCTCAGGAACAGCCAGGACAAGCTGGCAGGAGGGACCCCAGACGGGCCCAGGCCAGCAGATATGGGCTTTCTTGGGGTGCTCCCTCCCACCCTAATATCAGTGGCCAGAAGGGCTCTACTCTCAGGGTTGGAGTTCGCCTTCTCCTTGCCACCACCCCCAAGCCACAGCCCCCTCTGACTACAGCCTGAGAAAGGACCTCCCACAAAGCCCCCCTGACAAGTGTCAGGAGTAAAAGCACCCCCTTCACAGGTGAGGAAACTGAGGCTCAGAGAGGGCAAGGTGACCACTCAAGCTCACGCAGTGGCTAAGCAGCAGCCAACATGAGAGGCAGGCCCTGGCTCTCTCCCACCATCACTGGCCCTTGGGAATGAGTGGGGAAGGGTAACCAAGAGGGAGTTCCCACACCCCAAAAATGCAGCAGTGGTCCCACCTCTGGTCCTGACTCTTCAAGGTGCCACCCCACCCCCACCCCGGGAACTGACAGGTAAGAGCCTGGGGGCCTCCCCCTCTGCTGCCAGGAAGTGGCCAAGACCTCTGCCTTCCAGGAACCCAGAGCCACCAGCAGCGCGGCGGTGGGTTGGAGGCGAGTGATTTCATGATTAAGAGGCTGCTTATGGGGGGTTGCGGGGAGCTGCTTCTCAGAGTTTGCTGCCTTCAGGAGAGGGGGCCAGGGTGGGGCCATGGATAACGCACCTGCTAGCAGTCATCTCGGTGCATCCTTCAACAGCCTGACCCGCCCACCCCTTTTACAGATGGGAGAACAAGAGGCTCTGAATTGCAAGGATCCATCTCTCTGTCCCACAGCTCAGGAGGCCTCTCTGGGCCTGACCTCACAGTTGGGGCTTTGAGCCCTGGGCCCTGCATGCCTCGCCTTCCCGGTGCCTCTGTCAAGCCCCGCCCTCCCTCTCCCACGGAGCCCCACACCAGCCACAGATGCACCAGCTCTCTTCCCCACCCCTCCCCGCCCCAGCCTGTGTTCCATTTTGCACCCCTCCAAAGCCATCCTGAAAACTTGTTGGGTTCAGGTCTGATCTGGGCCATGCCCCAAGTAGCTGTGTGTCATAAGGCAAGTGACTTCCTGTCTCTGAGCCTCCGTCCACACCCTCTTGGTAAAGTGGGGTGATCCTGAAGGCCGTGTGTGTACAGATGCAGCAAAGTCCAGTTTAGGAAATGATTCTTAGATGTGTGTGGTCAGATTTGTACTTTTCTCTTGTGAACACAGATTTCAAAGTTCTGTGCAGCAAATCTCAACTCTTGTGATTGCCTTTTTCCAGGGAGTTTTTGGAGTAACTTTGTATGCAGATCTGTCTATGAATAACCTACAGGCCTCATTACTTTTAGGATTATATATATGTGTGTATATATATTACATATATTATATATTTTATATATATATGTATGTAAACAAAGGTTAAGAAGGACTGTGGTGGGCCCAGCACAATAGCCTAGCAGCAAAAGTCCTTGCCTTACACATCCAGGATCCCATATAGGCTTCCTCTTCTCTGTATATCTGACTTTCCAATAAAAATAAAGTACATTTTTTTAAGATTTTTTTTTTTTATTGCAAAGTCAGATATACAGAGAGGAGGAGAGACAGAGAGGAAGATCTTCCGTCTGATGATTCACTCCCCAAGCGGCTGCAACGGCTGGAGCTGAGCCAAACCCGAGCCAGGAACCAGGAATTTCCTCTGGGTCTGCCATACAGGTGCAGGGTCCCTTGGCTTTGGGCCGTCTTCAACTGCTTTCCTAGGCCAAAAGCAGGAGCTGGATGGGAAGCGGGGCCAGCAGGACGTGAACCAGTGCCCATATGGGATCGTGGTGCATTCAAGGCGAAGACTTTAGATGCTAGTCCACGCTGCTGGGCCCAATAAAGTACATGTTTAAAAAGGCGGGGGCGGGGCGTGGTGGGTGCTGCAGCCACATGGGAACACCCACTCCCCATATCCCACTGCCTGTTTCTGGTTCCGGTTCTTCTGCTTCCCAGCCAGTCTCTTGCCAGTGTCTGCCCTGAGAGGCAGCAGGTGAGGACACTCCGGTACCTGGGATCCCGTCTCCCATGGAGGAAGGATGGCGGGAGATGGGAAGAAGCCACAGTGCCCTCCCCAGCAGACAGTCCTTCCCCTGCCGCCACTATTCTGTCCAGTGAGGTGCTACCTCTTAATCCGGCGTCCTGTCTCCCCAGGTGCCATGCCGCTGCGCCTCCTCCTCTTGTTCACCCTGCTGGGGCCCAGCTGCAGCCTCCAGCTGTGGGACTACTGGGAGGATGGTGCCAAGGAAGTGTTGGGCCCTGGACTGGCCCGGGAACGGAGACAGGTGTACTCATACGAAGCAGGGGATTATGAGTACCCTGATGTGGGCACAGACCCCCCAGAAATACGGACAAACAGCATCATGGCCGCATCCTCACTCTTCAAGCTTCTCACCACGACGGCAATACCAGGAACCTCAGAATCAGCCACGGTGGAGGCCACCACAAGGGATTCTGCTGGCCTAGATGCAGGAGGGACAGCCAGGGAGAATCTGAGTACAGAACTGACCACGCAGAGGGTGTCTGTTACTGTGGGCCTGCTGCCCACACAGCTGGCCTCCACGACAGTCCCTGAGACCCAGGCTGTGTCCACTGAGGAACCTCTGTCCACGGAGCCAGCCACCATGGAGTCCGTGAGACAAATGGCCATGGAGGCAGAGACCACTGAACCAACAGCCACGGAAGTGGATACCATGGAGGTAACGACCACTCTCCCAGCAGCCACGGAGGTGGAGACCACAGAGGTGGAGACTACGAAGGCAGCAACCACTCCACCGACAGCCACGGAGGCCCCACCCATGGAATCCACAGTCGTAGAGGTTCTGTCCACAGAGCCAGAAGTCACCACAGACTCCCCAGCGGTGGAACTGACCACTCCCATCACCCACACGCACACCCTCACAGCAGCCAGCAGTGACTCGGGAATCATGGATATGAAGAGAAGGAAGGAGCCTCCCTCTGAGAGCCCTGGGAGCCCCAGCCCCTCGGGTACCCCCGACCACATCCCGGTGAGGCAGTGCCTGCTGGCCATCCTGATCCTGGCACTGGTGGCCACGGTGTTCCTCGTGTGCAGCGTGGTGCTGGCCATCCGCCTGACACGCAAGAACCACATGTACCCTGTGCGCGGCTACTCCCCCACCGAGATGGTCTGCATCTCTTCCCTGCTGCCAGAGGGCACCGACGGGGCCACGACCACGACCAACGGGCTTCTGCCCAAGGAGCTCGACCCGAAGGCAGAGGCTGCAGAGGAACGCAAAGAGGACACGCGCCCCCTGCACAGCTTCCTACCCTAGTTTCCTGCGCACCCGCTCTGGCTCCCTCTTCTCTCCAGGGCCTCCCGGGAGCCCTTGACCAGGGCAGCCTTAACCACCAGGTGCAGCTGCAGACTTTGCTCATAGACTGGGGAGACCCTCTCCCCCGCTCCAGTGGCTCCACATTTCCCATAACCACCCTCCCAGTCCTCACGGCTGCACCCCCATTTTCCCTGGGGCCCTGAATCTCAGCCCCACGTACCCAAGGATGACTGGGCTTTCCCCTGCCTCTGTCTTCTGGATGCCAGTGTCCCATGGGGGCAGGGCCACTGCAGAGCCAGGGTCCCCAGGGGCCACTTGTGCTGGCACAGCTGAGGTTTTTTCGGTTGTCTCTCCAGGGAACCCAGGATGAAGCCTCGCCTGGGAGGTCAAGGGTGGGTCACCGAGCCCCGGGGAGAACCTTCCTGGGGACCCTGCAGACAGGCAGTCTCCACCCGGGGACTTTCAGCACCTACCCGCCTTTAGGGGTCCCCTCAGGGTGGACTCAGTCCTGCCCACTGCCCAGCCAGGGGACCAGACACAACATGGGTCCTCAATAAAGGTGTGATGAACAAGTGACAGCTGTGTTCTTCAGGGTATCCAGGCTGCTGCCTCCTTCAGGAAGCCTCCCTGGGTTTCTCTATCCCCCCCACGTCGGGCAAGACATTGGTCCTGGGTCACTTGGTCTCAGCCTCAGCCCCTCAAATGAGCCCTCTGGTAAGTGAGCCCTGCATGGCCTTTCACAACAAATGTGTTTGAGTGTGTCTGAGAGTGGCTGGGGGAGGGGGTGGGAGGTAGGGCTGTCTCCCCTGGGCCCTCGCTGGAAGACTTCACTCAGCTCTTCTCAACGCAGACCTGGCCTGCAGAGTATGGGTCCCCTACTTCTCAATCAGTGCCGCCTTCCCCTGGCATCCTGCCCTGCCCTCCCCGTGGCACTCCCCGGGGCAACCCCTCTACTCTGATTGGCATCTCATATCTACGCCTGGCTAGGGAACTCTTTCTCAAAGGAACAGGCAGTAAATACAAGGACATATGAGGAAATTTGTGGAAAAACAGAATTAAAAGGTAAGTTTGTTTTAGTGTGAATGCATTTTTAAAAGACTTATTTATTTTTATCAGAAAGGTGGATTTACAGAGAGAAGGAAAGACAGAAAGATCTTCCATTTGCTGGTTCACTCCCTAAATGGTTGCAACAGCTAGAGCTGAACCGATCTGAAGCCAGGAGCCAGGAGCTTCTTCCAGGTTGTCCACATAATTGCAGGGTCCCAAACACCTGGGCCACTCTCCACTGCTTTTCCAGGCCACAGGCAGGGAGCTAGATGAGCTAGATGGAAAGTGGAGCAGCCAAGACAAGAACCAGCACCCATATGGAATGCTGGTGCTTGCAAGTTGAAGATTTGACCAACAAAACTCTTGATGTTCCTTTTGGGTATGAAGGACTCACTGCCTCCCCAGGTACCATCAAGTAGTAAAAGCTAAAGTGGGGAAAGGCAGCATGAACATTTCTCCGGAAGGTTTCTGGGGCTCCAGGACACTGCTTGACCGCCAAGGGCTAGGATGTGGGTGTTAATGCAGGGTTGCTGAGGCGGTGCTGAAAGTAGCCACCAGGAGGCGCCCGCCACCAGCTCTTAGATCCTTCTGCTGAGTTTTTATGAATGGAGGAGAAAGGCCATGCAGGAGCATCTATGGATGCAATGCTGGCTCTGGGTTACCAGCCGGCTCCCTGAATGGGACCAACAGCCCTGATCAGCTTCTTCGAGGTGAACCCTGCCATGGGTATCTCTGAATGACACCCCTTTTCAACCGTGCTGCTGTGAATGATTCAATGCCTGCCAACAATCTCCGGGGTGCAGATGGGCACAAATACCCAAAGCCTTGGCTTTGAGTGTCACACTGCAAGAAGGCTGGTTCACACAACGAGAGTTTAGCCTGGACACTACTGCCTCCCACGTGGCAGTACCCTGATTTCACTCCTGGCTCTGGCTTCTGCCTGAAGCTCCCTGCCAATATGCACCCCAGTAGGCAGTGAGGGTGGCCCCACTACCCACATGCGAGACCCGGGCTGAGTTTTCAGCTGCTTGTCTCGGTTTGACCCTAGCCCTGGCAGTTGAGGGCATCTGGGAGTGAACTGGCTGAAGCAAGATCTTCAGCAAGTAAGTAAATGAGCTGGCCTTGCACACTTCTGCGAAGGTGACCCCTTGTGGCCCTGGGGTGCGGGTGGAGGGGCGGTGACTAGAGTCCATGGTGTTATACCCTTGGAATCACAGCGGGCTTCTGGGGGAATCCTCAACCCTCCCCGGGGACCTGCCCTGGTGCCCAGAAGTGGCGACCATAGGAAGGCGGATGGCACAGGGCCAGCCCCTCCTTGCAGAAAGCAGAACGGAACACAGCAGGGCAGGGGGCTAGAGCGTAGGGGCCAAGTGGCTGCCACTAACTGAACACTTACTGCATGTATGATGGCGGAGCCTCATTTAGGCATCACGACAACCCTGGAACACAGGAAGGTGACCATTGGGGAAACCGAGGCTGCTGTTGGGCCACCAGGCCCGCAGGGCAGGGGAGGGAAGGGTAGACAGGAAGAGGAAGTTGGTGGTGGTGGCTAAGTGTGCTCTAAGTCTGTTGTCTCTCTCTCATGCGCCGGGGTGTGGAGCTCTGTTGATGGTTCATCCAGCAGCCGATGGCAGGGGCTCCCCACGTTCCTCCACCCCCACATCTGCCCCACTCCGGTGAGCCACGGTGGTGGCAGACCCTCGAGTGGGACAGCCCTGGCACACAAGGAAGTTCAGATCCATGGGGATGGGGGAGACCCTGACTGCAGCTGGGCATGTACCTACCTGCAGGGCAGAACCTGGAGCCCTGAACAGAGGCAACTGTGCCTGGTGTAAGTCAGGAGAGCCCCGGCTGGGACTCCATGAGTCCTTGGCTCGGGGTAGTGGTGAGGTAGGGGAGGAAGAAGGTTCAGGCACTGGGAGCAGCGAGTGGCACAGGCGCAGGTGCTGGGGTGTGGGTGGCTGATGGACGGGGCCAGGCAGCTGGGCAGAACCTGCAGGGCTCCAGGGAGGAGGGGAAGACAGGGTGAGGATGATGGGGTTAGGAGAGGTCTGGGTCAAAGTGGGGTTGCCCAGCAGGCGTGGGACTGAAGGTCCATTTGGGGAAAGGAAGGGAGGAGCTGGAACTGGGACAGGAGCAAGGTTGAAGTGACAATGACATCCCCAGCGAGCACTGGCTCCAGGCCTGGCTGTTCCACTTTCCAGCCTGCTCTCTGCTGGAGAAGGGAGAGAGGTCTTCCATCTGTTGGTTTGCTTTCCAAATGGCCGCAATAGCCAGAGCTAGGCTGCTCTGAAGCCAGGAGCCAGGAACTCCACCTGGGTCTCCCACATGGGTGCCACGGACCCAAGCACTTGCGCAGTACTCTGCTGTCTTCCCAAGCCTGTTAGCAAAGGAGCTGGATCGACACTCAGCAGTCAGGACTTGAAGCAGCACTCCTATGGGATACTGGCTGTGTTCCTGTGCTGGCCCTCCCCCCAAATAAACTTCTCACTTTCATCGTTCTATTTAGTAGCACATATGTTAGTGATAACATATTTGTGGGCTTAACTCACATAACAGAATCAAAAGACAGGGACTGAGCTAGCTTTGTAGCACAGTAAATGAAGCTGTCCCCTGCAATGCAGGCATCCCATCTTGAACCTGGGTTCAAGTCCTCGGCTACACCCCTGTTTCCAGCTGCCTGGAGATGGCAGATGACAGCTCAGTTGCTCGAATCTTGGCTTTAGCAAGCTCAGTTCCTCATTTGTGAAATGGGGAAGGGGGGACTGGGGAGCAGGGCTCTTTACATCCGGATGACCCTGTGTACGGTAAGTACCCTTCACCCTTTAGTGCTCACCCTGGGAGAGTCATGAGCTTCAGGGAAGGTGTGGACTGCCGAGGGGCACTGCGGAAATCCCAGCTTCCAGCAACCCTATCCCCTGTGGTTGGGGGAGCGAGGTCCCACCCTGTGGAACTCTCCTAAAATTAGCTCACAGATTCCTGGCTGCCTGGCTGGGGCTTGCAACTGACAATTCAAACCAGATGTGTGCAGCTGCTGGGCCCAACCCCCACCAGTGCCTTCGAATATCGGGCTCAGCCTGCGGAAGGTCAGGCTACCACATGTTCACTTGTGCCCCTGGGATGGGGCCACAGCCCCCTGATGAGACCTGCCTAGCTGCCACCAGCTGGGGTGCGGACGGTGCTGGCCCTTCTTGTCCGATTGCAGGACCTACTTCGTCCCAGGTTCCTATTTGCTGCTGCTTTAATGGGGATCTCCAGGTCGTAGTTACTGCCGCTGGGATATCATCAGCATGTTGATTTCAGCACCACAGGCCAAGGCTCACAAAAGCCCTGGGGAGTGGCTGTGGTGAATGTGCCCATATTACAGGTGAGAAAACTGAGGGATGGTTGAGTAACTCAGCCCAGGACCACGCAGCTTGGACTCCAAGGGCCCGGAGGCCAGGCAGACTTGGCTTCCTCCCACCCTGGGTAGTTTTCCCTCCTGTGTCTCACCCCCCGCCACCCTGCTGGCTTATTCCTACCTGGGATTGGGGTACTCAGTGTTGTGGAATACACTTGCTAGGAGGCCGCCCTAACTTACTACCGCTGCACAAGGAGGCAGCACAGTAAAGCTTCCAGCCCTAGAGTTGGTCTGGTACAAAGGGCCAACCTGTAACACTAGCATCCTATGTGGGTGCCAGTTCAAGTCCTGGTTGCTCCACTTCAAATCCACCCTGCAGAGACCACCTGGCGCCCCACTAGCTGGTCACTCCAACCACACCCCCCCAACTCTCTCCAGTCCAGCCTCAGCAGCCACTTCCCCTCTTAAAAGACCTGCTCACCCCACTCCCACCCACCCTGGAGAGAGACAGAGGGTCACCTACATGTTGGGGTGACCAAGGGCCCCTGAAGCTCAGCTCCTAGCACCACCAACCCCCCCCCCCACCTACCCCCAGGTCTTTCCCAAAGCCCCATCCTGATTCAGTGGCCACCAGGGTCTCATTTCCAACATCAAAGGCGGCTGAGAAGAACCCTCTTCACTCCGGTCACTGCCAGGGAACAGGGCAGGCTGCTGGGAAGGGTGTGGCCTGGGGCACCACCCCAGGAGTGTTTGCATTCACACTGGCCGCCATGGCCTCCATGTGCAGCTCGTAAAGCTGCTGCCTGTGGGCCAGGAATGTAAATGTTTATAGGGACGGCATAGCTGGCCTGGCCACAGGAAGTGCCAAGACCCCAGCCGACTGCTGGAGACTCACAAATCCTAAAAATGTGCAAGCCTCAGGCCTTGACGCATTTCCTGTCTGCCCCCGCAGCCACCCAGGTGTGGGCCTGCTCTCAGAACCTCCTCAACCAACTGCTCTTTTTTTTTTTTTTTTTATTGGAAAATCAGATATACCGAGAGGAGGAGAGACAGAGAGGAAGATCTTCCGTCTGATGATTCACTCCCTAAGTAACTGAGACGGCCGGTGCTGCACCAATTCGAAGCCAGGATCCAGGAATTTCTTCCAGGTCTCCCACGCGGGTGCAGGGTGCCAAGGCTTTGGGCTGTCCTCCACTGCTTTCCCAGGCCACAAGCAGGGAGCTGGATGGGAAGTGGAGCTTCCGGGATTAGAACCGGTGCCAATGTGGGATCTTAGTGTGTTCAAGGCAAGGACTTTAGCCGCTAGGCCACTGTGCCGGACCCCCAACTGCTCTTCTGATGACCCAACACTCAGGTTTGCCCTTGTTCTAGAACCATCCAATATGTGCTCTGTGGGTTCGTAGTTTTCCTTTATTTTCATTGTATTTTTTTTAAATCGGAAAAGCAGATCCATAGAGAGAAGGAGATACAAAGAGAAAGATCTTCCATTTGATGGTTCACTCCCCAAGTGGCTACAATGGCTGGAGCTGAGCTGATCAGGAGCCAGGAGCTTCTTCTGGGTCCCCCAAGTGGGCACAGGCTCCCAAGATCTTGACTCATCCCCTGTTGTTTTTCCAGGCCACAAGCAGGAAGCTAGATGAGAAGTGGAGCAGACAGGATTAGAACCAGTGCCTGTATGGCATCCCAGTGGATGTAAGGCAAGGATTTAGCCACAGGCTATTTCACTGGGCCATATTTTCGTTGTATTTGTTAAGCCGACATACACACACACAGATAGTCAGACAAGAGACCTTCCATCCTCTGGTTCATGCCCCAAATGCCACAGCATTTGGGCCAGGCCAAAGCCAGGTTTAGAAATTCTGTCCGGGTCTTTCCCTTGTGCGTGGAGGAGCCCAAGCACTTGCATCAGCACCTGCCACCTCCCAGGGGGTACATCAGCAAGAAGCTGGAGCCAGGACTTGAACCCAGGCCCTCTGGCATAGCATGCGGACATCTCACGTGGCAGGGCTAAGACCCGCCCCGGGGTCGAGTTCTTGGGCTCTGGGCGTCTGTTCCTTCTGGTAGCCCAGTATGGGCATCCTGATGCTGGGCCCAGGTGCCGCTGCCCGTTTTCTACTAGAGGGACCAGCCGCTGCTCTGGCCTTCTAGGGCTGAGTCCCCGGGAATGTGTTTGCTGGGCTAACCTGGCCAGAACCACGCAGTCCTCCACCGTGGCTGCTCCACTGGCAGCCACGTCATCGGCGTGACATGTCATTGGCATCATTGCTTTTCTCTCCCAGCAGCCCCAGTGAGTATCCCATCTTTGCTGGGGCCGGTTCTTGGGACAGGTGGAAAAGAAGATCACAAAGTGTCAGTGACCAGAGAAGCCTCCTCTGGCCCCTCGCTGTTCCACAAAGGGAAGTGAGAGAGGTGGCTCAGGCCAGAACCGAGAGCGGAAATGGGTCTCCTGCAGAGAATGGACCAGCTCCCCAAATCCCTTCCCAGAGGCCTTTCCTGGAAGCTCTGCCTGCTGCCTCTTCTTACCAGCAGGTGTCAGGTCAGAGGCCTCTCTGGAGAGACAGGTACACCTGTCCCTGCTCCCTTCCCAGCCTCTCTCTGCCTCTTCTTCGTGTGTGTGTGTGTGTGTGTGTGTGTGTGTGTGTGTGTGTGTGTGTGTGTGTGTGTGAGATGGCCGTGGGGGGCGATTCATCTGATGGACAGGTACTGGGGATACAGGGACAGCACAGGCCCTGCCCAGATGTGCAGGTGATGGGAGCCTGGAGGGGGCTGCTGGAAGAATCCTAGAGGGCTTCCTGGAAGTGATGATCATTAAGCTACAACCTGTGGAGGGGCAGGGGCCAAGCCTAGAGGGCACAGGGTGGGGCTGTGGGTGGGTGTGTCTGAGTCTTTTTGTGCCCAGGCTTCTCCACCCACATGAAAAGCTCTGGCTATTTCTACCCCAAAGCAGGCCCCTGTGGCCTTGGGGACTGGCGGGGGCGGGGGGGGGGGGAATCTGTGTAATTAGCCATGGCTCTGGCCCCAAGTTGGGTGGGTGTTTCCTCCTTGGCTGGGCTGCTCACAGGGCGGGGACTCTGGCTGCTAATTTCACGGTGGGCATAGGGTGGGGTCTCTGACTGGCTCCTAGGCTGGGCGGAGACCTGGGCACTGCTTGGAGCTCTGAAAATGACAGGTTGCCAGCGAGCGGCCCAGTCTGCCTGTGCCATCGGCCTGTCTGTGCCACCCCCACCCCGACCCCTGCTACCAGGAACCATGATGCAGGCAGTGGCGGGGACAGTGCAGGCCCCAGGGAGTGACCAGGCCCCAGGCCTGCAGTGGGCACTAGACCTGTAGAAAGTGGACAGGAAGCCTGGGGGATGGAGGACAGGTGCAGAGTGTGAGCTGGCTGACATCTGAGAGTGCGGTGTGCAGGTCGGAGGGGAGTTCCCACAGGCAGGATGCATCATGGAGCCCCTGAAAGGTGTGGGAACAGCCCCAGAATCAGGGGTCACAGCGTATTTCCTGGGGCTCCCGCAGCCCTGGCACACCAGCTACCGCATGGCTGTGATACTGTCTACCTCAAGCCCTTTGCGTGTGCTAAGTGCTGGGCATCCTCTTGCATCCTCATACCCCTACCCCAGGTCGCCACCCCCAACCCCGAGCCAGCCGCTCCCCACTCAGAGCAGGGACCACAGTGAGAATTACAGGTGACTTATTTCCCATTTAGTGGCCCGCCCACTGGATGCCATCTCCCAGGGCTGGACGGGGCTAGGTGCAGAGAGGCGGCAGCAGCAGCAACGTGGGAGCTCCCTTGGACCTGCGTGCACATATCCCGAGGCTGTCAGTGTGCGGCCATGAGCCCTGGCCCAGGTTGCACACAGCTGTGCCCGAGGAGGGCATGGTGGGCCCAGCAGCCCATAGCTGAACTGTGACAGGGGCCTGGGCTTGCACTTTCCCCCTGTCCCGTGGCTGACATGACTGTTTTGAGTTGAGACATTTTGTTTAGGGAGAGAATGCATGTACTTGTGACTGCATAGACTCAAGCGTGTCTTGCCCAGGTAGAATTGTGTAGCTATGTGTAGGCATGTGCATGCATGTGGATGTGGGTACTTCTGTGTCTATGCAAACATGTATAACTTGTACATGTGTGTACATGTGTTTTTGTGTGTGGGACTGAGTATTAAAAGATTTATTTGAAAGAGTTATAAGGGGCCCGGCAGCATAGCCTAGCGGCTAAAGTTCTCGCCTTGAACGCACCGGGATCCCATATGGGCGCTGGTTCTAATCCAGGCAGCTTTACTTCCCATCCAGCTCCCTGCTTGTGGCCTGGGGAAGCAGTTGAGGACGGCCCGGCCCAAGGCTTTGGGACCCTGCACCCGTGTGGGAGACGCGGAAGAAGTTCCTGGATCCTGGCTTCAGATCGGCGCAGTACCGGCCGTTGCGGTCATTTGGGGAATGAATCTTCGGATGGAAGATCTTCCTCTCTGTGTCTCCTCCTTTCTGTATATCTGACTTTGTAATAAAAATAAATCTTAAAGAAAAAAAAAAAAAAAAGCAGTAGGGTGGGGAGAGAACAGAGACAGATCTTTCTGCCCGTAGGTCATAGCAGCTGAGGCTGGGCCAGGCCAAAGCCTGGAGCTCTGTCCGAGTCTTCCACATGGATGCGGGGGCCCGAGCCCTTGGGGCCATCCTCCACGGCTTGCCCAAGTGCATTCGCAGGGGACTGGATGGGAAGCGGAGCCGCCAGGGCTGAGGTGAGCACTCTAAGGTGGGACGCCAGCGCGTGCCACAGCACTCGGCCCTGCTCTCAGCCCATCTCTCTGCAGCGAGCTCCATCTGTGCTGTGTGAAAGCCATTTCTGCACACGTCCTGCTCCTGGGTCCTCGGCAGTCTGTAAGCTCCCTGGGGGACCAGGCCAGCTCAGCTCTGGCACCTGCTCGTGCCAGTACCCGGGGCTCTCCAGGCGCTAAGGGGGCCTTTGCTGAATGAATGCATGGGGAATGAATGCCAGGACTCAGCCCTACTGAGCTGTTGAGGTCAGGCAGTCGTCTAGGTTATAGGACCTGACTCACTGTAGCAGCCTGGTGGATCAGTTTGCATTCACCCCACTCAGTTTTCCTCCTCTGGGAAATGGGGCCACAACTACCAAATCCACCTCCTTGGGAGCACCATGAAGCTACAGGTCCCAGACCATCAGAGCCAGAGGGCTGGCTCAGCAAGCTTCCTTCTACAATGAGAAAGGGGGAAACTGGGACCTGGGGCAAAAAAAAAAAAAAGGTCCCCACCAGAGCAGGAGCCAGAACTGGGATTCGGAACTAGAGCCTGTCTCGGACAGACCAGGCTTTCTCCACACCCCTTCGGTCCCCAACTCTGCACTCTAAGCTTGGAAAGCTTGGGTCTCTGCTGGAACTAAGGATCGGGAATTTTCCTCACCACTCTAGGGCCTCAGAGCTGTCCTGACCTTGGCCCCCTCGGCTGTATGGGTTGCCGGGGGGGGCGGGCAAGAACCCCTCAGTTCTGAAGAAGCCAGCGGGACAGTCCCGTTAATATTGTGCATCCCGTTCATTTGTCGAGGCCGGCCCCGGGGTCAAGCGCCCCAGCTGGTGCTGCCCGGGCCGGGTGGGCCTGCGTGTGGCCCCACAGCCCCGCCCCAAACCTTCTTAATGAGATCAAGCTGGCCCCGCAGCTTGGCCGGCGCTGGGAGGGAGGAAGGAGGAGCGGCGGGGGCGGGCGGGTGGAGGGAGCTGTGGGGCCCGGCGCCAGCCCACAGCAGCCCAGGCAAGCAGGCAGGGAGGCAGGCAGGAGCGGATCCTCTCCCGCCCGAGCCCCCAGGCCCGCGTGCGTGGAGGAGCTGGTGAGTCCGGGTCTCCGGCGTATTTTGGCAGCACCTCTCCAAGTTTGCCTGTCTTAGAGTGCACGTGTGGGATGGCCACAGAGTCCCAAAGGCTTGCAGGGGCTGTGTGTGTGTGTGTGGAAGAGGGTTGCTTCCAGCTCAGGGGGAAGATGGGGGGGCTGGGAGGCTGGATTGAGGGGCCTTGCTCACAGATGGGCATGTGGTGTGTCCGTGTGTGCCTGCGTCCACACTGAGGTGCCTCTCTGTGTGCCTCCAGGTTGCCTTTGGGTTGGCGTGTCTGGGATTGTGTCTCCAAGTGTTGCATGTCTGTGTGTTGTGTCCAGACTGCTGCTGCTGCTGCTGCTGTGTGTGTGTGGCGGGGTCAGGGTGGGGGACTCGGCCTCCAGGACCCCATTCCTGCTCCAGGCCTTCCTTTGGAGGGGCCCTGGGTCCCCCCTATCTTTGGTTGGCTTCAAGAGGGCTGTGGGAAGCCAGGCATCAGCTGGATCCCTTCCCCCAGGCTACTAATGTGTCAGGTTTCTGTGGCTCACCCCTCCTGCCTTTGGCCTTGGGGTACACAGCAGGCCTGGGGATGCCCAGGCCTCAGGATGATTTGCATTAAGCTGCACTTTCGTGAGCACCAGTGGGATCCTTTCTTTTCAGACAGCAAACCCGGAGTGTGGGCTGTGGCTTCTGTGGCCTGTCTTTGCTGGAGGTGGTGGCCCTCAGCCCCAGGTGCAGCTGCGGCCCAGCCCAGGACCCTCCCCATACCTCCTGGGCAGGCTGTCCATCTCTGGGCCAGTGCCAGCTCCTAGTGTCCTGGGAAACTCCAGTTCCTTGTGGGGATGAGGGCCAGGGACTTGGCCAAGCTCTCCCAGGAGGCAGGCAGAGCTACTTCCGCATGTCTGGCTACGGATGGGAGATGGAGGCCCAGGCCGGGCAGGGGACTGGTCCAGGGCCACGTGGCTGTCTCCTTGGAGGCCTGGCTAGCTTCAGGGGTGGTTGAGTGCCCACACTGCCTTGGAGGAGGGGGTGGGTCAGGAAAGCTGGCGGGCTGTGGGGACTTGGAAAGTTGGAGCTGAGTCTCTGAACTCTTGAATGCCGGGTGGCCACCTTGCCTGACTCGCTGCTGCAGGCTTGTGTGTTTGTGTGTTGTGTATGTTGTGTGTGTCTGTGCTGTGTGTGCTGTTACATGTCTGCTGTGTGTCTGTGTTGCATGTGTGGGGTGCTGTACATGTCTGTGCTCTGTGTGTTGTGTCTGTATGTTACATATTGCGTGTCTCTGCTGTGTATGTCCACATGCTATGTGTTTTGTGTGTCTAGGTTGTGTGTTGTGCATGTCTGTGTATTAAGTGTGTCTCTTGTGTTTTGTATTGCATGTCTGTGTTGTGTGTTGCATGTGTTAAGTTTGCATGTTTAGGTGTGGATATGTCTGTGGTCTGTGTGTGTGTTTGGTACTGCGTTCCCCTGCGCCCAGAGTCCAGGCACTCTCCCTCAGTGGGGAGTAGGCATTGGTTTTTTCCCTGCTGAGAACAAGAGACCAGGAGCAGACAGGCAAATGGGGTGCAGACCGCCCTGAGGGACTTGGAGCTGGCAGTGTTGGCTGATCCTGGATCTCTGTGAACCCAGCTGAGGACCTGCTCTGTGAAGATGCCTGGAGTTGTCTTTGTCCTACTCCCATGTGTAGGTGGGGAAACTGAGTCCCCCGGAGTGAGGGTGCAGAGAGCCGGGTTGCTGACGGGGCTTCCTGGCCAGTGCCTTTGGCCTCAGCACATCTACAACTTCTAACATCCTCAGCCCCTATGGGCACAGCACCATTATCCTCTGCAGGCACACTTGGCAGCTGACACCGTAGGCTTGACTCATGGTGGAAGGCAGAGAGGGGGCTGGCCGGACAAGGTTCCCAATGCTTACTGTGACTGCAAGAACCTGTGCGTCTTCATGTCTTAGTTCATCCTTGTGCCATACTGAGGGGATGCAAACTCATTCATGGGTGTGTGTGTGTATGTGTGTGTGTGCACGCTTGTAGTGTGTGTGTTGTGCTTGTCCGTGGTGTGTGAGTGTGTTTCAGAGTTAGACAAGTCTGCCCTCATGACTGTGTGTTTCACATCTGAAGCCAATCATAGATTGAAAATCTCCAGCATTAGGATGGACCAGTAAAACCCATGCAACACAGCTCTCTGCCACCTGCCCTGTGTGCTGGGGGAGATGTGGACCATTCAGGGAAGACAGAGTGGGGCAGCCGGGTGTGTGTGTGGTGGTGGTGGTGGGGGCCTGTTTAAACTACCCAGTCAGAGACTCAGGCACCTGCAGTGCTGGGACCTGTGGTGACCCATACAAGTACACAACTCCTCCCCAGACAGCCTCAGGGGATCGGGAGGCCTGGAGTAGCCCAGGATGAGCCACAGGGTGGCCTAGGCTTGTCCCTGCCTTAGGACTGGAGTTGGAGTTACAACCTGGCAGCTTCAGGAACCTTGCTGTGCTGTCCTGGGCCAGCCCCTGGCCTGCTGGGGACCCTCAAGGCTCCTGCATCTCACAGAGGCATCATAAGCCTCGGCCAACCCCTGTGACCACAGAGACAGCCTGGCCAGGGTTGGGAAGGGGACAGGGTTTTTGCGTTTGGCCGGATGGGAGCTCCCACCTCCCATTAGCGAGAGTAAGGGGGCAGAGGTTGAGGGTGGAGGGGCATTTGTGTGTGTGTTTGACTCTGCCTGAACTTGGCCTGAGGGGATTTATTCATCAGCCGGGCTGTCTGGGGCAGATGGGGTCTGGGGGTTCACACAGGAGCAGACTTCCTGTGGGCATGGCGGATTCCATCTGGTCCTCATCTTGGCAGCGCTGCGGCAGTAGTAGGGGCTTGGCTGGGGCTCAGCCATGAGGTCTCCTCTGGGACCCTCCTAGGCCTAGGAGCGGGCAGGCCATCAGCCGCCCTTGAGCTCGGTGACCTGGGGGCCTCAAAGTCAAGGCTCACATGCCTTGGGTGCCTGTGGGGAGACTGGAAGGAACCTCTGACTGAGCCAGTGTGGCAGCCCAGCGTCTGGGGACAAGGTGGGTGGTGGGGGAATCTCTGAATTTGGGGGAGGAGGGGAAGACACTTGGCTCCCCCCATTTCTTATTTGCTCAGCCCTACTATCTCTCCTGACCCCTGGCTGGCAAAACCTCCTTGTTCTTTTCTTGGTGTGCCTGAACCCCTTTAAGCCTCATTTTAATCAACTAGGAAATGGGCATAACGGTATGCCTTCCCCCTGCCATGGGGTAATTAGGACTCATGGAGAAATTCCTTGTAAGCAATTTACCCGAGTAAGCTGGGACATGGTGAGAAAGGAATGTCTTCTTATTTCTTCGGCCTGAGTTTGGCGAGATGCATTCAGTGAGCACTTACTGTATTGCAGAAATGGGGCCAAACCCTGAGGACATGGAGGGAAGTGAGATTCTGTCCTCCCAGGGAACCGATGGGGCCCCTGTCCCCAAAGAATGAACAGTGTACCTCCCGGGGCTTGGCTGAGCTCTCTGAATCCTGATACTCTGGGCCCCCCGCGATGACTTTTGTCCTCCTGTTGTCCCCTCCCCACTGACAGGTCCCTGGGACACCATGATCTGCACTGCGACAGCCCCCAGCTTCCTGGTCCTGTCCCTGCTGCTGCTGCTCCTGCCATCAGTGCCCGCGGCCCACTCCGTGTTCCTGGAGGAGCTGGGAGGCAGCGGGGAGGCCGAGGGCTCGTCAGCCTCCTCCCCTAGCCTCCCGCCACCCCGGACCCCGGCCCTGAGCCCCACCTCACTGGGACCCCAGGCCACGCCCTTGGCCGGCCCCTCGCCCCCCACCAGCTTCCTGGAGGGCGTCATGGACTTCTTCCGCCAGTACGTGCTGCTCGTCGCCGTAGTGGGCTCCCTGGCCCTCCTGCTGCTCTTCGTCGTGTGTGCTGCCCTCATCACGCGCCAGCAGCACAAAGCCTCGGCTTACTACCCGTCTTCCTTCCCAAAGAAGAAGTACGTGGACCAGAGCGACCGGGCTGGCGGCCCCCGCGCCTTCAGCGAGGTCCCCGCCCGGGCTCCCGACAGCCGGCCCGAGGAGGCCTTGGATTCCTCCCGGCAGCTTCAGGCCGATATCCTGGCTGCCACCCAGAACCTCAAGTCTCCGGCCAGGGGTACCCAGGGCAGCAGGGAGGGAGCCAGGCTGGCAGAGGGTAAATTAGGAGGGGAGGAAGAAGGGAAGGAGGAGGAGAAGGGGGGGAAGGAGAGGAAGGAGGAGGAACAGCAGGTGTATCCAGAATGCCAGGGATGTGCGTTGCCGGCTGAGAACCCACAGGTGGAGGCAGAGCCGAGCGCGGTGGTGGCCGAGAACACTGCGGTGGCTGCCGAGGACCCGGAAGAGTCTGAGGGGTCTCCCCCGTTAGCCCAGGACTCCCCCAGCGTCTAGCAGCACCACACTCCCCCACAACCCCAGGGCTCTCAGATCTCAAGCTGTCCCTCCCTTGGGCATGGAACGGCCTTCAGCCCTACCTGCTTGCTGACACTCCCACCCACCCACCCCTGGAGAGGCTGGCCTCTGGTGGCACCTCTGTGACCCTCAGGGGTCATAGCTTGTTTGGGAGACAGCCAGGTGCTCAGCAGAGGCAGTCAGTCTGGCCGGACATTCAAATGGTGCCATCTTTTGCCCCTGCGGTGCCCCTGACAGACCAGTGTCCCCCTCTGCTTCTGCTTCTGCCAGAAGTGGGCTTGGTTAAAGAGGGAGATTTGGAGAGGAGCCCCTCCGGCTCTCAGCGAGTGTCTCCCAGATAGACTTGTTCCCCAGGTACACTGTGGCCAAGGCCAAAGGTACTGCAGAAATGTCACCTCTTCCTTCCTCCTCTGCCCTCCTCCCCAGCCCTCCGGCATTGTCTGCCACGTACACAAAGCCTGTGCAGGCTCCAATGGATTTTGGTTTTGTTTAGTCTTTTCCAAACTTTTAAAAATAGCTGCTGAGGGCAATCTGGCTCTACCCACATTGGAAAACTGCACTGGAAACCACTCTGGTGTCCGGGTGGTGCAGGGTTAGGATATGGAGTGTGGTGGCTCGGGCCCTTTCTGGAGCTGCCCAGGGTGTGTGTGTGGGGAGGATTCTGAGTGGGTGGGAGAGGGTTTCTGACGCCCAGCCTGGGGCCAGGGGTGCCTGGCTGCCCAGCTGAGCTCCACGTCTGGGCTGGCAGCCTGCAGCATGTTCAGTTGTTGACAGGGAGCCTGGGTACCATCCCCATTAGGGGAGGATCTGAGGGGTGGTCTTCTCCCCTGTCCCTCCATATGGGGTCCCCCAGTCTCTGCACTGCTCTCCTCCGGGTGCTGAGATGTAACCCACCAGCGCAATAAACCCCCCCACCCCTGATCTGGCCCCCCAGTCTCATTGGTTCTCTTTGGCAGCAGTAAGGGTGGGGTAGAAAGGGTGAACCTGCAGGGAAGGGAGGCTGGTCAGTGTGTGGGGGAGCGGGCAGTGATGAGATGGGGTCTCCCAGATTCCCCACCCTGACCTGGGGAGCAGAGCAGGCCTCCATGGGGCGGGGGAATGGCCGGGCACTGAAATGGGTCCAAACCCCAGGCCATAGGTCGCCACTGCCTTTGTCTCCTTGTTGGCCAGGCTCCTCCCCCGCTTATGATGGTGAATTCCAGCCGCCCTGGGGCAACCACCCCTATTTTCTTCCTCCTCCTCCTCTTCCCCCTCTTCCCCTGTAGCCCTGTGTCTCTGAGTTGCCAGCTGGAGTCCAGATGTGGCCAGGAGCACGGGCTGTGTCTGCAGGGTGGTGGGGACCCCACCCCCTGCAGCAAGCTCCTCACCTCCTCAGACCCCACATCTGCCTGCCCACCCAGAAGGGGGCCATGGCTGGGTTTCAGGACACACAGCGGTCTCTGTCTTGCTCTCTGGCTCACTGGGGTTGGGGTTGCCAGTTGGGGGGGGGACAGGGGGGGCCCCCCTTCTCCATCCTGCCCAGCTCCAACCCAGAATGATGAGGAGAGTAGAAGCAGAACACTCTGATCCCCAGATTCTCTGGATCTCTCTTTGTTCTCAAACCTTCTGTGGGGTCTGAGGCAGGGGAGCCTTGGTTATCCCTGTGACAGAGGAACCCCGGGTGAGGGATGGAGGCCGACCCAGGAGGCCTCTGGGGGACAAGAAGGGCCTGATTTTCCCACTCGGCAGCTTTCTGCTGAGCAACCCCGCGCTTATGCTTCCCCTGGACCCTCCCCAGGACTAGTGGGGCTGTGGGCCAGCACGGGGCAGTGCTGTTCACCTCTGAACTTTGACAGTTGATGATCACGAAAGAGCTGGGTTTTTTTTTGCTCCCTAGAGGAATGAATGAATGAGTCCTTTGGGGAGGTCTCGGCAGGGTCACACCTCTGCTCGGATCCCCCCTCAGTCTGTTCCCCCTTCTGAGATTGGAGTCAAAGTTGGGGATTGTGGGGGCTGGCAGGGGGTGAGGGAGGATGAGGGAGGTTTCCACTCCTGTCAGGGCCCCAGGAGTCTGCCAGATCCCAAACAAGCCCCCACTGACCGTGGACTTAGGAATCTGTCTCCTGGCAAGGCCTGTTGTGGCCATCATGGGGCAGGGACAGGGAGCAAAGCCAGCCCAGGACACGGACCCATGGCTTGATGGCACACCTGGACTGCAGGGCCCTCTTCTGCATCCTCATCTCGGGTGGGGGACGTGGCCAGGATGGGGAGCCAGGCAGAGGGCACTCCCCTGGCGTTTCAGCGCATCCTGGCACTGGGTTTTCGTTAGTAGGGACCTGGAGATGTCAGCTTCCCTTCAGCCAGCACTTAAGGAAGGCTCTGGGCTCAGGAAGGGGGCAGGTGCATCAGGCTTTCTGCTTCCCCATCCCAGCTCTTCTGTGTCTGGTCCCCAGCACACACTGTGCATACAACAGACCCGTGCTGAAAATAACTCGGAGAATCTCCGGGCCACCCTGGCCAGGATTAGCCGCGGGGGCAGCTGTTCTGAGTACAGTCTATATGTCTGGTGCCCTGCTGTTTTTTTTTTTTTTTTATGGCTTTACTGAGGGGTAATTGACACCTAATAAAGTGCATATATTGCAAGCATAAACAATCTGCCAGTCTCCCACACACGAGTGTGCCCGTAAACCATCAGTGTCACCAAGTTCGTGAACGCATCGTCACCTCCAAGGCTTTCTCTTTAGCTCTCTGCAAGCTTTCTGTATCCCTCCTCCCTGCCCCAACTCCTCCCTGAATGTGCGGGAAGCTCCTGGGCTGCTTTTGGTGCCTGCATTTTTCTTTTCTGGAATTTTCCATCAACAGAACATACTGGGGGTGTGTGCTCTTTTATTGCCTAATTTATTTTCCTCTGCATAATTGTTTTGAGGTTTCTTCATGTCATTTTTTTTTTTTTTTAGTTATTTATTGGAAAGGAAGAATTAGAGAGAGATAGGAAAAGACTAGCAAAACAGAGAGAATGCTTCCATTCATTGATTCACTCCCCCAAAAACTGGGCCGAAGCAAACTGAAGCTAGGAGCCACAAACTCCAGCAAAGTCTCCCACGCAGCGGCCCACGTGCTTGGACCATCTTCTGCTGCTTTTTCCGGGGACTTTAGAAGGGAACTGGATAAGAAGTGGGGCAGCCGGGACTCAAACCAGCGCCCCTAGGGGATGCTGGCTGGTATTGCAGGCAGCAGCTTCACCGCTTCCCAGCTCCCGCCACTCTTCAAATGCTTGTTATCACTGGTTTGTCTGTTCCCCTGCTGACAGACGTTCTGGTTGATTCCCGTTTGGGGTCATTCTGGATAAAGTTGTTAGGAACAGCGTGACTTGATGTTCTTCCACACGACCTTCTGAACGATGGCTGTGACTTCTCTCCGTTACAGAGACAAAAAGAATGGGGATTCTGACCTCCTACACGTGTCAGGTGAGCAGGCTTTCGGATGGCTCGCTCAGTCACCTGGGCCCCTGCCGGCCATTTGAATTCTGCAGGTGATTCTGCAGAATTGGTTTGAGAAGCCCCAGCGACCCTCACTTTTGTGGCAGGCTAGGGAAACAACGGGGGCTGCGTGCAGGGGACTGGAGCAGTGTTTTCAACAGGTTCGAATTTCTGGATTCTCTGGTTGCTGCTCTGAAATGGTAGGGGCATTTGGCCCCGGTTCCAGGGCTGTGATGTCCCCCGCCCACACCCCACAGCTGCTCTCTTCCCAACTGGGGTCCCAGTTTTTTATGGCAGCAGCTGCAGGGTGAAAAATAGCCCTGCTCGTAAATTTACTCCAGCCAGCCAGACGAATGCCAGGAGCCCCACGGGGACCATCGAGGGAACCCTGTGAGGCTGACCTGGTAGGTGGGCACCTGCAGCGTCTCTCTTGGGATGGGATTGAGCTGGAGGAGCTGGAGTGGGGAGGAGGGGACTGGTGTGGCTCAGTGGCTGAGGATGGTGGTGGGGAGGAGTGGGGAGGAAGGAGGACCTTGGACCATAGCCCTTGCTTGGCCTCCTTCAACACCACCTTCGCCCCCAACACAACGAGTGCAGGGGCAGTGTGGCCTAATGGTTAGAGGTATATGCTTTGAATGACCCCTGTACTACCATGTCCCAGGTGTGTGTTCTTGAGCAAGTCACTTCACCTGAGTCAATTTCCCCATCTGAGAAATCGGAATCAGGAAGGTGGGTGGGAATCAGCTCAGCACAGGTGCTCCTGCTGCCAACGATGAAGTCTAGCCCCTGGAGCAGAGCAGGGTGGGGGTGTCTTTCCCAGGGTCACCTCTTCTCAGAGGCTCCTGACCCGCCAGGTTCTTGCACTTGAGGGTTTAGAGGCTCTCCTTGGGCACAGGACGAGGAACATGGGCTGGGCAGTGTGGTGCAGCCGGAGCATTGCCAGTAGCCAGGGAAGTCCCAGAAAGCCCAGTGTCGGGGTGTGAACGACACTCAAGAAGGATAGGGTGGGCTCCAGGCCACGGGCTGGTCCACAGGGGCCTGGCGCCTGCCATAGCGTGGGGGTCATGTCTCAGCTGTTCTCTGTCTGCCCTGTGTGGTGTGAGGATCACAGCCAGGCCTTAGATGTTGTCTGGGGTCAGCGTAGCTGGCAACATGGAGCCGGACGCCTGGGCTCCTATGGAGCAGATGCCAGGGCTGTCACTGGGGAGGCCGGGCGGGATCCAGGGGCTAATGTCCAGGCAAGCGGACTGCGTCTTGGGCTAGTTCTGTTGTGTGCATTTCACATTAACACGGCTGCTCCAGATTCTGGCCGGAGGGCCCGGGGATGGGGCAGTGGAAGGGGCACCTCCAGGCACACAGTGGGCAAGGAAACTGAGTCGATGGACAGAAGTGCGTGAAAGAGCCTTGAATTCCAATGGCAGCCTTCAGGTCTCCCCATCCGGGCCATGTAACCTTGAATGGTTTCTGCTAGGACAGCAGCTCTGAGTCTCTGCAGAATCGCAGGCCCAGCCCCACCAGAAGCCCACAGGGAGGAAGTGCAGGTAGAGCCCCTGGCCCAGCGGTGGCTGTGCTGCTTCCCACCAACAGGGGGTTCAGAGGTCCTCTGGAAGAGGCTGCTGTGTACCCAGTAAGTGATTAATAAATGTTGAGGCTGCTGTGTACCCAGCAAGTGATTAATAAGTACTGAGGGGCCCAGCTCAGTGACTTAGCTGTTAAAGTCCTCACCTTGAATGTGCCGGGATCCCATATAGGTGCCAGTTCTAATCGCAGCAGCCCCTCTTCCCATCCATCTCTCTGCTTTTCTCCTGGGAGAGCGGAAGAGGATGATCCAAAGCCTTGGGACCCTGCACCCTCGTGGGAGACCTGGAAGAAGTTCTTGGCTCCTGGCTTCGGATTGGCACAGCTTTGGCGTTTGTGGCCACTTAAGGAGTGAACCGGCAGATGGAAGATCTTTCTGTCTCTCCTCCTCTCTGTATATCTGACTTTGCACTACAAATTTTAAAAAGGCGGGGGGGGGGGGTGGTCGGGATGCTGAGAAGGGCATGCTAAGCTCCCTCTAAGCCTGGAGGAGGAAGCCTGGGCTGGGGTGGGGAATTGCTTTTCCTCTTCCCTTGCCCCGAGGACATGCTGATGCTAGGGGCCCCTGGCCCTGTGTGCCCCCCCCTCCAAAGTGTTGAAACCCTCAGGGGTTTCGTTGTGTATCAGCACAACCCTGAACACATCCTAACCCTGGACGCTCACACTGTCATCTGCCCCCTGTCTCAGGGACTGCACTGGGGGAGGGGGCGGCCAAGGTGGCATGGCATAGTAGGCCTTGCGCCTGCACGGCTGGACACGGTGCTCAGCTGGTCCCTCGTGATCTGCCCAGAGGAGAAGCCGCCGAGAGGGCCTGACCACAACTGGTTGCCGGGTCAGGCCTTTCCTCTCTGCAAAAACAGTTCGTGGGGCAAACATGGCCCTTGGCCAGCGGGAAAGCCACGCTGGTGCTGCGTGCAGGAGGTGGGCGTCTTACAGGGCCTCTTAAGGCCCGCCCCCCGCCCTTAGGGATGGGGAGAGAGAGAAGGGAGGCTCAAGTGCACAGATAGATGTGGCTGTCAAAGTCGTGGGAAGCCGAGGTCCAGGCTGCACTTGCTCCTGCCCGAGACATTGCCCACGAACAGGTGCTCAGTCTGAGGGCCTGTGGTCCCTGCAGTCCAGGCCCAAGTCCTGGGGTAGGAATCCTGGGCAGAGGTTTGGCTCTGTCCCCTCCTTGGGCTCTGCCCTGTCCCAGGCCGTGTCCCTGCAACTAGTTGCTTGTCCTTGCTGGGCCTCAGCTGTGTGCCTGGCAAAGGGGAAATGGGACTGAGTTGGCTTTTGGGGAGGTGGAAGGTTCTGGGCCCCGAGTTCTCAGGGGGTGGGGTGGAAGGGTGGTACATGACTGTGAGCCCCTGAGGGAAGAGCTAGGAGGACAGATAAGTAGTTGCTCAATTCTAATTTATTTATTTTACTTGAAAGAGTTAGAGAGGAAAAGAGAGAGAGATCTATCAACTGCTGGTTCACTCCCCAAATGGCCACAACAGTCAGAACTGGGCCAGCCTGAAGGCAGGAGCTTCTTTTGAGTCTCCCACATGGTTGCAGGGATCCAAGGACTTGGGTCACCCTGCACTGCTTTCCCAAGCCCTTAGCAGGAGTTGGATCAGAAGTGGATCAGCCAGGACTTGAACTGGTGTGCATAGGGGATGGTGGTGCCGCAGGTAGAAGATTTGCCTACTACACTGGGGCCCCGGCCCTTGACAGGAGCTCAAAGCTTGCACAAGAAGGGCTTGGGAGAAGCTGTCTCTTTCCTTGCCTAGAGCCCAAGCCTTCCAGTCCCATTTAGGACACTCCTAAGGAACCCTCCCAAGGAACCCTCCCAGCCCCTTTGGACCCAAATCCAGGCCTCTCCCTGTCCAGAATTTCTTTCTTTTTGGTCCAATCGAAGTAAAAGGCAGGTCCCTTCTCTGCCTCCCCTGACTCCCCAAGTCTGGCGTGTAATGGGAGATCAGGGATCTAAAATTCTTCCCATGACCTTGGCTGAGATAAGAGCGTCTGTCCAGAGCTGGTGCTTCACACTGCTTTCACAGGCCTGGGGCGGGAGCGAAGTGTCTCTGTCGGAAGGAAAGGGCAGCCTCTCTCCAAGTTGAATGTACCTTTGCCCTCTAATCTGACAGTTCTGTCCTACCTCCAGGAGTATCTGTGGGTGGGTGCTAGAAGGGACGGGCAAGGATGTTTAAGAAAACACAGAAACCATTTGTGAGTTCATCAGTGTGGGAGAGGATCCAGTGAGTGGTCCAGGCCTTGACTGAAACCAAAAAAAGGTGTTGTTTTTTTCTTTTAACCTAAAATTTCTTTCATTGAGGATCTGTCTACAAAGGAAATATTTATTTTGAAGATTTATTTATTTTTATTGCAAAGTCAGATATACAGAAAGGAGGATAGAGAGGAAGATTTTCTATCTGTTGATTCACTCCCCAAATGGCCACAATGGCCAATGCTGTGTGGATCAAAAGCCAGGAGCTCAGAGCCTCTTCTGGGTCTCCCTCACGGGTGCACGGTCCCAAGGCTTTGGGCCATCCTCAACTGATTTCCCAGGCCACAAGTAGGGAACTGGAAGGGAAGTAGAGCTTCCGGGATTAGAACCTGCATCCATATGGGATCCTGACGCGTTCAAGGCAAGGATTTTAGCCACTATGCTATCACGCCGGGCCCCCAAAATTTTTAAAGTATTTGGAAGAGAGAGAGGTGGGGGATCTAGTTGGCTCCGGTTGGAAATGGTGCAGTCAGGATTTAAGCCAGAGAATCCTTTGCTCAAATAAGCTGGAACACAGCAGTGGGCAGGACACAGACCTGTATTCTGAAGGGAGCTGGTCTAGCAAGGGGCACCTTTTTGCCCTCATTTGTCCCTGGTAGGCCCCTTAGGGCTCAGCAGAGTGTGGCTTGCACATGATTATTCCAGTCCCACCATTCAGGATGCGGATGGGGAGACCAAGACTCCAAGTGCCCCAGAGAGGCAAGGCCAGGCAGCTTTGTGTGCCAGTTGCTTGCCTGTTTGCTGTTCATTCAGAAACGACGTCCAGGGCTTAGTGCTGTTGCACAGCAAGTTAAGACACAGCCTACATGCAATATCAGCATCTCATTATGGGAGTGCAGGTTCGAGCCCTGATCAGTCTACTTTCCATCCTGCTCCCTGCAATGTGCCTGGAAGAACAGTGGAACACGGCCCAAGAACTTGGGCCCCTGCCGCTCACATAGAGGACCCAGCTGGAGTTCCTGGCTCCTGGCTTCAGCTTGGCCCAGCTCCAGCCGTTGTGTTGTGGCTATTTGAATCAGCCAGTGGATGCAAGATCTCTTTCTCACCCTCTACTCTCTCTCTGCCTTTCAAGTAAAGAAATCTTTCAGTTAAAAAAAAAAAAAGCATGATCTCCAGGGGGCAGGCATTCGGCTTGCTGGTTAGGACGCCCACGTCCATATCAGAGTACTTGAGTTTAACTCCTGGTCAAGGCTGCTGCCTCCAGCTGCCTGCTCACACATACCCTTGGGTGACTGCGTTCCTGCCGCCCTGCCTGGGAGACCTGGATTGAATTTCTGGTTCCCTGAGGGCCATTTTTGGGTATTTCAGGGTGTTCTGTCTCTCCAAGAAATTGATTTTAACATTTAGGAAAAGAATGATAATGTTGCATCCACGGGGTGGCTGGTGAGCGGGAGCTGAGACTCATGTCTCTTCCTTCTTTGCTCCTTGTTCATTTCTGGGTGTCGGGGTGTGGGGGAGGGGAAGAGGAAGCAGTGACAAATGGTCCCTGGGTGGGGGCAGCGTCATGGGGTAGGTGCTCATGCATTTGCTTGTCTTGCTCGTGATCCTAGCGAGGACACTGGTGAACTTGTGCTGGCGGCCGGGATGTTGGTTGTAGTACTCTTCCGCCATTGCCAAGATTTGGGGTGTATCAAGTGCTGGTGAGCTTCTACCAAAATGACAGCCCCCCCCCACCGGCTGTGGGGCACTGGATTAGGGTCCACTCCCTCCCCCCCGCCTGGGATGAGCCTCAGTTTCCCTCCTGCACACTTTCTTGGTTCCTCTTTGTCTGTCTCCACTGTGCAGGGCGGAGGCAGCTGCAGGCTGGCTGGGTCAGCTGGCTTTGCGGTGTCTCCTTGCCAATCCCAGGGGGTTGCATGGTCTTCCCCCTCACTCCACCCCCGGCCTGCCCCAAGTTGTTCCAGATGGAGCCCAGACATTCTGAGGTTGGTTAAAACGCTGGTGGCAGACAGGCCTGGAGGGCTGAGGGGCCTGGCATTCCTCCCTGGGCTGAGGCAGGAAGGCTGGGCAGTGGTGTGTAGTGGTGGGGGTTGAGTGGGGCGGGGGAATTCTTCTTGGCTCAGGGGTCGAGGAGAAGGGCTGGTGGCAGAAGAATCGGCAGAGATGAATCATGGCTTGGCGTGAGCTGTCTCTGGGCTAAAAGGAGCCGTCCAAGTCCATGGAATCTTTGTGTTGGAGCTGGAAGAAAATCTGGGGTCATGAGATTCATTGCTGTGGCCAGCACTGTGCTGACAAAAAAATACAAAACAGAGAGGGTGGGGCGCTGTCCTGAGGGGTGGGAACGGGTCTCTTGCCCTGATTGTGGGTGAGGGGAACTTTGGGGCGAGCCCCTGTGTTATTAATACACATGGGCTCCATTCTGGACACTGAGCAGAACAAGCCTGTGACCACAAGGGGCTGTGTGGCTGAAACAGGGTGGTGACATGATGGGGGAGCCTATATGGGGAGCCTGTATGGGAGTGGGTGTTTGGGGGAGAGACCTTGTTGCAGGAGGCAGCGTTTATTTCTTCTTTCCTTTCCTTTTCATTTCTTCCTTCCTCCCTCCTCTGTCCCTCCTTCCCTTCCTTCCTTTCTTTTTGAAGATTTATTTATTTTTACTGGAAAGGCAGAGCAGATTTACAGAGAGAAGGAGAGACAAAGATCTTGCATCTGCTGGTTCACTCCCCAAGTGGCTGCAATGGTCGGAACTAAGCTGATCCAATGCCACGAGCCAGGAGTTTCCTCCAGGTCTGCTACATGAATGCTCTGTCCCAAGACTTAGGGCCATCCTCTGCTACTTTCCCAGGCCACAAGCAGGGAGCTGGATGGGAAGTAGGGTGGCCGGACATGATCCAGCACCCATATGGGATCCTGGCACTTGAAAGGTAAGGATTTAGCCATTGAGCCAACATGCCAGGCCTAGCAGGCAGCTTTGCTAGATGCTGGGAGGAGGACTGCAGGCAGGGAGTGGCCAGGTGCCAGAGCTCTGGTGGTGGTAGTGGGTGAGAGATGAGCTGGGAGGGTTTGATGACCACAGAGGGGGGAGAGGGGTGGAGCCTGGGTCAGGTTGGACCTTGGGAGCTCAGAGAGTGTGAGGTTGGGAAGCTGTTGCTTTGACTAATAATGTAGGGCTGACTCCTTTCCCATCCCTGTGGGTGTGTGAGCACTTAGCACCTCCTGAGTTCCCAGCTTTATCCACATGTTCTGCCTCGGTCCTGCAGCCATCGTCTCTCAGCAGGTCCCCAGGAGGCCAGATGAGGGACACACAGACTTGCCCAAGCCATACTTAGGTCAAGCAGCTCCGTCAATCCCAGACTTGTTCCCTTGGCTTCCGCTCCCTCTAAAAAACACTGGGAAAGTTCACTAAGAGACTTGGGATCTTATGGTGTGACTGAAGCCTTTGTTGGAGCAATGATGCTGTTGTCTTGGCTGGTCCTGTTCTCCTCATCTCCTTCCACAGGTGCTGGCCCCAGAAACACTGCTGGATAAACCCCAGCATGCTGGTCTCCATGTCAGTGGCTGCTTTCTGGGGACCCAGCCCTGTGGCAGTGGCAGTTGTGATGGGGATGGTAATGAAGGTGGTTACAAGGTATGGCAATAGCTGGATGTTATTCCAAAGGCCCATTTTGAGAGACTTCATTCCCAAGGTCTTACATTAACGGCTGTTGGATTAAAGGTGGAGACCGATCCGATTACCTAATCAATAGTCTAGTCATTATTTGGTCCATTGGTCCTCAGGGAGTTGCCATTGGAAGTAGTTCTTTTCTTTATTTATTTTTAAAAGATTATTTATTTTTACTAGAAATTCAGATTTACAGAGAGAAGGAAAGACAGAAAACCTTTCATCCACTGGTTCATTCCTCAAATGGCCTCCACAGCCAGAGCTGAGGCACTCCGAAGCCAAGAACCAGGAGCTTCTTTGAGATCTCCCACGTGGCTGCAGCGTTCCAAGGATTTGGACTATCCTCTGCTGTTTTCCCAGGCCATAGCACGAGGCTAGATGGGAAGTGGGGCAGCTGGGACATGAACTGGTGCCCATAGGGGATGTTGACACTTCAAGGTGGAGGATGAGCTTGTTGAGCCATTGTACTGACCCTTCTGGTTCTTTAAGCTAAGCTTGGCCTCGCTTCTGTCTCCTTCCTGGCTCACTACGTGATTGTTCCTTTGTGTCCGTGGGCTATCCCCCAGCCTCCAACAGACATCACACCACTGGGGCTGTGAACCCCTAAACTCTGAGGTTAACCTCTCCCCTTCTAACTGGTTCCTCCCCAGATGTCTGATTCAAAGGAGTAGAAATCTGAGTACTTGAGTGATGGTGGTGACAGTGAAGATGATGAAAATGGTGGTGGTGATGTGACACCAGCCAGGCTGCCACACGACACATCCCAGGCTGTGTGTGGCTCACACGACAGAAACTGTCGCACAGTTCTGGAGTCTGGGGAGGCTAAGACTGAGGTTACAGCAGGTTCAGCTGCTGGTGGAGGCCCCATCTCCAAGCACAGTCACCCTGGGGGTCAGGGCTGCAGCCCGTCAAATTTGGGGTGACAAGTCATTCTCACAGAATAGTGCTTTCTGTGAGATCCAACGTGTTATGACCTGGTCCTGAGACACCCCAATCCTGGAGGAATGATTAGGAAAGGTTAAAGGAGAGACGCTGTGGTAGCTGTGGTAGCTGTGGTAGCTGTGGTAGCTGTGGTAGCTGTGGTGCAGTGTTCTGAGGGGGTGGGATGGGCTTTCCCGTCCCTTTCCTGGCTGTAAAGGGCCACTTGTGTCATCTCCGAAAGCCATTGTTTCTCCTTCTCCTCATTCATGCATGCTTCCTGCCCACAGCCCTCCCTCTCCATCCCTCCCTCCCTTCCTTCATCCAAACAAGCCATCGTTCCCTCCATCTGCCTACTCATACACTCATCCCTCCCTCTCTCCATCTCCTCAACTGTCCTTTGTTCCTCTGCCCACCCTGTATCTCTTCACCCACCCATCCACCCACTCACCCACCCACATACTTATGCACCTGCCTGTTTTGTTAGTGGGCGCCTAAGATGAGGCTTAGAGGCTCAGTACAGGTCAAGGAAGGCCACAGCCAGGGCTTTCTTAGCAGGTGGAACAGCAGGGGTGAAGGCCTGGAGGCCAGCTTCAGGATGGCATGGGGAGTTAGGGTTACAGCAGGCTTAGGGGGACTGCTCGGGCAGCCCTGCTGAGGTTCCCAACAGTGAGGCTGGAGGTGGGGAGACCCCGAGGTAGCCAGGGATGAGAGGGCCCCTCAGCTGAGACAGGGTTGGAGGTGGGGGGCAGAACAGGGAAGTCGGAGTTCTCATGAGGATCCACCGAAACAATTCCAACGAATTAAGCGTGGCCATCACTCGTGGCTGCACATGAGCTCAGGGGATGTGGTTGCCAGTGCCTCGGCCCCAAGTCCACAGCATGGCATTTCTTGGGGCACTGCGATTAGGCGGGCTCCTGGATGCCTGCGGTGGAGCTGGGGTGAGGCTGATGAAGCTGGTCGTGGGTGCTTGCTAGCACTGGGCCTGTCCTCGTTTCCCGGGAGGGTCCCAGGCACAGGTGAATCTGTGACATCACTCAGAGCCCTTGGGTCCTGCCAGCAGGCGACAGGCAGAAGCATGGCTCGAGTTGGCCCTGCCAGCCCATGTCCTTGCCCAGGACAAGGCCCAGCTCAAGGGGCGGCTGAGTGGACCGTGAGCTGTGAAGCAGGAACATATAGCTAGAGATGCTAAGGCCCACTTGGAGACTGCAAAACCCCTAGAGCTGAACTCACGGAAGGGCACAGGACGCCCTCGTGTGGCCATAACCAGACTCATCTGAGTAAAGCCACATATCTGAAGCAAATCAAACCTTAGCTGCACACCGCCCTTGGAGCTCCGGGCTATCCCTCTCATTTTGTTTGGGCAGCCACGGAGCCGCTTCTGAAGGGCAGGAATCACTTTCAACTCTAACCTGGACAGAAATGTCTCAACAATTAAACAAAAAAAGTCTGACCAAAAGCATGTCCGGTGGGGAAACTGTGGCCACACCATAGAATTAGGATCTGCCCAGGGCGGGCCTGTGGGGTCCCACAAGGGGCCTGATTGGAGACTCTAGCAGGCTCCCTCTGCGGCCGGCCTCCACAGCCAGTGCAGAGAGCAGCTTTGAAGTTCTGTGGCCTCCACCAGGGCCTGGAGAAGTTTTAGCAATGGCACATTTCCAAAGCAGTCAGCCTGGGCCTCAACAGAAACACCAGCCACCAGCAGTAGGAACACGCCTGACTTGGGCAGTCCCAGATTTGACGATGACTGTCCGTCCTTGAGTGTGTTTTTATTTGAAAACTAGGCTGTCTTCATCATGGTTGGCATGACTGTGCTAAGTGAGAAGGGGTGGGGAGAACAGCAGCGAAGGGATCAGAGATTCAATCTGTGGCTGCGGCCAGGGTGACAGGTACTCTGCGTGGGTACAGATCTGAATGAACCACTGCCACTCGCATCTCACAAGAGAGTAGGACAGAGTAGGGGCACCAGTGCCTTCACAGTAGCTTGAGCTCCATGTGACACCTGGGGGGCCTCTGGGTAGAGGTGCTGTGGTAGCCTGCCACACCTGAAGCCCCCCGCCCTGGGCACAGGAACCTGCCTTCCAACCTACATCTTGGCGCCTGGTCTTTGGTTTCAGGGTGTCATCCCAGCCAATGGTTCTCAGACATTAGGATGTGACAAGCAAGCGGAGTGACAACAGGAATTGCCAGGACACACTTCCATCTTGACAGTGTTTTATCTGGCAAAGACCAAAGGCCATCTTCTTTCTCCCGTGTCCTGTAAAGTGTGGGACACAGAAAGCTCCTGGGGCAAGTGTGATGTCCCCCCAGGGGACCTCTGGGAACCCCATGAGGCCTGAGCAGTCCTGCAGGTACGGGAGGGATCCACAACAAGGCTGACTGGCGAAACCCATTGCCTCACATCCTTTTATTTATTATTATACATATATATATTTATATGCAGCTCTATGTACAATCATTGGTTCCATCGAACAAGACTAAGGCATCCTAAGGTATTCTCAGCAAAATGAGATCTTTATGGACTTGGGTGGGAAAGCTACGGAAACTTGACATTGTCACCCACTTCAGTCCTGAGGCAGCGCACGAGGCAGGGAATGTGGGCTGAAAGCAAGCACAGGATTCAGAGCAAGGACACTGTGTATTTAAGGGGTGTCAAGTCGCTGTGGGGGACAGCAAACAGCGTGCGTGGCTGTGAGTTGTCCCAGGGTGACAGGCTTCCCGACGGCCGGATGAGTGCACCATGGGGGCGCACACAGCTGGTGCCACCTGCCGCAGGCCCTGGGTTCACTTCTCTCCTTCGCCTTTCTTGGGCTCTTGTTTCAGTCTGTAGTCAGCCAGGGCAGCCTTGATGGCGTCCTCAGCAAGCACTAGAAGGAACGCAGGGAGACAGCCTGAAGAAATGGCCTTGACAATGGGAACAAGGACTGGGAAGGCTAGGAAAGGATTGGGTGCTGGCGTGTGGAGAGCCAGGGGCAGCTCTGGAGACGGCCCGGGGTTCAGTGCTTGGAGTCCGAGGTTTGCTCTGTAGCTTATGGAACCCATCCTCCCCCTTGGAAAAACGGGACAGTCAGCTTTCCATGTAGGCACAGGGTGGGGACTTAGAGCAAGCATCGCACAGGCAGCACAGACACAGCTGTTTGCATCGTGGACTCCCACACAGAAGCACTTGATGCTTGCTGCCCAGTGGGCCTAGCGCAGGTCAGTGTGGCCGGGGCAGCAGATGTGGTCTGCCCCACCACTCTCCTGACATTCTATGCTGGCAACTTTGATTCAGGAGTCAAGCAGAGGGGAATGCTGAGAAAGCTGGATCGACAGCAGGGAGCCAGTAAGCGAGAGTGTCAGCTCAGGGCTTCTGGTCCCCTAAGACCAGGGTAAGGTGAAGGGGTCACCAGGCCATGGCCTCTCATGGTACTTTGAGCCCAGCTGTGGGGCAGGACCCCGGCAGGCTTCCTGAAGCCCACACCAGCGCAGCCTTGGCTCTCGTGTCTCCTGCTGACAAGAGGCCAGCTCTCTGCTCACGCTCAGCTCCTGTGGTCAGGACCTGCCCAGGGCTAAGGCACTGCTTCTCAGCCTGAGGAGGTTGAGAAGGACTGGGAGAAGTGTTAGATCTGATGCCAGGACTGCACAGGATGGCCAGCGTGTGGGTTAGGGCACGTGGCTTCCCCCAGGATGGTGGGCTCAGTCACTCGGCAGACAGGCCCTGACAGCAACAGCGGCTGCAGGGGAAGTGAGGAGACTCAGTGAGCAGGCCGCTGGCAGAGCTGCTGTCTGTCTGCTGGTCCTAACTGTGCTACAACATCAGGTGGTAGTGAACAGGTGACCAACGGACTGCAGTGAGGGGCTGGTGTTGTGTAGTGTGTGAAACCTCCACGCTGACATCCCATGTGGGTGCAGGTTCGTGCCCTGGCTGTTCCATCTCCCTGCTAGTGGCCTGGGAGAAGCAGTGGAGGATGGCCCAAGCACCTGGGCCCCTGCTACTCATGTGGGAGACCTGAATGAAGTTCCCGGCTTCTAGCTTTAGGTCTGGCCCAGCTGTGACCATTGCAATGATCTGAGGAATGAGCCAGAGGAGGTAAGCTCTGTCTCTCCTCTCTAACTCTGCCTTGCAAATAAACAAAAATTCTAGAACTAAAGCAGAGGGTATGAACTCTGTGTGACGTGGGTGATTTAAGGTGAGTGCTAGCTTCCCTGTCTGCAAGGGGGGTGTGTGATGGTTTCTGCTGTGGGCCCGAGGGTGTCACCACAGTTTGGAAATAAGGCCCAGGGGTTCAGCAGATGGCCTGGTGCACCAGCTCCTGGCACGATCCTTCGAGAAAGCTGCTGAGAACAAGGGTGCAAAGGACTGTGGTAGTTTGGTCAGTGCTAGAGTCTCCGTTGGCTGGCACAGGGCTGGGCGGGCCGACTTACTGGAGCAGTGCAGTTTCACAGGTGGGAGGCAGAGCTCCTTGGCGATGTCTGTGTTCTTGATGGTCAAGGCTTCCTCTACCTGACAGGCATAAGGAGACACGCGCGGCTTTAGTGAAGCAGCATCACGTGATGGCCCACTGGCCCGGAGGTGGGTGGGGTCCAGCCAATGGACTGGCTGTAAAAGTCCTGTGGGACCTAGCTACTTGCTCTGCACACCACTCACTCCCTCACCAGCCTCATCCTTTGTTTGCCAGACAGTGACACAGGTGGATCTCCAGCCTGGGGAGCCACCTAGAAATCTCTTTCCTTCCTAAGTAGCTGGTCTCCGATTGTTATGGCGATGATGAGCGCTGACACATCACCCAGACTCCCAAATAAAACCGATCAGCGATGCAAAACCCAGACGTGATGCCCGGCGCTGCGGAGACTGTCCTCGACACGCAGTCAGGGAGGAGTGAAAGTGTGCAGGACGGTATGTGTGGATGACAGCGGTGACCTGCTTTGGTCCTGGCCGCCCTTGCCCCTTTGGGTGGCAAGTGGGAACCCCAGTCCTTACCGTCTTCCCTTTCACCCACTCAGTGGCCAAGGAGCTGGAGGCGATGGCTGAGCCACAACCGAAAGTCTTGAACCGGGCATCCACGATCTTCCCCTTTTCATCCACCTGAATCTAGGAGAGAGTGAAATGGTGATTCCGGGGTCTTCCCCAGGAACTCAGGGTGCGCCATCCTGGCCTTGGGTTAAACCACTGCTTAGTGACCCTGCTTGCTTTCAGAGCGGATCGGGGTGAAAAATGTGATGAAGGACGCGGCAGCACCCACGCACCCAGGCCTTGCTGCTGCACGTACTGGCTGCTGCCCTTCAGCTCTGGCCTCAGAGTCTGCTGGCAGATTGTGCCCCTGCTGTAAGTACTGAAGGCAGGCTTCCTTACAGGGCTCCGTCAGCCCTACTCGCCTTGGGCACTGAGCTGCATGAAGTGGTAGTGGTTCCCTCTCGTCCTGCTTTCTGCTCTCCTAGGTTGGTGAGAAGTCCCCAGCGGGCTGCCCTCCGCCCACCAGGAGAAAGGAGACTATGGACAAAGCTCCGGCTCACCCAGAGTTCCAGCTGCTTCCTTCAGGATGCTTCTGGGCTAGGGAGACACATGAGGCAACAGCACCTTCGCCTCAGCTAAGTGGGAACCTAGGCTGATACGGCGAGGACAGAAGCGAGGTGGGTCTCTCTTTGAGAAAACCCCACACAACAGCAGCAGAAGTACGATGGACACCCCACTTGGGCCTGCAACAATCTAGACACCAAACACATCGCATGTGTGTGAGCACCCTGCTCCCCCCACCCCCCCGCATCAATGCCAAGCGGTTGGTACCTGCAATTTCATGACGTCCCCACAAGCAGGAGCCCCCACCAGGCCGGTGCCAACATTCTTGGCTGTCTTATCCAGAGACCCCACGTTCCTGGGATTTTCATAGTGGTCCACAACCTGAAATGAGAGGGCAGGGAGAGTTCATGACCACCCCATGGGGACTGGTCTCTGATGCCTTTTGCAGCCTCTAGCGGGCAGGTCCTCACCCAACTTCCCTGGAGAAGGGCAGCCTACACCAGCACCCATGACAATCACTTGCAAACCCAGCTCCTTCAGATTCGGGTTCTGCCCTCTCTGCCCTCCCTGCCCCCTCCAGATAGTTCTCAGATACAATCCATTCTGGAAGGACATTTAATGAGGACTAAATATTTAAGAATCCTGCAGCTGGTTATGGTCCAGGAACTTCCTCAGAAACTTCCCGTGAGTGCTAGATAGAGAAGGTGTCCATTTGTCTTTCAAAATAAAAAATCACGCCAGGGCTGTTGTTATTTCTGGGCACCCTGGCGCAGGTGCTCCCCCTGGCGGCCCCAGGCTGCTAGCCCTGGTTTCTTTGCAAGCCAAAATAAACACATCAATAAAAAGTCAACACACACACACACAGGGGCGGGCACGAGGGCACCGCACAAACACCCGCCCCACACTCGCACGCTCCACAGCTTTCGCAACTTCCATGTCGGCCTGCCCAGCCAGCACCCCGACCTCCCCAGGCACACCACCCTCCATCCGACCACAGACCTCCCGAGATGACCGTGTCACGCTGACTGACGGTTTAGCGGCGTCCCCGGAGAAGGGGTCGCACGCTTAGGGGCACTTTCCGCTTCGGGGACACCGCCAAGGGCTGCACCCCACACCTCTTACCTTCGCCAAGGAATAAAAAAAAAAAAAAAAAAAAAAAAAAAAGCAAAGCAAAACAGAAACAAAACAACCCCAAACGCCCATGGGGTCCGACCCCACACCCTCGACGCGATCCTGGGACACTGACAGCGCCCCAACAGTGGGTTCAATTCGGGTACCTGCCGGGAACCCCGTTTTACACTGTGAGAACTGCCCAAGGTCCCTCGGCCAGGGAGCTCGAGCCGAGCTGTGTCCCCGACCACCGTCGGGACGCAGCGAGTGGCGGCCGGCGGAGAAGCCCCCCACTGCCCCGGGAGTCGCCGTCTGATCAGTTTTTTGGAAATGTCAGCTGCTCTTAGCGAAGGGAGGCACAAGAGTGGCAGCGGATGGCAGCTGCCCTTTTTGGCCACTTCTATCAGGGGCCGCCTAAGTCCCTCTGGGCCGCTCGGGCCCCGTCCCTGCTACCTTCTTGTGGTAGAGTCGGGCGGGAGCGGACAGCTCCCGGGCGGCCAGGCGCGGGCTCCGGAGCAGCAGGGCCGACGCCGCCCTCCTCAGACGGCCGGCTCCAGCTGCCGCCATCTTGCCGGCTTGCACCTGCGCCACCAGAGTCGCGCCGACGTCATCGCGCCTGCGCCGGGCGCGCGTCCTCGCGGCCTGAGCGTCGCCATGGCTACGGGCGAAGGCGCGGGAAGGTTCGCGGCGGTTCTGAGGGTACGAGAGCGCGCTTGGACGTGTCGGAGGCCGCTCGGGGCTGCCTTCCTTCTTCCTGCGGAGTTTTAGAGCGCAGTAGTGTCAGAATTAACGCCCCGTTGGGATCCGAGCTCGGAGAGAACCCGCAGTGGGGACCCTGGTTTTGTGGCCTCCCGCCGGGGACCATCACTTAGGAACGCTTGTGTTTATCCGCAACGCAGATACGGATTAAGTAACACATGACCGTCAGGCCCCGCACCATTCCTGTGCGCTTCAGCTCGGTCGTGAGGGAGAAAGGCTGTACGTTAAAAATCCCACACTAGTATTTTCCGACCTCAGAAATGTGACATTTCGGGAATAATATGATTTTACAAGCTTGGAAAAATACGAACATATTTAAGCCCAGCAGAAAAGCGGAAATCTCTTTGGTTTGGGAGATAGATCGATCGAGCCTTTCCAGACTCGCTCCCTCGGCGTTTGAAGACATCGGGATGCGCTCCGGGTCCCACAGGGCTGACCTTCTCAAGATGGCGTCAAACCCCTCACGACAGACTTCGCGCTGATCCCTGTCTGGTTCCCACTTCCTGTCGAAAGACCCAACTTCTGTCTCAAGTTGTGGCGGAAGACATGCCACACGGATGAGATTTGTCTCTGACGGAAACCTTTACAAGTGTGTTAAAAACAACACGAACTGCGTAAATGTGCTTGTTTTTTTTTTTTTTCTGTCATTTGGAGCTCTTCGTTACCCTCTCGGTGGCAAGAAAGCGGAGTTTTTGATCAGGCGTGCGCCGCGGGCAGCTACGACCTGTGCCGGGTCTTCGGCGGCCGAAGGGAGACCCGGGAGTCCCCCTGAAGCGCAAGATGGCGACGGCGGCTGCAACCTCGGCTTCGGAACCCGAGGCTGAGCCCGAGGCTGGGCCCAAGATCGAGGGAGAGGAGGAAGACGGGGAAGAGGAGGAGGCGGCGGCCAAGGCGGCGAGGACGAGGAGGAAGGTGTTGTCGCGGGCCATGGCCGCCGCGACGTGCAAGAGCATCGGGCCAGAGTGGGATCGGCAGGAGGAAGGCGTGAGCGAGAGTGATGGGGACGACGAGTACGCCATGGCTTCGTCGGCGGAGAGCTCCCCCGGGGAGTACGAGTGGGAGTGCGACGAAGAGGAGGAGAAGAACCAGCTGGAGATCGAGCGGCTGGAGGAGCAGGTGGGCTGCGGATGCGCAGAGGCCGGCCCGCGCGCGGGGGTCCTCGGCGGTGTCCATCCCCGCAGCTCCTGTCCAGTGCGCGCCCGGTGCTTTGCGAGCGTGGTCGGAACCCGCTGCGGAGCATCCCCCCTCTCCGGCTAAGGTCTGCTGGAGGTCGGAGTTGGATCTTAGCAAGTTGGGGGTAAAGCTGTAGGGATGATTGGGACCGGTCGGATAGGGCCGTGGGAGGGAACGAGCTAGCCGAGCCGGGAAGCGAGCGGACGCCCCAGGTGGAATTGTTTTACTCGTGTGTGTGTGTGTGTGTCCTAGCGGTGTGTGTGTGTGTGTCCTAGCGGTGTGTGTGTGTGTGTGTGTGTGTGTGTGTGTCCTAGCGGTGTGTGTGTGTGTGTGTGTGTGTGTGTGTGTGTGTGTGTGTCCTAGCGGTGTGTGTGTGTGTGTGTGTCCTAGCGGTGTGTGTGTGTGTGTGTGTGTGTGTGTGTGTGTGTGTGTGTGTCCTAGCGGTAATTGTAATCCAATGTCCAGCAGCGCCCTGGTGTCTGAGGGCGTTGCAGCTGCAGCCGGCGGGGGCCAGGCAAGAAAAGAGATGATGGGAAGGGAGACGGCTCCGAAGGTGACCACACAGGTGGGAGCAGGCCAGTGATGGCGAGTTGCAGAGCCTATGGCTCTGTCTTTGTCCCTGTGTGCGCCCTGGGTTTTGGAAACGGGTTTTCCCGTTTTTTTTTTTTTTTTTCCCCAAAACTCTCTGTTCCTCACTCAGTTTTCCCAACTGCCTTAGCGCTGAGGCCATAGTTATGAGACGCAGTCGGCTGAGGAAGAAAGCCTGGCCCGGCCGCATTGGCGAATGCGGGGCGTTTGGCTCTCTGCCCCGGTGTCTTTGGTAGCCTCAGAAGTTCCTGCTTGTGTGTGTGTACGCGCGGTGAAGCTGGAAGTGGGGTCTCCGGTGCCCACAGCTGTTTTGGCCACGTGGGGACCCCAGCTGCACACTCGGGGGAGAGGGCCTGGTACAGGACAGCACTGCAGTTGGTGAATTGGAAGTGGGAATCAGGCCTCCTCCCAGGGCTGTCGCAGGCACTGACTGACGTGTGCGTGTGGCTCTTGGCTTGCTTCGGCACCTAGTAGGTGCCTGGAAAAGGCCTGCCTGCTCTCCCTCTCCTGCCCTCCCCTTGCCTGTCTGCTGTTCCTGGGGACCTGTGGGCGTGGCCGCTTCTCCAAGCTGCTGGGGATCCCTGTGTTTTGGCTGAGCCGCCTCTGCTTTGCGTCTTGTGTTCCTGGTGGTGCCGGGCCCCGGCGGGCCCGCCCTGCTGTGTGCATTTACTGTGTGGTGCAGGCCCCAGACCGCCTAGAGGTAGGCTCTCAGCTTTGGTTGGTCTGGCCTTTTGGTGTGCTGGCGATGCGTGGTGTTCTTACTGGAGCACAGGCGCATAGGCGTTCCCGTGTTCCCCACTTCCCGCTTGCGGCACACCCAGTTTGAGGCTGGCTGACTGGCAGAGAGCCCCTGTGCCCGGGAGTAAGGAAGACCCTGTGCTGTAATTAGTGCTGTTCTGTGTGTCGCATTGCACAGCGCCCAGTCCACTGGCTCACTCCCCAGTGCCCAAAAGGCGGGAGCTGCGAGTGTAGGCCGGACCTCTCCTGTGGGAGACCCCAAGTCCTTGAGCCATCACCACTGTACACTGCATTCCGTATCTGCGTTAGGGAGCTGAGGGCAGGAGCAGAAGCCTGATGCTGACTTGGGCACTTAAACTACAGGGGCCGGTCAGATTGGGAGTGAGGCTGCTTAGGCACCGAGCTTTACCCCAGCTCCTGTGTGGTAACAATAGAGCAAACCAGGAGTCAGCAGAGATGGGAAACCTTGTGTCCTGAGCTAGCCCAGTGCCTTTTCTTTCTTAAAGATTTCTTTCTTTTATTTGAAAGCTAGTGTTGCAGAGAAAGGAGAGACGGAGTAGAACCCTCTGCTGATTCACTCCCCAGATGGCTGCAGTGGCTGGGTCTGGGCTGGGCCGGAGCCAGGAGCCTAGGGCTCCATCCCTGACTCCTATAGTGGTGGCAGGGGCCCAGCCACTCTGATGGTGCTTGGCTGCTTTCTCGGGAGCATTAGCAGGGAGCTGAATTGGAAGTGGAGCAAGTGAAACTCCAACCTGTGCTCATACGGGATGCTAGCGTGCCACAGTGCCAGCTCTAATTGAGCATCATTTCTTGAAAAAGACTTTTTTTTCCTTCATTGATTTTCTTGTGCATGATTGGCAAATCACATCAGGCCCGTGTGTGTGAATCCCTTCCTCGGTTCTCTTACCTGTTGGACTGGGTATTGTTGCTGATCTCACACAGGGATTGTTGGTTATGGGGGTGGGACACAGAATCAGGCAGAATCATTCTTCCATCTTTCCTTTTTCAAAATAGTGTTTAGCTATTTTAGGGCCTGTGCCATTCTATGTAGATTTTTAAAAAAAGATTTGTTTATTTTTATTGGAAAGGCGGATATACAGAGAGGAAGATCTTCCGTCTGATGGTTCACTCCCCAAGAGGCCGCAATGGCCGGTGCTGTGCCGATCCGAAGCCAGGAGCTAGGAGCTCTTCCAGGTCTCTCACTTGGTTGCAGGGTCCTAAAGCTTTGGGCCGTCCTTGACTGCTTTCTCAGGCCACAAACAGGGAGCTGGATGGGAGTGGGACTGCTGGGATTAGAACTGGCACCCATAAGGGATCCTGGCACGTTCAAGGTGAGGACTTTAACTGCTACCCTATTGCGCCAGGCCCTCTATGTAGGTTTTAGAATAAGGCTGTCTGTGTCTGCAGAAAGGATTTTGGTTAAGAGTTTCATTAGGGGACGGCCAGCGTGTTGGCTAATCCTGTGCCTGCAGCACTGACATCTCATGTGGGTACCTGCTTGAGTCTCGCTCCCCTTCTGGTTCAGCTCCATCCTCACATCCTGGAAAGCAATGGCAGATGACCCAAGGCCTTGGAGCCCTGCTCCCAGGAGGTGGGAAGAAGCTCCTGGCTTCGTCACCTTTGCTGTGGCTGTAGCAGTCATTTGTGGAGTGAACCCGAGGCTGAAAAATCTTTTTGTCTCTCTCCCTGTAACTCTGACTTTCAAGGAAAATAAATGTTTTTATTAAAAGTTTTGTTAAACTTCTAAGTCAGTTTGGAGAGCATTTCCTCCCTGTGTGCGTTTGCTGTTTGAATCTGCACATTTTTTCATGCGTTTGGTTTCTCCATGTAGTGTTGGGATTTTTCAGCATGCTGATCCTATTATATAGGTTTTAAGTTTATTCCTGAGTATTTCGTGTTTGGGGGAGTGGCTGTGAATGGCAGTGGAAGAGTGTTTTTAATTTTGGGTTGCAATGTGTTGTTAATCTTGCGCCCCTTTGTCTTGTGTTTTGTGATCTTGCTCCACTCACCTATTTTGGGGCTTTTTTTTTTTTTTAATAAAATTGATTGCTTGGGGTTTTTCATGTAGACTGCCTTGCCATTGACAAACCCAGGTACCCCTCGCGTGCAGGCTAGAGCTTGAGCAGTGGTGACATGCTTGGCTTTCTGCTCCGGTGCAGGTTGAGACAGTCGCTGTATTCCTACGACATGGTGCTTGGATCTTGTCAAGGGCATGTACTGCAGCAGGCGGTGCTGGAATGGTTCCTCCTTGGTTTGGATATTGTGGTTTGTAGGCTTTACTTTTCAAATATTGAACAGCCTTGAATCCCTGGAATTAAATTCTACTTGGTCAAATTGTATAATTCTTTTCATACATTAACTTTAGTTCTTTGAGTTTTCTCACCTCCCTCCGTGTTAAGCTGTAGTACACTTCATTTGCTTTGCTATATTTTCATTTTTATTCAGGTCTATGTATTTTGAAAAAAAAATTTTTTTTTTTTTTTTTAAAGATTTATTTTTATTATTTTTTCATTGGAAAGGCGGATATACAGAGAGGAGAGACAGAGAGGAAGATCTTCCATCCGATGATTCACTCCCCAAGTGAGCGCAACGGGCCGATACTATGCCGTTCCGAAGCCAGGAGCCTCTTCCGGGTCTCCCACACGGGTGCAGGTTCCCAAAGCTTTGGGCTGTCCTCGACTGCTTTCCCAGGCCACAGGCAGGGAGCTGGAAGGGAAGCGGGGCTGCCGGGATTAGAACCGGCGCCCATATGGGATCCCGGGCGTGCAAGGTGAGGACCTTTAACCACTTGCGCCACCGCGCCGGGCCCGAAAAAAAAATTTTAAAGATTTATTTCTTTAGTTATTTTTATTGGAAAGTCAGATAGGCAGAGAGGAGGAGAGACAGAGAGGAAGATCTCCCATCCGATATTCACGCCCCAAGTGAGCGCCGATCCGGAGCCAGGAACCAGAAGCTTCCTCCAGGTCTCCCACGCGGGTGCAGGGTCCCAAGGCTTTGGGCCGTCCTCGACTGCTTTCCCAGGCCACAAGCAGGGAGCTGGATGGGAAGTGGAGCTGCCGGGATTAGGACTGGCGCCCATATGGGATCCTGGCACGGCATGCGAAAGGCAAAGACTTCAGCCGCTGGGCCGACCATTTACACTTAAGATGATTATTAACAAGTTAGGTCTGAAATTTGCCATTTTTATTGTTTTCTGTTTCTCGTTTCATGGGCTGTTTGAGCAGTTTTTAGGATTCTGTTTTGTCTTGGTAAGCTGCTGTGATGGTTATTCTGGGTGTTACAGCGGACTTGACGTGGGGGAACTCTTCTGTACGCTTGCTTCCTAGGACTTCGGCCCCGCCCTTTTTTAATTCCCACTTAATTTAAATATCTTCCTGAAAATGTTTCAGCTGGCCTTCAATTATGCTTGTTTGCACATAACATACAGTTAAGAAAACTGGGGTCGGGGGCGTTAGCTGTGCTGACTCCCTGTGCCTGCTGTTGACTCCTGCTTCCTTCTTTGGGATGGCACGTTCTGTCTGTTTCTTTAAGGGGACCCTCTGTCTCAGGTGTGTGATCACTGTTCTGCAGCTACTGCGATTTGTTTAGTGTTTTGAAGGATTTCAAATGTGAAGATAAGCCTTTACCTGCACCAGTCCCTGGGCTTCAACAGCTGCCTCGCTGGTTTGTCCACTGAGGAGTTTTGTCTTTGTTCAGTAAAATAAAAGCTCTTGCGGTGTGCCTGGAGTGTGTTAAAGACCAATACTTGGTTAGGAAAGGTAACGTCCTCATCCTGTGGGTGAGGAAGTAAAATATGGAACAAGTTAACAGCTTGTCTAAGAGCACAGCTTTTGTTTGTTCCATTAGGATGACTCCTGTGTTTCTCTTCTGATAGGAGTTGTAACAAATTCGAGGGAGCCTCCTGCTTTGTATCTAATCAGCCTTATGGATTTGTATTTGTATTTATTTGTTTATCTATTTTTCTTAGAAAGACAGATTTACAAAGAGGAGAGAGAGAGAGAGAGACAAAAATCTTCTGCCTACTGATTCACTCCCTAAGTGGCTGCAATGGTGGAAGCTGAGCCTATTCGAAGCCAGGAGCCAGGAGCTTCTTTTGGGTCTCCCATGTGGGTAGGGTCCCAAGGCTTTGGCCTGTCTCCTTTTGCTTTCCCAGACCACAGACAGGGAGTTGGATGGGAAGTGGAACAGCTGGGATACTAATTGGCACTCACATGGGATGCTGGTGTGTGCAAGGTGAGGACTTAGCAACTAGGCTACTGTGACGGGCCCTGATTTGTATTTAAAAGGCAGAACAACAGAGACAGAGATCTTCCCTCTGCTCAGTCACTCCCTCTCATGCCCATCAAAGCGAGGAAAGGCCCAGGACAGAGGAATGAGGAACTCGGTCTGGGTCCCAGGTGCGTGCAGGGGTCAAATGCCGTTCCAAGCTGCCTCCCCCCGGCAGTGCAGGAAGCTGGGGTTGGAAGTTGGGCCGTAGGACTTAGCCAGGTGCTCCCGGCGAGGGAGGCAGTCAGCCGGGGCGTCCTCGCTGCCGCCTGTCTCTGTCTGAGGATGCATCTTGCATCATTGGTGTTGCCATTTCTGTGGCTCTCCCATGGGGCACGTTTGTCCTGTTTGTGACAGGTAGTGCCTTGTCACCAGTGGTTCTGTTATCTTGATGAGGACGTTTTAACTTCCACTTCCGTAATTCTGCTTTTAGCTGTCAATCAACGTCTACGACTATAACTGCCACGTGGATCTCATCCGGCTGCTGCGGCTGGAGGGGGAGCTGAGCAGAGTGAGGACGGCCCGCCAGAAGATGAGCGAGATCTTCCCCCTGACTGAAGGTACCGGGACTTGGAATGCCTTTTTATTGGAAACTTGGAGCACTTTAAGATTTATTTATTTTTATTGGGAAGTGAGATTTACAGAGAAGAGAGAGGAAGATCTTCCACCACTGGTTTACTTCCCAAGTGGTCACGATGGCCAGAGCTGAGCTGATCTGAAGCCAGGAGCCAGGTCTCCCACACGGATGCAGGGTCCCAAGGCCCCAGGCAGGACTCAGGAGCTTTTTGTGGGTCTCGTGTTGGTAGCCAGGGCCCAGGTACTTAGGCCATCCTCTGCTGCTTTCCCAGGCCATAAGCAGATTGGAAATGGATCAGCTGAAACATGAACTGGCACCCCGATGGGGTGCTGGTGTTGGAGGGGGCACGTTCTTAGCCAGGTCTTTAACTGGCTGGGAGAGCTTACATAAGTTACGTAAACATTCGAGCTGTGGTCTTTCCGATACAATGAGGACAGCAGTAGTTTGTTTTGCAGTGTGTGACCCTCCATGCTATGAGGCATGTATCACTCCTTAGGAAGATGCCATCATTGTTAATATTACTGTCACATACTTTATAGGACTGTGGCAAAGATTAAATGAGAAAATATATGCAGTACTTAGTAGACTATAAAATGCCTGCAGGTATAAGCTGTTATGATTTTTGATTTTTAAAGATTTATGTATTTTTATTGGAAAGTCAGATATACGGAGAGGAGGAGAGACAGAAAGAAAGATCTTCCGTCCAACGATTCACTCCCTAAGTGACTGCAATGGCCAGTATTGCACTGATCTGAAGCCGGGAGCCAGAAGCTCTTGTGGGTCTCCCATACAGATTCAGGGTGCCAAGGCTTTGGGCCGTCCTCGACTGCTTTCCCAGGCCACAAGCAGAGAGCTGGATGGGAAGTGGGGCTTCCGGGATCAGAGCTGGTAACCACATGGGATTCTGGCGACCATGTGGGATCCTGGCGCGTTCAAGGCAAAGACTTCAGCCACTAGGCCACCACACCAGGCCCAAGCTGTTACGATTTTAATGACTTGATTTTTTTTAAGGGGAGTTTTGAGTGGGTGTGAACTAGGCTAGGCTTTGTGAGCTGGGTGAAGCTGCTGGGTGCTGATGTCGCCTGCAGGCGGCTGCTTCTGCCCGCCCTGGGGGGAGGGGCAGTGAGGCAGGCTGTGCTGCTCTCTTCTAGAGCTCTGGCTGGAGTGGCTGCATGACGAGATCAACATGGCCCTGGACGGCCTGGACCGAGAGCATGTGTACGACCTCTTCGAGAAGGCCGTGAAGGATTACATGTGTGAGTCCCGGGCTGCGCTGGTCGGGTGGGGGCGCTTTGGTGTCAGATCAGTTTGCTGTGTGACTGGGCAAGGGTTGTGAGCACGGAAAGCTGTCGTCCAGCAGCTACAGACATGCAAGCGATGGTTCTCGTTGTCTTTGGGCTTCAGGCACGTGGTTGTAATATACAAGTGGGAAAAGTGCAGTTGAGGGGTGAGTACGCACAGGACCAGGTCATGAGGCGACAGCGGCGACAGCTGAGCCCTGTGCACTGCACAGAGGACCGTGATATTCCCAGCTGTAGTGTGTCACATGCATGACACCTGTGTCACACGTCTTGCTTCCCGATGGGAGCCGTGTTGGAAGGTGGCAGTTTTGGACCTCCACCTCTTGTGTGCTTGGTCGGGTCCCTCGGGCCTTCTGGGAGATCTGTCTGAGCCACTGAGAGCATGTGGTCATGCCCCCGAGCCTGAACAGTTTTTTAACACTACTTTCTTTTTCTCTCTCTTTTTTAGAAGATTTATTTATTTTTATCGGAAAGTCAGATATACAGAGGAGGAGAGACAGAGAGGAAGATCTTCTGTCCGTTGATTCACTCCCCAAGTGGCCACAATGGCCAGAGCTATGCCAATCTGAAGCCAGGAGCCAGGAACTTGTTCCGGGTCCCTTGTGTTGGTGCAGGGTCCCAGGACTTTGGGCCATCCTCCACTGCTTTCCCCAGGCCACAAGTAGGGAGCTGGATGGGAAGTGGGGCTGCCGGGACACAAATCGGCTCTTACATAGGATCCTGGCGTGTGCAAGGCGAGGACTTTAGTCACTGCTCTACCATACTGGGCCTGGGCCTGAACATTTGAAAATCAAGTCCTTTGTCTTTGAAGGAGTCTTGTGTGGGGACTGCGTACCTTTTCCTTGGCTGGAAAGCGAGCGACACACTCTGGTTTTGTTTGCCTGTTGTGGTCGATTTGAACTTGGTGCCCCTGAGCTGTGTGAAGTTCAAAATCTGCTTCATGCAGGCGGAATGTGAGGGTGTCCCCTCGCAACCCTGCTTTCCAACATCATTCTGGAAGCCATAATGAGGGGAGTAAGACAAGAAGACATTTGAGTCACTCAGTAATTGCATTCCTTGGTTTAGACCCTAGAGAGCTGAGAATTTGTATGTGCCCAGAAACTGCCACATGGATGTGGCAGCAACAGCTCTTTCATAATTGACCAAACTTGGGAGCAACTAAGATGGTGAGCAGGCAGATAGGTAGGGAAGCCCCTGGGACGTCTGCAGTGCAGTGTAGTTAAGTGCTGGAAAGCAGCGAGTTTCCCTACTGTTAAAAGACCTGGAGGAAATGTGACTGCGAGCTGTGGAGGAGCAGCGTGAAGGGCTACAGGCTGTGATTTCAGCTCTGTGACTGGAAAAGGTGGAGCTGTAGAGGCAGAAGACGGGGTTAGGAGGACTGCGAGGAGGCTCGGCAGGGGCTGCTCTGTGGGTCTGTCACGAGTGTACAGCGTCTGGAGAGAGCTCGCTGGGCTCTGGGTGGTGATGTGCCAGCCTGGCTTCCTTGTAACGAATGTACCGCTCCGGGATAGTGACAGTGGCCTAAGCGACGTCTCTGTATTTTCCACTCAACTTTACTGTGAATATGAAACTTTTCTAATTTTATTTTATTATTTACTAACTAAAAGGGTTTCATAGTATTTCTGCCTCTCTGTGACGTGCTGGGAGGAATATGATATGATGTACTGGAGTGTTAGCGAAGGCAGCCTTCTGTCGGGGGGCTTTGCCGCAGACCGTGTGGAAATGCCCTCACTTCACCGTGGTGGCCGAGAGCGTCGCGCCCAGCAGCCAACTAATTTCCACTTTTGCTTTGTAGCCCACTGGTGTCACCTCTGCGCGGCTAGAGAGCAGAGTAGCTAACAGACTGGCTCATTTTGAAGTGAAAAAGCAAGCCTCAGGAAAAGGCGTATATACTGCTTTACAAATTGACTTTTTTAACTTTTTAGTGTTTTTGTTTCAAAAAGCCTAGACTGTTGGCTTTTGCAGTTATTTTCAAATACTTGAAGTGTCTTGATAGGCAAAACGTGCACAGTAAGAACGAATCCGTTCAGATCATTGAGTTCATTGGTCTTGAACACACTGGGGTGTCTACATAAAAGGTTGAAAAAAAACAATCCAATGAAGTCATCTCCTTTTTGTTGAAATATTAAATAGAGACAAAGTATAGATAACTAATAACAAGGTTGGGGCATATATTAGCATTTTAGTGCAGCAAACTACCTCTGGCAGCTAAAGAGAAAAGGTATATCGTTCAGCTCACAGTTTTGGAGGTTCAGGCCCAGTGTCAGGTGACCCCACTGGTTCAGCCTGGGTGAGGATGGTGGAGGGCAGTGGTAAAGCACGTGGTGTGTCAGGAGGCCGAGAGGGGCCGGAGATGCCCGCCCTACCGACGTAAGGCCCTCCTGCCAGGCCCACTGCCCCTTCGCACAGCACCCCGCTGGGACCAGGCCCTTGCCTCCGTCCTTCAGGCAAACTGCAACGGAACTTTTAATTTCATTCTTGCATATTGATCTGAAAGCTTAAAAGTCTGTCAGGGTTTAAAAATTGAAAAATTCAAGGTTTAAAAATTTTTCCTGAACGATGACTCAGATTTGTAGATATTTTCATAGTGGTCTTTTACTAGGTCCCCGCAGTTTGAATAGATTTTGTGATGGTTAAAGCGCATGCCACTATGTGGCGAACACTGTGTCTACTCAGTAAGAGCTGGTTTGCTAGATACTCCTTGGAGCCCGCAGGTAGATGCCCAGGAGGCTTGGTGATGCACAAGTGAGTGCTTTTTTGGTGGGTACGTTTCTTGAGCATCAGTTGGGATATTTGGGTATTTTGTAATCCAAACTAATAGAAGATTTTTCTCCTTTTTAGGTCCCAACATTTGGCTAGAGTATGGCCAGTACTCAGTTGGTGGCATCGGTCAGAAAGGTGGCCTTGAGAAAGTGCGCTCCGTGTTTGAAAGGGCGCTCTCGTCCGTCGGCTTGCATGTGACCAAAGGGCTCGCGGTGTGGGAAGCCTACCGGGAGTTTGAGAATGCGATCGTGGAAGCTGCCCGGGTGAGTGAGCTGTGCCCGCCTCGGGGTGGGCAGGAGCTGCCCCGGAAGTCTTGTCTGCGAGGTGAGGGTGAGGGCCCACACAGGTCACGAAATGACCCTCACTGGTGCCTTCGCTGGCGAGCAGAAGATAAACAGAAGCGAGTAGACTTTGTGGAAGAGCAAGAATGATTTTTGTTTTAACTTTTTTTTTTTAACTTAAAAGCAGTTGATGCCATAAAGTTTTTTTTAATGATATTTAAAAATATGCTGCTTCATTTAAATAGTTCAGGTGAATGTCACTTGAAAAATTGTGCATTGGAACAGGCGTGATAGCATAGTGGCTAAAGTACTTACCTTACACGTGCTGGGATCCCATATGTGCGCTGGTTCATGTCCTGGTGGACCCCACTTCCATCCATTTCCCTACTGGTGGCCCTGGAAAGCAGTCAAGGACGGCCCAAAGCTTTGGGACCCTGCACCGCATGGGAGACCTGGAAGAAGCTCCTGGTTCCTGGCTTCAGAATGGCTCAGCTCTGTGGCAGCCACTTGAGGAGTGAACCAGCAGATGGAAGATCTTCCTTTCTGTCTCTCCTCCTCTCTGTAAATCTGCCTTTCCAATAAAAAGAAACGAATCTTTTTAAAAAAAAAAGAGGAAGAAAAATTGTGTATCATGTCCAGTTGTTCGTTTTAGGACATCTGACCCTGTGAAAATTGCTGCTTTTAGGCTGTGATTCATTGCAGCTGACTGTGTGTGTGCATCCATCTCCACTGTGTGTGTGCACTCGCACCAGCCTTGGTGGTTAGGCAGCTCGCTAGTAGACGGGCTGTTCTTAGTTAAGTAGCCCCAGGCTGCGGCAGCCTCACGGCCAGTCCGCTCAGCGCACTCTGATCTCACTGTCCTCACTGGGAGCCTGTAGACAGAGCCCAGGTGCTTGCTCCCTACAGAGAGCCTACCCCGGAAGTCAGTGTGAAGCAAGTGCCCTTACAAGACTTCATTTGTGTGACCCCTAGGTTCTGCCGCCTCAGTCATTTGGATGCATTTTGTTTGTATTTCTGCTCTCTCCAACATATACACTGCAGAGACAGAGGTAGTGGTTTTTGTTTGTTTTTTTTTTGTTTTTTTTTTGTTCTTTCCCCTAAGTTTTAGATTTTTTTTAAGTCAAAGATTTATTTATTTGAAAGGCAGAGTTACAGAGAGAAGGAGAGGGAGAGAGACAAGGGGGTTCTTCCATCCTCTATTTCACTCCCCAAATGGCCACAATGGCCAGAGCTGTACTGATCCAAAGCCAGGAGCCAGTAGCTTCTTCTGGGTCTCCTGTATGGATGCAGTCCCCAAGTCTTTGGGTTATTTTCCGCTGGTTTCCCAGGTGCGTTAGCAGGGAGCTGGATCGGAGCGTGGCTGGGACTCAAGCTGGTGCCTATATGGGATGCTGGTGCAGCAGGTGGCAGCTTTACATGCTGTACCACAGAGTTGGGCCTGTTAGTTTTTTTCTATTTTAAATTTTTTTTTAATTTGAAAGGCAGAATTTCTTTTTTGAAAATTTTATTTGAAAGGCAGAGTTACAGAGAGGAGAGAGACAAAGAGAAAAAAAGAGAGCTCTTCCACCTACTGGTTCTTTCCCCAGTGGCTGGAATGGCTAGAGCTAAATTGATCCAAAACCAGCAGCTCTTTCTGGGTCCCCCACGCGGGTGCAGGGTCAAGGTGCAGGATCCCAAGGCTTTGGGCTGTCCTCCACTGCTTTCCCAGTTCACAAGCAGAGAACTGGATGGGAAGTGGAGCAGCCAGGATATGAACCTATGCTCATATGGGATGCTGCTGCTTGCAGGTTGAGGATTAGCCAATTGAGGCATCACTCCTGGGCCCCCACATTTTTCTTTATATCTTCTCAACCTTTGGCAGGATCCAGTCATACCTAAGAGGTCATAGTCAGGTTTTGTTTTGAGCTTGAGCTGAAAATTTGTTGAGGTGCTTTTGAAGTAGAAGAGCAAGAGTTTGTCATTTACTGCCGATTTGCTTCTTTAGCCCGTGACTGGCTTCCTTTCCCCTTCTGACCGGGAACAAACCTTTGATTCACAGCTTGAAAAAGTCCACAGTCTCTTCCGGCGACAGCTGGCGATCCCACTCTATGGTAAGAGAAACAGCTCTCAGTGTGTTTCCTTTGCTTCGAGGTGTGTCCTGGGCCGGGTCCCCCCAGCAGCCCTTGGGGCCAGCAGGGCTGCTGCGCGCACCTTCGTGCTGGACAAAGCCTTCAGTAAGAACGCAGCTTGAGCTCTGAGTGCCCAGGGGGATAGGGAGGGTCCCAGGCGGGACTGGCTGCCCGACTGCTGTGAGACCTCTTCATCGGAAGGAGGGAGATGGCGTCTTGGGAGCTGATGGGGAAGCCTTCCTGAGTAATGTTCATGGCACGGGTGTTTTCTCTGAGGAGTAACTTCTGTGATGGAGTGGGCTTTCATTCCTCCTTCCGTGGGGTGATAAGGTTTGGAAGGATGGTTGTTTAGAAATGTTTATATTTGAATTTCTTGGGGCTTTTTGGATGAGTGTTTTTGGCAAGCTGAGCCTTTGTGGCTCTGCCCCGAGGACTTGGCATAGTGGGGGAGGAGTTTGGCACCTTCCTCTTGTCTGACTCAGGTGTGGTTGTGCAGTGAGTTCACCGGCAGTCTGTGAGCACTTCGCTTGACCCCAGGTGTTTTCTCTGCATTACATTGTTTATCTGGGGTCCATGTAATAAATGGTAAAAGGTCAAAATTGGATTGTGAGTGTGACCTTGACTCAGGCTGCCTGGGTTCAAAGCCTGGCTCTGCCATGCATTGTGGCCAAGCGATTTCACCTTCAGCCTCAGTTCCCACACTGCAGATGAGGGTCACGTGAGAAGCTCTCCTGAGGAGTTGTGGGAGTTAAGTGAGTTCATGGTGAGGCGGAATGGTGCCGATGGTTTCATTGATTCTTGATGAGTTAGCTGGTACAGTTGCCTGGGACATGATTTTAAAAAAACGTCCCAAGATCAGATTTCCAGACTCAGATCCCAGAACTCAGAGTTTGCTCAGGGGGAGCTGCCGTGGCCCAGGGCGAGGGAGGGGCTCGCAGCAGCTGAGTCGTGTGGCTGTGTCTCTCTGGGGGTTGATGCAGTGCGAGGGTGAGACCCACGGGGCCGGGCCGAATCTCTTTCCCTAGACATGGAGGCCACCTTTGCAGAGTATGAGGAGTGGTCGGAAGACCCCATCCCGGAGTCGGTGGTTCAGAGCTATCGCAAAGCTCTGCAGCAGTTGGAGAAATACAAGCCCTACGAGGAGGCGCTGGTGAGTGTTGGCTTCTCTCCCCGCTCGTCTGCTCGCGTTTCCCTGAGTCATAATTGCAAGCTGAGCATTATGTTTAAAGCCTGTTACTGTGAGCTATAGAGTGTTTAAGTGTATGCCTGCAGTTGGCATCGTGATAATGAACTGAATGTCCATGTACCCCACCACCCAGGCTGAGAAATTGCCAGTACCTTAGAAGTCTCCTTTGTGCCCCTGTCCGATTGCTTCCTCCTCCCTCTCGTGAGAGGTAATCACTTTCCTGACTTTTGTGATAATTGCTCCCTTGCCTTTCCTTACAGTTTTATATCCAGTGAACATAATCTTAATGAATATATGTTGAATACATTGATATTGCTTGCGTTTGTGCTAGTAAATACTGGGACCATACAGGTGATTTCTTTAGTTTAACGTGTCTGAGGGATTTGTTCGTGTTGCGGGTACTCCCAGCTTGCCTGTTGTCCCTGCTGCGGAGCTGTGTGGGATACCACACTGCCCATGGGCTTGCTGCTGCGTGCTGCCAGGGCCGAGCAGTGTTGTTCTGACCCTTCTTGGTACAAGAGAGAGGTTTCCCTGAAGTAGATAACTTGGGGATGAAGTTGCCGGGGTGTGGCTTGTTGCTAAGGAGTGGTCAGTGCTTCACCCCGAGAGCTGTCCACTCCGAGAGCCCTCACTGCGCGTGTCTGAGCGCTGACAGGCTTAGCCAATCCGGTGAGGTGGAAGCTGCAGTTTTAATTTGCATTTGTGTGTTTGCTGATGAAATAGAGCATCTCTTCACTTGATGGGTTATGTGGATCTGCTTTTTGTGCAATCTTTGGATCGTTGTTTTTTTCTTTTCATTTGTTTCTTTTCCAGTTGATTCTTGGGACTCGGCGCCTTACGCCTCTTGTTTGGTTGTATGTATTGCATCACCATTTCCCCCCGCTGCCCAGATCTGTGGTGGTCTTCTTTTTAAAATAGTCTCCTTTGCTGACTAGAATAGCTCTTCATTTGCTCTTCCCTGGCCTGTCACCCCGTGATTTACGTGCTTACTTGGGAAACCTTTGCGCAGAGGGCCTTAATATTCTCAGTTCTGTTCTCGGCTGAACAGTCTGTTGTTTCATTTTCCTACCCACAAGACAAGTTGCTGTGCCTCTGATTCTGGCAGTCCTGCCCTTCCCTCCCTAGTGGCCCTACCCCTTCACAGGCTGGCGGCTGTCTCAGGGCCAGTCTTGTTCCTGACGTGTATGGAACCATCCCAGCGACTGTAGTTCCTTGAGTAGACTTGAGTTTGGATTATAGAAGTCCCATCCACCTTGTGGGAGCTTTGGTTTTGTGTCTGTTTTTACAGATTTATTTATTTTTATTTGAAAGTCATATTTACAGAGAGAAGGAAAGACAGAGAGAAAGATCTTCCATCCACTGGATCACTCCCCAAGTAGCCACAGTGGCTGGATCTGAGCTGATCCGAAGCCAGGAGCTTCTTCCAGGTCTCCCATGCAGGTGCAGGGTCCCAAGGCTTTGGGCCGTCCTCAGCTGCCTTTCCATGTCACAAGCAGTTAGCTGGAAGGGAAGTGGAGCAGCTGGGGTACGAACCGATGCTCATATGGGATCCTGGTGCTTGCAAGGCAAGGACTTTAGCCACTAGGCTACCATACTGGGCCTGTTATTTTATTTTAAGATATGTTTTTATTGGTAAGGCAGATTTACAGAGATAGATAGATATATCTTTATCTGCTTCTATCCGATTTGGCTCAATCCCCAAAAATCTGTAACAGCTGGAGCTGAGTCAATCTGAAGCCAGGAACTTGTACCATGTCTCCCATGTAGATGCAGGAACCCAAGGGCTTGAGCCATCCTCAGCTGCTCTCCTGGTGTGTGAGTAAGTAGCTGGGTCTGCAGTGGGGCAGTCCAGGCACAAAGAGGGCTGCCACTTGCTTTGCTCCTCGCTGCTTCTTGTGTCTTGGCCCTTTCATTGGGAGTCACTTTTCTTTTGCTTAAAGCCTATGCCTGTTTTCCATGCCGGGGACTGGCTGATGACAGCAGTTCTTTTCTGGTCTGTCGGCAAAGGTCTTTGGGCTGCTCGGAAGCTGCGTTTTCAGGACGTAGCATTCCAGACTGACAGAGTCTGGCAGTTCTGCCTTCTGTGGGTGCCACTGGGAAGGAAGGCAGCGTTGTGCCTCTTGCTGTTTTGAAGGTGGTGGCAGTGGATTCTCTGGCTCTTGTTTGGGTTCCTGTTCTAGGATTTCATGGCAGTTAGCTCCAGGTGGGGTGTCTTTGTATGTATTGGTCGCTCTTGCTTTGGGGTTTCTCACCTGGGCTTCCGGTGTGTGTCTAGACATGCTGAGTCACAGCGCTGACCCTCGAGTTTGAATTCCAGCTCTGCTGCTGCTAGCTTAGCTTGGTCTTCATCTTACCCTCCCGTCTCAGTTGCTGCAAATCCAGGATGGCGAGGGTGTTGAAGGCTGTCCCAGAGGAGGGCTAGGAAGACCAAAGTTCACTTTTTCACATCACTCGCTACCTTCCCTTCACTTAGATTTTGTCTTTGGTACACCTTATTTCTTTGCCAGTTTTTGGTGATTTTTAAGAGATTGTGTCAGAGATGAATTAGTGGAGAACATGAAAGGTCACGCAGAACTGAATTTTTATTTTTATAGCAGGGCGGCCATCATCTTGCAGGATGATACATTGAAACAAAGAAAGAGTTTTTCTATTTTTATAAAAACATGGTGCAAGTGGTGGGGAAGCAGGTGGAGCACAGAACAGCTGAGTTTTCACAAGGTCAGCGTGGCCCTTTACAGTTCCAAGCGAAGGATAAGTAAGTAGCTCTTGTGGGAAGAAGGAATGGGGCAGCGTTCCAAAGGACAACAGAATGTCAGACTCTGGGGTCAGGTCCTTGCATGACTCCAGGCCTGTGCACAGCCTTGGTGTACACGGCGTGTCCTCTGCTTTACGTCTCTCTTGGCATGTCTGCCAGGTATCCGCATCAGGTTGTTCATGTGTGTAGCCCATCTATTTTGGTAGTTTTCAGGGGCTCAGGGCTCTGAAATGCGGGCTTGGTCTGAGCAGGAACACTCTGGCAGCCTGCCGTGCCCCCGGCCTGTTCCCCTTCTTTCTTGTGAATTGTGTGTTGTTCTCATTTCCCTTATGGGCTCAGTGGAGTGTGTCTGATGCAAACAGATTGTTTGGGTATTCTCTCTGAAATGAATTTTGAGTGTGTGCTTCTGGGTAGAAAACATTCAGCACAGCTTCCACCTCTTCCGGTTCCGGAACCCTGGAGGAAGGGGTCTTTGGGCCCGGAAACTTGAACTAATACGAGGCTCCTGATCATCCTAGCCTGGATGCGTTCGGTCCACTCTGGAGGCTAAGAAAGCGATGAGTGTTCTGGAAGGCTGCGTGGCCATGGCCATTGGCCAAGGTGTTGCTGCTCCAGTCAATTCCTGGTTGATGGCAAGTTAAGTTCCCTGGCCTAGGGATGGATTTAGCACAAGGTCTTCTGTGACTTGGCACGCAGAGGCTGTGGGCCAGACTGGAAGCCTCTCAGTGCACCCATCAAAGTGTAGTCGCTGGGACAGCTGTGCTTCTTGCCTTGGGTAGCTGACTCGCCAACAGTTACTTTTATACTGAAGATGTTTTGTGCTTCCACAGTATCCCGTAACTCAGTTCACCTTCCATGCGATTTCCTTGTGCTCCAGCTGCAAGCAGAGGCGCCGAGACTGGCAGAATATCAAGCGTACATCGACTTTGAGATGAAAATTGGTGATCCTGCTCGGATTCAGTTGATCTTTGAGCGTGCCCTGGTTGAAAACTGCCTCGTCCCAGACTTATGGATCCGTTACAGTCAGTACCTAGTAAGATAATTATCCTGATGTTACTTCATTTCCAATAAGGTCGAATCTAAAGTATGCCAGGGGTAGTGGCATGCTGTACCCTCTGCCTCTTTGCCAGGTCCTGTGGGTGGTTCTCTAGGGCTTTTTTTTTTTCCCTAAAGATTTCACTTGAAAGGCAGAGTTACAGAGAGAGAAAAAGACAAGAGTCACGCGTCTGCTGATTCACTCTCCACATGGTTGCAACAGCCAGAGCTAGGCTGATCCGAAGCCAGAAACAAAAAGCTTCTTCCACTTCTCCCATGTGGATGCAGGAGTCCAAGGCCTAGGCCATTTTCAACTGTTTTCCCAGTCTGTAAGCGGAGCTGGACCAGAAGTGGAACAGCTGGCACTTAAACCAGAGTCCATATGGAATGCTGGCACTGCAGGTGGACGATTAGGCTGTGTGCCATTGCATTGGCCCCTCTGTTAGTGCTTTAAGGCCATTGAGACGGACCGTTTGGCTCTGTGGAGGGCTTTGTCATGCAACAGTTGTGTTTTTTTTTTTTTTTTAGCTGTGGATCATGGAAAAATCAGCCAGATTGGTAAACAAACCCTTTAAACTCCTTCAGCTACCTTCATTAAGGACTCTTGTGTAATTTCGTGGCCTCTGATATCCACACTGCCCTCTGCCCTCTTCCATGTTGTTTTGGAGTAAGCCTGTCAGTCTTGTCTCTGCTGCACATTTCAGGGAGTATGTAAAAGAACCCTTATGCAGGGCCCAAGTGACCTGCACACACTGCGACTGGCTGATGTCTCCTGCGGCTGCTTCAGTCCGTGATTGTTCCTCTTCCCCTCCTCTCTTCCCTCTTTGTAAGATATCTTTGTTGAAGAAACCAGGTCACAAAAAATACTTCTACAGATTTATTTATTTTTATTGGAAAGTCAGATTTACAGAGAGGAGAGACAGAGAGAAAGATCTTCCATCTGCTGGTTCACTCCCCAAGTGGCCGCAAACATTAGAGCTGAGCTGATCTGAAGCCAGGAGCCAGGAGTTTTTTCCAGGTCTTCTACGCAGGCGCAGGGTCCCATCATTGACTGCTTTCCCATGCCACAAGCAGGGAGCAAGATGGGAAGTGGAGCATTTGGGACGCGAACTGGCACCCATATGGGATCCCAACACTTGCAAGGCAAGGATTTTAGCTACTAGGCTACTGCAAGGCCCACAGAAGATGCTTTTAAGGACTTTTTGTCCTTTGGTTGTGCCATTGGTGTCTGTGGGTGGTATAATCGTAATGATGAACATCGTCTCCTAATCCTGGGGCGCTTTGTCACAGGACCGGCAACTGAAGGTGAAGGATTTGGTTTTGTCTGTACATAGCCGTGCTGTCAGAAACTGCCCTTGGACTGTTGCCCTGTGGACTCGGTACCTCTTGGCCATGGAGAGACACGGAGTTGATCATCAAGTGATTTCTGGTGAGGCCATTATTTGGGACAAATGCTAAGTTTCCCTGTGTGAGAATAGGCTGTTATGGGTTTTGACAAAGCCATGTGGTGTTGCTTTGGGGGTTTCTCTGGGATGTTGAGTATTGGTGACAAAGGGCTACGTTGAGCCCTTAATGGTTTTGGCCTCTTGGAGCTTTTAAACGTTTTCTAAGACTTTGGGGTCTTTTCTCCGGTGATCCCTGGGCAGGCCCTTGTGGAGTGAGTTTTCTGGAGGATCCAGTGTGTGGGGTGCTCTGACAGTCTGTTCCACAGTTTTATGTCTTGTTGTTATGGTTATATAGAAGGTTAGCATTTAGTAGAGTTTGGTAACTTTATGTTTTGTTTGTGAATTGACACCCCATCTTGATTTTTCTCCAACTCCAGTGACCTTCGAGAAAGCTTTGAATGCCGGCTTCATCCAGGCCACTGATTATGTGGAGATATGGCAGGCCTACCTTGACTACCTGAGGCGGAGGGTTGATTTCAAGCAAGGTATTCAACTGCATGTGCTTCCTTTCAGAACAGAACTTTTAAAATATTTTGTGATGAGATGGCCCAGTTCCCTAAATATATGGAGTTTGGGTCAAGACCAGCTGTTTATAACTTTGCCTTCCCAGGAATTGTAACTATATGTGTCTTTAACAAGATGAACTTTGGATACTGAAGGAAGAAAATAGCCATATGTGTTTTGTCCTCTCCTGTAGTTTTTAAAATTTCCCTTGTCATTTTTCACTTCTTATTTTTAAAAAAAGATTAATTTATTTAATTTGAATGTTATAGAGATGGTCCACCTGCTTGTTCCTTCCCCAGATGATTGCAGTGACCAGGTCTGGGCCAGGCCAAAGCCAGGAGCCTGAAACTCGTTTGGGTCTCTCATGTGGGTGTCAGGGACCCACCTATTCATGCTGCTTTCCCGGGTGCATTGTTAGTGGCAAGCTAGAGTGAAGTAGAGCATCCAGGACTCTAACCCATCATTGCTCAAATGGGATGCTGGTTTGCAGGCAGCAGCTTAGTCAGCTGCACTGTAGTGCCAGCCCCCTTATGTTTCAGGTCTGTTCCTTTTACATATTGTACATAGTTCTTTAAATAGAACTGCTGTGTTTTTTTTAAGTCTTTGAACTCTTATAGGGCTCCCTGCTTTCCTCTTCTCCCAAACACTATTCTCCCCGTCTCCCCCCCCCCAAAAAAAAAAAAACCCAAAAAGAGGAACTGCCCTCTGTCCCAGTTTCTTTCTCCCCAGCTTTGTGTTTAGGCACCGGCAGGTTGATTTTTGTATTTGTCTCCTGTATGATGACACATTTGTGGTGGGGTCTCCTAGTGGTTTACTGGAGGGCATAGGGCATGCTTTGTGGCTTCATAGTCTTTCCCTGCCGTTTCTGACAGACTCCAGTAAAGAGCTGGAAGAGCTGCGCTCCACCTTCTCCCGGGCCTTGGAGCATCTGCAGCAGGAGGTGGAAGAGCGTGAGTCTGGCCCAGCCTCTTCCCTGCCCATTGCCTTGCCTGTTCCTGGTTCCTCTCCAGCCAGGGGCTGGCTGTCTCCAGGCCTTTTTTAACGTTGACTACTTCCCTTCTTGAAGGTTTCAATGAAAGTGGAGATCCAAGCTGCATGATTATGCAGAACTGGGCCAGGATTGAGGTAAATGCTTTTGATAATTCCATAGGTTTCAGCCATCTGTTTTTTGTTTTTAAACTTACAAAGTGATCAAATCTATTTAAAAGGTGAGTGATTCACAGACAAACATGGGCTATGTTCAGGAATAGAGTGAGCAAGGAAGGGAAAAAAGAGAGAGAGAGAGAGGAAGGAAGGGAGTATGTATCTTCTCTCCAGTATATCTGGAGGAAGAAGGAGTCAGCATCCTATTAAACCTACATGAAAATCGAGCCGGAATCCCAGGTTATGATGTGCAAGGTGCTGTTGTCTGCTACGGGAATTTCTGTCTTGGTGAAAATAGCCACCTCCAGCTAGTTCTTGTGCAGCAGTTGGCATAGGCCAGCTAGTTGTGTGTTGATTTTTCTCATCTTGCTCTCTGGTGCCCTTGTGGTACACCCTGTGGAATGCTGAGTGCCAGCACATTAGTGGGTACCTGGTGAATGAGGTAGACAGACTTGCTGTTGAAGGCGGACCATTGGCCAAATAATGAGTGCATGATGTAAGTTGTTGTCACTGGGCCAAGGCTGCCAGCACAGAGACACACAAGCCTGTCCTTGATCAAGTGAGAGTCAGGCTGAAGAAGCTGACATTTGTCAGGTCACTTCCTGGGTGGAGTGTCAGTGTGGCAAGAACCGAGGCTCAGAGACGGTAGGTGATTTGCCCAAGCCGAGGAGTTTATAGGAGGCAGCCAGCTTTTAATACAAGATTGACCTTTCTCTCTCCACATTGCCTCGCTAACACTGGTGGTTAGGCTTGATGAAGAATCACACAGCAGTGAGTGTGTATGGTGCTGTCTGTTCGCAGAGCTGAAGGCATGGTGTTGGCCTCTTGTCACAGTAGAAAGGCCAGGACAGTTGGCTTCTAGGGAGCCTGGGGAGTGTCCAGGGTTTGTGTAATGCCAGTGGGCCCAGGGGCTCCTCTTGTATGTCTGTCTGAAGGATGTTGAGGGCCAGGTACTGTGGGATGGGTGCTGTGACCGAAAGCTCAGGTCCTTTCTAACTCAACCTACCGCATTTTAGGCTCGACTGTGCAATAACATGCAGAAAGCTCGGGAACTCTGGGATAGCATCATGACCAAAGGAAATGCCAAGTATGCCAACATGTGGCTTGAATACTACAACCTAGAAAGGTAACAGCCTGTGGAGGGGGGTGGGAAGCAGAGCTTGTTAGGTATGCACCTGCCCTCAGTCCCAGCCGACTTCCTCTGGCTTGAGCTTGTGCCTCAGGCTGGCCTGCCTCTCTTCATGCTGGTGTCTGATTAATGGTGCATTCTTACTAGGCAAATGTGGGAGTAATATTTGTGTCAAAGGCTCTTACAGCCCTGTATTTCTTCTTCTTTCCTTTTTTTTTTTTTTTCCCACTTTTGGACCAGAATGTTTTAATTTTACTTTTTTTCTTTAATGTCTTTTTATGGAAAAGTGCAAAATCTTAAAAAAACAAAGTGGGAAAAGATTTCAGTTGGTTTGCAGAGACTGCCCCAGATGCACCCCATTTTAGGCTATGATCTTTGAGACTCTCTCATGCTCAAACTTTTAAAAAGTGATGGTGCAAAAATAGCATATGTGTAGTTGACATATATCATCACTTTTAAAAACTGAACAAGGATAGTGGGGATATTTATCAGATGGAGACTATACAAAGAATACAACCAGCTTAGATAAAACTGAGTAACTTAAAAACTTTATTTTTTAAGTTAAAAATGATAAATCCACAGCATGTAATATCAATAGTTTGTTTATTAATTTGGGAAAATTAATTAATTTGGGAAAATGTGTTTTCCAAACCCAGAATAACTGAGGGAGGAAAATGGCACGTTTTATGTCCTTGCAAATGTCTCCAGTCTGGCTCGGTGAGGACAGCTGAACCCCCCTGAGTTTCTGCCCTTGGTCTCTCGTGCTGTGCTGTCTGCACTGAAGAGAAGCTTGGTCTTACACAGAGAAGAGGTTAGGGAAGAGAGGGGGGTTTCAGAACTCCGTCCAGATTGATGTGGCTGTTCTTTCCTGCAGCAAAACTCAGCAAGTGTTTTTTTTTTTTTTTTTTAATAGTATTGAATTAATCTTTAAGGTTTATTTATTTTTATTGGAAAGGCAAATTTACAGAGAGAAGGAGATTCAGAAAGGAAGATCTTCTGTCCACTGGTTAACTCCCCAAGTAGTTGCAGTGGCTGAAACTGAGCTGATCTGAAGCAAGGAGCTTCTTCCATGTCTCCCATGTGGGCGCCTTTGGACTTTGGGCTGTCCTCTGCCACTTTCCCAGGACACAAGCAGGGAGCTAGATAGAAAGCAGAACAGCTGGGGCATGAACTGGCACCAATATGGGATCCTGGAACTTTGCAAAACGAGCATTTAGTCACTGAGCCATTATGCTGGGCCCAAGTGGTTATTTCTTAAAAGGATGCTTGCCATCTGGAGTCTGAAACTCTGTTACAGAGTTTTTCCCCAGCTGTCAGTGCTATCTGTTTGTCTGCTTTGTGCCTAGATCCTGTGTTGGGCATTGTTTTTGTTTGTTTGTTTTGCTTTGTTTGTTTGCCAAATCTGGATGGGTTGAGTTGTCTGCTCTTTCGGATGTTGACGTTGCATTGTACGGTAGCCCGAAGCCCCATTTGGTCATACCCTCCCTGATCTCAGCAGAGCGGTGTAAGCAGGAAGCTGTCCCACTCACAGTGCCAGATAGGAGCTTCTCAGAACTCCAGTTTTCACTTGCAACTTGAATTTTACCACCTGCAGTGAGTGACACAGGATGTCAGTAGTTCTGCATGAGGTTGCAGGCTCACTTGCCGGATACCCAGGGTCCCGGTGGCTTGTTATTCAGCCGTCCTTTCAAGTAGAAGTGGTGTTGCCTGAGAGAAGTGACTCGTTGAGCCTGCGACTACAGCGACGGTGTACACGTTTCTCTGCAACAGCCCCTGTGCTCGGTGCACAGAAGGCCCTGCGTGTATTTTTTTTTTTTTGTCACATGGTGTCTGGGAAAGATTTGCATTGCCTTGCCTGGGGCAGGGCCACTGTTGCCCTTGATGCACAGTGAACAAGCCCAGGGATGCTTGGGCACTGTTGGGAAGGAAGAGGCAGTGAGCGTCCATCTGTTACCTCACTCCTGACAATAGTTGGAGCTGAGCCAGGCTGAAGGCAGGAGCCCAGTGCTCCTCCTGGGTCTTCCCTGTGGAAGGTAGGATCCCAGTCACTTCAACCATCACCTGTTGCTTCTCAGATTGTACAATAGCAGGAAGTTGAGAGCAGAGCCAGGACTTGGATCCAGGTGCTCTGATAATGGGGCATGGATGTCTTTGCCAAATGTGCGGCCCCTCTGTCCCACCCCATCCCCTGCTGGCTGAAGGTGTCCCTGGAAGGTTGGGCTGGTGCATGAGTCATTCTTGCTGCTCCAGTTCTTTTCTGGGTACTCTAATGCGGATGACTTACTTCATGTTATGATCATCAGTGTACTTCTCGCTGTTGATGGAGACATGTAGCAGTTCCCTGGCTTAGTGATTCTCCCTGGGGTAGGACTGCGCAGTGGAGTCTCAGAGGGTTTCGTCAGGTTCATTCACCCCATCCAACCCCATGTTCCACATGTGATGCTGTGAAGACCAAAGGCCCAGGGATCGACTCCTGTCCTGGTGCATTTTCTAGTGGCAGTGAAGGGAATGGATGCCTTAGAGAGCCTTTTTTTGTGTTGGAAGGGGGAGGGTCTCCTCAGAAGTGTAAGTCATGGGAGAGCAGTTCCCTGTGAGAAGGTGGCCTCTGTCTGCCGCTGCCTTCTGCCGGGTGTCACAGCAACAACGACTGTTTGTTCTCTGCCCTAGGGCGCACGGGGACACCCAGCACTGCCGGAAGGCTCTGCACCGGGCCGTTCAGTGCACCAGCGACTACCCCGAGCACGTCTGTGACGTGCTGCTCACCATGGAGAGAACAGAAGGTGGGGCCCTCTGGGGTTGATGCAGAGGCACTGCCCTGCCTGTGTGCTGTGTCGTTAGATCTCCCAGAGTGCTCGCCAGGAGGAGTCTTGGTGGTGTTAGCCCGGGTTGCCTGAATTCCCTGTGGTCGGGGCTGGCATCTGTGCTGTAGGACACCTGGTGGCAGGCTTGGCCTATACACACTGGAGGCCAGGAGCCCCCACCCAGCCCTGTGTGATGACCCAGACTTTGCCAATGCCATTTGGTGGACAAGATGACCCAGTTGGGAGTCACTGCCGTGGCACAGCATGTGCACAGCAAAGGGACTCGGACAGGCACAGCCCACATCTTTGGTTGCGTATGTGTGCTGCCAGTTGCGTTCTAGAGCTTTCAGTGTTAAGCTGTAGAGCTAGAACCGTTAGAGCAAATGTGAATTTTTCAAATGCCCAAACTAAGAAGAGAAGGTCAAAGATTTATTGATCTGAAAGGCAGAGTGACAGAGAGATCTTCCATCTACTGGTTCACTCCTCAAATGGCTACAATAGCCAGGTTGGACCACACTGAAGTCCAGAGTCGGGAAGAGTCAGGAAGAGTCAGGAATGTGTCTGGAGTCTGGATGACCGGTAACCTGAGTACTGTCATTCTGCTTCCCAAGGGCATTAGCAGTTAGCTAACCAGAAGCTGTGCAGCTGTTATGCCAACTGGCATTCCGATAGGAAATGCATGTATCCCAGGCTGCAGCAGCTTAACTCACCAGCACGGCACCCACCCCCGAATTCAGTCTTAGTATGCATGTATCTTTTGCAGTAGAATGCTTTCATTAGCTTTGCCATTGAGAGCCCGTAATAGGTCATATTCGGTCTTGATAAACGTGAGGCTGACGTGAGTAGAATTCTCCTGGACCAGCTGTTGGTCCAGTCCTCATTGAGGAGAGAGAGCCCCTCCAGTGTGTGGGGAAGTTGAGTGTGTTTTAGGCTATGCCCTTCAAGGACAGAAAGAGGACTCGTTTTGCTTCTCTGTCCAGGTACTCTGGAAGACTGGGATATAGCTGTCCAGAAAACCGAGACCCGATTGGCGCGTGTGAATGAGCAGAGGATGAAGGTGATGGCGGTGTCTGTGTGAACTCCAAGCCTGTCTTGGTTGCCTCTTAGGCTGATTTGAAACTGACGGAACTTTCCCATATATGGGGTCTGTGGGTTGGGCCCTGGGAAGAGTCCTTCTTTGACTGACTTAGTGGAATGTGACCCCTGCTGCCTGTGAGGGCCCTGGTTGGTAGTGCCTCGCCGCTCTCTCTGGGTAAGTGGTGTTGAGGATGTTGCTGAAGGCCTCACGGGCAGCGTCCCAGCAAGCCCCCATGGCCCTGGCAGTGGGCTCTTGCCAGCAGGGTCTTCTGAGTCTTTCTCATTATCTCCTGTTTTTCATATGGGACTTGGGGTCCACTCTGTCCCCCATGAGTCAGGACAGTTAACCAAACTACTGCGTCCAGCCAACCATCCTCTTCCCGGTCATCAGGCTGCAGAGAAGGAAGCAGCCCTCGCCCAGCAGGAAGAGGAAAAGGCGGAACAGCGGAAGAAGGCCCGGGCTGAGAAGAAGGCGCTGAAGAAGAAGAAGAAGGCCAGAGGTGGCGACAAACGGCACGCCGAGGAGGATGACGAGAAGGAGTGGGGTGATGAGGACGAAGGTGAGCCACATGTGAGAGCGCCTGTCCTACAAAGGCGTGGGCTGAGGGAGGCGGCAGAAACGGGCCTCAGCTTTGTGTCATGAACTTTGTGCGAGGACCCCGACCTGGACCCATTCCTGCTCCCGAATCCTCAGGCCCAATTCCTGGTGTTCTTGGGATAGGAGGAGCCGGTTCAGGGTCTCGTGCTGCCTGGAGCTGTCCCTCTGTTGAATCTTGAATCTCCTTCAGTGTGGACCACTCCTTAGGTGTTCTTTGGCCCTGTGACTGTCCTGCTTTTCAGGCAGCCAGTGCTTCAGAGAGCACCTTCTGTGGGTAAAGCTGTGTGTCTTGGCCGGAGCTCCCTGGAGTGAGGCTGTGTCCTTCTCATTGTGTCCACCAGGTGGTGCACGATTGCAGCTTGTCATCGCTAGGGACTGGCATGTTTGTCACATGACCAGGATGGTGCTTGCTGTTTTCTCTGTTGTGAGGCTGCTTGTAGATGGAGGGTTGCGTCATTCTCTGAACCTAGGTCAGTGTTCTAGTCCTCAGGAAACTTCCAGATGATGGAATGCTATGATGCTATTCTGTGGGTTTGTGGATTCCTGTTTTTTTCAACAGTTATCTGTTACGGAAGTTACTTATGTTGATGCTGTATTTCTCTGATTTGTCTAGCAAGAGTCTCTTTGAGCTGTCATTGGCCCACAACATCCAGGGCCACCTGTGCTTTCTGTGGTTCAGCCCTCGATCCACCCCTTTTCCAAGGTTCCTCTGAGGGGTGACTGGTACAGAGGGTGCTGGAGGGCGCTGGGGGGCGCTGGAGGGCGCTGGAGGGCTCACGAGGGCTCACTGCTGTTGATCTGAGCCTCGTGGGTTGTTGGAGCTAGGGGGATTGTGTGTGTACGCGCATGCACACATTTGCATGTGTACATTGAAGCCACCAGTCCACATTGATTGCCAAGTTCCAGTTTGGCACTGCAGGGTTCATTCTGGTTTTCTTGCTTTTGCTCTTGGCAGTGTCCTTCTCTGCCTCCCTTATCCTTAGTATCCCTGTGCCATCATCCTCTGCACATGGGGCCCTTCCGGCTCTGCTTGGCCTCCACTGCCCAGCCCATGTGCTGCCTGTCACGGACACCTTCCTCGTCTGCTTGGTTTCCACACCTTCCCTAGGCCATCGCCCCCGTGTGCATCCCCTCTCCACTTGGGGTCCTGTGTCCTTTACCAGGTCCATCCCCTGCACCACACTGCTGCCCCCACCCTGCAGTGTCTGCCTCCCTTGGCGCCACTTCATGAGTGTGACTTGGTAGGATTTTCCAGTCATTTTGACTTTTTATCCACACAATTTCAAGGATGGGCAGATGGAGGCCTGATTTATATCAGCAGTCACTCAAGGTGGATTGTTTCTAGACACTGAAGAAGCACACTTCCTCCTGTGTCAGCCAGAGGGCAGTAGTAATGCAGCTGTCATTCAGTCAACCTTCCTCCCACACCTTGTGTGGGTCTTCAGAAATGGCTGAGGGCAGCACACTGCCCCTCAGCTCCAAGGTTAGCAGGGTAAGGCCCATGTGGCCGGGGCACAGTGCTGTGTCATCAGGATGGGGACAGACAGTTATGATGTAGGTGAAGGGAGGCTGTGGCTTGGCTAGGAGGACTCTGCAAGGGAAGCAGTTTGGCTTGTGGGGCTGGGAAGAGAGATTGAGAAGTAGGGCGGCAGAGATGGGGTTGCAGGGCAACCAGAGTCAATGAGGCATGCAGGCACACTTTTGTGAAGTGCAGGTGACAACAGAAGGCCAGTGACGGTGCTGGGCTTGCCAACCAGGCCCAGTCTGAGACAATGTTAAATGCTGTGTCCTTAGGCTCCAGGGGAAGGCAGGTTCTAGAAGCAGGACTTGCACCAGAGGCACTGTGCTGCCACTGTAGATGGCAGAGGGGTGGGTTGAAGAGAGCTGCCAGGCTCTCTGAAGGGTTGGGGACCCTGTGAAGAGGTTTAGAGAACACACCCTCCATGGGGGCTGCCTAGGGTGGGCCCTGGGGCACGTACGTCTCTCAGTTGTTTCTGCGTAGACTCCCAAGTCCCATCCCACCCTCCTGGCCCCGATCTGTGGGAGAGGGCGCTGAATTTGTCCTTTGAAATGTCAGATCTCATGCGATTAAGAGTGGATAAGGGGAGGGATGCTATTTCACTTACCCTCGTTGGGGGACAGATCAGGAGAATTTTCTGAGTCCCACAGGACACTGTCAGGGCCTGGCCATTTGTGGGAACGAGTGTGCCTAGGTGGTCTTTAACCATGGCTGCTTTTCTTTGGGAAACCTGCAGAGCAGCCTGCCAAGCGCAGGAAGGTGGAGAACAGCACCCCCTTGACCAGCGCCATACAGGATGGAGCCCAGGAAGCAGAGGCGGCTGGGACGCCTGTCGACGTTGACCCCCCTTCCAAGCAGAAGGAGAAGGCTGCCTCCCTGAAGAGGGACATGCCCAAGGTGCTCCACGACAGCAGCAAGGACAGTGTCACCGTCTTTGTCAGCAACCTGCCCTACAGCCTGGGGGAGCCTGACGAGAAGCTCAGGCCACTTTTTGAGGCCTGCGGGGAGGTGGCTGAGATCCGCCCCATCTTCAGCAACCGCGGGGACTTCCGGGGCTACTGCTACGTGGAGTTCAAAGAAGAGAAAGCTGCCCTGCAGGCACTGGAGTTGGACCGGAAGAGTGTGGAAGGGAGGCCAATGTTTGTTTCCCCCTGTGTGGATAAGAGCAAAAACCCCAATTTTAAGGTATGGTTCTGGACAAAATGCCTTTAGTGTGGTGTTGCTTCAGACAAATGAAACCCCTTGTTCTTGCAGCACTCATGTTTAGAGTATACAGCGAGGGGTTGTTTGTTATTACTATTTTAAATTTTAAAAGGCAGTGTTACCATCTTCCATCTGACTGTGATGGGCCAGGCTGAAGCCAGGGGCCTGAAACTCTTACCTTGTTTTCCCACATGGATGTGGGGACCCCAACCCCTTTGACCATCCTCTACTGCTTTCTCAGGCACATTAACAGGGAGCTGGATTAGAAGAGAAGCTATTGGGACTTGAACTGCTGGCCTTATGGAATGCTGGCATTGTAGGCAGTGGCTTAACTCACTGTCTGCAGTGCTAACCCTTCTTATACAGAGTTTGTTTGTTTAAGATTTATTTTACTTGGAAAGTCAAGACTTATAGCTAGTCCCCAAATTACTGCAGCAACAGGAACTGAGCTGATCCACAGTCAGGATCTGAGGCCTTTTCCAGGTTCTCCCACAGGGGTGTAGGGGCCTAAGTACCTGGGCCATCCTCCGCTGTTTGCCCCAGCTGGATTGGAAGTGGAGTACTTGGGACATGAACCAGCACCCATATGGGATGCCAGTACCACAGCTGGAGCATTGTTAGTTTACTAGGCCACTATGCCGGCCCCTATACAGAGGTTTTACACCCTGTTAGCTACTGAACTTCCACGGGAAGCAGGCCTGTTGAGCTGGTTGCTTGAGGTTTGACACAAGGCCTGGCCATTGCAAACTTGTATTAGGTGGCTCAGTAATGACAATAAAATTAGGAACTGTAACCACAACTATTTGTCACTGAGTGCTGAGTGGTGACCAGAGCTTGTGTTACCTCATTGGACTATCACCCTAGCCCTGGTGCCTGTTTCTGTTCCTGCCATTTCCGGAGGGGGTGGAAGAAGCCTCGAGAGGCCGAGTGATTTGTCCCTGTGTCTGTAGTAGCGAGTGTCTGAGCCCAGATCTGGGACTGGTCTGCCTGGACGATGCTCATGTGGGCAGTGCTCATGCGGGTTGGTGTGCCAGGCATGGCCAGAATAATGCCTCTTCCCTCCCTCCCTCCCTTGCTTCTTGTCTCCTTGTGTAGGTGTTCAGGTACAGCACCGCCCTGGAGAAACACAAGCTGTTCATCTCGGGCCTGCCTTTCTCCTGCACTAAAGAGGAGCTGGAGGACATCTGCAAGGCTCACGGCACTGTCAAGGACCTCAGGCTGGTCACCAACCGCGCTGGCAAACCCAAGGTCAGCGGGGGCACACAGTGCTTGCCGACTGCTGCTGGGAGGTTATCTGTTCTAGAGTGGTTCCTGGTTCACCTGCTGAGAAACTAGTAAACAAGTGCTAGTTTAGTGGGAAGGTGTACACACTGGCTCTACTTGGTGCAAAGGCAGTTGTTTTTTTCCATATTTGTTTGTATATTTGGAAAGCAATGGCAGAGATGGAGTCCGGTGGGGAGGGAGAGGTGTCTTTCATCCACTGGCTCATTTCCCAAATGTCCATATCAGCCAGCACAGTCTGTAGCTCCATCTAGGTCTGCCAAGTGCGTGGTGTGACTGAAGTGTTGGGTCCATTAATGTGCTGCCCCCTAGGCAGGGAGCTGGATTGAAAGTGCAGTGCAGCCTGAACTCAAACTGACCCTCGGATGTGGGATGCTGGTGTCCCAAGTGGTGGTATAATCTGTGACAGCACAACATGTGCCCACGTAGTCAGATGAAACTGTTTGCAGCTGTCTGTATTAAAAAGGAATAAGGCATTTAGAGAACAAGTTAATCATAAAGGCATAAGGGCCACAGTATGGACTCCTGGCTGGAGGGAGGGGAGGGGGACAGTTGTGGCCAGAGGTCTTCGGATGTTGGGGGGTCCCTCCTCTGTGGTTGCTTCTGCTCTGCCTGTGTCCTCATGGGGCACTTATTACCACATCCTCCCTTCTGGCCCACTCTCGCTCCCTTCTGCATTTCATGATTCTGGGTCACCTCTGAATCCTTTGCCTGCGGCAAGCCATCCACACAGGTGAAGAATCAAAGAGTGTGACATGAAGGAAGACGTTAGGGCTCCCTGGGCACCAGGGCTGCTCATGTGTGTGTGTGGCTCAGTCCACCTGCTCAGTTTCTCTGTTTTCACTTCAGGAGGAAGCACGAGGTGATGTGAACTTAGTCATTCACCGCAGTGGAGGACAGGGGTAGGGCGGGGAAGCTGGAGACAGGTGCAGCGGTCGGGAGGGAAGCCAGCTCTGCACCGGTCGTGGCTTTCCTGGGTGTACAGCAGCTAACCTGGCTCTCGTCATGCCTCTTTCAGGGCCTGGCCTATGTGGAGTATGAAAACGAATCCCAGGCATCGCAGGCTGTGATGAAGATGGACGGCATGACCATCAGAGAGAACGTCATCAAAGTGGCGATCAGCAACCCCCCTCAAAGGAAGGCTCCAGAGAAGCCGGAGGCCAGGAAAGCGCCGGGTGGCTCCCTGGTGCCGCGGCAGATATACGGAGCGTGAGTGTTCTGGCCAGTGGCTGTCCATGCAGGGGTAGACCAGGCCCCTCTGGGTCCGTTAATGAAATGAGGTGGGACCGACCATATGGCCTGCTCTTCTGGAAGTGAGCTCTGTGGTTCTGCTGGGCAAGTCCAGGAAGGAGCTCCCGGAAATGGGCCCTGCCTCTTGGTTGCCAGGACAAGCGTTCAGGTGTTTTGAAGGCAGGCATTATTTCCCCTTTTCTTTGCTTGCTGGTTACCATGGAGCCTGATGCCTGTGTTTGCTGGCCTAAGGCTGCAGTCCCTGCCTGATAGAGCAGGCTGCTGTGGGGAGGTTTCAAGAGGTGGTAGCTGATTTTCTCCGCCCCGACTGCTGCAATTACTAAGAGCTGGAACTGGCCAGTTAGTGAAGACTGCAAAGCTTACTGTAGTGGTTTTTAGGTGACAGACGGAATTACAAGGACAGGAATTTTCTGATGGGTTTTCATTCTCATCTTTTAACTTTACCTGATGTAAAGTGATCCTGGCTTATTTCCAGTTACCTTGGGGATGTGACTCATGGCTTTGAAGGGCTCATTCAGTGTTTGCTTTTCCAGGCGGGGGAAGGGCAGGACCCAGCTCTCTCTGCTGCCCCGAGCCCTGCAACGCCCAAGTGCTGCTGCTTCTCAGGCCGAGAACGGCCCTGGCCCACGTCCAGCTGCTGCCACCTCCGAGGCCACAGAGGCACCCAAGATGTCCAATGCTGATTTTGCCAAGTTGCTTCTCAGAAAGTGAATGGGACACTGCAACGGACAGGAAAGCCCTTTTCACTGGCCAGGCAGACCGTCTGCCATCCAGTGACACCCTGCGAGTGGAAGCGCCTGGCCCAGCGTCCACCCAGGACCACAGGGCCTCCTCTGGCTGGGGCCCAAGGGGAAGGTGTTGTGCTCCCTCACATTGAGGGCGACAGCAGAAGCGTGGTCTCCGCAGCGTGACCTGGGACATGGGTGTCTTCCAGGGCGAGGAGCAGGTGCACCCAGAGCAGCTCGGAGACCCACTTGTCGAAACGCTCTGGCCCTTTTTCTAAAGACACTTCTCTCATACCCCGCACAGCGTATGTGCCCGTCACTCTTTTAATTTTTAAAAGGTGTAATGGCAGATGCTAGTAATTCACCAGAACAGCCTATTTTAGTAACGGGTGGGAGTAGGGGAGGTCACGTAAAACATTAGATGAAGCTTTGTTCAAGGGCGCTGTGCGTTTTTCTATTATGTCTTTGTAAATGACACCTCAGCCTGTGGTTTTCTGTTTCCTAAAAGCAGAGTATCACTGTGTGTGTTTCGTACAGGCGGCTGTGTGCCACCTGCTGCGTGTGCCACCCGCTGCAGGCACTTCCTTTGCCTGGTGATTGGCTTTTTTTGTCTAAACTGAGTTTCAGCTCTTTGGTTTTGTTTAAACACCATGTCAAGTGCAAACTTAAATCCTCCCCATTTAGCTTTGTTTATTAAACCGAGGTTCTCATAAAACTTGTCGCTGAGTGGTGCTCAGGTGGACGGTCAGCAGGGCTGTCGTTTGAACAAGGCGCACCATGCCGTAGCTGTAAATAGAACTTTTCTAAGTCACATCTTGTGGTCACTTTGATTTACATCATTTCAACTGTGATGGGTCTTCGGTTTTTACCCTCAGTCAGCAGCCATTTGGTACTTCAGTTTTTCAATTTTTTTGTATTGTTTTTATTGTACTTTTATTGCTTTGGAAGCAGCATTGTCAGTTTCAGTAAGGAGACCAACATTCTAAAGGCACTGGAGAAAGAAATCGCGATCTTTTTAAACAGTATTTTCTTTTATTTTTAAAAAGATTTACTTATTTTTATTGAAAAGGCAGATTTACAAAGAGGAGAGACAGATCTTCTGTCCACTGATACATTACCCAAGCGACTGCAATGGCTGGAGCTAAGCTGATCTGAAGCCAGGAGCCTGGAGCCTCTTCCAGGTCTCCCATGTGGGTGCAGGGTCCCAAGGTCTTGGGCTGTCCTCGACTGCTTTCTCAGGCTACAAGCAGGGAGCTGGATGGGAAATAGAACATCCGGGAATAGAACTGGCGCTCATATGGGATGCCCAGCACATGCAAGGCGAGTTGCAATAGCCACTAGGTTATTGTGCCATGCCATTAAACAGTACTAAATAAGTAGAGAGAGAGAGAGAGAGCTCCTGTCTGTTAACTTTTCTCCGTCAATGCCCACAGTGGCTGCTGGGGCGGGGCTGGGACTGAAGCTTGATCTGCGACTACAGTCCAGGTCTCCCATGTGGGTGGGTGGTCAGGAGCTCAGGCACTTGAGCCATCACTTGCTGTTTCCCCAGAGTCTACATCAGCATGAGGCTGGAGTCAGTAGCCGGGTTCTCTGATGTGGCACACGAGCACCTTAACTGCTAGGTGACCACCTGCATCCCCGGGGACTGCTTCTTTATATGTATTGCAAGTTGGTTCTCCATTTGTCTGTTTTTAGTTCTGTCCCCCAGAATTTTTAGCATAAAAAGCAGACAATAGTAGCAATACCAGCTCTTGAGTTGCCCACCGTCAGGTCATCAGCATTTCGCAGCTCACACTCGCCTCTCTTTGCTTGCCTCCTGCCTCTTCTATGACAGGGACCACAGCACTTACCCATAAGTGCTGGAGCTGATGTTCCTCAGGTAAGGACACAGGCCGTAGCTTATCAGCTGTCCCAGTCAGTGCTAGCATCCCTGCCTGTAAATTATTGATTGGTGAGCCTCCTTCCTCTTGTAAAATTTAAGTTCTCACTCGCCTTTTGTTCACACGTTTTCAGGAACAACCTGTAAGTGGAGCGAGAGAAGCGGCTCTGGGTGCGCATGGGGAGCCCTGGTGGCTGGGGACCCGACCCTGGAAAAGCCTGCAATGTTCCTGCTGCTATAGGGCATAGCAAGGCTTTCCTCTGTGCATCCTGGTCATCCTTTGGTTCTGTATCTGTTGGCCAGCTTGTTCCTCAGGGAATCTTTGAAGGCTCCAGCAGGACCCAGTTTTGGTTGAGGGGGTTGACTGTTGTGGAAATGGAGCTCCCGGGATGGAGGCACAGGCTCCTCTCCCTTCCTTAAAACCTGAGGATAAACACCCAGTGGTTATCTCTGTAGCTAGTTGGGTCTTTGTAGAACAGGCACTCATCCCTGCCAACCTTTCTCAAGTTTACCCAACTAGTTCCATCTTGTTTGCCTGTCGAAGTTACCAGGGGAGGATCTGTTCAGCCTATGAGACATCTTGAATAAAGCAGCAAAGTCTGACATTTATGTAATAAAATACTTTATTAGGACCAGTATTATGTTAAAATAACACCCTTCACAAATAACTAAAGTGCAAATTCTGTGGTACAAAGCAAATACTTGTGTCAGACTTCAATTGTCTGCTTACAAAACTAAAGCAGGATATAGTAAAGGTTTAAGAAATACCTGCGGCAGCATCAAAACAGCAAAAACATTTCTTAGAAAGTCTTGGCTATCACTTGGAGCTACTTCCTACCCCTCTTCAACTTTTCTTAACCTTCCAGAAAAGTACTCTGCAATCTATATGACTGCATAACTGCACAGATGCTTGCTCTATCAGAGTGGTGCCCTTGGCAGCTGAAGTCGGAGGCAGCTCCGTACAGCGCCCAACGCGTGGACACTGGCAGCCCAGCACCCAGCATCGCCAGTCCTCTCCTGGGTATAGCCCCGTGGTCCTGACTGGCAGTAGCTGTGTGTATCAAAAGCCAAGGTTTATTCTGCTTCCCAAGATGACAACTTGGGAATTTGGCCATATCACATTGTACCATTTTACAAGATGCTAGGAAAATAAGGCCACTCCTGAGGCGCTGTGGGAGGGAAGGCAGGACATGACACACAGGTAAAGCGACACGGCCAAAGGGACAAGTGCTGCTTGCAAAGTGCTTGGTTCAGTGGAAGCTGACGCTGAAATGTTGCCCACCTCATGCCATCTGGTCTTGGCTGGGCTGCCTGGAGAGTGAAGGACAGACACACCCACTTGCATAGTGCCCAGGTTCCGGCCCGGTACTGCTGTGGGGTGGCAAACCCAGAGAACCCTCAGAAAAACACGATCTGAGTGGCTGTCAGGAAAGTGGGAAAGACAAAAATGTAAAGTTAACCTGGCGATTTTCATAGGAAAGAAAATCTCAATAAAGGAAAACAATAGCTTCTGGTGTTCAGATTGGCAAGCTAAACTGAAATAGTGCTCAGGGGCTTCTTGAAAACAAGCAGAAAATGTCAGAGCAAAACCTCTGTGAAAGGAGCTTATAACCTTCTCACCCCGATCCAGGTTCTCCCACTGACAAGGAGTGCTCACTTCCCAGTGAAAGCCACACCTCTCAGACCTTGTCCCTCTCCTCCATCTTAGTGCAAATTCTGCTCCAGAACCCAGGTTCTGGTCCCATAGGCGCATCGTCCCCTCGGAAGTGTGCTGGGAAAAATCAGCAGGCCAGGGGCCGCGTGACTGGTAATGGGAAAGACAATAAATAACGGCTGAATTATAAATTATCTTGAAGACAAGCCTTAATAATTTAGTTTTTCCATTTTTACCTTAAAAAAAAAAGTTTGGAGGTAAAGACTGTTTAGGGACCCCTCTTGCTTTGGGAAGTGCTGAGGGAGAAACAGACAGGGTCAGGGCTTCACAGGAAGCGTCTCCTTCAACCTAGAGTGATTGGGCTTGGCTTCCGGCAGCGCCACCGCATGCTCCGTTGTAGCGAACAGGAGCGTGTCCAGCATGGTCTCGGTGCACTGGGCAACAAAGCGGATGAAGGGCCTCACGTCGCCCTCATTGGCCACTTCCAGCACATGATAGTACTCGGATCTCTGCTCCTTGCGGATGGTGATGGGAGGGTAGCCCGCTTGCATGAGAATGAGGTTCATGAGCAGGCGTGAGGTCCTGCCGTTGCCATCGATGAAGGGGTGGATGTAGACAAGCTTGTAGTGGGCGAGAGCGGCAAACTCCACTGGGTGCAGGTGAGTGGCATCCTCAGAGTTGAGCCACTGGATGAACTCCTCCATCTGCTTTTCCACTTCCTGGGGGTGGGGAGGGATGTGGTGGCCCACCAGCACCTGCGTTGTCCGAAAACGGCCGGCTTCCACAGGATCTACGTACCCCAGCACCCGCCGGTGGATCTCCCGCACGTCGGTGATGGTGACAGAGCCTATACGGGACACCAGTGTGGTGTTGATGTACTTCATGGCTGCGTGCAGGCCGATGACCTCGTTCTGCTCCTCCAGGCTCTTCCCTGGCACAGCATAGCGGGTCTCCAGGATGTGCCTGATCTCTGAGAGGGTGAGGGTATTGCCCTCGATGGCGACCGTGTGGTAGATGTGGTGATAGTACGTCTCCTCCATGACCCTGCGCAGGGCCGAGCTACCCTTGGGGATGGCTGTGACCTTCTTGACCTTGCTGTCGATGATGCTGAAGTACCTCTGGTCGATCTCCTCCACCAGGGGCAGCGTACGGTCTCTGTGCACCAGTGCCTTCTCGTGGTAGGGTGCGATGGTCAGTGCCCGGGTGTACAGGTAATCTGCCTGGATGATGTCCTTGTCTTCCTCCGAGAAGATGCCGAACTCGGTGAGCGCATCTACCGAGTCTGGGTCCATTTTGAGCGCATGCAGGAACAGTTTGTGGGCTTTATCCCGCTTGCCATGGCGTTTCATTTCCAGGGCCTGGTTCAAGGCTGCTCTGGCCTCCAACTTAGCAGCTGCAAAAAGAGGCCAAGAGGTGTTGTCAGGGAGGGCAGGGTGCGGCCAGGAAGCTCACAGGAGTGTCACCTGAGCAGGGGTCCCACCACAGGTGGTCCTGCATGCATGTCCTCCCCAGCTCCCTGAGGGGAGGTGCTGGTCCTGGTCCATGTGTGCTCAGGGCTCCCTTGTCTGCTGCCCTGGTGTGGAAAGGCCCAGGTGAACAGCTGCCTTTCTTTCTGGCCCAGCTCCCACAGGAGTCGCTCCCGTTGCTGCTCCAGCTCTCCCCGTTCTGTGATGCCCATCCTGGCCAGTGTTAACAGTTGTCCGCTCCTGCTAGGCCCCTGGGAACCTCACAGCAGCCCTGCCTGCTCTGCTTTCAACCCAGTGGTTCCACCTGGCCAGCTGGGGGACAGGTGGCACAATCTGGAGGCATGCTTGGTTGCCACACTTGGGGGGGGGTATGCCACTGGCATCGGGTCAGGAGAGAGGTAGGGATGCCACTCCATACCCCCTAGGGCACGTTGACCTTCCTTGGGCGAAGGGTGAGGGTCTGAGGCCCTCCTTTCTTGGCCTCTACTGCACTTTACTTCCTCTAATGTCTCCAGGATCTCCCTCTCCATGCCCTCCTGGTGTGCTCGCACAGCCCTCTGCGCCTCACTCTGACCATGGTTTGCTCTAATCCCGTTGTAGGTTGTCCAGGCAGGCTGGGGGGGTGGTCTCAGGACCCAGAAGATCCTCTAGACAAAAAACAGCAGTGACTTTCAAAGCCCTGGGGACACACTGCCCAGCTGTCTTACCTGGGGAAGCCTTGGTCTTGAGCACCAGCAGCCCAGCATCCCTGGAGGAGACACTGAGCTCAGTGGACGGACTCGTGTGCTTGGTGACCACCTGCTGTGCTGTGTCCAGCTGGCTCCTGAGCAGGTAGAAGCCTTTGAGTATGGCCAGACACTGCTCCTCGACGGCCCCCAGTGGCAGCAACAGGGCCAGCAGGGACCCCAGCACTGTGCTGAGCAGCACCAGCCATAGGAAGCGGCTCCAGACCGAGACCCATTTTGGTTCTGTCGCAGCCATCAACGAAGCCATGGGCAGGAGCGTCATCTGGACTCCGGGAGGGGTCCCTTGTACATGTCCACAGCTGAGACGGTGGGATCTGCAAGGAGCCGAGGCTCATAGGAAGAGAGGCAGGGAAGTGGACACGTTCAGGGTGGTGCAGCTTTAGCGGCTAGGGGAATGGCGCGGGCTCCTCCTCTCACCTCTGTTCGCTGCAGATCTGGGGTGGGGGAGAAAGGTTAAGGAGTTGGGTGGGGGGAAGAGTAGGATCGTGCCGAAAATAATGGCCTGTCTCAGGCAAGTGGGGCTCTGAGAAGCCATGCCGACACCATTCCCCACTTCCGGGTTTCTTGAACACTTGATAGGTGCTAGACCCTGTGCTAAGCATTCACCCAGCCCTTCACGTGGACTAGGTCTCCCCTAGCCTTCAACAGCAACTCAAAGAGCCGGCGTGAGAGCCCCCCTACTCCTCAGATGAGAAAACAGGCAATCCCACCTGCCCAGAAACATCCAGTGAACAGTACCCCCCTATACCACCACAGATGCCCTGAACAGCCTCTGAATGCCCATTGTGAGGGAGGGAGATGTACCCCTAGACTGGCTCCAGCACCCCCTTGTCTCATTCCTTGGTGAATACAACTATTTATGCCACCTGGGTGCTGCTTTCTGTCCTCACCCCAATGCCCACCAAGCCACAATGCCCTCAGTGCTGATTCCCTGGCTGGCCCAACTCTGTCCAGCCAGGATGTGAAAGGTTGGCCAGCTGAATGTGTTCCTTGGAGGGGAGGAGTGGCTGGCCGCGTGAGCAGAGGGGCCAGGTATGCAAGTGCCATCATGCTAACAATAAGCATTTATTGGGCAACAATTATGGTAGCTAACAGCTTGTCGCACGCTATCTCCCCGAGTCCTCATGCCTGCCCTGTCGGAGGGGCAGCTATGGCTAACGCCATGTCACACGGAGGGAGGAGACCAGGCACACCAGATGACAGCTGGGGCGAAGGTCCTCGGAGGTACACAGTGGTACAGCAGCATGAGTCCAGAGACCCTGCCACCCTACAGTCTTAACCGCTTCCTGAGTACTGAGTAGCTAGCGATCGGGGCACCTGCTCGGGGCTCAGCCTCTTGGGGGAACCCGCTGTGGTCCCACAGCCTGCTCTAGCCGAGTGCAGGGGGGCGTTCTACGTGGGCCTCCTGAAGGACAGGGTCCTCTACCGACTGCAAAGGCCAGCCAGGAGTCCTCTGCTGCCAGGGGGGCGTGCATTCTGGGAGACGCGAGTCTCAAAATAGGAAACCAGGGCCAGATGGCCTCTGGAGGTCATTTTGCGGGAGCCGCTCCTATGCGAATCCCGCCCAGGGCTCGCGGCTGTGCAGCAACCCTCCCCTGGCTCGCTCCTCCCGGGCCCTAAAGGTTCTCCCAGCCCTCACCGCTCGCGGCTCGGATAGGGCCTTCCCGGCGGCTGATGAGCGATCGCACTCCGCGGGGTCGTCAGTTCCCGGGACCTTCTTCGCCGCCGGCCTTTTGGCCCCGCCCTTGGAGACTCATCATTGGACGAGTCCTCACCTTGGTCGAGGCCGATTGGCTTTCCTCAATTGTCCGTCCCTCGCATTTCCGGGTTCCAGAGTCCGCGTCGACTTGCCCGGGAGAGTCTCGCCGTGGGCCACTCCTATTGGCTGTCTCTGGTGTTGTTCTCGTGCCGGCAACAGCCAATGAGCAGCGTGAGGGGCGGGGCCGAGGTCGCCCGCGGGAGAATTGCTTGTGGGAGAGACGCGGCCGGCGTGGCGTCTGTGTGAGGGTCTGCTGCTGCTCCCTGGTGTCCGTGCCCAGGCTCCAGGGCCCCGGGCCTCGGGGCAGCCGATCTGTGCCACACTTCCCTCAGGAATAGGGTTAAGTCGAGCTCACTGCCCCGTGTGCCGCCTTCTTTCCCCTTCCTCCCACACGTGTGCCTTTTGGAGACGGCCCGGCTGGCTTTCTTCGGAGAGAGAGGCGGAAGTTTTTTCCCCTGGAAGCTGAGAGCCAAGCTTCACGTTTAAATCCACAGACACGGAGGGCAAACGTTTAAGGAACAATAAGCTGTGAGCGCCCCGGAGCCTATTCTCTCACGGACACCTGCGGCCTCCGCAACCCACCCGGGGCTTCGGGGTCCCAGTCAGATGGACACGCTTTGTTCCTCACGTTTGGGATTCGGAGGGCTGGGCCCTCCACCACGCGCCTTCCCCTCGGAGGCAGTAAGTACCAGGCAGGGGAAGAGCCGGGCAACCACAGAGAGAGAGAGAGAGAGAGGAGCGGGGATCTTCCACCCACTGGTTCACTTCCCAACAAGCAGCGCTGGGCCACCGTCAGAAGCTGGTCACTCAATCCAGACCCCCATTACTGCCCCGCTCCCTCCTCGGGGCTGCATCAGCAGGCATTCTAAACCGGTCGTTTGCTTGCCATGCCCCAGATTGCCTGGCTTTTAAGGCGGCATTCTCTCACTGCTGCTTGGGCGCCAAAACTTTTGAAATGAGTGAAGCCCGTGATAAGAAGTACTCGTGAATACAGCTGCCTAGGTGTGAGACAGTAGGGAGAGGTGGGGACTGTGGCACAGTTAAGAACCCATGCCTTGTCTAAAGCGGCTTGCGGGCTCTTGGCTCAAGGCCACATTTATTAAGCTGGGATGGATGCAGTTCAGGAACTCCCCAGGTACTCAAAAGAAAGGTGAGATGCAGGCGTTTTAAGCAAAATCTCTTAGATGTCTAAACAGTTGGGGTGTCTGCCTGCTGGTGACAGAGGGCTGCCGCGTTCTAATGCCCGTTTGGGGCTTTTTTGAGCTGGCAGGTTGGGTGGTCCAGAGGCTCACTCGCTGTTGTGTGTGGACACCAGGGGGCAGCAGCTCGCCTGACATCTCTTCCCTCCTTCAATCCCCCTTTCAGTGTCTTTCAGCTCTGTTGAATGCGCAAAATATGGTCCCTGAAGCGATATTGAAAAGTTGGCGTTCTCTATCTTAAACGTTCTCTATTAGGTGGAAATTGCCTCCCTGTGTCCCGTGGAGGAACTTTCTAAAAGCTTACCTTGACACATGTCAGAGAACCTGGAAAGCAGCTGCTTGAGAAAAGCAACCATTCTGCAAAGCCATACAAAAAACAATTCAGCCCTCCTGTGTCTTTAAGCAGCAGCAGGCCAGGGCTTACTTGCTCTCAGAGGCAGATCCGGCTGCTTAAGAGAAGCCAAACCCTGCACTTGAAGCCATATTGGCATGCTTGGCCTTGGAACTGGATGGCTCAATTTCCTTCAATGGAAAAATCCTCCTTCCTCTTCTTATGCTCCTCACTCCCAGCCTCTTTGAAGCCCCTAACCTGCTTGGCTTTTTTTTTTTTAGTTAAAGACAGATTTACACAGAGAATTTACATCGCCTCTTCTACTCCCCTAATGGCTGCAATGGCTTGAAGCTGAGCCAATCAAAAACAGAGGTCACTTACTGCTGCCTAAAAATATCATCATGGACATGAAAACTGGCTCACTTACTTGGTCGCTGTGGTCCATGTCAGCCTTTAAAAGATGTGGCTATCACCTCCTCCTCCTGCCTGCAAAATACAAGAAACCCCCTTGGCAGCCCAGGCTCTCATCTTTTCTCATCTTTTTTTTTTTTTTAAATCTAATCTGTATTTACTTTTATTGGAATGTCAGATTTACAGAGAAGGAAAGACAAAGATCTTCCATCTGCTGGTTCACTCCCCAAGCTGCCACAATGGCTGGAGCTGAGCTGATCTGAAGCCAGGAGCCCAGAGCCTCTTCCGGGTCACCCACATGGGTACAGGGTCCCAAGGCTTTGGGCCATCCTCAACTGTTTTCCCAGGTCATAAGTAGGGAGCTGAGGAAGGGAAGTAGAGCATTCCAGACATGGTGCCAGTGCATGGATCATGGGATCCCAGTGCATGCAAGACGAGGACTTGAGCCACTAGGCTACTCTGCTGGTCCTCCAGGCTCCCATCTTGGGACTGTAACTGGGGATCATCCTAATCCCACTTGCCTTCTCGTTCCCCTTCATGTCCATTTTGCTAAGGTTCCTTAAGGTGGCCTAGAAATTTTGCCAAACCTTCACCAACTGCCTGTTGCTGCTGTGCCTCAGCTATCCCTTTGGGGAGAACGTTTTGCAGTGGTTGCAAGAATTGCAATGAGGGTCACTCAACCTATAGCTGTTGAGACCCTGGGGTATGCCAGGTCCTGTCCTACGTCCTGGGAAACAGCAGTGACCAAAGTGGACTTGGGTTCCTCTCTTCCTGAGCTCACTTTCTAGTGGGGGAGAGACATGGTGTGACAGTTTTGGTGCACATTTTGGAAAAAAATCCAGCTTGGTAAGGGGCAGGATGTGGTTTATGGCTCTCTGGAGGGAAGGATGCCATGGGTGGAGGGAACAGCAGGTGTCAAAGCCTTGAGGCCCAGTGCTTGTCAGAGGTGGCAGGAAGGAGGTGGGTAACACTGTTGGAAAGATGGCCTGGTGGGGCAGACCACAGGGCCTTGTGGTCGTAACAGCAGGGTCTAACTCCTCCCCAGAGTCAGAGGCATGGCTGTGGAGTGATATAATCTGACTTTAGGGTGTGATGATAGAATGCCACAGGCGTTGTCACCCCATGGGGGTCTCAGTTCTGGATTGTCTTCAGTGCTGCTGCTAACAAGACCTGCCTTACCCTTGAGGACTAGCACAGTAACACAGGGGAAGCCCTTGGCAGGTGCTCCCACAGTCCCAGCAGGTGCTCTTGTTGTCCTTCCCCAGGTTTCCCTGTGGCTCAGACTGCAGGAGGAGCGCAAGACGCCTTTGCACCATCAGGCACCTGTGCAGGGCTCGCCTGCAATGTTATCTTGCCATCTCTGCTCACTCGGCCTAGTGCAGTAAGGTTTCAGCTTCCGGCTTGGGCTGGCTGAGGGCAACCCCCGTGTGGTTGGACTCCCTGCCATTTCCGTGCCCGTCAGAGTTTTCTGATGATGGACTCCTCCCCAGCACGCACTGTATTACTGTGTCATGTTCTGGTGTGGAGGGGACATCCTTCAAGGCAACTGTACCTGGAGATCTGGAGGAGCCTTTGGAATTGGTTTGCTGGGGAAGTATGGAGAAGTAGGCTAGATAAAGCCAGGTGTGTTGGAGGCTGAGTGTTGTAAGCAGTTCCTGACGAGGGCCTAGGGGCCTAGAATGCTGCTCGAGACGTGAGTGGTGCAGGCTGTGCTGGGAAGATTTCATGAAGACGTGAGGATGCTGGTGGTCATCCCAGCTGTGCTGTTGAGGAGGTGGGTGTTCTTTGGCAGGTCACTCAGCTCTCCCTGCCTCGGTTTCCTCATCTTGGGAGGTAGGAGTGAACCTGGTGGTTCCCACAGGGATTCCTGGAGGCATGCGTGAGCCCTTGGCATTCAGGTTGTGGCAGCTGCTGTTGCTCTTTCTAGAAGCCGGCTGGCTTGGTGAAGGAAATGAAAATGGTCTTTCAGAGTTGCACTTCCAGCTGTCATCCTCATCACAGGCAGGGTCCCCAACTCAAGCCTCGTGACCCTGCTGTGGAGCGTGTCCTGCAGTAACAACAGGGTTCTTTCCACAGGCTCCTGAGTCAGGCTGCTGTGGGAATCAGTTGTTCGGGGATTTGACTTCACACTCATGGGAGGGTATGAAATGGGCTTCCCTCAACCGTGAGCCGTGGGGACTCCCACCCCTCTTGGGGTGGGTTTTAGTAGATGAGACAGATACTTCAAAAAGTTCTTGGAAAATGGATTGAAATATAAATTTATTTTGGTGCAGACATTTTAAAAATCCATGTGTACTTTTTCAAATAATATGCATCTTCATGAACTTTTTTTTTTTTTTTTGATAACCCCTTGTAGGCCTGTATTTCCAGTGTTTTCATACCAAAACACACCTATCTTTTAACTCCATATTCCCATGACGTTTTGAAGGGTCCCCTCAGGCCTCTCTGCAGGTCAGTGGGACTCACCATGGCTCATTTCTTAAGAAGCCATGTGCACAGTGAGTTTGTGGTGACTGCTGGCCAGCGCTCAAGTGTTAGGATGGGCCTGTGCTGCTGTGGCTTAGCTGGCGACTCTGAAGCCTGACCAAGGTTCCAGTGTGGACCTCGTTGTGTCCCAGCTGTGTGGCTTCAGGCAGATGACTTGGCTGCTCGCAGTTTGTTTCCCCAGCTAGAAGGTGAGGCTGCCAGTAATGCTGATATCAGGATCACGTGGGAAGAGAAACCCTTCATGCTTTTAGCCCGGCGGTGGGCTTCTGGGCATCTTATTTCTGGAAGGTTTCTCATCAGACAAACTTTTCAACAGACAGCTTTATCCTAAGGCAAGAAGGTCGGGGATGACCTAGGTGTGAACTGTTTGCCTAACACACATTGTCATGATCTCTAGAAAGGTTAGTTTCTCCAGAAACTCAGGCCAGAGTTGTGTGTGCTTTGCCTGCTGGTGCATCCCCGGTAGAGTGTCTGGCATGTGATGAGTGCTTCATGAAAGTTTGTTGACTGACTGTATGACCTCTGATCATCTTTCTGGACCTGGGAAGCCGGGAATGATGCACTGTGAGCAGCAGTTTGCCTCGCTTATGGCCCTTGGTCAGCATTTGGTGCATATTTGCTGCTGTGACTGTTAGATGGACAGTCAAAGGAACCTGGAATCTTGAGGGTGGCAAGATCCGAGTGGAGGTCCTCTGTCCAGCCCCCTGCCACCTTCTCATTCTCTTTAGTTCCACATGGGGGGGATCCAGACCCCAAGAGTCTGAGGTATCTGTGGGCTACTTCTGCGTGCTCAATCTGGATGGCCAGACTGAGCTGCCTCCTGGTGATTGGAGCAAAGCCTAATGGGAGACATTTATGGGGCATGGCAGAGCAGGGTACACAGTGGCCAGATTGGTTCTTAGCCATTATTAATGGTCTCTGCAGGCATTTTGGGAAGGGGACAGCAGGTGTTTGGGCACCTAGGGCCTCCAGCTGTTCACCATAAACGCTCAGAGCTTCCCGAATCTCCAGGACCATAAAACCCTCCATCGGTGGACTTGCCCAGAGCCTGTATCTGTGTTTCTTTTTGTTCTTGTTTAGTTATTACCTTAAGTCTCCTGTGATTACAGAGCTGACAGCTGGTGAGGATTTGCATATGGCATGAAGTTAAGTTAGTTCATTTTAATGAGCTGAGCAGGGCTCAGATTTGTCTGAGGAGAACTCTGTCTCCCTTGTCTTTGCACATCTGCTTTTGGCCTTACCTCTGAAACCTTAGTTTGACTTCTGACCATTTTACTCAGGGAAGAGGAGGGATTTGGCTTCGATCTCTTGAATTCTAGAAGGGAACTTGGCGCTTGGGTTTTAGCGTTTTTTCATTTAAGGTTTCAGGATGGATAAAGACCCCAAGGTTACTACCAAGAGATCATCGGTGTTCTAGTCCCAGCCTTGTGATTTTCTGGCTGTGTTACCTTGGCCAGGTTTGGTTCCCTGTTTCCTCCGTTTCCTCATTTGTCAGAGATTGGAAGTTGGTAAGTGTCCATTTGTGACACTTTCGACATTTGGGGTGGGACAATTTTTCACTGTGTGGGACTGGTTACAAATGTTGAGCCTTGGCCCTTGGGTACCATCTGACAATACCCAGAATGACTAGCAACGCAAGCATAGCTACACCTTTCTAAATGCCTCTGTAGTCCACAGTCACTCTCCCACGCATCCCTGCACCCCTGGAGGTTCAGGGATGCTGTGATTTTTCCTTCTCCTTCTTCTTCTTCTTCCCACCTTTAATCTCCCACCATCACCTCCCATTTATTGATTTACCCAGAAACCAGAGAGCAAAGGGGGACTGGGAATGAGAGTTTTCCAGCAATGTAGAGCAAGACTAGTGAGGTTGGAAGTCAGATCTGTGTGCAGAGAGGCCCATGGCCAGCACAGGGCCTGCAGAAGCACAGGTGGCAGACGGTGGTGGCCCGGATTGTAGTGGTGAGCTGGAGAACTGTAGTTGGAGTGGAGTCCTCTCTGGAACTTCACTGACTGTGGTATACGAGGGAGAGGGAAGAATCTAAGATGATAGGAGGGATGATTTTGAGGTCAGATCAACATGTAGGGTGTGAGTCTCGGCCCATGAGGGTTTTTCCAGAAGTTCCCCTCACCTGCTAACCCAGACAGCAAAACACGTGGTGGTGCTGGTGTGTGGCTCAGAGCCTCTGACTCAGTTCTCACTCTCTTTTTTTTTTTCTTCTTTCTTTTTAAAAAGATTTATTTGTAAATTTGAAGAGTTGCAGAGAGAGAGGGAGAGAGAGAGAGTCAGAGATCTTCCATCTGCTGAATCACTTCCCAAGTGGCCACACAGACAGCACCGAGTCAGGCCAGAGCCAGGAGCTTCTTCTGGGTCTCCTGCGTGGCTACGGAGGCCACAGCCCTTGGCACCATCCTCTGCTACTTTCCCAGGCATGTTAGCAGGGAGCTGGATCAGAAATGGAGCAGCCAGCACTTGAACCAGCATCCATATGAGATGCCAGTGCTGTAGCAGTAGCTTAACCCAATGCCACAGTGCCAGCCCCTTAGTTCCTACTCTTGGTGCACTCCAGGCTTGTGGGCCCTGGAGAGGACCAGGCTTCTTAAATTGATGGCGAGTAGGTCCTGCGGTGTAGAACATCCCCTTGAATGAACATGTGTCATTCAAACCACTTCTCCACCTTTCTACCTGTGAACTGACAAGAACAGGTACTCCAGGTGTAAATCCAGTTCCCCCTAGTGGCATTGCACAGCAGATGGTCACTGACTGCCATGCCAGCATCCCAAATGGGCAATGATTCTAGTCCTGGCTGCTCCATGTCCAATCCAGTTTCCTACTAACGCACCTTGGAAAGCAGGAGAAAATGGCCTAAGTTCTTGGGCCCCTGCACCCAGGTGAGAGACCCAGATGAAGCTCCTGGCTTTGGTCTGGTCCAGCCCTGGCCATCGTGGCCATTTGAGTAATAAACCACAAGATGGAAGAAGATATTAATCTTTAAACGTGTGCATGAGTTTTGGGGAGGCAAGTCTTACTCAACCTGTGACACTCTTGTGGATTCTTCCTTCCTCTTTCACCCCTTGGTCGTCCTATTCCGCAAGAGCACGTTTTTCGAATGAACAACTTTTCACAAAAGGCACTGCTTTCAGTGAACCAATTTCCAGTGTCTCTTCTCATGCAGTGAACATTTTTGTGGCTAAAGCTTTATAGGTTATGAAAACAAAAACTCCCCAAGGTGTCATTGCTGGGTCATAAGGTTTCCTGATGTTCTGGCTTGATAGTTATTTACCAGATGGCTCTGCAGAGGGAGGGTAGGAATTTGAATTCCGTGACTTCTCTGGTGCTAAGTGTTCTTCATTGTTACTGATCATTGTTGGTAATGAATGAAAGAAAAATGACACTTTGTAGTTCTAATTTATAGATCTTTGGTTATTAGTTTATACGGACTGTCACATACATTTGAAACTTTCTGTTGAAGTATTTCCTTTTTTGTTTTTTTTTTCTGTTAGATTTCTGTGATGTTTCTTATGGATTGTAGGAGGTCTTTCTAAAGTCTCATTTTTTTGTTTATTGGATTTTTTTCCCTCAGTTGTTTTGCATTGTTTTATTTATATATTTTTGCTACTTAGCAGTTTAAACCTTTATATACTCAAATGCATCAGGATCAAATATGGATCTCTTATATGTCTAAAAAGTCCACACTTAGTCTGTGATTATGAAAATACTCTTTGGGAATTTTTTCCAGGGTGATTTTCACTTAGTTTTCTTCTGAATTTTCCACGGGAATTTATTTTAGATAATTATTTTATTCAACCCTCAAAACAGTTTTGTCCATCTGAGCAATAGAGCTGAGATGCTGCCCACTTGTTGGAAGGAAAATGGAGATTCTGCGAGGTTGAGAGGTTTGACTTGGCCGTGGGTATGTGGCATCTAGGGAAGGGGAGCAGCTTGTGTCAGGGCTGTGGCTAGTAGGGAGCCTCTGCCCTCCCCGCGGTGGGCAGCCATGACTTGACTTAGTTGGTTTTACCCTGTGGGTTTTACTCACATTGACCAGGAGTCAATTACTTTACTTTTCTTTCATTTTTTAAAATAAAAGATTTATTTATTTTTATTGCAAAGTCAGATATACAGTGAAGAGGAGAGATAGAGAGGAAGCTCTTTCATCCAATGGTTCACTCCCCAAGTGGACGCAGTGGCCGGAGCTGAGCTGATCTAAAGCCAGGAACCAGGAACTTCTTCTGGGTCTGCTGTGTGGGTGCAGGGTCCCAAGGCTTCGGGCCATTTTCAGATGCTTTCCCAGGCCACAAGAGGGGAACAAGATGGGAAAAGGGGCTGCTGGGATACGAACCATTGCCCATATGGGATCCTGGTGCATGCAAGGCGAGGACTTTAGCCGCTAGGTGAACACACCGGGTCCAAAATCTTTCATTTTAATGTGAAATCATTGGTTTTCAAAATTTGTAGCAATTGCGAAAGTTTGAAAACTATTATTTGGGCTAAACAAAGCACATCTATTGGCTGGAGCCAGCCAAAAGTGTCTGACTTAAGACCTTTGGTTACGATAGTGATGATTATGATGATGATATTGATGATGATGAAGAAAATAATGATGGTGATACTTATGGTGATGATGATATTAACTATTATTCCAGAGGGTTGTCTCTCCCAGGACTGTTCTAAATGCTTTATGTTCCTTAGTATGTTTACTGCTCATGACCACCCTCTATGGTAAACACGATTATCACGTCCACTCTGCAGATGAGGCAAAGGAATTCGAAGAAGTGAACTTAACTTGGCGTCAAACTACATAGCCAGTGAGTGTGGAGGGAAGATCCACATCCTTGAGTTCTGACTCTAGGCTCCCTACCCCTAGTGTTGCTTTTTCACTCTGCTGTGCTTTCTGTCTGTGGGATGGGCCTGCTTTTGTCTGAAAGCACGCACACAGCCTGGCTACCGATCCCATAACATGTTGACTATGTATTTATCTTTGAATGCTTTTTTTAAAAAATATTTATTTTTATTATTATTTTTTTATTGGAAAGGCGGATATACAGAGAGGAGAGACAGAGAGGAAGATCTTCCGTCCGATGATTCACTCCCCAAGTGAGCACAACGGCCGATACTATGCCGATCCGATGCCAGGAGACTCTTCTGGGTCTCCCACGCGGGAGCAGGGTCCCAAAGCTTTGGGCTGTCCTCAACTGCTTTCCCAGGCCACAGGCAGGGAGCTGGATGGGAAGCGGGGCTGCCGGGATAGAACCAGCGCCCATATGGGATCCTGGGCGTGCAAGGCGAGGACCTTAACCACTGTGCCACCGCGCCGGGCCCGAATGCTTTTTTTTAAAAAGAAAAATATGTTGACATGTTCTTGTACAGTGAACATTTATAAGTTGTGTAACAATAAAATACTCAGGGTCAAAGAAGGCCAGAGGACTTCATTCACTTCCCCTTTCTGTGACCACAAAGATCTTCCCTTCCACTGCTACCTCCAGCTGTCCGAGCAGCTGCACATCTGCATCGTCTGGCTCTTCCCCAGAGTCATGAACTCTTTAGGTTACCACTGTACCACGACATCAGGCAAAAGAGCCACCTCATCATAGGACATGAGTCTTTCAGTAGACTCATCTTGGGTTGGGTTCCCCAGAATAACATCCTGGGACAATCAGTAAGGGCGTGGAAGAAACAGGACAGGGAAGAGAGGAAGCCAAGTAGCACACAGTTTTAGTGAATCTGCACGGAGGGTGGCTTCAACCTGATCCCACAGAGGTGACTTGCAGTGGGAGTTACAACTCAGGGTTATCCATGCCTGGGAAAGGGGGCTGGGCTTGCACACAGGTGCACCTGTCATTCATAGGCTAAAGGGGAAATTCTCAAGCACTTGTGGTCATCTACAAGTGCCAGAAAGAGATTCTGTTAGCTAAGGATGGGGCTCCAAGGGACAGTCCCAGAAGCTGAGATAGACATGGAGCGTGTAGAAAAGTAAGATGGGGAAGAACATGATTGATCCTGGCTGAGGGTGGAGAACCTGGATATCCTGAAAGATGCTCTCCCAGGCCAGGCCTGAGTTGCTTTCCTCCTACCTCTGTGTGTTCCTGAGAGAATCTCTCAGCCTCTCTGAGCCTGTGTTTTCTGACAAACAGAGGCAATAATTTGTATTCCTGAACCAGGGCTTTGTAAATTACAAAAGAATACACAGATGTGGAGCATTTGCCTTTCCTTGGATTAAGGATTTATGTAATGTTTAAAATGAAATGATTTTGTTTTTGGAAGGAGGTAGGCAGGAAGAGATTTTTCTTATTCACCCCACAGTTGCTGACTACAGTCCTGGGCCAGGAGCTGGGAACTCAGTCCAGGTCTCCCATGTGGATGACAAGGATCAAATACTTGAGCTCTTGCCTCCCAGGGTTTGCACTAGCAGGAAGCTAGAATCAGAAGTGGAGCTAGGGCATAAATCTAGGTCCTCTGATGTGGGACATGTGTGTGTCTTAACCAGCATCTTAACTGCTAGGCCATACATGTAAGGTGACTTGCCTTATTTCATGTTCTGTATGTTAGACTGAACAGGGCTGTGTACTGTATTTGTCTGTTTGCGCCTTCCTAACTGAGCAGCAGAGTTTGGCTGGTTTTGACACAAAAGTTGGTTTTCCCACAGTTCTGGAGATTGGAAGCCTTGGATTAAGGTGCCAGCAGGGGTGGTTTCTGATGAGGCCTCCGCTTGGCTGGCAGCCACCTTCAGCTTGTGAGTTCAAGTTGGAAAGAGAGGCAGATGACTTTGGGGTTTCTTCTTATTATGAGGATACCAGTCCTCGCGAACCATTTAACTTTCATAACCACATTTCAGGCCCTATCGGCAGATGTAGTCACATTGGGAATTAGGAATTCAGCATAAAAATTGCGTAGGCAGCATAGTTTAATCCATAACACGTATGGACACAGTGTGTATGTTTGCATAATGCCTGATAGATGCTGGGTTGATGTTAATTCCATACCCCTGTCCCTCAAACCCTTTAGCCTCCATTTGCTCTTCTTTCCTTCCAACCAATAATATATGTGAGACATCCTTCAGTGCTGGGACCAAAATGGTCAAGAAAACAGCCACATGGTTCCTGTCTTCATTTCCTCTTAATGAAGCAAGCCCAGTGATTTTAAGAAGGGGCCCAGATGGCTAAACGCACTGTAATAGATCAGAGCTGGTGTGCTCAACCCCTAAAAACTGGATCTGCCTCCTGCATATACTTTTTGAGACCTATACTGTGTTTTAATTTTTTTATTAGCGATTAACTGTAAGATATGAGTTCATTTAAAAAGGTCTATTTCTAGCTTTTCTGGAAATAATTAGATGAGTCGGAGCCCTGGGTGTGCATTCTTGCCAGGGTTCCGCTGGCCCTAGCTGTGCAGCTCCACCCCCAGGGATAGAAGGGAAGTCTTCTGCTGCACTGCATTCCTCGGCTGGTCTGAGTTGGTAACTTAGTACCCGTCTGTCCGCTGTAGGTATTAAGATTTACAGCTGCTAGTTTAAATAAGCATGACTCTAATTGAACAGACTGACTTTGGACTTTCACTTTTCCCATATGGAGAGGAAGATCAATAGAATGTTGTAATATTTTCTCCACTGACTGTGGAGTGCAGCTTGGGGTGAGGGTGGGCTGATGGGAATCGGGTGCTGTGATCATGGTAGGTTGGCTCCATGAATGGACATGGATGATGACCTCCCTCTGTGGGTGTCTTTTGCCTTAGTTGCCTCCTGTTCTGGCTCTGATATTGACTGTACAACTTGACCTGGCCAAACAGAATGTAAATATGGGCCAGGAAAGAATGCTTGTAAATTTCCACTGGCTCTGTCGGAACCCTGCAGCCTCCCTGAGAACATACCCAGGTTAGCCTGCTAGGGCACCATGAAAGATACATGCACGTGAGGGAGAGACAGTGGAAAGAGTGCCCAGCTGTCCCAACTGAGGCCGTTAGCCAAGAACCAACATGAAACTGCCTGCCAGACATGTGGGTGAACTCAGTGAGGCAAGATGAATTGCCAGCTCACTAGCAGACTGTGAGCAGTAATAAATACTAGTTTCAAATAGCCGTGTTCAGGGTGGTTTGTTTATGGCAATACTGTGGCAGCAGATAACATATACTTACTCTGTATAGATTCTTCCCTCCCTCCCCCTCTTCCTCGCTAGCTTCCTTCCCTTCATCCATACATTCATATCTGCCCATCCTTCCACTCCTATAACCACGATCCAGCCATCCATCTTCACTCCTTTCTCTCTCCCACCTTTTCTCTTCCCTTCCCTCTCCAATCCATGCTTGTCAAGCACTAAGTGTCAGGGACACACCATCGTGAATGCAGCTGGAGAGGGTTCTTGCCCTTGGGCGGTTTTAGTATTGCCCCCATCATGATCACACATCTTGCAAGATGGAAGCTCAATAGAGGGGCAGCTATCTCACGTTTGAAACAACACACTCTACTCTGAGTCAAGCTGGGACAGTTTTCTTTCTCATAGACTGCCTTCCTGCAATTTCTGTTTCCTGTTTTAATTGTTCCCTCAGCTGCCGCAAAAATTGCCACTGGTAGCAGCAACTCTTCCCCATAAAGTGACCCTTTCAAAATGAGCAAAACTGGGTTGTCTTTAAGTAATTTATATAAAGGGTGGGAGATGCTTTGTATGTTTTTATAAGGTAGGGAGAGTTTTATGTACTGTAAAATTTGATGTATTGTTATAAATTACACATGGGTTTCAGGCCTTTGTGAAAATGCACAGAATTGCTTTAAATTCTGGGAAATGTATTGTAAATAAAGCTGGTGGCTTAGTTCTTGGCTGGACACTTTCTCTCATAATGTGAAGAGGTGTCAACACCCGTATTTTAATGACAAAATATGAGGCTCTCACCTCATTGCAGGCAAATAGCAAACAGAGCCCTGCAGGAGCTCATCAGGGTACTGGGCTTGGTCTGGAGCCAGAGTCCCTGAGGCATGGGGGACATGTGCATTTAGCTGGCCATCTGAGATCAGTTGTATTCAGGAAGTCAGCATCTTTGGTCCCTGGTTCCTAACATCAGCATCTTGTCCTTGGCCGCCATTACCAAAGCTACTATAACAGAATAGACCTTGTGGCCTACAAACACAGAAATTTGTTTCTCACAGTTCTGGAGGCTGACAAGTCCAAGACCAAGGTAGTGGCAGAGTCAGTGTCAGGTGAGGGCCCATTTTCTGCTGTCTTCTAGTGGATGGGAAGGGATTGGGGTTTTGCTCTCTTTAGAATTATCTTTTTTTTTTTAAAGATTTATTTTTATTATGTTTTTATTGGAAAGGCGGATATACAGAGAGGAGAGACAGAGAGGAAGATCTTCCGTCCGATGATTCACTCCCCAAGTGAGCACCATGGGCCGATACTATGCCAATCCCAAGCCAGGAGCCTCTTCCGGGTGTCCCACGCAGGTGCAGGGTCCCAAAGCTTTGGGCTGTCCTCGACTGCTTTCCCGGGCCACAGGCAGGGAGCTGGAAGGGAAGCGGGGCTGCCGGGATTAGAACCGGCGCCCATATGGGATCCCGGGCGTGCAAGGCGAGGACTTTAACCACTTGCGCCACCGCGCTGGGCCCATAGAATTATCTTTAAAAAAAGATATTTGTTACAAAGGTGAGGGGATTGCAGACTCATGTGAGCCTCAGGGATCACACTTGATCCCCTTTCATAAAGGCCCTAGTTTCTTTCATGAGGGCTCTGTCTTTCAGACTTTGTTTCCTCCCCAAAACCCCACCCAGTACACTCACTTTTGACGCTGGAATTTCAGCACATTGCTTGGCGTGTTTGTGGGGAACACGGGCATTCAGAGCACAGCTGCATGTTAGTTGGCTTTCAGGCTGATGGCGAATCTTTATGCTACTGGAAAGACCATCCATGCTCCCTTTCCCAGTCTCAGTTTTCTCATCTGTCAAATTTTCCAAAGATCAGTTTCAACTACTTTATGCTCTGCTTCTACAGATAAACTTATGCTATGTATTTCTTGACTGGGTTTATGCATTTGTAAGATGCATCCCAGTACATTTTATCCATTCAAGGATAGACCTCTAATGATGGCATTTCACAGAGGCTGCGGGAGAGCTGGTCTACTGTGTGTGCACGTGGGCACAGGAGAGCTTTTGGAGACCTCTCAAGTGATGTTGCCCACCTAGATTGCTAATGTGAAAGAGAGGGGAAGGAATTCTGAACCAGGTTATAAGTCCTAGTTGGACCACTCTGTTGGGTAATCATGGGAGCGTTAAATTCCTGCTCTTGGTGTCAGTTTCTTCTGTAGAGTGAGGGACCTCTCTTTGTTCTGACACTTGGGAATATAGTGGAGCCAGTAGTGCTATGTGGCTGTGTCTCTGCATTTTCTTTTTGTGGTAAGAATCTACTGTATATAGATCTGGATTCTTTTAACTGAAATCCCTAGGAATTCAGCTCAAATTGGCTAAGGTAAGATAATTTTCTGGCTTAAGGGACTGAAAATAACCCAGGGTTCTCATGCGTCAGGCATGGCTGAGTCCAGATATCCACCAGATGGCATTGCAAAGCCAATTTTCTTCTGGGTTGCCCTGTGTTGTTGTGTGGCCTTACCCAACAGCGGTGAGCTGGCAGTGTCTTAGGGTGACTTTCTGCTCTTCTGCATGCCAGGGTTTCTCTTGTTTGGGTGTCAGGATCTCCACATCCCTCCAGGGAGTTTCTCCTTACCCAGTGCAAGGGGTATTGGTGGCACTGTGTCTTAAGTCTCTCCTTCCATCCCTTAGGAAGCAGATCCTCAGAGTTGAGTGCAAGTTGCTTATTTGGGAGGGGAACAGTAGGCAAGAAAGGGAAGGGCATTGGTGAAATGGGTTAACAAGACTACCAGCAATGGGAACAACATCTCACTGGTGACTATGCAGAACAGGTACCACCCTGAGGTGGGGGGCATGGGTGTTTATACAGTATGTCCTGTGTGTTGTTGTTGGAAGCTCATCCTAAGGGGTGCTAATTGCTTAGTACTCTGGTTTGCTGAGAGTGGAAGTTGGAGGTGAGGACTTGTCCCCGTCTGCTGCAGAGTATCAGTTAAGAACAAGCTGGCCAATCAGAGGATGTCTCCTTGAATGTTAGTCCTTGAGCACAAAGACTGAAAATCAATTGATTGGAGTTTATGAATCCCAAAGCCAACACCACAGATGCAGTGAGTGGATTGCTGCTGCTTGGAGACATGTCTTCCCCCTCTCTCTGAATCCCTCTGATTGTGCCTTTCTGGGGCCCGAAGTTTCAGTTTTTCCTTCAGTTCTGTCTTAATTCTTTCAACAAGCACTTAGGGAACACTTGTGTTCCCTGACAACCCACTGGGGTTGGGTTGGGGTGGGGATCGGGGCTGTCTCTCATCTGGCTTGAATCCTTAACTTGAGATGTAAGCATGAACCTGTGCTGTTACACTGGGGTGTGTAGGATGCCTCATTTCTTCATTTTCTAAGTCAAGGGAAGCCTAGTTCTGCCCTGCCTGTTTGATAAGATGTTTGAAGGAACCCTCCTCCCTAGGATATCAAGAGACCAGTGAGCTCCCACAACTCCCAATAAAGCTTGTTAATCACAAGGCTTCCTCCTTGCCTCATCCTTTAGGAATGCCTGTTGGCAAAATGGATAGCACAATAACAATAACCAGGACTCTGGAGAGTGCTGTGTGGTATTGCAGTACCATGGGCACCCAAATGCTGTAATGGTCCCTCTGGCTCGGTCATGAACTTAGTGAACAGTGCCCAAGTGGCTCTTCTCCATTTCTGCCTTTTTGGCCAAGCTTGACACATAGTAGCTTCTTTAGAAATAGCTAATGGTGGATGAGAGGACTGCTGAATGTGCAGCAGAAGCTCCATGGCTTCTTTACCCTTTCTTTCTCTGCATCTGGAGAAACCACCTCTGGGTCTCAGTGTCCTCGCTCAGGGAATGAGCTGGGTGAGCTAGGTGCTGTCTCAGATCCTTCTCAGTGCTGGTGCTAGCTGCGCATTCACGGACAAGGGAAGCTTTTGCTTTCCACCCCCATCGCTCGGCAGGATCATGCAGCTGGTTCTGGCTCATGAACTTGCGAGTGCAAGCGACAGAAGTCACTTCTGAGCTGGAGCATTGAAATGAGAATGGGAGATGCCGCTGGATTCTTTCCCTCTACGAAGGGCCATGGTGGTTGTCTGTGTTGGAAGTGGTAGCCAAAGCCTGCAGGTGGTGAATGTGGAACAGGTGTTTGAGCTGAATGGAGCATGGGCAGGAAATAAATACTGGTTATTCCAAGTCACTAACTTCCAGGATATAAGGTGGCCTATCTTGCTCAATACAATGAGTTGGGTGGTTTGTAGGAGGGGGGTAGTTCAAGACAAAATGGGAGCAAGGAGACCTTCCAGAGGCCATTTCCTCTGGTGGCAGAGGACTCCCCAGAAGTGCCTGGGCTCTGGTAGAAGTAGAGAGAAATGCGTGAATTTAGTTCTATTTAGGAGCTAAAGAGACCATGGCTTGATGGCAGATAATAAGGGATAGGGAAAGAAAATAACTTCATGAAGGGTGTCTGTGACTCACCACTCCCGGCACTTTTGGATCACAAATTAGGCAGAAAGCTCCTCACAGCACTTGAAATGAGAGAATAAATCTCACTCAAGAAATGGGTCTCTGGACCCACTTTACAGGGCCAAGGAAAATTCACTGGGAGAAGAGAGGGGCCCAGGACCAGCCTTTCTCATTGCCAGTGTACTTTCTACTGGTCACGTCATTAATTACAACTGACCATGGCAAGTGCCGGTCAGCTGGCCTCCCAGCAGGTATTAGGGAAATAGTTTTTGGCTTGATAGTGTTCCTTGGCTATCCCCAAAGAGGGAGGAAATAGACTGAAATCCTTTTAGCTTTGGGCCTTCTGCTCTCCCCATTGCCATGTGTGAGTCTCAGCTCCATCAGAAAATAGTTTTTGGGAACAGCTGCACTGAAAATGGGTTAGCTGGGGGAAATCTTATTAGAGGGAAAACTGTGTCAGGAGAGAAGGGAGAGAGAGATGCAATTCAGTGCTGTATGTTCTCATTAAAGTGATTGCACATCTTTGAAATGGAGTAGCACCAAATAAACAGCACAAAGGAGCAGGGAGTCCTGTGCATTTTTGGGGCTCCACAGACAAGGTCATAGTGGTGAAGGTCAGGTTCAGTTTTGGGGGTATGATTTACAGCTCCCTCTGGCTGCCTTCCTCAGGAGAATTGGGTCATTTGAATGAAGTTGTCATTCTCAGGGACTGTGCCCTTGTGTTTTGCCCCCAGGGTTCAGGCCTGTATTGTCTATTGTGGTAGTCATTGGTTCCACAGGACTATAGCCCTTCAAACTCGTCAGAATTAAATAAAGTGAAAAATTCAGTCCCTAAGTCGCCCTGGCATATTTCAAGTGCTCAACAGTCCATTGTGCCTAATTGCTACCATATTGGACAGTGCAGATGGGAGAATTCTTTATCATCATTGTAGTTCTGTGGGATGGCAGATATATGCTACTGGGGGAGCTTAAGGTGGAAGATATTTCAAAGAGATGTAAAAAGGATGGGATTGGATACTGAGGCAGTTGGGAGGCTAGGTGCAAGCTTCTCCCATTATTTCTCCTCCTTCCCCCAGATAGAGGGAGAAGAAAAAAAAAAAAGAAAATTTAGTCTCACCCTTTTTCCCCTAACCCTCAATCCTTCCCACCCTAATCAACTATGTAAATATCATTAAAAAAAGGGAAGGGGTCTTCCATGGCTCTAATCTTAGAGCCTGTGTGATTCTTATTTTTGTCTCCTATTAAGTGGCTGCACTGAACTTGGAACCCAGATCTTACTGATTCCCACCTGACCTTCCCCTAATCTTCCTGCAACACAGAATCATTGAGGTTACTGTGAAGTAGTTCATTTAGCTAAATTTCCCTTGAGTGAGGGAGCTGCATGTGAAGGGACTTCCCAAGGCTCATGGAAAAATATAATGAAAACATAAGTTGATTTTGGTGTGAAAAAACTATCAAATGGTTGTATAGTTCTTCCATGATGCTTATTTCCAGCTAAGTTTTCCCAGTTGTCAACTGGCTGTTGGAGAAGACAGCACTGATTCCAGGCACTGCTGACCTGCCTTGGATGAAAAGCGAGGATGAGGGAACAGCAGGAGCCAGGAGAGCGAGGCTCTGCAGATCTTCTCCTTTTGTGCCTAGAGTCCTTGTTCATAGTCCTTCCATGCTGCCCCATGAAAAACCCTGTCATAATTTCCTGTTGATATAGAGTAAAATCCAGTTTACACCAAGATCTCCAAGGGCTCGTATGACCTGGTTCATCCTTTGCTCTCCAACATGTCTTCCTTCAGGACCGCTTGTTCCTGCCTTTGTTTATTTTATTCGTTCATGTATTTACATTAACAAGGTCTTACTCTGCTATTTTATTGGCTAGGTTATCCATTACTGTTATCATTTATTTTCATTCTCAAGTTGCCCTAGCTTTGGCCAGTGACAGCCCCTTCCAGCTGGCTTCCTTGTCTTTGGGCACGGCCCCAGTGACTCGTGGCACATCTCCTTGCCTTTGGCACAAGTGTCTCCAGGTTCATTGTGTACTTTCCCTGTATTCCACTATTGCTAAATGGACTTCTGGTTCTATGTAGAGGAAAATTTCTATGAACAGAATATCTTGATTCTTAAAGGCATTTATTGCCATTGAGGTGTTATTGCTCCCAGATGGCTTCAGAGGATAATGTAAAGGAACATGTATGTGTTCTGATATGTATATGTGTGTGGGCATATATGCATGTGTCTGTGTGTATAGAAACATACACATGCTCACTGCTATATTTCTAGATTTCCTGCTCTATTTCAAAGCCATCATATCACATGGGTAACTCTGATGTGAGTCCATCACCCTGGAGTTCATCCTGTTTTATTACTCTCCGTTCTGTGATTATCCTCAGTGTGTTCAATGGTTGAATCAGTGTTCTGACTTTCCTGTTACACCTGTTACCTCTGCTCAGCATGGATAGCACTGCACACCTGCCCGTGTTCTCACCTTCCCTCTTGGCTGTAGCTCCACACAGAACTGCTTCTCATCCTGCTTGTTGTGGTGGTTGCTGTGGTAATTGTTGTTGTTGTGGTCATCCTTGATGAGACAGAGGAATAGTGGGGAGCAGCCTACCCTAACCAAAAGGCCAGCCTGGAGGCTCCTCGCTAAGTGGTTCCTGTAATATTCATAGGTGTTTCCACCCAACCTCCTCTAAGAGGTCAAAGCAATTAACAAATCCTTGAGAGTTGCTCGACCTTCAGAAACTGATGGCTGACTCCACTTTTACCTCCCTCACAGAACCGTAAGGGAGGAAGAAATAAGCAGCAGCTGAAGCGTCCCCCACTCTGCTTCTATAAAGAGGAAAATTAGCTGCTCTAATAATCATGAATATTAATGTATAGCTAATTTCACTCAATTAAAATGATGATCTGTAATTTTGACTCAGAGCTTTAGGGAGAACGCTTTAACGACTATGATGTGAGATTGGGTGCTTTTCAGGGTGCATGTGTATGGTTTTACTCCCTTACCCCCATCAAGGTCTTCCGTGTAGGGTGGACCCCAAGTCCTCTAAAACCAAATGTTTCAGTCCTTAGAATGAGAGAATAAGCACTTTGCCTACTTTAAAAAAAGATTTATTTTTTATCTGAAAGGTAGAGTTACAGAGAGAAAGACAGGAAGAGATCTTCCATCTACTGGCTCACTCCCCAAGTGGCTGCAACAGCTGGAGCTGAGCCAATCCGAAGCCAGGAGCTTCTTCTGGGTCTCCCAGACAGGTATAGGGTCCCTAGGCTTTGGGTCATTCTCTGCTGCTTTCCCAGGCCACAAGTAGGGAACTGGATGGAAAGTAGAGCAGCAGGGACATGAACTGGCATCCATATGGGATTCTGGCACTTGAAAGGCAAGGATGTAGCCATTGAGCAATCACTCCGGGCCCACACTTTGTCTACTCTTTAAAAAATATTTATTCATTTTTATTGGAAAGTCTGATATACAGAGAGGAGGAGAGACAGAGAGGAAGATCTTCTGTCTGTTGATTTACTCCCCGAGTGGCTGCAATGGCTGGAGCTGAGCTGATCTGATGCCGGGAGCCCAAAGTCTCTTCTGAGTCTCCTGTGTGGGTGTGGGTTCCCAAGGCTTTGGGGCATCCTCAACTGCTTTCCCAGGCCACAAGCAGGGATCTGGCCATCTTCTACCACATAAAGGAGGTAACTCAGAGAGAAACAAACCAGCTGAAGGATCTGAAATAGGGAGAAGCATTGCTTCTGGGAGCTTTATGCCCACCTGTTTCGGTTTCTCCAAGGGTCTTCAAAATACCTTTATATCCTCATATTGAAGTCCCCCTTTTTTTTTTTAAAGATTTATTTTTATTATGTTTTTTATTGGAAAGGCAGATATACAGAGAGGAGGAGAGACAGAGAGGAAGATCTTCCATCCGATGATTCACTCCCCAAGTGAGCGCAACGGGCCGATACTATGCCGATCCCAAGCCAGGAGCCTCTTCCTGGTCTCCCACGCGGGTGCAGGGTCCCAAAGCTTTGGGCCGTCCTCGACTGCTTTCCCGGGCCACAGGCAGGGAGCTGGAAGGGAAGCGGGGCTGCCGGGATTAGAACCGGCGCCCATATGGGATCCCGGGCGTGCAAGGCGAGGACTTAACCACTTGCGCCACCGCGCCGGGCCCTAAGTCCCCTTATTATTTCTAGCATTCATTATAGAAGGCTTCGGTTACCTGCAGCCCATGTGTCACAACGATGCAGTTGTAATGGGCATACCTTGGATTTTAGCCCTGAGACCCAAGAAAGCATCTGTTAATCTACTCTGTTCACAGAGATGCTGCTGTAGCAGGAGAAAGCTCCAAACTGGGAGAGAATGGAGCATCCGTCATGCCTCAGGTCCCAGGGGTTGTTTTTCTATCTGTCCATAGCCAGTGCTGTTAAGAAAGAAAAAAAAAATGAGACAACCAAAGATCCATCCAGTGGAGAAAATCACTCAGAAGTCTTGGCATTTTTGATGCCAAACAGTAGGTTGCCAGACAGGTTATTTTCCAGCCAGCTCTCTGGAGTTTCTACAGACTGTGAGTCTGATTTCTAACGTGCTCCTGTCTTTCTATCCCTTCACTTTGCTGTGTTCTTCTCCTTAGCACTTGTTACTATCTGGTGTTATAATGTGTGTTAATAGATGATTGAGTGCTCTCTTCCCCTCCAGTTGGAGCAAGCAACTTGTCTGACTTGTTCACCTTGGGATCCTACCCAGTATCCAGATCAAGCCCTGGGACATACTAGGTGATCAGCACCTATATGTAGTGAACGAATGAGTGAATGAATGACTTTAGGCATATCATTGGTAAATCCCGGGAAAGCCTGAGGCTAATAATGAAAAACATCACTGCAGCCCCAGCATCTCTATGTTGCCTGTCTTCCTGGTTCACAGAGAACATTGCAAATGTCTCTTCCTGGTTGTGTCCAGAGAATATGGTTGAAAGTCAGCCTTTCTTTCAGCCAACTTGGATCTGTGTTTGAGCAAAGCCACCCTATTTGTGCATCCCTTGGGTAAACGACTAAACCTTCCAACCCTGCAGTTGTTCATCTTTGGTGACAGTTATTTTCCTACCTCATTGAGTTGTGAAACTTGAGAAGTGAGTGGATGCTAATGTCTTATAATAGGCCTATGGCACTTGCTCAGTAAGGATGCATTTCTTCCTACAATTTCATTAGGAGACGTCACCCTTCGTTGGTTCTTTCATTAATTTATGGGTTGATTACTTCATTCAGCCAATATATATTGTATACTTGTATGTTTTAGATTTCAAGGTTGGGAATATGATGCTAAGGCTATTATTGGCCATTCCTGAAGTAATTTACATCGTAGAATAGAACTCTTGCAGAGATTACCTAAGCCCAGCATGATAGCCTAGTGGCTAAAGTCTTCACCTTGCATGTGCCGGGATCCCATATTGGCACCAGTTCATGTCCCAGCTGTCCTACTTCCCTTTCAGCTCCCTCCTTGTGGCCTGGGAAGGCAGCTGAGGAGGCCTTGGATCCCATATCCGCATGAGAGTCTCGGAAGAGGCTCCAGGCTCCTGGCTTTGGATTGGCTTAGCTCCAGCCATTGTGGCTACTTGGGGAGTGAATCATTGGATGGAAGATCTTCTTCTCTGTCTCTCCTTCTCTCTGTATATATGACTTTCCAATAAAATAAGTAAAATCTTAAAAATGAGAGAGAGAGAGAGAGAGAGAGAGAGAGAGAGAGAGAGAGAGAGAGAGAAATTACCTAAGGCATGACCATCCCTTGGGTTCTCCAGGATCACCAACACAGATTCTTAGGATAGAGCCTTGAGGTAGGACCCACTGGAGTATTGGATGGTTCAGAGAAATCTTGGAGCTGAGAGGTTTGGAGTTGGAAAATATATGTTTCTGCCTATTGACCTTTTTCTCCATCTGAAATATGTGAATATAGCACTAGATCTTTTGGCCAAAAGCCCCCATGTGCATCAGAATTATTTACTGGCTTGTGTTAAAAGTGTAAAATTCAGCACTCTGCCTTGTGGAAAGTGACTTATTAGATGCTAGACGAAATGAAGCTCAGGGGATACTGATGCTGTCCCTCAGCACATGCTTTGAGAACAGTGAGCTAACTGGTAACTAAAACTTCCTTTCTGTGGTTCTGGTGCTTGTAAACTCACCACAATTGCCACTGTTCATCCTCCGCCTTCTGTAGAGTCAAAAATATGGTGTAGACACCCACCCCATTTTTCTCCCTGTTCCTGCAAGCTACAGCTTGTTAGGGAACTCTCCACAGTCCTGAAGTCAGTTCTGGGGCTCCATGGTGTTTCCCAGGTGACTGTTCCTTTACAACAGAATAGAATAGACTATAGGGTCTCTAGCTCCTGCTGTGAGGTTCTCCCAGCCTTTCTTATGTTTAGTGGGGGAAGAAAACCATGCTTTGATTTCTATGCCAAGTTGCCAGTGTGCTGGTTTCCATGACAGCAGAAAGGGAAAAAAAAACGAAGGCAAGATTAAAAGCCACTCTTTTTAGAGAACAAATATTGATTTCAGGAGGACCCTGGAAGTTGGAGAGTGTTGTTGTTTTTTATTTATCCATCACAAAGGTAGAGGTACTGGGAAGGAGAGTGTGGGGGTGGTAGAGAGTCTGTAAGTGCTTTTCAGTGAGGGGGGCTTGTAGATCATTGGCAATAGCAACAGTAGCTCCTTACAGTACTGCCACATTCTGGCAGGCACCAAAGACCTTCAATGTGACTGTAGATTATTTGCAGGAAGAAACTGGGACTACCTACATGCTATCCCTTTACTGCCTGGGCTTCTCATTGTCCAATTGGGACTTCTCCGGTGGAGTCCAAGCCCTGACAACCTGCCCCCTTCCTCGTCAAAATTCACTGGTCCCCTTTCCCATTCCATACCATCTCTGTGAAGAATGACATACTCAAGAAACTGATCATATCTGAGGAGTAATAATGAACTGAAGGGCTATTCTGTCAGGTTTACTGCCAGAGCCAGTTCCCTAATTCAAACTGGTGACTTCAATAGCAAAATAGCTGATACTGTGGCAGATTAGGAAGGGAAAAGAATGAATGTCAGTGTTTTTCTGCATTCTGCTTACACAAAGGGCTGATCTTATTCACCCAACCTTGAAGACTTGCTTTCATGTTTTACAAGTCCTTAAGACAGCACTAGAAGTAGGTGTTGTTATTGTCCACATTTTATAAATGAAGAAGATGAGGCTCAGAGAGGCTGAGTAACTTGTAGTTCACACTTGATAGGAAATACCAGAGCTTGAATTTGGACCTAGGTCATCTGGCACTCCCGAGGACAAGTATCAAGGTCAGCTGGAAAAAAGTTAGGCTAGATCCCTTAGGATACCCAGCTTGCTTTAATTCCAAGGGCACTTCTGGGCCTTTTCAATAGTTAATTCCTTAACTGAGAAGATTTAGATAAGAGAAAGATTTATGGAGAGAAGAATTGAGTCGGTTTTGGTACCATTTCCCAGCAGTGGCTGGGTGAAAGATACAGATGGCAACAGTTTCAGCAAAAAAGTTTCAACTATGTATTGTGTTGTTCCAGGAGGGCCTGGAAGCATCTTCAGACTTACCTCCTTATAGCAAAGTTGGGTCAGACCTTATGTTTGTAGATATCCCAGAGATATGATCTGAGGAATAATTAGGGTCAGGCAGACATAAAAGATTAGGATGATCCAGTCTTAGAGTTTAATAAGACTTTGGAAATGGCCAGTTACTCTGTGTTATTAAGTGCTATTGTGTTTGCAACCATGGCTCTATGATGATTTAGATGTTGTATTCGTCATCATAAGCTTACTTATGCTGCAATAGCAAGCACACCCTGAGATCTTTGTGGTTTAATACAACAAAGCTTCAGTTTTCTTACACGTGTTGTGATGAGCATCAGCTGACATGCTGGGATAGTGGGTAGGAATGATGTCATTTTGTTTTTCTTTGGAGCTGCCTTCTCCTTGTAGAGTTTCTACTTCATGAAGGCAAGACACAAGAGCTAAATTGACTTTGCATCTCACATAAAAAAAAAAAAAGACCATAGACATTGAATGAAAAAAATCTGACAGTGGGCATTTAGCTTAGCAGTAAGATGACTGTGCCCACTGCTCGGGTACCTGGCCCTGATTCCTAGTTCTGGTTCTTGAATTGATATTCCCACCAAGTAACTAGGTTCCATTCAGCCATGTGGAAGACTTGGATGATTAAACCCTGGCCATGTGAGCATTTGGGGAGTGAACCAGCGAATGAGAATTAATTCTCTTTACCTTTCAAATAAGTATTAAAAAAGATCTTTGGTTTCTTGTTTAGTTTCTGTTAGTGGTTGGATTGTGAAAGGTAAATGTTTGTGAGATTTCAAAGATTATTTTGACAACATTATTAATGACTCAAAAGATTTGCTGTCACCAGTCTGTTGAGAAGAATAAGGATTGTATAACATAATTAACTTAGAAAATATTTTTCATCAGTGAACTGATTATTTGTTTTAAATGAGAACTGACTTGCAATATGGAGAAAGGAGATTTTTTTTTTTCACCAGGTTGAAGCTTGGGACCATTCAATTATTTTGTTAGTATGATATAATTCCAGACTTTGACTTATCCCAGAATATAATCCAACACAGCCTCCTAGATTTGCATTGCAGCCAGCAGGGGAGGGGAATGCCTTGACTTTCCGGGAAGGAAGAAGAGGTGCCAGGGTGTTGAGTTGAGGGAGGGAAGGGGAAATCATAAGGAATCCCCAAAGGCGAATGGACAGGATACTGACAGCATGTTTGAGAGACACACACAAACTCTTTGAAGTAAGCATAGAAATTGGTACCCGCAGCCAGGCACACATAGGCATACCCACAAAGCAAATCCACTGTATCCCCTCTGGCTGAAAGAGGCATTCTCCCAAGGCTAGGAGGAGAGGCCCCTCCATGGGCAATGAATGAGCTAGGCCTGCAATACAAACACCAGGGGCTAGCAGCAGGCTGGGCTCAGCCATCCTCTTTGCCTCCCTGGACAGCCATCAGATCTCTCGCTATCTACCCCACCTCCCAGCAGAGAGTCTTGAGGCCGCCTCTCCCAGGTTGCTTGGCTTTAGAAGCCGGGCTGGATTATTTTCTCCTCAGCCCTGCAGAGCCTGTCTGTCAGGGATCTGCAGAGGCGATACTGTTTCCTCCTTAACTAAAGCAGAAAGAAGGATTTGGGGGAATCAGCCACAGCTGATCAGAACTGGACCTTTGCATCTTGCAGAGAAAGGGGATAGGATTATGATGCAGGCTGGGATGGACCCACTTCCTAGTACAGTGTGGACTGATGAGCTATGCTGTGGGTACCTGTGTATTCCAGGGTGGGAGACCACCTGGGCTTCACTTACCCTAGGCATCCACAGTGCCAAGACACGTGAATAGTGGTCAGGAAGGTTGAATCCACTCTCATCCTGCCAGCTTCCAGGTGGCTCTGTGACTTAGATCTGGTTATGGAATGTGTACGCCTCCATTTCCCCATCTGCAAAATGGAGCAGAGGACGTTTTCTCACAGGGCTGTCATGGATGTGACATGGAAGGCGTTTTAGCACAGGTCCAGACACTGGAGGAAAGTTCCGTAGTGTGGGTTGATTTCTTCAGACACATTATTATATAGGAGAGTCGGGGGAGACACTTCGACCCCACTCAGGAGAAGCATTCACAAATTGTGGCAGTTTCAAAGGGAAAGTGTTTGCTCAGTCCTTGTCCGCCTCATCAGAAGCCATGGGTACTCTAAATATTCACAGACCTGCTGTCTCCCTGGGTGCCCAGCTACAAAGGGCAGTGCCCGAGGTGGTGTTCATGAAGGAGATGGGACTGGCCTCAGCGATTCTGGGGCCCTTGGCATGGATGTTCCTGGAAGGAGCCCACACCTGTACCCTTTCTCACCCTCTTCCTTGCTGTTCTCCTTTGTTCTTCCTCCCTTTCTCCTCAGGCACTTACTGAGCACTATGTCCCTGTCCTGCCAGTGTTTGTGTCTCTTCTGAGACACAACAAACAGAATGTTCTCTGTGCCAGAAAGGAAGTCAAATGCTGAGATGGTAGCAATGGTGTGTGTATGTGTGTGTGTATTTATGCAGCTGCAGGGAGGGCCCCTGCTAGGAGAAGACATCAGAGTTAAGAACTGAAGGAGAAAAAGGCACTGGTGGTACAGATGCCAGGAGGCTGAGAATTTCACATAGAGGGGCCAGCAGCTGCTAAGCCCTGGAACCAGGGAAGGAGAGAACTGGGAGCTTTAAATTTCACAAGGGGAGCCCTGGCGTGATAGCCTAGTGGCTAAATCCTCACCTTACATTCACTGGGATTCCCATATGTGTGCTGGTTCATATCCTGGCTGCTCCAGTTTCCATCCAGCTCCCTGCTTGTGGCCTGGGAAGGCAGTGGAGGATGGCTGAAAGTCTTGGGACCCTGCACCCATGTGGGAGACCTGAAAGAAGCTTCTGGCTCCTGGCTTCAGATCAGCTCTGGCCATTGTGGCCACTTGGGGAGTGAACAAGAGGTCAGAAGATCTTTCTCTCTGTCTTTCCTTCTCTCTGTATATTTGGCTTTCCAATTAAAAAATAAAAAATAAATATTAAATTTCACAAGGACAAAAAGAAGTGCAGGTAAATGCTGCCAGAGATGGGGCCAAAAGTGCAGGCAGATCTTGTCTTCTCCTCTGACTATGGTGAGGAAAGAAGGTGTTATGTGCAGCCAGAGGTCACCCACTAAAGTCAAGGAGAGACACATGGCCTAACTTATATTTTTAAAAATCTCTGGTTCTCTTCCTGTTGCCACAAATGATGTCAGATTAAGTGAAATAAGTCAGGTGTAGAGAGATGAATATTTTGTGTTCTTACTTGCTTACAAAAACTTAAGATTTGATGTCATAGAGATAGAAATTAGAAAAGGAAGACCGAGGTATGGATGATGATGGAGGCTGGATAACAAGTACCAACCTACAGTTAATAGGAATTTGTTCCTGGGTTCTGTAGCATGGTGAGGTGATGACGGTTTACCACAGTGTGTGAAGAATTTCCCTCAGGTGCTGCTGCAGTGGCCCTGGTGCCTGGGAGAGAGCAGAGGGAGGCTACTGTCTACAGGATGATAGTTACTGGCTACAGCCAGTCTCTTCTGCCTAGAAGGTTGCTCCTCAGTCCTCAACAGCTCCAATGTGGCCTCCATGGTCGATGCTAAGTGTTGGAATGATGGGGGTAGCTGGAGTGCCACGGGTGGGGGGGTCGTTCCCACTCACACTTCTTGCCCAGACTCCTTCCCATTTTGAGAGCACAACCATGGGGCCTCGTGCTGGTCTAGATTTTCCCAATCCAGGCCTCATCCATCTGTGCTCTGCAGCTTAGTCAGGTGCGAACTCCCTGCTCTGCAAAGCGACAGTTCATTTTCAGATTCCCCTGTGTGTGTTTCCGTTTCCCAGGTGACGAGAGAACATTGCATTTATTCCTCCAAAGTCGTGAAGCAAGAGCCTGCGTGGATGCAGGGTTTAATCAAACACGCGATTCCAGAGGAGCAATTCCAGGTATTCTCTCACACAAAGGGGTGGAGTAATTTAAGGCTCAGCTGCAATGCCTGTTGTTCAGCAGTATTCCTCCTCATTTATAAAAACGTGTGCTTGATGCATAACACTTGGGAAACACAGAAAAGCGCAAGGAAAAGTAAATAACAAATTTCTCTACAATTCTGCTGGTTAAAATGAACCACGAGCAGCACACATGCACACTATCGAGCGTCACTGAACAACAGGAGAGTGTTCTGAGACAAGCACTGATGAGTGATTTTGTTGTGCCAGCGCTGCAGGCTGCACTTACACAAGCCTAGACAGGAGAGCCTGCTGCCCCCCTTGGCTGGATGCTATGTTTATGGGCCGGCTTATGGTCCTGGGGCCACAAACAACTGAACAGCACAAGTCTGAATCAAACCCAGGAGAAATGCTGCAGTCAGGAGACGCAATAAACACCAAATGTGCGAGGCATAAGACTGCAGTCGACTTCTCTTTGTTGTGATGGGAAACAGCACACAGAAGGCATGATAGAAGTGTCGTATGGTAAATACACACCCATTGTCATTATCGTTACCAGCTGGTAAGTGCTGTGCATCATTGTGTGTACTGTATTTTACATGTCTGGCAATGCCCTGAGTGTGTGACACCATCATCACCACGTACCTATGAGTAACTCCTTACTCTACTAAGTGTTGACAGCTGTGATGTCACCAGGCAGTAGCAACTTTTCAGCCCGTTCTGGGACCATTGGCAATCCAGTAGTCCCCCATTGCCCAAAATGTCATTTGCCACGTGTGATGTTTTTTCAAAAAGTTCACGGAAGACTGAAATAAAACTTAAGGTGCATTTTTTTTCCTTTTAAAAAGATTTATTTATTTACTTAAAAGGCAGAATGGGAGATGTTTCGGTGATGGGATGAAGCCAGGAACCTGGAACTCTCTCCAGGTCTCACACATGGCTGATGGGGGCGGTGACTTGGACCATCTTCTCTGCTGTTTTCTCTTCCTGCTTTAGCAGAAAACGAGATCAGAAGTGGAGCAGCCAGTGCTTGAACTTACGTCTTCTTTTTTCTTTTCTAAATGGAGAAATTTCAAACAGTACAAACAGTACAAATAAGACATAAGAAATCATCAGAACGCAGCTGGGACACAAACTGGTGTGCATGTGAGATCCTGGTGCGTTGAGGTGGAGAACTAGCCAGATGAACTATTGTGCCGGCACCAAAAGGACTTTGTTCAATGAGTAAAAGATGGTTTTGCACTCAAGGGTTTTCAAGGTTGAGGCAGTCTGTAATAATGCTTTGTGTGATAAAGATTTAGCATTATGTGAAGGATACTCAGAAAGTACAGGAGGTTGGGAAAAATTGCACATGATTTTTAATTTTTTTGTGCCCAAATCAAACTTGCCTTTTACTTTCATTTTCCGTGAACTTTCTGAAATACCCGTATATTATACATGGGCTACTTTTAAATTTTATTTTAGTTTAGTTTTTGCTTCATGTATTTTTTTAAAATTTCGTTTTATGACACAGTTTCATAGGCTCTGGGATTCCCCCAACCCCTCTTCAGTCATGAAAGACTGCAGTTTTTGAGAATGTTACATGTACTACTTGCATTTACTTCTCAGAACCCCTAGGGGGCGATCATGTTACTGGAGAAATTGCAACGGAAACATCCTGCTCCTGCGGAGATGTGACTTGGGCCTGTGCCCAACTGGCCCAGGGGGCAGAATCTGGCCTCTCCCTGTGGAATAATGAATGCCAGGCAATAGCCACCCCCCAAGCCTAGCAGTTCCCAGTGACCATGAATACACACTGCCACACCTGGTTTCTGAGGAATTAGGGAGTGTCCTAGCTGGGCTATCCTGTGAGTTCATGGTAGAGATGTGGATCAGAGCTCCCCTCGGGTCCTGGAGGATTGTATTCCAAGGTGATTCTGCGCATGGCTGTGGTTGCAGAATTTGGCCCCAGGCCCCCAGAAGTCTTTGCAAGGTCACTTGAATGTCCCTATGACACAGCAGTGGAGGAGCAGGCCAAGGGAGAGAGCAAGACAGAAGCTACAATGTCATGTAAGACTCACTCTCTCTCACTTGTACATTGGTCTCCCAGGTAGCCCAGTTCAAGGATGGGAGTAGTACATGCAAGGTGTGAGTTCTAGTGACACACAGAAATGACAAGGGCATTGGGGGTGCTCTAGGAGGGACAAAGCCACAGCTTGGGAGATGCTAACCTCACAGGAATGTCATGAAGTTCAGGGCTCCTCCCTGTTGTCATCTATTCATTTATTTTCATCTTACTTGAATGGCAGGGAGAAAGAGTGAACATCCCATCCTCTGGTTCACTACCCAAATGCACATAGTAAATTGGGCTGGACCAGATTGAGGTCAGGAGCTGGGAACTCAATCTTGGTCTCCCATGGGTGGCAGAGTCAGATCATTGAGCCCCATCCCCTGTGGCTTCCCCAGGGTGCCTGTTAGCTGGAAGCTGGGGTCAAAAGCAAAGCAATGGGGGTTTCCCAAGTGACCTCTTCATTTGCTGCACTGAACCCCTGCCCTGGGGACCTCCTTCTTAATCAAGTACCTAGGTGGCTCTTTTGTGTTGACTCTGAGTCATATTTTAGAAGCCACAGTGCACCCGTCACTGTCCACACCTCTGGTTATATTTAGAATCAGCGTCTAGAAGTGGATTTGCTGGGTGAGGGAATGCCCAAGCCCAAAACCTTCTTGCCCATGGCTCCCAGGACAAGATCTCCAACCACACACTCCACACAGGGAGCCTCACAGGACCCTTCAGCTACACTGCAGTGACAGGCATGTCCTTTGTCTCTCCTGCTTTCCTACTTTTAGGTATGGGTTGGACAGGAAGAGGCCCAGTAATAACAGGCAAAAGTATGTTTTTTTAAACACACTTCCCCTCTAATATTGGCAGAGAACCAAGATGGGTGGGTAATAGTAGAGTCAGCCAGAAGATACATTAGTCCATTACTGGTGTATTCTTGCACCTTGGGAGACAGCAAGTGATGGCTCAAGTACCTGGATCCCTGCCATCCATGTGGGAGACCGGGTGGAGTTTCCTGGATCTTGGCTTCTGCTTGGCCCGGCCCCAGCTATTGCAGGCATTTGAGGGGTGACCCAGTAGATGGAAGATCCCTTCCTATTCCCCTTCCTAGTTTTCAAATAATAATTTTGGAAATATAGGCACATTAACCAGCTGTCCTTCAGGGTGACTTCAAGTGCCCTGAATGTGAGGCCGGGAGGATAGGACTGCATGGTATCCATGATCTGCTTCTATAAGTGGGGTCTGGCAGTCCTGAAAATAGGTGTGTCTTGTTGGGAAAGACTGGGCAGGTCAGCTTGGTGGATAAGGATCTTCATTTGGAGTCACACCGGCTCAGTGCATGAGCCCCCCCAGGTCATCCAGTTTCTGAAAAATTGGGTGTTTCTAATTCACAGAACAACCAAACACAACCAAAACAAAAACAACGCACCAATCCCCAAAAGGAACAGAAAATGTGATTTTGGCTTCTTCTTCCATCCCTTTCCCGCTACACCATTGGCTCTTGCTGTTGGCTTATGTTTGGATTTGGTATAATAGTTGATTGAGCACAAAATTTTAAGTGACAGGATAATTGATTGGAGTATTAACTTGTGTTTTGTTATTGGACAAGAGTCAGAATGGATGGAAGTTATTTGCACATTCTTCTCTATACTGGATACTGTTAGGATAGAGGAGAGGGAAGAGATGCTGGCTACAGTTGGTTCTCAGTAAATGTTTCCTTATCTCTTTGCTTTTCTATCTCATTAGGACATTGTAACAAACTACAAGAGCACTCATCTGTAGCAGAACTCTCCCAGGGTCCATCAGAACCCACGCCACAGCCAATGACCTAAACACAAAGCCTGTGGATTCACATCAGGCCAAAATGTGTATTGATAGGGCCATTCTGACTCCGTTACCCAATCCAGGATGTCACCTCTCAAAGATGAAGAACCCAGGCATTGCAGAGGCCCATTCCAGGAAGGCAATTGGTTTTCTTAGGGAATTCAGGCCATTCAGTTTGGCCTTCAGTTAACAGCTTTTGGGTTAGGGTTCTACAGGGAAGACAGACAGATAAGTGTGAGGATCAGGCAAAAGGCAGAAACAATGCGAGAGGAGACAGGTTCTCCAACATCTGAGGGGTTGGAGCCCTGAGGATGCCTTGGTTCACTTCCTCCTTAGGTCCTGCAAGGATGACGGGACCTCCTCAAGCAATCAGGAATGACTGGAGTGCTGTGAAGGAAGTCAGCCCTTGGACTGTGGGGGCTCACAGATGTTCCTGTGACCCAGCTTAAAGGATTCTGCTACCTGAGCCACACACCCACTAGTGAGGCCATAGAGTCAATGACTACAACCCACCCTTTGCTTTCAAGTCCCAGTTAGGAGCTGGGAACTCAATCCAGGTCTTGCACACGGACGGCAAGGATCCAGTTATTTGGGGCCTTCGCTGCTGCCTTCTGTGGTCTGCATCAGCAGGAACTGGAGTCAGGAGCTGGAGGTGGGAATCAAACCCAAGCCCTTTGATGTGGGATGTGGGCATCTTAGCTGCTAGGCATAGTGCCCACTTTGAGTTTTAAGTTTAATACGTAAGCCTTTTGAGTCTCTGCAAGGAGACCTGATATGTTCCCTGCTGCCTGACAAGTCTGAAACCAGTGATCTTTGTGGACACACCCATATGAGGTGAGCGAGGTCCCCACCTTCTTTAAATTTTTTAAAAAATGTATGTATTTATTTATTTTTTGTTGGAAAGGCAGATGAGATTTACAGAGAGACAAAGGAAGATAATTTAAAAACTTTAAGAAAGATAACTTTTTTGTTTTTATTTGAAAGATTTACAGAGAGAAAGAGAGAGAAAGACCCTCTGTCCACTGGTGCACTCCCCAAATGACCACAACAGTCAGAGCTGGGCCTATTTAAAGCTGGGAGCTAGGAGCTCCCTCCAGGTCTCTTATATGGGTGCAGGGTCCCAAGTACTTGAGCCATCCTCTGTTGCTTTCCCTGGCCATAAGCAGGGAGGTGGACGGGAAGTGGATGGGAAGTGGAGCAGCTGGCTACCACAGGCATAGGATTAGCTTGCCATGCCACTGTACCAGCTCAGATCCCCATCTTTTTCACAAAGGGATTGGCAAGGAGAGCAGCTTCCATATGCCAGTTCCAAGGCAGAATTCTGTTCTTTTTTGGCAAGGGTAAGAAGGGAGTATGGTGCTCTGAGGAAGGAATTCATGTGCTAACACTGAGTCTAGTTAGCATGCTGCCCAAGTGGATCTCCTCACAGCCGGCCATCTCTCAGCTGGACGATAAAGTAATTTAACTAGGGCTGCTTTCCAGGCTAGAGCTCCTGTAGATTGTGCCCCATTTATCACAGAGGGAAAAAAAATACTTGGTATCCACAGACCCTGGCCTGCCAGCATCATCTAGGCTGCTCATTATTGATCTTTGGACAGTGTACAGTTCTGTGATGGGAAACAGAGTCAGAGCCACACGGCACTCAGATGTCTTCTCGTACCAGCCCCTCTGCTGGTGTGCCTTCCCAGGCTTGGTGTTTCCTCCTTGGCTGTCGGAAGGAAGTTCATGGGCCTGGGGGAGGACTCTTAATCTCCTTCTGCTGGTTTGTCATGATGTCTCTGGACAGAGAAGTGAAAGATAGTGTTTATTGAGTACTGTTGCTTGGATTTCACGTGTTTACCTGGATGCATTTTCTGTAAAAACTTCCATGGTAAATATTTTTGGCTTTGTAAGCCTCATACTATCTCTTGTAACTAACTACTCAGCACTGTCAACTGTAGTCCCAAAGCAGCCACAGACAAATACATAGACCCGTGAGTGTGGTCATGTTCCAATAAAACTTTATTTACAGAAGTACTTGATGTTTTCACTCTACCCCTCCTAAGTACCCCTAGGGCTCAGAGGGGACTGACTCCTCTCAAATATCAGAGGCTGACTGGCTTAATCCAATCAGAATGCTCTCCCCACCCACCTACCCTATTTACAGTGATTGGCTTAGAAATGAGCATATGACCCAAGTCATCCAAATCAGGTGAGTCTGGAACGCAGACACAAGCTGATCACCTACCTACCTCTCAGCTCTGATTTCAATCTCTAAGAACCTTCACCACTGACTCCTTGGGGAGTCTGGGAATTGAGCAGTAGCTGCCCAGCTTCCTTGCTCTGCGCTTTGTAGTGAATACCTATTTTCTTGCATCACCCCAGTGTCAGTGATCGGCTTTCTGAGTGTTGGGTGAGCAGACGCAGTTTGAGGATTCCGCAACAGTGCCTCCAACTAGTTCAGGGGTATTGTTCGGCATCGAGTTTAGAAACTGTAAGAAGGAATTCCTGAAGGCAGACCCTAGAATTTTCAGTTATGTGAGTCAGTAAGTGCCTCACCTCTTTTTGTGTGTTTGTTTCTTGTTTGGCTAAAGCTGGTTTGGCTTGGGTTTCGCTTACAAGTGAAAGAGGCCATAAAGAACAAGGATGAGCAACAAATGGAGATTAAGAAATTTCTGATGATGTACCAGTTTATGAATCCAGCTGTTCCTGAACCCCAGCCAAGACCTGCCTGTAGTAACCACTGTGGAGGTGGCAGCAGCAGCTACAAACATTTATTGAATGTTTATAATACTGAATTCCACCTTTTGCTAATGTAGTGTCTCTTACTTGGAACCAAGGAAGTCTTAAAGGAGGCAGTAATCACTGCAGTATCTGGAAGGGAAGAGAATGTGCCAAGGGAAAGAATCTAAATCAGAAAGACGCAAGTGGGAGAGGAGTATAACTATGTTCTCTTAATTGTTTCCTACGCTTTTTTCTGTATTCAGAATACCCTGTAGAGGGTAACCATTAATGGACTGAATTCTAAGCTAATGTAAGTTTGTGGAGTGATCAGGGAAGACTAATCAAGGTGTACACCTGATAGTCTTTTTTTTTAAACTTGAAACTAGCATCTAAATTTACCCATGTTTAATTATTCTGATTAAGAATGGCAGGAATGGGAGATGATGTTGGGATAGGTAGGTTTTTAGTTGGCAAATTGCATTCCTCACTTACCTCTGCACTTTTTATCTGGGTATTTTTTCTTTTCATATAGAACCCAAAGTACAAGTCTGATTCTCCCCTCTCTGGAGCTATTCACGCCAGAGCTGTTCAATAGTTTGAAGTGCAGCCTTGCAGGTTTGCTCTGTGCATTTGCAAATCTGAGTCGTGTGTGTATAAGTAGTTAAATGATAATATTAAGATAAATCTTATGTGCACAAGGAAACCCACTTAATTTTAAAACATTTATTTATTTCTATTTTAATTGAAAAGCAAAGAGACAGAGATCTCCTATCTACTGGCTCGCTTCTCAAATGTCCACAACAGCCAAAGCTACGCCAGTCTGGAGCCAGGAGCCTGGAATTCAATCTGAGTTTCCCATGTGGTTGGCAGGAAACTCAAGCACTTGAGTCATTATTGCTCTCTCCCAGGTTGTATGTTATTAGGAAGCTGGGTCCAAAGCAGACCCAGGACTCAAACCCAGACACTCCAAAACAGGATGAAGATGTCCTAAGAGGTGACTTGACTGCTGTGCCATATACAGCTGCCTCTACACTTTCTAGAGGAGATATTTAATATTCCAGTGGAATATCATCCACTGTAGAGGGGGCACATAATTCCTTCAGTTTATGTGTCTCTGTTTCATGTGCACGCTTCCATGTTTGTTTGTGTACAGGCATTTTAAAACACATTTCTCCGATGATTCCTCTTTTAAAAATATTATATATTTATATATCTGAGGGAAGGATGGAGAAAGAGGGGAAGAGAGAAAGAGAGAATAAGTCAGCTCCCATCTGCTGGTTTGCTCTCCAGGTTGGGAGCCAAAATTCCAACCTGTGTTTCCCAAGTGGGTGGTGGGAAGCCGTCAGTTGGGTCACTCATGCTACCTCCCAGGATTTGCATTGACTGGAAGCAGGAGTTAGGAGCTGGAGAAGAAAGGAACCTGGCAAGAGCTGAAGATTAGACTCCAGTTTGGATGGCAGGCATCTTGACTGGCTAAACACCATCCTGAGAGTGGAGAAGTTTATGCAAGTTTTGAGGTTTGATGGAGCATGTCATTGTCTCAGAAAGAGTTTGAGTGCCCAGTTCCTCTGCCTTATCAAGAGAGAGCGATTTGTTCTTTGCTTATCTGATTGGCAGAGAGGTAGCCATTTATTTTAATGTGAATTTCCTTTATTTCTTTAGCTCTCAAACAACTTCCCTTTTCTTGAATCCACTCCCACTCCACTTCCTCGCCTTGCCCTCTGTGTCCTGGTGAACTCACGGTCCACCTCCGTTTCATGTTGTAAGGCCTCAGGACTGGGCCTCCCTACCCTCCCCAAGGGTGTCATTAGCATAACCTAATCAGTAGTCTGAAGCCCTTCACTACCTTCCTTTCTGTACTGGATTTGGGGAGAATCAGGACGATGACCATAGTCCCTTTCAATAGGCGGTGGTGTTCTGGGTCCTTTGTTTTTGGGATTTTCTGGGGGTGGGGTGGAGAGGGGGATTGGCTGCATGTGGGTTGGGCAGAATGGGGTGAGTGTATTGAGAGCCTGGAAGGGCTTCCTGAGACCCAAGCACATCTTGTACTGATGGTGATTTTGCAACCAAAAGTCAGTGACAGTTGCGAGAGGATCAGATGTGCGAGGGTAGCTGTGGTGAAATAGGGCTTGCGTTGCTATGGGGATAGAGACCTGGTGGAGTAAATACCAGCTATGACGACACCCGAGATGTGCGCGTGCCAGGCACAGCACCTGGAGTCTGGAGAACAACCAGGTGCCCAGAACAACCCTGGGAAGTTAGTGCTCATTTTATCCCTGTCTCTTAAAGTGAACCCCAAAGCTTGGGAGAATTTCATTGTTTCTTAAACAGTATTTATTTATTTGAGAGGCAGAGAGGTAGATAAAGATGTTAAAGATGGAGTTAGAGTCAGAGATAGAGATAATGTTCTGTTCATTCCCCAAATAACCCCAACAGCCAGGTCTGGCTTAGACCAGAGTCCGGAGCCAGGAATTCAGTCCATGTCTCCTGTGTGGTAGGGACCCAAGTACTTGAGCTGTTATCTGCTACCTCCCAGGATCCTCCTTGTGGGAAGTTAGAATTGGAAGACGAGAACTTAGATGTGAACCAGGTGCTCTGACAGGGAGGTCCTGGTGTCCCACATTGCAGCTTACCCACTGCGCAGATTGCCCACCCTTTGAACTGAGCTTTTCAGTATTCAGGTCAACTATTTTGACCCCATCACATCTGAATAAACTGAAGACCCTGGAGGTCGATACTTTGTTGTTTTTGTTGTTGAATGTTTGTCTTCTCCTTGTAGGCAAGCACAGACTACTTACCCATGAGCTTGGTGACTACAAATCTTGGGACTTCTCAGTCCCCAGAATTCCATGAGCCGATTCCTGATTCTCTCTCTCTTTCTCTCCTGTTGGTTTTCTTTTCCTGAAGACTCAATTAAAATCCGTTTTCTATATAGTATTACAGCCATTTTCTTAGCATCTATATAAACATACTGCTTTTTTGTTTAACAACATACAACACATGTATCTAAATCATGAACATTTTTTTCGAGTTGCTGGGAACAGTTCATTTATATGTTTAAGTAATAGTTATTAAGAGTCTACAGCTCTTGGGGTGCTGAGCAAGAGAGAAGAGGGCCTTTGCTTGTGTTTACAGTCTAGCTAGACAGCTGTAGACACAAGCAGTTACACATTACACTTCTGCTAAATCTCTCTCTCTCTCACACACATGCCCAATGGATCTTTAAGAATAAGAGAATACTTTTAAAAATTCATGGAAACTGAAATTAAAAGATACACTGCTTTTAGAGCAAAAAGATTTTGCAATTCATGCATATAGAATGGCTTCAAAAATTCATGGAGATGTATATTATAAAAAATTATGCATGGGTTTCATTTTTTTCATCAAAGCAAAATTGTTTTTAGATTCTATTTTCACACAGTTTTTGAAGTACCCTTTGTAGAACTCAATAAACTTAACACCAAGGAGTTAGGGAGGGGATCTCTGTGGGGGAGAATATGAAGCAGGAGACCAAAAGGATAAGCAGAACTTACAGTGAAGTGCAGAGAGAGGGGAACAGTATTCCTGGCAGGGGTGTTAGCAAGTGCAAAGGCTCTGAGGCAGGAAGGGGCAGCCTGGAAAACACAAGAAAGATCCGTGTGGCTGCAGACTGTGGTACTAGGAGTTGGGTATAGTACCAAGGGATGGTACAGTGAAAAGAAGGAAGATGATTGGAGACCAGACCTCTTTAGAGCATGTCAAGAATTCGCCTTCATCCAAAATCCATGGAAAAAAAAATCATGCAAGGATTTCTTTTTAAATTTGATTTTCTGCACAATCTTGTTTATGAACTATTTATGTGAAAAACAGACAGACAGAAAGTTTTCATCTCTTAATTCACTGCCCAAATACCTGCCACGGCGAAGGTTGGGCTGAGACTAAAAGGCCTGGAGCTCCTTCTGGGTATCCCACATGGATGGTAGGGATCCAGATGCTTGAGCCTTTGCCTGTTGCCTCCCAGGATGTCCATTAGCAGGAAGCTGGAATTGAAAGTGGAACTGGGACTTGAACCAAAATATGTTTCTTGTGTTTGTTTAATATTTATTTATTTTATTGGAAAGACGTGTAAAGAATAAAACAAAGACTGAGAGAAAGATCTTCTGTCTGCTGATTGATTCCCCAAGTGGCTGTAAATGCCAGAGCTTAGCTGATCCAAAGCCAGGAGCCAGGAGCTTCTTCCACGTCTCCCACATGAAAGCAGGGGGGTCAAGTCTTTGGGCCATCCTCTACTGCCTTCCCAGGGCACAAACAGTGGGCTGGTTGGAAATTGGAGTAGCCAGAATGTGAACCAGTGCCCATATGGGATCCTGGCGAATGCAAGGGGAGGATTTAAGGACAAGGCTCTTGTGCCAGGCCATATATCCAGGTACTTAAGTCTGAGGTATAGGTGTCTTAATTGTTGTACCAAATACCCACTTGACCACTGAAGGATTTTAAAGCAGGTGGAGGATCTCTAGTTAGATATGCAGTATAGGAAGATCCCTCAGGTTAAGGGGGACCAGAGGTGGAGCTAGAAGAACAAGCTAGAAGGCAGTGGTGCTGATATTAGAAAAAGATGTTGTGGAGTGGGAAGGTGGTAAAGGAGATGGAGAGAGATAAAACCAAATTTTTAAGAAGAGTGGCATCAGTATTTGTGAGATTAGATGTGTCGGAAGAGGAGAAGAAAGGAGGGAGGGAGAGGAGGCAGAGGCACCAACAACTCCGTGGCCCAGTGGAGATGTCATTGTTGACTGATGTTTGTGGGAAGGGAGGCATGTGCATTGAAAGCAGCTAGGAGGCAAGGCTGCAAATGCTTAGTGGAGTTTGCACAGAAAATTTTGAAGAACATTTAGAAATTTGTTTTACTGAAGAGATAGAGGGGAAGGAGTGGGCAGAAAGAGATCAAGAGAGCCCATCTGTTGGTTTACTCCCATAATGCCAGCAACAGGTTAAGCTAGCAATTGGAAATTCAATCCAGGTTTTCTGCATGGATGGCAGAAACCCAACTGCTTAAGCCATCACCACTGCCTCCCAAGGTTTGCATTTGCATAAGGTTGGAGTCAGGAGCCAGAGTCAGCAATGGAACTCAAAAACCTTGACATGAAACAGAGGCATCTTAGCCATTAGTCCAAACTCCTACCCCTACTATGTGGGAAAGTTACAATTTTTATTAAAAAAATGTATTTTTGATGATGTTTATATGGTTGATCAGGGTGGGAAGAATTGAAGGTTAGGAGAAAGTGGGTGATACCATTGCTTCCAAATTTTCTTTTCTTCTTCCTGTATCTGTGGGAAGGGGTAAGGTAAGGGGAAAATCCACAACAAGCCTCCCAACTTCCCCAGTACCCAGAGATGGGGAATGGCTACCGGATATTAACCCAGGGTCTCCGATGTGAAGCATGTTCTGAAGGTTCTGCTTAAGTGTTTTTAGTAGTTCTGAAATGCTGTCAATTTCACTGATCTAAGGATGAAGAAATCTTCCAGTGTCCCTTGGCTGACATAGTCAACCTTAGAGTCTCTTTTCGCCCAGATATTTGTTGTCTTTGCTTGGTTGGGACTTGGTGTCCAATTTGTTCTGCCTTCCTTTCTCTGCTATGGTACCACATATCCTCTGCAGGCTCCAATGGGCTGCCATATCCTTCATGTGCATTTGGTCCTGCAATCTACTGCCCCATCTTTCCACTGAGAAGACCTAGTTCTGACACATGCACTCTACGGTCAGACCACCAATCCTGGATGTGAGCCCTCATGTCCCCACACATCTCTACCTGTGTCATTCACCAGGCACCCTGTAGCTTCACACACCAAGCAGGCACCTGTGTGCTGCCTAGTGGCCAGTGGGCTTCTCCCAGTGCCAGTGGTGACCTGGCCCCCCACCCCTGGTCTCATGGAGCTGGCATCTGCCCCTGACATATCTTTAGAAAAAAAAAGAATATGCTAGGTAACTATGCTGGCACACTGGTATGGTTAACACAGATTTGGCATTAACCAGGCCCAGGTTGTCCATCAGCTATTAGCTGCTTTTCTCCCAGCAGTATAACATGTGCCTAGGTATAGTGCAACCTAGGTTGTTGCCTACAGCTGGACGAAGGGTAAAACTAAAGCTGATTTCATCCCTGCAACCAGGAAACAAAAGAATGGCAGGGGTGGAGTAGGGGAACTGACCCAAATTACATTGTAGAAATTTAACCAAAATTGTGGCCCTGTCTTGTAGCCATGTTTGAAAACTGTTAGGCAGGGGAACTGAGGGAACTGAATGGATGGTTCTTGTGTTATTCCCATTCTTCAAAGGTTCTAGAACCGCAGTCTCTTGGTTCAGCACAATTCAGTTGAAGTCCAAAACACTGGTTGTACACCTGCTGCGTGGTAATCTTAATGATGAACATTGGAATCCTTCCTGTCTGCTCTTCAGTGCTTCTCTGGAAAAGACTCAGAAACCATCAGTTAGTCTAGAATAGAGAGAGCTTGTGCTTGAATAGAAGCAAAGACAAAAAAAAATTAATCAAGATGACTATTCAAAGCTAAGTGAAATCTACATGCTAAGTAGAAGTCTCATTGTTTCCATTGAGTGATTAGATTTAGCTAGGAATGTCGGCTTTCTTTCACCCCTTCTTCAACCTTGTTCTAGTGTTTTTTTTTTTTTTCCTCCTTCAAAGGTAAAGGGAACTCTCACCAAGCGCCACGGTGAATGATGTGAACTTCTCTTGGAGTTTTCAATTTGGCTGTATTGATTTATAAGGTCTTTTCAATTACTGAATTCTTCTTGGTGGCAGTGTGTATGGCCTAAGTACGTGAGAACCATGCTCCATTGATTCCAGGTGCTTAGAAAGGGGCATTTGTGTGTCTCCTTCAGATTGATGAAGTTGCGAATAATGAAGCTTCCCACACAACATTTATTAAATGAAAACCTAGAATTCATTAACACGAGAACTTGTCTTGTACTAGAAAGGAGGGGGTGGGCTTGAGCAAAACAGGAACTACAGTAGTTATCATAAGCATAATATATGAAGCAATTTGATTCCAAGGGAAGGCAATTTGGAATCTTATTAAATTTTCTCCTCTCCTTTTATTGTGTGAGCACACTTGGGTGGCTTGTGGGGAGCCATTGATCAAAGCGGCAGGTACATGGGGAGGTGGAAAGTGGAGGGAAGAGACCAGTTCCCGAATTCTTACTCTAGTTGAATTAGGATTACTACCCAGTGTTTAGTATCTGGCCCAAGGCAGAAATTCAACAAATATGAATGAGAAATGATGGATGAATGAATGAGTGATTAGTACAGGCCATTGCACATCAGCTATGACTGCCAAGAGAGGCTGGCACAGCCATTTAGCAAAGCCCAGTCTGATTCAACCCCAATTCATTTATTCATACATTCACCCACTTGCCCAACATTTATTGAGGATCAGTCATGTGCTAGGCACCATGTTAATGACTGTGTTCATTTCCTAGGACTGTCCTAACAAATTACCACAAACTAGGTGGCTTAAAACAGCAGAGATTTATTCTCTGGTAGTTCTAGAGACCAGAACTTCAACATCAAGATTTTGACAGAACCGTGCCCTTCAGAGAAAGATTCCATTTAGCCTCTTCCAGCTTCTAGTGGCCCTTGGCATTCTTTGGATCATAGCAACATCATTCCAAGTCCCGCCTCTGTCTTCACGTGGCCATCTTTCCTATCTGTGTCTCTGAGTTTCTCTTCTTGTAAGGACATCTGTTACTGGGTTCAAAACTCATTCTAATCCAATGGGACCTTCATTCAACTTGGTAATATCTTAAAGACCCTATTTCCCAATAAGGTAGCATTCATGGTTCTGTGTGGATAAGAATTCTGGGAAGGAGGGCACTCTCAACCTGGCGCAGACACAATGGGGGATACACAAGTGAGTGCCACTCCTGTTGCACAGAGATACGAGAAACACATATAGCCCCTGAAACAATTGATGGTCTATCAAGCTTATCACTGGTTTTCTCCAGTGAAGTCCTTCCTGTTACTTGATGAAACCGGAAGGGTGATGCTCATTTTTAGAGCTGAGGAAGCAGAGGGTCAGAAAGGTGAAGAGGCCCATCCAAGTCTTGCAGAATCTTTCCACATGTTTACTGCAAGGAAGTTAGAAAAGACAGATACACATTCTGAAACAATGATAAGTGAAGAAAAACATATGTGGGCACCATTAGGTTGTGGGGTACAATCCTTCCAGAATCTGCCATAGCCCCCGTTAGTCTACTGAGCATCCCACTTTGTAAACTGCACATCTTTCCACCTATGGCCCTTGACTGGATCCTGTCTATGATTTTTGGGGTTCGTGGACCCAACCTTGGTTATAGTCACCACCCAGCCTACCCTGAATCAACCAAACATGCAACGGAGACAAGTGGTTCCAGCTCCTGCCTTGCTGATGCCTGATGTGGAGCAGGGAGAATCTGAAAAGGGCCACACTGCCCTGCGTTGTAGCTTTGGAAGCTGATGAAAGCAGGTAGAGAGAGAGAGAGCGGTGAGAAGGAGGCCAATCTCAGGGTGTCTCCTATAACCAAGCCACGTCTTACCCTGGAATGTCCTGAGCTTCCACCAAAACTTCCCTTTTTGAATCAGCTCGGTGGAAAGGGTTTTTGTTACTTGGAACCAACTGTGGAAAGTGGCAGAAACAATGAAAGCAGACAATAGTAACTTGAATCACAGAGACCTTTACTTACTGCGATGCATGCTGGGAAGTGGCTGTGGAAGGTGGTTCTGGATGGTCTCATGTCCCCAGAGGCAGAGGTCTATACTGTCTTTCTGGCCTACCTTCCATATAGGCATTGAACTCCCTTCTGGTAACAGGAAGGCTGCTGCAGCTCCAGGAATCACAACTTCATGAACTAGTGCTCAGCACCAGAAGGGGAAGACAACTGGAGCAGGAGAGGCATCTGCTTTGGGCTTCTCTTACTGCAGAGGGTAGGAGGTTGACTTCCTGAAAATGTCTCAGCAGAGTTATCTTATGTCTCCATGGTCATGTCTGGGTTACACGGCCATTACTAGGTCAGTCAACTGATCTAGTCAAACTTTTCATCTTCCAGAGCTGACCACATGTGTTTATCCTAAATTATCTGTGAGTAAACTCATAAAAAAGTAAGTAATTTGTGTGTGTGTATGAGAGGGAGAAAGAGATAGAGAGAAAAGAGAAAAGAAGAGAAGAGAAGAGAAAGAGGGAGAATGTGTCACAAGAACTCTCACCTACTGGTTCACCTCCCAAATTCCTGCAATGGCCAGGTTAAAGCCAGCAGTAAAGACTTTCATTTTTAAAACTTTTCAAAGATCTTATTTATTTTTGTTGGAAAGTCAGATATACAGAGATGAGAAGAGGCAGAGAGGAAGATCTTCCAAGTGGCAGAGCTGAGCCAATCTGAAGCTAAGGAGCCAGGAGCTTCCTCCAGGTCTCTTGTGTGGGCACAGGGTCCCAAGGCTTTGGGAGAGCCTCAACTGCTTTCCCAGGATACAAGCAGGGAGCTGGGTGGGAAGTGAAACAGCTGCGATATGAACTGGTGCCCATATGGGGTCCTTGTGCATGCAAGGCGAGAACTTTAGCAATTAGGCTACTGTGCTGGCCCCCAAAACCCCCTTAAAAGATTTATTTATTTTTATTGAAAAGGCAGATTTGATATAGAGGAGAGAGATCTTTCATCTGCTGGTTCACTCTGCAAATGGCTGCAAAAGACTAGAGCTAAGCTTATCCAAAGCCAGGATCCAGGAGTTTCTTCCAGGTCTCCCACATGGATGATGTAGAGTGCCAAGGCTTTGGGGACCATCTTCTGTTGCTTTACCAAGCCATAAGCAGGGAGCTGGATGGGAAGTGGAGCAGCCGGGACATGAACCAGTACCCATATGGCATGCCAGTGCCACAGGTGGAGGCCTAGCGTTCCACACCACTTTGCTGGCTTTAGAACCTGTTTTTAATAATACAGCAGTTAAGTCCTGAGAGTAAGGAAGAAGGGAGGTTTTGAGAGGGTAAGAAGTACACCCCACAAAGCCTAAGAAGTCATCTATGCATAACATTTTCCAGCCTGTTTCACTCATTGGAAATGGGGGGCATCCTTCCATTTTGCTAAACAAAAGGAGTGCGCATTACACAGCAAAGCAGTGATTCTCCACACAGGCAGTACCCATAGTGATTGCTGCTGTTAGCTCCCACCACCGCCTCTGCTGTTGCCCTGACAACGATGCATTCCCTAACCTGCTTGTCAAGGACAATTGGGCCCTTGTCTTGCTTTCTCACTTCTTCGTCAGGGACTATTTAGTTTTCTCTCCCAGATAAGTCTTAGACTTCCAGAAGGGATCATCCACTTCCTCTTCCTCTCAGGACTCCTGCCTGCTCCTTCCTGAGCCCCAGGAGCATAGGCAGTCAAGGTCAAATATTTGACCAGGGCAATGAGGGGCGAAGGAAAGGGCATGGGCTTCAGAGAGGAAGCAAGGACTTCCCTCAGGTGCTACTGGGAACTGATCAGGAGGCCTGAGGTTGGATTCCTTTTCCTGCAAGTGACTACACACACTGACCATGGCAATGGCACGTTACACCAGCGGCTCCCTCAGGATGGGAGCGCAGAAACAGCGTGGTGTGGTGGCTAAGCACACAGACCTTGGATCTGCGCTGATTTGGTTTAAATCCTGCCTCTGTTATGTAGTAGGGAGCTTCTTAAACCCTTAGCTCCATTTTCCTCACTTGCAGAACAGGAATAATCCTGCCCATTTTGGAAGTTAATAGTGTAGGCTGCGGGTAAGGATTAGTAGGAATACAGCATGGAAAAGACGCCCCAGAGATGACAGCTGCTGCCCAAGTCATGATGGACTTTCCTGGTGACCAACTCCTCGCTTTGTCCTCAAGTTTCTAGCAGGGGGAAGGGCATGTGTGCGCCTCAACATCCACACCGGTTAGGAGGGAAGGTATAATGAAACACTGCATGTAAGAAACTAAAGGCATCGTAGCTCCTTGGGAAACATGAACGACTGTCATTAGGATCACCACACCTTCCACCAATGTGATGTGTGTGTATGCATCTAGCAGTTAATGGCTGGGGCCTTCTGAAAGCCAAACTTGACTTGGTTCTGAGGACCCAGCAGTATGCCCTGGACAAACCCAGGGAGGTGCTGTCCCATTTGGTGGTGAGACCTTCCCTTGTGTCTGGGCTGCAGACGTCTGAACACCAGGCACTTTGAGAAGAGTTCACCCTCTGCGTCACAGTAATGTTGAAGCTGGGGAAGGAAGCAAGGTGTCTGAGGCAAGGAGTAGTCACTCCTCCAGATGGAAGAAAGAGCTACCAAGTAAGTGCAAAGGGCTGCCGAGGTCCTGCTTTTGTGGCTGCCAAGGGGACAGACATGATTTTGGGCCTTCAGGAGGCCCAGGAGAAGGTGACAGGTACCTAGTCCAATGAGCAAAATAAGCCCAGGCCCCACTTCTCAGAATCTGGTTCTTTTTTTTTTTCTAAATTGTTAATAACATTGTATTATGTGAAACAGCTTTATAGGCACTGGGATTCCCCCTACCTCTCCCACAACCCTCCCTCCATGGTGGATTCCTCCACCTTGCTGCATAACCACAGTTCAAGTTCAGTTGAGATTCCTTCATTGCAAGCCTATACCTAGCATAGAGTCCAGCATCTTTTCGTCCGGATAAGTTCAGCAACTTCTTGGGGCGACCTTCTCTGGTCTGAGGTTAGAGCTAACAGAGTAAAGTCCCGGACAGTTAAAAGCCCCAACAAAACATCAGCAACAATATACAGTGTTATGGAATTAATTGACATAGTATTGAGTAGACAATATGTTAGAAATAATGCAAGTTCAATTTTTCAAAACACATGGAGAATCCGGTTGTTATGGAGAAGGGAAAATGAGCTGCGTTTTGAGACCTCTGGGCACAAGGACCCTCCAAAATCTCCTTGCCCAGGACACTTAACTGCAATAGGGAGGTCAGGCTTGGCGGATGCTAGGGTCATAGAGGCAGTGGCTGGAACCGATGACTGATTGCAGCTGGAGTGGTCAAGTGTACAGGCTCTGGAGCCAGAATGCCAGGGTGTCACTCTCCACTGTTCCCCTTGCCAGTTGTTCGACCTTTGAAAAACTGCTTTAGGGCCTGACAGAATGGCTCAGTAGCTTAATCTGCTTGCAAGCACCAGGATCCCATATGGGTGCCGGTTCTAATCCTGGAAGCTCCACTTCCCATCCAGTTCCTTGCTTGTGGCCTGAGAAAGCAGTGGAAGATGGCCCAAAGCCTTGGAACCCTGAACCCACATGGGAGACCTAGAAGAAACTCCTGGCTCCAGCTGTTGCAACCACTTGGGGAGTGAATCAGTAGAAGGAGGATCTTCCTCTCTGTTTCTCCTCCTCTCTGTATAGCTGATTTTCTAATAAAAATAAATAAATCTTAAGAAAAACCAGAAAACTACTTCATCTTCTCTGAACCTGTTTTCCTTGCCTGTGAAATGGGGAGAGAGTTGTATGTGCAGTTGTAGAGATGCCACAGTATTAAATGAGAGAATGCATGTGTGGTGCTAGGCATCTCATTCCATCTGCACAACAAGGTTACAAGGCAATGCAGGATCTGTGTCCATTTCACAGCTGGGAAAACAGATTTAGAGAACTCCTCGAGAGCAGATGCTGAGTTGCATTTATCTTTATCTACTGCCTATTAAAGTCTTCAATATGTGGTAGTATCTCTTATTATTCTAAATATGTAACCATTGATTGCATTGTCCAGTGTGTCAGGGTGAGTGAATAAATGAATGAATAAATAGCTTCATATCGACATGTGGGTAAGACCTCACTTGAGTATATTCTGGTTCCAAACTTAATGTCCCACACGATGATTCATTGAGATGGGAATGCCAGGTGCCTTAGAAATACACTCTCCCGTCACGTGGTGTGGTGTGGGCATGAATCAATAACTTACTTGAGCACCTGTTACATGCAGGTCCTGCGACACATGGGGTGTGCATTCTCACAGGGTGCACCGAGACATTTTTCTGCATAAATGCTGTTTCTTGCATGAAGGAACTGAGCCTTAGAAAGTTCACAAGTTTGTCCAGTGTCATCTCTCTGGTGGTGCCGGTGCTGGGACTCCCACCTAGGTTTGTCTGCCAGCATACCATGTTAGTGCCTGGTCTACACTGCATCACCCAGGTGAGTGATTCACTGAAGGTCACCCAGGGGCAACCAAGGCTGTGCTCAGTTCTGCCATCTCCATCTTTTAGCCGTATGTCCCTGATCAAGTCTCACAAGGCTGGCCACCCACACTGAGTGCCCGGAATGCCTTCGAAGTCCCAGGGAAGATAGAAAGCAGGGGTCAGCACTTCCACTGTTTCCTTCAGATTTCTGGCTGCGAGCAAATGACTTTCCAGATTGGAACCAATTTCCAGGCAGAGCTGACAGGTGTCAGGTGCTCAGCAGCAACAAGCCAAGCCGGGTCGTGTGTGTCAAGCACAAAGGGGGCGCATGATTTTCCAGTGGCATCTGATTACCAGCAAGTTGTCAAAACATGCCAGCCCAAGGAGGTGCCATGTCTGGGCCAGAGAGCCTGTGTTGAGTGTGGCAGAGGCACTCCTTCCTCCGTTCCCTGTGAAGGCTGCCCTGTCCTTCTCATCTCAGATGCTGTGGATAGCAAAGAAACAGGCAAAGCAGTATCTCTGTGGGCTTGTGGGACTCCAGAACAGACTCACCACTTGTATAGGGGTCATGATGGTGTGGCCAAGGTGGGTTGGTCTAGCTGTATCACATTGAGTCTTGTCCATAAATAAGCATTTACTGCTCTATGTTGAAAATAAGAATACTGCTGCCTTTCTTCTAGCATTGCTGCCTGACAGGTTATTGGGATTTTATTTCTTTTCACTTTATTTGAAAGGCAGAGAGTCGTAGACAGAGAGAGACACACAGAGAGAAAGAGAGAGCTTTTATCTGTTAGGGCACTCCCCAAATGCCCTCTGGTACTGGGATCAGGTCAAAACCAGGAGCCCAGGACGCATTGCAGTCTTTCAAGTAAATGGCAGGGACCCAAGTGCTAGAGTCATAGTCGGCTACTTTCTGGAGTGCCTATTGCCTGTTAGTAAGAAGCTGGATTGGAAGTAGAAAAGCTGGGACTCAAACTAAGAGCTCTTATATGGAATGCAGGCGCCTCCAGAATTGACCTAATAGCTGCCCCCCGTGAGGTAATGCAAGTGAACAAGCAGTGATAGAAGTCATAGAAATATGCCTGGCACCTAGTAAATGCTCAGTGTGCATCAGATGTGGGGCACTCTGGGCCATGTCCACCCTCTACTTGACTCCTCTATTCCTCATTCCTGATCAAGTCCCAGTCACTGACCCCCCTCCATCTCCAAGGACCTGCAGAGATCAGTTCTAGGACCTCCACACATACCAAACCTCAAGACTCATGTATGAATGGCATAGGATTTCCTTAGGACATGTGCACATCCTGCGATAATTCACCAGTGGGAGGACCCGTCGCACCTGATACAATGTAAATGCTGTGCAAATAGATGTCACACTGCATGGTTTAGGGAATGATGACAAGGCGAAGTGTGCTTGTGTCCCATAAAGACGCAATTTTTATCTGGTGTATTTTTAATCTGAAGTTGGTTGTGTCTGCAGCAGTGGAGCCCGTCAGTGGGAAGTGCCAACTATGTTTATTAAATATAGATGGCTATTTCTCACCTATCTCCCCTGATGAGGTTTTAGTCTCCTGAGGGAAGCTGTTTGAATGGTTGAATCTTAATGGTGCTTTGTTGCTTGAATGACGAGGATATTATGCTCTTCCTCCCTCTGTTTCAGCAGTAGCACGGGGTGGTTGGTAATGTGAATTCCTGCTCTGCGTATTATAAACTGTGTGTGACCTTGGGCAAGTAATGTACACAGTGGGTTTCCTCAAAGGGGGGCTAACAGTACCTCCCTCTAAGGGACGTTTGTACTGACAGCTGCTTGTGTGACTCTGTGTACACTTTACCCTCCCCGCTGTGTGTTCTGCCTCTATGGACTCAACTAAATGTAGGTCAGAAGCATTCAAGAAAAAGGTGAATCTGAGCTGAACACACAGACTGCATCTTATTCCTTACATAACATAGTGTCACTATTATTGACATACGCCAAGAGAATATTCCACTATAATATTATATACCATATGCTACTTATGTAGCAAGATTCAAGTAACCTAGAGATGATCTAAACTGTACAGAAGGATGTCCTATGTGAACAGTTTTATATAAACGTTCTTCAAAAAGTTTATGGAAAATAGAATTAACTGATGAGTTTATTTTGGTGTAAAAATTGAAATCTGTGCATGTAAGGGGTCTCTTAAAAACGTTCATGAAAATGCATGTTATGAAAAAGTTATGCATGAATTTAAATTTTTTTCAAAATGTTTTTGCACCAAAATAAACCTTACAATCCATCTTCCCATGAACTCTGAAATATCCTGCTATGAGGAATGGGAGCATTCAAGGACATTGGTATTTATGGGGAGTCCTGGAACAGTCTCCCCAGATCCTGAAAGGAGATCTGCACACACACATGTATAAACATTGCACATATAAATTACATGTATGTGGCTATGCATGTGTACATGGCATATAGTAGTTCTTACTTAGTAATGGCTATTACCGTTATTAAACCAGGGCAAAATCTGCTCTTCTGCATTTCTGACCCACTGGTTCTACCCTGTGAGGCTGGGCAGAACATTCATCTCTTTTCCAGCTGACAACCAGCAATAGCCGTGGAGTATTGACTGTGTGCTGGTCGGTGTGCTGGGCTCTTAGGTGCCGGCCGAGGTGTGCAGCTCACCTGGCTCTCCATGCAAGGCCGTCCACTGACTCCTTTCCTGCTGTATCTTACATCTGGCATGCTGTTCGTGCTTAGCTATGCTTCTCTTAGATGCTCCCAGCCTAATACTGAGCGTTTTGGTGTCATAGAGCCTGGACAGTCCTGCCTGGCTTGAGACTCCTCTGAATCCATTTCTCAAGATTGCTTGAACACAGTGTCACAACAGAAATGTGTTCTCTTACAATTTGGAGGCGACAGGTCTTAAATAGAGGTAGTGGATGCACTCTGAGGTTCTAGAGGAGAATCCTTGCTCATCTCAGCTTGTGATGACTGCCAGCCTTCCTTGTGGTTGCACAATTCCAGTCTCTGCCTCTGCCGTCACATCCGTGCATATGGCCACATCCTTTTTCTCCTTGTTTCTGTTATTCTCCTGTCTGCCTCAAACCTTTCTCTACCTTTATTCTCTTGGGGGAGGGTGGTGTGGTAGCTCAATAGGCTAATCCTCTACCTGAAAGAGCCAGCATTCCACATGAGTGGTGTTCGTGTCTAGGTTGCTCCATTTCCCATCCAGCCATCCAGCTCTCTGCTTATGGAGGATGGCCTAAGTCGTTGGGATCCTGCACTCACATGGAAGACCTGGAAGAAGCTCCTGACTCCTGCTTTTCGATCAGCTCAGCTCTGGTCATTTCAGCTATTTGGAGGATTGAACCAGTGACTGTAAGATCTTTCTCTCTGTAAATCTACCTTTTCAATAAAAATTAAATAAATCTTTAAAAAAATATATAGAGAAAGAACACTTCTGTACTGGCTGCAATAGCCAGATCTGGGCCAGGCTGAAGACAGGAGCCAGGAGCTCCATCCAGTTCTCTCACTCAGGTAAGAGCCCAGACACTTGGGCCACATTCAGCTGTTTCTGAGGCCTGTGAGCAGGAAGCTGGATCCGAAGCAGAGCAATCAGGAATGGAACTCTCAGTCTCATATGAGATGTCCAAGCAATGGCTTAACCACTGTACCACAATTCTGGCCTCTCTCCCTTTCTCTTAGTGAGAAGGATATTAGCCACTGGATTTAGGGCTACCCAGATGAATAAGAAAGATCTGTATAAAGATCCTGAATTAGCTCTGCAAATGTCCCTTTTCTCAAATAAGATAATATTCAAAATTCCATGGATTTTATGTGAATATTTTGAGAGCCATTTCTCAACAAGCAGTTCCCTGGGAAGGTAATGTCTTTGCTGGAACTCTGGTTTTTTTTTTTTTGTTTGTTTTTGATTTTGTTTTTTTTTTTTTTTTTGGCTGAGACTATCCCAAAACCTTGTGGCCCAAGCCTCTGCTAACCCACTCTTAGCTCCCTGTCTCCTTCCACAAACAGTAGGCCTGGGGTCTGGTTTGGTTTGCAGTGGCTCCCACCTACTCCTGCTTCCTCTTCCCTTCACAGGCATTTCCTGTAGTTATCACTTCCTATCAAATCCTTTCTTGGCATAGGCTGCTGAAGGATCATGGTTCAGGCAAAGGTCTAGCATTGAGGAAGCTTATCAGTTCGTGACCAAATGGATCGCAGTCAGCATCAGGAGTTTGAGCCTTGCTTGTAGCTTCGTCTTGTTCTTTGGATGTTATGTCTGTACTCACTAATAATGGTCCAGAGTTAGCCTATTTTCCACCACTATAGCAAAACATAAGAGGCAGGCTACTTTATTCTTTTTCTTTTTTTGAAGATTTATTTATTTTTATTGGAAAGTCAGATATACATAGAGGAGGAGAGACAGAGAGGAAGGTCTTCTGTCTGATGATTCACTCCCCAAGTGACCACAATGGCCGGTGCTGAGCCGACCTGAAGCCAGGGGCCAGGAACCTCCTCCAGGTCTCCCACACAGGTGCAGGGTCCCAAGACTTGGGCTGTCCTCAACTGCTTTCCAGGCCACAAGCAGGGAGCTGGATGGGAAGTGGAGCTGCCCATATGGGATCCCGGCGCGCTCAGGATGAGTACTTTAGCTGCTAGGCCACGCCGCCGGGCCTGATGACTACTTTATTTTTTTTAAAAAAGAGATTGATTTGGGATCACAGTTTCAAAGGGCAAGGTTGAGGGCTCTCTTCTAGGGATGGTGTTCTTGCTGAGGCAGTAGAGGGCATCCATGGTGAGAGAGAGAGAGAGACAGAGACATGCAAATATGCCTGTTTGGGTGTCTTTCCCTGTGTTTATTAGCCTGGCAGCATCCAATCTATGGGGCTCCACTCTCCTGGCCTTAGGTAACCCTAACCATATCCTAGAGTCCCCCACCTTTAAACACCATGTGTAGTCTAAACTTCTGCCCTCTTCAGCCCTCACAAAAGAGAATACATTTCAGCCTGTGAAGCTTTGGCTAAATCAACTATACCCAGTCCAAAACATGGACATTTATGGTCTTTTCTGTTCAGTCTTTTTCCTTTGTCCACACAGAGCTTTTTTGGGGAATGTTCTTTCTTCTTCTCTGCCAGCTGAAACACAGTTAAGAGGGTAGCTGTACTCTTACATTTTCACAAGGGATTGACTGGGTGTGGGCCTCTGACCAGGGCAGCTGGGGCACTTCCCTGAAAGTTGGTAGTCTTGGGAGGACCAGAAAAGCCTAGTTCTCTGTGATCTCAGAGATGAGAGGCTGTGCTCCCTGGAAGTGCTCATGGCTGTGCGGACAGCCTTTTGGAGACAGCTTCCCTGAGAGAATGCAGCTAATGTGCACAGAGAATCAAAGTCTGAAAGTTGACAGGAAGGAAGGAAAGAAGTAAGTAAGTAAGGAAGGATGGATGAAAATATCTGGGGAAGAGGAGGGTAAGGCCTCTTGCCCTAAACTAGAGGCAGCTGACTCCCAGTGGATGTTGGGAGGCCCCAAGTTAGCTTTCCATAACATTGGGGTTCTTCCTGAGCTCTGGCCCTGTGGCTTGAATGCACTGCCAGCCCCTGGTTCCCCTCCCCACTCCCTCCCAATCTGCAGTGAGGTTAGGGACTAGCTCCTGGGGACCCCCATACAAGGATGCTTCAGGGATGTAAGAGGGCATCCTCAGGGGTAGAGCGGAGAGCATCAGTCCTCAGGAAATGCTGCTTGGGTACAAACAAGCCTCAGACCACGATACTGGTTCAGATAGAGGTGAGGAGAGAGATTCTTCTGGGGATGACAGAAACACCCATGGGAGATCAAGAGTCCCCTTCACCTCTCCTGCCAAGGGAAAAGCATTGATGAGGATTCTGCAACTGCTGCTTATTGAAAGCATTCCACCTGCCAGGCCCTGAACCTAAATGGAGTCACAACAGCCAGATGAGTTCTATGGTGATCTCAGCCCCATCTTACAGTTGAGCAGACAGAGTGGGACAGGGCGGTAACACACTTCCTGGTGTGAGAGCTGGGACTTAGATTTGGTTCTTGAGCCCAGCTCATTTTTTGTTTTGTTTTGTTTTTTAACATGTATTTTTTTTTTAAAAAAGATTTATTTATTTATTGGAAAGTCAGATATACAGAGAGGAGGAGAGACAGAGAGGTAGATCTTCCGTCCGATGATTCACTCCCCAAGTGAGCACAACGGCCAATGCTATGCTGATCTGAAGCCAGGAGCCAGGAACTTCTTCCGGGTATCCCACGCTGGTGCAGGATTCCAAGGCCTTGGGCTGTCCTTGACTGCTTTTCCCAGGCCACAAGCAGGGAGCTGGATGGGAAGTGGAGCTGTCGGGATTAGAACTGGCACCCATATGGGATCCCGGCACATTCAAGGCGAGGACTTTAGCCGCTAGGTCACGCCGCTGGGCCCTTTAACATGTATTTTAAAGACAGTTCTAGAAAGACAGGGGGAGAAAGAATTTTTAAGTACTAGTTTATTCCTCTGAATGGCTGCAGCAGCCAGATCTGGGCCAGGTTGAAGCCAAAAGCCAGATAATCCATCCAGGTTTCCCATGTGGGTAGCAGGAGCTGAAGCGTTTGGGCCCCTTTCACTACTTTCTCAGGTACATTATCAGGAAACAGGATCACAAGTGGAATAGCCAGGACTCAAACCAAAGCTCATCTGGGACACCAGTGTCTCAGGTGGCAGTTTAGTCTGAGGCACCTCAATGCCAGGACTCAGAGCTGAGTTCTTAACCTTCCAGGTAGATGGTGGACTCCAAGCTGGTCCTGGGCGTCTGAATACCACCTGTCCAGGGGTCCAGGAGGAGCTAGTTGCTTTGGACCTGTGGCTGTTTTAACTCAGTCAAGGGGACCAGCTTGGGATCCTGGCACTGCGCCCTTCCTAACTGTGTGGCTATAGCCAAAATGACTCTTCTGAGCTTCAGTTTCCCTATCCATACATGTGCTAAAAATGGATCAAATACTTGCCAAAAGTAGTTTTCCTTTATAAAATCCACTTTCCAGCTTGACTGCAGCAAAAAGTACATGGTAGCCTGGATGCTGACGCACATACACATCCAGGAAGCCATTCCCACAGTCGAGGTAGACAGCTCATGCTTCATGTCCCATGACATCCTTGTGCCCGATTTTATCTTTCCTGTCCCCACTTCCCATCCTACTCCTTCCAGGGAGCCACCAACTTGGTTTTTTTTTTTTTTTTGCCATTATCAAATAGCTGGCATTTTGAAGAATTCTATGGAAATGAAATAACACAGTATGTGCCTTTTGGATTGCTGTTTTTTCTCCCCTGAGCATAATTACTTTGAGATTCGTCTGTGCTGTCATGTGTAATAATAATGCCTCCACAATCCTTTTTATGAGTTTTATTTTTGCAAGGCTCAAGTAAGGTAATAAGTGTGAAAAAAAAGGCTTTTTAAATAACAAGAAGCTACACGGTTGTTATAGGGACGATTCCTAGGCTACCGATGTCTCAGCATCTATTCCTGCTTCTCACATCTTTGTCTGGTGAGTTCCTTTACTCCCGTTACACCCACGCCGAGCTGCTGGAGTATGGTTGGCTCAGAGCTGCTCCATGCTGCCTTGAAGGCCTTTGCTAGTGCAGAACTGCCTCCCCCAGAGGGTCCCTTATCTGATAGAGGCATCTTGCAGCCAAGATAGGAGAAAAAGCCTGACGGCTTTGTAGAGAGGAGACCAGGGCTGCAGAGGAACTCATGCTCCAAAGGCCCCCAAGGAACATGTGATGAGGCTGAAGCTGAACTACTGAGACCACACCTTGCCGTAACCTTCCCCACCTCAGTACCACCCACCACAGCCTCTGTGTGCCTTCCTGTCTGTAGTTTTCCTGGGAACTCTTCAAATCCCATGCACAAATGAATGCTTGGTTCAGTTTTTGCTTCTAAGGAAGTCTTCCTGGGACAGTTGGGGCTGGGACTGGCCCTGGAATCAGATCCTGTGCCTGAGATGGTGGGGTTGGAGCACCTGCTGGCTGAGGAGCAGTAGTGGCAGGTGGAGTATCAGTGGTCTCTGGCATGGGTAGCAGGACACTTGCTAAGATTTCCACCTGTGATGAATGGGGATAGATTGTGGTAGAAGAGGACACAATAATTTGTACAGTGTTCCAGGTATTTAAGACATAGAGGGAGTAACAACAGCAGGAACTATTAATGGAACAGCTTTTGGTAAATTCTCTTGAATCATGGGATACCTCAAACAGGCAAAATAAAATACTCCTATATACTCATTAGACTTCTATTTTAAAGATTTTTTTTTTTATTGGAGAGTAAGATATATAGAGAGAGGAGGAGAGACAGAGAGTAAGATCTCCCATCTGCCGATTCAATCCCCAAGTGGCTACAACGGCTGGAGCTGCGTTGATCCGAAGCCAGGAGCCTCTTCTAGGTCTCCCATGTGGGTGCAGGGTCCCAAGGCTTTGGACCATCCTCGACTGCTTTCCCAGGCCACAAACAGGGAGCTGGATGGGAAGTGGGGCCACCAGGATAAGAACCGGCGCCCCTACGAGATCAGAAAAACTGTCTTTTTGGGAACATCTGTTTTCTTGCATTTTCAACATCTTTGAAGCTATCTGTATTTCTTGGAACATGTCCCCTTCTACTATCTGTAAGGCCAGCAATATTGCTTCTGTCTGACCCTTCTGTGGCGCTCATATCTCTTTCTGAATAGAGTCAATGAAGATGCTGCACTTTTGAAAACTTGTGCACTTAGGGTGGTTCCACCTAGACAATCCAGAGTAATCTCCCCATCTCAGCATCCTTCACGCTAGCCGTGTGTGCAAAGGCTTGCTGTAGATTGTGTATTTGCAGGCTGTAGGAATTAGGAGGTAGAAATTGTTGGAGACCGTTTTTCTACCTACCACAGGGATCAAATAAAGTCTCTGTGTTGTATTTGGTTGATAAATCTCTTAAATTTGTTTAAAGTCATGCATGGAATAACTGCTCTATTTTTTTTTTTGTTTTCACAATCTGTTGTTGAAGAAATTGGGTTATTTTCCTAGTCTATATTTTACTCTATTCTTTTGATTTCTTTAAAATGTGCTTGTGACCTCAGTTTTCCTGATCATGGGACCTGGGGGGGGGGGCGTTTCTCAGACACAAATTTGTTTCTTTTGGTAAGACTGTTTTGTAGCAGGTATTGTCTTCTTTGGGGGGGGGTTGGATAATAATAGCAGCTGTTGATGCTCAGTACAGATATATTCATTCTGTAGGAATTGGAAAATGGTGGGATTCTATTTCTATAATTGTTTTCATTTATTACCTAATGTTCATCTATAAAATATTGTCAATATTTGGCTAACCCACAGTACAGTACTTTTAGGAAAGGCAGGATAAATGCTTACTTCTCTCCCATGTGTATGTATGCATCTTTCCAATAAGGAGTTGGTTCATTAGCTTCTTCTTATGGCCAGTGAGCTTTTTTTTGATCATCATGATGAAGTCAAGGATTTAAGCATATCGATGCCAAACCCAGATCTTCCATATTCTTGTTTAAGAGTATTCAGGTCTTCTCTCACCAGGAACCCTATTATTTTATCCTTAGGAATCTTCAATTGAAAATATTTTGCTCACTGAATCCACTGCATAAAATAAGAATTAATTAATTGTTCACATTTTTAATAAACTAAAGACAGACTCAAGAATCAAACGAGGTTATGATCAGTATAAGCAGCTCAGTGATTATCCTGAGTTGTCAACAGTTTGGCCAAAATAAAAAAAAAATGGGGCTGGTTTTTGGTATAGCAGTGAACATGCTATTTTGGGTGTTTGTATTCCAGATTGGAGTGCTTGGGTTCAAATCCTGACTGTACTCTTCATTCCAACTTCTTGATAATGTATATCATGGGAGGAGGTAGGAGATGGCTACCATCCATACAGTAGACCTAGGTTAAAGGGTTCTGCCTTCTGACTGGCCCAGCACAGGGTGTCATGGTTTTCCCTCTCAGCCTACTCCCTGACCCAGATCTCACACGCACCAGCAGGTGCTAGGCCCTTGCCAGGCATAACCTACCCCTTCATCCTGGTCTTTGCATGGGCTGGAGGATGTTGTGCCCTGGCCCACCCCACACCCTGTTTTAGGATACATATGCAGGTGCTACAGCTTGGACCTGTCCAGTCTCTTAGCCCTAGTACTTGTGAGTGTTGGCAGGTTCTCTGTTCATACCTAGTTCAGCCCATCACCACCCCAACTCTTGAGCTAACCAGCGGGACTTTAATTTCCACAGGGTTGGGCCCACTTAACCCCTGCAGAATCTTTCCCTGGACCTGGTTCTCTTGTGTGCTGGTTAGTGTTATGACTCTGCCTAATGTGACTTATCCCCTGTTGTGACACTCAGTCAGGTACTGGGATCAAGCCCTTCCAGACAGGATCCCAGCCATAGCTTTCATTTGGACTGGCATGTGGTGGTCAGCAATGTTCTTCACTAACAGACCATCTCAGGACTGCCATGTGGGCTGGTGAATCAGTCTGACCCATACAGATCTTCCGGACTCTCTTCTCCAAACCACCAGTTCTCAGTCCCCTCGCTTACCTGCAAGTACAGAGAACCTGACACTGGGAGTCACACAGGATTCATTCCTCACCTACCCACACAGTGGCCTTATCCACAGATGTCCCTAGGCAGCAATTATATACCCCCAAGACTCTAGAGCTTGCTGCTGGGTGGCCAGTGGGTGGAGCTCAGTGCCACTTGGTGTGCTGGCCACCCAAAGCCCAGGACTTGTTCACTGCTTGGCAGCGGTGGCTGTGGCCAGGGCCCCAAGCATTGAGTCTGACCTGGCTCAGGTATCCCCAGCAGCTGCCATGCTATTGGAAGCTCTTTACACAACTTCATAGGATTACATCAATTGGCCTCTCTTTGTGGTGATGAGCTTAAATACCCATGTGCTGTTATTGGCTCCAAGAATTCCTTATTTCAAAACCATTGGTTTAACACTATCTAGTCACTATTGAGTCCTTTCTATGGGATAAATGATGTTCCGAATTATTTAGTGTATGACCCATTTTTGCCATCATCACTCTAGCAAGCATTATTATTATCTTCACTTGGTGGATGAAGAAATTGAGAGTCAGAGAGGTTAAATGACTTGATCAAGATTACGTAGTAAGGGATGGAGCCAGAACTGGCAACCCTGGACTCTCAACTCCATGTGGCAGCTATTGATTGGTGCTTAGTGGCTTCAGTCCTTTGGTTCACCATAAAACCCCCTTGTCTCTTCAATTATTGGCATTACTTGCCTGACTTCTGCAGTTGTTGTAGTTTGGGATCCCTGACATCTCACCACACATTTTACAAGCCTTGCTATTCTAGGGAGCTTCAATTGGCTTGGCAATCAGAATGGATACCCCATCTGAATGTGTCCAGGGAATAGAGTTTTATTTGGACACTAAGACGGATTTGTAAACGCAGAATCCCAGCACCAAATTTAGCAAAGTGAATCATTCTGTTTCCTAAATGTAGGCCACGGCATCTAATTTGAGCTGTAACTCAGTGACCATGTGTGCAATTACCCAGTGAGGTGATGGATGATGGACATGTCCAAGATGGGATCTAGGAGCACTGGACCAAATAATTTTCTTTTTCTTTCTCCTTCCACAAGAAACTATTTTCTTCCCTGTTGACTTGGTGAATTTCAGCTCTTCTTTTGAGTTTCTCAGACAACACTGAAAGTGAGGCTGAGAGACTAGCCAACCAGCTGGCTAGCAAGAGGCTATGAAACTCAAGACCTGGACTGCAGTGGTTATGCTGTGCACCTCCAGGGTTCTTCCTGAGGCTTTCTGGGACTGTTGTCTTTCTAATACAAAACCCAGAAGCAGTTCCCTTGTCCAATACTTTTGGTCTATGAAGTCAGCATGAGGAAGTCAGGTAGATTTTATTTTGACTTCTTACTGAATATGCTATATGTGCAGAGTTTTTTGTGTACATATCACGTAGAACATACAACATCTCTCTCTATTACACACTTACACAGATGCACCATACTCACTATCCCCCAGAGGAGTTAGATGAGTTGTCTCAGATTAGACAGCTAGTAAGTGGCAGAGCTGCTCAAAACTGATGAAAGTTGATTCACTGGGATACAAAGGACTTCCCGCCAAGAGGCTGGACAATGATTCGGTGTAACCCCCCCCCCCCAGGACTTACTCAGCAGGTGAGGTTTGGCTCAGTTGATACTCTACAAGGCTAAAGTTCTGTGATAACAGAAGCAAAGTCTTTTTCACTCCATTAGGTCTCTGGCTTAGGAAACCTTAAACTCTCTATCAAGAAGTTTCTGGATAGTTTGAACAAAAATGAAATAGTAGGGATATCTTATAAGACCAAAGGAAGTTCAACAACAGATCCAAGGTTTCCTAGGGACGTTGGCAACCTGGGATTCCAGCCGGGGGTGGAAACCAAGGGATTCAGGACTCAGGACCTGTGATGGTTGCTTTCCACCTACTTGTAATCTGTCTTTACTGTGCTTAACATTTGGTTCCTTGGAGAGCCAGTTAGCCCAGATGGTATCATTTGCTGGCCCCTTAGCCCAGATAAGAAGGGACAGTTTGATTGATAATCCCCCAAATCTGTATCTGTTGAAGCTGGGGAGAGGAAACTGGTTTCCAAATAAAAATGAAGTTGCTGGTAGCTGACAGAAGAGAAGGGATACTAAGTAGTTAAAACCCAGCAGTGGTTTACTGTAGAGCTCTGATTTGGACAGATGCCAGGGGGACTGGGCAGCTATTTTAGGAGTTAGGGAAGTGATTGCCCATTTTCTCCATCTATTGAATGACCCTGTGGTAGAATATTGATTCTATAAGATTCCCCCTCTCCACTCTTGCCACATTAGGCCCTTTGGCTTCTCAGCAGAGAACAACCAAGGATGTTGGGTTTCTTAGACTGCTGCCAAGGTGAAGCCCAGTTGCAGCTCTCCTTCCTGTGGTCACTAAATGTCTTGTTGCATGCTCATCAGCATCCCCACCAGGCTTCAGGCTCAGGAAATGAGATGCTGGGGTTGTCAGATGCTAACACTGGTGAGTGGGGGAGAGAGCAGGCCGGAAGCAGGGGAGAATGGTTGCCTGGGTGGGAGCTGAATTTTTTGCTGACACTTGTGGTTCTTCTCCATTGCATCTTCTTCCTTAGTGTTCAGAGCCCAGGTTGGGAGCCAGTGATTGTTTTCCCTGGCTAGAATTGGGAATATCTGGACATATACTAAAACCTGGGGTTTCTACCCTAGAGATTCTGATTTGATTGGTCCAGGTGAGCTTTGGACACCCAAAGCTGGTAGCTTGAGCATCTCCCTGGATGACTCTAACATGCTGATAAGAGAGCAACTGACATGTTGTGGACTGGTATTTTAGGTTATAGGTCTCCCTCCCATAGAAAAAAGGAAGATCCTTGGAGGGTAGCCTGGTCATGGGACTTAGGAAGTACTACTCAGTGTTGAAGCATGAAGAGGTAGACAGCCCTAGACTCGGATCCCAGAACTTTTTTTTTTCTGTAGTTTTGTGCCTTTGGACCAACATCTTAAACTCTTGGAGATGTAGCTTCTTTATCCATGCAGGAAAACTGACTATGGAATGTCTCAGGAGTGTGGTGAGGATTCAATGAGCTACTGTATACAAAGCCTGGTGCCACACTGGTATACATTGAGCCTTCCATAAATGCTGCTGTTGTTATGACTTAGCATTTCCATTTTTTAAAAAATCATGGTCTGAACAGGATAGTTTCATGAAAGGTGACGTGTAGCAAAACCTTAGTTCTGCATTACCTATGTAGCCATAGCCTCCATGTTATCAAGGAACTAGTTAGAAATTCAGAATCTTAGACCTATCGCAGGTCCCCAGGCCCAACTCTGCACTGTGTTCAGTGATTGGGTAGCCTGAAATCCCTTTCAAGGATGAGAAACCTTGGAGTCAAGTCTTCTGAGCATTGGGTGGCTCAAAGGTGGATGTAATTTTTCACTACAGTAGTGAATGATAAGGCACAGAGATTGGGAAATATTTCTGATCAAATGAGTTCCAAAAGTCATTCTGTATGATTGCTGGGATGTTCATGTTGGCATCTTCTTCAGGGACAACAGCCGTTGTCTCACTTAAAGCCTTAACACACCTCTAGACGGTATGGCCTGTGATACTGTCTACTTATCATATAAAGAAGTTGAGACTCAGGCTGAGGAACTGCCTGAAATCACCCAACTTGTAAAGAATCTTTTTCAGGCTGTTCTAGGGCTTTTACATGTTCTTCCGTGTTTTAGGATAGTTGGAACCAGGAGTAACCCCCAGACAGAACTCCATTCCTGCTGTTAGGTAAGGGAACAACTTTCCTTCTACGTGCTTTCTAGCAGAAGGGGGGACTCCCAGTGGTTGCTGCTTAGTGTTGTTGTATAGGAGTGACTTGGCTTGGATGATATTCTGTTCTCGTAGAGTTAATACATATTCACATCCACACTTGATCCTCATGGGTGTATGGCTGAGTGCTAGAATTGACAAGAACCCAGTGAAATGGAACAAAAGCTTCCCCAGGGCCGGGGTGGTGTGGGGCTTTCACACATTGCTCTATGAACTAAGATTCGAAATTTCACACCCTTTCATGCAAAGGGCTGAAGGATTCTTTTAAACACAAGATGTGCGGTTGCTCCCTGACATAGGGTGGGTTACATCCCAGTAATTCCTCTTAAGATTAAAATATCATGAGTCTCAAAATGCATTTAATATCCCTTATATACCAAACATCCTAGCTTAGTTTGGTCTGTGTTGAACATGTGGAAGGATACTTGAGCCATCACCTGCTGCCTCCCATCAAGAAGTTGCAATTGGAAATGGATGAGGACTCAAACTCAGGCATTGCAGTATGGCATACATGCATCCTAAGCAGCATTTTAACTGCTACACTAAAACACCTGCTCCTCAGGTACTCCACTGAGTATCTGTTAAGAAAATACTGGCACTGCAGCATCTGAATATCTGTTGTTTCTCCTGCGATCGCTTGGCTGATTGGAAGCTGTACTCACTGCTAAAGCCCAACATCGTGGAAGAGAAGCATGCGGCTTAATGCTAGCCTGGGGAAGAAAAATCAAAGCTTAGAATTCGCAGTGTGGTTTCTACCAGATGCGTATCACTCTCACACCATCACAAAGCATCCTAAGCTGATCCATCCCATGCTTAGAAACATCCATACGTAGTGATTGGACACAGGCTCCCCCAATGGTTCTGACTCTATCTAACTTTCAGGCACATGAAGGAGCTGGGGTAAGGGAGCAGTCATCTCTCCATGCCAGATGAAAACCATGGGGAAAAATGCAGATCTTTGTCAATAATGATTCAGTGGTGGCACGAGCTAGGGGCCTTGTCCAGGATGTTGGGGAAAGCTGTTGGGGAAAAGCAGGACGACGTAGGTGGGTCTTGATGGTGATAAAGACGACAAGAACAATGATGACAATGGCAATAGTCGGTTCATAGTGAGAGCTGTTTATGTTGTACATCATGCAAGTCTTTAAAAAAAAGATTTATTTATTTTTATTGGAAGGGCAGATTTATAAGACAGATTTATAGAGAGAAGGAACAACAGAAAGATCTTTTCTCTGCTGGTTCATTTTCCGAGTGGCTGCAATGGCCAGAGCTAAGCTGATCCAAAGCTAGGAGCTTCTTCCAGGTCTTCCACACGAGTGCAGAGTCCCAAGGCTTTGGGCCATCCTTGACTGCCTTCTCAGGCCACAAACAGGGAGCTGGAAGAGAACTGGAGCAGCCAGGACACAAACCGGCACCCATGCGGGATTCTGGTGGATGCAAGGTGAGGATCTAGCCACTAGGCTATAGCACCAGGATCCATCACACAAATCTTTATAAGAAGCTGCGTGGTATCCTCTATATGTGCATCATTTAATGTGGTAACCAGGAACCTCGTGCAGCTTTTGAAATGAGAATTAAGATTTACAGCAGCATTAACCACAGTTCAAGTTTTCATTGCTACCTATATCTTTTGGCTACTATATTGCACAGAAAAGATGTAAGCCATTCTAGCATTGCAGGAAGTTCTTGTTGAAAGACGCTGGTCCAATAGAACTATCCAATCAAAGTGTGATTCATTCATGTCACCTAGAAGCTTGTTTCAAGGGGAAAATCGGATAGGAGTACCAAAAAATAAGAACCTGATCCTGTTCTGGCCCCTTCTCTAATATTTGAGTTCCCTCCAAAATATACCTGTTTATCCCCACTTTCTAGAGTTAATGGTAATAGCTTTTTCTGTATTGTTCATAGTTTATAGTTATTATAAGTGGGATATATAAAACATATTAGTCTGTTTGAATCTTACTCTGTCAAGGAAGAAATAGAGCTCCAGAATTCATGTCAGTTAAGCAGCACTGCTCTGGGACTGGCACTGTGCTGCTGCAGGTTAGACCACAGCCTGAAGCATTGACAGCCCATCTGGACACTGGTTCAAGTCCCAAATGCTCCCTCATAATTTGCCTAGGAGAGCAGCAGAAGATGTGTAGACTCCCTGGGTCTTTGTACTCATGTGGGAGATCTGGAAAAGGCTTTGACCTAGTCCAGTAGAATTATTGGATCTCAGTATTTTGTGGACATTTGTTAAGTGATAGAAGACCTGGCCTTGTCTCTCTCACCTTGTCTCTTTTTGTAACTCTGCTTTGCTTAAAAGAGAGAGAGAGAGAGATCATTGCTCTAAGTCACCCTAACTGGAAGGCATTCTCACTTCATGGATGAGGAACTTGAGACTTAAGATGACCAAGACCACTGAATGAATAAGCAGAGATGAGTAAATTGAGATGGGTATTGGGAGTCTTAAGTACACTGTATTAGCGCATAAGCTCTGTGGCAACAGGTGGGCTTCTAATGTGTTACAAGTGTGATGAGATCAAGAGATCAAAGCCACAACCAGAAGGCTGTGAGCTGCTGCCTTTGGTTGGACATTCATTGAGATGACATCATGATATTGGAACTGGATTGAGTTCGGTTGCTCATCTGTTTTCTTGGTCCTGGGTCATGGAGGTTTAATATGTTCAAGTCACAAAATCTGGCATGTGGTGATGTTAATCTGGGGAGTGTTGTGTCTTGCAACCCTTGAGTTGGAGGTCTACTTCATTTTTTTGTTAAGTTGATGAAAGTGGGTCATTCATTATCAAAGCAGGGCATCCAGCATCAATTGAACTTCCAAATTAAATTACACATTTTCTTTTCAAGGAAATTTGACATGATTTTTGCTTCCAAGTTGAGAGATCTTTTGTATTCTAAATGATTACGTCTTGCTTTGGTATTCTAAATCCTAGCCAACCATGAAGAGTTTGTTTTCACTATTCTATGTTGTGGGGCAATCTATCTGTCATACAATGTTCAGAAAGTATGACAGGTGTCAGAAGCCATGTGGATTGCCTTTCTCCAGCCTAGCTTCAGTAGAGGCCTACTTACAGGTCATATGGATTGATATTCAATTGCATCTATGGAGAAGACAGCAATTGAACTAACGTGGGAATGACTTCAGAAAATATCTGCCCCTCCCCCATTTCATTTCATTTAATTTCATTCATTGGATGAAGCTTCATCCAAATCCTGATCTGACCCACCTTAAACTGAATGAACTAGTAGGATTTGGGAGAAGATGTGACTTTCTGGATGAAGGTTGGAACTGATTATGGAAGCTGGTGGGGAAAATACCTTTCCAGGGATTTTAGGGTGAAAGTTGTCAGGGGCTAGGGGAGGGGGATCCTGGTGCTATTGTAGCAGCTTAGGAAATTGTCAGGAGCAGCCAGAGAAGCCTGGAAATGATTCTCACCCCCAGAAGGCTCCTGGATACGTGGGTTCAGCACAATGTATAAGGCTGGTGATCATCAAGAACAAATGAGTATTTGGCCAAGACACTACCAAAAGAAGGGACTTAAAAGCCCAGACCCTATTAAAACCAACTCAGACCCATAACATCACTGGCCACTCATGCTCTTGGTTGTGGTGAATGCTGCACCCTTTGGAGAAGCAGTTTATTTTGCACACAGTTTTGGAGACTGAAAGCCCAGCATTGGGTAAGGAGCCCACTGTCTTTGCCTCTGGTCAGTGTTAGAGGGTGACATGTCACAACAGCTGTGTGTGCAGGAGCAGCTGATATCCCATAATCCTCTTCATGAATATGTCCCTAGTGACCTCAGGACCTACCAAGAGGTTTCTCCTCTTAAATATCCACAGCACCTCTCAACACTCAGGATCAAACTTCAAGATATGACCCTTTGGGGATATGCTGAAACCATGTCTAAAGCCTAGCAGTTGGTTTCCTGCAAGACTCTAGTTACAGCATTTTCACCAATTGACAAATATACAATCCTGTTTTATATGTGTCATTGTTTAAAGATGCCTTATTTAATGTTTATTGTCAACTTATTAGCATCAGATTCATGATCAAGGGCACCATAATCGCTGCCTGAATGAAGCTTATCTTATGTGTCTTCTCCATCAAGTGCTTTGCAGCCTTTCTACACTGTGGAACCCTACCCAGCACTTTAGTGCTATACTCGGGGGGACCTTTTAAAAGCTAAAATGATCAACAAAAAGCACAGAATACAGAAACACCATAATAAACAAACTGTGAAAAAGACACTTGTTTATAGTATGAAAATCAAAACAAGAAGCCAGAATCACCTTATTTGACCTCAGCAGGGAATGCATGTTGAATGACTCAAATATTGGGCCACTCCATGTATATCCAGGCATGACATGAAAGTTTCCTAAGTATTGATTTTGGAGCTGCAAATGAAAGTGTGGCAAGAAGGTTAATTTTCAGATGTGGACTTCTTGGCAGGCATCCCTTAGGGGTATTTGTTTATGTCCCAGTTGCTCTGCTTCTAATTCAGCTCTCTGCTAATGGCCTGAGAAAAGCAATAGAAGATGGCCTAAATGCTTGGGCTCCTATGAGACCTTCAGCTTGGCCTGGCTGTTATGACTATCTGGAAGAATGAAGCAGTAAATGCAAGGCGCGCGCGCTCTCTCTCTCTCTGGTTGTGCCATTCTCTCAAGATTCAAAAGCTAGGGTAGGACCAAATCATTGGTCAAGTTGAGTCACTTGCCTGTACTGTAGATGTGTACTTGTGAGAGAGTGTCTGTCTTCCATTTTGAAGTTGGAGGTGTGGTTTTAGTGAGGCATACAGCTTTGTAACTTGTGAATCTTGGTATCTCTTAAACAGGAATGAAATATGCCTATCATGCTATAGTTTAGGGAGGGTAGAGAGAATGAAGATATGGAAGTAGAGGAAAATAAGCAGGGAGAGAGGGAGGCAGAGAGAGAGAGAGAAAGAGAAATGAATCAACCCACAGAGCAAATGAAGAAGAGTTGGATTTGGGATATATGTGTGTGTTCAGGTTCTGTATTGCTCTCACAGAGCCCATCTAACCTCCTAAAGACTAATGTTTTCATCCAGGACAGCTCCTGAATGCAGATAAACCACCTGCCTTTCTGTCCTCTTTTGATAAATAATAGTCTGTCCCAACACCAGAGAACTGTGATTTTGTGGATAAGGATATGCACTTTCCTCAGGTAATTTAAAAATTATGAATGAATTCCCCCACTCTGTGCTGGCATAAAGGATGACGACTCCTAACTGTGCAGCTGTGCTGTACTTTGCACACTTCTCTGATACTCAGTCCTCTCAGGTAGTTGTAATTGTCCCCATCAACAGATGGGGCTCAGAGAGTAGGAAAGACTCTAATTGTAGGGTTTTGCCTGCTTGTTTGTGGTTTGCTTGTTTTATGCTCTCTTGTCCCAGTTTTGAGGCACTGGCTAGAAAGGACTGTTCCTATTGTTGAGTTTCAGCCACTTTCTGTGTGGGGCTCCCACACATCAGGGACACCATGCATCTGCCCTGGCTGTATCAGGGCCAAGCACCAGGCAACTGGAGATGCTTCCTGTGCCTCCAAACCAGTTCAGTATTCAGATGAAACAGTCCACAGAGAGCCCTTGAAATCTAGCTACTCTAATCCTGCTGTCATACGTAGTTTCCCCTCACAGTTCCAGTTCACTATTATTCTGTCCCTGTATGTACCTACCTGAGTGGCCATGCCATACTTCCTGGCCTTATTCTCTGGTCTTGAGCTATAAGTAATGAAGAGTTCTGCCTTTCACCTATTAGAGTGTCATTATGTCTTGCCATGAAAATGATCTTCAGAGCCTATAAAACGGTGACAGGATCTCCCCACCAACATGCCAGTCATGGGAGTGGCCAGACCGTGGTCTAAATGGAGCGATCAGCATGAGCTTGTCAAATGTTGAATATGCTCTTTAACCTGCAGGCTGCATGAAGACAGGTGCAGTATTTGTATTAGTCAATGGCTTTACTTCTGGCACCCAGGACAGTGTCCACTTAGCTATGGATGTCATTGACTTAAGTGGTATTTACTTCATCCTTGGGGCTGTTTTTATATGCCTTCAAGCTGTCACTGGCCTAACTGAGTGGTTAATGCCATGAGAAAATAAAGTGCTCAGCTTTTGCTTTCCCTGGTCTCAGCTGAAGGGTTTGGTGACAGGCGCAGGGCCACACAGCTCTCTCACAGTGCCATCACATTACAAGGTCTTGACTGCTTGGAATGAAAAAGAGTCATTTCTTCCCAAGGGCCCATGCTTTATCCCATGCAGCATCCAACCAACCAACCTATAAAATATAAACAGACCTAGGTCTAAACTAAAAAGTTATCTCCAAAATCCTCTTGGTATTTTGTATATGGATAAAAACAGAGAAAGGTGAAAGCAAGGCAATATAAATACCTTCACAGGGACACCCAGGTTAGTGTTTGATGGAAGAATGGAGCTGATAGTTCAATCAAGGCGGCTCATGAAACAGACCCCACACTCAGCAACAGGAAAGTGAACAACGTGAAGTAACATGGGGCTGATACTGATGCATTATCTCTTTCAACCCTTCTAGTTACCCAAGCACCAAGTCTCAAATGATGTTACTCTGTCCTTGACACTTTAAAAAGTTCTTTTGTTTTTCATGATGCGGTGCCATAGGCTCAGGGATTTCCTTTTCTCCCCTCTCCATTAACCAACCCCCCTTCACTGTTTTCCCTTATACTATTACAACAGTATGGTCCTTCGACAACAGGCACAAGTCTGTCATTCTATTTAAGCTTAACACTTTATTTTTTTTAAAAAAAAGATGTATTTATTTTTATTTAGAAATCAGGGAAAAAGGAGGAGAGAAAGAAGGAGATCTTCTGTCTGTTGGTTCATGCCTCAAATGGCTGCAATATACAGGGCAAGACCAAGTGAAAGCCAGGAGCCCAGAATGCCATCAGGGTCTCTACATGGGTAACAGGGGCACAAGCATTGGGCTGTCTTCCATCGCTTTGGTAGGTGAAATAGCAGGGAGCTAGACTGGAAACAGAGAGTAGCAGGTTCATGAGCCAGTGCTCTGATGGAGAATGCCACTTTGCAGGCAGAAACTTATCTTGCTGTGCCACAATGCCAGCCCCCTTTAACACCTTTCTAAGCTTGCCAATGGCCCTTGACAGAGAATAAACAGGCCTGGGGTCAGAGCTCAGGAAAAACAGGCTAGAATTTTCTAGTTTTATTTTGTTTTTAATCAGGGATCCATTATGATAGAAAATGTTTTTAAATGAAGTTGAAAATAAATTCTGAGTCATTGAAATAAGAAGGAGTAGGGGCAGGTTTGTGGCACCGTGGTGAAATCACTTGTGAGATGTCTGCATTCCCTATGGGAATGCCTGGCTCTGGTCCTGGCTACTCTGCTTTCCATCCAACTTCCTGCTAATACAGAGCATGGGAGGCAGGTGATGATTCGAGTGCTTGGCTCCCTGCCTCTCAGCTGGGAGACCCATGTGGAGTTCCTGCATTCTGGCTTTAGCCTGGCCAAGCCCCAGCTGTTGTAGATCAGTCTAGGAAGTGAACCAACAGATGGAAGCTCGCTCTCCATCTTTCTCTTTGCCTTTCAAATAAAATGAGAATTTTTAAAAACATCATGAAGTAGTTGTAGGACAGGACATGGATGTTGTTGTGATGGATGCGTGGAATTTGCAGAAATTTGAAAAATGTAAGATTAGATAGGACAGCCTGAAGGGAGACTCCTATAACCAAGTGTTTATGTCTTTTAAGATTTTGAAGACCAAAATCAAAAAGGCTTAGGTGATGTCTCCCTGTCTTTCATGTCTTTCCAAGCCCTGGCAATGACCTTTCACAATGCAGAGGAGCCCAATGACTGTGACTTACAAGGACCACCTGGACCTGCCTACCCGGCATCCTTCTTGGTCACTCTGATGCCTACCATGCTCTCTCTCTCTCAACCAAGCTGACTCCTCCTTAGTCCTCCCTCCCCGTATTTGCACCAGCTTTCCCTTTTTCCGAAGTGTCCCTTCCTTAGACTCCTATGGCTGGTTCCAACCCTCTGTTGAGCCTTTGTGCCCCTGCTGCCCCCTCAGTGAGCTGTTCCCCATCCACATCAGCTCCTTTCATGCTACAGCCTGTATCCCTTTCCCCCACAGCACTTAATCAGTCTTCCCATCCTACTTAAGTATTGATAAAGGTTCTAGGCTGTGAGTGCTGCTCCTGCCCGCCCCGCCCCCCCGAAAGGCAAATGGCAGACAGGAGGAGACTCTCGCTGTGACCTCAGGTAGGTCTGTGTCTACTCTCTGTTGTTTTTGGATGAGCTCCTAAGCCTCTGTGGCTCTCAGTCTTCTCATCTGTGAAACAGGCCGAGCATGCCAACCATGGGAATTAGAGTAAGGATTGAGAGAAAAAAGGCACAGAAAGTCCCAGTTCCCCTAGTCACCATTTGGAAATCTGAATGGTTCCCCTAGTACCTATGGAACTTTGAATGGTCACACAACTGACACGTGAGGGCCATCTTATCCCCTCTCTCACTCATCTCCTCCCTCATCCCTGTCCAGCCCAGCCTAGCCCACCCATGATTTGCCTCAGTGCCAATCCTGCGGGTGAATCAAGAATGAGCCTCTGGGGGTGCTTAAACATGTCCAAAGCAATGTATGGTTTTGGTAAAAATTCAAGGAATTTTAAAGAGGAAAGAAGTATGAAGACTAAATGCCTCCTTCCATCTCCAGTTTCCCCCCCATGGAATGAGCTGTGGCTAATCACGCCACAAAAGGATTCTTTAGTCCTTTGCTATGCACACACACACTAAGACATGCACACACAGAAACTGAACACACATGTATATAGGGGGACTTCACAATGTCCGTATAGGGGCTGCCACTGTGGAACAGTGATTTAAACCACCACCCGTGGTACCAGGATACCACAAAGGAGTTCCAGTTAAAGTCCTAGTTGCTCTACTTCCAGTCCAACTCCCTGCTAATGCTGTTTTCCAAAGCAGCAGAAGATGGCCGTAGTGCTTGGACCCACTTGGGAGACCTGGATGGAGTTCCAGGCTCCAGGCTTTGGCGTGGCCCAACCCTGACCATTGTGCTCATTTGGGAAGTGAACCAATCAGCAGATACAAGTTCTTTTTCTGTTTCTCCCCTCTCTGTCTCTGTAATTCTACCCTCCAAATTAGTAAAAAAAATCTTAGAAAAGTTCATAGAAAATGTATATTCTGAGAAGTTGTTCATGGATTTAAAAAAACTCTTTGCATCAAAACTTATTTTTTTCAGTCAGTTTTCCATTAACACTTTGAAGTCCTCCTATGTATAAACAGATACACATACATAAGTACAATATTATATAAACATGTAATAGATTTACCCCTTACCTATTATTTTATAGCTTGCCTTTTTAGAAAACAGAGTAGCAGATTTGGCTTTTTTTTTTTTTTTTCAAATCAACACTGCCTTATTCTTTGTCAGCCATGATTTTCCTTAGGGAAGTGGCTTTTACTCCATGAATGTTGGTGTTCCTATCTGTACAGTGGCAAAAACAAAAACTGCCTACTAGGGTTTGTTGTAGCCCTTCCTGTTGACATCACCATTCCCCATTACATGCACCCGGCTTTATGAGCTAGTCCCCTGTGAGTGTTTGGCTAGGACAGCCCCCAGCCTGTGGTCCAGCCCCTCTGGGGTCCCATGTGTTTTGGGAGTTAGACAAGTTGCTGGATCCCTATGAGGGGACTTCTAAAGGTATGTGTGCAAGTGGAATAAACAAATAAGTTTATGTTGGTGCAAAAAATGTTTTGAAATCCGTAATTTTTTTTTCTCATGATATATATTTCCTGTGACCTCTCAGAAGAACCTGTGCATATCCTATGCTATGTAAGAGGCAGGGGGGGCTGGTGGCTTTAGGCAGGATCCCTGAATCAAATGCACCAATCAGTTCTTCAGTATAATGCATAAATATTCCCACTAAGTGGGATAAATAAAGGTTTCAAATAGACTTCCATCCGTTCAGGCTGGGTTCTGCTGCTGGATGGATGCTGGCTACAAACCTGAGGAAAACGTGTTCTGTTGTAAAGCCTCTTGGATGTTTTAAATTGCTGACAAGTACATGGCCATGTACTTGGGCAGATATTCCGAAAGATGGATTTCAAGCAAATATGTTGTTGGGTTGAAGAATCTGTTCATTTTGAAACTTTCTGTAATTGTTTATAAATTCCTATCCCTATGGAACATAAAGTCCTTGTGTTCTGGGGTGCAGGGAGGTCTAGGGGACCCTGGGGTTCTGCCTGCCTCCTGAGGTCCTGAGAGAGAGAGACAGTATGAGCACAAGCAAGCACTGAGTGGAGGTCGCCCTGTGTGCCTGTCAGGGAGCTGGGGCTGCTGCAGCAGGAGGATGGGGCTTGGAGCAACTGGAGCTGCAGGAAATGAAATCTGAACTCCTTGTGGCCTGCGGAGGGACAGATGAAGCCCTGGGGGGAGCTGGCCTTAGAGCCTGGAGCTCTGGGAGCAGGGCTGGGGGAGGCAGCTGGTGTTGGAATGAGCTCTGGCACTCTTCCCATCCCAGAGCCTGAGCTCTGGGACAGGGCCTGGCTTGTGTTCCCGCCAAGTCTCTCCATCTGTTTTCATCAGAAAAATGATCCCAAGTGGAGATGAGAGAGGCCTGCTGCAGCAGCCATAGCTTCCAGAGTGAGTGAGTGGCATGGAGATGGGGTGAGACCAGAGTGGTAGAATGTCCTGGATAAGGGTCACAGGTGCCCTGAGTCTGGGGCACTAGGTAGAGATGTGCAAGAGGCAGATAATCTGTGATTATCTTCCCCTGATGATGCTGAAGCTAGTGTAGCACCTGCACAGAGTAGGAGCTTGATGCAGCAGGAGGCGGGCAGGAGATGAGCAAGAGGAAGGAAGAAACCACATGGCCCTGACAACGCAGAGCTGCAGTGATCTCTGATGATCACCCATGTGCTCATCTTACAGAAGGCGAGGCGGACCAGGAGCTTGCCCTGCTATGAATTCATTCCAAATTCTCAGTCTCTTCCTTCTGGAGGATCCTGGGGGTGAGCGTGCTGTGGTGGGGCAAGTGCCGTCACATCACCCTGTCTCTTTGACCTCAGGTTTTTTTATCTGTTGAAACTGCGAGTCTGGTCTCTACTTGGAGGGAGGGGAGTAATCAGATTGATTACTTCTGTTCCCTGATTAAAACTCTGTGGCTCCCTGCTGCCTGGATGTGATTGTGTATGCCTGTACCCCATTCCTGTTCTATGCATCCAACTTTCTTCTCTCTCAGCCAGGGCCTTTGCACAGCCCTCTGCCTGGAGCTTGGCACCTGCATGCTGGAACTAGGGAACTTGCTGTAATCCAAACTCTCTAGTTCCCAGCTGGGAAGTCTCGAGAAAGTCACTCCTTTTCTCTAGGCCTGTTGTTTCCTCATCTTCACGCTGGGACTGACCATAATGAGCTCTGTCTAGGAGAATATAATGATTAGATGAGATAATACATGTGTACAATAAGCATTCACTCACCTTCTGCTCTTACTTCTCCTTGTGGCCCTGGGACTACCTCCTCAACCCTGCTGGGTTGAGACTACTGTCTCTTGTTTGAGAGCATTTATCTGTTAGGAGGGTGCTTCCAGAAGTCTGCAGAGAAATGGGATTAAAATATAAACGTATTTGGATGCAAAAGCATTTTGAAAGCCTACACAGTCTTCTAGACATGCATTTTCCATGAACTCTTCAAAGACCCCTTGCCTCTCCCTTGCCCGCCATACAATCATCTCCAAGAGCTGGCTCCTTCACAGTCTGTCCCAGCACTGTGTTCTAACCAGTGACCTAAGCACTAAGTCAGACTGCCCACCCCAACATTCCCATTTTTATACATATGGGAATAGAGATCTCAAGGTTCAGGGGAAGGCAGGAAATTCTCATAGCCCACCTCACTTCCCCGTGCATGTGGACTTGGGGCGGTGCTTCCCCATTGACACTGTTCTTATCTGGCTCACTGTGCCAGGTTCTGTGCCTGCTGTGGGCTTTGTGGCTGTCCCTAACAGGGTTGCAGGAGTAGACTTTCCTTCTGGATCTCACTTCTGTGCTCTGTGGGGAGGGAGAAACCTTAGCTGCTCTCTTGCTGCTATCCCACAACTTCCAGAGGCTGTCATATGCCAATGGGATGAAGTCCAGACTCCTTGGGCCTGGCACCAGGCCCTCAGAAATGGGCCCCACTTTCCATCCAGCTTCCTCTCTCATTCTTAGTCATGTTCCTGCTTTTTAGCCAAACTAGTCCACTGCTTGCTTGCCACACTCCCATCAACTTCACTTTCAGCAGTCTGGCCAACTTTAAATCTGGTTCAGTCCTCAGGTATTGGCGACAGTAATTTGTGCCAATGTGTCATGAAGTGGTAGAACAAGGGGATATAGATGGGCACCCATGTGTTGACTTAAGGATCATCCATTTGAGTTCCGGTGTAATCCTTGAGAAAGTTAATTTCATGTGTTGAATTGGTTGGGCCAAGCAGAGAGCTGTTGAAATATTGTTCCTGGGTGTGTCTGTGACGGTGTTTCTGGAAGAGATTAGCATTTGAATTGGTGGACTGGATGAAGCAGATGGTCCTCCCGGATGTGGTGAACATTATCCAGCCATTGGAGGACCTGGATAGAACAAAGTGATGAAAGAAGCCTGGATTTTTTTTCTCTCTCTCCTCCTCTCCCCAAATGCTTGAGAATCCTGCCCGGAGTAATCCTTGTTCTCAGGCTTCTTTGATCAGACTGAGCTACATCACTAGATGCCTTGGGTCTCCAGCTTGAAGCTGGCAAATTGTAGGGACACTAGGCCTCAATTATCAAGAGATCTAGCTTGCCACTCATTCTTTCTCCCTCCCTCAGTTTCCTCCCTCCTGCCTCTCTGAGCTATGTTTCTTGTTTGTTTCCTTATCTGCATATTTCATGGATCAGGAAATTGAGAGGTAACATGGCCTTTTTAGGCCCACATGTCTTCTAGGGTGGCATTCCGCCCCTTCCTCTACAACTTCTGTCTGAATGGATATCATCTTAGGGCATCTGTTAGTGATTGTGGCAGAGAAACCATAGGGCTGTGGGTGGAAGATGAAGATGATGTGGGCTGCTGCTGGGAGGATTTCAAAGCCACGCCCCAAGAGCAGTTCAACTCTCCTAGGAGATACCCCAGGGCATAGACTCAGCCTCTTGCCTTGGGTCCCAGTGAACTTCTCATGGGAGTTAATGTCACAGCCCTGAAATGAGTCACACCTGCAGCTGGTCTTCATTTAATACCACTCATCATCCAGTTATTTACAAATAATCAAAAACTTCAGGCATACACAAGTCCTGCAGGGTCCACAGGTGTGGCAGAGAATATCTACTGCTACCAGCCAAGTGTCACATGGTCAGGGTCCACAGCCCCAGGCCTGCATTGCTGGATATGCCAAACACCACATCACACCAAAGAGCAAGAGAGATAATAGTCCAAGTTTTTAATTCCAGAAATGTGGGCTTCCTATCTTAGTTTACTCCAGTCTCTATTTCTTACCTGGAAAAGAGGACATTCATATCCTTCTCACAACGTGAGAGGAAGGTTTAAGAAGATATCTGGTAACCTGTGGGTGTTCAGAAAATATTCCCTTTCCTTCCATCTCTCCTTTCCTTTTTCCTTCCCTCCATATTTCCCTATCCCCCTCCCTTCTTCTTCTCTGCCCTCTATGCATGCATCCTAGAGTGGATTCTGTTGGTGTCCCACTTGGTTAACCTCCAATGGGCCTAACAGACCTGTCACCTCCTCATAGCCCCCTAAGAACAATGCCTGGGTCTTTCTTGTTCAAGGACATTCTTCAGTCATTGAAATACTCAGCCTGCAGGAGAACTGATCAGAAATGTTGGGGAGAAGCAGCCCTCAAGCAAAGGATGAATATTAGTTGTGAATAAATCCCCTAGCTCCCTCACCTTCCAGATGTGACACTTAAGTATGCTCTTTGTTGTCTCCCAGAAGCACCTGGTGAGCTAGAGCCCCAAGTGCCACAAAGTGATTATCCAACATGCAGAGCCCTATCAGCTGGCTTCTGTCCTTTCTCCATCTCATTCCTCTACATCTCTACCAGTGTTTCTTGGAGTCACCTCTAAAATTCTTACAAATTGTTGCATTCCGTTCCTGTCTGAGTCCTGTTCCTTAAGAATGTAAATAAGCTGACGCAGATCCCAGCAGTATTCGGCATGATAAGGTCACTGAGGACCTCTGTCCAAACAAGTTGAATCCCCAGATTCCGTTTTTGGCCTCAGTCTCATCCTTAGGGCCCTGCCCGTGAAGGTCTGGTTTTTGTTATCTGTGGTCTTAGGTCATACAAGACTCTCCCAGGAATTCTACCAGGGGATGGTCAGGACGGTCTTTCTCCAAAACAAATCTGGCTGTGGCCCTCTTAAGTTGTCCTGGGATAATGTCCACACTCACCTGAATGTCTTATAAAGCCGTTCAGAATCAAGTCCCACAGTGTTCGCTAGTCCTCCCACCCTGACTCCACACATTCAATTTCAGGCTCCTTTTCTGTGGAAGATCTTCTGCTATCTTACCAGTCCTTGCTCACACCCTTCCTCTCTTCCTGGAATGCCTTTTCCCCCATATCTGGTTTGCCTGCTCACTTAATCATCAAGATCCATTTCATGTCACTTCTTCTGAAAACCCTTCCCACCCTGCTAATCCTTGTCTGGGCTCATTAATCTTAATCATGGTTCCTCTTCCTGTGCCCCTTCGGGTCTGAGGCTCATGAAGAGGACAGGTTGGACCAGTCCCAGAAATCTTTGTAAAACATCTTTCCATCTCATTGACTGCCGTGGGATCATGGGTTTCCATCCTTGACCAACATCCTGACCAGAAGAATGCAGAACTCAGGTTGGCTTGTCTCATCCCAGGGATCTCTGCAGCCACGTGGGTGTGAACACCTCACAGATGAACCATGCAGTGGGAGGATTTGTGATGGCCAACCCTTCCCACCAAATGTCCCTTCCGTAGTTTCAATGACTTTTTCCTGTAATTCAAGGATCTCCACTTAAAACATGAATCACATGGATTTAATTTTTTTCTTTTAGTTTAGCATTCATTCAAATCTTAACCAATTCTGTGTGCTCATGTATAGATAATCTGGCAAGTTATTGCTCAACACATGTGAAGTTGTGGAAATTAAGACTGGAATTTTATGTGGCTGGAAGCTATGGAAATTAAGACTCTCCACAGGGCTGGACTCTGCTGCACTTAAAAAAAAAGATTTTACTTATTTATTTTTTAAAGATTTATTTTATTTTTTTATTGGAAAGGTAGATGTACAGAGAAAAGAAGATACAGAGAGAAAGATCTTCTATCTGCTGGCTCATTCCCAAAGTGGCCGCCCTGGCTGGAGCCAAATTGATCCAAAGCCAGGAGTCAGGAGCTTCTTCTGGATCTCCCACATGGGTACAAGGTCCCAACATTCCAAGGCCTTGGACCATCCTTTACTGCTTTCCTAGGCCATAAGCAGGGAGCTGGATGGGAAGTGGAGCAGCTGGGTTACAAACCAGTACCCATATGGTGTAATAAGGCGAAGATTCAACTACTAAGCTATTCACACCAGGCTCTATTTTATTTATTTTTAATTTGAAAAGCAGAGTCACACAGAGAGAAGGAAAGACAGAGAGACATCTTTCATCTTCTGGTTCACTCTTCAAATAGGATTCAGTGGTCAAAACTGAACTGATTTAAAGCCAGGCGCTTCTTCTGCAGCTCCCACATGGGTTCAGGGGCCCAAAGACTTGAGCCATCCTGTACTCATTTCCCAGGTGGAGCTGGATGAGAAGTGGAGCATCCAGGATGTGAACTGGCACCCATATGGGATGCTAGCACCGCAGGCTGAGGGTTAGCTTTAAGTACCACTGCATTGGCACCAGACAGCTGTACTTCGACAAGATTGGCCTGAGGATGCTATTATCTGTCATGGGCTGTGGCCCATATTTCTCAGGATGAAAAGGATGGGGCACTTCTGGGAGGCTACAAGGCAAATGGAATCCCCTCTGTATCCCGCTATTGGAATTCTAGGGGATAATGAAATTTCCGTCCCAAGTTCTTTACGGTTGATTTCTTTATGATGACTTCCTTCAGCAGTGCTGGCAGCTGGTGAAAGGGGAAATTCATGAGAGCGTTCCAGAACCTTAAGTGATAAGCAAAAGTCCTACCATTTCATTTCTCTTTAACTCTCTCAAATCATCCCACACTATATTTTTTTCCTTCCCTTTTGTTAATTCTTTTCTAGTACTGTGCTGTTCAAGGGTAAAATCTCTTTTCTACTAATGATAGTACCAAGTACAATCTTTTCAGCCCTTATTCTGATACAAGGACTAGATTACACACTTTGGGACCTACATATTCATCATCTACTGCTGCTTGATAAATTAATCCAGCATGTACTAGAATAAAGCAACAATAAGCGTATGTTATCTCATAGCCTTTGTGGGTCAGGAATTTAGGAGTGGATTGGGGTTACAGTTGAGACACTGGCCAGAACTATCCAGAGGTGCAGGCTTCTGTAGAGTTGACTGAGTCTAAGAAGGTTCATTCACTGCAAAATTGGTGAAGATTATCAACAGAAGACCCTAGCTCCTTACCATGACTGCTTTTCTGTAGGATCTCTTCAGTGTCTTTCCAAGAGGTTAACTGATTCTGTTGTAAAAACAAGGCGGGAGTGGTCATTCCTGAGATAGCTCCTCAGTTGCGCAGGCTGTGTCCCTGTTTGATTGCAGGGGCACACTGATTAGGGGGTGACTAACGGCTTCCTGTCTGAAATGATTCACATGCCTCCTGCAGGCGAATTCACTCACACTCTCTTCGCCTATCCCACGAAATTTGTATTACAGTACAGCATCAGCTCAAAGCCAAAATCTCATACTAGATTTAGATGGCATACAATCAACAAATTCGATTTAGATTATACCCAACAAATAGTAGTGGAGAGACATAGGATGACTAGCATGATGACCAAAAGGGCATGGCTAGGGTCTAGCATGGTAGCCTAGAGGCTGGGGTCCTTGCCTTGTGTGTGTCGGGATCTCCTATGGGCCCCGGTTCTTGCCCTGGCAGCTCCACTTCCCATCCAGCTCCCTGCTTGTGGTCTGGGAAAGCAGTAAAGGATGGCCCAAAGCCTTGGGACCCTGCACCCATGCAGGAGACCCAGAAGAAGCTTCTGGCTCCGGATCGCCTCAGCTCTAGCCATTATGGCCACTTTGGGAGTGAATCAACAGACAGAAGATCTTCCTCTCTGTCTCTCCTTCTTTCTGTATATCAGACTTTCCAGTAAAAGTAAATTTTTTTTAAAGATTTATTTTATTTTTATTGGAAAGGCGGATATACAGAGAGGAGAGACAGAGAGGATGGTCTTCCATCCGATGATTCACTCCCCAAGTGAGCACGACGGCCGATGCTATGCCGATCTGAAGCCAGGAGCCTCTTCTGGGTCTCCCACGTGGGTGCAGGGTCCCAAAGCTTTGGGCCGTCCTCCACTGCTCTCCCGGGCCACAGGCAGGGAGCTGGAAGGGAAGCAGGGCTGCCGGGATTAGAACCAGTGCCCATATGGGATCCTGGGGGTGCAAGGCGAGGACCTTAACCACTTGCGCCACCGTGTTGGGCCCAATTTTTTTTTTTTTTTTAAATAAGGGCATGGGTATAAGGCACATGGGGTAACTGGTCTGTTACAATTCAGATATAGATTAGGACACACCTTGGGTCCAAAGTTTCCTTGGATTTGCGCTTTGCCTAGTGGCATTTCTCCTGGCATAAAAATTTCTGGTAGAATTTTAAGCAAGTAGGACTTCATGTTGAGAACACAACTCCTTGACTTTTGGCTCCGCCTTCCAAACTCTTGGTTTTACCCAATGCTCCTGCTCTGTGCAGGTGATCTGTGCTTACAGGTGAGCCACCAGCTGACTTTCTCCAGAGATGGGGAAACCTAAAGTCCTCTTTTCAATCTGTGTAGTTTGTGTTCCTTTCAGTACAAGCTGGATGTACTCCTGCCAGTAAGGTTCTCTTAAGTATTGTGTGGATCTTTTGTGAAGCTTACTGGAGGGCAGGCAGGGTTCATTCCATTAGAAAAAAAAAAACACACACACATGTGAATGTTATTGACACAAGCCCATGTCTATTTTGAGTTTCTGTAGAGATGCCCAAGGCAGCTGAGGCACAATGCCCTTAAGGTTATTAGAAGACACATAGTTTCAATGATGGGTTTCCTGAGGCACTATCTTAAATCTCCTTATATTATTTATATTATTTAAAAGATAGAAACAGAGAAGAATCTTTTATTTGCCAGCTTACTCCCGAAATGCTGGGACTGAGATAGACCAAATCTGGGAGCCAAAAATTCAATTGACATATCCCATGAGAGTGACAGAGAGCCAGTTAATGAGCCATTGCCCACTTCCTCCCAGATTGTGCCTTAGCAGGAAGCTGGAGTCAGGATTTGAACCCAGGCTGTGATATTGGTTACAGGGATTCAACTCAGCCTAACCACTAAGGCAAATGTCCACCTGCTATTTTAAGTTCTTATGATAAATAAGAACTTAAAAAAGGATGCTTACAGTCACATTCTTGATTCATCTTAACATTCTTTTTTTTAATTGGAAAGGCACATATACAGAGAGAAGGAGAGACGGAGAGAAAGATCTTCCATCCACTTTAGCCACTAGGTTATTGTCCCAGGTCCTCATCTTAGCATTCTAAAGGTACCTTGGATTTGCTCTTTGTCTAGTGGTGTTTCTTCTGGCATGATCTTCTACCTAGAAACACAAACAGCATTCAAAGTTAGCATGCTCCAGTTCCTTCTGGTATAACAACCACTCTTCATCCTCTCTCTTAGTTCTTGAACGTCACTACGAATGATAAGATGGAACAGGTATCATCTGTAACAATCTACCCGAAAGCCTCCTTATCCAGATCATCCAGTAGATTTACCACATTGTCCAATTTCCACACGGCCCCGAGTGACTGTTACTGAGCTCTCTGCAGCACATAGCAAGCATCCCCTCCCCCTGCCTTTTCATTCATTCATGCATGCACTCACTCATGAAATCATCAACTCACCTAGTGTTATTATCTCTACAGACGGGACATGCAGTTATGATGGTAACACAACTTAAGGTCTGGTTCTCATCAGAATCTTAGTGGCCCCGCCACCCAACCATGGGATCCTGCTCTCCCTGGCTCTCTCCCAGCTGGAGGACAGAACAACCTCGCCAGCACACAAATACAAGGCTTTCTCCAGCACCAGAGCTTTCCGGCTCTGCTTCATCTGTCTCGGATGCACTTTTCTCTGAGTATTCCCTGCTGATCCACCTTATTGAAGGTGATTCATCTCTCACATTAACTTTTAATCACATCTGCTTGTTGTATTCTCTTTCACAGCACTTACTGCCATCTGTAATTATGTTTTGCTTGTTTTTTTTTTTAAACCTGTTTACTGCTGCCCACCAGAGGAGAGAGACTCAAGATCTGCCCCTGGACTTTAAAAGTCTAGAAGAACAGTGGGCGCTGTGCCACTCCAAGGAGCTGCTCATTTAGGCCAATAGTTCTCGAGTAGAAGTGCTTTTGTCCCTATCCCTTATTGCACTGTCTGGAGACATTTTTGGTTGCCATGATGCTATTGGTGTTTGGTGGGTCCATATATGTCTACCTGCTGTCAGGTATATCCAGTCATTTTTCTCAAGATGGCCAATTTGGAACATCAAAATTTGTAGTGCTCAAGGAGATGTACAGGCCAAGATCCAGACTTTGTTGATTTTGTTTGGATACCCATTGCCAATCCTACCTTGGACTATTGTATGTAAGATTATACAACATTGGAGCCAGAGGGTTCTTAGAAGTTAACTCATTCCCCTTTTTGGTATAAAAAGGAAACTTGAGGCTCACAGCCCAGATTTGTCCATCATCATGTGCCTCTTCCACATTCCCTTTCCAGGGTAACAATGACATTTGTCAGTGGTGGTGCTAATGGAGTTGTCCTCTGATGGCTCATCTTGTCCTTTAATCACAACAGCGGTAGAAAATTACTCTGAAGGTTTGCTGCTGTGATGCTCACCATGGCTGGGGCAGGTGGGACCTCTTTGGCCTTGGGGTGAGAGTGGTTTGTCTGGCAGAGAGCTAATGGATTCTTGAGGTTAGCACTATTTCATGCGTGTAGAAAAATCTGGGCTTTCTTTCTGCCTGGTGTGTCGATAAGCATGTCCTGTAAGCTCTGCAATCCCTATGAGCTCTCATTGCTGACTTAAAGAAGTTATGCTTTGTGAAACCATCCATTCACCCACCCATCAGAAAGCCAGTCTTCAGTAGGCTGTTCTATTGGGGTGGTTAATACTGAAAGCTTTACTTTCAAGCCTTCTGAGCAGCTGTCATCTACAGCTGCCTTCTAGTGACAGCCTACTAAGTGGAAGGCACTTTGAGATTTGTTTATTTGAAAGGCAGGGTGACAAAGAGATCACACACACATCTTCCATCTGCTAGTTTACTCCACAAATGGATGCAAAGGCTAGAGCTGAGCCAGGCCAAAACCAGGAGCCCAGAATGCCATTTGCATTTCCCATGTGAGCAGCAGGGGTTCAAGTACTTGGGCAGTCATTGGCTACTTTCCCAGATGCATTAGTAGGGAGCTGCATCCAAAGAGGAGTAGCTGGGACGTGAAGTGGCACTTCAGTATAGCTTGCTGGAATTGCAAATGATGGCTTAACCCACTGAGCCACAAGACCAGTCCCAGTAACAGGTACTTTGCTGCCTCTGACCTGAACAAGTCTGTGAAGTACTCATTATTTGTCCTATTTTAAAATGAACAATCTGGATCCTACACAGACCAAGTAACTTTCCCAAGGTCACCTGTTAGTTTGTTTCCAGTAGCTTTAACGAAGTACTGGAAGTGGGGCACTAATATAAAAGGAGAGAGATTTCCTTAGTTCATGGGTTTGGAGGAGAAAAGTCCAAATAGTGCAGTACTGGCTCTGGTGTGGCCCTGACTGGCTGTAACACACTGTGACAAATGGTGTCACTGTGGGGGTGTATGTAAGATTAAAAAAAAAAAAGTGGCAGGAAGCCAGCCTCACTTGAAACAGTCAGCTGTCATCACTATAATGAGCATTCATGAGAAGGTACTTAGAAAGGACATGGTCTGGGGGGTTCATAGTCCAAGGTTGAGATTTTTTTAAATTTCAATTGCTTATTTATTTGAAAGAGCTACAAAGAGGAAAAGACAGAGATTCATCCCCTGGTTTACTATCCAAGTGTTTTAAGTAACCAGGGTTGAGTCTGGCCAAAGTCCAGAACTAGGAGCCTCCATTGCTGTGGTGACAGTATATTCGCCCATCAGCTTTGTGTGATTGTTGTTGCCCTCAAAGGATATTAAGTAACTCTTAAAGGTATTTGAACAGTATAACAGAATTGGCTGTAATTCACTGAATGCCCTGCTGTGCTGTGGCCATGATGACTGGGGACTGATAAGTTTTCTTTCCTTAAGTCCCACCTTATGAAGCAGGTGCATTCTCTTCTTGCAGTGAGCTCTGGGATTCAGTGTCTTCATCTGGACCATGGGACTGATGTCATAGTGACAGCACGGGGGTACCTGAGTAGTAAACAAGCTAATATCTGTTACCAATTGGAATAGGACCTAGCTCAGAGTAGACACTCCCTAAGTATCCCATGGCTATACATATCTGGTCCCTGAGAAAACTGAGGTTCAGAGAAGTAAATGATTTGCTCAAGATCACACCACGAAGAACTGGCTGACCTCAGGGTCTTAGGTTGTATGTGGTAACTCCAACATGTGCTCTTGGTCCTCTCTGTTTGGAGGACCCCCTGGTTTGGGTGCATTTTGTCCCAACCCCTACCCTGGCTGTCTGAGAGAGGTGCAGGCTTCTATGAACTGGAACCTCACTTCTTGGCCAATGGTTGTGCCACCCCCATCCATGAGCCCTGGGGGCCATAGAAATGAACTAACTGCAAGGGCCTGAGAAATAAAAAAAAAATTAGCCTCATGTTCCCGGCATCCGGAGACAGAGGCGGGTGTTGAATTATTCAGGCTGTTTGGGTGTGAGCGGTTAGTTTTTTGCTCCTCTAGGCTTGACGGCTGCCCTGACAGATTGATGGATGAGCCAGTAAAACACTCGGAGGCCAGGGAGAAAATTCTTAATCATAACTCACTGGCGGAGCGAGTGTTTTTTCTGTGCTGGCAGCTCCCTGAGCTCAGCCTGGGCCTGGCCCTCCCTCGCCTCCTGCCTTCGCAGAGACTGGAGATGCCACCTGCAGACTCATCTCGGAGACCAAGTGAGAGCCTCAAGCAGGATTTTGAGAGTGGGGCTGTTCAATTCATTTCATTTGATGTTTTTGCTTTAAACATTAAAGAACAGTTTACATAAAAGGCACAGCATCATAAATGTCCAGCTTGATAAATGCATCTGTTTGTGAGTGGGGCCTAGCCAGCACTCAGAAAGAGACAGAAATTATTCCTTCTCCCCAGGCTGTAACCCTACACTCTCTGCCAGCCCATATCATCTCTACTCCCAGTCATTATCTGTCTGGACCTCTGTCACATGGGTTTGTTTGGGCTACTCTAGAGCTTCCTGTGAACAGGAATCCTATAGCTTGTGCCTGGCTTCTTTCACTAGCATTATTATTGCTGCTATTGTTGAACTTCATCCATGTTGTTGTGTGTATTGGAATTTGTCCATTTTATTAGCAAATAGTATTACATTATATGAATGCAATTCAACTTACTCTTTTTAAAAAGTTTTTTTAAAAAGATTTATTTATTTTTATTGGAAAGTCAGATTTACAGGGAGAAGGAAAGACAGAAAGATCTTCCATCCACAGGTTCACGCCCCAAGTAGCTGCAAACAGCTGGAGCTGTTTCCAATCTGAAGCCAAGATGCTCTGTTGCTTTTCCAGGCCACAGGCAGCGAGCTGCAAGGAAAGTGGAACAGCCAGGATACAAACCAGAACCCGTATAGGATCCTGGACATGCAAGATGAAGACTTTAACCACTAAGCTATTGCACCAGTCCCAACTCATTCTTTAAAATATTAATTTATCTGAAAGGCAGAATGACACAGAGGCAGAGAGACTGAAACAGAAATTTTCTATCCACTAGTTCACTTCCTGAATGGCTACAATAGCCGGATCTGGACTGGTCCAAAGTCCAAAGCCTGAAACTCCTTCCCAGTTTCCCATGTGGGTGGCAGAGACCCAGGTACTTAGGTTGTCTTCTGCTGTCTTATAAGGGAGCTTGATTGGAAGTAGAGCTTCCAGAACTTAAACTGGCACTTTAATATGGAAAGTAAGCATTTTAAATGACAGCTTAATGCACTGCCCTTCAATGACGCCCTTCTCTGACTTCCCCCTGCCCCACCAATTCTTTATTCCCTTATTGAAGGATACCTGGGGTATTTCCAACTTTTAAAAATCTACTATGTATAAGATTGTTATGAACCCTTGTGTCTAAGTCTTGGGGTGAGCACGTGTTTATGTTTCTCTTGGGTAAATACCTAGAAAACAGATGGTTGCCTTTTGGGATAAGGCTTGTCCAGTTTTTTAAGAAACAGACATTTTGCACTGTAGAGATTAAGAGCTGGGAAGCCGTACCTTGCCTAAGAAGGAAGGAAGAACACAGAGCATGGTGGTTTCACTGCTGTCCAAGGGAGGAGTGGGAATTACAATGGGCTTCTCCAGTGGGACTCAGGCCACCATGGAGTCCTATATTGTCAGACCTGCTGCCTGTTGTGGTTTGAGTGTTTGTCCCCAACAAACCTTGTGGTAAGAAGTGAAAAGGCTAAGAGTATTCCACCCTCATGAATGGAGTGAGGCTGTAATCACAGGATCGGGTTTTTTATATTTACCTCCCCCCTACACACATACAATCTTTGCCTCTTTCATTGCTCCTTCTATTGGCTCTATCCCATCTGTTTCTTCCTCATCTTTCTCATCTCTCTCTGAAATCCCTAAGTCTATCAATCATCTCTCTGAATGTGTATGTGTCTATCTCTGTCTCCCTCTGCTTTTACTGTGTCATGATGTATTCAGAAGCTCAGCATCAGATTCCCACCTTGGCTGATGGGAATGCCTAAAGCAGGGAAGAAAAGGGGAAAATGCCCTGGTTTCTGCCTTTCCCCCACCCTCCAGTTTCTACTCTGAGTCTCACATAGAACCAAGATAAAACCCAGATGACCCAGAGACTGGGAAATTATGCCTGAGGGATCAGGTTCCCAGAAATGCAGAGTCAAGCCAGTAAAGGCTATGAAGTTTAGTGGGCCCTGAGTCTGTGGAAGCAAGGGCTTGGGAGGCTTTTCTTAGGTAGATGAGCCACTCTCCTTCCACAGGAGAGAACCAAGACTTGAGTTCTAAATGGATACCCAGAGATGGCTCCATCTCATCTTTTTGTTTCCCCAAGGCTCAGCGAGGTACAGACATCTCCCTGTGATGCTGTATCTCTCAGTCTCTAAGACCTCTAACCATGGCAACTATTTCTTTGTGCCTGGACACAAGACATGGCCCAGAGGCCCCCTTTTCCCTTCCCTTCCCAGGCTGCTTTGAGTTTTTACTTTCCCCAGGGTGGTGGGCTGCTAGGTGGCTGTTATCTGCAAGATTAGAACCCATCCAAGTGGAAAATGGCAGGCTCAGTGCAGGTGTGGCGGACTGCAGGCAGACAACCCTTTGGGTTGGTGCCACGGACACCCAGATGCCTTTGTTGGCAAGGTCCACCATGGCAGATGGAGGTGACGGCTCTTGGGGCCCTAAAAGGAAACAGATAAAAATGGAGAGGAGTGCAGACTAGAGACTACACACTCATCCAAGGCCATCTAACTAATAGGTCAAATGGCCTTGGGCAAATCATCCGAGCCCCAGCCTCTGTTTTGCCATCTGTGACATGGGGACTCAAGATATTTTTATTAGTGTCTTCACTGGGGATATTGAATAGTTTAATGTGTAAAAGAAGTGCCCATAAAGTGTGGTAGACAAGAGGACAGAAAAGTTCCTAACCCTTGCTTCTATACATTCTCTTATTAAGAAAAAGCCACACTGTAAGGAGGTATACCAGAAGGCCCAGTTTGTCTTCAACATGATCCTGAGGGTAGGCAAATTTCCAAAGGACTTTAATGAGCCCTGTGGCCACTTGCTATGTTATGTCCCTTTGTGTATGAGCAGGAACTCTGACTTGCTTCCAACCAAGGTGATGGGATGTTACTTCTGTGATTGTACTACATGTGGTTATAAGGGCTGTCTGGCTAATAGACCCTCTCCAGTGCTATCTCAGCTGCCATGTTTGGGTGAAGGACCACACTGACGAGGTCCACAGTTCTGGGAACTGAGGGTAACCTCTGCTCAGCGGCCATCAAAAAACCCAAGTGCTGGATCTTACAGACCTTGAGGAACTGAGTTTTCCCAGTCACCCTGATGGGAAGCTGGTTCTTTTCCCCACTGAGCTTTCAGAGAAGACCTCTGTCCCCCAATGGCAACTTTACCGCAGCTTTTGAGCAGAAGGTTCCAGCTCAGCCCTTCCAGGACTCCTGGTCCACAGATGCTTTGGGAGGATAAATATGTTTTATCTTGAGTTTGCTCCTTGTGGTTTTGTTATACAGCAGTAGGTGACTGATAGAGCACACCAGACCCCATGGGATCTGGCCATGTTCCCTCACTGACCTCACTTCTAAACATTTCTACTCTAGACACACTGTTTCTCAGACACAGGAAATCTCTCCCATGCTGGCCCTTTGATCTTGCTGTTCTCTCTATCCAGAACCCACATCCTCTAGGACTTGGTAGGGATCATTCCTTTTGCTTACTGTCTTATGAGACATCATTTTGGGGGAGAGAGAATGAAAACTAAATATATTTGATGGAGATGGAAGGAATTAGAAATGTGTTCTGGGATAGGTCCCTTTTGTATCCCAGATCAAGGACTTGGATTAGGATTGTTCAACCAATATTTGCTGAAAGAAATTTTTAGGAAATGAGAAGCAGGCAGGAGCTGTTTTGGTGGTAGGATGGGCAGATTCTGGGTGGTAAGGGTTAGGGGTGAGGAACCCCTTAGTGTTTATACTACCCAAAACTGCCTCCAGGGGCTCAGGGATGCAAATGCAGGTGCAAATTCTCAGTCCCTTTAGACCTGGGTACTTCAGAGGTGATAGTGACTTTGCTTCCAGTATTGCCCATTCTTTCTCTCATCCCCCTCTGGGCTCTCAGATTTCTGTCCATCCTAAATATTGTGAAATTTCTCATACCTCTTTCTCCACTCCTCACAGATGTTGCTTTTTTGTCAGGCCTGGACCACAGCAAGAATCTCATCACTGACTTGCTTCCTATTGCCTCTCTACAATCCTACAGTCCACCTCCATCTTGGGAGCCAGAGAAGATGATATGAGCACACCCTCCTGCTTTAGAGATCTCAGTAGCACCCCATGGCCCTCAGGATAAAGTCCTCACATGTTGCCAGACCTTGTTAGGTCTGGCCTAGACTTGACCTTTATCAACAAGCTCCTTCTCTCTACCTATCCTAGACTGTATTGAGGTCTCTGAGTAGGCCTCTTTTTCTGAGTTCTAGCCTGTCTTGTTCCTTCTCCCAGGAATATTCTCCCTGTACACCCCTCTCATATTATCATCATCTTGATTTGCTCCCATCCATCCTCAAGGGTTCTTCCCTCCATGATAGGAGTTAGACAGCCTCCCACCTCTTTGATCATCATAGCACCTATCACATGGTCATCTGCAAACTCTTTCCTGTCCTGTCACCTTAGACTATCCTTGGTTCCTGATACTTAAGCATGTTTGGCTGAATGAATGGACTGAGGATGGCATTCTGGACAAGGCACATAGCCTGGGTGGGGTCTAAACATGGAGCAGTTGAGCTACCCAGTGCCTGGTCTGTGCCAGGCATGGTGCCAAGCTCATTACACACATTCTGACAGACACAGCTCACCTGTGCTAGATGGACCCCCATGCCACAGTAGCTCATATTCCAGACTCTGGATACAGGCAGCCTGGAATTGGACAGTAGCTCTTCCTCATTATGCTAGTAACCTGGCAAGAACTTAATCTTACTGCCCTTCCTTTTCTCCAGAGAGAAGACAGTGGAAATAGGACCTACCCTGTGAGGTGCTTACGAGAATTAGGAGCTAGTACATGGAAACTGCCTAGAGCAGGACATGCCACATACATAGTCATTGCTCAACGAATGTTCGTTGACACGAGGGTCTCCAGCCTATGATGTGCAATGTGGTAGCCATTAACTGCATGTGGCTATTTGAGTTAAAGTTCATTGAAGTTCAATGAAAGGAAGAGTTTACAGAACGGGAATGACATGAACCACATTTTGAGTGCTCAACAGCCAGTGTTTTGTAGGGTGAATGTCTGGGAGGTCTCCGTCTTTGCAGAGTTCTGCTAAGCACTGTGGAAGAACATATAAGAAATGGGTAACAGCAGTTACAGCTGGGAGGAGACAGAAGAGGAAGGGGTAGGAGAAAGACTTTTCTCATCTGTCTGTTTGGAGATTTTCTTTCTATTAAGAGTATTTATTATGTAGCAATACACATGCAAGTGCACGCCACCACCCCCGCTCCCAACTCCCGTTCTGGTAGCAAACCTTTTGGATGAGGAGAAATGGAGGCTTACAGAAGATCCAAAGCCACAGTGCTAGAAAGTAGAGAGATTGAGGCCAGGCTGATTTCCTGATCTGCAGGCCTGAGCTTGTAACCAGCCAACCGGCTAAGTGACAGATTGGGAGCTTGAACAGCAGTGAGTCCAGGGGCAGGTGTTTAGCTAACATGCCACTTGGAATGCCCATATTCCCTAACAGAGTGCCTGCATTTGGTCCTGGTTCTATTTCCAATTCCAGCTTTCCGTCTGTGTAACCTGAGAGATATCAGGTGATGGTTCAAGTACTCCTTTCCCCAGCTTCTCTGTGGGAGAGCTGGATTGAGGCCTGGCCCAGCCCTGGCTGTTGCATACATTTGCAGGAGTGAACCAACAGATGGAAAATTTCTTTCTGTTTCTGTCTGCATTTTAGATAAATACATTTATTAGTTATAAATAAACAGAAGAGAGACAATCCAAAGGCAGCCAATGTTTTAGAGCCCAGCAGCCCTTGTGAATTTTTCTCATTCAGTATTGACTAAGGGCCAGCAGGCAAATCCCCTTCAAGAAGAGTGAGCAGGATTTCTGTGGTCATATGATAAACATTGTGGTGAAATGCGCAGGCTCTGATGTCTGAGAGTCAGAAACCCCTAATTTAAAACCAGGCACCTCCACTAAACTGCTATCCATGCCTGTCTTCTCATCTTCCAGATGGGATTAGTTCTATGCTTGTTGTGTTGTTGCCAGGATGAAGTGAGGCAGAGTCAAGTCTCAGGCTACTAGTGTTGGAGTAAGTTAATATCTCATTGTTATGATTATTTTATTCAACTATTAAAGCTGGCTTTAAAAGAAGGAACATATACAGGCGAGCCAGTGAAGATCCCACCCAAGCATCTATTCTTCCCACACTCCCTTGAAAGGCTGATGGGAAAGGCAGGAAGGAGGGGGCTACAGGACAGGAAAACATGATGATCCCACACTCTGATAACAAAAGGCATGGCAAATGGCAGGAGTGGCCTCGCACAATATTTATGGGGTTGTCACACTGTGTTCTTTAGATTTTCCTGAGTGTCCCAAGGTGAACAAGCAATTTGGTATTTGTCATTAATCTTGCAAAAAAAAAAAAAAGTTAGGATGGCCACAGCTGGGAATCTTCATCTTAATTGTTTGTGGCATCAGAACAGAGTTCTGAGCTTGTTAGGCAGGACTGTGAGCTGTGGGTCCACTAGGCTCATTTTACAATGTGCTCACCAGGGGTCATTTTCTGGACCTGGTCTGGTGGTGTGATGCTTGGGGTTCCCCTCCAGCCTCTTCACTTGTACTCAGGGTCCCACATGGAGGGAGGAGGGACTGTTGGAGCAAAGAGCAGCAGGTTGAGACCTAAAAGACTCAATGTGGTCTGAACACTTGAAGGAACCTGGAGTTGTGAGTGTGATGCCATGAGATGTGGGTCTTGGTTCCTTACTTCCTATCTGTTGGGATGGAGACCAAACTGATGCTTCGTGCAGAGGATTACTGTTGCTGTTGAGTGAGACTATGTCCCTATTGTTAAATTAAAGCAGTGTTGCTCATAGATCTGAATGTTGGGTCCTGAGAAGGACCCTTCCTTTCAAACCCCAATCCTGAGTGAGAGATAGTAGATATTATTCTGTAAATGCACCATCTTTCAGATTATACATGAATTACAATATATTGAGCTCTCTTCTGTCATTGATTCTCCAGGATGGGGAAAGGACAAAAGAACAGGGTCGTTTGACAAAAGTGGTGGAAGAAAAGAAATGGGAAGTATAGGGAGCCCGAAGAGATTTAGGGACAACCCCTGTCACGTGCACTAGATTTTGGGTTTATGAGTGGTTTATCCACACCCTCCCCACCCCCCCAACTCAAGACGTTGACCAACAGACTCAAGTGGCAGCAGTTTTGCCACTTTTTTGCCTTTTCTTTTACTGAAATACCTGAATGAACCTCAATTCTCCCTCCTGGTCTTTTTCTTGTGCCTCTTTGAGCTTTGGAGTCTTCTCTAAAGCACTATCATGCGCAGCCACCAACTCACTCATCTCTCAATTCTTCAACCAGCCTATGAATCAGTGAGCCAAAAAAAAAAAAAAAATCAACCAACCATCTAATCAACTGGCTAGCCGATTAGTCAATGGATTGTCCATCCATCTAACCAACTAATCTCATAACCAACTAACCATCAACCAATGGGCCAACAAACCAACTAGCCAACAAGTTAGTAAATCAGTGAATCAATCAACTACTGAACCATTCAGTGAACAACTAACATCATCAAACTAGCCAACCAAATGATCGCTAACAAACAAATCAACCAAAATTAACCAAAGTGGAGCGGATTCACACAATCAGATTCTCATTCTACCCAAGCAAAGTCTGTCCACCTTCTGATTGGGTGGTCTGCTCCTCTCATCCTTGTATTATCCCCTGTGCTTTCCCTTCTGACTGGAGCAAAGCTTTGCAAATGGAGTGCCTTGGGGCCCAGGGTCCTGGGGAAGGATGTGGGTTTGCCTTAGGAGGTGAGATGTAGGCCAATGACTGGATTTGTAACCCTGCTTTCTTTTATCTGTCTTGTATGTTGAGATTTTAAATACTTTATTTGCATCAAGACTGAAGTCTTAATGTTCAAAGACCATTGCAAGGTATCACCTAGTTAGCTCCAAAAGCCAATTATTGCATCCTTCTGGGTATGGGGGAGGCATGTAAGAGACCCTGGGCCTATTGCAGTGAAAGCACAGTGGTGGCCACATGTGTCTCCTCAGGATGTGGGATTACTGAGTTCTGAGAATGAGCAGCTGAGAGCCATGATACATTCTGAAGCTCTGCCACTTTTCCTGTCAGTGAAGGACTAAGTCCATGCAGCCTCTAAACTGTGTTCTCTCTCCCACTTGGAATCAGAAGTGCTTGCTTCCCATGATTCAGGTTTCTGGCAGGAGGTGGCACATCCTTGGGCACAGCACCCAGAGGTCCTTTGGGCCCTGGCTAGGGTTGCTTCCGACGGTTATCATAGGAGGGAACATAGTGCCCAGGGCATGTCACACATATATGTGACAAGCGAACCCTCAGGGGCCCAGGGTAGGTGCACAGTCTGTACTTCCTTGTGGAAGTATGTATCCCTCAAAGCAGAAAGGACTCAGGATCCTCCCTGTGGGAAACAAGGCAAAACAGTGGAGTCAAGTCTTGCCTGTGCTTTGTGAATCATTGTGTGACTTGAGCAAGCACCTGATTTTTGAGTCTGTTTCCCACTGGAACTAACCAGTTGGTCTCACTGGAAAGAGCAGGGCCAGGAGCAGTACTTGTCTTTGGTGAGAATCCTCACTTTATAGGTAAGGAAACTGGTCAATGAAGTGACATTTAAAAGAGTCAGGCTTTGGGGCCAGGCGCTGTGGCCTGGCAGCTAGAGTCCTCGCCTTGCACTCCTGGAATCCTATATGGACGCCAGTTCGTTTCCCCACGGCCCTGTTTCCCATCCAGCTCCCTGCCTGTGGCCTGGAAAAGCAGTGGAGGATGGCCCAAAGCCTTGGGACCCTGCAGCTCAGTGGGAGACATGGAGGAGGCTCCTAACTTCTCATTGGCTCAATTCCAGCCACTTGGGGAGTGAATTGGCAGGTGGAAGATCTTCCTTTCTGTCTCCCCTCTCTGTATATCTGACTTTTCAATAAAAATAAATAAATCTTGGGCTTTATCAGGATCAGCATGATGTGACTGTTGCCATTTTGGCTGTAAATGTCATTCTGCTCTTTAGGCAACCCCCATGGTCATCTAAAATTCTGTGAGGTCAAAGAAGCCATTAAGATGACCGGCTGGGCTTGCACGGTGGGGTGGACCCTGGCATGCTCTGTAATGCCCAGGATGCTAGTGTGTCTTTGTAAAAGCCTACTTGCACTTAACACATACATCTCTTACTACTGCGGGTGTCCATAGTCCTATGGTTGCCACACCACGCCTCGGTTACGTCCTCCCAACAAATGACAAATGATATTCTAGGTCATCTTGAATTTGTCCTTTCCATGGACTCCCAGTGGCCCTTCCACCTTTGGCACCTGGTTTCCATACACCGGGTTTTTCTGACAATGGATTATAATTGAGGGTTTGCAGTTGACATGTCTTTCCTCATCTCTCTGTTTCTCTCTCTGTTTCTCTCTCTCTCTCTCTCTGGGAGACATTTTCCTTTCAGGTGAGATAGAGCGATCCCTGACTGGGAAAGCGGAGGTCTGGCTCTGTCCATCCCCTAGGGAGACCTCTGGGGGAATTCATGGTCTCCTTGCCAAGCTCACTGTCTCAGTGCTGTCTCCCTACCCCGGCAGGGCGCGGGTTTAGATCTCCCCTGAGGTCCATTAAATATCCCCAGCCGACCTGCCTACTGGTGCGAGCGACTATCATGTATTTATTTATTCACAGGAAGTTTTTGATTTATCGATGATGGGTCAGCTATGTCCTTTAGACAGCTGATGGTTAAGCCATTAAATTTTCAGAGATTAAGAGCATGACAGGGAAGGTAAATTTAGTGACTCAAGGGATCCTGGGAGAGCAGCTCTAGAGAGGGGCCCTCACACAGCTTCATGCTCACCAGCAAAAAGTGAATTCCTTTCTGCTGCTCTTCTTTTTCCTTTCTTCTTTTCTTTCTTTCTTTTTCTTTTTTTTTTTTTAAAGATTTATTTAGTTGAAAGAGTCTTCTATTTGCTGGTTGAGTGCCCAGATGGTTGCAATGACCCAGGCTGGTTCAGGCTGATCCAGTTCTCCCACATGGGTGGTAGGAGCCCAAGCACTTGGGCCATCTTCCACTACCTTTCCAGGAGCTTTGACAGGGAGGTAGACTGGAAACAGCACGGCCTGGGCTTGGACTGGAGCTCTGATGTGGGATGTCAGTGCCCCAGGCAGCTGCTTAGCTTGCTGCTCCATGTCATTGGCTTCCTCCTTTCTGCTGCTTTGCATGAAAGCTGGAAAGTGTGTGAGCATCCACAAGTCAGAGATCTGCTCCCCAAATGGAAGGGTGCCCATTCCTGGTCCCTGATGTGTTATCCTGCCAGAGTCACAGAATTGGGGCAGGGGGTGGGGTGGGGAAGGAGAGCCACGGACAGCTAGAGCAGGTCTTTGAGATCTGCCCATAGGCCACTCTCACCAGGTCCTGTTGTGTGTGTTTCTCACGTGGTCCTGAGCAGTGAGCAGGCTGGGAGGTGAGATGCCATAGGTCACAGCTTAGCACTGCAGATAGTGGGGGTTTTCCCGCAAGGGTTTCAGGAGGCCCAAGAAATAGCCCCTAATGATGCTTGTGGGCAGGTAACCCTGCCTCCCTTCCCATGGGAGCTCCACTGTGGGACACTCTTAAGGCCCCTAGCCTGAGACAGGCATCAAGGGAAGTTCTGAAATGGATCCAGAAGCTTCAACTGTGGCCCTGGAACGAGACATGAGCCTGTGGGCTGTGAAGGTGGGCAGGCAGAGTCAGGGGAAGAGGGCGGGGGCAGGGTGGAATGGGGCAAGGCCCAGGTTCTGCAGACAGGGCCTGGGGGATTTAGCATCAATCAAACGTAGCAGTGAGGCTACAGCTGGACAAGGACCCTGTCCCAGCAGAGACCATGAACCAGTTCTTGAATCAGAAGCACAACATCAGGTGAAATCGTAGCATCTGATAGATTCAACCCAGAAACTCTGCTTTAAGGCAACAGACAATGCTTGAGCACCTACTATGTACCTGATTCTGTATCAGGCATGGTGTAGGGGAAGAGAGGCAGAAGGGGATATGGCTCAAAAGGTGAGTTCTGGAGTTAAACTCTCCATATGTGAATCCCAGCTCTACCACTTTCATGCTGTGTGGCCTTTGGTAAACCATTCAACTGAGCCTCAGTTTTCTCATCTGTAAACTGGGGACATAGTAGAGGCATCCACTTCATGAGGTTGCTGTGGGAGAAGAGGATGAGAAACACATGAAGCAAACTGGAATTCAACCAACAGCATCTAGCAGGCTCATTCAGATCGGCTGACCCTCATCAACCTGTAGCAATGTGAGTGAGAACAAATGATTGTTATTTTAACCCAACTTTAAGTGGTTCTGCTAGGGGTCATCTCAGGAGGAGGCTTCTCCCAAACCCCAGAGAGGAAGGCTTGTGGTCCTGACGTGAGAGATCGTGTGCCCTGGCCTTGCCCGTGTGCATGCTGCCCAGAGAGCCGAGTGCAGGGCCAGTGGCCAGCCTTGGGACCATGTGAAGCTGCATGAAAGTGTTCTGGGCTCAGAGACTCCAGTCACGTTTGCAGGCTCCTCCTGCTGTAGGGAAGTCTTATTGGCCTCACAGAGAGGAAAATGACAGTCCAGATAACTGCTGACTCTTAACATTATTGGTCCAAAGAAAGGGTCCGTAATGGGCATCCTGCTACCTGCCAGCCAGGTGACCCTGGGGACAAGTCTAGCCTCGGTGTCCCCCTCTGTCCAGTAGGCACAGCATATCTCAGATGTTCATGTTGATAGTGAATGAGAAGGATACATGGTCAGAGGTACCCCCCTGGCCGATTCAGGACCCTTCTGAGACTTTGATGGCCAGTAGTGTCCCTGTCAGATCTCAGCTCAAACACCTGCTGACCACTCACCCTACTGCTGCCAGAGCATCATCATCATCGCCTATCCCTGATTGATTACCTTGGAGCACTTACCACCGTCAAGAATGACCTCGTGGGCATCCATTGTTCACTGGCCATGAGTCCCCCAGGATGATGGACACTGGACGCATCCATGTGCGTGTGACAGATATATGGTGATAACCCACACATAGCACAGGCCAGGCAGGTAGTAGCTGCTCAACAGATCTTTTTTGAATAAGCAAATAAATGGAAAGATGGACACAGAGTGCCCAGTGTCTGCAGGTACGTGGTGAATTTTGTCTCATTCTTTTATCTGAGGCCTTCCAGAGGGATTTGATGGATTTGAGCTTAAAATAATTGGGAATCGTGTTTCATTTTCTAGGCAATTCCCAGTCTCTGTTACAGAGGTTGTACATAGTTGGTCTGCACTCCGTATGTGACGCCCAGACATTGTTTGATGCTTGGCGTGGTGCTGCTAAACAATTTGAGCCAACGTCTGCTCACCAGAACCGAAGAAACCATAATTACAGATGTTCCAACAACAGAAAGGATGATCCAGCAGAGCCAGGTCTGCATTTCCGGAAGGCCTGGTGGCACGAGCCTTAATCAACTGCTGCCCTGTCAGTCCCCATCCGGTCCCCAGATGTTTGTGGCCCTACTAAATAGGTCAGGGCTAATGCTACCACCAGCTCTCTTCTTGGTTCAGCCACAAGCTCCCCTCCCAAGGATTCACAGTCCTGAGAATCAGTGGCAAAGACGTCTTGCTTCCAAGTCCCGTCTCAGTCTTGGCCCTTGGAATAGAGATTTAAGACAAACACAACTGATTTCCTAGAGCAGGTGATTAATTAGGAGAGAAGGCTTTGCTGTGCAAGAGCCTTGGAGGCCCTTTTGATCTCTTGCTGCCTCTTGACTTCCCTGCCTTTGTTCTACTCCTGCTGGGGCACGTGTAGGGTGGAGAGACCATGGGGCACAGATGCTTTACCATTTCCAACAATCTCCCTCTGGCACCTCCTGCCCTCACATCTTCTCTGTCTGTTGGAGGGTCTGCCCTGTGCACTGGAGGCCTGTTTTGGGACTTTGGGTACGTGGGAGGGAGGGAATGTAAACCTACATCTCCCAGGCTGCTGGGGGCCTTTCATTCTCTGTCTGTGCATGGTGGTCACAGAGGTGAGGCTTGGCATTGCCAGGGTGGCTGGAGATAGGTGAGAGGGCTCTGAGACACTCATTAGAACCTCACTGCCCAGGTGCGGTTCTTGGCCGAGCAGCACCTGAGCCAAGCATCAGGAGCTTGCTAAATATTTGTTTTCATTCAAAAGTAAGAGTGACAGAGAAGGGGAGAGAGAGAGACATACAGACAGACAGAGATTGATTTCATCCTCTGATTTACTTTTTAAGCAACTACAACAGCCAGAGCTGGGTCAGGCCAAAGTCAGAAGCCAGGAACTCCATCCAGGTCTCCCATATGGGTGGCAGGAATAACGTCAGCCATCACCTGCTGCCTCCCTGAGAACTTCTTAACAGAAAGTTCAAATTGAAAGCTAGGCTGGGAGTCGAACCCAGGTATTCTGATGTGGGCTGTAAACAGCCTAAGCAACCTTTTGATGCAAAATACCTGCACCCAAATGCAATTAAAAATGCCCTTTTCCAATTAGTGACTACATAGCAGGTGGGTATGAAGGGCCAACTGTGCATATGTAGATGTATTCACTTTTACCTGCCAATTAGAGTAAATTTTATTAATTTTTATTTTTAAAAGATTTGTTTTTCTTTATTGGAAAGACTGATATACAGAGATGGAGATACAGAAAGATCTTCTGTCTGCTGATTCACTCCACAAGTTGCCACAGTGGCCGGAGCTGAGCCAATCCAAAGCCAGGAGCCAGGAGTTCCTGCCAGGTCTCCCACACAGGTGCAGGATCCCAAGGCTTTGGGCCATCCTCTACTGCTTTCCCAGGCCACAAGCAGGGAACTGGTTCAGAAGTGGAGCAGCTGGGATATGAGCCATGGGATTCCGGTGGTTGCAAGTCAAGGATTTACCCGCTAAGTTATCATGCTGGGCCCAGTTTTTTATTTATGTGCCCAGTGTGGTAGCCAAGCAGCTAAAGTCATTGCCTTGCATGCACTGGGATCCCACATGGGTGCTGGTTCTAGTTCCGGCAGCCCCACTTCTTATCCAGCTCCCTGCTTGTGGCCTGGGAAAGCAGTCGAGGACAGCCCAAAGCCTTGGGACCCTGCACTTGCGTGGGAGACTTGGGAGAGCTCCTGGCTCCTGGCTCCTGGCTTTGGATCGGCTCGGCTCCAGCCCTTGCAGCCCCTTGGGGAGTGAATCGGCAGATGGAAGATCTTCCTTTCTGTCTCTCCTTCTTTCTATATATCTGACTTTCCAATAAAAACCAATCTTTCAAAAATATTTATTTATTTATTTAGTTGAAAGGCAGAGAGAGAGAGAAAGGGGAAGAGAGCGAGAGAGCTAGAGACAGAGTTCACTCCTTAAATGGCCACATCAGCCAGGGTTGGGCTAAGACTGAAGGCAGGAGCCAGGAGTTTCTTTCGGGTCTCCCATGAGGGCCCATGAGCCAAAACACTTGATCCATCTTCTGCTCTTGCCAGGTACATTAGCCCCAAGCTGAACTGGAAGTAGAGCATCCAGTACTTGAACTGGTATCCACGTGGAATGCCAGTGTCCCAAGCGGTGGCTTGATACACTGCACTGCAGTACCATAGTGCTGCCCCCCCAATTTTTTTTTTTTGTTTTAAAGAAAACTGATTCTTGAAGTTCACAATGAGATGAAGCCTCTCACACTCGCATCCTGCCAGTAGCCCAGGGTCTAGAGTGCAGCAGGTGCTCCTTGCGTCTCTGTAGGCCTAAGTCCTCCACAGAGGTGAGGGTTCTTCAAGGCTCTCTGTCTTCATACAGCCTCCTTGGGGGTGATCCTGTCACCCCAAGGCCTTGGACCAGCCTTGCAGGGCTTACCGAAGCACAGCTGTGTGTCTTGGGTCTATCATTTTTGATGATTTAACTATGTCTTGTGGTTTGAATATTATTTAGTTACACTTTTGTTGCTAAAGCAACAGCATACACAAACCCTAAGAAACTTTGTATACTACTGATGGGCTCCCGTGGGTTTGCCCTGTCGGGGTGAGTTGCATGAGTTGCATTCTCCTTCCAGGACAATGTCATTACATGGCTCACTTATTTCTAATTTCATGGGCAGCGTTTCTCAGACCCCAGTCATTCCAGTGCCACTTTTTTTTTTTTTAATTTTCACCTTGCTATTCTACCTCTGGGGGGGATTGTGAATTTAGTACTTTTCCTTTAATCTTACTCATTTAAAATGTCACTAGAAGTATTTGTTAAAGAAATCTGTAAGTGGAAGGAAGGAAAATGTATATGACCACAGTAAGCATAAAACAAATATCACTTTCCTCAAATGGATGGCAGCCATGAAAACCATTGTTATTTGAAGAGTGACAGTAAAACGTGTTATTAAATGTTAGCTACACAGAGTTGCATGTCCAGAGTTTGTCCTGAGGCCCACACTCTTATAAAGGGAGATTGGTAAGGGTGAGAAAAGATATGAAAGGCTCATTAATACCAAATGGAGATTTTCCCCTAGGTATAATGAAGTAGATTGGAGAAATGAAAACAGAGTAACTTCTTGCTGTAATTGAATATTCAGTTAGTGTTGTATCTGTGTTTTAGGGCAAGTTTTATATTTCCGCATCAAGGGTACTGTAATCTAATTTGCTTCCTTCCAGTTCTGCTTCTCTCTTTTCCTCTTTCCTCCCTCCCTCCCTTCCTTTTTTCTTTTTTTTTTTCTTCATTTATTTGAAAGGCAGAGGGACAGGGGTGGGAGGGTGGATTGAGAGACTTTTCATTCATTCCATTCTCCTGGATGGCTGCAACAGCCAGAGTTGAGCCAAGCCAAAGCCAGGAGCCTAAAACCTCATTCAGGATTCTTCTTGGGTGGCAGGGAACCAAGTGCTTAAATCACCTTCAGCCACTTTCCCAAGTGCATTGGCAGAGAGCTGGATTGGGAATAGAGCAACTGGACTGGAACTGGTCCTCCTACATGAGGCTCGTGTCCTCGGCGGTGACTTCACTGGCGGCACCAGTTCTCTTACACCAGAGCAGGAGGGTGGAGATGGGCCAGGTTTGAGGTCTTCTGTTCTGCCTCTGTTTTGAAGAGCTGGTAATCACACAGAACTGACCAGAACTGAGCTCTGCTTCTATCTCTTGGCTGCTCTCTGACCTGCACAAAGCGCTCCCTGCTCTCAGCACGCGTTTTCACAGTTGTGACATGTGAAGGAACTGATAGGGGATGATCCCCCCTTTCCACATGACAGTGGTTGACAATTCTTGCTGGTCCTGTGAGCTCCAGAGCGGGCAGGCCAGGATATGCGCTGCCGCCCATCACCAGCAGCATGGCCTGCACTTGGTAGGCCCTCAGTACAGATCCATCGCCAGCGAGGTCGGGGTGCAGGGGGTGAGCAGGGCTGTTGGCCAATGCTGCCTTCTTGAGAAGGTCTCCCCTTGGGTGGATTGAAAGTGTCATGTCATCACTGTCAAGATTCCTTCAGGAGAATGACCTGGAAGGAATCCTGAGATTCTTTGTGGACCAAGAACTGCTGGAGGCTGGCTGGGTGATCTGAAGGATCCTGACTTGTTTGTTAGGTGGATGGTGCAGACGTGAAAACACAGACTCACCCACCGTCAGAAGAGGGACGCAGTTCCCTTGTTTTGTAGAGGCTGGAGAGAGGGACTGACCAAGGTCATCCAGCCCATCAGAAGGACTCCCAGGCATACCTCAGGGCTCCACCCACACCTTATTTTCTTCTTCTAGCTTGTTTCATCTGCTTGTTTTTCTTCCCAGAACTTTCCAAAGGCTCTGGCTTCTGTGCTGTCTGGGAATAAATCCATGTCCTCTGCCAGCACCTGCAGAAAGCAGGGCATGCTTGGAGCCCCTGTGTGTGCACACGCAACCGGTACAGGTCTAGCTGTGGACCTGGGAGTGTGAGGTTGGGTTGAACATCTCATGGGGAGGACTGTGATGGGCTGCCTTTAGAGGAACATTGCCTGGCATCTATCCCCTGGACCTTGTATGTTGGCCAAAAACACAGTGATTGAGTAAGAAAGAGACCAAGAGAGAGACCTTCCACCTTGGGTTCCATCAGCAGCATTGTAAGGGTTCCAGTTTTTCCATATTATCTCCAGAACTTTAAAGTTTTGTTATTGTCTCTTTATTATGGAGCTGTGAAAGTTCTTTACATGTTCTAGATGCAAGACCCTTTTGAAAGCGACGGTATTTGGTATTTTAGAGTTGTGTCTACTGCAAATGCCTTTTTTTAAAAAAAAAATTGTATTAATTTCAAAAATTAAAAAATATTCATTTGAAAAGCGAAGTGGTAGAGAGAGGGATATACAGATACAGAGGCAGATCTTCCATCTGCTGGTTCACTCCCCTTATTCCTATGAGCCATGGCCTATACCCGCTGCTCTCTAACAACAGGCCTGTACCTCCTGTTAGAGCAATGGTTCAAGTCCCAGCTGTTCTGCTTCCAATTCAGTGTGGGATGGAGTTTTTGGTTCCTGGCTTCAATCTAGCCTAGGCCTGGCTGTCGCGGGTAATGATCCAGAGGATGGAAGATCTGTCTGTCACTCTGCCTTTCAAGTCAGCAAAAAATAAATCCTTTTTAAAAAGTGTTGTGAAGGATAGGTTGTGATAGCTGTAAAACTACCAATAATTATTATAGGTACTAATTATATATTAATTAGTGGCTTCAGTTAATTGCAGATAAACACTGATCAAGAGTCTGCTCTGTGCTAAGCACCATGACAGGTAACTTTTGTGGTGTCATGGGCTGGATGACATGTCCTCCCCAATGTGTGTGTGTGTGTGTGTGTGTGAGCGAGAGAGAGGGAGAGAGAGAGAGAGGGAGAGAGAGAGAGAGAGAGAGAGAGAGAGAGAGAGAGAAATAGAAACAATCCTCACTGCTTAAGTGGGAGTGGGGACTTGGGCACCAAGGCAGGGCCCTCGTGGCTGGGTTCATGCACTTGTGCAGGACCCCAGAGAGAGCCCCTGACCCTCCCTCCATGTTGGCACACAGTGAGCAGCTGGCTCTTGTGTGGCTCCTGAAGCTTCAGTTGCCATTGCCCAATCTTGGCCTCCCCAGCCTCCAGCTGGTGAGAAGTACCCGTTCACTGCTTGAAAGTTGCTCTGTGTTTGTTTTTTCTTCAGCAGCCTAGATGATCTGAGGCTGAGCGATGAACACGAGTCATCTCCAGTAACCCTTTTTGCGCCCGTGAAATCACTGAGGCACACAGAGGTTAAGCTGCTGGCCTGCAGGCACATAGTTAGGTTGACCAGATGTGATCTGTGGTAGGGTTGTGCCCACCCTGTGCTCTCTGCCACCTCCAGATGCCATCTGGAAGAAGCCTATAATAGTCTCCCCTTTGCTGTTTGATGGGTCCTAAGTCGGCACCCAGGGACTGCTTGCTCACCTGCTGTTATTGCTTTAGGGTGGCAGGTTACTCCCTCGAGAACATTCTATGAAGCTGGAATTTGCCACTGGTCGATAAACAGCTCAGTACCTATAGAACTGGCAGAGCTCTCTCAGCAGTGCTCTGACAGGATGGCCCACTTTGGGGTGAGGATATGTGGAGGAGGAGCAGTTGCAAGGCCCAGGGGCCACCAGACGTGCCAGGGCCACTGGCTTCCTAGAGAATTTGCCACTCGAGGAGGAGCTGGGGTCTGGGAGCCCAGAGTGGATCCACTCAATCCCAAGGTATCCCCTGCCCAAGCCCCGGGCCAGGCTCCCAGCCTGCTTTTGGCCTCTGCTGAGCCCCAAGTCTGCCTGTGCATCAGAGGCCCTGTTAGAAACTTAACTTCCTGTCTTCAGCGGAAGGGGAGAGGAGGGGAGGCTTGCTTTTCAAAAATAGGAACGCCAGTCCTGTTGCTATGATGAAGCCCTGGTGTTTTACAAAAATTTAAAAAAATTTTATATGACCCACATAAAAAAAGTACACACAGTTTCTTTGAAAAACACATAGCGAAAAATCTCCAGCTCTTGCCCAGTTGGAGCAAGAGCCATAGGGCTCTGGCAGCCAGGAGAGCCTGTGTAAGGGCCGTGGAAGGCACTGGGACCCCCAGACCTCTGGGCTCCCCAGAACCTCAGAACAGTCCATGAACCCCAGGAGCAATGTGTACTCTTGCACAGAAATATTTGGGAAGGTTGCAGAATAATTTGTCCAACATGGGCTAGCATGCAGAAAATAAATTATTGTGTTCTTGTGTTTGTGTGTTTCTATTTCTAATGCTATTGAGTCCCAGCATGGTATAGGCACAAAATGAGACAAGTAATGTTGGCTTGGTGGGGCCCCTGGTGCTTTCAGTGTTCCATGTTTCTGCAGGTCCTTGGAAAGCAGCTCCAGAGGTTGATAAAGAGGTTGAGGCTGAGTGTACACCATTGGCAACAGCTCAGAGCGGAGAGTACTGCAATAACTCCCTCTGCAATGGCACCCTATCTTGGGGGCAGGGGTTGCTAATTTAGATGGAGTCCAGGGGAACCAGGAACCTGAGGGGTGTGGCTCCATCATTCCTATCTCCTGAGGCTGAATGGCTTACATTTTGGGGTTCCATGTGAGTTCTTCTGGAGAAAGGCAGACCTCTATAGAGAAAGGCAGAGGCCAGCAGAGAAGGTCCTGGGAGCCTAGGCAGATCTAAGAGCTGGAGAACCCCAACTTTGAATAGCTGGGGTTTTCCCAAGAAAAGAGGAAAAGAAGCACAACCATTGTCTGTCGATGGGTGGGTGGGACAGGAGGCAGGTCACAGATCAGTGCCAGGATGAGGAGGAAGAATAAGCAGGTGGATGAGGAAGTAGCCCAGACAAGACCGAACATTCCCCCTTACCTGCTAGCACCGAGCACTTCTTTCACTCTTGGACATCTGCTATCGATCTCCACATTACCCTGCAGGAATCAGAGAGGGCTGTCACTTGCCAGCCAGTGAGTGCCAGAGCTAAGCCACCTGGCTCTGTGTCCCTACTTGTTCTGTGTAAGCACCATGGCCAAGAACAAGGAGCATGACAAAGGCCGGAGACAGGAGGGAGAGTGGGGAGTGGGCTTCCAGAAACAACCCTCCAGATGATGGCAACACCAGATGTGAAGCCCATCCCTTGCTCCTGCATAAGTCATCTTGGGGAGTCTTCCCAAGTGGTCCCATGAGGTTAGGATTACCGTCTCCATTACACAATGTGGGAAAGGAAGGATAAGAGAGAGGAAGGAAGTTGCCCAAGATCACACAGCAAGAAAGTGGCAGGCTTGGATTCAAACCCAGGTCTTTCTGATTGTAGAAGGTTGCGTTCTGGACCACATGGCTAACTGGCCCTAACCTAACTGTAGTTTCAATACTTTTGACCCATTTCTAACTGCTCAACTCAACGACTAGCCTTGGGGGAGGGAGGGAGGTGTGCACATCAAGGTTGGCTCAGGTCATGGAACATTTCCAGGATGGCATCAGGTTTTGGTACCAAAGTCAGGCTGATAGCAGTTCAGGAGTGGAGACAGACATGCACACAGCAAGAGGAGAGGAGCAGTGTGACTTGGGACAGGATGAGAAACCCTGACCAGACACAATCCTGCCTGGCTGAGAAGGAGCCATCGGCTTCCCCAGGTAGATAGGAGGTAACCTGGGAAGGCTGGCTGGAGGAGAAGACATCTGGGCTGGGATTTGAAAGATGACCAGGTTACCGGTAGCTGGGCACAGGGGGAGCCTGAGGCTTGAAGCTGCATGACAGGTTCAAGGTACAGGGAGTGGAAGGCGGGTCCTTGTCCCTGGAAAGATGGGCAGGACCAGGTCACAAGAGACTTGTGTGGGGGTGTACATGCGTGTGTGTATGCCTGGTTATTCATGAATGTGTGTGTGCACACATATGTATGCATGTATATATGAGTGTGCTTGCGTGTTTGGGTGGGGGTTGGGGAGCTCTAGAGCAGCTACTCAGCTCTTGCTGTGTGGCTCTGGGTAGTTGCTAACCTTCTCTGGGCCTCCATCGCCTCCCCACCCTGACACCTCTGGAAACTGGAAATTTTCCCAGAACCAAGCATCCTGCAGCTAGAGATCACCCAAGAATTAGGGAACAGCCACACATTTCAGAGAAGCTCCAAACTCCCCTACCTCCATGCCTCGTCCAGCGTGACCCTGTTCTCCCAGGCATCCAGGTGGTCTCACTGCCTCCCCGCACCACCACAGTGGGACTGCTAAACTCTGGGGGCTCCAGGGGGAGCATTGGGCCTTATCCACCCGCCAGTCAGGAGAGCTCCCCCTGCTGGCACTGGGTCTCCTCCTGCCCCATCCTGCAGTGTCTTTAACCCTTTTCGGCCTGGATAAAAGCTAGGGTCCCGACACTTGCCAAATGGGTGACATCTCAGCACTTCCTCTTTCTTAGATCCAAAATCTCAACCTGTCCTGCCTGCCCTCCTCCCTGCAAGCTCGGATGGCTTCCAGGATTCTGAGCATCCCCCTTCCTATTTCCTCTCCGAGCCTGGCCAACAGCCCAGGAGCTCACAGGAATCCCAGTTCCAGGAACATTCGCCTCTCTGCTTAGCTGGCTCTTGTCCTGGTAACCTGGTGGTCCTCTTGGTGGTGAGCACCTAGAACTTAGATTTCAAGAAGGGGTCCCTGGGTCCTGGGCCCAGCTGACTGAACCTCCCTGCACCCACCCCTCCGCCCCCATCTCTTTATTCATTTCACTATAGATTTGTCAATGAGTGGCATTTGGTGCTGCAAGGCATTGCCTGCATCCTAGAGTCCCTCTGAGTTTGAGTCCTGCCTCCACTTCCATTCCAGTTCCCTGCTAATGTGTACCATGGGAAGCAGCAAGAGGAAGACTCAGATGGAGTTCCTGGCTCCTGGTTTTCACCTGGCCGAGCCCTGGCTGTTGTGGGCATTTGGAAAGTAAACCAGTAGACGGAAGATCTCTCCCTGATTTATGAATAGGTAGGTAGATAGATTTGTCAAGCAGCTCCACTGTACCTGGTGTTAGCACCTAGCCCCAGGGAGCTTTCTGAGTGGCGGAGAACAGGGGCCAATATGGAAATGGTACAAATGATCATTGCCTTGCGATTAAGGTGGAGGCTGCTGCAGAAGGTGGGGCACTGTGTGGTGAGCAGAGTGTTTGGCTGCTCCTTGATCCCGTTGCAGGTCGACTGTCCCTTTAACTGTGTCCTTTTGGGAGCCAGGTCATGGGGGATTCTGAGGGGCTTGGAGCATGATACTGCGATGAGGGGCCTTAAAATGTTGCTCTGCAGTGGAGGGACATCCAACAGAATAGGGCAGGAGGATGACCGATTGTCACAGGGTTCTAGGAGGACTGAGATAGCCTGTTTTTTAAGAGTGTTTTGTTTGTTTGTTTTAATTTGGCAAGCAGAGAGAGCAAGCTGTCACATGGTTGCCAGGGACTCAGTTACTTGAACCATCACTTACAGCATCTCAGGCTCTGCAACGGTAGGGCCTTTGAGTCAGGAGCTAGAGCTGGGAAGGCAATCCAAGCCCCAGCCGACCTGGAAATGCCCACAAAGGAGATATTTCAAGACCCACTAGAATTGTGGGGGAGATTCCGCCACTCGCTGTACGTCAGCCATGTGTGAGATTCTGCCCCATGCCTGTTGTGTATGTTGACTCATCTCATCCTCCATAGATCCTGCTTTACTCCCATCTGCAGAGGAGAAAGCTGCAACTCAGAGAAGCTGGGTTATTGCACCAGGCCACACAGCCAACAAGGGGAGTGGGATCCCTGAGTGGATCTGCATGCCACTAAGGCCAAAGCTCTGATCTCCCTGAAGCGGAGCTTGCATTCAGTTGCTGCCATCGTGGATTCCCACAAACGAAATGGCTTACAGCAACGCAGCCAGTACCTGGCTGGATACCCAATGCTGGGCTATTCTGATTATTCCACAGGCCTTAGTGGTGACATCGCTGCACTGGGAAATATACGCTAGGGCTGGGACAGTGGGAAAAACACTGTCAGGGCTGCATCAGTGCTCTGATGAGGTGTCTCCAAGCAGCCAAGGGGAGCCCAGAGTGATCAACCCCCTGGGGGTCAGAGGAGGAGAGACCAAGGAGGGAGCTGGAGGTCATTGGACTTCATAAAGGGATAGGAACAGCATCCAAGCAGGAGGAAGAGGGTGGGCAAGCTTTAAGAGGCAGCCCGGAGTGACAGAGTGCCGAGTATCCCCATCTCTCAGCCTGGCGGCTCCTGGGCCCCAGCAGGGAACAGACACGTCCCCCAGCAGCCCCAGGCCTGCATGTGCTCCTGGTTTGTGCTCAGACAGTGGGCAGGGAGCCCAGCTGTGCCAGGCCGCCAGAGGGGCGGGTCATCCCTAGCAGGCCCTGCTGCCACCCACGAGCCCAGTCTCTGGTTGGCAGGGACAGCCTCCCGGGCAGGCAGCCCCTACTCCCGCAGCTGGAGGCCCCCGCCCTCAGCCAGCCCCTAGTTTCCTGCCCCTCCCTCCTGTTCTGTTCCCTCCAGCTGTTTCTCGGGCTCAGTCCCGTCTCTGTCCCACTCAGGGAGGCAGTTCGGGACAGATCTGAGCTCCCTGGAAGGGCCTCCAGGGAGATCTTATGTTAGTGTTCCAAGGGCAGCACTTAGGCGGGGATCTCGGATGGATGAATGAATGAGTGAATGACTTGCTGGGCACACAGCCTCAGCCAGAGGAGCGGTGTGGTTGCGACAAAGACGCAGGAAGCACAGATCGCTGGAAGAACCTGGAAGAGAGACCTAAGGTACAGCTCGTGAGTTTGACATCTCTGGGGTGTGGGTGGTGGCCAGGAAATGCTCATGGGAGGGAAGTGTTGTGCTTCTCAACACACAAATTGGTCAGAGGGGACACCCTTAATCATTGTTTCCAGGTTTTAAAAGTAACAACTCTCGACAAGGAGACTGGGCATGTGTGGGTGGGATGAGTGCCCACACTCTCATCACCATTCACAGGGACCGACAGCTGCCCTCCCAGCCGACTCTGCCCCTCCAGTGCGCGCTTTAGAGGTACAAGGCAGCATGTCTCAGGGTTAAGTTCTTGGCTGCAGCATCGTGGGGGTTTATCTGGCTTGCTGGTGCCCTGGCCAGCTTCCCAGAGGTGGAACTGCTGGGTCCAAGGCTGACCTGCAGCCACTGCTAGGGTGCCCCCAGACAAAAGCGTGCTGAATGTTATACTGGGGTGCCATGTTCTCACAGCCCCATGCCTGGGAACTTGAGGCAGCTCTTAGAAGGCTCTGCATTTCCTTAGAAACGTTGATATCTTGTGGAAGCTTATTGTGCATGTATCTTGGGGGATTGTGCTGTCCAAGGCCGTTCCCATGTCCTCCATTATGGTCACGTTGATCTTTTTTTATTGACACCCACACATCCTTTGTGTGTGGAGGATACTAACTTTTTGCCAGGGCTTTGCCATGGAAATTATCCCACTTCCCCTGTCTGCATTCAAGTCAGTTTCTTTTTTTGGGCAAAATCACAGACATCCCCATGTGGCCAGAGATCAAGTAACTGCTACCTGTTGCGAGTCTGATGGCTCAGACCTGTGCTGTTCACAGAGGTCTGGTCACCGACCTGAGGTTACCCAGTGAGGAAGTGACCAGGTCCCAAGCCTGCCATCTCTCTTGGTTAAGCAAAGCCCCAGCTTCTGCTTTGGCGTTCCAGCTTTTTCCTCAGGACAAATCTGAGTACAGGTCTTGCTGTCTCTCCTGGCTTGACGGGCAGGGTCGTCTACTCGCCGTGGGGGCTGTAGTATATGAAACTGGCACAGAAGGGAATGGCACGGCATTTCCTTTAGCTTGAACTGGTGATGCTCAAATGACAGAGGGGGTGGGCATCAAGCACTGGGAAGCTCTCCCTAAAGAAGCTCACCCCAAAGAGTTCTCCCTAGGTGTACAGGGGACTTCTCTGACCCACCCCCTCAACGTTCAGGGATAACCAAACTCGACTTTGGGCAGATCATTCCCCTCTCTGACTTCCTGCCCCTTCTGAAAAGGCTCCTGTGCAGGCTTGGGTCAGACCTGTCGGCCAGGGCCTGTGCTTTCACCGGTCAGAGCCCTCGCCACCCTGCGGTGCCATGCCAGTCATCCCACCTGCCTCTTCTGCCTACCTGTGGGCTCCTGGAGCCAAACGGGAGTACCTTTCTCTCTGAATCCCAAGCTTCCCTGCACAAGAACTGGCCTGTGTTAGGTTCATGGAACAAATAAAGTAACCAACTCTCAGTTTCACCATTTGTAAAACAGGCTGAACTAAAGTCATATCTCATAGTTGTTACCTAGTAACTTTTCTTGGGGTGCACTGCATCCACTATGCTGAGATGATTTTTTGGGGGGTTGAGAGGCACCTCATCAAGTGAATAGTATAAAGATATTACTAACTTGCCCATTTTACAGACGAGGAAACAGGACTAGGGAGGGGTGCTGTTGTTAGACATCCACAAAACAGAGTAAACACTGTGGCCACAGGGCTGAGTGTGAACTGGCCGGCTGCCTGCTCACAGAAGGACATGAAGTCAAAGAAAAATAGCTTGGGAGTTCTTTACAGAACCTTAGTGACCCTCAGATTTCCCACGTGCATGAGAAAGGGAACGCATATTTCACTGTCTCTGAGGTCCGTCACACCGGCGCAGCCATCACGGCCGGCAGTGAGGCTACAGTCCCCAGATTACTTGCAGCAGAATAGCCATGGGCGTTTCCTAAAGCTTCGGTGCTGTTGATCAGCATCTCATGAGACATGATACACCAGCACCCCAGGAGACCTGCGTGCACCCCAAAACCTGACAAGCCCTGCTCCAGAGTGTGTGAACATCCTTGCCTTTGCTCAGGTGTTGGGGTTTGTGCTGCACGCTGAGGTCCCTCTTTTCCCTTTCTAAGCAGATATCTGTGCCTCTGTGGAGCCACATGGTCTGTGTCAGCAGTCGGGACGTGGAGGCCAGTCGAGAAGTGAAACTGTCTGACAACGCCACAGAGGGACAGGCCACATCAGCCACCCCCTGAGTGGAGGCTTCCCGACCATTGAAAACTGCAGAGTCCTTCCCCCAAATGAAAGTACAAGGGGAAGTGCAATTCAGAAACACACAACAGTGGTGATGTTCTGCCCTAGTAGTCTGCTAACCCTTGCTCTTGTTGTCCCAGGACCTCTGAGAAACCTTACAGGACTCCAAGGAGTAGGCCTGCTTGAGTGAGCTTGAATTTGACCTTATGCAGAGCACTCCTGCTTTCTGGCCATCACCATGCCATCTGTAGCAGGCTGTATTTGTTAGGGTGTAGCAGCTGCAGCAAGAAGGAAGCCCAGAGTGTGTGATGGCTCAAAAAAAAAGAGTTTATTAGAAGGCAGGCATTTCTGAATTGAGGGTGGTGGTTCCTGGAAATAATAAAAGTTTGTTAATTGACTTTTCACAACTACAATGAAATATCCTGAAGCAGTTTAATGCTGCAAAGAAAAGAAATGTATTCTGGCTTGCAGCTCTGCAAGTCCACAGCCCAGGATTGGCTGAGTCCCCCAGATCTGTTCTGGAGGTGGTGCTCTGTGACCCAGAGTGTCCCGTGGCGAGAGGGGCCCCTGTGAGTGTCTCACAGCAAACCACTGGATCTTCCTGGATGGCCCAACCCATCACCTCCCAAAGCTTCCTGCCTGCCTCTACATACAGCAACACTGGATGAAATCCACCCCCCCCCCCAACACACACACACCCTTAGCATCACAGACATAACATAAGACTCTGGACTTAACTTCTGAGTTAGGAGGTGTAGGTAAGCATGTCCCCTTGGACATGTCCAGTGTCTCCGGGCAGGTGCAGAAGGTAAAGGCAAGTGTGGAGGTGGTGTATGTGCCTCTCTCCCCTGCCCTGGCCTGGAAGGAGTGTTCATCATGTCCACTTGAACGGGGTCAGAGGGTCCCATGGCCCACCCATCCCCCTGCAGAGGAGGTTGGGGCAGGCATGGGATCCTTAGCACCAGCAGTGGTACCCATGTCCCGACTAGGGCTGCCCTGTGCACCCTAGGATAGTATGAGTCTTGCAGGAAGCTGATTGTGCTGCAAATAGGACGCCCCCTCAGGTCTCATCCGTGACTTAAACTTAAGTCCACATTCACTTTGTTTTGTCTTGGTGGTCACGTTGTGATGTTACAGTTGCAAGTGCTTTGCTGTTTGCTGTCTTAAGATAATCTGCACAAGACACACCGAGTAAACTCCCAGATCCCAGCCCCCTAAACAGGGCTTGCTCTGAAACAAAGGGCACGGCCACTCCTTTTCCCTTCTGGAAAGGAGAAGCAGGAGGACGAGTTGTCCTGAGCGTGGCAGTCACTGAGCCAGACGCATTTGTGTCTGTGACCAAATTTCCCAGCCACCCTCGTGTGTGCAGAGTTCAGCATCATCACCCTCACCTTGGAGCTGATGGAAGCAAGGAGCAGAGAAGCCCGAGGTCACACAGCTCTGGACTTGGAGCTCAGAAAATCCTGCTCCTGTCCCAGGGCCTGGCGCATGTACGCAGGTGTGTGTGCACGCTCCCTTACTGTAGAGGATTTTCTCAGGCTGGACTTCCTGGGACTGGGCCCACAGGAAGCAGCTCAGGAATCACTGTCCAAGTCCCCAGAACGGATTTTGGTCCTGGATGGTCCTAGCCTGAGGAAGCCCAGTGTGACTGAGCATTGTAGCCTGTGACCTTGGAAAAGAGGAGTGTGCCTTGGGCTCCTAGATGTTGCTGAGGCCTCCAGTAGGCCAGGCACATAGTGGATGAACAGCTCCACAGCACAGCAGCCGCTGAAGCAATGCGGAAAATGGAGGTCCTGGATGGAGGCCTCTGCCGGGGGAGACAGACTTATGCTCTCATCATTTGTTCCACAACCATCTTCCGTCCCCTACTTCACACGAGGCACTTTGTGAGGCAGGAATGGTGAGAAAGGGAACATTTCTGGGGAGGGGCTGCAGGGCAGTCATACTTGCATCCACTGTACAGATGAGAAAAATGAGACCTTGACTGGTTGAGTGATATTCTCAGGGGACATGGTAGGATCAGGTTGTGGGCTGGCTGCCTTTAGTGTCTTAGGCTTGCCTGGGAGGCAGAGAAGTAGGCTGGTCACTGGCAGCCATTTTGTGCTGCCCTGCCCTTAAACTTAGGCTGTTTGGAGCATCTACCTTTTTGTAGAGATGGATACAACTGTGATTGAGAATGAGCAGAGTGTCAACTCCCTGGGTGGAACTAAGGAGTCATAACTCTACATGGTGCTACCAAAGAAAGGCATGTTCATGTCTGGGGGAGTTAGCACCGTCACATGGTGAGGCCAACAGACCCCAGAGCCAGGTGCTGTAGGGGCTGGCTCTCAGCTCTGCCCGTTGAACGGCCAACCCGCTTGGTTTGCTCATGTGGGAGGCAGGATGCCCTGAGGACCCTCTTCCCTGGGCTGTGGCTCTGACACACAAAGCGCTTGGCACAGCAGGTAGGCAACTGGATGCAGGCGTCTCCACTGTCATTCTCAGGACACTGAGATGTGCACAACTGGGTGGACATGGGCATTTGGAATCTGCTGGCCTTGGGTTCTCAGGGTGGCAAAAGTCCTCTGGGCCAGTCTCTTGCCTTTGTGTCCGACTCTGGTGGTGCTGGAAGTGCCAGCAGCTGAGTCAGCAGGGAGGTCAGATGTCAGAATCGGTTCTGCTTTTGCCATGGATGTGACTCGGGTTCTGCGTCCCTGACCCCGACTCTTGTGCAAGGAGGGTGAAGGGCAAGGAGGTTGGTGCAGGAAACAGCCAGCAGCCTCAGATCCCCTGCTGGGAGCTCCATGGTCCCAAGGTGTTGTGAGATGGACCATGAGCAGTCCTGGGTTCTGGTCCATCGTCTGGCCACCTGCCACCTTTGTGAGTTTGGCCACATCATGTGACATACCCAGAATGCATTAGCAGGAATTGGATCGCAAGTTCTAGGCACTCTGATATGGGATGCTGGTATCTCCAGAAGCCATATCGGTGCTGTGATAAATGACTGCCTGTCAACAGGCCTCTTTCTGCCTCTGAAGTTGCTGTCAATGGCTTCATTCCCTCCCCAAGTCACCTGTTCAAATGCCCCAAAAGTTTATTTAGTACTGCTCCTGACGGGATCCAGTTCTCTCTGATGGTGAGTGAATCCCCTGCCCATCTGGAACCTTCTTTCAAGGCAGGCCCCTCACTCATGGATCTTGAGTTGATACCGAGGTTTATTGACACTAGCCTTGATAGGATCTAGAGTACAGGTGTGGTTGCAATCCAACCCCCGATGACCCTGCCCAGGCACTGTGTATGTCACTCATGCCTATCCCACTAGTGGAGACCTAGTATTTTGGTCGTTTATTTCTGAGTAGCGAGCGACCCCTGGGTTTAGAGGTCTGAACATCAAATATTTGTCCAGGTTCTGCCATTGGGTAGGGTTTTGCCAGGATCATTCACTCTGCTCCATGTGGGGCTCCCTTGGCATTGGCTTATTAAGGATGGCCTTGTGCCTGCCTGGGGCTTTAGATGCTTCTCTCCTTGTGGCTTCTCTACCCAGGGACGGGGTGGGGGAAGGCTGGTGGTGAGGCATTCTGCCTGCAGGCTCGAGGCTCTGCAATACGGAAAGTAGAAGAAGGTGAAAGCTGTGGAAGGTAGCCCAAGTGCTTAGGCCCCAATTGCACATGGGAGACCTGGGTGAGGCTGCTGGCTCCTGGCTTAGATCTGGCTCAGTCCATTGCAGCCATTTGGGAAGGGAACCCGTGAACAGAAGATCTCTGTGTCTCTCTCTTTCTCTTTCTCTTTCCTTTCCTCTAACTCTCCCTTTCAAATAAATGACTCTTTAAAAAGAGGAAACAGCAACTACTTCTTGAACTCTAGGTCTAGTGTGGCATCACTGTCAGGTTCTGTTGGTTGTGACAACTCCCCAGACTAGCCAGATTCAAGAGACGGAGGAGCACAGAGTCCACCTCTGGGCTGGGCAAGTTAGAGTCCATCTTTAAAAACAATTTACAAACCAGGCTTGGTCATGAAACTCAGTGGATGACCGTGGCCAGCCGAAACAACATTTGTCATTTCTGAGCTAGTCCGTGTGCCTGTTCTTCAGATGGGAAAACCGAGGATCACAGAGGGCAAGAGATTCAATGAAGGGAACCAGGCTAGAGATTCACAGGCAATTACTGAGCACCTACTATGTGCCAGGAGCATGGGGCATAGAGAGAGATGAGCTCTGCCCTCAGGGAGCTCCCAGATGACTGAGATGACAGGAGGGTGCCCTGTATCCTCAAGACTGGCTCTGGGGTTGGGGTGTTGCTCATGGGGACAGTCACTGCCTCACCACCCATTCAGTGCAGTGAAGGCTCCGGGAGTGCTTACTGTCAGGAGCATGACACCTGCCTGGTACGCTTGAAGTGCCGCACATTGTGGCAGGGCAGGGGAGTAGTTGTCACCAGGGAAGCCAAGAAATACTGCTATAAAAAGGCAGCGTGTGTTTGAGCAGGGTTCTGAGGATCAAGAGGCCTTAACGCTGCTTGCAAGCAGAGCTAGCCAGAGATAAAGGAGATGTCAGGCTAGGATCTGGAGAGCAGGGACTAGTGTGGGCTGCCTGGGAGGGTAGCTGTGGGGGAAGCAGACAGGAATGGCAGGAAGGAGTCCAGACCTCCCCCCCTCCTTAAGGCCTTAAGGGTCCCACCCAGTTTCCCTGGTGGGATGGGGCGGGGGACGGGGGAGCAGAAGGGAGTCCAGCACACTTTGCCTTGTTGCCTCCAGGCTATGCACTTTCCAACTTCAGTGCTTGAACTTGAGCACTTGGACAATGGAAGATTCCAGACACTCCAAAGCTAATTGAATTTGATGTTCCAAGTGGGCAGAGGGCATGTGGGTTTGTGGCTGTATCCCATGGGGGTTGTGGCTCATAAACCAGCTTGGAGGAAGAAGTGCTTCTCTCCACTGCTGACTGTCTGGGCTGAGTGTGGGTCCCTTCTTCCACCTACACCCTCAATATCCAGGACTTGCTGACAGACATGGATGGGGGCTGGCAGGTTTTCTTTGGAGTTAAAGAAGAGTTGGTTGAGGATGGTTTCTCTGGTCTGATCAAAGTGATCTGGTGATGTCGGTATTGGAGGTACCAAGACATGGCTATCACCTGCTCGGATTGGAAACTCTGCTGTGGCCAGACTGAGCAGGGCTGGACATCTTGGGTCAGCCAGGCCCCCTCCTGCTGGTGTGAGGCAGGGCGGGCTGACGTCAAGAGCCAGTCTTCAGGGAGAACTGGCAGCATTTAATGTCTTTTGTAGCAGACGCAACTCACAGGGGCCCTCTTCAACTGTCAGGGATTTGGGTCATGAAGAAAAAGGACTTCCCTTGGGTGGGACTGGGATGGCCACTGGGGTGGGGCGGGGGATGCAGTCTGCTCAGTTCATGGGCAGCCCAGTTCTGCTTCTCGCTGGCCGAGAGCATTCAGAGTATCTCCAAACTGCTCTGAGCTGTAAGGGGTGGAGGGGGTCACACCAGAACTTTCCTCAGTGGGGTGCTGTGGTGACTTAAGGTTTTGCATGGCCTGGTACTGGGACTGGCCTGGTGGTGCATAAACAGAGGATTCCTGAGCCCCAAAAGGCTAGGACAGGCCAACTGTGGATGGCGCTGGGGTCCTAGTTTGATCCCCTGTGGGGCTGGGTGGAAACCTTGCACTGTTCCTCCTGGGGGCCTGTCTGGTGCAATTGGGTCTCTCTGTTTTCCTTCTGCTCCTGCCATGAAAAGCCACAAATGTAGAGGAAATTAGGAGCAGGAACGGGGCCTGGGGCAGAGCAGGGGCAGCCGGCTGGGTGGTGCCCCACACTTGGGGTCCTCTAAGAGCTGGGCTGGGGCCTTGGACTTTGGCATTGTCTGGTTCATGTTCCCTGCTGGCACCCCAGGCAAGCCCCTGTTTCACATTTGCCAGGGGGCGGGGCAGCCATCACGGCCTCCTAAAGCTTCCTCCCTCCACCACTGGTGTTTCCGCTGCCTACAGGCGGCGTCCAGGTTGGCCCCCTGCCCAGTTCCACTTCCCGAAGCCCAGATTGTCCTCTGGGATGGGTCACAACCGAAGGTTGTAAAACAGGTCTCCAGCCGCTGGCTTTCATGCACGCTCATGGAAAGTGTATGGGTAGAGCTCATGTTCCTACTTGACAGCCAGGGTAACTGAGGCCCAGAGAGAGGATGGACATCCCTTTGGACCTGCCCACCTCCCTCTCTGCCTTTGCAGTACACTCAGCCCCTGGTGGCTTCCATTCTTTCCTTTTTGGTGGGGCCCGCAGCAAAACAACTCAGTGTATGGAGCTAGGCCTGGGTCCACATCCCAAGTCCTTCAGTTATCAGCGGTGGTGTTGGGTCAGCTGCTCTTGCTTTCTCCGTCCTTTGGGGCTCCACTTGGCATGGTACAGGTGATGACAGGCTCTGGCACGAGGTGCGTGGTGAGAATTAAATGAGAGAATTCATGGAATGGCACAGCAGTGAGCCCAGGGCTTGGTGGGTCCTCCAAAAAGGGATCTGTGTGCTGAGACTTCAGGATGCTTGAAACAAGGTGTGGAGTTAGTGTCTGATGCCAAGGTTAAGATCTCACTTGGGATTGCTGCACCCCTGTGCCTGGGTTTCGGTCTTGCTGCTTCCAGCTCCCTGCTAATGCCCACCCTGGAAGGCAGCAGGTGACAGAGCAAGTACTTGGGCCCTTGCTGTCCACACAGAAGACCCAGTGGAGTTCTGGCTGGCTGGGGTGCAGAGCAAGGCGACTGTTCACAGCTGTGCTCTCAGTGCCCCTCCTACTCTCACGGCCCTGCTGCCCAGTGGCACATCTTTTCCTCTTGTTCCTTGTTCAGCTCACCTCCATGCACCCCCACCCTATCCCTCGCCAGCCAAAATTGTTGTGGTGTCCAAGTAGAGCATCCTTGCACTGGAACAGGTGCCTACCTGTTCTGGGGAGAGGGGCCCTCAAGGTGCCCTTGCCCACTGGCTTTGGGACAGTTTCTTTCCTTCTGGGGTTGGGCTATGCTCGGATTGGAAACTCTAGGGTGTCCCAGCTCTGTGGGACAGTTGCAGTCTCCATCGCCCCTGCCCTTTGGGCCTTTGCTGATGGCTCTGTAGTTCTAGGGGGGAAAGGACCATGAGCCCCAAGGGCGAAGGGGCTGCCCATACTGCAGGGTGAAGGCTCCCCTCCCCTTGGAGAAAAGAATGCCAAATATGTACTAAAACTACTTAAGGCTGTTTGTTTCATTTTTATTCCAACTTGGCTTTTTGTTGTTGTTGTTGTTGTTTTTAAAACACATAAAACTATTTTGAGATCACAGTTTTTGCTTATTTGCTTTTCCTAAGAAGCGTTGACAATTTGCATGAAGTGCTGTTGTAGGAGGTTATTTCAGAAAAGTTCACGGATGCTTACTCTAGTGCATGTTTGAAATTTATGTGTATTTTGTTCTGAACATGCATATTTCATGTCCTGTTTCAAATCCTCACATGTGCGGATTTCAAAATATTTTGCATCAAAATCAACTTACTGTAATTTCATTCTTCATAAACCTTTTGAAGTCCTCTTGTCTTACCCTAGTACTCAGAGATGAAAATCATGGCCCTCAAATGTTTCCAGGTCAGCTCCAGGGGGCCTGCCCTGTCTTGGCTCTCGCTTCCTGACCAGGAGAGGAGAACCCATAGGTTGTTGGGTATGAGGGAGGTGCCCACAAATCCCCTTCCTCTTCCCGTGTGTATTCAGGAAAGGAGGGGCGGTGCCCAGAGAGGATGAGTGATTTGCCCAGGTCACACAGCTGGTTGGTGACAGTGTCAGACTTTGAAACCCAGGCCACTTGAAAAGGTGCCATTTGGGTGGGTCCAGCCTCTCCTCACAGCTGGGGAAACCTGCGACAGCAGAGAAGTTGTGGGCCTGGGTTCTTGGCAGGAGGCGGAAGGAAAAGACAAAGGTTCCTCTGTCAGTCTTTGGGGCCTCAGGCCAGGCCAGCTGGGGGAACATGAGTACTACAAAGAGAGGGATACAGGCTCCTGCCTGGGAAAGGGACAGACACACCCTGGCCCCTGCCAGGATTTGCTTTTCATGAGCCAGGAAGGCTAGAGCCGTTCACCAAGGGGAGAGGGCTCTGTGCTCCAGGAAAAGAGGTGCTACAGCTGCCACGCCCTCCAATCCTCTCACACACTGCACAGTTTTTTAAGGGTGCAGGTCCCAGCCTCTGAGATCAAGGACAGTATGGCACACCTTCCAGCTGGCCTATGGGTTCCTTCAGAAACTTCTCCCTCCCAACCTGCCTGGCCACTTCTCTGCAACCCCACATGGTCTAGAGCTGCCAGCTTTGGTGAAGTGGTCTGAGATACCCACAGAAGCCCTGATCCCCACAGTCAACTTGCTGACAACTGTCACTTCTGTTTGGTAAGTGTGAAAACTGGGCCCCAGGAGTCGGGACAGCTGATTTAGAAAACTTCATGCTGAGGGTTTGGTCAGGACTCTATGAGACCCCTCATCCAAGCTTGGGGGGGAAAGTTCTGGATGGATTGAAACACAGCACAGCCAACAGTGCAAAAGAAGGACCTAAATCTGGTGTGCTCATTATGGCCCATTATGAAACGGAAGGGCCTAAGAGACTGCAGAAGGTCTGTGTGAAAGGATACAGATACAGGGCTAGCTACATACTGACGCTTAATTATAACATTGTAACACACACTATGGGCTGATTCATTGTAACACTGTAACAAAGTACAGGATGATAATAACACGGAGCACACAGTGCATAATGACCAGTTGTGACACTGTAACACACAGAAGTTCCAGACTGTTAAGACATTATAACATATGGAGATACAGGATGATTCATTGTAATATTGTAACACATCCAAGTATAGAATAATTAATTATAACGTTGTTAATATATAGAAATACATGATAACTATGACAGAACATACAAGTACAGAATGATCAATCATAACACATAATGTATGCACATGATGACTAATGATGACAGTGTAACACATACACAGAAGATGATTAATTATAACATTGAAACAATAGGAAACTGTTAGGTAAAAATGTGTACTGTATACTAACATCAATACAAAATGGAGAAAAATTTAGAATTTACATTTGTGTTTTCCCACAGATAACTAGAAGGACATGTGAGAAGCTCCTGTAAGAAGATGGGTGCAGGGTAGGGTAGGGTAGAAGCAAGGCTTTCCATTCTAGACTTGAACTTCTAGTGGGCTTTCCATGTATTTGTTTATTTTATTTGAAAGGCAAGGGAAGAGTTAGAGAGAAAGGAAGGGTAAACATGAGAGAGAGAGAGAGGTCTTGTATCTGCTGGTTCACTCCGTAAATACCTACAAAAGCCAAGGCAGAGCAAGGCTGAAGCCAGGAGCCAGGCACTCGGTCCAGTTCTCCCACCTAGCTGACAGGGAGCCAAGGGCTGGATCCAAGTCACTTGCTGCATCCCAGGGTGTACATGAGCAAGACGCTGAAACTGGGAGGGGAGCCAGAACTGCGAGCAAGACACTCCAGTGTGGGAAATGCATGTCCTAAGCAGGGTCTAAGTGCTGTGCCGAAGGTCTGCTTCCCTTTTAGTGATTTCCGATAGTTTCATCGTCACCAATTGGATGGAATTGTGTTGCCCGACCAGGACTTTAAATTTAAGAAGCCAGATTGGCATTGTGAATGGATGCCCACTAAGCTAACAGCAAGTTAGCTTATGTGGACAGGGAGTGTTTTATATTACTGGCAAGTGTTACTGCATTGTGAGTGCTATTATGTTAATAGGAAGTACATTAAAAATTTAACTCCTGTGGTTTTCGTTCCTGTTATCTCCTTAACTATTACGTGGACGCCTCTCGGGATTAAAAACCCGGCCATTCTTGGCTCCAGCTTTCCTTACTGTCACAGGAGCTGGAAAACCCAGAGAGGGTCCTGCGGAAGTTTACACTAAGCCCACACTTCACCCGCCAGCTTCCACCCCTTTCTGATAATGGCAGTGCAGTCCTGGTGACCTCTTTGGTGGCAGGTGCTTGCTGCCTCCCAGGAGATCCACTGCCTTGATTTTTTTTTTTAAAGATTTATTTTTATTATTATTTTTTTATTGGAAAGGCGGATATACAGAGAGGAGAGACAGAGAGGAAGATCTTCCGTCCGATGATTCACTCCCCAAGTGAGCGCAACGGCCGATACTGTGCCGATCCAAAGCCAGGAGCCTCTTCCGGGTCTCCCACATGGGTGCAGGGTCCCAAAGCATTGGGTCGTCCTCCACTGCTTTCCCGGGCCACAGGCAGGGAGCTGGAAGGGAAGCGGTGCTGCCGGGATAGAACCAGTGCCCATATGAGATCCCGGGCCTGCAAGGCGAGGACCTTAACCACTGCGCCACCGCACCGGGCCCTGCCTTGATTTTAAAATGCTCTTGAACTCCGGTGAAGTGTCTGTGGGGAAGGCAATGTGTTTAATTGGGTCTCTCCTTGCAGCACTTCTCCAGTGGCCAGGAGGGAACTATGGAGAGGACACTGACTGACATTCTGCGTTCACACCAGGGAACACCACACCCCTTCTTCCCTGCCACTGTGGCTTTGGGCCTTGTCTTGTCCCCACCTGCTCCCACCTGCCCCCAAGCAGGCCATGTGTTCAGTAGTCATCCACCCTCTGCCTAGATCCCTCTGGCCACTGGCACGCTCTCCTCTTCTCATGGTCTCTGACAGGTCTAGGCGCTGGCAGTTGCCTTGGCCCCTGCTGTTCTTCCCTGGGCTGCTGTCTTGTCCATAGCCCTCTTGGCCTTTGTGAAGTTTGGAAATTCCAGGTTTCCCTTTGCCTCATAGGCAGCGGCAATTACAGCTGCTCTGAGCTGTGTGCCTCACCCCAGCCATGCCTGGTTCCCTGCCTGCTCATACTGGGCTGGCTCTTGAGTCTTTCTGAACCTTCTCTGGGATCAGGAGGGCCCTTTACAACTCCATCCCTGTCTTCTCTCTGGGACTTGGGCCTCACCACTGCAGTTTCTGCTTCTCCAAGCTGTCATTGCATCTCAGTCTGTCTTCTGTTCCACCTCTAGGAGTCTCTTCTCACTGAGTCTCTGTCCTTTCTCTCATCCCGAGTCTGTTTCCCCTGCCCTCCATCAGCCTCTCTGGCCCTCCCTTGCCTCCCCTGCTCCCTCCTCTCCACCAGGATCACAGGTCCACCTGGGCTTACCCTGCTGGGGTCTGAAGAGGCACTGATTCTCCTGTCCCACTGTCCCCAGCTGAGGGCAGGGCTCTAGCTTCCTGGGCAGGCAAGGCTAATGTCCCACCTGTGTTTGATTCCCTGTGCTGGCATCATCAGTGTTCTGAAATTCCCATTGGACTTTTGAATGAGGGGTTGGGCTTGCACTCTGCGTGGGTCCTGCTCAGTGTGCAGCCTGTTCCTGTTACTGCTGCTCACATGGATCCAGTATCCCTGATCAAAAACACCAAAACCATGGGTCTGGTGCAATAGTCTAGTGGCTAAATCCTCATCTTGCATGTGCTAGGATCCCAAATGGGCACTGGTTCCTATCCTGGCTGCTCTACTCCTCATCCAGTTCCCTGACTGTGGCCTGGGAAAGCAGTATAGGATGACCCAAGACCTTAGGACTCTGCACCTGCGTGGGGCATCTGAAAGAAGCTGCTGGCCCCTGGCTTTGGATCATCTAAGCTGTGGCCATGGAGGCCATTTGGGGAGTGAACCAGCAGGAGGAAGATCTTTCTCTCTGAATCTCCTTCTTTCTGTGTATCTGCCCTTCCAATAAAAATAAATAAGTCTTTAAAAAGAAAAAAATAACGGAAGTGCTCCAAAATCCCAAATTCCATACCCCAGGACCTTGTTTCCTGCACAAAATTACTTTAAAAGTCTGTACAAAATGATCTGCTGGCTCTATGTATAAGGTGTATATGAACTATATGTGAATTTCTTGTGTAGACCTGGGTCCCCTCCATAAGATATCTCAGTATGCATATGCAGATATTCCCAATTTAAAAGAAATGAGTCAAAACTCTTCTAATCTCAAGCATTTAGGGAAATGGATATTGGACCTGGACCATCAAAGCCATTCATTCTGAGGGGTGACAATAGGAGGGAAAACTGGAAGGCCACACGGTTCAGATATTCTGATTAACAAGCACTACACACACCTGGAGGTCTAGACACGCACCCCCGCCTGCCTCGCCATACATCCCATCCACATGTCTAGGAAATGCGGCTTGTACTGAACTGCAGTCATACTAAGCTGGGTTGCTACTGAGCCGTGGTTATGCTGAGGTGTGGTGGTACCGATCTGTGGTTATACTGAGCTGGGGCAGTACTGAGCTGCAGTGGTACTGAGCTGTGATTAGAGGAGGCTTATTTTCATCACGTGCTTGGCGCCATCTTTGACATCCGGAAGCGGGGGGTACAGCCAGGGTCGGATCCTGCAGGACCCTTTTTTTTTTTTTTTCAGAGACACCCCCCCACCCCCACAGCTAGTCTTTCTGCCCCCTCACAGTGGGCAGGCTCGTTGTTCCCCGGGGGCTGTGTCTGGGGCCTGGAGCACATGACCTGTCTCGCTGCTCTCCTTTTTTAGAACTGGGCACTGGGAGCCCCAAAGGGCCTTCTCTCCCCCCACCCTCCCAGAGTAAGCATAGAGGACTTTGCTTATCGTCTGCATTTTTTCCACACAGACCTGGCTCTGTGGTCAATCCCCACCCACATTCCCCTCCTTCCTTCCACACTCCAGTGCTGATTTTTCATTCCTGGTACAGCAGAACCTCTGGTGAATTTTTCCCCCCCTTTTGGGCCAAGCTCACACACCAGCAAAGAGACTGGCAGGCCTACAAATAGGCACACCCTGCAGCCCCCCTTTCCTGGCCTGAGGAGTGTGGCTCCGAGGGTCAAATGAGGGCCTGCTGGCAAGGGGTTAAGAAGGCTGCAGAGGAAGTGCTAGCCAAGGCTAAGGGAGGAAGTGGCCGGGAGCGGGGAGGTGCCCAGCTTGTCCTGCATCGTGACTCCAAGTGGGGTTGAGGAAGGCCAGCAATGAGTACAACAGGTTGCTCAAAGTTCAGGTTAGCTTTGTGTGAATGTATTCATGCGGAAAAAAAAAAAAGGAAAATTTTCTAAGGACTGGATGAGACTTTCTAGAAGTTCTGTGACTGGGAGCTTCACACTGACTGTCTTGCTGGTTGAAGCCAAAAGCTGTTCTCTTCAAGCGTGGGTCAGATCAGTCTGAGCCCGGCCCCCTGTATGCCTTGAGTAACCCACCTTTCCCATGCAGTCTGCAGAGGGGATCCCACCAAACCTTTACACAGACCCCTGTATGTGGGAAGTGAGGGAGGAGGCTACAACTCCACATGGCAGTGAGGGTCTCTGCCCCTGTGGAGTGGGGGAGGCTTTGCCTGCAGCCCCAGGGCCTCTTTGCTCCTCTCTCCAGTCCCAGGGCCAAGACCCCTGAGGTTGGAAAGGCTTTCCAGCAGCCGCTCTGCTCTCTGGATCCTGGAATTTCCTCCCATCTTCCACCAGCTTTTTGTTTTCCCCACAGAGGCTATAGGGCGGGAAAGGGTTGGGGGAGGGGGTGGGTGTGGATTTTCCCAGCCAGATCCCTCCCAGGTCTTGGGAGGAGGTGACAGCGTAGTGACAAGGTCAAGGGGGAGGGCAGCCTGGCCTTCCCTCCAGCGCCTGGGAACAGGGTGGGATCTGGTCCTCCACCCCTCTGGCCACTGGCAGCAGTGCCAGTGTCTGCGTCAGCTGCCTGGGCTGGGGCCAGGCAGCTCCAAGGGGGCCAGGACCTGCCTAAGTAGTCCCAGCGGCTCCTGTGCTGGGGACTGGCAGCTGGACAGGGGTGCCTGGGGACATCTCAGGCCCCTGGGCGCTCTCAGGGGTGCACCTGGCTGGCCCAGCCTCTGCAGCCCCTCTGCTGGACCTGGCAGCCCGGCATACGTGGAAACTGTCGCCCAGAGGTGGGTGAGTGGGGTTACCAAGGGCTCCCTGAGCCGGGCTGGGTGTGTGAGACACTGCGCCCTTCCAGGTCTGTGGGGTGACAGGTGCTGCCAGGCTGCAGGAGATCAAGGGCAGCCGGGCTCCCTGGGAGCCATGGACCTGGAATCAGCAGAGCCGTGATTCACACCCCACCTGTGCTGCTCCCCCTCCACGGACTCTTGGGTCCATGGATTTGCTTCTGTAAACCTGGCTGCTGGTTCCCTCAGAGCCTCAGTCTCCACCTCTGTGAAATGAGAATGAAACCACTCCCTTCTTGACCAGGGCTAGGGCCAGGCCCCCAGCCAGCTTCATGGTTGGCCCAGCAAGAGTGAGCACTTCATTTGCTGGTTCACTCCCCGCCCCCCAAATACCTGTCACCTCCAGGCTGGATCAGATTGAAGCTGGGAACTGGATCCAGGTCTTCATGCAGTGGGTGGGAGGGATACAGCTACTTGAGCCATCACTGCCTCTTAGGGCAGGCAGGAGCGGAAACCTGAGAGTGGGGACAGAGCTGGTGCAGGAACCCAGGCGCTCCAATGCGGGATGCAGAATGCAGGCATTCCTAGTCCCTGGAGCTCTGGTGTGGGATGCAAACACGCACCCACCCCCTCCTTCCTTTGCTGACTGCTCTGTGTGGGTTTGTTCTGAGTGTGAGGTGAGGCTAGAGAGGTGAGGGGGTTCCAATGAGAAGCACTCCCTAGGCAGATCATGCTGCAAGAGAGGGCCCAGGGCTCCTGGAGCACTGGGAATGGTCTGGCTCAAAGGACCTGGGCTCCAAGTTCCCCTCCTCATTCCCATAGCCCCTCCCTGCTCATGGCCAGGAACTTCCCAGGAGTCCTGCAGGTTTGGCCTGGGCAGCAACTTGTCCCCCTCCCTGCTCCAGGCAGAGGGTGACTTGTGCTACATCTAGGGACACCCACCTCTGCACCCCCACCTCCTTCTGCTGCCTGTTATCTCCCCTGGGGCTAGCTCTATGCCACCCTTTCTACCTCATAGCCTTGCCCTGGCTTGGTTATTTATGTATTTATTATTCATGAGTTAAGTTCATTCCTCAAGTGCTAGGATCAGCTCTAGACACTTCCTTCCCTCTAGGACTGAGAGAGCCCTGAATATGTTTTACTTGGCAGATCTGAACCGTGCGTCTGTGTGGGTGGGGCATAGGGTGTGTTTGTTGGGTCCCTCTCTGTCTGGTACGTCAATCAGCCCAGGAGACCGGGCTGGGGAGGAGTGGGTTATGTATGGGTGATGGTATTGCATGGTCGAATTCAAACTGGCTACACGAGGAGAGAGTTGCCCAAGGTCTGAGGTTTCAGACACAGGTGCATCCATCCTAGCCACTAGCTGGTGCTGAGTTAGAAAGGGTGTAACCTGGTCCTGTTGACATTTTGCTGCACAAACTTTGGCCCTAAAGCCCCTTCCTGCTCCTTTAGGGTGTCTGCTTCTTGGCTGTCACCATTCTTATCCCAATGCGGTGTTGGTCAAACTCTGGGGCCTATGGTGACCTTCAGGGCCCCACAGCAGGCTGTGGCAGGCTGTTGTTTGTTTGTATGTTTGTTTTGTTTTGATGGCAGGGAGGTGTGCATCATTTTGGAATCTGAAAATCAGAAAATTTGCCTGTATTCATGTCCATCTCCAGGGGAACTTCTCAGATTTGTTTAAATGTGCCCCCCACCCCCTGCAGGCATGTACCTTGCTGGCACAGCCTCTGCACTGCCTCCCTGCTGTCTCTCCCCAGCCCTACATAATGGGGAACAAGGTGGGGAACCAGGGCAGGGTTGCCATGGAGACCAGGCTTCCTTGCTGCATCAGGGCCTCTGGTGGGAGATGGGGCTCAGTCCTGGGTGCTGACCTGGGGTTGCTCCCCCTGGCCCCATCCCCCTGGGCCTGACTTTTAACCGTGAGGATTTCTTGTTTCTCTACACATCTGAGACTCTCCTTGAAGCTTTTGTGGTTGCCACGGAAACAGCTCTGGAAGCAAACCTGTCCATGCAGGCTGAGAAATCCTCAAGAACAATCAGGAGATTGCCAGACCCCTCGGCTCTCCCCTGGGACCCCTGCTTCTCGTTTCATCCCTGTTATGTTCCAAGTGCCCAGGCCTGGGCCTGGCATATAATAGCTGCTTCATCAGTCTGTTCTGGAAGCATAGAGGGAGTCAGGCCCGCTCCTTGGCCTGCTGAGCGCAGCCCCAAATCAAGGCCAAGTTTCTCATCTGTCGGAAGCTTCCCAGCCTCTCTGAGGGCTTGAGTCAGTCTGCCCAGGAGGGGCCCACCCTCCCCTCTCTCTCCCCGCCTCCAATAGAACCTCTGTTTTTTGACCTCTCCCAGGCAAAGGTGCCAAACCGCACGCCTGGCTCCCAAGCCCACGCTGAGTGTACTTCCTCCCGAGGCAGGAGCCACGCAGACAGGAAGTCTTCCCAACAAGGTGGCCTGGTGGGGGACCCTGACAGGGCTGCCCCTGGCCAGATGTGCTCAGGGCCTTGGCCAGCAGAGGGGATGTGTGAGGAGAGGACTGGGAGATGCAAAGTTCCCCTCGGCTCCCACCACAGTGGCCCCCCTCCCTGAGGGAGCGGTGGAGGCGCTCTTCCATGCCTTGTCCCCTGGGGTACGTCATCCTCTCCTGTGGCACTGACACAGTGGCTGACAAGCGCATCCCAGTCTGAATCCTCCCATCTCCTGGAGACAGATGAAGAGCCTGAAGCTTAGGTGAAGTCACCTGCTCAGGGTCGCACAGCCAGGATGTGCTGGAACTGGGATTCCCACAGGCTTCAGGGGACATCTGGGGTGCAGAAGCCGGGAGCCCAGCCTGGAGCTCCCAACTCTGTTGATGTACTTCCCTTGTCAGGCAGCTTTAGGGAAGATCCTAACATGTGTGTGACTCAGTTTTCTCATCCGTGAAGTGGGCACTAAGGGGAGTTGACATGGTTTATGTCCCCGTGGTTTTGCTGGGAGGACCCTCTAGGCCACTTTCCTGCATTATCACACGATATCAGGGAACTGGGTTGGGGGTTTGGAAGCGTGGAGGAGGGGCCGGAGATCACTCAGCCATCATAACCTGCACTGGCAGAGGCCAGCTTGGTTCCCAGTGAGGGGCTTGAGTGAAGGGCAGCTCTGGGAACAGCTGCAGGGGTTGTGAGCAGAGGCTGGCAATAGCACGAGCCACAGCTCCCTTAGCCACCCAGCCCAGCTACATGTGGGAGCAAGAGGAACCCTGCAGGGCCCACTGACCTGCAGCCTGGCCCCCAGCCTCCTGATGCTCCCAGACACCACCAGGGTTCATCACAGCATTCCCAGGCACACAACCCTTGGCTTTGGTGCAGAGTCAGAGCCCAGCCCTATGGCAGGACGGGGGATTCCTGCAGATCAGCTCCATCCCAGCTTTCTACGCAGACTCCCACCGAACACATGCCAGCACCAGGTTCGGCGCCCTGGCCTGCTGCTCTTGCTCCTGAGCTCTCTTGGGAGGTAACGGCCTTAGCCCCATTTCACAGGAGAGGCTCAGGAGAGAGAGGTGAATGGCCTGAGGCCACAGAGCAAAGCCCCCAGTGCTTCTTTGGAAGTACCATGGGGCGGCGGGTGGGGGGGGGAAACGCTGCAGATTGACCTTAACCTTCCTACAAGACCCCTCTCTGCTGATATTTTCCATCTCAATTTCCTGAAAGTTTTATTGTTGCTACTTCACAGTTCAGAGAACAGAGCAACTTGCCCAGGGGTGGCACAGCATGGAGCTGAGTGGTGCTGTCATTGCCCTCAGCAGAGAGCCCAGAACAGACTCTGAACCCAATCAACACTGGTATTAGTTGAAGGTGGAGGGAACTTTGGAGATTTGTAACTCTAATTGCCTGGCTTTATTATTAGGGAAACTGAGACCATGGATGTTTCAAAGGGCATCTGCTAAGTGGGAGCTGTGAGATACATGCAAAAGGACATGGGTTCCTTTTGAAAAAAAAAAGTATTTGAAATGCAAAGTAACAGGAGAGGGAAGAAGGGAGGGAGTGGGAGAGGGAAAGAGAGAGACAGAGAGAAACCTTCCATTCTCTGGTTCATTTCCCCAGGCAGCCTCTGTGTCCAAGCCGTGTGGACTCCCATGTGGGTGCAGGGACTGAAGCACTTAGGCGATCCTTCACTGCTTTCCCAGGTGCATCAGCAGGGAGCAGGATTGGAAGCAGAGCAGTCTAGGATTCTAACTGGTGCTGCAGGCAGCAGCCTCACCTGCTTGATCTGAGTTAAATATCACTTCTCTCTCACCAGCCACCCAATTCTGGGTAGGATGCTTACCCTCACTGGACCTCAACTTCCCCAGCTTCAAAAGAGCCATCATCAAGGCCACTGTCCTATGGGTCTGGGGTGCGATGATGCACATACATGCTGCTCCCCACCCTGGTGCTCAGAGCCCAAATGTAGTCAGATGTTCTTAACAGAAGGTCTTCCCAAAGTTTACAGAAAATGGAGAAACCCTGCAGCACTCTCAGCATCAAATTCTCTTCACTCCATTTTCTAGAAACTTTTCGAGTCCCCTGATTTTGCTGACCCCAATCTTCACACCTAACTCAGCGTTCCCAGGAAGGTGGTCCCATGGGTCCCCTGTAAATGGCCAGGTCCCTGGTATGTTTAAGGGGGCTGGAGAGCTGTTTATCTTCTTCTTTTTAGAGTAGTGGAGGTCATATCACATGGATTAAGACCAAGGCTCCAGAAGCAAAGGACCCTGGGGTCCACATTTCTTACTCTGCCCTCCTACAGTAGCCTGGGACCTCATTGGCTGCCACCTTCCCTCTATTGCAAGGGGCCAGGAGGGGGGCAATGCGTATGGGACCGCACCAGCTGCAGGCTGTCCTGTAAGACTGAAAGTGGACTGTGCTAGACTGGCTTAGGAGTGTAGAGCTGGGTCCCCAGTTCCTCAAGGGGACCTCAGAGTCCAGGCTGCTGGTCTATATGCTGAGAAGCACCCCCAAATGCGAGCTGTAGGTCAGCTCCCAGTGTGGGGGGAAGTTGGCCGTCCCTGCAGCTGTGTCAGACCACATCCTGAACAGCCTGCATCAGCAACCCCAGTGTCTGCCGGCCTCCAGGAGCGCTGTACAGAGCTGGGGGGAGTGCTGGGAGGCTTCAGCTCTCAGACAGGCTGGGGTCTGACTCAGGGGATTAACGGAGTCTGGTGCCGGGCCTCCCGGGCCGGTGGGACATAAGCAAACGGGAGCATTTGTTTACAGGCTGCCTCCATGGCTGGGCAGTGTTTAGGGAAGGCGCAGGCTGTGTGCCTGATGGCATGGGGTGTGGGCTGGGTGCTGGGGATCCTTGTGTTTATGCACCAAATCCCTGCTGGGGGGCCAGGGCAGCTTTCTGGCCTGGAGGGAGAGATGCTGATCCAAATGCTCTGGTTGTGGATCTTTGCAGCTGGAGGAATGGCTGCCGGACCATGAGCGCCCTCTCCTTCCGCCGTACCGGGGTACAGGGACTGTTTCTGTTCTGCCTGGGCTGGGGATATAGGAGCCTTAGTAAGAAGCTGGTCTGGATTCTGAAGATGGCTAAGGAGCTGCTAAGGGGTTGTAAATAGAGAGGAATATGGCGGCATCGCTTGCATTTTGAAAAGATCTGTTCCCCAGGTGGAAAATTAAATTGGAGCTAGAGTGAGGAGACTGGCCAGGAGCCAGGCGCAGCCACATGGAGCAAGCAGGAATGAGGGACAGATCTGCGGGCTGAGGAGGATCCACAGTGAGCAGATGTGGGCAAACGTGGGGGTAGTGTGGAGACTCTGGATCCTGAGCAGGGGAGAAGCTGGATGCCCTGAGGAGGGGAGACGCTTTGAGGGCTCAGTGTTGGGGAGCAGGGATGCCAGGCAGTAGCGGGGAGAACCTGGGGGTCCCTGAGACCTTCTGACCATTAAGGGACTGAGAGGGCTCAGGATTCCTGAGCTCAAACAAGGCCCCTTCCAAACCCGAAAGCCAAGGGGGCCTCCCGCTCGCTGCGGTGACTCAGCCCTAGCTCCCACGTGTGGGCGTGCAACTCCGGAGGAAATTCTCTCCCGACGCAGCTAATTCTGTCCCAGGGCCGACAGCCAGGCCTGTGGCTGGAACATCTGCAGGCACTGTGTGGTTTCCAGGGCCTGAGGGTCCGAGGACTGTAACCCCCTCCTCCCACTTTCCTGAGGTGTTCCTGGCACTCCCCAGAGTCACCAAGAGATCCCTGTCTCTGCCCTGGAGGCAGAGGCAGAGGGAGAGGGGGCACGGGAGGATGCAGGAGTCCAGGCCACTGCTGAAAAGGGACATTGTCCAGGGCCCTGGGATCCTGTAGGTGCTCCTGGCAGAGGCCAGTCCTTGGTTTGAATCCTGAGCTGATACTTAAAGGCTGTGTGATCTGGAATATTCACTTCTCCTCTCTGAGCCTCTAAATCTATTCCATGAGCAAACAGAACCTGCTGGAACATCAGTTCCAGGTTCCATGTCCCTCTTCTCTGTGGCTTGGGGAGCATTATTCTCCCTTCTTGGGCCTCAGTTTCCCTTGTTACAGAACAGGGTGCTTCCTGAGGGGCCTCCTGGACCCTCTGAGATGTTTTGGAGATTGAGAACTGCCAGAGGTGTCCAGGCCGCCCAGCTGCACTGTCAGGGTGGGCCACGGGGGTGGTGGGGGCTGGGAGCCTGAGCCAGGCCAAGCAGGGAGGGACGAGTTCCCAGTCTCGTTGGTGGGCCTTCACACCCACGAGCTCTGATAAGGCCCCTGCACTTGGCCCTGGGCCTGCTGCAGGGAGTGGGTCCGCTGCTGGCTGCAAAGGCAGAGGAGGCAGAGTGCTGGGAGAGTAGCTGCAGGCAGCGTGAGAGGGCCAGGCACACAGGTGAGTGATGTGGGGTTGTGGTCACAGAGGGCTGGTAGAAGAGGGATGGGACAGAGAGGGAGAGAAGAACGCGTGGACGAACAACTGAGAGGGTAAAAGCAGAGGCAGACGAGATGGGGGAGCAACAAAGGAAAAGAAGCCAGCAGTGAGAGCAGACCCAGTTGACAAGCCGAGAAAGCAGGAGCCACTGGTTGTCTCGGGACTGTCAACTGACAAAGAGCCACTGGGCGGTGGCAGGAGAGAAAGCAGGGGGCAAGCATCTGCTGCCCAGATGGTCCTTAGTGACTGCTGTCCCCTGAGCCCCCAGGACACAGACCAACAGGCAGTTGCAGCAAGAAATAGCTAGAGGTGGAGGCGGGGTCCTGGATTTGTACAAACCTGGGCTTAAATCTCTGTACTGTCACCAAGTAGGCAGGGGTGAGAGGAGAGCATGGACAAACCACCAGTTCCCTCCACTCCAGCCCCAGATACCACCCATGGCAATGGCCTTGCCATGGTCTGCTGTATCCAGCATCCAGGTCCATTCCTGGGGTGGAAGCCCCATATCCTCAAAGGTCGGGTAAGAGAGGACCCCCCCCCCAAGAGCTCCTTCTTCAGGGATCTGTGTCAGGCATCCCCCTGCCCGAGAGGGGCTCAGGGAAGAAAAGCACAGACCTCCCCTTGCTCTGGCACAAATCCTTGTGGAAGGTTCCACTGGGTCAGGGGCAGAGGCCAAAGGATTCTGGAAGGTTCCAAGGGGATGAGAAAGGAGGGTGAGCCTGGCAGGGCACAGACACTGAATTTGCCCTGGGTTTGCTCCTCTGTCCAGCTTTCCTGTGTGATCTCTGCTCGTGGCTGACCCTCTCTGTGTCTTGGCTTCTGCATTTGTAATGGTGCTCAGGAGAGTGGCGGGAGGCTAAGGGGGCTCTGCACACATCTCTCTAATAAAATTCAAACCAACAGCATCTGCCTGAGGTTCTTGCTCTGTGTGGTTGGAGGAACCAGATGTGACCTTGAGGCTCTGTCCCTTCCCAGCAAGAGTCCTGCAGTGGGGGTGTGGGCAGGATGCAGCCATCTGCCTGGTGACCGTCCTGTCCCCAGCAGGGGCCGAGTTCACTCGAATGGTGAATGGTGCCGGGGCGCTGCACAGATGCTTCCAACTGAGCCTGAGCTGTTACTTCCCTTGGCTCCTCCAAGTCCATGCGCTTTCCTCACCCAACAGATTTCCGAGTGGGGCTCCGGAGGCTGGTGGCTTGGCCTTGTGCCTGCCGTGTGGCTTGGTCAGGAATTCAGTGACCCAGGCCTTGAGTTGGCACCACCCAAACATGAACCCCAGGCATGGATTCGGGGTGTTTGCTTGTTTGTTCGGGGTTTCGCTGGACCTCAGGGGAGGAAGCAGGGCTGGCATAATTATACTTCTCCATCCATGCTTGTTGCCACCATGGTCCTCTGGGAGCCCCCGCTATCATCCCATTTTCTCTCTTCGCTGCCTTCCCATTTCCTCCCCTCTCTGCCCCACTCCACATTCTTTTCCACTCTGTGGGCATCCTGGCCAGGACCCTGCTGCTGCTGCTTTGTGGGCGTGGGTGCCCTGAGGCATCTGCTTTCCGTGTGCTCTGGCATTTGCAGGGGCCTGAGGTCCTTTAGCTCTAAGCTTGTGCCATGCTACTTACTACATGCACACTAGATCAACTGCCACTTCTCACGGCTGTGAGCTCTGCCAGCCTCTCCTCACCCAGCTTCTCATTCATGGTGAGTACTAGGGGCCTCCAGTCTCCAGCTGACATACCTGTGTTCTGGGTCCTTGACTCCTCCCCTGACCCCTAGTAAGAAGCAGGCACCTGCTATCTTGGGTGGTAGACTGACCTCATTGGTCTGGGACCTTGGGCCCCAAAACCCAGGTGTGTGGGTGCAGGCACCTGGCCTCCTGGACGGGCCTGTGCTGGCTGGCTGCTCCCTGGGAGGCTACCCCCTTCCCAGTTCTACTTCCTTACTCCTTCCCTGGTCTTTCCTGAAATCTTTAAGTCACTGCAGGAGCCGTTCTATGAGGATTTGCTGCTGGAAAAGGCAGAAGATCCCTTGTCTTGACTGACCACGTACGTGAACATTTCTCTGTGGGGTACTTCTCGGGGAGTTTTCACTCTGCAATGTCCATGGGAGGCTCCGGGTGCCTAGCATGAGCTCCCCAGCTGCCCCTGCCTGGTCAAGCAGGAAAAGGCCCAGCGTTCTGGTTCTGATCACAGTCTGGGGGCTACAGCATGACCTTGTCCTGCTCTTGCATGCCTTTCATCCCCAGTGTGCCCAGTGCCTGGGTCTGGGTCCTTCCTGTGAGGTGTCTGTTTTTGCCGCTGACCCACCTTCCTGTTGGGACTGCTGTTTGTGGATTTGCAGGGAGGGGTTCCTGGAATGCTATGGACAGTGGTGTTGGGGTTGATAATGCTAAATGTCTTCCTCTTGTGGAGGAAGGGAGTGTGTGTGTGTGTGTGTGTGTGTGTGTGTGTGTGCACAATTGGTATGCACATGCCTGTGTGTGTCGGTGTGTATGCATGTGCTGGTGTGTACAGTGGAGGCAGGGAGTATGTGTGTGTATGCCTCTGTGATATGTATGTGTCTTCTATTGGGCTACTGGGTGTATTCTCTCAGGGCTGGGATGGACAGTACAGTCTCTTATATGTGAGCCCCATGTGTGCCCCAGACCTCAGACACACTATCCTGGAAAAATGGGGAAGGTGGGATTCTTTGAGGGGCTAGCAAAATAAGGCAATGAGGAGGGTGGCCCTGTGAGGCGAGGACCCTGTGGACCCTGGGACACTGGAAAAGGTGTGAGTAGATGTTGAAAACTGTGTTCTGCGTTCCAGAAGGCCAGGAGCTCGAAAGTCTTGCAGAGGTGGCTACCCAGATGTGAATCCTTAACTGACTGACAATGTGACCCCAGCCTCACTTTCTCACCATGGCAAAGGGAGGAATAGCTCAGGGTATTGGAGATGGACGAGCTAATGTAATTAACATGCTTCACAGCATTTAGGCTACTAGGTATATTTGGTCAGTTATTGTTTATCACATGGGACAAGAAACCATATGAAGTATTGCTAAGAGAAGCCCTGACAGCCAGCCCAAAATCAATGCAGAAAGCCTCAGGCCAGCAGGGCTTAATGAGTTGCTACCTTTGACTTACAAATGTGCCTCTGACCCTCCTTGTGGACACATCAGAAAGGGAAACATGATCATTTGTAAATCATTTGTAGGTTCAAGGATGGAGAAGGAACCCAGTCCCCCAGCGGGAGCCACAGTGGTTCTTCCCCTAATTCCCAGCGTGTTTCTGTCCTGGCAAGGGCAGCCTCACTGAGGAGGTCGCTACCCGTGGAAGTGTGGAGGGAACAATGAAGGCAGCCCAGGGAAGGCAGCCCCGTGGGAGGGAGGAGCATGTGATGAGGCTCTGGATTCCATAGGATTCAGGATGCGTGGCACTCACAGAGGAGGAGAATTGAGGGTGCTGCTGACCTGGCAAGGGGAGCCAGTGGGCATTTTTTTCTTTGGACTCCTCAGATTCCAGAGTCATTCAGCATCAGTTTTCCCCTCATATGCAAGCTGGAGCCATCCTTCCTAGCCAGGCGGTTGGGGTAGTGCACGGGATCTTGGACGGCATCCAAACGGGTGCGAGTTATGTGGATGCACCAATGTCATCAACAAGAGACCCTCAGAAAGCTCGTGGAAAAGGAACTGAAGTGGCGAGCTTATTTCTGTGCCCAGAGATAGTACTGGAATCCATGCCTCCAAGACAACTTTAAAGAGCTCGTGGAAAATGCATATGAAGAAAAAGCTGTGCATGGATTTGCATAAACATCACAGCAAAATAAAAATGTAACATTTCTTTCTCTTTTCCCGCAAACATTGGGAAGAAACCACATATAGAGTGACAGAGACTTTTTTTTTTTTTGCCTCCAGGAGCTTCCTTAGCTATGGAGGGTTCCAGGTGTGCGAGCCACTAGAATTCTATAGCTTTTGAATATCAACGACTGGCAAATGACAGGTGGTCATTTCATAGGACACGAGGCAAGGATTGAAACGTGAAGAGTCTGGAGTGTAGAGAAGCAAAATGCTTAGCAGTGTTCTTCTGATAAGCTGCTGGGTGGGGCAAGCAAGAGGGCAGGAGAGCCCTGGTCCTCCTCCCACGTGCCCTGGTCAAAGCCATCATAGGAAGGAGTTATGAGTGGAAGCTGCAGAAGTCGTGACAGTGGCAGCAGCAGCCATTCTAGCCTCCTCTCAGGCTACATGCATGTTGTTCTGCATCCATGGGTCCAGCCAGCCGTGTATGGAAAATGTCTGGGAAAAAAGCACTGTGTCCACACTGAGCATGTGCAGTACTCATTAGTCCACCATGGGTCCCCGGATGGAGGGTCCAGCCACAGTTTCTGCAGCATGTGCATTATCTGAGGTGTGGTCCATCGCCCAGAGTGACCGCAAGGAGCTCAGGACCTGGGTGGCTATGGATTTCCACATCCACAGAACGGGGTGGCCATGTTGGCCGTGTCCCATGAACACCAAGTGGTAACTGTCCTTGACATGTGACTTCTAACCCCTTACCGTCACTTTACCAGGAGCTGGTCTTTTCATGTCCATTTTACAGATAAGGCATCTGTGGCACAGAGAAGCCCAGCATCCCAAGGGAGTTGCTACAGACCCAGGATTGGCACACAGGCAACCTGGCCTGACAGGAAGGACGTGTGTTGGGATAGAGCAGAAGCTAAGGGTCAACCTGGAACTTGTGGCCCCCTTCTGTAGCTTTCTGTGGAGTGCTCAGGGCCTTGGGGGTGGGGTGCACCAGCAGGGGATGCTGACGCATTCAGACCCAGCGGGGATAAACTGTGAGGTAGGGACAGACACGTCCAGAGGATGTCAGGGCCACCCGGGCCCTTTCCAACTTGGCCCAGATTCAAAGGCACAAAGACGTGGCCCATGACCTCGAGTGGCTTCCGGCCCGGTTGAAGAGCAGACGTGACATCATCTGTGTATGGCCATGCTTCTGCAGATGCTGTGCCAAGTGCTCCTCCTGGGAAGCCAGCAAGGAGGACTTCTGGGCTAGGGAGACATTGGGTGGGTCCTCCTCCTCCTTCCTCGCTAGCACTTGTCCCATAAACTTGGATGCGAGGTGTGCATTGAGACGCATTGGGGTGAGCTGATCCTCGGGAGGCCCGTGTCCGTGACTGGGTGTCAGAGTGTCATTTCCTGCTGATGTACAGCCTGGGAAGCAACAGGTGATGGCTCAGGCACTTGGATCCCTGCCCTCCATTTGGGGGACCCAGATGAAGTTCCAGGCTCCTGACTTCAGCCTGGCCCAGCCCCAGCTGCTATGGGCATTCAGGGTGAACCACAAGACGGAAGAGCTCTGTCTCTGTTGGTGTCTGATGCTCTGCCTTCACCAAGTACATTAAAAGTAAACACAAAAAAACTAAACTGAGATGCTGTCTGCCCCTCCCCTCAAGTCCCCCACCCCAGGAGGAGGACCAGCTCATCCTCTGGGCCTCTTGGAATATCTGAGCTTGTCCAACCCAGCCCCAGCTGTGTACACCTTGTGGGACCCCAGCTGAGTCTTTGCCTCATCCCTTGGCTGCACAGCCTGGCTTGAGGAGTGTGGATGCAGCCATTTGTTCCTCAGACACACTTGGACAGATCATGAATTTTTAAAAAAGATTTATTTTATTTCCATTGGAAAGTCAGATATCCAGATATACAGATAGGAGTAGAGATAGAGAGGAAGAGCTTCCGTCCGTTGATTTATTCCCCAAGCAGCCACAACAGCCAGAGCTGTGTTAATCCAAAGCCATGTCGATCCAAAGCCAGGAACCTGGAACTTCTTCTGGTGCAGTGTCCCAAGGCCTTGGGTCATCCTCAACTGCTTTCCCATGGCACAAGCAGGGAGCTGGATGGTAAGTGGGGCTGCTGAGATTAGAACTGGTGCCCATATGGGATCCTGGCATATGCAAGGCAAGGACTTTAGCCGCTAGGCTACCATGCTGGGTCCCAGATCATGATTTTTGGGAACAGTGTAGAATGGTGGTTATGAGTTCAGATTCTACAGAACAGGCTCAAGACCTGGCTATCCCTCCCTGAGCCTGCATGCTTGGGCAAGGGTCTTTGTTTTTTAAGATTGAATTATTTATTTATTTTAAAGGTAGAATTTCACAGAGAGAGAGAGGTTCCAAATGGTTGCAACAGACAAGGCAGGGCCAGGCTTAAGCTAGAAGCCAGGAGCTTCTTCTAGGTCTTCCATGTGAGTGCATGGACCCAAGCACTTGGGCTGTCTTCTGCTGCTTTCCCAGGACCAAGCAAGGGACTGGATAGGAAGTAGAGCAGCCAGGACTTGACACCATGCCCATATGGGATGCTAGCACTCCAGGCAATTTTACCTGTCATGCCAACCCCAACAAGGATCTATGCCCATGCTTTTCCCAGGTTGCTGTAAATGAAGGCCCTCAGGCATGGACCCCTACTCCACCACTGCCTCTGGGTCCCTCTAGGACTCCCTTCCTTGCAGAGAGGTGGTGATCGCCACCACCTTCCCCACGTCCCCCTAGGCTGACATTGAACTCACAGCTCTCCATTCTGTGTCTTCTCTGTGCCCAGCTCTGTGTTTGCTGGGTCCTAGCTGTGGATTTGCATTGGGTCAACCCCATGTACCCTCTTGACTCTTTCTTTCATGTGCTGCTGCCTCAAGCTTTCAACTACAGGTGTGCTGAGGGCCTCTGCTGCAGAGCTCTGGCCAGCACAACCATGAACAATGAGGGACTCGGGTCTGCATAGGAGAAAAGGGACCACTGACCTCGTGTGAGCCTGGGGGTGGTGTCAGCATGGGTTTTGGAAGTAGGCTAGGGCCGAGTTCCCAGCACCTTGCATCTTTCTTCTATTGAACTTAGCATCAATTGTAATTTTGTCACCTTTTTTAGTCTTCTCTGCTAATATGTAAGGAAAAAAGGATCCAAAGAAGCAAAAGGTCTTGGCTTGTTGGGAGACAAGACTCTGAAGCGTGGACAAGCTTAGAGAAGCCCTGTGATTGGTCACTCTGTGTGTCTTTATTCGCTCACCTGTTGAGTGAGGTTTAAAACTCGCCTACATCACTGACTGGTTGGAAGGGCTATGAGAGTCCCTGTACAATTCCTTAGACTTGTGCCTGGCTTACAGGAGAGTTTGTTCAATTAAAAAAAAAATACCAAAGCAGGAATGGCTAAGCTACAGCAGCCTTTCTCAGAGCCAGGAAGGCAGTGTCTTCCTTGCTATACTGGTTGGACTCAGAAAGCTGGTTCCAATCCAGTGTCCCTCATGGCCTCTGCCCTCTCTTGCAGAGAATGGAGGAGGAAGACTACAACTCCTCCCTCGCCTACGGGGATGACTACCCAGATGATTTCGACTCCCTTGTGGTCTTGGAGGAGCTGTCTCCTGTGGAAGCTAACGTGGCCAGGATCTTCCTGGTGGTGGTCTACAGCCTTGTCTGCTTCCTCGGCATACTGGGCAACGGCCTGGTCATCATCATCGTCACCTGCAAGATGAAGAAGACGGTGAACACTGTCTGGTTCCTCAACCTGGCCGTGGCAGATTTCCTGTTCAACGTCTTCCTCCCCATCCACATCGCCTACGCCGCCATGGACTATCACTGGGTGTTTGGGACGGCCATGTGCAAGATCAGCAACTTCCTGCTCATCCACAACATGTACACCAGCGTCTTCCTGTTGACCATTATCAGCTTCGACCGCTGCATCTCTGTGCTCCTGCCTGTCTGGTCCCAGAACCACCGCAGTGCCAGGCTGGCCTACATGGCCTGCGTGGTCATCTGGGTCCTAGCATTCTTCTTGAGCTCTCCTTCCCTAGTCTTCCGGGACACAGCCAACCTGCATGGGAAAACCTCCTGCTTCAACAATTTCAGCCTGTCCATGGCTGCCTTTTCTCCCCCTGGGCCCGCGCATTCCCGACTGGACCCTGTGGGATACCATCGGCACATGGTGGTGACCGTCACCCGTTTCCTCTGTGGCTTCTTGATCCCCGTCCTCATCATTACCGCCTGCTACCTTACCATCGTCTGCAGGTTGCGGCGCAACCGCTTGGCCAAGACCAAGAAGCCATTCAAGATTATCGTGACCATCATCATCACCTTCTTCCTCTGCTGGTGTCCCTACCACACGCTCTACCTGCTGGAGCTGCACCACAGCGCCATGCCTGGCTCCGTCTTCAGCCTGGGCGTGCCCCTGGCCACCGCCATTGCCATCGCCAACAGCTGCATGAACCCCATCCTGTACGTTTTCATGGGTCAGGACTTCAAGAAGTTCAAGGTGACCCTCTTCTCCCGACTGGTAAATGCCCTGAGTGAAGACACGGGACATTCCTCCTTCCACAGCCACAGAAGCTTCACCAAGATGTCATCCATAAATGAGAAGACTTCAGTGACTGAGAGGGAGACCAGCATGCTCTGAGGCCACCCTGGAGACGGAACGCCAAGGCGAGGATCTCTTCAGCACCCTGGGATGCCCACTGCATTTTGCCCTTGGTTGGGGGAGGGGGAGGTACACAGTATTTAAAACCAGGACTCCAGATGGAACAGTGGGAGAGTCTGCCATGAGCCCACAATCCAAACTTCTTGGTGGACCACTCTGAGGGGACTCTGGCCCCTGCTCTCACCTGGCATTTGTAACTGGCAGGGGGGGAAGCCTCTCCTGCAGCCGCCACACCACACGCCATTGCTGGGATGCTCCCTTCCTTCCCTCAGCTTCTCAGCTCTGGCCCCCTTGGTACTTGCAATCCAGTCCTGGGTGGGAAGGGGGATGTGGGCAGAGGTGGGTGGGCTTTCTTGTTGATTTCCTCAAAGCCTGGCTGGAAACTGGTCCAATGTGCACCTTGGGGAAGCATACTGGGCGGTTCCCTGGGGCAGCAGAGTGCGTCCCTGGGCTCAGCCCCAGAATCCCAACCAGGGCCTTGTAGGGAACTCCCTGAACTGTGTTCCTGCGAGGTGGACTGTGAGCACCTGGCACCTCGTCACTGCAGCAGGTGCAACCGTCCTGTTTACAAGTGATAAAGCCACAGCTCAGCGGGCAGAGGCAGCCTGCCCAGCATCTCACACAACTGGGCCTGAGCTGTCTGGCTACATTCTTCTGTGGGGACTTTCCTGTTGAGAATATTCTAGATTGCAGTGCAACAATTAGCACTTTTCACTTTGAGCACTTTACCCGTGTTATCTCTTTTATTCCTCCCAGCATTCCCAAGTTAGGTTCCAGTCCGAATTCCCCTTTAGAGCCAGGAAGCTGAGGCTCAGAGAAGCTAAGTCATTTGCCCAGTGGCACCCAGCTGGTCTCTGCCAGAGCTTGGATTTGAAACTCAGTTTGCGAGGGCTTGAAATGCAGCATCGGAGAGACTGAGTCTGATCCTGAAGCGGATGACTGTGGACATGGTCTCGAAGCAGCTTTGTGAATCACTTCTCAAAAGACCCAACAAGGCTGAGAAGATGCCATTGGCCTCCAGCTCCCATGCCAGCCAGCAAATGGCTCTGCACCCCTGAGAGAAGGTGGAAGGCAGAGAGAGAGAGGCAGAGGCAGGAGGCAGCCATGTGTGGGCCCCGAGGCCCCATTGCCTCCAAGTGTCCACAGGCTCTTTCCCAAAGTCTGCCATCAACACAAAGCCAGAGACAGCCGACAGCCATCGACTCACACTTCATTAAGACAGCCTGTTCCCTGCCACTTTGACCCTGTATGCGTGGGACAAGGTGCTCCCGAAGGGAGCCCACGCCGGGGCCTCCAGATGCTTCTGGGTATCTGAACCTGAACAGAGAAACTTTCCCTGGGACCCAGTGTTCCCTGTCACTGTCATACATCTGCAGGTTTACGTTGGAGTGACCGAGGCACATGACAGCGTGGGCATTGCCCCAGGGCTTCCCAGCGGCCTCCCCTTCCTCCTCTCTTCACCCTAGGGGCAGAAGCTCTTCCTGGCCAGCGTGAGGGAGACAGAAGCGCACTTCACAACAGCCATCATCCTCGTTGGAGCCAGGCCTCCTTCCTGGCCACCCCAAGTCTCTGGGTCTGACTGTAGCTTCCCTCACATACATAAACACAACCATGATACTCATCTTGGGTGCTGGGAGTGTCTCTGAAGGTCCAGAAAGTTTGCCAAGAATCGAAAGGCAGGTGCATTTCGATGTGAGCACATTTTGAAATCCACACACAGTATTTCCATAATACATCTCCCATGGTCCTTTCTTCAGTTTTGCATGAATTTCCAACATTTGCACATCAAGACAAACTTATCCTGTTCCATTTCCCCGCAAACCTTTCCAAGCACCCTTGTGCACAACTTGCTATTCTCAACGTTTGTTCACCCGCATGACACAGCAGGCCCTAGCCTGCCCAAGTGCCCCAGAGCCCTCCCTCTTGGCAAAGGACCCAGCTGTGAGCCAGGCCTCAGTGTTGTCTCCCCGGGAGGTAGGTGGGCCAACGGGTTAAGAGGCAGAAGAACAGAAAGAGAGGGTCCCTGGGAGAGGAGACAGGTAGGAAGAGAGTAGATAGGACCCTGGCTTCTGCAGACCCCTATGCCTCAGCTCACCCCTGTAGAAGGAGCACTGACTCACCTACATGGGCAGTACCAGGAAGTGGGGCTCCAAGAACAGCTGCATCTGTTCAGACTTGCACGGTGGTCAATGATGGAGCTGCTGGGGCTGCTTCAGTCCCGGGAAGGAAGGAGAGAGGGAGGGAGAAAAAAGGAAGGGAGGAAAAGAGAGAGGGAGAAATGTGTCCCTGCAGTATTCCACCAGAACCAGCTTGCCCAGTGCCCCACCAAGCTCGCTCTCTCTTTGGGCCCAGGACACAGCAATTAAGACTCTTGGAAAGCAGGAGAAAGATGAAGGGGCAGGAAGACAGGGAAACAAAAGAGGTGGACAGGGAGGAAGGCAACCTCAGAAACCACCTCAGGACATGGGAGCCAGTGAGGACAGGGCGTGGGGCAGCAAAGGGTCCTACAGAGCCCCTGGGGAGGGTCGGGTGCCTTTGCCAGCCCCGGCCAGGCTCCCCTGGGGCCCACCTGTCAAAGGCTTCCCTGACAGGCTCACAGCCACCAAGAACTCCAGGATGTTCACTCCAGGGAGGAGGCCCAGAGATGCAGGCTTTGAGGGGGCTACAGGCCCAGGCACTGACCAATGGGTCATGGCCCAAAGCTCAGCCCTGGCTCAGCTCTGGTGTGGTTAGATGTCAGGGTGGGCAGGAGGAGGCAGAATCCACTGGTAAGAGCCACAGGGATGTTCCAGCTGCTCTTACCAGGTTGTCCGGTGTTGCCAGTGCACCTTCAGAGGAGCCCACAGAAGGAGGTGGTAAGTAATTCCTGCCCCTGCCTGAGCTGGTCTCCTGCTCCCTGTCCCATGCTGTGCCCCGTTACCCTGGGCCTATAGATGCCAAATCCTGGATCTGGAAACTGCTCCCAGGGTTGGCATTCAGGGCCCAGGGGTAGCATGAGACCACTACGAAATAGTTTATCCAGTGCTGGGCAAGTGTTCTGTTGAGGACCAAATTTCTTTACATTGAGCGTGTGGCTCAATTCCAGAGGCTCTCACTTCAGTCCCTCCACCCCTGCACCCCCCACCTTGCCCGCCCCATTCTCCTCACGGGATGGCTACTGAAATGAACTGTCTAAAATCACACAGCAGGGCTGGGCGTGATAGCCTAGTGGCTATAAAGTCATCACCTTGTTTGCGCTAGGATTCCACATGGGTGCCAATTCGTATCCAAGCTGTCCACTTTCCATCCACTTTCTATCCTGCTTGTGGCCTGGAAAAGCAATTAAGCATGGCCCAAAGCCATCGAAGACCCTGTACCCACATGGGAGACCTGGAAGAAGCTCCTGGCTCCTGGTTTTGGATCAGCTTAGCTCTCGCCGTTGTGGCCATTTGGGAAGTGAATCAGTGGTCGGAAGATCTTTCTGTCTGTCTTTCTCTCTGAATGTGACTTTCCAATAAAAATAAATAAATTAAAAAAAAAATCACACAGCAACAGGGGACACCCGCCTACACGCAGCCTAACATCCAGCACTTTTGGGCTTCAGGGAACCTGAGTTTTGAAAAGAATTTCCCTTTACTTGTTTTATTTTCTTCACAACCATGGATACAAAAAGGGCCATAATTCACCCGAGGCCACCTTCAAACCAGGAGCCCCAGCCTCCTCACGCCCCAGTCCTGGGTCCTTGGCACTGCTCAGGCCACTGGAGGACAGAAGCTCCCACATTCAACCATTCAGTTTTTCACCCACCCAACATCCACCTTTACACAACCCATCAGTTTATCTCAACATCCATACACCTATCTACTTAGCCCTTACCTCAACATTCACACACCCACCTATCCATACTGTCCTTCCACCATCCACCCCAACGTCCAAGCCTGCTTCAGCTCAGTGAACTTCAACCCATCCGTTGACCTCAACATCCTTTCACCCAGCCACTCATCCACGCTTACCTCCATCCTCAGTTCCCCTCCATTCACTCAACATCTATCCATCTAATCAACCCAACACCCATCTATCTCTATATGCAACATTCACCTAGCAATTTACCTGTCCACCCAGCCAGCCAGCAGCCAGCCAGCCAGCCAGCCAGCCAGCCACATGACCGCCCTTAGAGCCACCAAACTATCTAATCCATATAAGTACATGTAGCTTCTGCTCTTGGCTAGGCCCTATGGTAGGCACTGGGGCCTCAGAGATGACCCAGACACACAGTCCCTGTCATCATGAGCTCATTCTCTGGCTTATGGGAGAGACCACAAAGAATATACATAGCCCAGTGGAATGCAGCTTCTGTAAGGACCACCCACATGCTGGAGAGGGGCTGGCCCACTCTGAAGGCCAAGAAAACATCCTTGGGCAGAGATATTTGTGTGGAAGAGGGGTGGGCATTGATTTGATGGGGCGGGGGACACCAAGACGTTGGTGCTTTAGGTGGGGGGACGATGTGGGCAGTGGTATTGCTATGGGAGGGAGCAATGATTACTGGGGATTATAAAGGGAGCGTGGGCTACAGCCGGTGAAGGGGCAAACTTAGGACCAGGAAGGGAGAGAGGAGGGCAGGGCCTTCACCCTGGAAGGAAGGGGAGGGCATATACAGGGGTGGTACCTGCCCAGACCTGCCTGGTGACACGATGTCCCAGCCTGCTCTGCAGGGGGAAGTCAGAGGAGGAAGGGAGGGAGGCCAGGCAGATGGTGCAGCCTTCACAGAGCGAGACAGTGGCTGAACTGGGGAAGGACGGCACAAGGGGGCTCTCAAGAAGAGAGTTCAACACAGCCCAGACCTTCTCAGGGGAGCCGTCAGCGGGAAACCAACCCTGGGCTCGGTGCTGCTACACACAAGCTCGGCATGCAGCTTTATTGGTGAAAATTAATTGTAAATATTATTCAGATCTCCCTCCAAGTGCACAATTAGATCTCTCAAGGGAACCCTCTGAGTGTAGAGAGAGGCTATATAAATAATCCATATATTAGCCCAAGGAAGAGCAGCTGCAATCATGGATCCTAAACCGTGGGAATTTATGCAGAGGGGGCTGCAAGCCTGTGGACTTGGGGTTTCACCTTGAAGGTTACCTGAGTGCTGTTCTGGGAGATCTTCCAGAAGTCTTTCCTCCCGTGGGGTGGGGCTAGCCCCAGACACATCAGCGTAGATGCCTGATGTCCAGGCACACAGATAACTGCCCAGGTAGAGCTGAGTCAGAAGGCCTAGGCCTGGCTGCCAGCTCCAGCATATTGCATCATCTGGGGAACTACAGCTGGACTCTGATCTGGAGCAAGCTCTTCAACACCCCTATAGTCTCCATTTTTTCAATCTTACAGATGCTTCTGAAATGTAATGAAGTAGTTTTATTTGTTTGAAAGACAGCCCCGCCCACCACCGCTGCCTCCCCAGCCGTCATCTCATTTACGCTCAATATGCCTGCAACAGCTGGTGCTGGGTCAGGCTGAAGGCAGGAGCCAGAGACTGCATCTGGGTCTCCCCTATGCATGACAGGGACCTGACCCTGTAAGCCATTGCTGCTGCCCTCCAAGGCACACGTTAGCAGGAAGCTGGAATTGGAGCAGAGCTGGGTTTCAAACCCAGGCACTCTGAGAGGCGATGAGGAGGTCCCAGCTGTGTCTTAACTGCTGGGCCCCAACACCCTGTACCTCTAGAGATGGTTTCTAGGAGGGTGCAGCAGTGGCTGCCAGCAGTGACTGACGCCTTTTGTCAGTGTTTAGCCCCCCTCCATCTCAATGTGCAGTGGTCTTGGCACTGGTGGTCTTCTCAGCTTTGTCTCATGACCCCCGCTACAGGCCACAGCCAGAGAGCCCCCGCCCCTTCCCTGGCCCACGCAGCCCTGCACAGCTCACCCTGACCCCTCTCGCTACCCCTCTGTAGTTTGTGCCTCCCTCTAGCCAGGCAGTCCTTACCATCTCCCCAGACAAAACAAACAGCAGATAAGCAGCAGCCACACAGCCAAGGCTGCATCCACTTGCTGTCCCTGGGCCAGGCCACTCTGCTTCTGCTGTTCCACCTCTTTCTGGTGTCTGCCCTGACCTCCCACCTCCCATCACCATTCAAGGTAGAGGCCATCATCAGGTGGCCCCCAGCCCTAGTCACTGTCTGTCACATCCTTGGCTCATTGTCCTTATAATGCTTCCTGCCTATGCCTGAAGTCACTTTCCTGACTTACCTATTTGCTACCTGGAGCCTGTGGTCCTCCTGTGTGGTGAACTCCAGGGTGGCAGGTCCCGATCCCTGTCCCATTCCCTGCCACACCCGCAGCGTCCCAAGCAGAGCTCTACCCAGAAAAGCCGCTCCAGATGCATTTGTAAAGTGATGGGAGAAATGACTGCAAGGTGACATTGTCTGGCTCCTTGTCTTTGGTTTTCAGCAGGCCCACTGTGCAAATACTGCGTTTTTACATGTTCTCAACTTTCTGCTTTCAATCTCCATGAGTGTCAGAGGTGGGGCTGAGACCATCTCTCAGGTTACAGACCTGGAAACTGAGACCCAAGTCACTTAGTTAGTCCTTCCTTGCCCCCTGAAGAGCCATCACAGCCTTTGAGGGTTTCTGCCTCAGACAGCCTAATTAATTGCAGCCCAAACAGAAAAGAGCCAGATGCCCTCTCCCCCGCATCCCAGACCAGGCCTTCCCCTGCTGTTCCTTAATCCTCTTCTACTCCAGGGTTCTGAGGAGGCTTCAGCTGCCCTGACTAGGACCGCAAACTTTCTGTGTTTGTGCCTCCATTTGGTGGATGCAGTAATCAGCCAGCGTGGGGGCCATTTAGGGCACTGGGTAATGCCTAACACTTCCCCAGGGAGCACTGCAGTTCAGACTACCCCCTCAGCAGAGGCAGTCCCACAGGCCCCGGATGCTGGCTTCTGTCATGCAGGCCTCTGGCGTTCTTGGAGCATATTTGCAGGCGATGGGATGAGTCTCTGCTTTGTGGCCGGATGTGGAAGCTGTGCAGAGAGGTGCAAAGGGTAGGGAATGCTCTGACAAGAGCCTGGGGGCACCTGGTTGAGGTCATGAGGTAAACGATGCCCAGGTTGCTTGCTATCTAAAGTGGCCAGAGGTGGCTTCTCCTGGGTCCTCAGAGGTGATGATGAAGCTCAGAGTAGTAAGTTCTCCAGGACCACACAGCTGCCTAAACTTGGGAGCTCCCCCGAGCATCTGCTACATATCAGGCTGTGGGCAGGCAGCAGCAGATCCACGCTGTGCGCGCCCTCCCTCCCATGTGCAGTCACAGGGATGGGCGCTCTGTCAAGAAAGAGGATGCTCCATCCTTAAAATCTCAAAACGGAAAAGCGATCCTGGGACCACAGCATGTACCCACCACGGGCAAGCCAGCAGAGGGCAGCACTGTTCACTGGCGTGAATGACCTATAACATTGAAACAGTTACCCAGACTGGCTGGAGGGAGGAGATACAGGGACCAGAGAGGGGGCTTGTGGTGCCCTTCTGTCCTCTCACTATGGGGACAACTGGCTCTTTGGCTGGCGAGGCTCTGAAACGCCACTGCCTCCTGACTTCTTTGGGGATGTCCACCTGTTTGTAAACTTCCTCCTGGGTCACAGACGGTTCAAGGATGTAGAGAGATACATGGAAATGCCCGACCAGGCTTAAAATGCCTGAGGTGAAAAGGCCCTGGGGTCCCCCCAGGTCAGTCCTTCCAGGTGTCCTGATGGGAAGCTTATCCCACAGTCTGTGGTTGTGGGCTTGGGCAAGAACGCAGATGCTCTCATGCCCAGGTCCTCTGTTTCCTGCCCCGGGCCCTTCAACGACTCAGACTCCTCCTTCCACTTTGGTTCAAACACACGCATCTGTGCACACCAACCTGAGCAGTGGGAAAAGTCAGCCCTTTCTAGGGCCCTTTCACACATCTCCCATGTCACACGATTGCGAACCGACCCTTGTAAAGCTGAAAGAAGACTCCCCCAGTTAGCATGCCCGTGGCCTGCAAGCAACAGAAATGGCACACAAACACATATACACTGATATACACTCACACATACAACTATAAACATCTTACACACGCACACACACAGGTGTCTCATCCATTAGTTCACTCCCCACATGCCCACAAACAGCTAGTGCTGAGCCAGGCCAAAGCCAGGAGCCAGGAGTTCTACCCGGGTCTCCCATGTGGGCGGCAGCAACCCAGATAACGTGAGCCATTAACGGATGCTTGCCAGGTGCAGATCAACAGGAAACTGAATAAGAAGCAGACTTGGGGCAGGCTGCGGGCCTCCCTCAGTGCAGGTTAGCTGCTGTGCCAACCACCCACCCGAAGTTCCAGGACAACCCTATTCATTTTGCCCTGTCGTCAAACGCTTCTCTGTACAGCCTTGATTGTTCGAGTGACTGCCTGGTAGATCCAGGAGAACTTTCACAGTTCCATTAGCCAACCGCTTTACAGAACACTCCATTCTCATCATTGGGATTGTAGCTTCTCCCTGGCTCCCTCCCCAGCAAGCCCATCTTCTGAGACGCTATGGGAAGTGGTAGATGTAGCTCACCTGTGTTCCCAGCCCCAGCCCTGCCTCTGGCTCCCTGCCCGCCCACACGCTCGGCTTGCCAGTGAGGCCCAATGAGACTTCCCTTGTCTCTGGTTCACGGCCCAGCCTGGCCACAGCTGCTGGTTGTTGACCACGGCGCCGGGGCTTACACGTGAGCTCCCTGCTCTGCATGCTGTTGCCGACCCAGCGTCTGTTGGAGAGCTTGGGGCTTGGCCAGAGCCAGGGCTGTGGAGGCTCCGTGGAAAGGGGGGCTGCTTTGTGCTGTTCTGGGAAGTCCCCAATACCTTTGTAAGGGGACTCAACTTTGCTGGACTCCTGGGCACCTGGTTCTAGCCTCCTGAGAGTCGAGGGCACCTAGTTGGCTCAAGCCCCAGAGGAGAGCCTTGCCAGGATTAAAAACGCACCTTCAGGCCCTTGGGAGACCCTGAGAACAAACGCCTTGGGTTGCCCACCCCTTCCCCAACCCCCATGTTCCACGTTGTTGGCCCAGTCCTCCAGACAGCAGTTTCGGGGACACCCAGTGCTTCACCTGCCAGGCCTCAACCCATGCCGTAATGCTAAGGGGGACAGCAGTGGTGAGTTTTATTATTACTATTATTATTTTTAATTTGAGAGAAATAGAAGGGGTGGGGGAGGGAGAGTGCTCCTACCCAAGCCTGCAGAGGCTGGGATGCATCAAGGCTGAAGTTAGGAGCCAGAGTTTATTCCAGGTCTCTCGCATGGGGTGTAAGGACTTCACCCCTCACCGGCTGCCTCCCAGGGAGCTGGATTGGAAGGAGAGCTGGGAGTCAAGACATGGGTGTGCTGAGCTGTGTTCACCTCTGCAGACCCTCCCCCTCCGGCCCCCCACTGCAGTGTTGTTGACATTCTGGGGGCAGGTGTGGTGGTGTCGGTCTCAGAGATGGGGAGGGCTGGGAGCTGGGGTGCACACTTCTGCTGGCATCCTCTTGGCTAAGCTTTCTCTAGGGACTCTTGGAGCTCACATCCCACCATGGCTGCCTGTGCAGCTCGCTAGTGGGTTGATGTTTAAACAAGTGGCCTCCGCGCTGAGCCTCTGTTCTTTCCTCTGAAAATGGGTCCAGGAGCGGGCACCTGGTGGATCTCGATCACACAAGCCCGATTCCCAGGGCTCTCCTTTACCTTTGGCCCACCCATGTATACTCTGGGGGGACCCTGGAGAGGGGGCCAGGGCCTGCACGGGGTGGGGGTGGCGCCAGCAAGGCTGTGCCCTCCTCGCCCTGGATTCTGTTCTGCTGGTCCCCCCTACCCCCTCCAGTGCATAGGGCCACCGTTCCAGCAGCTGCATTTAATTGGATTTTAGCTTAATAGTTTTATTGATGCCTTTCGGTTCTGGGGATATGGAGGCCTCTGGATAATTTGCACATTTTTAACACACCCAGCGCAGAGTGGATAAGCGTAAACAAGTCCGTTTTAATTGGATTACGGGAAGACTTGGCTTGGGGACCACAAAACACAGAGGAGCCGGAAGAAAAGGGCTCCTAGAGATTGCAGATTTCCTGCTTTCTTGGGGGCCCCCCAGCACACCCTGCGGGCCTTCTGAGTGCAAGTGGGTGTCCTCTGCTGCGTGCTGACGTCATACTGATGCCAGGATTCTCACACCCTTTCCCTGAATGCCCCTTTTCTCTCTCTGCGCCTATGCCATGAATGCCCCCAGGAAATTGTGGCTTCCCTTGGGGTCCGGGTGAGCAATCACTGCCCAGGCTCTCACAAGCACTCCCCGAGGCTATCCTGAACCCCATCCCGGCCTGACTGGAGACCCCCAGTGTAGGGGGTGGGGCTGAACCACACACCTGCTTCAGGTGGTGGGGGTGGTGGAGTGAGGGGAAGGGGAGGTGCCAGGGAAAAACCTCAGGGGAATGTCTGTGTTTGTACCCGAGCCACAGCAGTGGGAGGGAGACCAGCCAGGCCTGGGGTCCTGATGGCCATGCCACCGTGGGGGAAATCGCCGCCTTCATAGCCTCAGCTTCTGCTCTGTGAAATGGGGCTCAAGAGGGCATCCTCTCCCCGTCCCCCTTCCCCCCAGTGCGGGAGCTGTGTGTCTCAGCGCTCACTGTGTGGGCAGTCATTCATCCTCCTCCAGTGTCGCGCGTGTGGAGTCATGAGTCCCTGACACGATGTGGCTGTGATGTTGGCACCAAGTCTACCCACATTCTCCCGTATGGCTAACCCAGGTGTCTCAGCTGGTGGTGGCGGCTCAGTCTCTGGAACTACCACTCCTGCCTCCCGGGATCCGCACTGGTGAGAAGCTGGGACCTGACCCAGGCCCTGGGGTGGGGGCTGTTGTCCTAACTGCTGGGCCAAGCCCCCTGCTCTTTGCACCCTCTGGCCCTCCTCCAACACCGATGGGCACACTGATGGTCAAAGGGCTTTGAGCCACTTGGGGCTGATGTGATTTGCTTCCTGACGTTTCTGATCTGAAGGTGCAAGCCCCACAGACACGGTGTGGGGTGGGTGGGGGTGGTGACTGACGGACACAGTGCGCAGCCGCAGCCTCCCACCAGATGCTTCCAGTGCGGTCCTCCCGTGGGGCATGTGATGATCCATGCAGACGCCCACCCTGTAACATGCTGAGTGTTGTTCAGCCAGTGTTCGCTTCTTCTGTAGGGTTCAGTTTACCTTGCTGCAAAATGGGAGAGTCGGGCTAGTCCAGGGGGGGTTGGCAAAGTGTCGTTGGTGGCTCTCAGCTTGTGTTTGCAAATGCAGTGCTCATACATGTCTCATCTAGGTAGATTTTGGGGCCCAAGGGCCAAGGGTGCTGGTTGTGGGTGAGTCCCTGCACGATCTCTCAGAACATGCTTGCTGGCTGCCGAGCTGGCGCACATGGGTTGTTGCATGCGGGGTTTTGTGCGCATGTGAATTCCAGCTGGAAGTTGCATCAGAAGTGTCTGGAATTCACATCTCCAGGAGGGAGGGGCCGAGAAGGAGGTGGCACTGGGATGCAGCCTCAGCTGGCCCGCCATGCACAGGTAGGATGGTGTCCTGGGTTCGCATTTGCCAGGACTGAGTTACCCAGGCCTTCTGCCCTTGCACCCGTCGGTCCTCGCAGCTGAGCCGTCTTGAGAGGGCTGGGCCTGTTCTTGGCAGCAGAGGCATCCCTGATGTGGCTGTGGCCGAGATCAAGGTCTTCCATCTTAGAGCCCCACCCATCCTGGAGAGGGCAGGGGGCCCAAGAGCGGAGCATCCGATGGTGGGGGTGAGAGAGGGAGGATGGATAAACTTATCAGAGCGTATACCTGGATAAAAAAAAAAAAAACCCAGGCCACGGAGGGCTTCCCTGCAGGAGAGAGGGGCAGGCTGGGCGGCTGGCCCTTCACCTGCCAGGCTCCACATAGACCACCCCGCAACCCCCAGCACAAATTAGAGCCGAAGATGAACATTTGGGAGCTTCTGCAAGGGGGTGACGGGCATGGGGGACTGCCCACCACATGGCCAAATCCCGGAGGCCCCATGCTAACCGGGGAAAGCACGGCTCAGGAAGTGACACTGCTTCTATGAAATTCTAGAAAAGGTGTCTGGTGGTTACTGGGACTGGGGTGGGATGGGGGTATGGAAGCACAGGGTCTGGAGAGGTGGTGGCATCTCATGTGGTCATCAAGTCAAAAGCTGCTTGGAAAGTAGAATTAAAAGATGATTTCATGTTGGGGCACAAACAATGGCAATATGTGCATAGGAGAGGTCTTTCAAAAGTATATACATCATGAAAAAACTGCATGGATTTCAGCTCTTTTAAAGATGTATTTATTTTTATTTGAAAGGCAGGTTTACAGAGAGAAGGAGAGACAGAGAAAAAGATCTTCCATCCACTGGTTCACTCCCCAAATGGCCGCTTCCTTTGGGTCACCCATGTGGATATAGGGCGAACCCAAGGGCCTGAGCCATCCTTCATTGCTTTCTCAGGCCATAAGCAGGAAATTGGACCAGACATGGAGCAGCCAGAACTCAAACTGGTGTCCATAAGGAATGTTGGTGCCATTGACGGAGGCTTAACCTGCTCCACCATGGCTAGCCCTGCCATGAAACTTTTGAAGTACCCTTGTACGTGACAACTACAACTCCAGCAGCAGGATCTGTTCTATATAAAATGCGCTTCCACAAGACAGACCCAAACCATGACAACAGCAAACCCCAGGGCAGGTGTCTGCAGCAGCAGCTCGGATGTTGCTGGGATCGCCCACTTCCTGCATGGGACTGCCTGGTTCAAGGCCTGGCTTCTCTGCTTCTGCCTCCCAGCTAATGTGCCCCCTGGAAGGGTGGGAGGCAGCTGTGAGGGTCCAAGTACTTAGGTCCCTGCCGTCTGCATGGGAGACCCCAGTGGAGCTCCTGGCTGTTGTGGATGAAGAGTCAGGAGATGGGTATTTACATGTTCGCTCTCTATATTTTGCAAATAAAAATGAATATACATAGATAAAAATTGTAGGAAAAGAGCACCGTAATCTGTGGTGGTAGCCTAGCACCCCTGTCGGCAGCAACAAGTGTCCTGAGTGGATCATGCATTCGTTGTGTCAATTTCCAGTCTTGGAAACAGATTCCCCAAGAGCAAAGAGCCAGAGTCCAGGCCCCTGAGGCAGGGCCTGTGCAGGGTGGGCCTCAGGCAGGCAGAGCCCAGTGCTTCCTACAGGAGCCACCCACCCAGGCCTAGACCCCTGGCCAGGCTGTAGCTTAAGGATCAGGTCAGTGCTAACACCCTCTCCAGGGGCCCTGGCTCCTCTTTGGGAATTAGCTAACAATTAGCAAATCCATGCATCTAATGAGGTGGAAATGGCCTATGATAACAATAATTAGCACTTAAATATCACCCTTTAACATCAGCTGGCTTTATTAATGAAAGGCTTTCAAGGGCCCTGGGAGGCCAGGGAAGGGGGCTGGGTGAGAAGGAGGGAAGAGGGAAGAGGGAAGGGGAGTGGCTGGCTTCCAGGAAACCGCAGGGGTGTGGCTTGGCTCCTGACAGTCGGGTTCATCTGGGTCACCCAGACCAGACAGCAGGTGCACAGTGCTTGCAGGGGAGGAGGTGGGGCTCAGGATGGGGTCTCACCCTCCCCACGGGCGATCCGTGTCTGTCTCTTTTTTTTTTCCCTTGGAGTGGGTCGTCTGCTCCCGCTCGTGCATGTGGCCTGTGAAATCTGAGCATCTTGGATATTAAAAGTCATGGGAGACTGTGGGAGCCGCAGCCCCCGCCTGCCCCCGGGTGTGCCATCACGGATGGTTTGCAGCTACGGATCGTCCATTTGCTTAGTCTCTTACCTCACAGAGTTCCTCACGCACCAATAGTTGTTGTTCCCATTGCTTTACCATGCCACTAACAGTGACCGAAGCTTTGAATGACATTCTGGGGTTCTACTAGCCCATCCTGGCTTTGCAGGCCAGGGTTGTGGCAGGAGGGAGGACCTTGGTCCAACACTTTCCATGGGGTCGCTGAAACCTGGGCCCACTTATCACACTCCCCACCATTCCCTGTCGTCCCTTGACACTCTGCTGGCGGGGAGGGGTTTGCTTACAAGGGAGACATGCTTCTCGGGCCCTTCACTGTCAAATATGTGAGCAATGAACGGCTTTGAAGAGCTTTGAGTTACGGGGCAGGGTGGGGGGTGCGGGGAGGATTGGCTCCTTGCAGGAGTGAGCATCCTGGGCACAGTGGGTGGGGTCTCTGGGCATATGGGTGGAGTCACTCACCCGAGGTCCTTGCCTGCCGCCTCTGAGCACTTGGTTTGGAGACCTTAGTGGGTTTGATAGCTTTCAGGGAAATCAGTGATTTGGGCCTGGGCACACTGACCCCGGGGCCATTGGAACCTGCTCTGAGTGGAAACCCTGGGCAGGAACCTAGGGCTGACTGACACGGTCCCCACGTGGGAGGTAATTATTACGGAGAGCATCCTGGGGATGCCCTTGTCTCCCCGCTTGTCTGCCCGCCCCATGGGCTTTAGATCCAAGTTCTGGGGACTTCCTCAGTGCCTGGTGTGACTCATGTCACACATGCTGGTGACAGGAAGGTGAGAGGAGGGTTCCGAGCTCAAGCCAAACTGCTGTGGGGCCTGGGCTGCTGTTTAGGTTTAAGAGGGCAGCTTCCAGTTAGTGCACACCAGTCGCTTCCTGCTGTGTGAGAGAGGAACAGGTGCACTCGTGGGGAAGGGGAGGTGAGGCTGGAGCCTGGAAGAGCTGTGGGTAGCAGGCACAGCGACATCTGTCGTCACTCACTTCTGGGGTCAGTTGAGGTTGGCCTGAGCGGCCGTTCATCCTCTTTTTTTTTTTTCTGGACTTGTCTCAAGCCTGTGCCACAAACCCTGGCTTTGACCCAGGGCTCCTCCAGTGTCATTAATTCCTGCTTTGGTCCCTGCAATGAAGTCATTAGCTCGGGGAGCAAAACAACCAGAGAGGGGGGTAGGAGAGCTGGTGGTCGGTCGGAAGGGCCTAGTATCCTCTGGCTGACTTACCGCTGAGGCGGTGTCGTTGTAGCAGCACTGGGCACAGTCCTGAGGGCGTCCAGCCCTCAGTAGCAAACTCGGTAATGCACCTGACTTTGGCTTTTTGCTCTGTTTTGCTTCTCTGGATATGCAGCCCCCTTTTCTCAGCTAAACAACCTGAACGTAATTCCTTGCCTTGGACTCTGCTTTTGGGAGGACCCCAAATAAAGTGGCATGATTTAGATGTCTTAAATCAAGATGCATCCGAGATGTATGTTGGGTGTTGACCTGGGGAAAACAGGAAAAACAGCCCCATAGCAGTGAGGCAGTTTTGTACAGACTTGGCACAGCACGCATGCCCTGTGGCAGGTGTGGGAAGGTCATGCCCATGTGATCAGCTACACACAGGGAGCAAATGGTTTCCCGGCTCTGTCACTGTCGAGCCAGGGTATCGCTGGACAGGCACCTGTGGGCCTGGCCTTGCCCTCCACCCTTTAAGCCAGCCACGTGCTGGCATCGTCCTGGGCTGGCCTACATGGATTTGCTAATGAGTGACATTTTCCGCAACATCAGTCACAGTGACACTGATAGGAATGATAATTGTGTCTTTGCTCTTGTTCCTCCGGAATAAATGGTGCCTAACGGCACAACCCCAGGGTTGGGTAACACGAAGTCCTCAGTGTCAGAGCTGAGGGAGCAAAGCATAGAGACTGCTGAGAGCCGGCCTTGGTCAGCAGCTAGGTGTGAGCATCGGTCAGGTGTGAGCATCGGTCAGGTGTGTCTGGTGGTGGGGGAGCTCCGTGTCCCTCCCCCACCCCCACCCCATTACACAGCACTGTCAGGGCCAGCCAGTCTTGGTGCCACTCGTGTCTTGGGTCAAGTCACCCAGGCCTCCCCAGAGGTGAGGGGGTGGGTGCCATTCCATGGGGACGGTGTGGTCTGTGGCACTGCTGGCCCCTCCTGGACAGATGCATCTTCCCTCCTTGCAGGTGCTGGAACCTAAAGCATGTGCAGATGCTGCTAACAGCACCCTGGGGTGCAGACAGCCCCTCACCCCCCAACTCCTGCCACAAGCTGATGCCTTTGTGCCTGGGGCTCCAGGTGGGTGCCAAGGGGTCTAAGTGTTCCTTGCAACTGGGCATTATACTTCTGTGTGAGTGTGTGTGGGTACGTGTGTGTACATGTGTGCACACCTTGTTCCATGGAGACGGTCCCTGCTTTTCAACCTGTTTCTAGTCTCGCCCCTGTCTGACGCGATGGGACTGCTGAGGGTTTGAGTGCTCCCGCCCCCTTCCCTGACCTTCAGGATTGACGGTGCCTGGGCCTTGGGTCTCCTCCCCAGCAGGTCCCCTGGAGGCAGGAGCAGCTCCGTGTGTCTGTGGGCAGTGGCAGGGTATTGGAAAGGAAGGTGATTTTAGGGGACCAACTGACATGCTGTGGGGTTGCCATGGGAATCTGTCGTCAGCCTCATGCTGCTAGCTCCCAGCCTGCTTCACTGCAGGGGGTCTCCTTCCCACTAGTTCTCCCTGCTCCCCCTCCTGTGCTGCCACAGCCTCCTCTAGACCTGGGGGCCACCCCGCTCCCTCTGGCCAGATGTGCCCTTCCTTCCCTGCTGTGAGCTCCCCCTCAGTGCAGCAGCATCCTAGCTGAACCCCCACTGACTCCGGAGGCAAGGCGGCTCACCTGTGCTCAGTCACGCCCTGTCCTCACTGGAGTGCTTTGTTCGCCATCTTGAGCCTTGGTCCCGTTGACCTCAGGATGGTGACAGTGGCAAAGCCTCTGGCCAGGTGCCCATAAGACCTTATGCTGTCCCATGTGTGGGACACGGTCATGCTGGACCAGCGTGGGTCCAGGTCAGGCGGTACCATGTGGTGCCTTCCTTGGCTGAGTGGGTTAGTGAGGCTTCTGCCCACTCCCTTGGGGCAAGAGTGCAGAGGATGTGGTGGGGCCTGGAATGATGGACGTTGTGTTTGCTTGGCCCTGGTCTGTGCTAGAACCATGTGGGCTCAAAGAAGGGAAGGCGGGGATCAGTACAGCTTACACACACACACACACACACACACACACACACACACAGGATTGCTAAACTGACTGAAAACATGGCCCTGTGCAGAGGTGGGAGCAGACACTGACTCTAGATATGGTGGCCGGGGAGGCTGCCAGGAACGAGAGATGAGATGCCCCTAGAAGGTGAAGGCATTACAGACGGAGCAGGACTGGGCAATCAGAGGCAGAAGCATGGAGAACACTCCTGGGGTATTCCTGGGCACACCTCCGGCCCCCCAGCAGTGCTGTGCTGGTTCCGGCCAGACCCCTCCAATCCAGTCTGCAGCATTCCCACCCAGCTTTGCACTGGACGGCGCTGCTGACCCTGAACCTGGGAAGGCACCCGCACGCCAGCCTCCTGAGAAGTTGGTGGAGGGTACTGGAAGAGCTATTCTATGCCGTTAGCTTCTGGGATCCCAGTGGAAACATGGAGGGAGGGAACCAGCTCAGTGACATTGGAGGCAGCCAGGGGACTGGCTGGGGCCTGCTTGCCCAGGGTCTTTAGGCTCTCGCTTAGCTCATTCAGAAGTGCAATGGACACTTCCCCAGTGTTGGCTCCGTGCTGAGTTCTGTCTCACTGTGGCCATGGCACGGCTGCATGGGCGGTGACCACAGCCCCTTGTCCACCGGTACTGTCCATGGGACAGTGCCACCAGAGGGCAGGAGCGCACACACCTTGCTGCTTTGCCACCCCAGGCCATATACCCTAGCTCCTAGGACTGTTACAGGAGGCCTGGGCAGACCCAGTTCCAGCAGTGCCAGCAGCTCTGGGCTGGGTCACTCGCTGTGTCCCAGAAGAGGATGTCTGCTGCTCTCTCATGGACACTTGTCTTGTTGGGACACATGGAGTCTGATCCCCCCTGGGCACTGCCCCCTCTCTCCCTCCTAGCTGTGCCTGTGGAGCCACTGTGGCACCTTCTACCTGGTCGCTGCTCTGTGTCTTCATCAGCCTTGTCAGACGCCAGCCTGGCTCTGTGGTCTGCTCCCACGAATAGGCATTTTCATCTCTAAAGTGGCAGCTGGGCACACAGAGATATGCTGCCATTTTTTTCCCCCTCTCCTTGCTCTGCCAGTTGGTAACTTCTCCCCACCACCGACTGTCCGGGGCTGGGGGAGCGTGGCCCATAAATTTCAGTCAGCTGCAGCCCTGATAAATAAACATGCTGCCTTCGCCAAGATGGGTACCACGATCGCCCAGATTTACAGTCTGCCTAGCAGGCACGTGCGCAGCTCTGGGGAACAAGCCGGGCCGTGTCTGCACGTGGACACCCACCTGATGGGCTCTCCGCAGCCCCGCTCTCCCTGGGTCATGTACCCTGCGCGTGGACAGGGACACGCTGCATCTTCCTGGAACAGCATGGTCCTCACAGGTGTTTTCCTGGGGGACGGTTATTTATAGTTGCTCACACTCTTGCTTTTTGTCGGCCCGCCCTCCTCTCTCATTTCTCTAAAACTAACCATGGTTTTGTTTACCAGACGAGAAGAGGGGCCAGAGCTGTGATGTCAGTCTCTCTCTCTCCTTCTGTCCAGAGGCCCTTGGTGGCTCCGAGGTGCACATCTTGTCGGAGCTTTCTCCACTTCAAGCCTCCCCCACTGGCAGGGCTGGGCTCCTCCTCCAATGCCCATGTGTAAGCAAGCATTGCATGGAAGTTTCTGGATCTCTCTCCCTTCCCTCCCCTGCCTCTATCCCACCAACTCCACACAGAACCCTGGGGGGTAGGGAGCTGTGGCCTCCTTCTTGTCATCTCCTCCTCCCTGCCTTGTGCTCCCCCTCTCAGCCCAGAGTCCCCTCTGGGGAGCTGCCCAGACAGGAGGAGCCTTGGGGTCCTTGTCACCTCCCAGTCCACCAAGCCCTGGGGACTCCCCACTTCCCTGAAGCTCCTAGACCCTGTGTGCATCTTTGATCACACATCCCCACAGCCATCACATCTGTGAGTGTCCCCAGGTGCCAGGCCCCCAGTCGCTCGTGCCAGGATACCCGGGGAAGTGTTTTCACTGTCCTAAGCCTCCTCCATCTCCTCCCTCTCTCTCTGCCCCAGCTGGCATAACTGAGGCATGGGGCAGCGGAGCCTGCGCCTGCAGATGGTGTTGCTAAGGAAACCACTTCCTTGGTTACCAGCATGGGTAGCATTTGTCTCCCTGTGCCTGGCTCCCGCAGAGTCATCCCCCATTTCCTCTCATGAAACTAAGAGGACCCCAGATGGGGCGGGGTGAGGGACAGGGAGAAACAGGGTGTAGACTACCAGGCAGATGAGGGCGGGGAGGGGGTTTCATGAGCAGCTGGGAGAGAGGTGACGCCATGACAAGGGGCATGAAAGGGGGAGAGGGGAGGCTCCCCTTATACTGTTGGTTTAGGGCTCTGGGTAGGGCCATGTCTGTGGGGACCTGGAACCTGGCAGGTGCCTGCTGCCTGCTGGGCCACAGGCAGCTGAGGGCACAGACAGGGAGCTGAGGGCTCCCATATTCCCATATTCCTCCCCCTCCTCATTGTTGTGTGCGAGGGCCCTGGTGCGTTCTGTCCTCAGGGACGCAGGTCAGTTTCCCGGCAGTCCCCGCCCAGGGGCTTCTGCTTGCACGGGCCTCCTGGGAGCTACTGAAGCTCTTGGCTTTCATTGTCTCAGTACCATGTCCCTGTGAACTGGCAGGTCTCTGCTCAGTCCCTAGCAAGAGACCATCTCTGGCAGTGGGGGTTTTGTCTACCCGGGGCACTTCTGTAACCCCTAGAACGGAGAGCAGCCCCAGCACTCAGTAGGCATGCAGTAAATGCCCCCTGAATGAATGAATGAATGAGTGAGTGAGTGAATGAGGCTACCGTGGTTGCTCAGGGCTCAGTAATACAGATTTGATTCAAGGAGGCTGCTGATCTGTGATGGCGAAAGGCAAGCTGTGGCCACCAGGAAGAGGGGGTAGTCCAGGGCAGTCCACCCCTGGCCTGCAGTGCGTCTATCCCCTCTCTTCCCTTCCCTAGACCGAGGACACAGGTGCCACGAGATCCAAGGAGGACACAGCGGAGCTTGGGATGGGGTGCTGCATGCTAGCACACTCTTGTAGTAAGTTTTTTGTTTTTTTCTTTTATCTTTACTTTTTTTTTTTTTTTTGGAAAGGCGGATATACAGAGAGGAGAGACAGAGAGGAAGATCTGTCTGATGATTCACTTCCCAAGCGGCTGCAACGGCTGGAGCTGAGCCAATCCGAAGCTAGGAGCCTGGAGCCTCTTCTGGGTCTCCCACATGGGTGCAGGGTCCCAAAGCTTTGGGCTGTCTTCCACTGCTTTCCCAGGCCACAGGCAGGGAGCTGGATGGGAAGCGGGGCCGGGATTAGAACCAGCGCCCATATGGGATCCCGATGTGTGCAAGGCGAGGACCTTAACCACTGCGCTATCATGCCGGGCCCAGGTAAGTATTTTTGATTTGAAAGTTAGTTACTGAGAGAAAGGGGGAGCTCCTCCACCCTGTGGTTGATACCCCAAATGGCTGCAAAGGCCAGAGTTGGCTGATCCAGATCTCCCACATGGGTGACAGGGGCCCAAGGCTTTGCTTTCTCAGGCCACAGGCAGGGGGAGTTGGATCAGAAGTAGAACAGCTGGGACCAGAACCAGCACCCACCTGGGATAGCTGGCACTGTAGGTGAGGCTTAGCCTCCACGGCACCAGCCCCATGTAGCCGTATTCAGAGGAGTGAAAGCAGACAGACATTGGTTCAGGGCTAAGCCCAGGTTCAGAGTCAAGGCATTGAGATTTAGGGTGAGGGTAGACAGGGGGACATAGCTGACAAACTAGGAGCCAAAGCTTAGCGTGAGCAAGGCTGGGACTGTGCCCAGGCCAGACTTTGATTAGGACTGGGATCAGGGCGTAGCCTGGAGCCTGGATGACTTGGCAGGAACCCCCAGGGGAGAGACTGGGACCTTCACACTCCCCTGTCATTCTCCCAGGCTTCCTTCCTGTCTGTGCCCAGCGTCACACAAAAGGACACTTCTCGTGGACAACAAGTCTCCTGCCCTTGCATGCAGCACACGGGGCGTTGGCCCCAGCATGGAGACAAGGTGCAGGGGATTCAACCTCTGCACAACACACAGGCAGCTTCCCAGGCACGGGCTCACACTGGCTCCTGACATCCTCCTGTGCCACAGGGTGGGCAGCCAGGGGTCAGCCCTGTGGCAGTGATTTCGCGGCTTGGGACACTCCCACCCCAGGCCTGGCTCCCTTCCAGCGTGAACCTTGGAAAGCAGCCTCAGGCCCGGGTCACTGATGGTCCCGGGGGAGGCCTGGACTGGGTTTCCAGCTCCTGGCTGGCACACTCTGTTACTGTGCAAACTTTGGGCAGGGTACATCTTCAGATAGGAGATTGCTCCCCACCCCCACAATCCTTTTGAACTCTGCCTTTCAAATAGTGACAAGCAAAAAGTAGACACACTTGAGATGCCCACTGGGAGATGTGAGGGCACTGAATGCCAAGAAGGTTTGACACTCAGGAGTGTGTGGAGCCTTGATGGCAGGTGCAGTGGTCATCAGGCACCCCTCTCCCCACCTTCCCCTTTGTGGTTTGTCTCATACAACACTCTGACCATGGGGCAGGATTATCAACAAAACTCGCATTTAATGAGGGTGTTGACCTGAGGAATCTGCAGACGGAAGCCTGTGGTCCCAGTGGGCCGCCCGCAGAGAACCAGGGAGCGGGAGGGCAGGCCAGGCCCCCGCTGCTTCGGGAAAGATGACTGGAGATTGGGGTCAAAGACACGTGGTACAAAATACATTCAGAGCCCGTGGCTGGGCCCTGGGGTGGCCCAAGTTGTACACGTGATGGGGTCAGGGTGGGGAGGTGAGGGAGGCACAGGCCGGGTCCCCGTGCCTTTCTCGGTGCATGGCCCGGGTTCCGGGGGGGCACAGGGTGGGAATGCATTGCTCATATTCCTCTTAGAAAAATAGATCTTTGTACACGCGCCGTCTCCCTAGTCTCTTTGCTGTTTGGGAATGAGTGTCTGCCCACTCATTTGCCCGCACCCCGAGGCCTCCAGGGGGGCACCTGTGAGTGGGGCAGGGGCTGCTCAGGACGAAACAGCAAAGAGGCTGTGACCTATGGCTTGTGCACCCACGTGGGGGCAGGTGAAGGTGAGGGCTGGATGTGGAGCCTCTGGTACCCAGGGCGAGGAGAGGCGGGACCCTGGTCCCGTGCTGTGGATGATGCTGGGTCAATGTGTTGGGGGCCTCTGGAAGCCTTTGGTTTGGTGGCTCAGCACCTGGACAGCAGCCCTGCTGGGTGCCTGAGGGCCTCCCATCCCGCAGCTATAACCAGGGGCAGGCTGGTGGTCTGGGCAAGGTGGGTGTGATCCCACTGGGTTTGGAGCAGGGGCCAGGAGGGCAGTGTTAAATGGCCGAGTTGGGCCCAAGGAGAACCGGGGTGGCCTACGCCCACCCTGGTGGCTCATGAGTACTTGAGGGACCCCCATCGGAAGTGCGATCCAGGACCCCAAGTTCACTTCCGGGACCCAGCATGGGAAGAAAAGGGCAAAGCTGAGGCCCATGACCAACTTCTTAGGATCGGTAGTGTGGCCTCAGAAGATGGGGTGGGCATGGGCTCCCGATTCCAGGTACCTATCTGCCCCCCACCTGCTACCTAGGTCATGGGCGAGAGTCCCCAGTAAGCCTTCCTCCTGGGGTGCAGTGGGCTCTGAAGGGACAACCGCAAAGTCTGGGAGACCCTGCTCAGTGGGGACTTCTACTCCTGCCACCCAGGAAAGGGGGTGGCTGTGGGACAAAGGTGGGGGTGCTGGGCTTTCTCACCCCAGAGCCTCCTTGATCATGCAGGAAACTCATCCAGGCAAACAGCAGTCGTGGGGGAACGCCCTCCCCACCCCTCAAACTGCAAGAAGAAGGTTGGGGGGCGGGGACGCCCCCGGCCGTGCTCTCATCATCTCGGGTAGTAGTCCTCGGGCACGCCCGTGAGGTTCCGCCCGCGCAGGGCCGCGTCCACTGTCTTGATGTAGGCAGCGATGGTCCTGCGCATGTCGGCCGTGTAGGGGTCGTACTCGAGCTTGCGCAGCCCCGAGCGCTTGAAGTTGCCGTCCTTCTGGCTCTCCACGCACAGCAGCCGGTCCTCGCGCACGGCCACGCCCAGCAGGCCCACCATGCGGCCCAGCTGCACGCACAGGTCCCGCTTCAGCTCCTCGAAGTGCACCACCAGCACGCGCTTGCCAAACTGCAGCCAGTCCAGCGTGTGCGTGGCCCACCACGGCGCGTAGTTCCGCACGAACTCGGGCCACTCTGCCGGGGAGAGAGACGAGGTGGTTGGCGGCCTGGGGCGACTGTCACACGCTGAGCCCCCCTACCCCACCCAGAGCTGCCGCTCCAGTCCCTGGCACCCCATCTCTCCCCTGCCTTGGGTGGGGATGGGTGGGATATGACAGTGTGCAAACCTGTCTTCGTGTGACATCTATTATTTAAACAGATATAACTTCACGTTGTAGATGATGTAACTCCTTCAGAGTTCATAATTTCTAAGTGAAACTCAAAAATTGTGTCTAACAGGGATCTCCCAGAAAGTTCAGGGAAAATGTGTGTTTTGGAGATAAAAACTGGTGTAGGCATTTCAAAGCTTGCTTTGCCCCCAAATCAGTTTATCTTGTTTCATTTTCCCCTGACGGCTTTGAAGTCCCTTCGTGTTGCCAGATGTGTGTGTTACCATGAGGCCTGAGACATGCCTCCACATGGTGGTAATGGCACGCACGCCTCCCGGGAGGTGGGGGTCAGCTTTATTTCAGATTAAACAAAGGGAAACTGAGGCACAAAGAGGCGAAGTTGGGGCTGGCACCGTCACACAGCACATGAAGCTGTGAGGTTTGCAATGCCAGCGTCCCACAGGGGTGTCGGTGGGGTCCCGGCTGCCCCACTTCCGGAAGACAGCAGAGGACGGCGGGAGGGCTTGGGCCCCCGACACCTACATGGGTAAGGAAGATCTCTCTCTCACTGGACACTTCAAATAATAGATTAATATCTTATTAACTTGCTCACGGTGCTGTGGCGCAGAGCCGGCAGTCAGGAACACGCTGACTCCCGAGTTCTTAGGTGAGCACTGCTGCCTGACGCGCTCCACATCGCTCCACCTGCACTGCTTCCCGCTCGGGTCCTCACACACTGCTGCATCCTCCCTGCTCTGCGTACCCGACCTCACCTCTTCCTGCTTCTTCCTGCCCTCCCTACCATTCGTACCTTCTCTCCTACTGTTATCGCTTCCGTATTGCTTCCTGCCGCCTTTCTACCCTTCAACACCTTCCCTCCTTACCTTCACACCTCCCGCCCCATCCTTCAACACTGTGACCCACCCCATCTCTCTCTACTCTTTCATACCTTCGCTCTGTACCTTATACCTCAGTACAATCCCGCCCTTCTCCGACCCTTATATCTTCCTTCCCTACTTTTAAAAGATTTTATTTATTTTTATTACAAAGCCAGATACACAAAGAGATCCCCAAGTGATCACAATGGCTGTGCTTTGGGGCGTCCTCCACTGCTTTCCCAGGCCACAAGCAGGGAGCTGGAGCTGGATGGGAAGTGGAGCTGCCGGGATTAGAACCGGCGCTCATTAGAGCTGGTGGGTTCGAGGCGAGGACCTTAACCACTACTCTATCACGCCGGGGGGGCCGACGCGCGGTTGCTTTTTACACTATCTTTTCTACCTGCCCTTCCTTAACTTTCACACCCTCTGCCTTACACATTCCTATCCTTGTCTAAGGTCCCTACTTTATTCCCTACTTTAAAGAAGTGAGTGGGAGATAAAATTATGTGGTCTACTCCCTATGCTTCCTCCCCTTCTAATTCATTCATTCTAGATAATTTGCCCCCTGCCCCTGGGGGCTTTATTTCCCTAGCCTTACCTAGGCCCCCCAACCCCCCAACCCCCCCCGCTTTATTTTATTATATACAGAGAGGAAGATCCTCTGTCCAATGGCTCACTCCCCAAGTGACTGCAATGGCCCGGTGCTGTGCCGCTCTGAAGCCAGGAACCTGGAACCTCCTCTGAGGTTCCCACACGGGTACAGGGTCCCAAAGCCTCCTCGACTAAGCTTTCCCAGGCCACAGGCAGGGAGCTGGATGGGATGTGGAGCTGCCGGGATCAGAACCGGCGCCCGGCGCGTTCAAGGCAAGGGCCTCAGCCGCTAAGCCACGCCGCCGGGCCCTCTGCCGGTGCTTCTTACCTTCCCTTTACCACCTTCGGATCTACCGTTATACAATCTTCAGCTGCGCTCCGACCCTTCTGCCCTTACTCTTCGTATCTCCCATCCTTTTCCTTACTCTCTCCCTGTTACTGTTCTACGCTCTCTCCCTAGGGTTCCCACCTTCTTCCACATTCCCTCCCTCCCTTCTTGACCCATTGCAATACCTTCCCTCCATTTCCTTATTCCCTCCCTCACTAGCCTTCATACATTCATTCCCTTCCCACCTTCACTATATACTTTTTTTAAAAAAAATATTTATTTTTATTGGAAAGGTGGATATACAGTGAGGAGGAGAGACAGAGAGGAAGATCTTCTGTCCGATGGTTCACTCCCCAAGCAGCCGCAATGGCCAGAGCTGAGCCAATCCGAAGCCAGGAGCTTTCTGGGTCTCCCACGCGGGTGCAGGATCCCAAAACTTTGGGCCGTCCCCAGGCCACAAGCAGGGAGCTGGATGGGAAGTGGAGCTGCTGGGATTAGAACCGGTGCCCATGTGGGATCCCAGCACATTCAAGGCAAGGACCTTCACCATTACACTATCACGCCGGGCCCCACTATATACTCTTAAACCTCCCTCCCTCCACTTCAGACAGTCACTCCCTGCCCTAATGGCTTTGCTCCTTACCCCAAGCCTTCATCCCCTGTCCTTATACCTTCCCTTGCCCCCACTTTTCCTACCATTCCTCCCTATGTTCCATCCCCTAGCTTTCATACTTTCCTTTCCTAGCCTTGCTATCTCCTCTCCATGCTTCCCGCCTCCCCACTACACCCTTATGCCTTTGTTCCCTCCCTCCTCATTTCCACCAGCACCCCATCCTTCCTGTATTCTCACCCTTCCTGCAGCCTTACCGACCCTCACTCCTCCCCTTGTACATTCACCCCACTCCGTACTATTCCTAACCTTGCACTTCCCCACTAGCCGTTTCCTCGTCTCCTTCCCTTGCTGCCTTTTCATCTCCATCCCTAACGCCTTTGCTGCAGGCCCTTCCCTTCCTTCCTCTCTACCCATCATACGCTCACTCCCTGCCCTTCCCGCCGCCCCCCACGCACATAAATCCCCCCGTCCCTGCGTCTGTTCTCACCCTGTCCTTCCTACATTGCTGGTCTACCCTCCCTGTCTGTGTATGTTAGCTCCCACTTTGCTCCCCGTCCGTTACTTCCCTCCTCCCCTTCCTACCCTCTCTCCCTACCCTTTTACCGTCCCTCTGTATCCCTAAACTTTTTTCCCTAACATTTCTTTCCATTTCCTCTCTTCTAACCGCCTTTCCTCATTAGCCTCCCACCTTGATTCCCTCCCTCACCTGTGTATCCTCCCTACTTTTCTTCTTTTCTCCTCCTGCCATTCCTACTCTTGTTTTCTTCTCTACCCACCCTTCCTCTCCTACCTGTCCAACTGCACCAGAAGAGGGCTCCACCCAAAGTGGAGCAGCTGGGAGTCGAACCTGTACTCTTTGGGGGGATGCTGGTGTTGGACTCAGGCCATGGCTTCACCCCCTGTGCCACAGGGCCAGCCCCTACACGTGCCTTTACTTTTACTGGAGTATCACACCCTATTTCATCTTTTGTTTGTGACATTGCCATGCTGAGAGGACAGGGCAGGTCACGGTTGAAATTGGGTGGATGCTTTTGGGACTGACTTGAAACAACAGTTAGAGGGAACTCTCCTGGGTAGTCCTGGCAAGGGCCGCCCGGACAGAGGAGCCAGCACCTGCAGCTGCTGAGGCTGCAGAGGAAGGCTTTGGGACCAGGGAACTGGAGCCCAGCTGCTTCCTACAAAGCAGGTGCGGGGCCACAGGCCCTCTGCTTCTGGTGTGTGCTACACTCTCCAGTGCCCTCCAGAGGGAACCACAGGAATTGATCTGCCAAGTCCAGTCTTGGAGCCCCTTGGTGGGTGGTGGAGACCCACGCTCTCTCCAGGAGGCAGCAGGGCAGCACCCTCTGGACCAGGCCAGGGTGTAGGCCCAGTGCTTTCCCTGGCACTGGCAACCTGGCGCCTGCCCCTGCCACCGCCTGGTGCTTGGCAGGGTTTCCAGGAATGGCTGTTGAGCAAAATTGAAATTCCCAGCTGCCAGATTGCAGTGTGATCAAGGGCTCCTTTCCCGGGCAGAGCACATTGGGATCTGTAGGGAGCACTGCTCCGCCCCGCTCCCCGGAACCCCACGGCTGCTTGGGAGATATTTCTGCTGCTAAGGGTCTTGTTTTTCATTCTTAACATAGATTATTTATGGCGACTCTGGCTAATTGGGCCCATACTGTTTGAATGGTTTTAAGGCCAGATGTAGCTGAGCGATTAGAGAAGATTGGGATGGGGGTTGGGGGATGTGGGGAGAGCTGTGTCACCAGTTCAGAAGGCTGCACCCTCCTGAGGCACCTTCCAGTATCCCTGGTGGTCCAGGACTGCTGCTCCCTGCCCAGGGAGCAGACCGGGTTATAGAGATGGTGCTGTGTGTGGTTCCTCTGGGCCTTCTGAGATGGTTGGGGGTCCCTCTGGGCAGAGCAGGTGCCCTCCCCGTGGACAAGGGTAGGGTATGGAGGAGCTGTGTCTGTGGGGATGGCACAGCTCCACAGGACTCTGGCCTGGGGATGCATGCTGCCTGAGCACCTGCTAGGTGTCAGAGGCTGCACTGGGTGTCGCGCATGAAGAATCTCATTGCAGTGACAGTCTAGACCTGTTTTAGAGACAGGGGCCAGGACGCTCAGAGGCATGAAGCACAGTGTGTGCCCAGGCATAATCCTAACCTTCACCCAGCTGAGCCTGGCCATGGTTCCGACAGCCTCAGCCAGAGCACCTGACCCCACCAGCTCTGGGGAGGCCCGATCCCCAGGCCCCCTGTGAGAACCGAGTGTGCTCAGATACATCTTGGTCACCAGACTGCCAGGCTTTAGAACCCAGCTCCTCTCCATGTGGCCTTGGGCCTCAGTTTCTCCACCCACAAGATGGCAGTGCCAATCCTATCCTCCCCTACCCCCAGAAGGCTAGAAGCAGGATCAGACCTACAGAGATCCTGGTGTGGGAGCTGGGACACAGGAAGTGCCTGACACATGCCAGTTAAGCTCATCTGCGTCACGCAGGACACCCCCACAGGCCCCATTATTTCGCTCTCAGCTTCTTCCCTAAAACACAATAGAGATTTGGCAGTCTCTGCACCAGGTGTGTGCCCAGCTCGTGTCCCTTTAGCAAAGCTTCCTGACTTGGAGCTCCTGAGTCACCAGGCTGGAGAAGAGAATAAGCGTTAACAACAAAAGCCCCTGATTAGCTCCGGATTCCCAGGAGTTGTTGGGTGGGAGAGGCGCGCTGAGCGTGGAGCTGGGCTGATGGGGCTGGTTCTGCCGGAAACACCACCACGCAGGTGTGCCCAGCTGTGGGGAGCCTGCCCTCCACCACTGCTCTGTCTTGTCATTGATGGCAGGAACAGGGGGCCCTGATTAATAGCTCGACTGTACTTAATTCCCCACAGAATCATTAAACACAGGATCCGTTTCATTAAACAGATCCAGGAGAATTCACCTTGTGTAATCACAGCACATAAAATTTTGCTTTGGCCTCACTCCAGGGAGACTGTAAAATTAACGTTATGGAACCAAAAGTGGGGAGGGCGTGGGAGCCTGGACTCTGCCGGACTTGGGAGTGGGATCGGGGCTGGGGGGGGGGGAGTGGTGAATAGGTCACCAACTGGGTGACCTCCCCTAGCTCTGCTAGATTCTCAAATTGGGAAGTGCACCACCTCTGATGGGGCTCTGGTTCAAATGCAGATTCTGACCCGGGAAGCTTGGGCTGAGGCTCTGCCAGGGGGACAGGCAGGCAGCCAGCCCAGCAAATAAGATGCCCATATCCCACATCGGGGTACCAGGGTCCAATGCCCACCTCTGGACTCTAGCTTCCTGCTGGTACACACCCAGGGGGATGGGGGAACAACAGTGGCAACCCAAGTCACTGGGGGACCCGGATGGAGCTGCCACTCCCAGCTTCAGCCCTGGCCCAACCCTGGACTTTCTGGAAATGAATGAGTAGATAGGGTCTATCTGTCATTCTCTCTCTCCAATAACAAGTTTAAAAATCAGCCCAACACAACAATACAACAACCATGTATGTCAGTGCTGTGGGTTCACAGGCTACACTTGGGCCATCCTTGCTCAAGGACAGAAGGCTGAACCTCACGCCTAGAACTGCTGCTGCACCACGGGGGCGTGGGGTGTGTGTGTGTGTGTGTGTGTCGGCGGGGCCCAAGAATCTGCATCTCTAGCAAGCTCACAGGAGGTCATGCTGCTGCTGCTGCTGCTCCAGAGGCTGGAAAGCAGGGACTGCTGCTCCAGTCCCCAGGGGCTCCAGTGGTGAGAGAAAATGCCTGGGTGCAGCCCAGGGATCAGCTCCTCAGGGAAGGTGCTTGGCAGCCATGGAAACTTGGGCCAGGCTTGGAGGGGCTGCTGGGACCCCGGGATGAGACGATTGTGCCACACGGCCCTTCCCTGGGCGTCCGCTGCGGCAGCTTCCAGGCTCTGCCTGCCCCAGCTCCTCCTGTAGTGCTGCCCTTCTCCAGCAGTCTTAAGAGACTGGTGGCTGTGAGACAAGGCAGGCATTGTGGCTCGGTGGGTTTAGCCATCACTTGCGACGCCCATACCTCAGAGTGCCCCCTTAAGTCCTGACTACTTTATTTCCTGTCCAGCTCTCTGGTAATGCACCGGAAATCAGCAGGTGGTGGTCTAAGGACCTGACGCCCTGCCAACTCCATGGGAGACTAGGATGGAGCTCCTGGCTGTAGCCTGCCTGGCCTGGCCCAGCCGTGGCCACTGCGGCCATTTGGGGAGCAAATAAGCAGATGGAAAGAGTTCTTTCTCCCTCTTCCAAAGAAATTAATTTCTAAAAGAAAAATCTTTAAAACCGCTTAGAAGGATGATCTGATACTAAGCCAAGGAGCTTGAGGGATAGGTGAGCAGCCCGGCCAGGAATGAGCAGAGCCTGGGGGCTGAGATGTGGGTTTGAATCCCAGCTCTGTTAGCTGCGGGGGGGCCTCAGCTTGGCAGCTTGCTCACCTGGAAAAGGGAGTGACAGTGGCAGCCTCACTTCCCCGCCTTGTGTGACTGAGCCTGAGGTGAGAGGGTGAGCAGTGCGTGACCACACAGGGGCTCCAGCCTCCAGGGACCTGGTGAGCTCAGCACCTCCCCAGCAGGGTGTCCACACCTGTGGTTCTCAGCCCTGCCTGTCTGTGGGAAGCCCTGTCTGCCTCCACTCCAGTGACGGTCCAGGATGCAGCCCAAGGATGGGATTTGAAGTGCCAGAGATGAGGACCAGTTGCTCAGCTGGTCTCCTGGGACCCCTGAGGTTGTGACACACAATCTGTTCCCCCCGCACCCCTCACACACGCTCCTGCCATTTGCACCCACAGCTGTGGCAGCCTGGCTCCGCCCCACATTTGCTTCTGACAGTTCTGTAACTAAATCATCCAAGGGCTTTTTCATTCTGGGGATAAATAAACGTCATCACTTTCCTAACTTCCACCCCTTCCCTTGAGAGGAGAGGTGAGGCCGAGATGAGCTGAGGAATCAGGCTCCCCTCCGCGCCCTTCAAGTGATGGGGGTAGGGGCACAGCAGGTCGGGCAGGCCTGAATCGATGACATTGATGAGAAGGTGTGCTGGAGGAATGACTGATTCTCCCATGAGAAATCGCTCAGTCCTGGCCACCCAGGACTACATCGGCCCTCCTCCCCCAGACCCTACAACACCCCGCCCCAGTGGTACCTTTGCCTCTCCAGTGCGCATGGGCGGCAAAGCCGATGTGGCCACCGTACTTGCGGTTGAACTCGGCCATGAGGGCCTTGTAGGGGTTTCGGATAAGCAGGATGGCGGCGTCGAAGGCCTCAATCTCCTTCTGGCCGCTCTCGTGCGTTTTGATGCAGATGGTCCGTCCACTACGCCAGTGGTCCCGCTCGCCTTTGAACCCTGACCCGAGGCCAGGAATGGGGAGAGGAGGAGCACAGCGGGTTAGCCAGGCAGGTGTAGGAGGCAAGAAGACCACCCCACCCCCTGTGAGCTGCCCCTGGATTCCTGTGCTGGCTCACTCACATTTTTCCTCAACACCTTCCTTGTACCAGGCCTAGTGCTACAAGGAGAGACACAAATCTGCCCGCCACCTGGCAGGGGCATCACTATTTTTTTTCAGTCAGAATCTTCAAATAACAATGCAAATTTTAAGGAGAAGCCTGGCTACAGAAGAGGAGTGTGTTGGCTACAGGGACGGGTGACGGGGTAGCTGGTTCCTCTCTGAGGGGATTCTGCACTCCATCCCCACCGCGGTGGGGCGTGGCCATGCGATTTTCTTTGGCCGATAGATTGAGGAGAGTTTCCAAGATGTATCCTGTCTCTGCCCAGGCTTCTGTGCCATCGCCAAGTGGAGGACAGGCAGTGCAGGGTCAGTACCGGTCCCAGGGGAAGGGAGGCAACAGAACAGGTGAGTCCTTGGTCTGCAGTCCCGCTGAAATCCGGGCTCCCCAGGGAGGACGTGAGGGGAAGCGCTGAAGCTGAGAGATGAGCCAGAGGAGTGAGAGGTGGGCAGGGAGCGGGACAGCAGGTGCCAAGGCCTGTGCTGGGTGGAGAGAATGAATGCGGCCCAGGCGAGCGACTGCCGAGGCAGCCCAGGGGGTGAGTGGGCAGTGTGAGGCCGGACGGCGTGGGGGAAGAGGGCGATGATGAGGCCGTCCTAGCCCGGAGAGACCCAGCGGCCGTCAGAAGGATTTAAGTGAAGGGAAGGAGAGCCGTGCCCAGGTGTTCATTTCAAAGGCTCAGGAACTATGAAGCTCAGACACACTAGGCTGTCACTTTCAATCAACCCACTGAAAACAAAACGAAACAAAAACACGGTGTGACTCTGGGCAAGTTCCCTCTCCTGCCAAAGCCGTTTCTACATCCGGGTGGTGGCGTGACCATCCCACCGCTAGGTGTTCCCGAGCAGAGTAAATAAGAACACAGCACCTGGCACTGCTCTCCTGGAGGGTAAGGACACATTAGGCCATCTGAGCCCACGGCAGTGCCTGGCACACGGCAGGTGCTCCATACATGCCCACTAGAGACCACATGTTAGGGCTGCATCTGGGACACAGCAACGCTGTGTCACCATGCAGGAGCACCTACTGGATGACCACTGGTGAATGGCGGGGGCTCACCAACTGTTCCCAGAGTGGCTGTGCTTATGTGCACCTGTGCAAAGTACCGGGTCCATGGTCAGGAGAAACCGGTGGGGCGCCCAGCTCATAGCAGGTGCTTAAGGAAGTGGGGACCTAAATGGAGGTCAGGTACAGGGGCTTCTTCCATGTCCGTCACTGAACTGACACAGGTGACCTGGGACGTGTTTGTGGTATATAAAGGGAGGGAAGGGACCGAGCACACAGCAGGGCTCCGTACACACGCCCAGGGCAGCTGGCGGCACTCAGCAGGGGCAGGTGGAGGCAGGTGCAGGCTGTCGTCTCGACCCCACTTCCTCCTCCGTCTCCTCACCTTTGTTGTAGAGGGAGCCATCGAAATAGTAGCTGCCAGTGTAGAAGCCGGTGGCCAGCTCGATGAGGTGGCGAGCCCACGTGTTGCCGGCGCCCGGGAAGCTGGCCAGCGCGATGAGCTGCTTGGACTTGGCGGGAAGGAACCTTCGGTCCATGCAGCGATTGTCTGCAGAGGGAGGGGCACACAGGGTGGCAGCATCGGCGGTGGGGGGATGTGCACGTGTCACCTCTCCCAAAGCCGCTAGTGTCTGGAGTTGCAGCCCTGACCCTTCTCAGCTGTGCGACCCGGCACCAGGATGGAGGCTTCAGGGGGCCTGCCCTGTGCCAAGCAGGCTGCCCACATCTGGTTGAGGTGAGGGTCAAGTGAGAGAGTGCGTGAACAGGACAAAGCAGTGGCTTACTTAGCACACGGTGGGGATTGGTGCGGGTCAGGTAGGAGGATCGGCCTTCTCTCCAGCCTCAGTTTTTCCCCAAGCAGAGTGGGTCTCTCACATTCTCCCCCTCCCAGACTGGAACTCTCGGGGCTGTCACGTACACGGGGGGTCCAGTCCAGGGCTCTTAGCCGGCCGCAGGCCTGGCCCCGTCCATCCGTCCTCCCCTGCCAAGCACCTCCCTTCACTTCCCCCTCCATGCTCTGCTCCTTGCTGACCTGGTACCTTCCTGCCTGCCGTCCCCTTCGCCCTGTCAGCGGGATGACTCTGTCCTCCCCCTCGGCCTGCCTCGCGGGGCTGTAATTACTGTGCCCGTCTCCTCCACATCTCTTAACACAGCGGTAACTCAAGCCACTGGTCACACGCTGCTTCCCACCAGGGCTCTGTTCTGAGGAGTTAGGTGATTGTGTCACGTGAACAGCAGAGAGCGGGGAGCTGCTGGGTCAGAACTCCTGCCAGTGCGGAGCTCTGCTGACTCCCCGTGAGATACGGTGTGAGCGAGTGCTCACTTAATGGTCCTCGGACGGGAGGATGAGGGCTCTTTCAATGATTCAGTAATGTATATAGTGTTAATACTATTCAGTGCTCAGAAGGGGCAGCTGTTGTTTTCCCATAACTCTCAGTCTCCTCCTCTGTGAGATGGGTTGGGGCTGGTGAGTGTCGTTCTGGTACTCTTGGCTCACTGGAATCTCAGGGACCTTCACGTAGCACTGTTGTCATCCTTCATGGGAAGCACAGCCCCAGCACCCGCCCTGCAGCCCTGTGGAGCTGGGGAAGGCACAGTGGGCTCTTCGGTCCCTCCAGGAGAGGTAGCTCTGGGGAAGGAGCCCACATCCGGGGCTGTAGGTCCCAGTCCTGCCTCTGTCACCCTGGGCACCTCAGTCCTTCCTTGTCATTCCCAGGAAGGCAGGCACACCTCCCTCCTCCCCTGCCCTCTCTTCTCCTCTCCCCTGTCCACGTGTCTCAAGCCTTCCTCCATCTATCCCGCCCCCTGCCTCCCACATCCGCTCAGTTACACTCAGTTACACTGGCATGCAAACATGCAGAGAGCCCCAGGATGTGCAGCAACCCCTTTCTAGCACCCGTGACCCCCCCCATCACTTCCAGCAGAGCTGTCCGCATCTCCCGCTCCCACTCCATGTGCCCCTCAATCCTTGTGTGTTCCCCCTCGCTGCTGCTCCCTTGCCAGAAACAGTGCTTGTTCAGGTCCCCAGGGACCTCCCAGCATCAAGCCCAGCCCAGCCGCCTCCTGAGACCACCCATTACTATGCCCTTCGGTAACTCCTTCCCAAGATTTTACTTGTGTCTGCCCTGTGCTGTTAGCTGTCCTTTATCGAAGTCACATGATGTGCCTCATTGCATTCTAACCACAGCTCCCAAAAGAGATTTGAAGTACTAAATTAAGTTCCAGTTTGGCTTCTTATTTGTTGGCTATCCTTGAAATAATGGGCCTCAGTTTCCTGATCTGTAAACTGGGACTATGGAGTAGTGATGATGGCCTGAGGGGGTCAGGAAGGCTGAATTCAAGAATGAATATTGAGGGTCCAGCGTGATAGTGTAGTGGTTAAAGTCCTCGCCTTGCATATACCAGGATCCCATATGGTCCCCAGTTCTAATCCTGGCGGCCCCACTTCCCATCCAGCTCTCTGCTTGTGGCCTGGGAAAGCAGTCGAGGACAGCCCAAAGCTTTGGGACCCTGCACCCACGTGGGAGACCTGGAAGAGCTCCTGGCTTTGGATTGGCTCAGCTCCAGCCGTTGCGGCTGCTTGGGGAGTGAAACACCGGATGAAAGATATTCCTCTCTGTCTCTCCGCCTCTCTGTATATCTGCTTTTCCAATAATAATAATAAAAAAAATCTTAAAAAAATATTAAGAGCCTGGTGTGGTAGCCTAGTGGCTAAATCTACACCTTGCAAGCACTGGGATCCCATATGGGCATCAGTTCGTGTTGCGACAGCTGTTCCACTTCTCATCTAACTCCCTGTTTATGACCAGGAAGAGCAGTAGAGGATAGTCCAAAGCCTTGGGACCCTGAACCTGCATGGGAGACTTGGGGGAATCTCCTGGCTTCAGCTCAGCTCAGCTCTGGCCATTGTGGCCATCTGGGGAGGGCTATGTTTGCTATTACTTGGAAAGGCAACAGAAAGAAAGCAAGGTTGGGGAAATGAAGGAATGCATACTCATGTAGATTCATCAAAGAGTTAGCAAATGGCAGATCTGTGCGTATAGGAGTGTTCCCTATGTAATTTTTTGGATTTTCCTGTAAGTTTGAAAAAAAATTATTTATTTTTATTGGAAAGGCAGATATACAGAGAGGAGAGACAGAGAGGAAGATCTTCCGTCCAGTGGTTCACTCCCCAAGCGGCTGCACACCTTTGGGCCCAACTTCCTCCTCCTCATGTCCCAGAAGCCAGCCCGCTGTGTAGGAAATGTTCTTTGCCTTGTGGGTTCCTGGCGGGGACCTTGGAATCAGAGGCCTAAATGGAAATTTCTTCCATAGACGGTAAACCTAGAGACTTCCTTGTGATGGAGGTTCCTGCAAGGCGTGGTATCCACCCTCTCCCAAGCGTCTCCCATCCTTTGTGACGTGTGACTCGGCACAAGAGGTTTTCATTGGGTCATTTCAGACACTGTGCTTCCAGGTCAGTCCCGCACAGTTCTGAGTCTCCACTACAGCAGGCATGCTGACTGGTCCTGCCCCCTAAGAGAGCTGAGGGGATCACAGAGGACTCCACCCTGAGTCTGGCCCCGAGGAAGAATGAGGAACCCAAGTGCTGCTTCCCTGTCCTCACCATCCTCACCATCTTCATCATTTCATACTCATCGTCACCACTAGATCATCATCAACTACCATCATCACGACCATCATCTTGCCTGGAAGTCCCGCGAGATACAAGAGGACTAAATGGGAGGACACAGAAAGCTAGGAAGGAGGGAGAGGAAGAGCTCACACACAGATTGACAGAATACTACAACGGAATGGAACTCAGAGGTCAATAACACAAGACTCCATTTTGCAGATAGGAAACTGAGGCCCAGGAGTGGGGAACTGGTTGACCGAGGACCGTATGGAGGATCTGTACTGCAGCCAGCAGGAGGCTGGAGGTCTTTTTCTCTAGCCTGTCTCACTGGCCCCTTCCTGGGCAAAGGGCCAGCAACAGCACTCACTGGCCAGGGCAGAGATGATACCCACCCTGGGGTGCTGGGCCCCTCCAGGACCTCTAAGCCAGGCCACGCCCTCTGCCCTCCAAGCTCATGGCATCCCCTTCTTGCTATAGACCTTAGGGAATGGACCGGGAGGAGGGCCGCTGGGGGCCCTGCGGGAGGCTGGGCTTACCTTGCACCTGTGTCTGGTACACAATGAAGTGACTGGGAGTCCCGCAGCTCTCAAACTCCTCAGCGCTGCACTTCTGAGCACACAGCTGCTCATCCTCTCTCTCATGCAGCGGGAATCGGGTGGTGGGGAAACCACAGTGGCAGGCGGTGCCCGCGAGGGCCGCCAGTGGGTACTCCTGAGGACCGAACAGGAGAAAACTTGAAGTCACCACATCCCTGGACCAGCCTGGGCTCCACACATCCCAACAGTCCCCTCTCTGCCCTGCCCAAAGTGGGGTCCTCAAACTTCACCTGAGAACCTGCTATCAACTCGCTTCTTCATACCTAATGTTTAAAGGACATTTTGTTGGAAATGCAGTTTATGCATCAAGAAATGTACACAGGTGAGTGAGATTCTGTGCTCTGAGCACATTCACAAACAACACGCAAATCAAGAACAACACTGCGCTAGCAGCCCAAGGGGCCTCACTATTCCCCCTGCTCCCTTTTCTTTATACGTAGGATAAAGAGTGTGTCGTCAGTCACAGTGTCTGATTCAGTGAAGCAGTATTTATGATTTAATACCAAATGAGATGTCAGCCACCCAGTTTTCATACTCTGTATACTAACATAGACAAGTAAGGGAAAACGCGTGCTATCTATCCTTCCATCCTTTCATTTCACCCAGTGACTGCCAGTTGCATCCATTTCTTTGTGTGTGAATGTCAGGATTTCATCCTCCCCCCACTTTTTTTTTTAAATAGCTGAATAATATTCTGTTGCCTATATGTCCACATTCTTCTCTATCCACTTGTCAGTGGATGGATAGCCATGTTGATTCTGTATCCGAGCTGTTGTGAGTCGAACTGCCGTCCACAAGGGAGGGGGTATCCCCCTCACAGGCTGGCTGCGTGTCCCCAGGATCAATGAAACTGGAATTTCACAGGAAATGTGATGTCATTACCTCAGGTACTTCTTACGGACGAGTTGCATTTCCAGTGAGTGAATGCAAGAACTAAAGACTACAGGGCTTCGATTCACTGCAGATAAAAACACTTTTTTATGATTTGCTCATCTGGGTAATCCTCAGCCTGCAAGTGGGATCCCATAGGGGCGCCGGTTCATGTCCCAGCGGCTCTACTTCCCATCCAGTTCCCTGCTTGTGGTCTGGGAAGGCAGTCAAGGATGGCCCAAAGCCTTGGGACCCTGCATCCGCATGGGAGACGTGGAGAAGGCTCCTGGCTTCAGATCGGCTCAGCTCCAGCTAATGCAGCCATTTGGGGAGTGAGCCAGTGAATGGAACTTCTCTGTCTCTCTCCTCTGTAAATATAACTTTCCAATAAAAATATTTTAAAAAAATTGAATGGATGCTCACTCACTCACTTGTCGTTACTCCCTGAACATACAGCATGACAACCATGGACACTGGGTCAGGAATTCAGTGTAATCTGGAGACACTTTATGAGCGAGGCATCAGGAACCTAAACACCCTCAGATTCGGGGCACTGCAGGGGGCTTGGAACCAATCCCCCACGGCTCCTGAGCAAAGACTTTAATTAAATTCTACCTGGGCACTCTCAGCTGTCACGGTGCTGAGCCTGAGGCTGGCTCCACCTTCTCTGCAGAAGGGAGATTAGTGGAGGAGAGAGACATTAAAGGCACTTTAGCATGGAGACTGAGCTGTCTCCTGGAGGACTTGAAAGAGAATTGAGAAAGCAATGGCTCTCTCAGCATCCTGCAGCATTCCACGGTAAATGCCCCCATGGTCTGACAGAGAGAAAGTGTCTGTGCTTGGGTAGAGCTGTCTGAATCTGCTCTTTCAAGCCAAGGAGATTGATACCCACACGTGTGCAGGGTTTCTTGAGAGAGCTGCTCCTGATGACTTCATCTGTTCTAAGGAATACTCACCTAGGAGTAGCGTGGACCTGAGGCTTTGGGAGCAAGAATCTGTCCTCGTCCAATTTGCTTCTAAACCATACCCACAGTGCAGAGTTCTGCCTGGTGGTGGGGATAATTGGGTGGCAAATCAAGGTCACACCTATGGATATGGCTGGATCCACTGAGACTTTCACAATTGGTTTAGTCTCTTTCTTTCTAACGGATATTAAATATGACTTGTGGTGCCTAGCTGGAGAGAGGAGAGAGAGGAAGGTAAGGGGAAGAGAGAGAGGAGGAGACAGAGGCAGAGGAGAGAGCAGGGAGGGACAGTGTTCGGCAGGAGGCTCTACATGAGCCATGACTGACGGCATCATTTAAATTTTTTTTTCTTAAATTTTTATTGGAAAGTCATATTTAAATAGAGAAGGAGAGACAGAGAGAAAGATCTTCTGGAGCAGCCAGGACATGAACTGGTGCCCATATGGGATCCCGGCAGATGGAAGGTGAGGATTTAGGGACTAGGCTGATGGTATCTTGTAATAGCACACATGACGCCTCCCCTGACCTGCCTCTCCCACATGGCACCAGCAACTCCATGTTCCCCCCATTCAGCCTGTTCAGTCTCTCCTTTGGTCCCAAGGAGATCAGAGGATCCTGGGCGGGGAGCGGGGGTGCTTCCTGTGCACCCACACACACCTGCGCTCATCTCCCTCAGTGACACAGGCTAGCCTGTGGCCTCACCATTCTCTGAGTGTTTGTCCCCTCGCATCTGGCCCATCTCCTCTGGGGCCCTCAGGGAGTGAGACACCTGCACTTGGGGAGGCAGGGAGCTCTTGTCCAGGAGAGCGAGCGGGGATAAGCAATGGCCGTGCCTCCTCCAACCTCATGGCCTTCATTCCCCACCTTCTGGGATGCCTGTAGGGGTACAGGGAGCACTGGGGAGATGCTGGGTGATTGGAAATGGCTGGGTTGCCCGCGCATGGCCCCAGGAGGCCTCTCTGTGGCCACCTGAGCCTAGAGTCTGCCCTGGGTGTCAACCCCAGCTCTGCCGCTCTCTGGGAGCAGTTTCACCTGAGTCTTTTTTCTCAGTTGTGAATGGGGATAAAGATTTCCTATATGTGTGTGTGTTGGGGCAGGGAGAGAGGCAGCAGCACCATGGTACAGCAACCTAAGCCTCTACCTGCAGTGCTGCCCTCTCATATAGGCACCAGTTCAAGTCCCAGCTCCAACCCAGCTCCTTGCTAATGTGTCTCGGGAAGCAGAGGAAAAGGACCCCTGAACCCATATGAAAGACCCAGAAGAAGGTCCTGGCTTCAGACCAACCCAGTTCTAGCCATTGCAGCCATTTGGGGAGTGAACCAGAAAGTGGAAGATCTCTCTCTAATTCTGCCTTTCCAATAAAAATAATTTTTAAAAAAGTTATTCCATGCTTAGGATGATTGGGAGAAAAAAACCATAAGAGCCTGGTGCAAAGGGGCTGCATGGAGGATTTTGTCAGCAAGCAGCTGCCCCTTGGGCCTCCTGGTCCAGAAACATCAGTAAGAAACAGCCAGGCAGGAAGACTCAGGCCAGGAGAGGGCAGCCAGGAGGCGGGTGAGGTCTGAGCACTCAGGAGGCGCCCACCTAAATGCCAGCGCCCTGTAGGCTGGAGGCCAGCTCAGCGCTGAGCCTGGGGCCTGGCACGGGGTGACGTCTCGCTAAATCTTCACAGAGTACAGACATGAGACGTCTTACCAACGTTCCAAGGTGGAGAAGAGACAGTTCTGTGCTGGACACTCACGTGACTGGCTCATCCTGAGGGAACACTGGGGTTCCTCAGATCGGCTGGGTGCCGATTGTGGGTTCAGTGCTCTGCTGGGGTTAGGGTGGAAGGATGCACCAAGTGTGCCAGGTCCCTTAGTGGACAGTCAGCTGATAAGGATGTGAGGCTCAGAGAGGGCTTTGTGAATCACTCGACTGCAGTGCTATCCAGGGCCTGGGCATTGTCCCGGCCCTACCTCTGCTTGCACACCTGCAGGGCTGGGGAGCTCACTCTGGCTTGAGGTGAGACTGTCCTTGCCTGTAGCTGGCAATCTTCCAGGTCTAGTTCAAATGCCACCTTCCTTCTGGAGCTTTCCCTGCTGTCAGAGAAGACGCTTCCGCGAAGGCAGGGAAGCCCTGCGACCTCATCCCTCCTGGATCCATAGGCAGCAACTGTCACATCCCTCTCCCCATCACAAATCATCATCAGTAACCATCCTGTCACTTCCCCAACTGGGCGTCCCGTTCCTTCTGCTGTTCCACACCGTCCCCCAACCCAGCTCCCCGCGAGCAAAACCTGCCCCTCACCTTCTCTGTGCAGAGATCCACGCACTTGTCCACGGACATGTTCGGCATGGCGGCCGTCACAGGCAGGGCCAGGGAGAGGTTATCGGGTCTGCGGAAGCAGCCTCGGAACACAGCGCTTCCATCTGAGGAGCCAGAGGGAGAAGGAGCGGTCAGACCTAGCAGGAGTCAAACCTGGATGAGAGGTGCCAATGGTGACTGCTGCTGACTCATGGCAGGAGGTCCATCTAGGGCTTAGTCCACTCCCTTCCTCACGTGCAGTGGGAACAGAGGTCAGGCCATGCAGTGACACTCAAGCCTGTTCTCCAGAGAGCATCCAAGGAGGGAGGAGGCCCCACTGGAAGGCTCCCACAGCTGAGGCCTCACTGGCCCAGTCCGCAGAGGAAAACCATCCTCCAGAGAAACACTGGACAGCCTTCTATTCTGTGGCCTGGGGTACTCGGAGGAAGCCCTGTAAGGTGGTACAGAGGAAGAATTAATGATGCTAAGAGATTACGCTGGGTAAGTGAGGGCGGGGGTGGTGGGAAGGGGTGTCAGGGCCAATGGTTTACAGCCAAGAGGCAGGTGAACCTTTTGCTCCACGAGAAAGTTGTGCTGATGCTAACTCAGGTCCTGGGGCACTGACATGTTGGCCTCATTCTGAGAAACAATGGTGCTTGTCTCCCGTCTTTGGATTCCACTAGTGTTCACTGGACCCCTGCCGAGGTCAATGCCAGACCCCATGCTAGGCACGTGGGAACCCATCTTAGTCTTTCTAGGAGTCAGGTATGGTAGGTGCTGTGGCTAGCTCCATTTATAGATGAGAAAACTGAGGCTCAAGGAGGCCTGCTGGTTTCCAGGGTCACAGAGCCATCACATGGCAGAGTAAGATCAAAGCCAGCTTTTTCAGTCTCCCAAGACTGGGCTTCTTCCCAATAATTACCACACTAATCCTGTTACCAGGAACAGATGCTTATGTTAACGTGTTGGTGTTGCCTGTGTTGATCCCAGGCTAACTGCCAGGAGCTGGGCTGGGGAGTCACCCATGTTTACAGGTGAGGAAACTCGAGGTCTGGAGAGCTGAAGCCCACCAGGTAAGGTGACACAGGTCACCTCCCAGGCGAGACCCAGGATCTAAATCCATCCTAAATCCAAGATCTTTGTTGATGATATGGTCAAGTTCTCTCCATGTGCCAGGCATCCTGTGTGCTTAATGCATCTTAGTTAATGGAACTCCCCTGGTCCCCACCAGGAACATCCCACTCTCCCTAGTAAACAGAAGGGTTAAGAGAGGCTTGGCGCCAGGGGGCCGTGTGGGGGAGGCAGGATAGAACCAGCCCAGCAGTGTCTGAACTCCAAGTCTGTGCACCTGCTCCAGCAGTCTCTACAAGGCAGGGGCTGGACTGTGTCATTGTCCTTCCTCCCCCTGCCCTCAGCACCCATCCTGCTCTAGGCTACACAGTTCATTCAGGAATTCAGGGCTGTCACTCCCAGGGCCCTGGACACCAAGGTCGGACTCTCTGTAAACATCCCCTAGAGGTACGGAGCTTGACCCTGAGTCTCCGGAGACTCTGCCACACGTACTGTCCCAAGATCCCCTGGACTCATCACGGGCAGCGACGTGGAGGGCTGGAGCCAAGGGAGGACCCTTTGGGGCTGGCTCAGGGGAGTCTTGGAGTCCCCATACAGGACTAAGCAGAAATCAAAGTCAAGTCAAAAGGGGAGGTGAAGGGTTGGGCACACGTGGGGATGTGTGTCTCCACTGCGCAATGGTGAGGCAGGAGGGGCTGACCAGAGGGCAGCTGTGCACCGAGAGTGTAGGGTATGACGCTGGATGTGCGTGTCAGGCCGAGTGACAGTGTGTGCTTATGGGGTCACATCGCAGACTGTGCACACAAACTCGGACAGAGCCACGGAGATTCTGTGGGCCAGGTCGCTGGCGGGGCACAGAGGACTCTGGGGCAGGTGCATGTCTGCCTGTGGTGTCTGACTGTGTCTGTATGTGACTGTGTGGCTGCACAGCAGGCCTCTCAGAGGTGAGTCTCACCAGGGTGTGCGCGCATGCAGACAGTCACCCCAGGGTGCTGGGGATTGCCTAGCAACCAGCTAGCTGAAAGGAGGACTCCGCTCTCCTGGCAGAGGGCCAGGTTGAACATCAGCTAAGCTCCCTCCCAACTGGCTCAGTGACACCAGGGCTTTGGCATTTCCCAACAATCCCCTGAACATCCAGCACCTAATCGGGAACAAAATGTTTATTTCTTCAACCTGAGTGGAAATGCACCATATGAAGAGAAGGAGTGAGTCACAGGAGGGATGGGAGTCTACACTGAAGCCGTGCAGACGAAGCCTCTCCCTGGGGTGCCAAGAGCACCCCTGTACCTGGTGCCCAGAGGGTCTCCTGTATGAGTGCCTGTGCTGGCATGTGGGCCTCTGACGGTGGCCGTGTGAGAGCCTAAGGGTGCTCACAGTGGCCTGTGGGGTCTCCTGCTGTGAGGGGCCACCCTTACCTCCTCTTGCAGACACGACTTTGAGCTACTGAAGACACCAGGGTATCTCTCAGGATCCCATAAGCTCTTGGGCTTTGCACCCGGATTTCCCTGGTCACACTGGCTCTACCCTCTCGCCTGTGCCCCAGTTGCGTACCCGGCTCTGGGCTCAGGCTTCTGGAAGGGCCACTTTCATGTGTACCTCCAGAGACCCAGCCCTGACCCAGCACCTCAGCACAACTCATCCTCCTGGGGACGCACCAGAGGGTCACCGTTCTTCCCCGGCCTGGCAGGCTCAAAAATGACGACTAATGGTGGGGAGACACGAATGTCAGCACAGTGAGGGCATGGATAGTCAGAGAAGGACAGGAACAAGCCTTGTATGCTGTGGGCTCTCAGTGAGGGGCCATCAAGGGTCTGTCTCCTTGCTAGCTGTCCACAGAATGAAAAGGAGAGGGGAGGGCAGGGGGAGCCTGGACCCTGGCAGGTCTCTGCACACAGGACTTCCTGCAGCCTGCCTGGGCATCAGGTGGCCATGCGGCAAGGGTGGGGAAGGAGGGAGATTTTGTAGGCTGAGCTCCACAGATTGGTCTCCCTTTGACATTTAAGTGTCTGCTAATGAGCGCCTGACTCTCCCAGCTTAGAGACCAGGGCTCCCCTGAATGTCCTGAATATCAAACAAGGCACGGTTTGCAGAGGCCTTGGAGGGCTGCAGGCAGATGGGACAAGCCTGCCGCCTGTCCTCAGACACACGGTGTGCTGGGGGTGGGCTGGGGAAGAGCCTGACAGTTTGGGAAGTCAATGCCAGGAGCAGTGAATCTTCCAGAGAGAAGATTTTCCTACAATCTGGCCTGGCCTGCTTTTTACCTTTCTTTTAATTAACAAAAAAAATTTTTTTTTAATTTCACAGACATAAAATCGGACATACATAGGGAATGCTATGTGATCTTTCAGGACACATATAAATGATACTTTATCCAAAGATAACTATATTTAGTTCTTCAAACATGTAACATTTCTTTATGCTGAAAACATCCCAAATCCTATCTTTTGTTATTGCATTTTTTTTGTATAGTTTTATCTGAAAAGCAGAGTTAGAGAGAGGAAGAGATGGAGAACAATCCTGCTCCAGCTACTCCTCCAAACGGCCACAATAGACGGAGTGGAGCCGGGCTGAGGCCCGGAGCCCAGCACCGCAGCTGGGGCTCCCATGTGGGTGGCAGGGGCCCTAGCGCTCATGCCTGATTCCCCTGCCTTCTCAGCTGTATTAGCAGAAAGCTGCATCAGAAGTGCAGCAGCCAGGATGGAAGCTGGCCCTCAGATGGGACGCCAGCACTGCAGGCGGTGGCCTAGCCCACCGCCTCAACACAGCTCCCTGCCGTTTTCCATTAGAAATCAGAGAGGGCTTCCTGAGGACCCGGGGCGGGGTAGTGGCGCAAAGGCTGGAAAACTTGTGAGCAGGTGAGGGGAGTGGTTTAGAGCCATGCCCTGGGATCTCTTTCTCTGCAGGTGGCTCCCCATGGCGTCTTGCTGATCTGGACACTGAGCACACACACGTTGGTGGCTGAGACGCTAACCTTCCTGCTTCTTGGGGGTGGGCGGAAGGAGGGGGACTTGGCCCAGTGGTTGAGATGAGGCTCAGGATGTTGATATCCTACATTCAGAGTTCAAGTCCCAGCTCTGCTCGCAGCTCCAGCTTCCTCCAACGCAGCATGCATCTCAGGAGGCAGCACGTGTCCTTGTGTCCCTGCCACTCGTGTGGGAGACCTGGACAGCGTCCCTGGCTCCTGGCCGCAGCCTTGCCTGACCCCAGCTTCCACAAGCATTTGGAAGTTAGCACATGTCAACCTTTTCCCTTTTTCTCTCTGCCATTCAGATAAACAAAATAAACAACTATAAATAATTTTTTTAAAAAAAACCTTGCTGCTTTTTCCATTTCTCCCATCTGAACCAGGGGTCACTTATCTCTGAAAAGGAAAGCTACGTGGCCAGTGGGCTGCTCAGCCTTCCTGGCACTCTCTTACGGTGCACAGAATTGGGGATTTCTACAGCAGAGGAAAGATGCCCTCCTGTCTGTACAAAGCTGTGGTGCCCAGGCTGTAAGTTCCACAGATCTGGCTCTGCAACTCCCTTAGGTGTGTGTCCTTGACAGAGCCCCGGTTTTCCATCTACCCAGCACAGCTAGGTGGATGTTCACACAATGGCACACGTAACAGTAAGTGCTCTGTCAGTGCCATGAGTGTCTCCCGGTGCTGGGTGCGTGAAGGGTGGTTAGAACCTGTGCAGTAGATCCTGTTAGTCTCTCCCACTAGGATAGTGACCCCGACGCTGTGCCTTACGGCTTGTGGGGGACAGGCTAAACCTACCCACGAGTTCATCGTCTTCTCAGGAGTCATCCTCAGCCAATGACTGGTGAGAGCGGAAGAATAAATCTGGCAGCTTCCTGCCTCACGGCCGAGACACTTCTGAAGCTCATTCTACACCAACTTCTAGGTTCCAGAAAGATGAAGCCCCAGCTGCTCTTGACAGAGATGCCCCTGGCCTCGTCTTTTGTTACTCCCCTACTGGTACATTCTGGAGGCACCTGTCAAGCCAACCAAGGCTCCCCTTTGCATCCAGGGGAACTCAGAGCATCCTGGTGTGGAGTGAGCACATGGTGCAGGGAGGAGGTGGCCTCCTGAGGGTGCCTATCACGTGCTGGAGTGCAGGGTTCAAGCCCCAGCTCCTTTGCTTCCACCTCAGCACCCTGCCAGCACGCATGCTAGGAGGAACAGAGCATGACCTGGAAGCTCGGGTCCTTGTCACCAACAAGGGAGACCTGGATGTAGTTCCGGGTCTTGGATTCAGCACGACCTGGCCCTGGTTGGTACAGAGAGAGAGAATCAACAAACAGAATATCTCTCTGTTTTTACACCTTTCAAATAAAGACATTTTAAAATGTTTTCTGGGGGCTGGTGCTGGGGCATAGCACACTAACCTTCTAACTGCAGTGCCACTATCCCATACGGGCATTGGTTTGAGCCCTGGCTGCTCTACTTCCAAATTCAGCTCCCTGCTGGTGTGCCTGGGAAAGTAGCAAAAGGTTGTCCAAATACTTTGAGCACTGTACTCAGGTGGGAGACCTTGGAAGAAACTCTGGGCTCCCAGCTTTGGTCTGGCACAGCTCCAGCTTTTGTGGTTATTTGGGGAGTGAACCAGCAGAAGGAAGATCTTTCCCTGTCTCCCCTTCTCTCTGTGTGTAAATATTTGAAAGCATTCTGAACTCACCCGGAAAGCCCTGTGTTTCATAGCTCTTATTCTGAGTGCCCGGCCTTGCCTGAGGTCATGCAATAGCAGTTACCCTGAGTGGCAGCTGCTGCATGACCAGCCCTTACTAAATCACAACAAAGCCAACCACACCAGCGGTGGACTCCAAGTCACACGTGCTGCGTATGTTACAACCGCCTATGAACTTGACAATGCCATCATCCCGGGTTGAGGCTGAGCCACTGAGACGGAGCAAGATGTCACTGCTTTTCCAGGCCACACAGTTGGTGGGGAGCAGAGCTGGGGTTTGACCTTAATCTTGTTTGACATCACATTCCAGTTCCGCACCTCTCTGCAGTTCTGCAGGAGGCCTGCCTGATTCTAACATGGTGTGTGGGTTGGGGGGTTTCGGAGACCCCTCCCCACATGACAGCCACCTGAATTTCCTGGGAGCCTTCTGGGGTCCTCTCAGTAGGAGCCCAAGGATTACAAAAGTCCATGTCCCATATTCTGACAGTGTCAGCTCCTTGCTGCCAGGCCCGCTGGGACAGTGCACGACCACAGCAGCTTGGGTCTTTTATTAGCAAGAGCAGCCATTCATCACCTCCCTTGGCTGGGGGCAGACGACGAATAGCCCGGAACCAGCTGTGAGTGTCTCTGAAGTCCTGTTGGCTCTTTGTTCTGGGGCTTCACAGGGGGGAAAAAAATGAGGCAAGTGTCACCAGGCATCAGCTTAGAGGCAGGCGTGGAAGAGTTCTCCAGGGTTTGAAAGAGGCCACCACCCCCTGGGTAATTAGGCCAGGCTCTACAGTGTTAAAGACGCTGGCGAGGAGGAATGACAGTGGGCTGCGAGCTGCTCACAGCTACCTAGCTACTGATAATCAGAGAGAGATTGGATGGCACAAAGGGCCTAACTGTCCAGGGGGAATTCAAACCAGCTATTTTTAGACCTGACCAAAGGCTCCTGCAGGCTGTTAGAAATTCAAATCGCTGGAATTGGGCGTTTCTCATGGTGAATTTGGAAGTCTTGCTTAGGAAGAGGGGAGGCCTCATGGCTACTCCGTCACCCACAGACACTGTGCCTAGACGCGCTGTGTCGAGACTCCTTCCTTTGGGGCTCAACCTAGGCTCACAGAGAACTCACGTATGGCCCAAGTCAACGCAGCAGGCAGGGCAGAGAGCTGGGATAGGAACAAGGCCTGCCTGATTCCAAAACCTTCATCACTGGTCAGGTTTCCCCGACTTCCTAGATTTTGCTTGGTGTGGAAGAAGAGAAAAATCAACTTTCCTTTGCCTTTGTACAGGACAAAAGTCTCTGTTGCTGTTCTGTTTCTGTTGCTCCCTGCCTTTGCCCTACACAGGGCCCGTGTGAACTAGAACGTGAGGACTCCTGGATACACTTCCCCATCAAGGAGAGGGTAGGGGCCTTCAGGGCTTGGCAAAGAAGGAACTAGATGTGCCCCACCCAAGATGTCACATTCCCTAACTCCAGAGGAATTGTTGTAGCAGAGTCTGAGCAGGAGGCACACACATTCTATGGAATTCTCCTTCTGACTTTCTAGAAATTCAGTAAAAAAAAAAATGATAACTGCCAGAACTAACAGCCATACAAGCATCCACCATGGAAGCTGTGAACTGGAAGTCAGGGATCTGTTTTTGTTGTTGTTGTTGTTGTTTTGGTTTGGTTTTTTAAAATCAGGATGGTGTAAACTGCAGGAGGCCTTTGCCAAAGTGAGCGGGTGTTGGGTAGGGGGCAAACAAAAAAAAGAAAGAAAACCCTGTAGTCCTTGGAGGGACAGGTTTGCCACAGCACGGTCAGCACCATGGACAGACACCCAGGTTTCATCCCCCTCCCCCTGGCCAGCCCGCAGAACTCCCAATGCAGCAGTACCACAGTTGAAAGCCTGAAGGGGTCGTCAGGCAAATGGAATTCCTTACAAAGTCTGATAAAAACATTATGCTCTTTAATCACCAGCAGGTCACTCCCCTGGGAGGAGAGCTTCACATGCTGACACATTTAGCTATGCAACATGTAATGATCCCATCAAAAAGGAAATCCATTTCCTGAATATTTTGCAAGAAGGGCAAAAAGTCCATGTGTCTGTGAGTCCAGGCAGAGGAGCAGGGTGTCTGCCCACCCTGTTCCTCTGCCAAAGCCTTCAATGTTCCAGGCTCCCAAGTAGGAAGATCCCCTGCACCCCAGAAACAATACACTACCTCCCAGGCAAAGGGGACGCCCTCCTCCTCCACCAACACACACACACACACACACCCCGCCTGGTAGCTCAGGACATAATGAGCTTCCTTCCTCAGATCTTCCCAGTCATTAAGAGTCCAGTGCCGCAGCTCAGGATAACCCAATTAGGACACAGTGTTCATACCAACTAATGACTCCACAAAGGGAATCTGGTTTCTTGCAGATCCGTTTCCTGGAGCATTTGCTCATTTCCCTGCCTGGTGTAACAGACATGAGGGTGGTGCTCCGCTGACATGGAGGGTATCCCTTTCTGATTTATCTGGGTATGCAGTATTTATGGAAAGCATAGATGCTTATGTATGAAGCATATGCATGGGAAGCTAAGGGGTCCTTGAGTCAGGACAAAAACACTGGCAGTTCCAAATCTCTTAGAGTCGGGAATCAGGCCAGGATGGGGAGGGGGGACAATCAGGGGTCAGGCTAGATGATGAGATCTTAGGGGTCTGCACCTCTCCACACCCAGTCCGCACAGGTGCTCATTGAGTGCTCTGGCTCCTATAAGTGCTCCCAATTCTCTCTCTCTCTGTACACCACGTTGCCAACTGGTCGCCCACTAAGAGACCTAGTCTGACATACCGGTCTCTTTACCCAAGCTGCTTCAATGCTAGACCCAACCACAGTAGTCTTGAGGTGAACAAGGTTGGATGTTCTTACACAGTCTGCAGCTCAAAGTGTCCCAACTTCAGACCTTGTACAGTGATGATGAAGAAGGCCCAGGACGGGCTTGGATAACTGTGAACTCCACTGTCAGCAGGAAGGAATGCATTCCTCCTCTGGGGGACCAACACAAAGGGCAGTTTGCAGATGGCGGTACCCAGGATAACTCGGAAGAAGCTGAGGAGTATACAAATGTGCCCGGGCAGGCTAGGGAACTGCCCATAGCAACTGCCCAGGCTCCCCCTGCCAACTGTCACAAGGACAAAACGCATCCTATTGTAACAGATCCTGGGGATCTCTGCGCACTGAGGCTTGTGCGATTTGGCTTTGATGGTCCAGGAAAGCGTTAGGATACCAGGTGATCACAACAATGTATGCATGCTGAGAGGAGGGAGACTGGGAGAAAGAGAGAGAGAAGGAGGAAGAGAGAGAGAAAAGAAGGGAGAGGGAGGGAGAGAGAGAGAAAGAAAGAAAATAAGGAAAAAGGAAGAAAGAAAGACACAGCTTGCATCACCTAACCAGCCTAACCCTGAACTTTGAAGAGCCTGGCAGTGTCTGGATTATACACACACACACACACACACACACACACACACACACACCCCTCTCCTTGTTATCTATACTAGTCTCACACACAAGGTCATCTTCTTAGAAGCAACTCCTCCTCTTTTAAGACCATCTCTTTGGATGGTCCAAGGGTCGCCACTAAAGTAACATGAACACTGGGACAAAAGAGATAGATTATGAGGATGACAGAGCTGTCACCATGTTAAAAATTCATGACACCTGGCCTGGCACGGTAGCCTAGCGACAAGTGTCCTTGCCTTGCATGCACTGAGATCCCATATGGGTGCTGGCTCCAATCCCGGTGGCCCTGTTTCCCATCCAGCTCCCTGCCTGTGGTCTGGGAAAGCAGTCGAGGACAGCCCAGACCCTGCACCGGTGTGGGAGACCCGGAAAAAGCTCCAGACTCCTGACTTCAGATTGGTGCATCACTGGCCATTGCCGTCACTTGGGGAGTTAATCAGCAGACAGAAGATCTTCCTTTCTGTCTCTCCTCCTCTCTGTGTATGTGACTTTCCAATAAAAATAAATTTTTAAAATAAAATAAATATGGGCCCGGCACGATGGTGCAGTGGTTAAGGTCTTCACCTTGCACGCCTGGGATCCCATATGGGCGCGGGTTCTAATCCCCCGCTTCCCATCCAGCTCCCTGCTTGTGGCCCGGGAAAGCAGTCGAGGACAGCCCAAAGCCTTGGGACCCTGCACCTGCGTGGGAGACCTGGAAAAGGCTCCTGGCTTTGGATCAGCATAGCATCGGCCGTTGCGCTCACTTGGGGAATGAATCTTCGGATGGAGGATCTTCCTCTCTGTCTCTCCTCTCTGTATATCTGCCTTTCCAATAAAAAAAATAATAATAAAAAAATAAATCTTTAAAAAAGGTAAAATAAATATTTTAAATAAGTAAAATAAATCTTTAAACTAAAATAAATCCTAAAAACAAAACAAACAAAAAGCAAACAAAACAAAACAAACAAAAAACACGTGAAAGGCCCTGGAGTTGGTTTAAATTCTCCACTGCCTGCAAGTTTCCTCATCTGTAAAATCGGAATGGGTGAATAAAGCGCTTGTGTCACCAGCCACCATGGAGACGCGTGTGCTATCAAGGTGTGTGTACTTGTTCATGTCCCTGATGTCACATATCACCAGGCTCGTGCTGGCAGACAGAGTGCACTGCGGAGATGAGCAGCGATAAGCTCACACTCCAGCCCAGCTTGACAGCCTGGCAGAGGGGGAGAAGGAAGAGGAAGCAGGGAGAGGGAGGCCACGTGGCAGCGTTTATAGTTTGCGGAAAACAGCGTAGGAGGCGAGGCCGGGACTAGGCTGTGGTGGCCTGTGGGCAGGGGGGTCGGCTGGGGGGCTGCTTGCTGGGAGGGTGGGTGAGCGTTGCAGCTGAGGGAGGGGCAGCAGCAGGGAGGGGGCGGGGCTGACTCACGTACACCTGCGGGCTGACTCCTGGGCCAGCTGCAGCCGGTAGACGGACAGGCGGTTGGCACCGCCGCACACGCTGCCCCGCTCGCCCTTGCACTCCATGTCACATTCGGCCTCACTCACGTTCGCCGCCTGGATCTTGTGGCCGCAGTAGCACTCGGCGCCAAACTCCAGTCCCGCGTACAGGTAACCCCTGGGGGAGGAGGAGGCGTCAGCCTGGGAGACCAGGGACGGACAGAAGCAATGTGGGGAGATGGAAGATGGGAGGAGAGGGAAGGGGGGAGTATCTCAGGGGACAGGAGACCCACTCAGGTAGAGACAGGTGTCCTCAGGAGACCGGGAAACCCCTAGGAGATGAGAGGATCCTAGAAGGGGCACAGCAGACACTTCATGGAGAACTGGAGGGTGGGCACAGAGAGCAGTCAGAGAGGCAGAAGTGTTAGATCTGGTGGGAAGGCAGGAGAACCAACAAGGAACTTAGGGTGGACCATGGAGTCAGGGACACGCAGGGAATGGCAGGGACACGCAGACACACCAGGCCTGAGCTCACACCCGCTCACACTTCCACCACACGTTTGTCACTGCCCTAAATCCTGTTTCCCAGCCAACACCCCCACTGCCCCACCATGCTGCTGTTCCCTGTCTGGAGACTTGAGACTTGTGTCCCTCCAGGGCCCAGCTCTTTTCTCTGAAAAATCTGGCCTAGGAATGATGCCTCCGGGCCCCGTGAGGGGAACTGCCGGGCTCTCATCCTCCTCTGGAAGATGGCAGGACTGAGTAAACAGACCCAGCCAAGTAAAAATTCCTTCCCCTAAAGTGAAAAAAAAAAAAAAATCCAGGCACTGCAAGGCTTGCTGTTATTTTTTCCCAGTCGAGGAATCCTTCCCTTAAAAGGACTCTCAGCGGACCCGTCTGCAAACAATGGAAAGGGTGGTGCTGGCTCTGGTTCTGGGGTTGTGGGTAAGGGGTACAGAGGGAGGGCCCAGACAAGCCCTGCTCAGCCCCTGTGCCCTCAGAGGTCCCTGACACGTTCACCTTAACCTTGGGGGCTCCTTAGGCATTAGCCCGCAGAGGGCACAAGTGGGCATCCTTCCCTCCGCATTCACGACTCCCCCATACCAGTATGGCTCCATTGGCCTGGTTTCCTTATCTGCTGCCAGGGATGTGGGCACCAATGGAAGGGCAGGTCAGCTCAACCTTGTTCCTGCTCACTAGCTCTTTGGGGATCTGCCCATACTTGGAAAGTCAAGTTCTAAATTTCCAAAAAGCTATCTTACACTGGCCAACATTGTTAAAGGACCAAGTGGGAGAAAACAAGTGTTCCTATGCCAAGATCCCACTGGATGCCCCCATACTCAAACCTCCCTTCACACAGACACCGTGGGAGCCTCATTTGAGCTTATAGTTGCCTACACACACACACACACTCACTCACTAACTGTGACACCAAGCAGCGAGCAATGCCTCACACCCTTTCACAATGTCAGCGCAGTGGTGCATATCCGGCAATGTGACCAGTCACCTGCGCACGCAGTGCTGGGCCCTTGCACACACATTCGTCCAGATGCCTGAACACACGGCCACTGTTATTTAAAGTCCTACATGTGCCAGCATGAAGCTCCCCCCCCAACACACACACACACACACACACACACACACACACACACACACACACACACAAAACCAGCTGACCTTGTATACACCAGAAACACACTCCTGGACACAATGTGACACACGTGGACAAGTGAACACTCTGGTGGGCCAACTCTGGAACAGTCCTTCTCATTTGCATGCATGCCCTTGCGTCTCACACACACACACACACACACACCCTCCAGTCACCCCTTTCTTATGGCCATATACTCACTTCCCTACATACCCCCTGCCACAATGAGGACTCTGAAGGGGAAGGGGTCTGAGACATGGAGGGCCTACCGTTCAGCACAGTTGTCCTGGCAACGGAAGACAGTCATCTTTTTGTAGTCAAAAAAGGACACGCCTCGTAGGGCCCGACTCTGAGTGTCATCCAGGTAGCAGCCGATATACTTGGCTTTGGGAGAAAAAAAGCAGAAAAGTCAGGTGTGGCTGGGGAAAGAGCTGAGAGGGTTAAGGGAGGGCAGTGCATAGGCCCTTGGCTGTGTGGCATTGTCCATCTTTTGGTACCAATTCCTTCCACTGAGTAGGTACAAGAGAGACGGAACATCAGGTATCTTGGCAGTCTGGATTATAATCAGAACATTGGATGCCAACCAGGGAGGAGGGGCCCTTCTAGGGACAAGAGCCCAGCCAAGTCCCTGGGCTCCCCAACTGGCAGCTGGGCACCTGGGAACCCAGGCCCAAGCCATTCTGTGGCCACAGGCAACATGCCCTGCATAATCTCTAGGATGAGGCTACAATAGGAGGGCTCTGGCGGGCTTGCCGTGTGCCACAGTCGCCACTTTCACAAGCAGCCTCCAAATACTTCTTTCTCCTTGGTAAGTGACCTGCACTTCAGATGTCTCAATGTCCTGGTCCTTATTCCTCCTGGGTTCCTTCCTCCCTAAGGAATCCCACCCAGTGAGCCTCTTAGGGCCCTGTGTCTTCCTGTAGTGGGGCTGCATCCCAGCGAGGTAGGTCTAAGCAGAATGGCTGCCCCCGTGTTGCTGTTGCAGTGTGTTGCACACAAGAGGCACAGAACTCGGGAGAGAGGAACAAGAAACTGGCTGTTGACAGGCCTGTGTAGTGAGCTTTACCGTCGGCCCCTGCTGAGGGTCAGGGTGAATGCTCCCAACCCAAGCACAAATTTCTTTTTTTTAAAGATTTATTTATTTTTATTACAAAGTTAGATATACAGAGAGGAGGAGAGACAGAGAGGAAGATCTGTCTGATGATTCATTCCCCAAGTGACCGCAATGGCCGGTGCTGCGCCAATCTGAAGCTGAGAATCAGGAACCTCTTCCGGGTCTCCCACGCAAGTGCAGGGTTCCAAAGCTTTGGGCCATCCTCGACTGCTTCCCCAGGATACAAGCAGGGAGCTGGATGGGAAGTGGAGCTGTCGGGATTAGAACCGGCACCCATATGGGATCCCGGCGTGTTCAAGGCGAGGACTTTAGCCGGGCCCAAGGACGAATTTCAACGATGTAAAACCACCATCCAGTTATAAACCATACATTTCATTTCTGAAAGTATAAATACTTTCCTGCTCTTTAGGGTAAATAGTAACTCTTCCGCTGCAAGATAACGGTTGATGGTTTATATGTTCCAGAAGTGTTATCCATACATACACCTGCCTATTGCTTTACACACCACTCACTCTGAATCTTTATGATGACCCTCTGACAGTACGATTCCCTGTCTTTACAGAAGATAACATGGAGGCCTAGAGAGGTGGAGTTGTATGCTCAAGGTAACAGCTTGTACTTGTGCAGCTGGGATCCAAGCAGTCTGGTCCCAGAGCCCGTGTTCTGAACCACCTGCTTCTTGACTAACAAGAAGGATCTTGGCGGCAGTATCCTTAGGTGACTAATCAGAAGCCCAGAAAGGAGAAGTGGTCTACCTGAGACCCATCACTAGTTAAGGATGCCCTTCTGGTCACGGACAGGATCCCAGCGCCATGACGCAGGGTGTGGATGCTGTTCACGCCTTTATGGGGCCTGCTGGCAGGGACTTCAGGCTGATTCCAGCTCAGCAGTTCCATAGAGGGTTGAATACCAAGGTGAACCTGATGGCATATGTGCAGGTGCAGCTCCATGTCCATTTCGAAGGAGTGGACGGCCTCGGGTACTGCATCCCTTCCAAATGCTCTTGTCTTTCTCTTCTAAAATCAGAGCTTTTCTTTCCTGATCACAGGTGCCACACTGGCCATGACAGAACCAGTCTGAGGATGCAGCCCACCAACCACAGGTACTGGGTCCAGGAGAAGACACAGGGCCCACTCACAGATCTTTATAGGTTAAAGCTGGGCCAAGGACACCTGCCTCTGCTGGGTGTCAGGATAGTATTCTGGAAGCCCAGAGCCATGACCCCTGCATCAGTATCAATCTTTCTGAGAAAACCAACAAGCTAAGGAGAAGAGAAGGTTCGAGACAGTCACACACCATTTGCTCAAACAGCCCAGCCTGGCAGAGCCCCTAATCTGTAGTTTGGGACACATGGTACAGTGTCTCTTCTTCTTTATCTTAATCTGCTTCAGCCTGGATTTCTCTCCATTGCCATGAGTGGGGCACTGACTGAGATGTTTAGTAACCTGCCCGAGCCCACCCAGCAGTGAGACTCCAGAACACATGCAAGCTCAGGCCTGCCTCTTCCAAAGCTGTCCTTCTCATGTGCACGAGCCGACCCCGTTGAGACATGTCCTTCCTGCTGCAAGTGGAACCTACAGCGGGCATTGAAGGGGGGGCGTCTCCTGGGAGAGCTGGGGTCTGACTCTAGATCTGTGTATCTCCTCCCCTCATCCTCCGCCAAGCCCTTGGTCAAGGCCTTGGAGCACCTGCTGTGTTTCATACCAGGGCCTGACAGACAGCCTGAGCTCTGTGGGTCATGAGCAGAACCCTGAGCTTGTTTCCTTGACCTCCTGGTGGAGGGACAGCTGGCCCCTTGGCCACTGACCAGTGGTACAGGCTGTGACTAGTGCAATCATCCATGGCCACCATCCCTGGGCATCTGTGGCCCTGTTCAGCTCATTATTAGCAATGGTAGTTCCTGTCAGCCACTCAAACCCTTTTAGCCACTGTCCCCAGGCCATACTTTCCATGGTGGTGCAGTGGTAGAAATCTTTCAGATAGGGTTGTTGTGGGGAATAGTTCAGGTATGTGGAATAGGAACAAAATCGCAGGCCCATTGGAGGGTGGATCAGTGGCCACGTTCCACCATCCATCGGCTTGTCTCTGTGCTGTCCCAAGACTGCTGAGAAGGCACATGGCGGGGCTGGACCATTCATCTCAAGCACAGGCAGCAGCCACTGCTACAGCCCTCCAAGTGGCGTTTCTCCCTTTTTTTATTCCCCACAACTTCCCTTTGCCTTCTTCTTTTGTTCCAATTAATCTGATGAAATGTTGTTATCTGTGGCAATTTGCTGAGAGGGTGGCTCAACACGAACTCATTTGTATGCCTCTTATCTGTTGTCTGTGAACCAATTCACAGCGAAAGGCCTCCCACTGCACATTCTGACCCAGTCTGGGTTCAAATCCCTCCACAGGACCCTGCAGAAGCTCTGGAAGATGACTCAGGTTTTTGAAGGTATGGTTCTCTCTTCTGAAGTGGGGCAGGGAGTAGATATTTTGCTAAGGGGTGTTCTGGGTTAGATTTTGTCTTCCCTTTTCCTAAAAACAGACATGCTGGTATTCTAAGCCCACAGGGGGATCACTGGGTTGCCTCCCTTAGGAATGGAGGTTCTGCAGGCGGAATTCTGCTATTGAGTCAACCTGGAGTAAAGCAGGTCCCAATCCAATGTTCCTGGCGTCCTCGTGAGAAGATGATTACAGAAAGGGATGCATCGAGGCTGCCACATGAAGACAGAGCAGAGGCTGGAGCAGAAGGCAGCACAGGAGCCTGGAAAGGAGCCTTCCTCAACACAGCCCTGGCAGCTGCTTGACCTCTGACCTCCAGCGCCGTGAGGGGCAGATTCCTGTCATTCAGTCCATCAGCTTGGAGAATTCAGTTATCACAGCCCCAGGAGCCGAAGACAAGGGGTATCATCGAAGCTGACTGTGATGGAGTTCCATCTATGCACTGAGCTTAGCACTGGGCCTCTCGCAGACTGGAGGATCAAGCAATTACGGATTCGAGGCAGGTGTCTGGAGTGGCGGTGAAGTCACTGCTTGGGATCCCCCCACCCACGCCCATCTCACATCAGAGTGGCAGCTTCAGACCTCAGCGGTTCCACTCCTGATCAAGCTTCCTGCTGCTGTGCCAGGAGAGACAGCAGGGGATGGCCTGAGTACGTGGCTCCTTCCCACCCACGTGGGAGAATCTGGCTCCTGGCTTTGAACTGGCTTTGTCTTGGCTGTTGCCGGCATTTGGGAAGTGAATATTCAAATGAAAGATCCCTCTCCCTCTCCCTTTCTATGTCGTCTCTACCTTACAAATGAAACAAAAATTAAGAGAAGGATTCTCCTACCAGGGAGTCCCCACCTGCTGGGCGGCTCCTTGGGATGAGACCCTGGCGCTGTCTGGGTTTCCTTATCTCCTTGTGCAAGGAGTGAGAGAGACTTCCTGCTCAGGTGTGTAGCTTGTGCAGACCTGCTCCGGCAGAAACAGCACAGGCACTGGAATCAAACCAGGTTTGGTTCCTGGCTCTGCCCTTCACTGGGCAAATCATATGACCTCGTGTGCGCCTGCAACACCACCACTGTAATGAACATCAGTGGCATGTTATTAAGCACCTACTGTATGCCAGGCTATCGCAAGCTCCTTCTGTGCAGGAGAAGTCAAGTAGTACAAGACTCAAATACTCAGTTACTCCTCCTCCTCGGCTGATTAATCTTGGGCACGTTCCTTAAGCTCCCTGTGCCTGAGTCTGCTCCTTAGGAGATGTGGTTAATAACAACCATCTAGCTCCCTGGATTGTCAGGAGGAGTACATGAGGTTGAGAGCATACCTTCTGTGTATCTTATTTGATTATCCCAACGACCTTCAGAGTTAAGTTTCCCCCTTCATTGGAGGAAACTGAGGCTTAAGACAGGTGGAGTGACCTGCCTGAGGCTGCACAGCTGGCAGGTTGCAGACCTGGGATTCAAACCAGTGATGTGGCTGCTGCAAACATAGGCTCCCTCAGGCTGTGAGGTGACTCCACATTGTAGATACCTGCTACATCCAAGAATCCAGATTTCCAGCCCAGCCCAGCCCAGGCACAGCCCAGGCACAGCCCAGCCCAGGCACAGCCCAGCCCAGGCACAGCCCATCCCAGCCCATCCCAGTTCAGCCCAGCCCAGTTCAGCCCAGCTCAGCCCAGCCCAGCCCAGCCCAGGCCCAGCCCAGCCCAGGCACAGCCCAGCCCAGTTCAGCCCAGCTCAGCCCAGCCCAGCCCAGCCCAGCCCAGACAAGCTCAGCCCAGACAAGCTCAACTCAGCCCAGCCCAGCCCAGCCCAGCCCAGTTCAGCCCAGCTCAGCCCAGCCCAGCCCAGCCCAGCCCAGCCCAGCCCAGACAAGCTCAACTCAGCCCAGGCCCAGCCCAGGTGCAGCTCCTCCCCTCCCTTCCCTTCCTGGCTCCACAGCTCAGGCCCTGCATCCCTGCCCCCAGCAGAGCCCTCACCACCGGATTCAGAGAAAACTGAATGTGTTTAGCATCAGGTCAGAGAAGCGTCTCGTTTTTATTAGTGTTAATCTAATATGTCGTCTTTCCTTGCTGAACTCTGAATAAGTTAATCAAGGACAGGCTGGATTTGTGTTTTCTTAATAACACTGCCTGATTCCAAAGGCTGCCTGCTGAGAGCCCTGGGCTTGTGTTACACTGTTTTATCTTCTTGCTCTCTTCGCATTTTATAAATTTTAGAAACTATGTAAGATGGCTCTGTGTGTGCTGGGGGTGGAATTTAGCATGATGCGAAAAAGTTCAACCTATGGAGTTAAACAGGCCCCATTCCAAATTCAGTCCCTCTACTAGCTGCCTATACAACAGAATGAATGATTTCTCGGTCTCAGTTTTACCATCTGTGACATGGTACAACAGTAACCTCCAATTCATGGAGCTATGATATTTAAATACAGCAATGAAACACTTTGCAGCATGATGTAGCTCATAATGATCATTCAACAGACACTGGTTCCCAGTGATGACAGCAATTGCCTACTGACTCGCGGTCGCTCGTGAGCTACAAGATGTGATACGCACTGCCTAGACATCGTTTTCATCCAGGTGACATGGAAAAATCAATAGGACAGGCGGTGGCCAGTAGCTGCTGAAGAATGGAAATCATGAGTAAGAGCAATGTAAGCATCCGTACCCATGGGGGCTGGCAGGCACCAAAGTCTGTGGACACTCGACTCCTTGCTATAAAATGGCACCATGTCTACACTGAGCCTACACACAGGCCTGCATCCGGTGATACCAAACGCAGTGTACACACTCTGCTGACGTGAAAACGAGTCTGTGCATGTTCAGTCCAGGCATTGCTTCTTTTTTTTTTTTCCCCTTGAGTATCTTAGGTCAGTGTTTGGTTGAACCTGAACCTGAGGGGGGGAGGTGGGGACAAGGTTAAGGGGAAGGGTGAGGGCTCACTGCACTGAATCCTCACAATCACGGATGGATTGGGGTTGTTGCATATTGTCTTCCCGGAGACCCCACATTTCCAAGTGTCACTGAGTGGATCTGTTGTCTCCAGTTTCACGTGACAGGGGCGTGATCAAGAATAGGAAGGACCTTAACCCCAGAATAGGCGATGACCATTCAGAAACAAGGGGCAAAGCCAAAGCACCAAGTGCTGGGTGTAAACCAAACTGGGGGATGGGGCTGCGACTGGAAAGTGGAAACCCCTGAGTTAGGATGTTTGGGGACAGCGTGAGATGGAGCTAAGCACAGATCTAGGTGAGGAGCATCCCAGATCAAGGGGCTGAATACACTGAGATCTGCAGGAACAGGCGTGGCGTACTCACGCACAGTATGAGGAAAATGGGGAGGGGGAGTGGCAGTGTTACCAGGCCAAGCACGTAACCAGGAAGGGGAGTCTGGAAACCGTTCTAAACATGCACTAAGGTGTAGACCCCGGAGACTGGCGGGGCTCTCTAACAACCATCTGGAGTTGGGAATGGCTGGGGTGAGGTGCGGCTTGGTCCCTGGAGAAGAAGGTGGAAGGGGAAGCTTCAGCAAATGGAAGGCTTAGGACAGTACAGAAGGGATAGTAAGTGCACAATAAATGTTGGTGCTTGTTATCTGCATTGAACAAGAACTTCAAAAGACTGCTTTGAACTCAGAGCTGAGGTTCAAGCCAAAACTTGTTTGTTGACAAACTGTGCGATCTTAGGAAAGCTGCTTAACTTTCCAGGGTTGCAGTTTATCCTTCTGTGGAATGGGGATAACCATGAGACCTAGTAGACATCCACAGCTCTAACGTCATGACAGTTGCTTCCCAGCCCGCCCATTCCCTTCCCACCAGTCCCTTCCTTGTGGGGTTCCTCACCCCTCCTTACCTCGTTCCTCTTCCTTCTCACGGGCGACCCTGCCCTTGAGGGCACGGCTCCAGGCTCCGCCGTAGTCGCTCGGCTTGGTTCTCTCACTCCCGTCTTTGCCCTTGAACCAGGGCCCGTACCTGCGGGCGATGCTGGAGGCTTCGCCTGTGTCCTGGAAGCCCCTGCCCAGGTGCAGGTCACCCAGGAAGGGCAGCTCGGCATCCTCTGCTGGACCTGCCACAGCAGAGCTGGCTTGGTTCTGGGAGACAGCAGGCTGGCCCACAAAACCAGAATGAAGGAATACGAGACTTCCTGCTGTCAGGTACAGCGCCAAGAAGGTAAAGAAGCGCAAGGGTTTCCGGCGGAAGTACCGCTGAAATTTGAACCAGAGTTTGGCCATAATGGGATCATTCCGGCCTGGCTCGCTGGGGGCTTGGCATGGGGTTCAGGAGTGAGGTTTCTCTTCCAGATGGGATTCCCCAGAGATCCTTGGTCTTACTCCTTCTGCAAAGGTGACTGGTAAGACCAGAGCGGGATGGCACGGCCGGGGTGTAGCTGGAGGCTGGAGCCTACCAAAGTCAAGATGAGTTTCTTTGGGTCAACAATGGGGTTCTGAGGCTCAGGGGCCCCAGAAGTTGGCCCCATTTTCCTACATGTTCTTCCGTTTGGAGAGAACCTCAACAAGTAGTGACTGCAGGAGGACTCAGAGGGTCTGAAGCAACCGCAGCTCACGTCTCGCCCTTCTTCAGCTGCTTGGGGCTGTCCGACCTGGATTACTTCATTGAGGGCCTTGATCGTGGCCTCTTTCCTGGCTGGGGACCATGTTCGGCGTGTCCATCTGCTGGGAGCACACGTTGGCAGGCCTCCATCTGGTCAAGTGTCAAGGTTTAGGGCTGCCACCTGCAAAACAGCACAGACCCAGGGATTAGAGGGCCCCGGCCCAGTACGCAGAGGGTTCACGAGTGTCTTCAAATAGGATCATGCAGTTGCTGAGACAGTGGGAAGCCACAAGGGCTGGAAAGCACCACACAAGCAGGGCTGGTTGGGAGCCTGGGCCCGAATCTTCCAGATATGGCAACCCACAGGGATTGCATTCTAGCAGACCCTGATTTGGGGACTGACTTTATCTTGGGCAAGCACCGTGGACACCATAATTCATGTATTCTTGAGTCCTTTCTGTGAAACAACACAGTATTGGCACATGACCAGGATGTATCCTCCTGAATATCTGAAATCACCTCTAGAATACGTATGAGAACTAATGACAGCATCGTAAATATTCATTACGCTGCATTGCTAATGATGGCAAGGAAAGGGGTCTGTGTGGCAGAGCGCAGACCTAACTTTTCTCTGTTATTTTCAATCTGCAAGCGGTAGAATCTGCAGACATCAAATCCACAGCCTCTGTCTGCCATCCAGGAAGGAAGGGGAGAAGGGTTACGTAGCAGCTCATTCACTCGCTCGGCATTTGCTGTGAGCCTGTCATGTTCCCTTTGTGTATTATCTCATTTATTTTTTTCCCAGCATTCCTATGGGAGGTAGCTATTTCTGTTTTACACAGAAGAAAACCAAGGTGGCAATTGCTGGTACGTGGTTGGACCTTGGTTCCTCGGTACTGCCTTTTGGACTCTGCCCTTTTCCCATGTGGTCCAGACATCGCTTAAGAATGCAGAGATAGGGCCCGGCGCAGTAGCCTAGTGGTTAAAGTCCTCGCCTTCAACACATGGGGATCCTATATGGGGACCGGTTCTAATCCCAGTAGCTCCACTTCCCATCCAGCTCCCTGCTTGTGGCCTGGGAGAGCAGTTGAGAATGGTCCAAAGCCTTGAGACACTGTACCCATGTGAGAGACCTGGGCTCCTGGCTTTGGATCAGTGCAGCTCTGGCTGTTGTGGCCGCTTGGTGAGAGAATCAACAGACAGAAGATCTTCCTCTCTGTCTCTCATCCTCTCTATATATCTGACTTTGCAATAAAACTAATAGATATTTTTTAAAAAGAGAATTCAGAGATAGACCCTCCAGCTCTGGATTGCCAGCAGGGAACCCTCCGAGTGCTATCTGAGTGGCTTTTGTTTCAGAATCTTCTGGGAACCAGGTAACACCAAGAACCTGTGGTTGAGGAGGGCAAGCTGCAGGTGTCACAGGGTGTCCTCCAATGATAGCGCTGAGTACAAAGGTTTGAGAACCACTGTTCCATGAGTCAATATTCAGAATCTCTGGGAGCAGGATGTAAATTATGGAAGGAAATAAAGAAAGGAAATAAACTCCATTTGGGTGATGCTGTTTCGCGTGCCCACCAGCAGGGGGCCTGGGACACTCTCAGCCAATGCAATGGGACTCGCCTCCTGGAAGACCTGAATGGTGATAAACCCTCCCCAGCCAGGCGGCAGCTTGGTTCCGTCTGCCACCCCCTTCACTCAGGAGCTGTGTACCGAACACTCTCTGTGCTCCAATCTCTCACCTAGGAACCTAACTAAGTAAACACAACCTAGGTACATCCATTAGTATAATCAAACCATCCACCCATCAGTCTGCCTACCTACCTATTCATTAAGCCATCCATCGATTCATCATTACTCTATTCATTAATCTGTCCATCTACTCATCCACCCACTCATCATTATTCTATTCATTAATCTTTCCGTCCAGCCACCCATCCCCTGGAAGTGTTACAGCCCGCCCATCCATCCATCCATCCATCCATGCACACAGCGCCCCCTCATCTGGGCACTGATCCATTCTTTCATTCATCCAGTTTTTAAATACACGGATTGCCTCCTGTGAGAGTGCTTGGGATGCAGGAATAATTCAAAATCCCCCATCTTGAGAGAATTCAGAGTTAGCTGAGGCAGAAAGCATGGTGAACAGCTTCTCTGCTACGTCAACAATGACAAGTCCTGTGTCAAATGTCTCTGGTCATTTTAGAGTCTGTGGAAAATCGAACCAAAAGGCAAGTGGACTTTGGCGACAAATAATTTTGATAGATGTACATAGATTTTTTTCCATAGTGCACATTTTCTCACAAACCTTTAAAAAAACCTCACATACACATGGATCTCAAAAATTTGTCTAAACCCTAACAACTTCGCTTTCAAGTCCATCTTCTGTGAACTTTTTGAAGCCCCTGGCACATATAAGCATGTAAGAGCAATGAATGCTTCCTGAGCACTGGTGTTATGGGACAGAAAATGTTCTATTCACATGTCAGTACTCCCACACTATGGGGAAGAGATGAAGTCATTTCTTCCAGGCCCACAGCTGGTAAGTGGTAGCCGGGATGCCAATCCAGGAGCACCTGACACCAGAGTCTCAGTTTCTGACCGTGCATCATTTCTGGCCACAGAATCCGATGTCAATGACCACAGACATGTGCCCAGAGATGAACCCTAAGTCCCTAGACTCTGGCTTAGGGGCCTGGGGGGAATATCCTAGAGAGCTTCCCCAGTCAGGGTTCTCAGAATGAAGGAAGAACACAGGTGGAGGGCAGGTCACAGGGAGGAAGGCAAATGAGGAGCTGGGGGCATGGCAGGGACACAGCTGAGCAGAGGGGCATGGAGCGAGACTGCCGGGAGCCTGGAATGCCAACCTCAGGAGTCTGGACAGTGTGCCTCCCTCAAGCTTTATGGTCCTGCTCTCTCGGGGGGCTCGCGGATTGGCTCAACATGCTAATCATCCCCGTACAAGCACCAGCATCCCAGACAGGCACAGGTTTATGTTCCAGCTGCTCCGCTTCCCATCCACCTCCCAGCTTGTGGTCTGGGAAAGCAGTCGAGAATGGCCCAAAGCCTCGGGACCCTGCACCCACTTGGGAGACCTAAAGAAGCTCCTGGCTTTGGATCGGCTTAGCTCCGGCTGTTGTGGCCACTTGGGAAGTGAACCAGTGATGCAAGATCTTTCAGTCTTTCCTTCTCTCTGTCAATCCTTCTAATAAAAGTAAATAATTTTTTAAGGCGCATTCCTTTGGCTTGAAATGTCCCCATGGCACTCCGTGGGGATGACACATGTGCTGGACATCTCTGCAGCCAGGCCAGGATGAGAAAAAGCCAACAGCAGCCTTTGGGTGGGGGGGCACGAGTGGGTAGCAGAGGAGGGCACTGCAGGCCTTCGGGAGGCATCCAGGCCAGGAGGCATAAGCTCTGGAGTGGCATGCTGCTCCTTCTATCCGTCAGCTGTGTCACTGGGGCCAGGCCAAATGGCTCTTTTCCTCTGTAAAGTGGGTCTACAGGCCTGGGCTTCCCTGCCGGAAAAAAAGACTGCTGTGAAAACTGAATGAGAAAGTGCTTGGTGCGCAGGAGATGCTCAAGGAAAGGGCCTGCCCTCTCACGGCCCCTGTGCATGGACTTTCATTCCATTGCCTTGCTGGCAGGGCTGGCTGCACAGGTCGTGACAGTGGCCTTGGCTGATTTGTTCTCTGTGTCATTTCTGTCTCTCTGAGGGTATTTTCTGGGCCAACTCGGGTTTTCTGGCTGTTGTTCAATCCATGTTCTTTTAGATTTCAGTGTGTGTTTTCTGTGAGTGATTAAGTGATGCCAAATGGGCATGTGGGGGGGGGGATAACGAGAAAGGGAACAGGATGAAGCATACACTGGTGGTGTGGGACATGTGGGGGACCTGTGGGGCGGGGAGGGGCAGCCCTGCCCCCACTCTGAGAGCACCTGCTTCCCTTGGGGAGGGAACGTGCTGGCACGAGCCAACCACACCATCCTGCTAATGCTGGGAAGAAGAACATCCAGGAATCTGAGACCTGTTCCTGGGGTGCAGTGGGCTGGTGTCTACACCATCACCACATTATCACCACGTCCTGCACACAGTAGGTGCCCCTGCCCGTCACCAGAAACACTGGTGATGTAAAGGAGAAGCAGAGAGCAGGTGCATGGCTCCCCCTGTGGCTTCAACCTGTACCGGTGCTTTCAAGCCCTGTGGGAACACACTCAGGGCACAGGGTGCTCTAAGTTCAGGGCCCTGCGGAGGCGGCATCTCGCTTTTGCTCAGTGCCTGGGTGGTTCTGGGGTTTCCCTCGCTGAGCCACAACTCCCTGTCCTTAAAGGAACTCCACAGACATTGCCACTTCCCACCTCTGCCAGCCGGTTTCTCTTCTCCAAATTTCTCTCTCTTATTCATTTTCTCCCTCTCCCCTTCTGCCCTCAATCCTAACTTAAACACGTTGTGGAAAGAGCCTGCCAGTGGCTGAGCACCTACTGTATACCAGGCTCTGAGTTGCAAGGTTTCGCCAATTCATTCTCACATCCACCTCTCTGCTGCTGGCCTGCCAGGCAGCTGGACTGCATCTGCATCCTTGGGGGGAGGGGGCATGGGCTTGAGCAATTCCCTTCTGCTCTCTGTGCGCACTTGCTCATCGTGGCGTGGGGCTCCGCATGCTCACATCGCTACCCCACTGTGCCCCTCCATACAGCGAGTCAAGCAGAGAGCTCCTCCCAGGTCAGCGTAGGGGTCCCCTTTTCCCACGGGGCTGGAGTTGGCTCCGACCCACCTCAGTTTCCCAGGAGGCCCTCCTGGGCTTCGGTTTCGCCTCCAACACACAGGAGCTGCCCTCCACCCTGTCGCCTGAGTAGTAGAGAGCATGGCAGATCGTGTTTCTAGCAGGAGTGTCTAAACACAGCCTATTTTTAGCACTAGAATGAACCTCTGGTGTTGAGTGGCCAAAATGATGAGTGGGATCCAGCTGCCCTACAGGGAGAAGGAACAGGCGCCACAGCCCGCCCTGCTGCACCCTCCCTGGGGAGCCAGGTAGGCTGTCCCCTTCCAGATGGGAGTGGAGGTGGAGGTCTGGGAGTAGAGCTGGTCTTCCTTTCCTGGTCCCCAGAACCTAACTTAGAGGAGGGGCAGAGGCAGAACTGGAAGGACTGGGCAGGCCTAGGAACCAGCTGACCCTCCTGACCACATAAGCTTGGCTAAGAAATTCCTGCTGAGAAGCCAAGTTTGTGAAAGTTTTGGGTAGGAGCTCCACCTGGGAAGTCTCCAAGAAAATGAGGAATCCAGGTCCAGGGTAAAATTTTAGTTTTGGCCTAAAGTATAAAACTAGAGTTGTCCTCCCATCCGACTCCTGCCCCACTACTGTTTATTTGTGGGGTTGCGTTGTAAGACCCGAGTGGATGCGTAGGTGTGCAGGCTGTCCACTACAGAGACAGTACTTTTCCTATATACGTATCTTTGCAATAGTATCACCTGTGGCATCTCAGAATGGCGGGCACCACCATTCTTGTACAAATATACCATGACTTTGTGACTATGGTGGGTAGTGCTCACGGCACACGTACCGGCCCAAGGGATGGAATTGGGGCCGGAAGAAGATTTTATCATGCTATTTACAACTGGACACAGTTTAAAACTAACGAGTTGTTTCTTTCTGGAATTTTCCATGTCATATTTTCAGACCATGGTTGGCTGCACCTGGAACCGTGGCCAATGAGCCCGCTGTGTGAGAACTCACTAGCGTGTGTGTGGAGTACTCACTGTGCACCAGGACCTGTGGGAAACACCTGATTCCCCTGGGTCATCATCAGCTGTGATGGTTCATCTTGAGTTTCTGCACAGAATGGGGAGTATTTACCGCATCGAGCTGATGTGAGGGCTAAGCAAGTGTATGCTAATAAACATCAGGTCCAAGTATGATCTCATCATAATCATGTATAGAGGATACACGCAGCTCGCCTGCTCACCCCGGTTTTCCATTGTGGAACTTCTCCCTCAATCTCAGTTCCTATAGACCAGAACGGATTCTCCTTTCCAGCTGTCCTTGTGGACATTCGCATCCCCTCTTCCCGGTACGCTTACACGGGAATGGACACAGGGTGCAAGCAAGCCAAGGAGCAGAACTTCCAGGACTGCCTGTGCGAGCACTGTAGACTGTCCTGAGAAATGATGAGTTGTTTTCCAAAGCGGCTACAGTCACAGTTCCCACAGGTGGGATCTGAGCGAGCGTGCTGCTCCAAGTCTGCGGCAGCACTTCATGTACTCAGGCCTTTCTACTTTTGTCAGGCTGGCAGATCTGTGACAGACACTGTGACTGCGAGTGCCCTGCCCACAGAGTAAGCTTCCCATGCTGTGTCTACTTGCTCTGCCTGAGGGCTGACCCCAGCACCTGCGGTGGTTCCTGTGCCTGTGTGTGTGTGTGTGTGTGTGTGTGTGTGTCTGGAAGGCTGGGAGTGCCAGAGAGTGAGCCTTGGGAAGCAGCTGTAAGTGATGACTTTTCGGGGAGCTAGTGTGGAAATACCTCAGCTAACCTCGCCGCTTCTCCAGCTCTGAGGCAGCGTTTACAGACTCCCGGAGCTGCTCTTGTGCAAGTCAGCCTCAATCACCCTCCAGAATTGCCGACCCAGTATCAGGGTTGTTTTCTTTCCTCCCCTTCTGCTCTCAGAGAAGCAAAGGAAAGCCCACTACTCTTCCTCTCCTAAATAACTGACTTTTCAATGATATTGATCACTTGCAATAGACGAGGGTTTATCGAACATTTTCCTTACCATTAGCCTGTAAAATATTTTCAGATCTCTTCCCTTGAAAGCAATAAAGCTATGACAAACATCTTGTGTGGGGATCTTTGCATGGAGTTTTGGAAGGGAACATTTAACAGTGCCAACGCACGGGCAATGGTGAGCCATGTCCATTTTATAGATGAGGAAACCAAGGCTCACAGAGCTGAAAGGACTTGCCCTGGCTTACAGCTAATAAGACGAGGAGTATGAATTCAAGTGCAAAATGCCGAGTGTCCAATGCTGTTGTGCCCTGGTAGATGCCAGGCAGACCTTTCTCCATATCAAATCCCAACCTTAATGGACACAGAAAACCATCCCTGAAATCCTTCCTCAGGTAAAAGAGTTCCCAAGTCCTTTAATCAAACTTCCTTCTCCTCTGTCATGTTCCTGGCCCAGCCCTTGTGGCTGGAGAGAGATGTAATGCAAAGACCTACAAGGAAATGACATGATTAATGCCAGTCTTGCAGCTTTAACTCTGTGGTCTTAAGAAAGATGAAATTCTTGAACCCAGCTTGCTCTGGAGAAGGCTTCCCCCCATTAACCAGGTGGGCCGCCTCTTGAACACACCCTTCCACTCACAAGTAAGCTGTGGCTTGATGACCCTGCTGTGCCCATGATAAAGACATGCTGTGGCACCTGGCCCTTCAGTGGAAAGCTGAAATGGGCCTGTTTGGACATTGCAGACTTATTTTCTAGGTTAAAAAAAAGGTTTTTTTTTTTTTGTCATCATAGTTTTGACACATCTGTATGTACCAACACACAGGGCAAACTTGCTCTAGGTTCCTACACAGCCCACATCACCTCCTGTACACTCACATCACCGCCATGAAGAACCCCTTGATTGTTGTATGTCCCTCTATTCCCAAGTCACATACTTGGCTGCCACCACCCAGCACCGCACAGCATATCGTCTCTGTCCATTTTCATTCATCTTCTCCAAATCTCAAGAAAAATAAATGGGAAGGCAAAAGTGCCATTAGCTTAATGGCCTTTAACACCCAGCCATCTGCCGTGATGTAATTAAATAAAAAAATCAGAGTGAACATATGGTGCCCATTATGAATAAATATTAAAATTTTGTTTCCCTGGATAATGACTTCAGTATCTCTTGCTCCATGGGCAAACTTTATGGCCAATGTTCACTTGTTGCAGGGAATCCACACTGAATGGGACTGACTGCTGCGAAGATTTGGAGTTCGGATGTCTCTGCGCTCGAACCTGTTGCTCTGTGAGCTTCGGCAAGCAGCCTGCCCCTCCCACTCAGCTAACCAACCTCCAAGACAGGGCTGTTCCACTCTACCTCTCTGAGGGCACAGGAGGATAAATAGGCCATGTGTTTAAACAGCACACAAAGAACAGCATGAGTTAATATTTATCAGGCGCCTATCATGTGTCAGGTACTGCTCCAGATGGGAACTTGTTTAATCTTATCAACAATCCATTGAGAAAGGTCACTTTTTTGTTTGCTCGTTTTTTTAAATTGCCATCTTACAGACGATGATGAAACGGGTTTGAGAAGTTGTTCTCCAGGGTAAGATTCCCCCAGCCAAGGAGTGGTGGAATGTCGTTTGAACCAAGACAATCCGGCCCTGGAGAGAATACATCAGCATATCCAATGATGGTCATTCTCTGCCTTAATTTTGGCCAACTAAGCAAAGCATGGGTGTCCCTGTCTCATTCAGTATCATTTGTCCAGATGTCACCTCAGAAAGAGATGAAGATTCAGTGAGTTGACACAGTGACTGGTGACCACAAGATGAACTGGGAAGTGTGATCCCCACCCCTGCTCCCAAGGGTCTATTCCATGCGCTGTCACCCGCTGGCATTACTGGTGGTACAGAGGTGGACTTGTCCCCCCCCAGGAGTATGAAATTGGGATATGAGACATTCCAGTCTCAGCTGGTTGCTTAGTCCAAGGATCTGTAACCTCAGGAGCTAGCATCAGTTATCCAAAAGAGAAAATTTGGCCTGCAAAGACAAGGAGGAGAAGAGAGTTGAAGAGCACAGGTCAGTCCCTGAGATGGGACCAAGCAAGCATTGGGTGACTGATGCTGGAGGGCCAACTAGCGGCCCTCCGGGTTATGGACAGCTCTGAGTGAGAAGACCCAGGTACTTTGTTTCCTGTCACACTGGACACACTGCAAAGGCTCCAAAAGCTTTAAAAAGACAGCCACTTGTAACTGAGCAAACTCGTTCCATACAGCCCCGCAATCCCACACCTTGGTATTTACAGAAAGGAATTGAAAATGTATGTACATTTGGACAATGGAATACTTCAGTGTGATGAAGAAATAGCTATCAAGCCATGGAAAGACACGGAGGAAGCTGATAAGCCAATCTAGCTCTACTACTATGACACAATGAAGACAGCTGAACTGTGGGGGACAGCTGCAGGATCAGTCATTCCTGCCCTGGGAGAGAGAGGGGTAGGCAGGCAGAGCACAGAGGGATTTTAGGGCAGTGAAATGAACCTGTGTTGTAATGTTAGACACACATCACAGAGTAATGGCAGACACATGTGCCATCCATTTGTCAAAACCCAGAAAACGGGCAACACCAATAGTGAGCTGTAATGTAAACCATGAGTTTGGGTGCCAAGGCTTGATTGGCACAGGTTCAATGATTGTAAGAAGTGTACCACCCTGGCATGGGATGTGATGGTGGAAGAGGCTGTACTCAGGGGTAAGTAGTACAGGAAAAACCTCTGTACCTTTTGAGCAGTTTTGTTGTGAACCAAAAGTGCCCTAAAAAATTATTGAACATCAGTAGTGGTGTAACTGTGGTTGACAACAATTGGTTGCATATTTCAAAATAGCAGATAAGATTTTAAGTATTGCCAATACAAAGAAATGATAAATGACTGAGGTGATGGACATTTTGAATACTCTGATCTGATATTATGCATTGTGTACATGTATTGAAATGCCCCACTGTATTCCGCAAGTATGTAAAATTATTCTATTAATTTTTAGCCTATTTTAACTTTAGAAAATGTTTCATTTGAATTTTTAAGGGCAAAAACAGAATCAGGCAGCACTTTTCCATTCATTGGTTCACTCCCCAAATGCCCACAAGAGCCAGGATTGGGCAAGACAAAACCCAAAACTGTATCTGGGTCTCCAATGTGGGTGGTACAGCCCCAACTACTTGAGCCATCACTGCCTCTCTCGCAGGGTTGACACCTACAGGAAGCAGGAATCACAAGTGGAACCAGGACTTGAACCCAGCCCAGTCCGATATAGATACAGGTGTCCCAAGCAGCATCTTAATCACTGCGCCAAAGTCCTCTTGGTCTAGTAAAACAAACAAAAACAAAACCAAACATACTTGAAGAGTAGGGACCCAGTGGGGTCTACATCAATGAATTATCCAAACTCAGGACTGAGGGGAAGGGACTGGGATGTGGGAAGGGACGGAGACTGGCGGTAGAAGCAGGGATGAAATGGCAGTCCCTCGTGACTGGCAGTTTGAAGACAGGGACCCAAAGTTCAGACCACGCAATCTCTTGGCCTTGTCCATCAGGCAGCCCTGCTCTGGGCCCAGCTCGCTTTCTTTCCCCAGCGGGACTTCTAAAGAAAGGTCCCAAATCCCTATCATGAAGCCATCTGGAGTCCTAAGGCTCTTCAGGAGCTTCTGTTTTGCGGGTCAATTAGTGCACATTTGCATAGAGTTTCTTAATAGGTTGCTAATTGCCAGGGATGGTGAGGGGTTGATAATGGATGGCTGTGCTGTGTCTGGGCAGAATGCTTACCCACACAGCAGACCTACAGGGGCAGGGCTAGGATGGGACAGAAGGAAAGGGAAGGGGATGGGATGGAGGAAGCTACTGACGTGTGTAGAAAGGAGAAATACTATTTCATGAACCTTTACATTAGCTGTGTAAATGCCCCGCAGGCTAACAGTGCATTTCTCACTGTGGGCTGGGGTGAGATCATTGGAGCTCCTGGTGCCAGAGAACGATGAGGGAAAGCCACGTGGAGCTGGGAGGTTGGGTGGGTAGGTCCCAGGAAGAGCTTCTAGAAGAAGGCAGGTGAGCCTAGAACTAAAAGAAGGAATCAGCCTAGGGAGAAGGTGGGGCGAGGATGTCCCAGGTAGAAGGGGACGCTATGCCAAGACTGGAAGGTGGGAAAGGGCTTCTGCTCAGGACTGGGTTTTTTTTTTTTTTTTAAGATTTTATTTTTATTGGAAAGTCAAATATTCAGAGAGGAGGAGAGACAGAGAGGAAGATCCTCCATCCACTGATTCACTCCCCAAGTGGCCGCAACAGCCAGAGCTGATCCAATCCGAAACCAGGAGCCTCTTGTGGTTCTCCCATGCAGGTACAGGGTCCCAAGGCTTTGGGCTGTCTTCAACTGCTTTCCCAAGCCACAAGTTGGATGAGAAGTGGGGCCACCAGGATTAGAACCAGTGCCCATATGGGATCCTGGTGCACGCAAGGTGAGGATTTTAGCCACTAGGCCATCGTGCCAGGCCCTCAGGGCCTGCTTCTGAACTATAGGGCAATCCATTCCTGTTTCCTGAAGTGTAGGAGGGGTTGAGGTTCTGGGACACGGGGTCCTCAAAGCCTGAGATATTTGCTCCCTGGCTCTTTGCAGAAAGTACTGGCTGTCCTGCATCGTCATTGCAAAAGGTGCTGACTTGGGGTCATGGAGTTTGGGGAACATCAGGAAAGGTTTGCCCCACCCATTTCCAGAGCTCCAAGCCCATCTGGGGGCTACTTTAGAGCAAGTTATAAAGAACTGGAAGGAAGTCTTGAGCGTCACCTTTATCACAACGGCCTTCTTTTGAATGAGGGAAAACTGAAGCTCATTGAAACTCTAACGAGCTAGTCCTTCTCCGTGACTAATGCTGTGTAGGGACCTGGATCCTACGAAGTATTATCATTATAGTCATAGCACAGAGTCTAACTTCCTAACTGAAGAAATCAAGATTCAGAGAGGGTTCCTGGAGCGAACCTAGACCAGGCAGCCAGATCCTGATGCCAGGACAGTGCCAGCTGCCTTGTACATCTCTTCTCAGCGTGCACACTGCTCCCTGTCAGCCCCCATGGCCCTCAGCTGCAACCACAAGCAAATAGCCACTTGCTGGCTCCACGCTAACCACAGTGGATTAAACTCTAATTTAGGAATGGTGACAGCTCCCATTAGCAACTCTTCTCCTAAAAGGAAATTTCCACCAGGCAGTTCCCTGGCAAGACCTGTTTGTCTGAGCTCAAAGCAGCCAAGCCATCCTTTCCCTGCTCTGAGTGAGTGTGTGTGTGTGTGTGTTGTCTCTGTTCCATTCCGGCTTCCTTACAGAGTCTCCCATGTACTTGGCGGAGTCGCCAGACCCTGCAGCTGGCTCAGAGCAGGACGGACAGATGACTCGCAGCCAGTCAGAACTGGGGAGAGGACCTTCCACAACCTCCAAGCCGGGCAGCTTTCTCACTGGCAGATGGGCACACTGAGTTCCCAGGGAGGGAGGAGGCTCCCCCTCTGGTCATCCTGTGACTGTACCCAGAACCAGGTCTCTGGGACCTCAGCCTTCTTTCCTGGGAGAGAAGAAAAAAAAAAAAAAGCTAGTGATCTTAGTGATCTCACATCCATTACATGCTAGGCCCTTCCTTTCACATCACCTCTCCCTAGTGACTCTGCATGGTGGGAGAGTTCTGTTTCCATAGGTCAAGCTGGGAAAAGGTAGAGTCAGCTGAGTGACAAAGCAAGATTCAAAGCCAGAACCCTGAATAGCCTGTTGGATGTCTCCTGTGGCAGCATTCTTCTCAGATCTCTGACCTTGGAGCCTCCTCAATGTGGGTTAAGACAGCTGATTAGAAAGATTCCCCCTAGGCCCGGTGCAGTGGCCTAGTGGCTGAAGTCCTTGCCTTAAACATGCTGGGATCCCATATGGGAGCCGGTTCTAATCCTGGCAGCTTCACTTCCCATCCAGCTCCCTGCCTGTGACCTGGGAAAGCAGTCGAGGACATCCCAAAGCCTTGGGACCCTGGACCCATGTGGGAGACCTGGAAGAAGTTCCTGGCTCCTGGCTTCGGATCAGCACAGCACTGGCCGTTGCGTTCACTTGGGGAGTGAATCATCAGAAGAGCTTCCTCTCTGTCTCTCCTCCTCTCTGTGTATGTGACTTTGAATGGAACAAGTATCTTCAAGCAGGAACAGAGGCCCCTTACCACACTCTCCATTCTGATTCCAGAGTCACCACACTTTCGTGTGAGAGGCCAGAGTGTGAGCTTTCTCCTGGTGTCCCACAAAATTTCCACTGTGAAGCTGCACGCTTGGATTCCTGACTTCTACGACTCGACGCTGGGCCACTGGGCTCGTTCCATGTTGGTGGGGGCGGGGGGAAGGGTCTCTGATTCTGGAATTTTGTTCCAAGCTGCTGAGAGTCCATCTTCTCTCATGTCAAGGTTGAAATTCTCCCTGGGAGACAGGCATGCCTCACTGTCTCCCAGAGGCCAGGATGAAAGATGAGCTCATGAATTATATATTTCGAGTCATCTCTAAATTGCTCGGCAATTACGGAACACCCAGGGTCAGTTGCTGGGAGCCAGAACCTCCCCTGCAGCGGGGAGAAGCAGCTGGGTAGAAATGTGCATCAAGTCATTCCCTCTGATGGGGATGAGGGAGCACTTTCGTTTGTTTGTTTGTTTGTTTGAATCTCTCTGGATTTATTTCTAGGAAGGGTTTCCAAAAGTTCTGCAAGATGCACCTGATGAAACAACTCTGCCAGATCAAGTTTTTTTTTTTTTTTTTTGAAAATGACTTGGTTTTTAAAAATTATTTATTCACTTGAAAGGCAGAGTGACACAGAGGAAAAGATTTTCCATTTGTCATTTTACTCTTCAAATGGCCTTAAAAGGCAGGGTTGGTCCAGGAACCAGGAACTCCAGCTGGGTCTCTCTCATGAACGGCAAGGGTCCAGGCACTCGGGCCATCTTCTGCTGCCTTCCCAGGGATTAATGAGCAGAAAAATGGAATGGAAGCAGAGCAACTAGGACCCAAACTGGCACTATGATATGGGATGCCAGGCTCACACAAGGTGCAGTTTGGCCCATTCCACCTCACCAGACCTGTATCTCAAGCTTTTCTTGCACCAAAAGACTAGAATGTTGATTTCATCTGTTCTTGCATATTTTATTTTTTTACAATTAGCTTTGGTTTATTTTTACATTTTTTATTATTTTTTGACACAGAGATCACACATCTGTACCTTCACTCCCCAAATGCCTGCAAATGACCAGGGTGGGCCATGCTGAAACCAAAAGCCAGGAACTTAATCCAGGTCTCCGTGTATATGGCAGGAACGCACGTACTAGAACCATCCCTGGCTGCCTCCTAGGGTGTACGTTCCACAAGAAGCTGAGATGAAGATTGAAATCAAAGATTTGACCTCAGGCACTCCTATAGGACATGCAGGGGTTCTAAATGACAAATTAATTATGACACCACATGTCTGCCAAAGCATGAGTTTTAAAAGCAGTTATACTGGGGGCCCCTGCACGGTAGCCCTGCGTACACCAGGATTCCACTAGAGTGCTGGTTCTAATCCCGGTGGCCCCACTTCCCATGCAGCTCCCTGCTTGTAGCCTGGGAAAACAGTGGAGGACGGCCCAAAGCTTTAAGACCCTGTGCCCACATCGGAGACCTAGAAGAGGCTCCGGGCTCTTGGCTTCAGATTGGCTCAGCTCCAGACGTTGCAGCCACTTGGGGAGTGAGTCATCAGATGGAAGATCTTTCTTTGTGTCTCTCCTCCTCTGTATATCTGACTTACCAATAAAAAAAAAATCTTTAAAAAAGCAATTAGACTGGATTTGAATTTGGATTTTTTTTAAAGATTTATTTTTTTATTATTTTTTCATTGGAAAGGCGGATATACACAGAGAAGAGACAGAGAGGAAGATCTTCCGTCCGATGATTCACTCCCCAAATGAGTGCAACGGGTCGATACTATGCCGATCCGAAGCCAGGAGCCTCTTCCGGGTCTCCCACGTGGGTGCAGGGTCCCAAAGCTTTGGGCCGTCCTCGACTGCTTTCCCAGGCCACAGGCAGGGAGCTGGAAGGGAAGCGGGGCTGCCAGGATTAGAACCGGCGCCCATATGGGATCCCGGGCGTGCAAGGCGAGGACCTTTAACCACTTGCGCCACCGTGCCGGGCCCTTGAATTTGGATTTTATCCTCTAACAATCCTGAAAATATCAAGAAGCCACTTAACCCCTCCACGTTATAGATCTCAGTGCATAAAACAGCAGGAGAATAACAGCTCCCACGGGGTGGGGCAAGGGACGTAGTAGTCAAGGTGTCGGCATCCCATGACAGAACGCCCAGGTTTAGTCTTAGCTCTGCACCTGATTCTGACTGCCCTGCTTAAGTGGACCCTGAGAAACGGCAGGTGTTGGCTCAAGTACATGAGTCCCTGCTGTCCATGTAAGACATCAGGATTGAATTCTCAAGTTCTAGTTTTGACATGGCCCAGTCCTGGCTGGAGCTGGGGGTGGCGGTGGGGGGAGGGAGGGAGGTCCACTTGAGGAATGACCCAGACAGCAAAGGAATGCTTTTGCTCAAGGGATGTGTGGAGATAGGTTCAGTGATGGCTCTCAAAACACAGAGACTCTTCCATGATTCTAGCAATTACTATTCTAAGTTTGGATAAACTGTTCCATTCATCTTGATGCAAGTAACAGGATCCCATCCCTTTTTCATAACTAAATACTATTTCATCGTGTATTTACACCGTGGCTACTGTTATTGGGAAGACAGGTGAATCCTGGATCATGCAAGATTTGACCTGAGTTTTATCCAATTCTCACTTGGTCATTTGAGACCTTGCCCAGAGCATGAGAACTTTCTGAATCTCCATGCTCCTGGCTTCTGAAACGGGTATACTCTGCCAACTTTCAACACCCCCAGTGGGCATCAGTGGCGCCAGCAAGGGTCCCTGTCAAGCCACAGGGCTGACAGGCACTGGACAAGGCTGGGCTCGGAAGAGTCAGACTGGAGCAGAAATGAGTACTGGTGGCGGCCACTTAACTCTCAATTTGGGATTCTTTTACAAGAGTCCTCACCAGCCCCAACGTTAATAGGTCGCTGCTGTCATGATGTGTTTAAATTTAGAGGAACAACTCACAACCCAACAGGCGTCCACCCACACAGCCCCAGGAATAAATCAGGCAGCTCTGGGTGGGGTGGGGGTGGGGGGTCTGTCTGGTGACTTCCCAGGCAGGAAAGGGGAGGGGAGTTGGAGGAAGTTTGAAACTGGCAATGTCACATCCCGAGAGCACAGAAGCTCTTCTCCAGCCTGGTAGGTGCCTGGAGCACTGGACCAGGAGTCAGCATGGCTGGTCCCCTCAGAAGGTAGAGCCGGTGAGCACTGAGGCGTACAGGCACAAACCCAGACTCTTCTTGCAGGGTGGATGCCCGCCCTAAGCCCTGTAGCCTCCAGGAGCTAGGGGACTCCTCTTCTGCAAGGAAAGTGTTGGCATCTTTCATGCGCTTGCAACCTGAGCCCTGCAGCCCACTGCACTTGAACTCAGAGGGGGCTCCGCATGGGTAATTTCCCACCCACCTCACCCTACTGCCTTGCTCTTGAAGCGCTTGGTCACCTTTGAAAAAGAGGCCCTGCCTTTCCAATTGGCACTGGTCCTGGGTGCTCTTGAGGCTGGGAGGTGCCTTACTTTGAAAGTCCTTCTGTGGCTTCTGCAGAGCCCCTGGGGTGCTTCCAGCCCTGGTCTCTCACTTCCTCTCTTCTGCCCACTTGTATCCCTCCACCAACATTCAGGCTCATTCTAAGACTGTGTGGGCTCAGGTAAGTGGATTACCCTCTCTGGTCCTCTTATTCCTCCTTAGTAAAGCACAAAAACAAAAGCCACCTTAAAATTTCTTCTGGTTCCTACTTATTGCTCCTCCTCTCCAGCGTTCGAAAATATTTTTAACTCATCCATTCACTTACTCACTCAACAGACATGCACTGAGTGTCAGATACACGCCAAACCAAGGTTCTGCTCCACGAACTTGGGCCTGAACCTAGGGTTCTCTCCTTGCTTGGCAGTGGCTCCTGTACACACCATACAAACACATCCTGTCTGGAGAAAGCTCCTGCTCATCAACTACCTGAGCTCTGATCCGTGGAGCCTAGGGTTTTCCAGTCTGAGAAACAGCATGCTTTTCTTTCTTCATTCAACAAACATGTATTGGGTCCCTAGCCCCAGGAAGATGCAGATCTGACTTTGTAGGTTTTAAAATCTTGGGAATGAGAGCACGGTGCATTCAACTTAGTAGTTAGGATGCACGTGTCCCTATGCGGGAGTGTCTCGGTTCAATTCCTAGCTCCTGCCCCTGATTCACCTGCTGGCCAATGCAAAGCCTGGGAAGCAGCAACAGTGGCTCAGGGAGTTAAGTTCCTGCCATCCACATAGAGACCTGGGCTCCTGGCTTTGGCTTCTGCCAGCCCTTGCTGTTGTGGGCATGTGAGAAATGATTACATGGATGGGCAATCTCTCTCTCCTTCTTCCTCTTTCTCTCCCAGTCCCCTCCTCAAATAAAAATATATATATTTAAATTTTATACACATATTCTTAATATATATAGAGAAATATCTTGTTTTATATATATAAATGAGAGGAGAGACAGAGAGGAACATCCTCCATCCATTGATTCACTCCCCAAGCGGCCACAACAGCCAGAGCTCAGCTGATCCAAAGCCAGGAGCCCAGAGCCTCTTCTAGGTCTCCCATGCAGGTGCAGGGTCCCAAGTTTTTGGGCTGTCCTCAATTGCTTTCCCGGGCCACAAGCAGGGAGCTGGATGTGAAGCGGGGCCACCAGGATTAGAATTGGCACCCATATGGGATCCCGGCACATGAAAGGCAAGGACATTAGCTTCTAAGCTACCGTGCTGGGCCCCACATTCTTTTCACTTCTAAGGTCTCCCTCACGTGCCCTCGTGGGTAATCTCCACCTGCCAAGCCATGATCACTTTTCTTAATTTCTGCCACCATTCTTGAAGCTTCATACATGGAATGAAGGAAGCCAGCTCTTCATGTTCAAGCTCATTTGCCCCCCTCTCATTAAAAAAACGATCTCAGGAAAATGATGGTCTTCCTGTCACAAGCGTAGGGTCAGAAGCTCAGGAAGGGTCAATGAGTGGTTCAAGCCCACAGAATGAGGGTACAGGTGGGTCTGAGTCCACTCACTAAACTCATGGCTTTTATAACATGCAGTAAGTGCTTGGTTTTCTTACAAGCAAAAGCTCTAACTTTAGGAAGGTGCCATGTCTGGCTGTATGCCACATCATCCCATTCAACCTTCACACCTATTCAGTTCCTAAGGTTTTAAACATACAGTAATACACACACACACACACACACACACACACACACACACACACACACACACACACACCAAGAGAGAAAGAGAGAGAGAGAGAGAGAGAGCTGTGCTGGAGAGGATGGGGAACAACTGGAACTCCTGGCAACAGAGGTGGGGGTGCAGAGTTTGGGGTGTGCAGCCATTCTGGAAAACAACTTGACCATTTCTTGCAAAATCCAACTCCTCATGGCACACGGTCCGGCCATCTCACTCCTCAGGTGTTTACCTGAGAGAAAGGAGGGTCCACGTGCCCGCGACAACCTGCACGCAAGTGCTTCCAGAAGATTTACCTGCAATTGCCAAAGATGAAGGCCACTCAGATGATGAATGGACAAAATGTGTACCCACGTGAGGGTGTACTACAGAGCCACAGAGGGACCAGCTGTGTGACAGACACACAGAGCTCTTGAACTTCAAAGGCATCTAGCCGAGTGAAAGAAGCCAGGCCCAAAAAGGCTTTGTGTTTCCATTTATATGACATTCCACAAGAGGCAAAGTGAAAACAGATCAGCGGTTGCCAGGGGCGAGGAGGGCAGGCAGGGATGGGCTGCAGAGCAGGGCTGATGCAACTCTGGTCTATCTTAATTCTGGCAGATGGCACGTGGTAGTAGGCATTTGCCGAAACTTGCAAAACCGCAAACTGCAAAGGGTGATTTTTTAATGGTAGGTAAATTGTACTCCATGAAAAAAAAAAATCAACCTTCTGTGCTTCTTCCTGCTCTGCTGGCGGCCTCCGGAAGGAAAGGAGGGATGCTTCTAAGACTGCACCTGCTCACTTCCCTGGGATGTTCACCTGGAGGGAGGAGATGGCAACAGCCTGGGGAGGGGAGGGGAGCACCTGGACTCCCCACGTGACCCTGCTCTCACTCCTGTTCTGCTCCAAGAATGGCAACATGCAGGCTTATTTTTGCTCTGAGAAGTACCAGCCACGGGGGTTCTTTCTCAGCATGCAGCCGCCATCCCCTGCTGTGTTTACATAAAAACACATTTGCACAGGGTTTTGTTGTTACATTTGCCTCCGCAGCCTGGAACCTATTAGACACGAGGAGGCCTGATAATCCGGCTGGGAACAGCTCACCGGAGAAGGCAGGCTGGAGGAGAGCGGCACGGGCTGGCACTGGTTAGTCCCTGGGATCATGGGGTCTCTGTGCAGAGAAAGTACTCCCTTGGTCTGTATCTGTGCATGCAATAGCCCTTCTCAACCTCCAGACATGCAAGAGTGTGTGTGTATGTGTGTGTTTGTGTGTTTCGGGACTGACTTGTGTATTACAGGCTGCTTAGCAGTCTTTGTGCCCTCTGACTCCAAGAAGCACCCTACCCTCACCCACCATGGCAATCAAATACATCTCTAGACATTGCCAAATGTCTCCTGATGGAAACTAGACAAAGTGGATGCCAGCCCAGGTCGGCACCCTGGAAGGGGGGATGAGGCAGATTTCTGAATCCACCATCGCGCCTACCACAGAGCCTAGCACATTCTCATTACCCTTGCTAAGGGGGACACTGGAGACAGAGTTTATGGCAGCTCACCAGCAAGGAAAGGATGTTGAAGTCCCTGACAGTCCCTTACATGAACACCCAGACTTCACAGAGACTAGGTCAGCAGCCAGCTGTCACTTAACAGCCTCCTAAGCACTGACTGGTTCAGACAGAGGCCTGCTGTATGTGCTGACCAATGACATGACAGCAGGGTGGACAAACCCTTTCACCATGGCAGTCGGAAGCCTTTGATCTCTCAAAACCCATCAAGTCTCTGTTGGCACCCTTGATTTTCTTCCCCAAAGATGCATTCACCAGGCCACTCAGCAGCCCATAGGTGATGCTGACCTCCTCTGAGGCTGCCCTTGTGGTCACCAGAGGGAGGCACTGCTGGCCTACCAGGCTATGCAAGAGACAGGCCCAAGGCTGGCACAGGGTAGGGGGCCTCTGTACCATAGGCCATGGAAAGTTCTGCTTCTCTACATTAATTCAAGAGCATCAGCGTCTCCTGCTGAGCTGCTGGAGAGCCCTCCGGAGCCTCTTTCTACTGAAAACAGTAATTTGCAAGAGCTCGCAAGGCAGGGAGCTGAAGGAATGGCTGTGCGGAACCACAACCCGAGCCCATGGGGCCACAGGGGTGCACTGCAGCTGATACTGGTGGAAGAGGGGGCTTTGGGCTGGAGACTGGGAGGAAGGACAGCCCCTTGGGATGGGATGGGGCTTTTGCCATGGGCCAGCAGCACGTCTGTCTTGCATGCCAGGTGTCTTAGTCAGGTCAGGCTGTTGTAACAAATAAATCGCAGACTGGGTGGTTTAAATGCTAAACACTGTTTTCTCACGGTTGAGGGTCTGAGAAGTATAAGATCAAGGCACCAGCAGACCCAGCGTCTGGTGAGGACTCCCTTTGAGGCCAGCAGACAGATGCTTTCTTACTTTCTTCATGTCTCACTGTCCTTTTCTTGGGACAGCACAAATCCCATTCACACATGCCCCACGTTCAGGACTCAGTTACCTCCCAAAGCCCTGCCTGCAAATATCCTCACTGGGAGGATACAGACGGAGCCTCAACAGTCATGTCAGAATTGGGGCCACACACACACACACACACACACACTTTCAGCCCGTGGTCCCTAATGTGCTAGGCTTCCATGGAAGTCCCTGAAGCCACCACAGTAGTATCCATGAGATCTCCCAGGATTTCCAAAGTTCCTGGAGACCAAACAGATCCTCAGGAAGGGTACACATCGGTGATTTGGGCTGGAACTGGATTGGCTCAGTCATGAGGCCCATCCTTTGCGAGCAAAGCAGGGTTTCTCACTGGCTATTTGCAGGGCTTCGAGTCATATTCTTTTACTTAAAAAAAACAAAAACAAATTCCTGCTTAAAATCATGGCACTTATGAAAAAAATAACTTTTCAAAGGAGAGAAAAAATAAGACAGATGGGGTAGGGGGCTGAAGAGTTAGATGATGTCACTGAATAATAATAGCAATAACATGAGAGTATTTCCAAAAATTCATGGGAAAGCGAGTTGAAAGATGTTTATTTTGGAACAAAAAAATCTAAATCCATACATAGTTTTTTCACAGCATACATTTCCCACAAACTTTTGGAAGACCCCTTTATGTTAGCTCTCATTTGTAGGACACACATTCGGGGTTGGGCCTCATTTTCTTCTTTCCATGTTGTCCCCCACAGACCCATAAGACATCCTTAGAGGCAAGGCCTTTACCATGTTTACTTTACGAGCGAGGCCACTGAAGCCCAGAGAGGGGAAGCAGCCTGCCTGAGGTCACCCAGCTGGTCAGTGGCTAAGAGAGGTTTTGAACTCAGTTCTGTGCGACTCTGGCAATGCAACTGCAGAACAGGTTATCAGATACTTGTAGCTGACTGAAAGCTCTGCAGCAGAGAAACACACGTGAGATGAGCCACACGTGTATGCTTTCCAGTAGCCATGCGAAAAAACTAAGAAGGGGGGCTGGTGTGATGCTGCAGGGAATTAAGCCCCCACCTACGATGCTGGCATCCCACATAGGTACCACTTGAAGTCCCAGCTGCTCCGCTTCTGATCCAGCTTCTTGCAAAAGTGCCTGAGAAGGCAGCAGAAGAGGGCCCAAGTACTTGGGTGCCTACCCCCCATGTGGGAGATCTGAATGGAGTTCCAGACTCTAGGTTGCAGCCTGGTCTAGCCTGGGCAATTGCAGCCGTCAGGGGAGTGAGCCAGTGGAAGGAAGGAAGATCGATCTCTCTCTGTGTGTAACTCTGCATTTCAAATAAACAAATCTTTGTTTTAAAACATGAGAAGAAACAGGTGAAATGGACTTTAATAATATATTTAACAACCCACTAGGCCTGAATATTATCATTTCAACATGGACTGTCAAACATTGCTCACGAGCTTGTTTATATTCCTGTTTTTATACCAAGGAGCTGATGTGTGTTTGGCAGCGAGAGCACACTTCAGCTAAGTCCGGCTGTATTTCAAGGGTTCAACAGCCACCTGTGGCCAACGGCCACCAAAGTGGCTGGTGTCATTCTAGAAATATGTAGATGTGCAGAGTTGCACAAAACATAGAGTTTTACGGGTCCCAAACAAGCATGACCGTCACAGCCACTCTACAGCTGTATATACAGGGGTGACACGTGCCTCTGCCCACCCAGACCCATCCAGGCTACTCTGGCTGAAGCTTCTTTGGGGACTGAGCAGGCCCCGCTGCTCTCGAGCTGACTGCAACTGATGTGGACCTCCAAGCCCATCCTGAGCCCAGGGACCCACGTGGATCAGGCCACAGGCCTGGCTGCCAGCCCACAGGCCTGGCTGTCCATGACTGGTATGAAGATCAGCTCAGCCATTCCCAAGCAGTGGTTTACCCACCATGCTATAAAATCGAAGTCATAGAAATACTTCCTTGTTCACCAGGTTGACAGAAGAATCGCATGAGATCCTGTAAGACTCACTTTTAGTCCTTAAACATTGGCCCTGGGATTGAAACATGTTACATAGAACTGCTGTCTTAACTTCATTTTACAAACATGCGGGGATATGAAATAGCTTTCCTAACATCCCACAACTAGCAAGTGACAGACCCCATGATCCTAGAGCCTTATTTCAAAGGGTGATTGTGAAAATTAGCCAAGAAATTAAGAGAAAGCAGCTAGAAGAAGACTGGGCAGTGTATATTTATTTATTTATATTTATTATGATCAGCACGATCGGTCCACAATGTTATCATCAACATCTTTGACATCCCGAATGCCATCCCTGTCTCACCATCAGCACCACGGACACTCCTATTGCCACCATAATTGTCATCCTTGTCCCTGATGTCCTTGTAATCATTATCTCCTTATCTCATCACCATCTCTTGGCTCCTTATGTGTTGTGAGTTTCTTGACTTAAGGCAAGCAATAAGTTGAATTCAACCCAACTAATTACTCACACACACACACACACACACACATACACACACTGCAAGATGATACTTGTTTAAAAGCCACACGCACAGTCCTACACACTCCATGAGGGATATTTTCTTTGGCCAAAGAACACTGCCAGCACACAGCCTGTCTTTGAGGTGAGGGGGGAAAAAATAAGCTACCCACCCTAGGTCCTGTGGAGTTTATTTTCTCCTCCCCAGGCTAAGAAGGTAGATGGAACACAGCCTCCACCTTCACTCAGTGGTGAAGGTGCCAAGAAAAGCAGCTTCCCTTGGGGCTTTGATGTGCTGTTCACACAGAGGGGACCTTGTCTTGGGCTTTTCTGCCAGTGCCACCAGCTAAGTGTACAGAGTCACTAGGAGGCAAGTTCTGGGCAGGACCAAAGGCATGCTCTTTGGCTGGCTTCCCTTTCTCCCAGGGAGGTAGCCCCTCTGACTTCTTCGCTCCTCCATCCCTGACCCTGTAAAACCTCCTGCCCAGTGCCGAGCTTCCCACAGGCTGCTGTTTCTAATGAACTCTACCGAACCAGCAGTGGGACAGAGAATAGATTTGTATACAGAGATCCGTATGTTGGTGACAGAGAGTGGCAGGAGAAGTCTTCTTGAACTCCAAGCCCTTGGGCAGGTAAAACCAGAAACAGCACAAAGTAGGAAGTCAGGGGAAGGGAGCGAATTTAGCACCACTCAAATCAGTCACACACGAAGTCCTGCTCAGTTCACGCTGGCCTTTCACATACGACATTTCTGTCTTGAGGCCCATAGAGGACCCAATTGTGCACTTCTGTGCTCCCAACAAGTCAAGGGGTACTCGCTAGAGCACGCTGAGCTGGGAAACCTATTTAGCAGGTTTTCTTGAGCACCTGCTATATGCCAGTTACGGTGCTAGATCTTGAAGTGCTGGAGAGAATGATACAAAATCCCAGGCTCCAGGATGTGAAACAGTGAAAGAGAAGCTTGAGTTCATCCTCTTAGAATGCTATTGGACTTCCGGAATCATCATTCTTGCAAGCTAGCATTGACTGAGCCTAGCCGCATGTTAGATGTTTGCATAAATGTGTCCACCGCTGTTACTGCAACAACCCTATGTGTTAGGTGTTAGTCAAGGTCCATCTGACAGAAGGAATCTCAGGCAGAGAAAAGCTGTTAAAGTTGCCCAAAGTTGTAAGTGGGAGGAACAGGATTTGAACTCAGAGATTGTAGATCCACATGGAGAGACGTTTGGCCCGATCCAGGAGGAAGGGTAGGCTTTGACCTGATGGATGTACAGGAGTGATATACTGAAGGAGCTGGGTCAGGAGAAAAAGGTGTTTGGTGACCCATGGAGGGAAGTGACTTGCTTGAATGGCACAATGGGATCACGTCTCGGATTTTTTTTTTCCTTCAGGCCCATGTTTCTGCTTTTTACCCTTGACCTCAAGAGTCTGATCCTCCTAACCAGTTAAGCTAAACCAGGGCTCAGCAAGAACCAAAATAGAATGGCTTCCAGGCAAAATTAGTGCCATGTCACTGTTACCCTATTCATCACTCTGACTTCAACCTTGTTATTTTCAGGCGACATGGCACTGGGGCAGGGGTGGGTGGCGGCAAGGCAGAGAAAACCAATCCTGCTACATTGGTGAATTTCTAAAGGAAAACATGCTATTTATTTGAGAAAGAATGGGGTCAGAGCATCAGTTCATGGTGATCCCAGCGTTCTCTTATTTGCCTTACCCTTCTTCTGGCATTGATTGATACTTTGGAGAATCCATATTGCTACTAACTATTGGGGCTTGATTAGGGTTGACCCTGTACTCAACTCCAAATATACTGTTTGGCTTAAGCCAATAAGCACAGCCCACCTCCCTCTACCACATGGCAATCTGCGAAGGAACAGGTAGATAATCCCATCAGAACCAATGAGACTTTGGGAGAAAGGTTATATCTTCTTGGGGATTTGGGATAAATGAAAATCTTGGGCTCCTGGGACCATCTTACTACCACCAGATCCCAGGGAAGGCAGGGATGTAGAAAAATTACTATGTGATGGGGTTTTTCTGAGCTTAGAGCAAACAATGCCTTAAACAAGATACTTATGGGTGGTCCGTGAGTCAAAATAAATCATTTCCTTTTTTAAAAAACAAAGTCTATTCTACTTGTGTCATGGTCACTTTAAAGATTAAAATGATTTATCTGACTCATATCTACCTTGGGAGTGAATACCCACGGACTGGGCTATGGAGAACATATGAGAAAACACCCGGAATGGAATAGACGGTGAAGGTTGGGAGGCATCTCCTGTGACAAAGATTTAGGACGATCATGAATGCAAGAGGCAAGATGAGCTCTGCAGAGAATTGAAAGGGAATCAGCTCATGGTTTCTTCCAAAGAGAGTAACTCTAACAGCAACGTTGTCTATTCAATACTCAGCCTTTTGCATTTTGTGCATCTCCTCATTCCAGCCTTCCCACTACACACTCCCATTTCGCAGATGAGCAAGCTGGATCTCCAGAGGTCAGGTGGGACACACAATGATAACAAACGGAACTGGGTTTGGACCCATGTGTCTGACTCTCCATCTCTGAATACTTCACCACCTGCCACTCTCCCGATGGCCCAGGTTTAATGTCACCATCTGTGCCTGTGAGCAAATGCTGAAGTCTACGAACTTCACCTGGGCCATTTTGTTCACGTTTACTGGGCAGGATTCCCAGGACCACAGCACAATCCCCGTGAATGGAAGAGGACTCTGCTGAAGCTAACGAGTCACTCTGCTTAGGAGAAAGAGTCCTAAGAGAAGCACAGTATAAGCAGATTCTGGGAATTCATTCCCACGGTGGCCATCACTTTTCAGATAATGAGCATTGTTAGAGGAAACGCTTCAGGACATTATCAAGAGCACAGCATCCATTCAGGTCTCACAGGTCTCCGAGGCAGCTGCTACCATGATCCCACGGTACAAACGCAGCAATCAAGGTGAGACGTCACTGATCCAGTTTGGCAGCACTGTGGGTCATTCCCACGCACCTGCTTCCCCAAGAGACCTCACCATGCCGGTGTTTCTCTCAGAGCATAGAAAGCACCTCAGTACAAGTGAAGATCCTGGCATTAAATAACGTCCAATCACAAAAATGAGAAAATTCACTTTTTTAAGTCTTCATTCAGTCTCTCTGACTCTATCTGGAAGGAAGTCTTGGTTTGGTGCTACTGGATCCTGAATGTTTCAGTAATGATCTGTCTTTATGACCCAGGGGCTTTGGGCTCAGAACCCCAGCAAGTAACAGTCTGAGTAGCATTGATCTATCTTGTTTTGGGTTTCAGAGTTTAGAGTGATTAACCTTTATTTAGGGAAAGTGTATCGATCTCATATTTGCAGACAGGTGAATTGCCTAAAGGAACAAGTTTTAATTAAAAACAAACAAACAAAGAAAGCAGCTCAAAGACAAATAAGCAAATGTGGGGAAAATCATGTTGATGACAGGCTTGGAGGCTGTCTCCACATAATGTCCAACTTAAACCCCAACTTCTGCCTCATAAACTCATTAAAGGCAGGGTTGAGCATAGGAAAAAAAAAATGGGCCCAAGGCAGGTGCTATGGCATAGTTTAAATATCTTATTTTGAAGCAATATTCAAGTTCTGGATGTTTTGTTCCCCGTCCAGCTTCTGTTTAAAGCATCTTGGGAGGCAGTGGATGACATGGGCCCATGTCACCCACATACAAGACCCAGATGGAGCTTCTGGCTTCTGGCCCAGCCCTGGATGTTACAGGCATTTCAGGGACTGAACCCGAGGATGATATCCATCTTTCCCTTGTTCTCTCTTGCTCTCAATCGCTCTGCCTCTGTGTGTGTGTGTGTGTGTGTGTGTGTGTGTGTCTGTTGCTCTTTCAAGTAGACGACAACAAATACAGTTTAAAGAAACAATGTGTCCATATGTAGAGGAAGGAAGGAAGACTTTCTTTCCCTTCCCATGCTTTTCCACCCCCCCCGCCCCCCAACCGCCCCGAGACTTTGAAGCTTTCCTGAACCAGAATAAGAGGACACTTGGTCTGGTCTGTCCTCCCAGGACGGTACCTACTCCAGCATGGAGATGGAGGATGTAGCTTCTGGAGAGAAATCTGATGGGGTCACAAACTGCAGAAAGTATCTGCCTGTCCTTCTAAAAGAGAATGCATTAAAACAATGAAAATTGAATAGAAAAGGAAGAACATGCTGGTCCAGGCAATAGTCTCAATCAAACGAGTTTGATCCTAAATGAAGGACTGAATGATAAAGGGTAAGCTAATACAACATTCCGTTCATACGAAGTTCAAGCAAAGTAATCCCTGGTACTGGCAAGGTAGCAGACAGGAGGCAATGCAAAGGAACTTTCTCGGGTGATGAGACTGCTCTGTATCTTGACCTTGATGAACTTTCCAAGTCTCTACAAGTCTGTAGAAGTTGTATGCATATAAACTATACCACGATAAGAAATTGGGCTTAAAATCATGTTTATATGGTATATTTGAATATGCCACACATATTTATGTATGTATTAAAATTTTATATTTATTTGATATATATATATATATTTGAAGGACAAAGAGAGAGATGGAGAGCCATCTCTCATTTGCTGGTCTATTCTCTAAACGCCCACATTAGCCAAGGCTAGGTCAGGCCAAAGTTAAATGCCAAAGACTCAATCTGAATCTCCCACAAGGGTGGCAGAGGCTCAACTACTTGGACTGTTACCTGCTTGGGGAGTGAATCATCAGATGGAAGATCTTCCTCTCTGTCTCTCCTCCTCTCTCTATATATCTGACTTACAAATATATAAACAAATATATAAATTTAAAAAAAGAAGGACACTCAGTGTCCAGTGAGTTTTTTTGAACATCTACTATGTGCTAGGCCTGGTGTGTGAGGGAGACAGCGAGAAGCAAGACAATCCTGTCCCAGGCACAGGCCACAGGCATTCGTGGTGTTGTGAAACTCTAGCTTAGCCGCTCTCCTCCCTGGACTTCAGTTCTCTCATCTGAAAAATGTTAATGAGCAGTTGCTCCTACATTACAGAGCTGTTGGGAGGATGAACTGAGTTACTGAGACTTAAGGGGCTTAGAGTAAAATCTGCTGTGCAAAAAGCACGGGATGTACATCTGGCTGCTGGCTTCACTGGGGCTGGGATGGGGCGGCAGGGAGGCTATGAGGAGCTGGCTGGAGAATTGGGGTGTCATCTGAGAAGATGACGATGCCCCAGCAAGCAAAGCAAACAGAAGCAAGGAAAACACTCAGAAGGAGGCAAAGGGTTACTAGACCAGGGTCAAAGAGAGGAGAGGCTACCATGGGTGCAGCATGTAAGTTCTGATTTCATTTTAGGGACAACAGGGAGCCACAGAAGGTATTGAAGGTCTTTCTATGTTGTGGAGGATGTCATAAAACCCAAGTAAAAAGAGGTGACTTGGATGGGAGAAGCTGGGAGTGGAGGTACTAACATCAAAGACACAAAGGCTCAGGGAAGGTTGCTGATGGGGTCAATGAGAGCAGGCATGGGGTCTGTCCTGTCCACTGCCACATCTTCACTGGCCAGCATGCAACAGGTGCTCAGAAAACATTGTGGATTGATCAGATGTAGAGGATGAGAGAGAGAGAGGAGAAACTAGGACGGTGATGACTTGGGTCGACCAAGAGCTAGGAGAGGATGCAAGAAGGTCCCTGGAATAGGTCATCCATGCTCATTCTGCTGTGAGACGAGCATTACTGCCACCTCCATTTTCCAGAGACAGAAATGAAGACTCAAGAGACACAGCACACAGGTCACACAGCACAGAGGGGACAGATGTAGGGCTCTCTGGATCACTCTGCATATGGAGCCTCCATCCCCACCTCAACGCCCCCACCAGGGGATTGTAGCAGAGAAGAAGGGGGCCTGGTTCAACATCATGCCTGGTTACGTGTCATTGCTTAGAGATTTAAAATGTTTCCTTCAAAGTAAGACGCTGCAGCCACAAGAAAGGGCTGCTTTGCTTCCTGACAGTTCCTGGTCCTGGACCTCTCATTCTCCTCTGCAGCCACAACCACCCATACCACTCCAGGGGCAATTTAATCTGTGAGTGTCCAATTCTGAGTCACCCCAGGAAGAAGGTCAGTAGGATGACCTGTAGCATTTGCATAAATTATTGACCCAGAGCTGTGAGGGGCACTGAAGGACTGTGGATGTAGCCCATATTGGGACACACAGATGATCAGCAGGCACAGGCTGTGAGAACAGAAAAGAATTTGCCAATTAGCATGCCAGGATGTACCGTCATCAGTTGGGAGGTAATTTCCAGAAGGATTGATGTATATTTGCTTCCTCTCTGTGTTCCTGTCTTCCCACTTCAAGCAGGTGGCACTCAGCCCTGGCGACATACTTGCAGGACAGAAGATGGCAACAGCCCACAAGCTGTTCCGGGCTTTGTAGGAGGCCAAGCTAGGGCTGAGAATGCAAAAGTCTATAGGAGCCAAGGATAGGAGCAGAAGTGTAGGTTTGAGGGCATTTCAGGAAGTTTCTGGAAAATGGAATTAAAATATAGTTTTATTTGGTGCAAAATACTTGGAAAGCTATACATACAAGGGGGTCTTCAAAAAGTTTATGGAAAATACCAATTATGAAAAAAACTGCATGATTTTCAAAAAACTTTCTGTAAAAACACAACAAATTAATCTTTATGAAATTTTAAAAATGTATTAAAGGGCAAAAAGAAAAAAGAAAGGAGGGAAGGGGAGGAAGAGGTGGGTCCCATTCATTGGTTTGTTTTTCAAGTGCCAGCAATGGATAGGACTGAGCCAGACCAAAGCTAAGAGCCAGGAATTCAACATGCATCTCCCATGTGAATAGGAGGAATCTCACTCCTGGGACTCACCTGTTGCCTCCTAGACCCTGGGTGAGACCCTGGGGACACCACCTGCTGCCTCCTACACCCTGGGTGAGATCCTGGGACCAGCACCTGCTGCCCCCTGGACCCTGGGTGAGATCCTGAGACCAGCACCTGCTACCTCGCAGGGTCTGCACTGCGAAGCGGGTGGAGTCAGGAGCCAGACTTGGGCGATGTGAGACAGAGGCATCTTACAACATCACCTCAACTGTTAGGCCAAATGTCCATTTCTCAATTCAGCTTTTCAATTTTTTAGAGAAACCCTTCTAAATCCACATCCCGCTTGGGGGCAGGTACAGCATTTGGAAATCAGTTCCATCCCATGCAAGCCTGGGACAGTCCACATTTTCAAAGCATATTGGACAACAGGATTCTTGCATTGAACAATCCATTTTTTAAATCCCAAGAGCTAATTAACCTTCCAAAAAGACAAAACTATGTAGGTTAGTGGTTGCCAGAGGCTAAGGTAGTCAGTGAGAAACGAATGAGTGGGACACAGAAGCCCCTTAGGGCAATGAAATTTTTCTATCTCACTTGTAAACAAGGGATCACTTGTCATTACATAGTTATCAAAACACAGGAATTCTATCCAGAGTGAAACCTCTCATGAACCAATGCATCCTTATTGCTTCATCAATTGCCCCACACATCCTACACTCATGCAGGATGTGGAGGGCGCAGGATGGAAAGGCTATACAGGAATTCTCTGTACTTTCTGCTGTTAAGTTTTTTGTAAATGGAAACCAGTCTTCCAAAATAAAGTCCACTACAACGAACAAACAACAAGCTAACCACCAGTGGGCTCAAATGAAACATCTCCCAGATGTAGAGTGTACTCATTCCATCTTAGAACTGCTCATTTGCTTAGGGACGAACTCACAGAGCCAGTGGGTCAGAAAGAGACTCAGAGTCAGGAGGGATTCTGCTGTCACAGAGAACAGCTTGCAAGTTGTAACCGGGTTTGAGCTGTGTCCAAGAGAAGCACCTGGCCCCTTGTGACAAAAATATCAACCATATTGGTTTCCTGGCTCCAAGGTTGGGGTGGAAATACCAGGACACACCAGAGAGTTCACAAAAAATAGAATGAAAGGATAAGTTTACTTTGGTGCAACATTTTGTTTTGTTTTTTTCTGAAATACATGCATAGTTTATTTTGCATGCATTTTTTGTTTTATTTTTCTTTGAAAGGAAGATTTACAAAGAGGAGAGACAGAGAGAGAGAGAAAGAGATCTTTCATTCACTGGTTCACTCTCCAAATGGTCACAATGGTCAGAACTGAGCTGATCTAAAGGCAGGAGCAAGAAGCTTTTATATGGGTGCAGGGTCCCAAGGACTTGGACCATCCTTTGCTAAATTCCCAAGTCATAAGCAGGGAGCTGGATCTAAAGTGGAACAGCTGGGACATGAATTGGTGCCTGTATGGGGTCCTAAAGCTTTCAGGTGAAGGGTTATCTTGTTGAGCCACTACGCAGCCCCTTATGCATTTTCTATGAGTGTTTTAAAGAATCCACATTTGAGTGGATTTCAAAAATTCTTTTGAACCAAAATAAATTTACTTTTTAATTCTATTTTCCCACAAATTTTTCAAAATACCCTCATAGCAGAGTCTCTATAACTAGAGGCAAAAAATAGAATGAAAGACTGGGGTTTGCTGCGGGTAAATCCTTGGCAATATCCATGTGTCCTGTTGTAAAGGACTGCCAGGAATGATTAAACGATTAAATTACGGTTTTTAAAGGTAATGTTATTTATTTCAAAAGCAGAGAGAGAAATCTTTTATCTGGTGGTTTATTCTCAAATGGCCTTAACCACTGGAACTGGTCTAGACTTAAGCCAGCCCCTAAGAATTCCCAAGTGCTAAGGCTGTCCTCTGTTGCTTTCTCAGGCACATTAGCAGGGAACTGGGTTGGAAGTGAAGTGGCCAGAATATGAACTAGCATTTATTCAAGATGCCAGCATTGTAGGTAGAGTCTTAACCCCCATGAGCTGCAACAATGCCCCCCCAAATTATAGTTACTGGGTTTAAAAATTTTTTTCAATTGCTCAGTAGAGATTCTAAGTTGAATATGACCTAATTTAGAGACTTAAAAGCTGGTATTTCTGGCACGCCTGAATTCTTAGGCTTAAATAGATTAGTTGATACCCACCACCCACACCTGTCCGCCCCAGCAGAATCAGCAATCTGTCAAAGTAGATCCTGATATGTGCAACTTCATTGAGTCAGATGGATGGGGCAGAATTCCAGTCCATTCTTAGAAAGGCACCGCTCATACTGAACCAAAATGCATCCCTGAGCTTGCTCTATTACTGGGCCTGGCTTATCAGAAATTGAACAAGCCCTTGAACATCCTTCTCATGTGCCAGCTAGGCCTTTAAGTGCTGTTTTTGTTTTTATTTATTTTTAAATTTTGAATTCGCTTGTTATGCTTGTGTCTTTTCAAGGGATACAGTGCAACTTTTCAACACATGGACATAGCTTCAACCAAGCTTGCCATGTGAGCAGCCTTCCCATGCCCTTATTTCCTTTGTGTTTGGGGTGTGCCATTTTCCTCGGTTCCAGTTCTGTGTAACAGAATAGTTACGACCACTGGGAGGCACAGTCTCTGCACTGTGCTACAAACACTAGAACCTGGCACACTCACTCTGCTGTCTTTGCTGCCCATTACCCCTTCCATGACCCTTCCCAGCCTCCAGGAATGAGTCTTGTAAGTTTGGATCAAATATATTGTTATTAATATTTTTAGCTTCCACTTAGGAGAGAGAACATGTGGTATTTGTCTTCCTGCGTCTGGCTTATTTCACTTAACATAATGATCTCCAGTTCCATCCGTTTTGCTGCAAATGTCAGCATTTCCTTCCTTTTAATGGCATGTTTTAAATAGTCCCAATAACTACTATTGGTTGGGCGCTTAGTAGGTGCTGAGCTAACCTTGTTGGATAACCCATGAGTGAGTACAAAATACAGAGGAAGAAATCTCTTGGAGGTACCAAACAGCTGGTTTGAGATCACCTGTTGGTAGGTGGTGGGGGCGGAATGTGACTCAGTGTCGCAGAGCACAACTCTATGTCCTAGTTGCCATGAATCAATCTATCACCTTCATTTTCTCTCCGTCTGACTCTGTATCACACAAGGCAAAGCCAAGTAGAAATTCTATTTTTGCTCACGTGAGATTTTTAGAGTTTTTGGCAAGCACTTAGGAAGCATCTCAAAAACACTTTCAAAATATTACATTTGAACAATATTCGAGCTGCACCAGATGGTTTCTTGGTGCAAAATAGGGGGCTGGGCGGGGGCTAGGGGGTGGGTGGGAGCATGTAAATGCATGTTTCAAAGAAGCCAAGAGGCCACTCCATATACGGCATCTCAACAGTTCTCTACGCTCCGGAACGGCCCAGGAAGGCCTGGGCTCTTATCAGATCATCTACATCCTCTTACAGCAAGAGGTGACATAGAAACAGTAGTAATAGTGTTTGTTACTGTTCGTGTGAGAGGAGTGCTAGGTACAGGCATGAGCTGTGCATTTTGCAGACTTCGGAAACAGGCCTGGTTGTTGTGCCTACTACATAGACATGAACGCTGAAGTTCAAGAAGGTGAAGTAAACTGCCCAAGGCTACCTAGCCTGTAGAGCTGATCTTTGAACTTTAATGTAGAATTCTGTCTGACTCACAGAGGCCACATGACCGCTGCTAAGTTTGGGGGTGCTTCTAGTTTGACATGGAGTCTTTTCATAAATACTGGCCACTTGGCACCATCATGCTGCCTTTGTAGATGAGCATAAATTACACTGCCATTTCTTCTGACAATTATGCAGTCATTCAACAGCCAGCTAGCATAGCCCCTATTCTAGGTTGGAGTACGTCTAGAATAGACCTTATTCTAGGTTGGTAGGCTGAATATGATTCAGTCTTCTTCCCTTTAAGAGCTAAGCCTGATGTATGCCTATGGTGTTCCACATGCACCACGGAGAACGATAATTCAGATCCTGGGGTGGGGTGGGTCTTTCCCATGTTCCTAACAGTGCCCCACACTCCAGCTTTCCTCCATCCATGTCAACCCTTGCTGGTCCTGTGACTCAGTCTCTCATGATCAACACAGTCATGGGCTAATAGTAAAAACACATCAGACACTAGCAATCATTCCCAGCATGCAGATGGCAGACGTGAGGCCTAAGAAAAGAATGGGGCTTGGCTGAAGTCACGCAGCAGACAGGGAACCCAAGCACAAATCTTCCCATGGTGTCACCCTGTATCTCCAGGCTGACAGCTGCGGGGGCAGATCCAACAATGTGCCTATGACAGACCTCACTACAGCAGAGTGGAGTTCTCCATTGTGTATGTGTGTGTGTGTGGGGGGGGGTACACACACTCAGCGAGCTGCCCATGGCACTTTCAGGTCGTACACGGCCAAACCGTTCTTACATCAGTAGTTATGCTGTTATTTTCACGAGGAGAGCTAAAAATTACAAGGGAGCATCCAAGTTGGCTTTCCCATGTATTATCGCCTAGGATGAAGCCGAGTGACACAGCGAGTTGATTTAAGATCCATTTAAAGAAAAATACGCAGTTCTGGGAAAATTCTGGAAGATAGATCAGGGAATGCTTAGGCAAGAAGCATCATTAATTCTAACAAGAGGCACTTGCGCAAGGACTTTTAGACTCCTGGGCACTAGACTGAGAAGCTTCCTAGAACCCCCTTGTCATGGCCCCCAAAGATGTCACCATATGTGAAAAGGGACACTGCAGGTACGATTAAGCTCTGGATCTTGACATGTGGTTATTAGCTGGGAATGTCCTATGGGACAGAAGTGTCCCCCTAAGGGAAATGGAGTGGCAAGAAGGTCAGCATCACAGAGATATGACCACAGAAGTGGAGACCATGATGATGGAGCTGTTAGCAGGTGGCAGGGGTCACAAGCCAAGGCACGTGAGCAGCTTTGAGACTTCTGACCTTCACAGTTTTTAAGAGGCAAATACGTGCTGATTTAAGCTGTGGAATTTACAGTTATTTGTTACAATGGCAACAGGACACACACACACACACACACACACACACCCTCCAGCATTTCTATGGGACCATCCATCCGCTCTGCGGAATCCTCGGGAGGCTCACGGTGCCCACCCCTCAGGGCCTCTGCCCTCCCTGCTCCAGTACCAATAAGAAGCCCTCCAGCCTGCTGCTGCCACTGTATGTCCACACTTCGCCTAGGCTAAGGGAAGCCCCCCAGCAGGAAGCAGCCATGACCTCATTTCTCAGTTTAGTACTGTCTTCCACCAGATCTGCCCTCGGTGGTTTGAGATACAAGGGGACCATTTTCTTTACCCAGCACCTGTGTCTGACAGCTCAGGCTGGCTGAGCCCCTCAACCAGAGAACATGGAGTTGTAAGTGGCCCTCCAAATACAGCTGTTTTCTTTGGGGCCCTGCCCTTCATCTTGTGGGGCCCGAGGGGTGTGGCAGCCGCTCTCCATTGCTAGCTGTGGCCTGCTGCATACTCCCTGGTGACTACCCCACATTGCATGGTGTGAGCCGTTACCTCCTGCTGGGATCCTGCCAATACCACACACAATGCAAGTATGTCAGAAGCAAGTCAAGTCACTTGTTCAGGGTCAGGAACCAAGAAGGAAGAGAAATAACTTCTGGGACCTGGATCCGTGTCTGAAGCCACCCATGGGAGGCTCCCAGGAGTGCTCAGGGACTGGGGCGGGGGGTTGGGGGGGTTGCTGCACAGAACCAGGGCGTGGATTTTATCTGCCTACTTTTAAAACTTGAATTCACTGTCAGTGCTTAATGAATGAGGAGGTTTTAAACACAAACCCAGAATGCCTTTTTCTCTTGAAGAAATGAAGTGAATTACTCTTGCCAGAATCCACTCCTTTAATCCTGACAACACAACTCTTCAGGGAAAATACTGATGCGACTCTAATCTCAAGTATGGGGAAACTGAGGCATAGCAATTAAATTTTCGATGACTCAATAACTAGTAAGTGGAGAACCTAGCACCCAGATGGACACTGGCAAGCTGAAACCCTAAACGTGGCCTCAATCTGCTGCCACTGTCTACGATGAATCTGTTTTCCCTGACCTGTAGGTCCCCAAAGGCATTTGAGTTTGCAACCCTTTCCTTGCAGGCGCCTGAGTCTCCTGGAGGAGAGAACCCAAGTCTCCCCGCCCCCCACCCCGCCCCTCCACTTCTGGCTTCTGGAAGTCATCTCTGCCACCACGAAGGGGGAATTCAGCAACATCCCAAGGTAACGCATCATGAAAACTCTCTTGCTCAGCACTTGGACACACAGCATCCCTTGGCGCCTGTGTGACCCTGTGTTTCTCCGGGCGCTGTGGTGGACTGCTGACCATGCCCAGCGCCAGGCTGGAGCCTGTGGGAGCCCAGTGCTCACATGGCTGCACCCAGCAGTACACAGAGCCCTTGTTCTCCTGGGTCCCCACCCTGCCCCCTGCTCAGGTTGGATCTCTGCCCCAGCCTGAATGGGGCTCTCATTTTGTCCTTCCTTGGGCACCGTCCTCCTGCCAGCCAGCCAATGGGGAACACGAGCCACGTGGAGACATTTCCTAAAGATCTCTGAAATCAGAACTGCTCGAGCCTCCTCCTCCCCGGTGCACATCGCTCTCAGAATGGGCCGATTTTTCTGGGTTTTGTTTCTCCTCTTTCCTCCCTCGGCTCCTCCTCCGGTTTCCTCTGAGCTTCCCGGGGGAGGCGAGTCCGGCTAAATGCCCTCATTGTGAGAGTAAACCGAAGCATCCCTGAAGCCTTGAGATGGACCCAGGAGGGCAGTGACGCCTGGGAAGCGGATCGGTGGCATGCTTATCGCACAGCTGGGCACCTCAGGCTCCAGTGTGTGCAGGAGGAGGGGCACCCAGAGAGTTAAGACAATTGTTGAAAAGAACTGGCTTGACCTCGGCAGAGGCCGATGCACATTCTAGAAAAAGATGAGAAGTGTTCAATTAATTGGCCATTAGCCTATGGAGTAGGTTTCCATCTCTAAAAACTCTCATTAGATTAGACAGGGATCTGGATCAGCCCCAGGGAGTGGCTTCCACGGAGTGCCCCAGCGGGGAATGTGGTTAATAAATATGGCCTGGAATTTCTTCGCACACGGAGCTCTGGGAGGCTGTATGGAGAGGGAAGAGTCATGCCTAAAGTTTCCTCTTGATTTTGATATTAACTGGTTGAGGACTGTTTCTCTCTGGCCTCAATTTCCCCAGGAGTGAAATGAAAGGGTGGGCTCAGATGAGCTTGGATTGCCCACCTCTGTTCAAGAACCCTGTCAGGTGGTGAAAAATGTGGTACAGGCTGCTCATTGTCTGCCCTCTAGCCCTGCCTCCTCTCTTCCTGGCTAGCTCCTTTTTGAGGGGAAGGGCAGCGATCTGTCCATTCACAGGGAATGCATTATGATACCAGTGGTTCTGAGATGCAATTTGCCTCATCCTCACCCAAGGGCCCATCTGTCTGTCTGGAGGCAGCTGAGATAGGAGGTATTCCTGGCACGTGGTGGGGGCAGAGGTCAAGGGTACTGCCCAACATCCCACAAAGTCTGGGATGGTCCCCCTCCCACTGCCACCAAGGACTTATCCAGCCCCACAAAATCCCCGTGATTGACAGTGTGTGAGTAGGTTGACCAGTAGATCAACCAGTGGGGACCATGCTGGGACAAGAGGCCCAAGAGATGGCAAGGGCAAGGCAATGAAGGGAAGCCCCAGGGCAGGCTGTGGAGGAGCATCAGCTGGAGCCTATGCCAGGATTCAGAAGGCAGGGGTCTCCATCAAATGGAGCACTACTCCGGTCAAAGGAAGGGAGCAGTGGGGTAGTGGTGGCAGGAACCGGCACCAGGCTGTGACCTTCCAGGGACTTCCCGGGGAGGCTGATTCTGGCTTGTAAAGTTGCTCTCTGATGTCTACAACAGGGACCGCGAACCCTGAAGACACTGGGCCCAGAAGCCACCCACATGCATCAGCTCAGGTCACTGCCAATGTCCAAACAAGGGCCCAGCTCCATTCCCAAGAGGCACTCAGCACCTACTATGCGCCAGAACTCGGCCCACCTCACCCCTGTCCACGGCACCCTTAGTCCCATCCTCTGTGGCAAATCCCCCCCCCACCTTGCATTCCCATCTTCCCCCCGTCGCATACTCTGCTTTCCTTGGCTCACTTCCTACTCCTCCTGCCCACTGCGGCCTGCACATCCCTTGCTTAGAAACCCTTGAGACCCCTGAAATAAACTGAAGCCCCTTCCTCTGTTCCCATGTACAGTGCCCTTCCTTGTGAGGATGTGCATTTCCTAACATCACTTATTTAAAGTATGTTTCATTAGTGGACAAGGATAGCAGAATGGATAAGAGCATAGCTCTTGGCATCAGACATACCAGGATTCCAAGCCTGGCTCTTGTCATCTACTGCACGACCCTGAGAAATCCAGCTTGTCTCTTGGAGACTTGCCTTTCCCATCTGTGCAATGGAGACATGGGCTCATTGTGAGGATTAATTGGGTCCATCTCTGCAACATGACCAACACATGATAATCATCTTTGATTCCTACTACAGTCAACATTAGATTTACCATGGCCACTAGCTATTGGGTTAAAGGGGAAATGTAGGGGCCTGGCACGGTGGGCTAGTCGCTAAAGTCTTCGCCTTGAATAAACCAGGATCCCGTATGGACACCAGTTCTAATCCCGGCAGCTGCACTTCCCATCCAGCTCCCTGCTTGTGGCCTGGGAAAGCAGTGGAGGACGGCCCAAAGCTTTAGGACCCTGCACCCACATGGGAGACCTGGAGGAGGTTCCTGGCTCCTGGATTTAGATTGGCGCAGCACCGGCTGTTGCGGTCACTTGGGGAGTGAATCATTGGATGGATCTTCCTCTCTGTATATCTGACTTTGCGATAAAAATAAAACAAATCTTTTTTAAAAGGGGACATATAACCATGCAGTTATATGAAGCATTCTGGCCTCCAGAGACACTCGTCTGACCCTCTAGGAAGGTTGGGCCTCGGCTTTCCCACCTGTAAAGTGGGCTCATACAGGACTTTTTTCATAGAACTTGGCTATCTTCCTGCCTAAAGCTCAGTCCACATGCCTAGATGCTAACAGTTTCCAGGACAGTACCACAGAAGGTTTCCACAAACGGAGAGTGGGGAGGAATGGGAAAATATATGAAGATTTTTTTTTTTTAAAAAAAGCTTTAAACCCAGTGCTACCATCAACTTCCTCTTATGTGCTGAATGAAGCTAACTTTGCGTGACACTGACTTTGGGTTAAAGGAATCAAAGACCTCCCTTTAGCTTGCTGGCTTGCTCATGCTGAATTTGCTACAGATCTGCTAGGATCCCCAAACTGCATTCTCTGGTCCTTTGCCCAGTCCTTACCCATCCCAGTGGGCTAAAAATCTCAAGGTAGAGAGAGGAGAAGTTGATGCACTTTCCTAAGACTTGCTTTGAAGTGCAGCCTTCAGTGATTCCCCTGCCATTGGGACTGCTTTTATAGTTTTCTCCGTTCAAAAAGAGAAGAGAAAGGCACTTCTGGAGGAGCCCTGTTCTCTAGTTGGAGTCAGCCTGAGACTCCCGAGCCAGGCAAGCCAGGCTCCACCTCAGCTGTGCGACTCTGGGCAACTCACTTCACCTCTCTGATCCTCAGAAATGTCGAGGGCAAGACAGGAAATTGATAACAATCTCCTGCCATGGCTAGCAGCTCACATGAGGTGACTCCATCCACAATTTCTAGCATGGTGTCTGGTATAGAACAAAAGCTCGTTTGACAGCAGGCACTGTTCTATGACAGCACCCCGCAGTTAAAGATTCTAAACTTGGTTTCTAAAGCCTTGGGTTCCAACCTGGTTCCACTTCTCATTTCCACATGATTCTTAGATCCCCATGCCCTTTTGACCCTCCTCCGGCACACGATGAAAGGAACTGGAGCACTGGAGAGGACAATGAAGCAGACGGGGTCCTCACGACAATGAAGACAGCAGCAGACTCTGTTCGTGAACGCATTCTATCACTGAGTTATACTTATCACCTCACGCCACGTCATCCATCCGTTTGACAAACATGCGCACTGAGCACTGCTTTGAGTCAGCTCCCGTCCTAGGCACTGGGGCACTTCCGTGACAGGCTAGGGTGCAGCAGATCTCAACTGGAGCTGTTATTCTTGCTCTGTCCCTGCCTTGGGGGCCATTTGGCAAAATCTGGAGGTAAGGGGAAGGAGTCAAGGTGCTGCTGGCGTCTAGTGGGCCAGAGATGCTCTTTAATACCCTATGAGCCTCCCCTCGCTCCATACCAAAGAAGGGATTGCTGAGCTGAAAATGTCAGTAATTCCAAGGTTGCCAAGCTCTGTTCTGGAGGAAAGATACACACAGTGAGCAAACTAATAAGCCATGCATGCCGTGGACCCAAAGGCGGCAATAGCTGGGAACAGACAGGGGTGGGAGTGAGGACTCCAGCAATGGGGATGGAGGTGGTGAGATTTACTGACAATCTGATGCAGAGTAGGAGAGAATGCAATCCACTACAACTCCACAGGCTTGGGCCTGAGCTTCCAGAAGGAGAGATGAGCAGAGCAGAACCCCCACCCCGCCCCTACCACTTGGTCTCCTGATGCTTATTAAACTCACTCTTTCCCTGCCTCTTTCATTCTCTTCTGGCATCTAGTGGACCAGGGATGCTATTCAATACCTTATGAGCCTCCCCTTGCCCCACATCAAAGAAGAGATTCCTGAACTCAACTGCTCAACTTATGCCTCTAAGCAGAAATCTTAAGCCCTCATGCCCCTTCTCTAATATCCCCAAGGCTCTCAGAGCTCAGTGGTGCCCACCTTGTTCCAATGGCCTGTCATAGCAAGACCTTTCTGGATCCCTCACCTCCCCCCGCCAACCCCAAACTTCTACCTACTCTCTGTCCACCCCACACCTCCCTTTCCTTTTTTCCTCTAGCTAGGTGAAGGGACTCCTCTTGGATTTAATTTTAACAGTGCCCTGTACTTCCCCCAACAATATGTGAGATGACCATATTAGCTGTCTTACAACTTCCTGTCTTGCCTACTGGGCTGTGAGCTCCAGCAGGTTTGGTATCAGAGTATCTTGCTCTCTATTCTAGAATGACCCCACCATGCAGGTTCTCCTGGGACTTGGTTGTACTTTTAGTCTTTAAGCTGGGGAAAATCCAGGTAAACCAAAAGCAGTTTTTAATTATCTCCTAGATGTTTAACAGAATCTGATCCAAGGTAAGCTCTATTCTTACCTATTCAACGGATGACAGCAGATCCATAAATGCTTTTTAGGTGAATAGATGGATGGACAGCAGGTAGGTGGGTAGGTGGATGGATGGGTGGCTGGATGAATGGGTAGCTGGATAAATAAGGGAATGGATAGAGTTCATCACAAGATAATAATTCAAAGCCATCTGCCAGACTTCTGGGAACCTCTAGAAAACCTCAATTGTAATTTGTACTTCTTCAAACTTCAAAGACCACCCTCCCCCCATCCCAACACATACACACAAATCACAGTGTTTCTGCTCTCTATACAGAGTCAAGGTTCAAAAGCAGAAGGGGAGTTCAGGACCATGGAAGAATAACCAGGTCAGGAAGTCCAAAAACAAATTTTCTTGGGCCTGGATGTCAGCCCAGGGTGGACCTGGACCTTGCTCACATCCTCACTCTAATTCCTGTTCCAGCCCTGCCACATGACCCTCTACCCAGGACAGCTTTATCTCACTGCTTGGCAACACCCTGCAAAACTAGGGACTTGAAAGCGTCTCATGTTTTATTTTCTTCTTTTGTATTTTCTTTCTTATTTTTTTTTCCTGGACCAATCAATTCTTCAACCTTATCGTATTCAGAAAAAGGAGTGAATCGTGTCCTTTGGAAAGATGGCCTCTGTACCCAGATGAGAGGCTGCTTCCAAGCAGGTAGGTGAGGGATCCTGGGAAGCTTGCAGGACAGGGGCGGCACACCCACACCCAACTAGACAGACACCTGGCCTGCAGCAGCTTATCCCACAATACTCCATGTGCATCAGACTCAAGTACTGAGGATCCCAGCAGGGTCCCCTAGAGGCAATTATCTGGGGGATGAGGCTGTCAGCATTTGTTGTTGTTTGTTTGTTTTCATGACCCACCTACAGAAAACACCACAAAATAAATGTGAACTTGAATGGGAAAATGACTGCACAGTAAACACACTCCCATAAAACTACCATCCAAGGCATGAATACGACTGCCAGTGTTCCCCTCTAACCAACACCTCACCCCTCCCTGCCCAAGGCCTCTACCTTCCTAATGTTATGGTCACTCAGTTCTTGTTTTTCTTGCTAGCACTTTACCTTAGCCTGAGCCTCAAGTGCCAGAGAGGGCCTCCTGCTTTGTTCTGCTCCTATCGCGGGTCGGGCAGCATGTGCTCCTTTGTGTCTGGTTCTTTTGCTTGGCATGATTCTTACACAAAAGGCATGCTTTCACAGTGTAGACCTGTGGGTGTTATGCATTGTCACTGCCGTGTACCGTTCCTTGGGCTGACTAAGCCTTGTTTTACTTGTCTAGTTCATCATATTGGACACTCAGGCTGTTTCTGGTTCTCACGATCATGAGTATTATGGGAAAAAAAAATCCCCAAAGAACACATGCATGTCTTTCTGGAGAGTGTGTGCTTGATGCAGCATCATAAAGGAAGTGCTGTTCTGCTTTAGTAAATACTGCCAAACAGGAGGCTTGCGAGTCAGCTGCAACAATTCACACTCCCACCAACAGCCTGTGTGTCCCCTGGCCTCCTTTTACCTTCCTCTATTCACTCTGTGACTTTCTGCTAGGCTTGGTGTAGGAGCATAAGCAATCTGAAAAATACAGCCCACCTAGGTCCCCAACCCTCCCTGCCCCCAGCAGAAGGTCTTGTAGAGGTATCAGGGGTTGTTTAAATCATTGCCCAGTGCTGTAACCACCAAGCCTAAAGAAATGACGTGGCATTTATGGGTCACACATCAATAGCTAATCTGATCTAGTCTCAGAGAGCCCCAGAGGAACGTTCACAAATAATGCTTCATCTCGACACGTGAAGAAGGCACTGCAAGCAGCTAGATGATGGGTGGGATGGAGTCGAGTTGAGAGGTGTGCTGGGCAAGATGGCATGTCAAGTGCAAAGGCCTTGAGGTCGGAGAGTTTCAAGAATTGGGAGAAGAAGCCCAGAGAATTGAAGAAAGTTTCCTGTGACGGTCAAACAAATCAGTGCCAGAGGTAGGCTTGGCTCTTCCTGCAAAATGGGTCTGGATAACCATGATGCAATGCAAAACTGGTTCTGTTGGAAGTCAGGGTCCACTCATAAGCAGCAGGGATTCTGAACCCAAGCATACCACAGTTCAAAAGCTCAGCTCTGCCACAACCTGGCTGTATGCATTTGGGCAGATGCCTTTGCCCCTTAGAGCCTCAACTTCTTCATCTGTGAAAAAGTGGACAGTGGTGATAAGGCCACGGCCCTCGGGGCCGTTGGGAAGAGTACGTGGAGGTGACCTGTGGGAAGGAACCAGCACAGGATGAATGCTCAGAAAATACAAGGAGCAGCAGCAGCCGTCTCCCGTTCCTGAGGCTGCTGGCGTTGCAGCTTGACAGGAGCGCCTACTGCATGCCTGGCACCTCTGCCAAGAGGTAGGAAGTGTGTAAGTCCCCAAGCTGCAGATGGGGAAACAGGCTCAGAGACATGAAGACAGCTGCCTTCAGTCCCACAGCTATGAAATGGGAGAGCCAGGGTGGGGGTTATCCTCCCTGATTTGGAGGGATGGCAGCTGAGTTACCTTCTCAGCCTCTGCAGAAGTTTTATCCCAGGAAATCAATAGTGCAAAGCAGGAAATCAGAGAGAACATTAATAATCTCGGGCAGCAAAATGAACTGCTTCTAAGCAGCCATTCTCATGGAATCCCTTCTACAGAGCCCGTTACAAATGGCACCGCTTGGAGTAAAACAGGTGCTCCTGGGGACATCAAAGATGATGTTAAATGCAGAACACACAGGACCCAGGTTTCTAGAACAATGGTCCCAGCCTCTGTCGTGAACATCTACCAAAGGGCCCTGCAGGGTACATACAGAGCAGGCTCCATGTCCCCTGTGCTGGGGAGACCTAGCTTTACAAGCAGTGGTCCTGCAGAGCTCACAGACATGCTTGTTTGGCCCACCCTGTGATATCAAGTTGCCGGAGCCGGACACCAACGTGAGTAATTGGGTAGATGTTACAAATAACCTTGGAACTCTCTCCGAGGGAGGAAAAAAAAAACCGGAGGCATGGCCATCCTGGGTCTATGACCTCATGAAAACAGGGCTGGGTGTAGCTTCCTCCTCTAGAGACGGCCCTTGGTGGCAAGTTGGCTCACCACAGTACTTCGGCTGCACTACAGAACCTCACTGCCCTGGCCGGAGCTGTGACCACTCCTTCCATCTGCTGAGTCATCATCGCAGCTTGCAGGTGGTAAACTCACATACCATGGGCTTCTGAAGGAAACAGTAGATTCTGAGGGGAGATGAATGGCCTAAGGCTGCCCCAGGTTGTAATCTGGGCTTCTTGTCATGGGTGCCTCTGCCTGGCCTGTATTGTCAGCATGCCATGAACAACCCAACATTAGGAGTAGACAGCAGTAGCGGTAATAGGTAGCACTGAGCCCATTGCGTGCTGAGGTCAGGGCTAAGCACTTTGCATGTGTAGCTTCCTTTCTTCCTTGCAACTTGGAGATGAGGACTAGATGGCTTATCGATTGGTCACTTTCATGAGAACGGTAATCTCCTCCCCTTCTTCCGTTACCTGGGTCTTGATTTTTCTGAGGGGGACATGCCCCTCCTGTATCTTAGATCTTTGTGATGCAGGAAGCCACAGGCAGTGACTCACTGCTCAAGTTCCATTCCCAGGAGGTCCTAGGGTTGGTCACATGACCCTGACCTGCCCCCAAAAGGACAGCCCATTTCCTTAGCCACTAAGATTGGTTCTAGGAGGCCTTGTCAATTTCAGAATTGTTGGACCTGGGCTTGTAGCAGCCATCACATAAGCCTGGAGCTGTGGTTGGGCATTTGTGCCCAGATGAAGGGAGCCAACCTAGCAGGAAACCCACAGCGAAAAGGGCAACCAGTAAACTGGGCAATGGTGGGTGGGGGGGAGAGAAGAAGAGAGGCAGGGAGGAGAGAGATTTGAGACACTATCCAGTTCCTGGATGCAGCCAAGCCTGAAATCAGACTAGTTACTGAACCTATATCAAAAGAGTATAATGACATTCGAGTTCCCTGCCACTCACGATGAAAACAAACCTAATCTGCATTTTATACCCATTTTACAGTAGTAACTGGAGCTTGAGAGGACTGAATTCCCCAGGGTCACACAGCTACGAGATGGTAACACTTGCACTGGAGCAGGATCAGGCTTCCACTTGGAGGTGCGAGGTCGGAAACCTGGCACTCTCGCCTGGCTGGCCTTCCGGGAGTACTGGACAGCAGCTTTTAGACACGGTGGTGTGCGTTCAGAGCTGCTGGGCTCTGTGGCGTACAGGGGCGGCGAGGGAGAGAGCACAGAAGGCTGAACTGAAATAAAATATATAATTACTATTTAAATCAGTTCAGATATGCTAAGGAGAAAAAAAAAATCAAAGCTCTCTGTGGCATTTCCCACTGCCATTTTTAATTCCATCTTATCAAAACACAGCTGGGATTTGTTTTTCAAAAAGAAAAAAAAAGCTTAATAAAAAAAAAGTCTAATAAAAGTTGAAATAGCCTACAGGCCACCAGGTGACAATGGAAGGAAGACAGAGGCATTTTAACAACTTAAAGCAGATTAAAAGAGTAATTTGTTGACTTTTTTTTTTCTTCTTCTTCCAGCGCTCACCTCTCCCTTGGAAGGCTGTGCAATTTTGCATAATGAGACGGAAATAGCGGCTGTTCCCTCTGCCCTTTGTTGAGATTTCAATGGGCTCCCACCTCATGTGGGGGCGTGCTTGCTTTTTGTTGCTGGGACCAGGGTTTAATGGAATCATTTTGCTCTCTTTTACTCAGACTCTCCACAAAAGCATCTTGCTGCTGAGAGGATAAAAAGCACAACGTTCAGGGAGCCCACAAGGCCCTGAGGACTTTTTCCGTTTTCATCACATGCCAGCTCCTCTCTGAGCCCCAAAGCTCTGATGCCCAGGGGCTTTGGTTTGTGCCATTTTGCTTCTCACCTCAGGGCCTTTGCACATACTACTATCTGGAACAATAATCCCTCTCATTCTTCACATGTCAGCTCATTTTCTCCTTCCTGAGGGGGAAATCTTCCTTTTTTAGCACCTTCTAATGTGTGCCCCTTTGTTCCTGGTTGTGAATTTGAGTTAATATTCTATGAAGGACAATATCCTATGTTTTTCTCGGTGGCTCATAAATGGCATTCAACACAAATCCATTCGACAGATGACGGGATGGGAGGACGGGAGCACATAGTATGCACCTGACAAGGGTACCCCCAGCATCCTGGGTTCCCAGCGCACGCTCTCCAGCTTGTCTTAAAGCTTGCTCCACCTTTGGGTGTGCATGGCACCATGGGGATGCGACAACACCATGACAGAAAGCATAGGCTGCAGTGTCAGGCCTGGGTTCAAATCCTAACTCTGCCTCTTGGGAGCCGCCTGTGGCCTTAGGTCCTCCCTGTGCCTCTGTAGGCCTTAACTCTATTTTATACACGCAACATAAGGTGTGCCCTTTTAGCCCATTTTACGTGTATAATTCAGTGATACTGAATACATTCCATGGTTGAGCAACTGCCAGCACCACCTTTTTGGAAACCCTTTTCATCTTGTAAAACTGAAACTCTGCACCCCTTCCACTCTATCTCCCCATCTCCTTTCACGGCGCCCAGCGACCACCATCCTACGTTCCTCCTGCCACCGTGACTCTCAGCGGAAAGTGGAATCAGACGGTGCTTGCCCTCTCGTGCCTGCCTTATTTCACTGAGCTCAGCACATTCAGGGCTCATTGATGTAGCACACATAGAAATTTCCTCCATTCTCAGACTAATGATTCAGCTTGTGCACGCCACAGTGTGCGTTATGATTTGGACTCTGAAGTCATCCAGGACTTTAACTTTCAAAGTGATACGTTAGTGGAAGAAGATGGAAACGTAACCCAATGATGGCACACAGGAGGTGACCTTGTGGCAAGTTCTGAGGTCACAGGGGGTGTGCTTTCCGAAAGGGGTTCTTAGGAAAGCTCTGCTACCTGACTCAGCATGGGATCATTTCTGGGGACATACTTCATCAGCAGCATCTGCCAGCCACCCTAGGCCCCTTGCCAAGGCCAGCGCCTGTACCAGTGTGCCTCTACACCTGTAAGCAAAAACCAGCCAACCTCTTTTCTCTGTAAAGCTGGCCAGCTCCAGTGTTTTGCCGAAGCGATGAAAGGCTAACGTGGATACAACAGGCATTGCGCTGTGTTCATGGGTCATGCTTTGTTGAGCCCACCTGCGAGCCCCTGAGACTAGTTCCACTGTGAGCAGGGGTAAACGCCTTCACTGGCAAATGGGAATCATCAAGTGAGTTTCTCACGGCTTCTTCTTAGGATCAATGAGTGGCAGCACACATGCACACTGTATGTCAGAATCAGAATGTCACAGCCACCCCATTTCTGTTAATCAGTGATCATGGAGTATTAATAAAGAGAAGGGGCTGGAGAAGCCACGAGGAAAGAACAAGGCAGGCAGGGGTGAGGACAAATTACCACCCTGTGCCAAAGGGACAGAGAGGTTTCCAGAATGCGGAAGAGTCCGGGAAGGAGCTGTCTGAAGACCCGGTCCCCTGGCGGCACTCATCACATCTGGACCTCCGCTGGCAGCACTCATCACATCTGGACCTCCGCTGCTTTGTATGTTGATACATTCTAACTTCCGTCTGCAGAAGCGTTCCCAGAACACGAGGACTCCTTTTGTTCAGTGCTGCATCCCCAGGTTCGACAGACCCTGAGCTAGAGCAGGTGCTCAGTAAACAGTCCTGCTGGGTACACAGTGTGCACATAGACACATGTATTGTGTGTGTGTGTGTGTGTGTGTGTGTGTGTGTGTGTGTGTGTGTGTGAGACAGAGAGAGAGATTGAGAGAGATTGAGAGAGAGAGAATGTAAACCGGCTCCTCACTATGTGGCCAAATATTCTCTCAAGACACCCCTTTTATGAAGCTGTGCGTGTCTGAGCTCACACAATGAAAGGGACTGTGTAGGCACCAGCGCAGTAGCGAACTCTGCCTGCAGTGCTGGCATCCAACGTGGATGCCAATTTGTGTCCTGGCTATTCCACTTCCCATCTAGCTCCCTGCTTGTGGCCTAAGAATGCACCAGAGGATTACCCAAAGTCTCGGGCCTCTGATCCCATGTGGGAGACCTGGAAGAAGCTCCTGGCTTCAGCTCAGCTCAGCTCCAGCCATTGTGGCCCTTTGGGTGGTAAACCTATGGATGGAAGCCTTCTATCTCCATCTCTGTCTCTCCTTTTTCTGTAAATTCTGTGTTTCAAATAAAAAATACAAATAAATATTTTTTTAAAAGGGACTATGCTGATGTGATTATGTTAGGGACCTTGAGTGGGTCCACGCCATAGTATGGGTCCTTGTAAGAGGGAGGCAGAAGGTTCTGAGCAAGGTTAATGGTGCAAGGTTAATGATAAAAATACAGGTCAGGGTGATTTGCGGCAGTGAGCCAAGGTATGTAGGCAGCTTACAGATGTGGAAAAGTCTCAGAAGTCGATTCTCCCTGGGAGCCTCTAGAAAGAACATAGCTCTGACTCCCAGAAGGGCAGGATCACAGATGTGTATTGCTAAGGCCACTACATGTGCTGTCTCTTGCTGCACCAGACAGAGGAATCACATCCAGGGATGCATGAAAGTGGCAGGAAATCTAAGGGGCCATGGGGCCTGACAGGGATCAGGAGGGAGAAGTAGTAGTCCCAGCTCGGCACCAACCATGTCAGATTTCAGACAAACTTCGCCTGTACAATGTGCAGGGGTAGAAGGAGGGCTGACCTCCTGCAATGGCTACCTGAGCTGCTCTGCTGAAGTCCAGACTCAAAGGTGCTGTGATCCCAGCAGCTGGAGACTTTAGAACTGTACCAAGAGCAGGCAGGGTACATGGGATATAGCGAGAAGTAAAATCCCTTTCCCAGGGGAGATGCGAACCTGGGGAGGTATAAGAAGTTGTGAAACCACCTCCACTCAATGCTAGCACTCAAGGAATGAACCATGAGGGTACCAAGCCTCACTCTCAGCCTGTCTCTCTCTAAACACAGGTTAGCCTATCATGATCAACCAGTTCCCAAAACCAGAGGGACCAGAACATTGGTAGGGGGCATGTCTGTGTTGTGGGGCAGTGGGTTAAGCCACAGCCTGTGACACTAGTATCTCATATGAACACCAGTTTAAGTCCTGACTGATCCACTTTTGATCCAGTTCCCTGCTAATGTACCTGGAAAAGCAGTGGAAGACGGCCCAACTACTTGGTCCCCAGTCATCCATGGAGGAGACCCAGATGGATTTCCTGGATGTAGTTTGACCCAGCCCTTGCCATTGTGGCCATTTGCTGGTGGAAGATCTTCCCCCACTCCTTTTTGAAACTGTATTTTGCACAGACAGACGGACGGGAGAGATACTGACAACAGGATGGTCCTCTTGCTGCGTAGGAGTGGATTACGGGGTGAAACTTCCACACCTGTCACTCTACCTGTGGATACTTAGGAACTGCTTTGCCTGTCTTTGAAATAAATTATCTGATTAGAACAAGAATGTCACTAACTCATACTACCACACTCGTACAACGTACCACGCTCCATTACAGAATTTCCACATAGTCCTTCAAGGGCAGGCAGGATTATTATCATCTCAGCTTTACAAATGAGGAAACTTAAGCATGAATGGCTGAGTCACAGCCCACAGCCACTGAGCTGAAAAGTAGCAGAGACAGATAACTGGAACCCAGGCTATCCCCACACACCTTTTGAGTTCTTGCTCTGCCCATGGAAATGGCCATATCACCTTTGATTTCCACAGCTTTCTTTCACAGGTGAGAAAACAGAGGTTCAGAAAATGACGCCACTGGTCCAAGGTCATGTGGCCGGTCAATGGTCTGATCTGGCTGACCCCCAAACCCAATGCCCCTTGATAGTTCCTGGTGACCTAGCAGGATCCCATCCATCATTAACTGCAGCCTGTCTATGTGCTTCTGTTATGTGGAGCTATCTGTGCCCCATGCTAGCATTTCAGAGCCCCGGAGAGGGGGCTTGGTCTCTCGCTGTTATCACCAATAATACAGCTATTATTCAGAGCACTGACTCCACGCCAGGTACTGTGGGAGGGTTATCTTGTAGATTAGCTTACTAAATAGTCAGAGCGAGCCTAAGAGAAGGCACTATTGTTACTACTCCCATTGTATAGCTAGAAAAGATGAGGCTCAGGGGCTGGGACACCTGTGAAAAGCTTGTGCACTCAACAGCAGATCTGATCTGTGAAACTCAAGTAGCTGGCTTAGACCTGGAATGCCAAAGCTACATAGCTTTCAATTTGCTCATCCTGGAGAGCGAACCCTTCACCTCACCTCACCCCTCCATCGCTGCCCTAAACTGAGCCAGGAACCATCTCCCCTTACAGGCTCTGGGTCTGTTTCAGGTTCCCACATCAGAGAGGCCGAAGTAGGAGCTTTGGTACTCATGAAAACAAGTCACCTCCTGGAGCATGACGAGGCACTCAGCTAACTGGTTCCACCCATGCAGTCATCGAACCTCATTTGGACACAGACCTGCTCCAATGCCTGAAGAATGACTTGGAGACTCAGCTCTTTCTTCTTTTCATTTGTAAGCTGATGAGTTGAGGATCCTACTCTCACTCAGACCTGAGAACTCAGTGGTTCAGATTGTTGAAGGATCTGTCCAGGTGATGACATTAAGGATTGAAAAAACTCAAGCATGTGCTTGCTTAACAAACCTTGAACACCTACTATGTGCCCATCCTGTCTTGGGGGCAGCAGCACAGCCTTGAAGTGGATTCTCATGCTCTCCTAGAACAATGGCCCCTGTGTTTCCCCCTTGCTTCCAGGGTATATCACTACCAGGTCTACCTGCCTGCATTTGTCTCAGGGTTTAGTACAAGACCTGGCAGATAGGGTATGAGGTAAGAGTTCAATAAAGGAAGTCTGGATAAATGAGAAAATAAGCTTATGAATCAATACAATCATTCAGCAGTGTTTGTGGAAGAGAAAGCCCACATACAGAAGGAAAATTTACTGGGGTGGTCCCAGCTGATCTGGAGAAGATGCAGACATTGGCAGATCTATCCTTGCCCTGGTCCCAAACAGAAGCTCATTGACACTCTGTGCCAAGAGGAATCCTAGCTACTTATGCCCACTGGAGAAAAATGGCCTTTTTTCTGGCTTATGTGATCTTCGTTGAGTGTAGAATGAGCCATTTTTCTCATCTGTGAAATGGGAATAGTGAGGCCTTCTTTTTAGGGTTGTTATGGGGCCATTTCACAGATGAGGAAATAGAGACCTAGAGAGCTCATAAACTTGTATAGGATCACACATCCTACAAGCAAGAAAGATCACAACATGACCTTATTAAATCCCGCAGCATAAGGTACTAACGTCCCTACCCCTGAATTAAGCCAGAGTTAAACAGGGCATTGGTGTCCAGCTACTGGCATGTTTAGAGATGCTGTGTTATTTCTCTGAGCCTGGCTCACTCAGCTCCATCCCAGTACACCCTGGTCCTGGTGGTGGGCACTGCAAGCCAACCACTGGATTATCAGTACCCTCTCACATGCTAGCCACTGGGCAGGCAGAATTCTGCTCTGCTGAGTCGTGGCCATGCTGGTTTGTGTGTGTGAGTGGCTCCCACACGAGCTGCAGAAAACGGAAGCAAACATCATAAGCCAGAGGCGCTTGTGCCATTCTTTCTGCGAAGCACACACAAGAAAGCATTCTGGTTTGCAGCAGTGGTGGCTGTAGCTCATTTGTAGCTGTCCTCAACGTACACAGCAGGACACTGAGGCCAGAGACCGAGCCATTTGCCGCTGTCACGCGGCTCAGATCTGAACCTAGATTCAGCTGAATGTCAAAGAATGTTTATTTCTTGAATGTCAGACACTCTTCTGGGTACAGTTCAATGTCAATTACCCAATACTGTGAAAAAAGGAATGTTCCGTGGAAGTGAGTTTTCCAGACATTGAGGCTTCATACACAGAAATGTCCAGGGGACCGAACTGTTTTAGACAATGGTGGATTCCTTGCCTATTGCCTGCCTAGTCAACAATATTGAACTCTTGCTTGGGGCTGCCACAGAGCCCAGGACTGAGCCGCCCCTGGGCAGTCAGCCGAGCACAAACTGCTGAGATGAAGGGATCACCAGACCCTTGCACTCAACTCTCGCAAGCTGCAATTCTCTCGTTTCTCTGTTCCTTTGTCCAGCTCCTTCTGTGTACCTGGCTCCCAGGCTGTTGTGGCTTCTAGTGCCTGTCACTGTGCTTTCTCTGCTGTCCCACATGCCTTCCTTCGCTCCTGCAGATGCTGAGTCTGAGAACTCTGGTCACGGAGCACATCAGAGAGGCGTGCAACAAAGGACCCAAACGTTGACTCTTTGCTGGCATAGACACTGTGGCAACTAAACTAGAACAATTTCCTTTTCTGTGGTTTTAAGCTTCTTTATCTAACTTATTTGAAGGACAGAGAGATTTTTCATCCAGTGGTTCATTCCCCAAATGTCCACAAAAGTCTGGACTGAGCCAAGCTAAAGTCAAGAGCCAGAAACTTGATCTGGATCTTCCATGCGAATGGCGGGGACACAAGCACCTGAGCCATCACCTAAGTCCTTCCGTGGCATGCATTAGCAGATAACAGAGCCAGGACTCATACCCAGGAATTTTTATATTAAAGGTGGCATCTTAATCCATAATGCCAAGCGCCCAGCCCCTCCTTTTTTCCCCCTGTTTTCTATAGATTTGTGTTTCCAAGACAACTGGCCCAAAATGCCACCTATTGGTGATATCGCTAAGAGCTGTTTGAAAATTAAAACTAGTTTAATTGTTCCAACATTTCAGCCTTCTATTTGTCTCACAAGGCAGACACACAAAATGTAAAGAGCTTGGGCAAGTGGCCCATGGGTGGTCACTTAGGAAAAGCCTGGGTCAAGGCCATCTCAGCAAAGCGAGGCTCACCTTGCAGACAATCCAGCAGAGGAGCTGCTATCTCCAGGCAATGGCGATGCTCTACAGTTTATCACAGAAAACACAGTGCTGTCCCAGCTTGATGCAAGCTTGCCATGAACATGTAAAGCCACAGCACACTATAGCAGGACCCCTGCCTGAGCCACCTGCTGCTCACTGTCCTGAGTGGGCCCTCCAGCCATTTATGGTCTGCCCTGCTAGCCATGAGGCTCCCTGACAGATGCAGGCTCGTTATCCTGAGGCATGTTTGAGGATGGCTGCTGGCCTGGCCATGCAACTTCCAAGTTCAAAGATGAGAAGGAACTCGGAAGAATTCCTGAAACAGCTTTCCATCGTCACCCAGAAAAGCACAGTGAGACAACTCAGGGGCAGAGGTAGGGGAGAGGAATGGCTGAGAACACAGATGCGGCTGGGAACCCCAGTTGTGTCACTCCCTGCCTATGTGACCTTGGACAGGCAATGAACCTCTCTAAGTGTCCTCACCTGAAAACGGAGCATGAGATTTCTTAACCCACAAGAACTGTCACAGGATGGACGTGAAGATCTGATCACAACCCCAGGCATTGCAGCTTTCCCACCAGCAGCAGCTACCACCAGCATCACCACCACCACTACTACCCTGTTCCCACCACTGTCATTGGGAGGGTCTGCACATATCAGGGCCTGACAGGGCCACCTGGGGAACAGAGGCCACCATATATTTAAGTCTTTAAAACTTCAGTTAGAAAAGGAAGTGTGACCATAAAGGCAAACGTACAGAAGACCTCATAGTATCCTCTGATTCCTCTTCCACGCTGAGGATTAAAAAAAAAAAATTAAGGCTCAAAAAGACTATGGGATTTGCTTTCCACCTCTAAGTCAGATGGCAGCACCAGTGTACAGATCTGTTCACTTCCCACACAAAGGTTCTTCTCTGCTGCATGCTCACATCATAGTGAATTTCAAGTAATCCACAAATAACCCCATAATTGACAGCCCAGTTAGAAACATAGGAATCTGGACATGAGAAGCATCATGCTGGGCCAGGCCCACTGTCCCATGGGCTCCAGGAGACCGCAGACACAGCTGCCTCCCACCTAAAGGCACCTGCTTCCCTCTGCGGTCTGGGCACCTCTCCTCTCTGGATCTCTGCCCATGTGAGAGTTCTCTCTGATCATCACATCTACTGTACCTTTTCTGATCTTCCGGGCTCCTCACCTGGATGCAGATAAACCTCTCATGCCATCCTACCCATAGTCATTCAGCCAAGTTTACAGAATTCTTGTCTAAGTCTCCTTTGGCCTACACCCAAGACCCTGGCTGGAATTATTAGCTTAGATGTCAGCAAAAATTTTCAGTAACAGGCCAGATAATAAATATTTCAAGCTTTTGTAGACCATATGGTTTTTGTCACAACTGCTCAACTTTGCCACCCTAGTCCAAAACAACCACAGACAATATGTAAAAGAATAGCCTGGGCATCGTTCCAATAAAACTTTGTTTACAAAACAGGTGGCGGGTCAGATTTGCTGATCTCTGTTCTGGATTAGTCTCTGAGCGCTCCTCTTGCAATAGACTGACAACGTGTCCAGCTTTGCCTGGGGTCCTCCTAGTTTTAGCACTGAAAGTCCCTGAGCCTGGAACAGCCTCAGTTGCAGGCAAATCCCTACGTACCTGCTTCCTCCCACCTCAGAAGTGCTCTGATGTCCCACACTCCACGTAGGGGAGGAGAAGACTAGGGAGAGGAAGGTTTTCCAGCATTGGGTGAAGGATGTTGTCAATTTAACCGCGTCTGAATCCACAACCCAGTTAGCAGCACCTTGAGTGAGAGGGTTAATTCCTGCCGACCCAAATCCTCAGTGAGTTAAGGGAAGAATGCCGACCACATGCTATGACATCAGTGACGTCAACCATCCCACTGGCATTGGGGCGGCAATATGACATCATTGGTTCAAAACACAGGCTCCAGTGTCAAGTGAACTTTGTGTAGACTCCAGGAACAATTCTTCTGACCTGTGTGACCTGGGCAAGTCACCTCAGCTCTCTGAGTCTCACACACAACAACAGGAGTCTGTAATGCACACGACCTCCCGGGGTTACTAAGAGTGACAGACGATACGTGTCCAGCCCCTGGTGTGTGCTATCCCTAACAAATACTCCATCAACATCGTCTGCTATTATCACTGTTGACGCTCAAATGGGCAGAAAGCAAGGTAGGGGCTGGGAAACTGCGCTACGATAAAATACGTGAGATTATGTCATCTACAGAGACAAGAGGTTTATTCAACTGACAGTCCAGGAGGTTCAAGGCCCATGACATGAACACCAGTTCAGAGACTATAGGTCAGAGACAGAAACTGAACTGCCAGACAGAAAGCCAGAGAGCCTGGGTGCCCCAAATAGACCAAAGAACCTCTAGTAGATCCCAAACCCTAAAAGTCCCACCAGTTCTTAACATTACCACTCTGAAGATCAAGCTCCTGAGACATCCCACCCATCAACAGTGAGAAATACAAGGTGTTCACGGTATGGCTCTGAGTCCCATAGTCAAACAGGAGATGAGAATCAAGACAAGCTACTGGGGACTGCATCAGTTAGCAACGGCAGCAAGAATGCCACAAAACAAGCAACCGGCAACTCCATCACTCATGAGAAGCATTTACTTAGCCAGCCTGTGTGTGAGACCTCAGTGCTTCACCAGGGTTTGGGCTTATGGGGGGTTTCCACATGTGTTCCTTCTAGAGCCAAGTGAAGTGACAGTAGCCAGGGTTTGAGGGGCTGTTTTCTCAGCCTGACAGACATCCATGGCCCGCAAGGCCTAAGCTGCAGCAGGTGCAGTGTAGCATCTGCCTCAGTGAATGACAAAAGTTACTCACACAGCTGATCTCCACAAGGACTGGGGGCATCAACACTGCCTGCCCCGGAGTAAAAAGAACGGCAGAGTCTTAGGGTGAAGGCCAGCAGTGCCAGGAAGTGGAGGAATTGGGTCAATAATGCACATACCCCAATAATTAAACACCTGCCAGACCTTGGAAGGGACCCCACCCCGGGCTGGCCTTATCCATATCACCTGCTCCTCCCCTCTGCCTTGTTAGCTCTTGGTCACAGTCTGCAAGAGACCCTGAGCATTGGCACATGGGGACCACGGACTCACTCCTACCCTGAGCTAGCTCCCATCTTGCCAACATCTGGACCTGCTCCGGGGAGCCATTAATCTCGGGCAATTTCTTTCCTCACTTGATTTGTTTATTTAAGGAAAACAAGTTGCTCCTAATTAGAAACACTGCTGTCGAGATGTTCGGCACATCCTAGGCTGCCTATTTTCAGACCTTCTGCCTAAAATTATACCTGCGCTTCCAACATCTGTGTTTGTTCAGAAACTATCCTAAGTGGCAGTTTCTGGTGGGAGAGATTTGGGCTGTTGCTGGGGCAAGGGAAATGGGCACAGAGAATTCATGGGGCTTTGGAGCCCTATAAGAACAGGCACTTACTCGGAAATATGAACACGGCACCTCCTCATGCCCCACTTAGAGCTAACATCAACTGTTGAGTCAACATTTAGGAGAAACACAGCATGAGGAAATCACACACTGGAGGTATGGAAGAAAGAGCCAACTTCTAAGGACAAGGGTGGTTTCTAACTTAGGTGTGCTCATAACTCCTCACCCCTACACACACACACACACACACACGTTTATAGCCCTATTTACACTCAGACAGGCACACACTTGGAAGGGCAGAAACAGGAGTGGTGCAAAAGTTATATTGCTGGGTAGATAGGCACACATACTGAGAAGCATGTACACGTTCAGGGCCGTGTGAGAAACTGCAATACAACTCTCAGAAATCTTCTCACACACGTGCATAAAAGTTAGAGCGTGACACACAGAAACACACCTTCAGAGACACACGTGCACAGAGTCACATTCAAATACATCCTGGAACCAATGTACCCCAATGCAAACAGACTCAGAGAGAAGACCAAGTAGGCAATGTTACATAGGCAAACACTTGGAGATGTGTGCATGCTCAACACTGAAACACACACTGGTATGCAGAGACACCACTAACGATACAATTTAACACTCAGAGGCACACATACTCAGAAACACACACAGACGCACAGACAGCATGACAAACCGGTGTACACACAGAGAGACAGTTGAGGAAAACTTGTCACAACACAACATACACGAAGTACCATTACACACGTATGGCATGCGCACACATATGCAGACACCCACATAAACATATGCCAACATCATGTACCATTACTAGCACTAGCACCCAAGCCCAGCTTCGCAAACACAGACCATCACTTCACACATGGACATCTGGACAGGCATGGGTCTGCTTGGTCTCACACACACACACACGTAGCATATACACGGTAATTTTAATGCTTGCAAGTCAGTTCATTTACACTCGCATTGATTCCCACAAGCCGCCATTCTCTTACAGGCACGCGCGCACACACACACACACACACACACACACACACACACACACACACACCCAGCAGACATCAAGCACACCCCCATGGATTCTAGTCATACACGTGCTAATCAGGTTCTTCTGTGCATCCTACTCATGTGAATACAGGTGCACAAAGCTATGTAAGAAGGTGCCTACATGCACATGTGCGTATGCACACCCTACTCCACCAAGAAAAGCCAACTTCATTTTCTCAGAATCCTGAAAGTACATAGACTGAGCCAGCACAGGGCAGACAGATGTCTCTTGTCCCAGCCCCTACTGTATAACCATGAATCTATTCCATGTTGGCTAGCAATAGGATGAGGTCTGCCTGTCCTACCAAGAACATGGGGCAAACCCTCAAGCCTCAGCCTTTCCCATTTCTTCCCCAGTGGTCCTATTTCAGTGCATCCCCTTATACTCCCAGCATCCTCTCCACCACAAAAACCAGTGTGGCTGTTCCTATCAAAGAGCAGCCTCACCCGTCCAGCCTGGGGCAGCCTCAAGCCTGCCAGCAGTCTGAGTGCCCAACACCAGACACACACTGAACTTCTCTGCTTTGTGTCCCCTACCCCTAGACAGCCACAAAGTGGAAGCCATAGAGATGGCTTACCTCCACCTCCTGTTGTCATGGCGACGCAGCAGCTGGGTGCATCCATCCCTCCCAGACCGCCCTGGGCTCCCCACTAGGAGCAGCTGGTCCAGCAGTGCTTTTATGAGGGAGCACGGAGGGGGAAGGGACTGCATGTAATCAGGTGATTGTTGAGAACAAGGACCCCTGTCATTCCCCCTGCCGCCCTGGCCACCCACCTCCAATCAAGGATCACTTGGTGCTCTGGTGGGACAAGGACAGCATACCTGGGGAGAACAGCACTCAGATGCCCGGGCACAAGACCCCAGAACCAACAGCCTTGCTATGGCCAATGTGAGCTCTATGTTTCCAAGATGCCAGACAGGGTGCTGTCATGTTCAAGGCCTTCTGAGGCAGGGACCGTGAACTGCCTGCGTTCCAGCAGAGGAGCCAAGGTTTGCAGAAGGAGTTAAACTTGGATCTGATCTGAGTGCTAGGTTTCTTCACCAATCTATTCCATCCCTCGGGATTTCACAAATCTCATCTATGACATCATCCAGTGTCACCTGAGGATGTGTGAAACCTCTTCACAGTTAGCGCCCAGAGAGGGCTAGATCAGCCCCAAGTCACACAGCATATTATAGACAAATTTGAAATACGATCTCCTGACCCAGACCTGGGGCTTTTCTAGGGTACCCAACACTCGCATCCCGGAGGAATTCCTAGATTTTAGTAGCCTGGGAGATTGGTGTGGGACAGGAAATCCTCAAAACCCTACCTTAGTCCCAAAGAACGGTCCATTAACCACATAGCAGTGTCTCTCCCTGGATTCAAAAGACACACAGCCCCATCACAGGTCAAATACAGGAGCAGGTTCGTGAGCAGACTTGCTTCATGAATGCTTGCAGTATGTTACACATCAACCAGAACATTAAGATGACTCCAGCCTCAGGGGTGGCTCCAAGTGATCCCTGCTGATCAGTTGGCCTCCTCCTAGTGAGCCTGCAGTGTGGCAAGGGGTGTGATGCACCCACACCTGCAGCTGGGGTTAAGAATGCCAGGTGCCCCTACTCATCTGTCCCTGCCAGTCCCCTGCTTGCAAAGTTTGCAGATCCCCAGGCTCCCGTCTGAATGGTCTCATCCACTAGCTGCCCAGCAAACTTGCCCAGTTTCTTGCTCATCGAAGGAGCAGCCCTTTGGAGCTGCAAGGAATGGGAGATGATTCTACTACAGACTCTGCCAAGGAGATGAGGCAGCCCCTGTGACCACACTTGGAGTCAACGGAAGGGCCTGGATAGGGGTGAGCCTGCTGGATGAATCCCCTAGGCTCCAGTTCTTTCTGTTTCCTTACACACACACACACACACACACACACACACACACACACACACACACACACCCTGAATGAGCCCCCACCCCAGCTCCAGTTGTTTCTTTACACACAGAAATAAAAACCTCTACCCATCCTGCAGGACAGACATAAACAGGTCTGCAAAGCCCCCTACACAAAGCCCCTGGCTGAGTACCCCTCAGCTGCTAGTCTCAGACCACCAAGAACCCCGTTTCTCCAGAGTATCACCCCCAACAACAAGCACCTTCAAAAGTCAACTCTGAAAGAGGACTCCTTCCTTCTCTCTGGGCACTCTAAATGGGCTAAGAAAGGGATGATACTTGCTTGAAATGAAACTCATCCTCAGCCTTCTCTCTGGGCCAGCCTCACCCAAGAAGCCCTTTAAAATGCATGCCTTTTGGGGTCAGCGATGTGCCCAGCGAAGGGCGTCTCAGGGAGCCAAAAGGTCCCACCCTGGGCCAGAGCAAAGTTTGTCACTTGCCCAGAGCTTGGCTGTCACCATGCTGGCTGCTTCAGTCACACAAGCGTTGATCTCCCAGTTTGCGGGGGAAGCAGCTGGAATGGGAAACCCAGATCTATGGGATAGCAGGGGGCAGGAATGTTTTCTCAGCAGCTCCACGACCCCACTCCCCTATGGAGCCGTCTTTCCAGGTCCAGACCCCCGGGTCTTTACCTGAGGAGTCCCAGCCACTTGCAAACTCCACCGGTGGAGCTCAGCCCGGCGCCTGGGGTCTCAGCCTGGGGTCTCCAGCGTCCCCCAGTGCGCACCCGCTCAGTGGGCGCCTTCCTCGCGACCAGCTGCTGCAGCGCTACCCAGGAAAGCGGAGCTGGGCTTTCCGTTTTCACCCACCAAGGCTCCTCCAGCCTGGCCAGGGGCTTATTTCTCCGGGTCTGGTGCCAGGGGCATCCTCTGCGCCTCCAGCGTGAAAGTGGGAGAGTGTGAGCCCTGGATTGCAGCAGCAGCGACAGTGGTGGCCAAGGGGACGAGGAGGCAGTGGCGACGCCAGCCGGCGAGCCAAGGAGGAGGGTGGAGGCGAGAGGAAGTGAAAGCCGGGCTCCCGCAAGCCTGGCGCTCGGCAGGCTGGCGGGCAGCACTGCGGGTGCCCCGTGCCGCGGCGAGGCCCCTGGCACACAGCCGCCCCGGGGATGCCCGGGCCCTATGCGTGAGGCTCGCCAGATGCGGCTGTTGTAGGCACGGGGATCCAGCCACCTCTCCTCTCACTGGATGTCGCCTTGGCTGCCTCGCTTGCTCCCCGGGACTTCACGAATCCAGCCCCAGCTCCCTGCTGCCGCCTCCGCTGCTGCCGCCAGCAGCGCGCCTCAGCCCAGCGCGCTCCTCGCACCGAGCCACAGCTCTGCCTGCCGCTTAACTCCTTGTGCGCCACCTGGCCTGCCCGCTGCCTCCTGGAGAACTAGGCAGACCGTAGCCAGGCCTGCTGAGATGGGCAGGCAGAGACCTTGGACTCCCAGCCTCAGTGTCCTCTCCTGCAAAATGGGCTCGGCATGGGTTGTAGGTTTTGTTTGGTTTTATTTTTTGTTGGAAGGGCGCTCACTCAATGGTTATGCCAAGCGCCACTCTGCCTTTCGTTGAGTAAACTCACTTGTGGCTGCCAAGCTGTGGTTCAGCAAGACAGCCACTGCGCCTGGTGAGTAGCAAACACCCGGTGAGGGGCAGGTGTGCTTTCTGGTATCCAGTCCTTTGTTTCAATAGATGGTAGGTCACAGCTGTGTGACCTCTGGAGAAATCACTTCCTCTCTCTGTGCCTGTTGCTTTTCAGTGTCTGTGACCTTGGGCGAGCCTCAGGTCCCTCTGAACCTCTCTATCTTCCTCCATTAAATGAAGGGGTGATGGTAAGTCTGCCGTTTCTCCTTCCTGATGGACTTGACAGCAACAAGGGCATTTGTAATAATTTATTGAACTGCATGTTTAGTATCCATCACTGTTCTCTGTGTGTGTTAGGTCTTAACTATTGTAGGATGGGGGGAGTGAATCTCATGTTTTTAATGCCAGTTCTTGAGCAGAACAGTGTGAAATATATAACCAGGTGGGGATCGGCGGCTGAAGAACATATGTTCTACACAACTCACACCTGAGGGGGCTTCAAAAGGCTCATGGGCATGGAGTTCAAAGGTAAGTTTATTTTGGTGCATTTTAAAAAAAATCCATGCTTCCCGCCCGCCCCCCATAACATTCCGTTTTCCATGAACACATCTGAAGGCCTCCAGTGGTAAAAGGGGTGTCCGAGAAACAAGAGAGAACTGAATTTGAATGTCAGGGAGTTGTCAGATAAAATGCAGCATGCCAAGGTCTATTCTCAGTATTAGTCTGAAATTTTCCATGAGGCATGGTTATGTTCATTTTACTGTTTAACTGGAATCTGAACATCTCTGGGTTTGGGTTTCTGTTAAATCTTGCCATCCTAACCCCACAGTCCTCAGCTGTATTGCCCTGGGGCATGCTGTTTCATCTCTCTCGCGCCTTGAATGTGGCATCTCTTGGAGGGGGAATGAAGAGCCCTTCCTGGGATGGCAGGAGAATGATTGCAATACGTGGGTGCTCCCTGCACATGCAAAGCACTGCACCTGCCTCGACAGCTCCTTCTCTTTTTCCTTGTCTAAGTCTCAGGCTGTCAGGGTTCCCCGTAAACACCGTTCAGCCTCGCTGCTTAACAGATGATGACCAGGCAGTAGGAGAGTCCATTGCAAAGTTTCCGAACTTGTGTTTCACACACACCATGCACCTGTAGATCAATTCATCCATCAGTTTTTGCAGGAAGGGCTTGCTGCATTCCTGGCTTCCCCCTGGCCCTTTGCCATGATTTTTGTGTCAGGTTCCTGAGAAGTAGCTTCTCCTCTTCCCCTGCACCTTCTAGGTCAGCTGAAAGTTTTATGACTTTGTTTTTCGGGCCAAAGTCTGTTGCAGTACTCACTGACAAGCAGGGTGGGGTGAGGTAGGGTGGGGTGGAAGAGGGCTGGGAACAAAGCTATCTCAGAAGTAAATTAGGGAGTTCAAGACGGGGTGAGGTAAGAGAGTTTTTATGCATCAGATTGGGCAACACCTCTGAGCTCTGTTCGTAAAAAATGAGCCACCGGCCCATACATCACTGTCATTGGAACCACAGCATCTAAAAATAGGATTTGCTCTAATTTCCTGAGTAGCTGGAGCAGATAGAAGGTGTGAGGAGTGAGCGGGTTGTGGCAGGCAATAACTTCCTTGTTGTCAAGTAGAAAGGAGGGGACTCCCTTGCCATCATATGTGTCAAGGATATCCTGGCGGAGTTTGGGGGATGGAGTTCCAGCTCTGCCACCTCCTCCCTGGGTGGCCCTGCAAAAATTAATTAACCCCTCTGTTGTAAGTAGGGGTATCATGGTGGGTCCAGCCTTAGGAAGACAGGATCAAATGCATTGGAGACAATTTCCTACTGGGTTGTCTGCCTGTGTGATTTATTGATTCAGTGCCTAGGGTGGGCCACGTGCCTCTGAGGCAAGGTGAGACCGTCATTCATTTGGAGCACCAGAGAGAATTCCAGTCCTGAAATTCAAGTCAGTACAGTTTCCCCAGAACTAGGTTGTTTTCTTGTTTGGGCACTAAACTGACTCACAAGTCAGTCGAGGTGTGAAGGGGAGAATAAGGTTAGGAAGAGGGAACCGCAGGGGCTTTGTCCCACGGGTAGCCACACAATGGATGAGGTCTTTGGATCGCAAGGAGCTGGCATCCTCCACCCAATCTCTCCTTCTGTGCCAACCAGCAAAGTCTCATGCTTTGCCACTCATTCAAACTCCCAGCGATCCAGAACTTTATCTTTTAATCACGTTCCTATCTCTAGTGCACAACACAGGACTTGGCATACAGTAGATGTTCAAGAACAAAAGTCATGAATAAAGGAAACTTGCCAGTAGGACCACACATATGTACGGATTAAAACATCTGAATAAGTTGCCACAACAAAATACTACAAACTGGGTCACTTATAAACAACAATTATGATGCGGGGGGCTTAAAGCAGCTGCTTGTAACATCCTGTATCCCAGGATCCAGTGTCCCAGCACTGGTTCAAGTCTCAGCTGCCCTGCTTTCAATCCAGCTCCCTGCTAATGCGCCTGGGAAGGCAGCAGCAGATGATCTGATTGACCTTTGCCACTGCCATGTGGAACACCCAGATGGGGTTTACGGATTCTGACTCCAGCTTGGTCCAACCCCAGCCATGACAGCCCTTCTGGGGAACGAACCAGTGGATGGAGGCTATCTTTGTCTCTATCTCTCTCCTTCACTTTGCCTTTTAAATAACTAAAATACATCCTCAGAAACAGACAAAATTTATTCTCACGATTCTAGAGGCTGGACCTCTTGGGATCAAAATGCTGGCAGACTGGATGTCTGCTAAGGATCTGCTTCCTGGTTTGTGGATGCTGACTTCTCGCTGTGTCCCCAGGTGACAGAAGGGGCTAGCTGGCTCTCCAGGGTCCCTTTTATAAGGCCACTAATCCCATTCATGAGGGCTGCACCCTCAGGACCTTTGTCAAAAACTAAAAGAATTTCACAGAAAAGTTTGTCAAAAAGACAAACACGGAATTTATTTTTTTTTTAAAGATTTATTTTTATTATTTTTTCATTGGAAAGGCGGATATACAGAGAGGAGAGACAGAGAGGAAGATCTTCCGTCCGATGATTCACTCCCCAAGTGAGCGCAACGGGCCGATACTATGCCGATCCGAAGCCAGGAGCCTCTTCCGGGTCTCCCACGCGGGTGCAGGGTCCCAAAGCTTTGGGCTGTCCTCGACTGCTTTCCCAGGCCACAGGCAGGGAGCTGGAAGGGAAGCGGGGCTGCCGGGATTAGAACCGGCGCCCATATGGGATCCCGGGCGTGCAATGCGAGGACCTTTAACCACTTGCGCCACCGCGCCGGGCCCACAAACACGGAATTTAACAGAGCAGAGCAGTTACTACAGATGGATGAGGAAGGGAATGGAGTAGGGGAGATGTGCAGAGTTTTAGGTGTGCTTTTAGTGTTGAATTTCATCTTAAAATTGGTTACTTGACATGGAGAAAGAGAGAGAGAATATGAACTTTTACCCACTCGTTCAGTTTCAAATGCTCTCAATGGCTCCTGGTCTAGGCTGGGATAAAAGCTAGGAGGAGCCAGGAGCTTAATCTAGGTGTTGAACGTGGGTTCTATGGATCCAACAATTCGAACCATCGCCCCTGCTTCCCATGGTGTACATTGGCAGGAAATGAGTCAGGAGCAGAGTCCAGCAATAACTTTGGGCACTCTCAGATGGGATGTTGGCATCTGAATCTGTGAGGTAACACCCAGGCCAGATGCCTGCCCTTTTGCAGTCTGTTTTCTCCAACAGTCTGGTGTAACCAAAAAATGTTCAAAAGCAGAACAGTGAGGACTCAAAGCAGCACTCTGATTTGGGATGCTGACATCGCAAGTAGTCGCTTAACCAACTGTACCCACAACACCAGCCCCTCAGGACTGTGTGTGCTTGGACTATTTCTTTAAAGGAAAAAGAATGAGGCATCAGTTAAAGGTGGAAGCTAGAATCCAACTGTCCTCCTTGCTATTCTCATTTTGCTAAAAACTAACTTTTCCAACATGATAGCTCTTCTAACAGTTTATCTTTGAATAATCAGATAGCGTGAAGGAATTGTTAAGGCAATGAAAGCACTCGACAAATGATGATATAATTATCCATTAGCAACAGAAGTCAATCTCAAAGTTATTTGAGAACTGCAAAAACCCAAGATGTCCGTTTCTTGCATTTCTTTATGAGTGTGAGCCCCGAGACCAGAGAAGCTGCATGATACTCTAGGAGTACTGTATATGGAGGACCTCCATGCTATTAACGGATTCCCACTGTAGGGTTCCTTCTCCCCAATTTGCAGGAATCTCTACTTACTGCCTGAGGGCCCATGATGGTCTCCTGGGATCTTGCCAAAACCAGGACATGGATCCCTGGCATCCGAATGTGGTATCACCTCTTCCTTTTTCCAACCAATGACTTATTTATATTATTATGCAAGAGACTGAGAGCAGTGCTGTGTGAAGGTCTTTCTAAGCAGCAACACATTTAAGATTTGATGTGTTCACATTTGTGAACATGTCTTCACAAAAATACACACAAGAGAACAAACTGTTGTTTCTAGCCGCTCTCACCTAGACACAACCTGTAGGTTCATGCAGGGAAGAAAGGACAAACGGACTTGTATCTGTTCAGTGGAATACTACATGGCAGTAGGAATGGACTACGGTTACCATGACCACGGGGATGAATATTACAAACATGGTGCTGAACCAAAGAAACCGAAAGGGTACATGTGAAAAATAGCAGAAGTAACCAAGCTGCTACAAGTCAGAATAGTGGTTACCCTTGGGTGGGAGGTTGTTGCTGAAAGAGGGCTGGTGGAGTTGGGCAGAGAGTACTACTGGGAGCTAGCAGTGTTCTTTTTGCTCACCTGCATGGTGGTGACAGAGATGTGTTCTTTTTGAAATTCTACCCAGCTGTACACTTTCTATTTGCATACTTAGGTGCATGTTTTTTAATTGTAGACATGTGCAAATTCCATTAGTTACCTCAAGCCACTCAATACTTATAGGTCCCTGAGCTGGCATTCCTCTTCCTGCCTGTCCCCTCCCGGCCCAGGCCTTGAACTTGAGTATGGCAGCTGAACCAGCTTTTGTTTCACTGAAAATGGGACTGTTCACACTTGAACCCAGCCAGGTAGAGATGAAGGCTCGTTTCTCAGGACATTTGATCCAGGGAGACAGGCCAGCCACCAAAATTATCTGATTTGGCGGTTTCTCAGGCTCAGATGACTCAGATAATGGCCAAAGTGCCATGGTAACGCTGCACATTCTAGCCAAAATATTGGCAAGGTGGAGCTTTTGGCTGGGGCCATATTTGTGGGCAGGGAGAACAGAAAACCATGCCTCCCCAGAGGTATAATCTCTGCAAGAAGAGCCATGGGAGCTCTTTGAGAATCTGCAGAAGCCATGGGGAGGTAAGGTAGCCTGGGAACCCAATGCCAAGCCCCATCAACCATTCCCTGCTGATCTCCCCCACACTCTGCCAGGATAGACACAGCTCTCAGGTCTGAAGTTGAGATCATCTCAATGAGCCATCATTCAATCCAAAAGCCCTAAAAGACAGATGCATCGTTCTCCATCTTTTGCAAGGGAGGAAACTGAGGCTCAGATGGATCACATGAATCACTCAGGAGAGAAAATCAAAAAAGCATAGAATTTGATTTTGAACTTATCCTCTCCCAGGCCACAATCTCTCTCCGTCCCAAAAGGCTATTCTCCATTTCTTACCCCAGCTGCCCCTGCCTCTGATACCAGTGTGAGCTGCAGATGTGCAGCGTGATCCAACAGCTCAGATCCTTGCAAACTGGGCACTCAGGGGTGCTCTCGAAAGCGCACATGTTTTATTGGAGGGCATCTTCGTGGAAAGAGAGGGAGTGATACTGAACAGGGAGAGCTGTGATGCAGATCTTGACACCCTGGAGGGGAGAGGAGGAAGGAAGGATGGGAGAGTTTAAGACTATGGCACCACTCTGAAAAAAATGTCTGCTGGGCCCGACAGAGTCCCAGGAGTGGAGCCCCACATTAGGTGGGGTTGGCCAGATTACTAGTCTCTAGTAAACCATGGGATCAACTCTTAAAGAAAGCAAAATGAGCAAGGTTTATGGGAGGGTGGAACAGAGGAGTGTCTTTTAAGATCATCTATCATAATTATTCATTGCATGAACTCCAAACAACACAAAGGTGGGAATGATCCTGAACAGAGGAAAGCCAGGCATGAAATAGATGCTCAGTCAATAATAGTGGGCTACAAACTCTGCTGAGCAATCCCTCCATGTTCATGGACTGCCACGCATTTACGGAAGCTATTCCTTGTAGTGTATTTTAATGACATGGATGAGGGGTTAGGTGTAGGATCTGAGTTCAAGTCTCACTCCCAGTTCTTCCTAATGTATGACCTTAAGCAAGCCATCTTTTTTGAGTTTGCACAAACTCATCTATAGGATGAGAAAAATTATGTCTACCCATGGGGTCATTTTGAAGATCAAATGCAACAATGCTGCAACCATATCTTCATCATTATTACAATAGACTTATCATGTAAGAATGGTTACTTTTAGATGTGGGGCCTTGCCTCTAAGCCATGAATATATCTCAAAGTAGATCGCTACTTCCATATAAAATTTATATTCAACATACACTGGCACAAACATTGAGAGAACAGTGCCAAGCAGGCTGTCTCATAGCCTCATTTGCTACGTGATTGGATTTTTGCATAATAGGCTTGCCCTTTAAGATAGGATCTGCATTCCACTGGTCTGTATACTGTATATACAGGAATTTTAAATTTTTTCCAGGGATTTATACATTCCAGGGAACAGATAAATGCAGATTCCTGGCCCCAACCTATAGCCAGTGCCATGTCACCAAATGCCAATATGCATTCACTGATCTCATCCCTAGAGGACAACCCGCACACACATACACCATGGGCAAGGTTTTTCCCTATCCTTCAGATAGAAAGACTGAGACTCAGAGGGGTGTAGCAAGTCCTGGACGTGCAGGACTCACAGACTGAGTGTGCCTGGCCCACACTGGGGATTTTCCACTGGGACTCGTGGTCATCAGACGCAGCAAACAGGTCAATCCCAGATGGAGCCTAAACTGCAGCACGGTGCCCTCATTCTCTCCGGAGACACAAAGCTGGCCTCGGGGGAAATGGTCTTAGATAGCAGCCTCTTCTGGAACATTCCACTTAGACACGTGCATTTCCCTGGGGAGAGAGAGCCATGGACTCGCCCAGGGTGGATTTGGAGTCAATCTGACCTGGTTACAGAGCTGCCCTGAGGAGCTCCAGTCTTCTGAATATCAGTTTTTCTCCATTTTCACACCTCCCTCCGTAAACCCAGCCTTCTCTCCTATCAACTCTTTCTACAATAATGCAAAGGTACTTGGAAAAGTTTGTAGAAAACAAAATTTAAAAGATTTGGTGCAAGAAAATTTTTGAAAGTTCATGCACAGTTTTTTTCATAACGCACATTTTCATGAACATTATAAATGCCCTTATCCAGTCAGGAGCCACAGGTTGGCAATAACAATAGCAACATTTACTGAGCTTCTGTAACATGCAGGGCTAGAGTTTGCTGATCTGGGACCATCATTCCATTTTGCCCTTGCAACCTTGTATCTGCTGTTCAAGGCAGGTATTGCCATTTCCAGTTTCCACATGGGGGAATCTGAGGCTCAGGAAAACTAGGCTATGTGACCAATATTACAGGGCTGGGAAGTGGTCCCGCTGAGACGTGAACCCAGTTGGAAGCAAACAGCTTGAAGTCCTCTCTACCACCATTTCAAGTGAAAGTTCCAGAAAGACATAGGGGAACATCACAGTCCTTAACACTTGCCTCTCCTCACCATCATCCTTTTCCAACCTCCAGACCCAGCCATAAAGATCACTTAGCACATACACAGTCCTGGCTGCACCATATCTCTCCTAAGAGCTCCAAATGGGAAACAAATATGACCTGGGATTCACAGGTGAGAGCCCAAACTCCTTCACTCAGTGCCCAAGGCCTTTGGAAAGCTGGCCTGACTTCCTAGTACCTTTCTCTCTCACTGCTTCCCTCTACCCCCTGACAACAGACTCTCCCCTGCCCCAGGATGCCATGCACCCTCACCACCTGTCCTTTGCCTGTGGCTGTTGCCCCTCCATGAAATGCCCTTTCCTTCCTTCCTTCCTTCAGTGTCTCCCTGCAACAAGTGCCTGTTCAGCCTTCCCTTGGGATGCTTTGGATTCTCCACAGCCTCACGAATGGAGCAGGGCCAGGGAGACTAGAGGGAAACAACTTTGCTTGGTGCAATCTTATTAGCCTCATTATGCCTTTCAACATGATTCAAGAAGGCAATTCCTTATCCGTGGTCTAGCCCAAACAAATGCATTGCAACAGCTATTTAGATAAGCTGGAAACCAACCTCCCACTCCCTCGACACAAACATTTGTCCTTTTATTTGCTCTGGAAAGCACACCTTGTCTCTCTGGAAACTGTCCCTTCACATTCCACTCCTGTGTGCCTGGAGGAAGCCTGAAGGTAGAGGGGCTACCCTTGAGCCAAGCTGAGCCAGATTTAGAAACTCCCCAGACACAGTGGTAGGTTCATGAACTTGCATGCACTCCAAGATTAGCCAATCAGAGAACTACCTTGGGAATTTTCTAACTGGTATTGGTGAGAAATGGCTCTATTTCGTGTGGACATGAGGCTCTACTTTTGGAGACCCAGAACTACCGGTGATACTGATTTGAGCCCACTGAGGAAAACCAGTTTGAGGGAAAAAGTTGATACACAGACAAAAGGCGAGAGGAAGAGTATGTTGGTGAATTAGTTCCCGGATCCACCTCTCTTCAAGATCTGATTTTTCTGCAGCTGGGTAAGAATTGCCAATTAGCGGGTCTTTGGTTCAAGTTCAAGGCGGATTTGAGTGACTGGCAACTTCAGGGTTACGAAGCAACTTGGTTTTAGACTCCTTCTGCAATTATCTTAGAAGTGTGTCATCAACAATTATTTATTACGGGCATAATGTACACCATCCTCTCCAATAAATGATGGAGACATGAGAGCTAAGAATAGAATCTCTATGCATATAAGATTTCCAATATGGAGGTATGCTGTCCAGGGCAAAAACCACTAGCCACATATGACATTTGATGTTAGGACAGTTGCAATTAGATAAAACTTAAAGTTCAGGGCAAGAAAGCAAACAGTAAGATTTTAAAATGGGCAAAGGACCCAAACAGATTTTTTGAAAAGAAGATGCACACGTGTCCAATAGGTATTTGAAAATATGGGTGTAAGTGAAAGTATCACTTATCAGGAAAATGCAAATCAAAACTACAGTGAGATGTCTCCTCAATCCAGTTAAATTGGCTATTGTTGAAAAGACAAAAGATAATGGATGCTGGCAAAAAGGGGGACAAAAGGGAACCCTTGCACTATGAGAATGGGCATGTAAATTGGTACAGCCATCATCAAAAACAATACGAAAAGTCCTAAAAAAATTTGAAATAGAACTATCATAAGATCCAGCACCCTGCTCCTGAGTATAAATCCAAAAAAGATGAGACCATCTTGTCTCAGAGAGATCTCTGCCATCCATGTTCACTGCAGCACTGTTCACAATGGCCAAGATATAAAAACAGCCGAGCATCTACTGACAGACAAATGGGTAAAAGGAATCAATCTTAATCAATCAATCTCTCTCTCTCTCACACACACACACACTCAGCCCTTAAATAAAAGGAAATCTTCACTGTAGATGGCATGAAGGAATCTTGGATGGTGATACGTTAAGGCATATAAACCAGTAACAGAAAGACAAAGGCAATACAATACCACTTATATGTATAAACTAAACAAGCTCATTGAAGGGTCCAGTAGAGTGGAAGTTACCAGAGGCTACAGAGTATGGAAATAGGGAAAGAACGGGCAAAGCGTGCCATGCTTCAGTCACACAGGATCAATAAATTCTGGAGATTTCTGGTGACTAGTTAATAATACTCTATTATACATTTAAAATTTGTTGAGGGATCAGATGTTAGTTTCATTACAAAAAAAAAACCACAAAAATAACTATGGGAGGTGGAAGATATGTTACTTAGTTTGATTATAACGATCACTTCACAATACTCATACATACTGTGTAGCTTAAATATATACACATTTTATGAAAGCAAAAAAAGACACGAGACAGCTGAATAGTACCCTATAACCATTTTAAGGTTTATAGCAGTCGGTTATATATAAACTAAAATTGCGATGTCAATGAAGTAGTTACAGGATGTGGCTACGAAGATGCATTTTCTAACACATTGGTCACTCAGTACCATGTCAGTTGACTTCATGATGTTGTAAATTTCCATGTTTCTTCCTGTTGTTGAATTTGTGTTGTGGCTTTTCATTGGAGGGGATGATATTTTGCCAGCTCTGCTTTCAGATCAAGGATGGTCTCCTAATGAAACTGTTGAATTTATCTGGACAATAAGATGCTGGACTCCCTGCATGGTCCATGCCCGCAATGATGGAATTATGACTGGTTATTAGCTGTACTGCTGTAACAATATGGAGGAAATCAATATGGAGGGAGGGCTTGGGGAAGAGTTGGGAGAACTCCAGAGCCTATGAAACTGTGTCATAAAGTGAAATTGAAAAGGAAAAAAATGTATACACATTTTATTTGCTAGACAACTTCAATAAAAATGACTTTCAAAAAAAGTCTAAGTATGGGACCAGGATTGTAATTGTGACACAGCAGGTTTATCCTATGTCAAGGTGCTAGCTCAGGTCTTGGTGACTCTGCTTCTGATCCATCTCCCTGCTAATGTGACTGGGAAGGCAGCAGAGGATGGTCCAAATATTCGGTTCCCTGTCATCCACTTGGGAGACCAAGATAGATTTCCTGACTTCTGGCTTCTGTGTAGTACAGACCTAGAATTACAGCCATTCGCAAAATTAACCAGAAAATGGAAGCTTTTCCTCTTTTCCTCTCTGTTACTTTGCCCTTCAAGTAAACAAATCATTTTTTAAAGATTCATTCATTTTTACTGGAAGGTCAGATTTACAGAGAGCAGGAGAGACACGGAGGGAAAGATCTGCCATCCACTGGTTCACTCTCCAAATGGCCACAACAGCTGGAGCTGAGCTGATCCAAAGATAGGAGCCAGAATTTTCTTCTGGGTCTCCCACATGAGTACAGGGCCCCAAGACTTTGGGTCATCATTTACTGCTTTCCCAGGCCACAAGCAGGGAGCTGGATCAATAGTGGAGCAGCTGGGACATGAATCAGCACCTATATGGGATGTCGGTGTTTGCAGGCAGACAATTAGCCAACTGAGCCATGGTGTCAGTGCCAAGAAATCATTCCTATAAATCACAAAACCTGAGTTATCTTCTCCATCTTCCTTTATTTCTCAAGGAAACTTTCTCAAGGGGAAAATTTTAGTTTACTGCCTAAAGCTACCTGAATATTAATGTGGTAGTTCATATAAAACTCGTGTATATGTATGTGTGTGTTATCTATAAATATGCATATACAGATATATATATATATATATATATATATATATATATATATATATATCTGTCTCATGCTTACTCCACAGGTTTGGTAAAGCTTCTACAAAATGGGATGTCATCGTAATTCACATATTACTTACCTTGAGATTTCTTTCAAGAAAATTATCCTTGTGCATACTTTAAAAATGATTTATTTTTAAAAAACAAGTTATTTAGCCTTACCTGCCACATGTTAAACACTCAATTTGCATGTAGCCTGTGTCTACCACACTGAACAGCCAAGATATAGAGCACTAGTGCTTTGTAGAAATCTTAAACAGAAGTGTGATTTAGGCCTCCCCAGTAAATGTGTTAATCCTAAAACCATCAGCAACAGCCTAACCTAGGAGCTGGTACTATTTTCATTTTAAACAGATTCATTATTTGAAAATTAGAGTTGCATAGAGAAAAGGCAAGAGAGACATCTTCCATCTGCCAGTTCACTTCCCAGGTGGCCACAATGGCCAGGACTGGGCTAAGCCAAAGCCAGGAGCTTCATCAGGGTTTCCCACATGGGTAGCAGAAACCCAAGCACACAGACCATCTTCCACTGCTTTTCTCAGGCCATTAGCAGGGAGCTGGATTAGAAGTGGAGCATCTGGTATATGAACCAGCTTCCAAATGGAATGCTGGCACCATAGGCAGTGGTTTTTCTAGTCATGCCACATCAGCTCAAACCTTCTTAAAAAGACTTGTATGCCGAATAATCGTTCTCCACGGCCTTCACCAAGTTTATCAAAAAGGTCTGCATGGATAAAGACCACTGGGAGGAGGTTGGTGGCAATCCCACCCATGGAGAAAGACTTCTCAGGCTCGATGACTCACTTCTTCAGGGTCAATCCACTGAAGACTGCTGAAGTGAGTGAGGGTTTCTGTTTGCTTTATGTTTTTTATTTTTCCAGAAGGAAGAAGGTTGTCACTGTGCAGCCAGAGTCCTCTCTGTTCTCAGCTGTAAAGGATATGCCCATCCCCATGTGGGATTAAAGGCTGTCAACCATTTCAGTGTAAGAAAGTCAGTTAGCTCTTTGAAGACTACACACACACACACACACACACGTTTCAACTAATTGGTGGCACTGGACCATAACCAAGAGAAAAAAAAAAGCAATAAACTGTTCACATTTAAATTACAGATTGTGACCTTTATGCTTGAAATCATTTCAAACATCCTGTTTATAGCTTTGGGGGTTCTGGCACTCAATAATCCTCCAAATGATTTTCCTCTTTGTTTTTCTTAATAGCTGTGATTATGTATTGCATCCCCCCAATTTCTGAGCCTTACCCCTGGTTGGCTTCTCCACAGAGGCTGGGTAATTTGAAAATGCCTTCAGCAAGACTTCCTTACTTTCATGTTGCCACTTGATTCTGCTCAGCTAAACAGTTGCAGAAACTGGTAAGCAATGATTGCCCCTTTTAGCGTGAAAAGGGGAGACAGATTTAAAAAGAAAAAGAAAAAAGCCCGGGAAGGAGGGTGTGAGAGAGGAAAAAGCTGTTGGTCTAAGCTGATCCATGGGTCTTTAATGCCCGGGTCTCTATGAACACACCCTGACATGTTAGAAAAGGGAAACACTGGTAGGAGTCACAAAATCCTTATATTTAAAAAAAGAAGTCACTTAATTGACATATGACTGTACATCCTTACAGGGTGTAGCTGGAATTTCAGGACATGTCATGATCAGATTAGGCTACTTTGCATATCCATCACCTCACAAATCCATCATTTCTTTGTGTTGGGAGCACTGAAAACCCTTTCTACTAGCTATTTTGAAACATCCACTGAACTGCTGTCAACCACAGCCATTCTAACTGCTGCAGCGCATCCAAAGTTACTCCTGCTACTCAGCAATTCCCATTAAATACCCTCTCGCCTCCTATTTCTTCATGCAGGACTTGTTAGAGCCTTCACGCATGTGTGCAGAACTCCTTTTGGTGTAAGGTGACCCTGTAGTTCCTCCTTTATTGAATTCAGGTGCCTCTGTTTCCTTGGAAGATCTCATAGACCTGAAGGATGTCAGTCCCTTGGGCGACACTGCTGGTTTTCACTACTTTGCTATTAATAACTTGCTTATCGTCCAGCCTTGAGTGTTTCATTTTTGCCACCTTGCACTGGTCAAGCAAACTGCTGAGGTCTGCCCTGATTCCCGAGAGAGGAAATACACGGCGTCTTCAAAAAGCTCACCCTTAAAAGTACATGTTATCAAAAAAATGATATGCCAAATTAAAACTACATTTTTGCATCAGAATAAACTTAGTTTGCATTCCAATTTCCCACAAACATTTCAAATACCCTCATAGCCTCTGCTTCTCAGAGGAATATATGGCCATCTTTCCTTCTACCACCCTGCTCCAGGTTTCCCTAACAGGATGGAGAAGGTTTCGGGGCCAGAGGCCTGAGTATGAGTTGGGCAATCTGGTATGATGCGTATTTTCATTTGAAACACCAGCTCACCCTCCTTCCAACTGCACCCACGACCTGAGGAGCTGGCATGAACATGGTCCTTTCTGCTTTTCCTCCTCCCTCCTGCCTTGATTCAGGAGTCCAAGATCCCTTGCCTGAAGGGACACACAGGTGCTTACGCATTAGCCCTCAGAGGGTCAAGGGACATTGGCTTGCCTGCTGAGAGCTGATGTCTGCAGCACAATCCTGTGCTCCATAGCAGGAGTCAGTGAATTGAGCAATAGGTTCAGCCAAAAAAAAAAAAAATCATAATTGTGCCAGGCTGTGTTAGGCATTTTAGATTCCCTAATTTAAGCCTTATGCCAACCTAGTGAAGATGTTAGTGGGACCATTCCCATTTCCCAAATGAAGAACTTGCTCCAATGCTTGTAAAAGGTCAGCAATTCTAGGCCACATCTCTGTGATTCCACAAAGGGTATAATGTTCTAGGACTAAAAAAACAGAAGGAAAACAGCCAGAACCCAGGAGCCCACAGAAGCCGCCACGTATCGAATGCTTTCTGTATGCCAAGCTCTGTTCTCGGTGCTGTGGTCACTTGTAAGACTCTGACAGCAACCTCATCATGGAGGGATTACATTCACCGGGGAAAATGAGGCACAGCAATGTTAAATAACCTATGAAGTTTGTCAGCAGAACAGCTAAGATTTGAACCCGGGTTTCTGAACCCAGAACATATACCCTTAACCTGCTCGGCTACTTGGAAGGAGTTTTGTTTCACCTCCCAGATGGCAATAAAATCTGGGACCAAAGAGCCAAGTCTAAACTGCATTTAGTCCTTCTAGAACCTTTCAGAGTTGGCAGTTTTAGCAGGACTAGGGCTAGGCCAGTGTCTTACCTCCTGCCTGCATCTTGAAGATGCATACCTTTCTAGCATCTGCCAGATGCCTCAGCTCAGCCCCTGCAGGCATCAAAACATTTGAACTGAAGAAGGAAAACTACAGCTGGGCTGGGAGCCCAGACTCAGGGGTCCTGCCTGTCAGGCCACTCCTCCATTACGCACCAAGCTGAGAAATTCTAGTGAAGGTGCTCTGAAGGCTCACCCTATATTCCCCACATTCCCCGCATTCTCTGCTGCCTCTGGATGGAAAGAATTTTCAAGCAAACTTGGCAAGCTGGGCAGGACTGCTGTGTGACCGCTCCCTCTGCAAGTCTCGGTGCAGCCCTGGAAGCTCCAGCGCCGCCTTCTCCCCTTAACTCATGCTAAGAATAACCAGGTCCCTCCACACCCATTGCAGAGGCCACAGCCTTTTCTGGTGTCTCCTTTTGCTGGGTTCAAACCTTCCCTGGCTGAAGAAGAACTGATGGTAAGCTGCAGAAGCTGGTGCTTGAACCCATGTCCTGTGGTTCTGGAGCATATTCTCTTGCTGTGTTTGGGGGGAACCACCTTCTTCCAGGGCTCTGCTGCATGTCTGAGCTGTTTTCTATCAAAGCTGCAAGCAGCTGATTCTCTGACCCTCTGGGGTCCATGCTGCCTTCCCTGCTCACGTTTTCATGCTGTGTAGTAGCTTCTCACTGCAGGCCTGGGTCTCCTTACTTTAGGATTTTCCAGGAGCCATATCAACCAGAAGGGCTGGTGCTTCCCAGGGGATCTCGGCATTCACCTGCTAACATGTCTGCTGGCTTCTTCCTCTCTTGTTTAACCTCACTTTCCTCCTTGGGCATTTCAAAGGATTGTCTTGTCTCGGCACCTGCGTCTGGTGACAGTCACCCTAAAGGCTCCTGAAGGGGAAGTATGAGGTGGGACCCACCTATAGGGATCAGGCTATCAGCCATCTGGACTGACAGGATGGAGTCGGCAAGAAGACCTGTGGCCAACACCCAACCTGAGCCCCTGGCCTTGAAATTCATTGTGTGGATTTCTTTGATGCGTAGGTCCTGTTCATTCCTGCCTGCGTTTAGCTTCAGAGATCTTACAGATCATTTGCTGTCCAGAAACCTGGACCAAAGAGAAGTTCACTTGCTGAAATCTACACTGAGTGAAATCCACACTGAGGAGGCCCTAGCGGTGATGACCCACTTAGCAGAAGGAACCGATCCAGCAGGAGTCCAAGAGTTCTCACTGGAAGAGGTGATGCTGATGTCTGGACCCCCCACTAGAGATTCTGACTTGACAAGTCTGGGTGTGGCCTGAGCGTGTTCAAACTCTCCCCATGTGATTGCAATGTATTCCTGTGGCTAGAGACCCACTTCTTTAAGGCCCTACAGGAACTCACTTTTGCTATTTCAGAAGGTAAGAGGATTGCTGGGGACCTCCAAGCCACAACATAAGTCCTGGACTTCTGCTGTCCATGAGGGAGGACTGTGGCCTGTAGGAGACCCATGGGAGAGGAGCCAGGCCTCCCGGTAGCTCTTGAGTCTACTCTGCAGATAATTATTCCTTATTACCCCAAATCATGGGAAGCCTGAGAACTCAATTTCTCCTTTTGGAAATTTCTCTGACCTAGTGAAGCAATCCATGTTGCCTTGGCAAGTTATTTAGCTCCAAGCTAGAATGAACACACACACACACACGCACACATACACACACACATTACACACACATACGTATATATAGGAACATAGCACGGGACTGACAAAGTATATGTTCAACAAATGCTTAATGATGAAGTAGGTGAATGAGTGTTTGGGTGGGTAATGATACTACTAACAGAAATATTTACCACTTACTGGACCTCACTGTGTCTCTGGCACTGTACTGAGCAGTTTGTCAACAATACACGGTCATTTCTCATAGCATCCTTAGTAGGCTTCATTTTACTGTCCCCATCTTAAGGTCCAGGAAGGAAAGACTAGAAGATGTTAAATAACTTGTCCAAGGTCACATAGCAGCAAAGCTGAGATTTGAGCCCAGCACACACTGATTCTAAATCCTAGGCATAGCAGGACCAACAGGGAAATCCCTCCCCTAAGCGGCAGGTCAAGTGAGCATGCAGTTGAGTGAATGAGTGGAGGAACAAATGAATGAGTGAATGAACATGTGAGTGAGTTGCTGACTGGGCTGTCACAGTTCATATTCAGAGACCTTCTTCTTTCCTAAATAGCTTTGGCGATTTACATGCCATCCTTGCACCCTCATGACTATCTCCTGGGTAACAAAACCCTGGATCTCATTCCCTGTGGAGCTCCCTGTCTTTGTCTCTCCCCACTAACAAGGCCTCCTTAGCCCAAACCCAACACAGGGCTTAAATGTTGGCCACCCAGCCACCATTCACACCGACATCGGCACTGAGATCAGATCCTTGAAACACAAGCTCTGGGGAGTTGAGCAAATGATAACAGCCAAAGTTGAGCCACATCAAAGCCGGGAGTTCAGAACCCAAGTTTGGGCTTCCATGAGGGTGGCAGAAACCCACTTACTTGAGCCATCATCCTAGGGTGTGCCACAGCAGAAAGCTAGAACTGGCAGCTGAGCGAGGACTCAAACTCCGGCATCCCAAACAGCATGTTAACTGCTGCACCAAACACTCGCCCTAAATAATCAGTCCTTATCTGGGCATGCAGTTCTTGTGAAAGTAAGAACCATCAGAAACTGGCCTGAAAAAGCTACAAAAATGGTCATTTTTGTTCACTTTCCATTGGCCAAAGAAAGCCACAAGGCTTTCAACAGGTGAGAAGTGTGGCTTGAGAAAGTGGATATTCGATAGCTAATCGTATAAAATGATCTCTTCTTAATTAAAATTCTTTTTGAGTATAAAGAAGAAAAAGCGTTTCTCCTATGAAACCCAACAGAACAGATGGTTGATAGTTGCCAATTATTTCAAAGATAGTTGACTAGATGGTGTCAGATCTGGAAGCTTGAAATTTACTGGTATTTGCATATACTTAGAGATGACACCATTCTGAAGTCTAGGTATACTCAGGTTTCAAGTCTCAGCTCCATCAATTACAAGCTAAGTCCCTTATAGTATATATTTCCATCTCTGCAGGAGTGATATGCTCAATGAGACGCCCATAGGAATTCTGGAGTTGCTCAAAAAGAGGCCTTAAGTGTGAGCAAACCATTTGAGAACCATGAGCACACCACATTGGTTCCTATTACTAGCCATGAACACTTGTGATATCCAGAAGCTGGTGAAACATTTTCAGATCAGTGGGCATCCAGCTGAGCCTCGGGCCATTCCTGATGGAAATCTGCATCATGTCCCTGTTGGAGGTGACATCTCAATATCTTTCTCATGGTTCCTTTCCCCCACTCTGTCCTATCTCTGATCAGAGCCCTGGCCCTACCAAATAATTCTCTGGAAATACAAATACTGATTTGGCATCTTTATGGATCTGTTAGTATAACTAGAGGCTGGGAATACAGAAGTGAGACAATAATATCACCTGGTATTAGGAAGTTTCTGCCCTCTGGAACAAGAAAGGCTTTGGACAAGTCCTTTGAAAATATGAGTGTTCAAGTGGTACAGGGAACAATGGATAAGAATAATGGAAAGGGCTATGCTGGAGAGGAAGCTTTCCCAGTGAAGACACCATTGTAACACATGGTGACCAGAACTGTGATAAGGGACAAATTCACAGGCATGTGACTAATCGTGGCCAAAGACACTCAAGGGAAGTCAGGGAGCTAAGAGGGACCTTTCCTTGATGCTGAACAGAGACATAAGGAAAAAATCAATCACTGGCAGGGAGGAAGCCATCAACGGCTTTGTCATGCCGATCACTTTTGACCTAAAGGAGAAGGGCAAGTCAACTGGCATGACACCTCCCTGCCAGGAACCATACTTCACTTTCCAGCCTTGATGATGTCTCCACTGGGCTGTCACAGCCTCTACAGCTTGTCCCCATCACAGCTCTGATCACTTTGTGTCATTTAAAAAAAAATTTTTTGATATCTCTGAATGTGATTCAGTCTGCATTTGGTGTCAAATCTACTGTAGCCACTTTGCAACTTCCTGGGATGAGGGTTGCAGAAGGGAGAATGGAAGAGGATCTTTGAGGACATCATGGAACTGCTAAGAACTGAGCCTTTCTTCCTCACTTTTAAATTTCTACTCACACAGGACATTCAATTTTCTTACTGGCCATCCCAACTTGAATAAAGGATTTCTGAGCTGGGTTTTGAAGGATAAAGGTTTTCCAAGGACCAGTGTTGTAACACAGTGACTTAAACCATTGATTAAAATGCTGTGGCTTATCAGAGCAAGTCTCGGTTGCTCTACTTCCAATCCAATTCCCTGCTCTTACAGCTGAGAAAGTACTAGAAAATGGTCCAAGTGTGTGAGCCCCTGAAGCCCACATGGGAGACCTGGATGGAGTTCCTGGCTCCTAGCTTTGGCCTGGATCAGCCCTAACTGTCACAACCGTTTGAAGAATGAACCAGCAGATGGAAAAATCTGTCACTTTGCTTTCAAATACATAAATAAATCTTAATGAGAGTTTTCTAGGTGAAGAAGAAAAGATCAATCCAAGTAGAAGAAGAGCCTGGGGCAAAACATATGGGTGTTTTTGGAGTGGATTCTGGAAAGCCTGCTCCACCAGGTGGGACACCAGACTACTCTGGGAAATGGCTTCTCTATAGGTCAGAGGAGGCCAGTGACAAAGCAGAAGCAAAACACAAACAAAAGAAAATCCTATGGCGTCAGAGATGAATTCCCAGCCCATTTGAAATCAAAACTGACATTGGGCAATTTACATAAACATCCTCTCTCTTTTACAAAACAAGCTCAGAGAAAAGACCTACTTTGCAGGGCTTGTGCAATTTAAATAAGGTAATGTATATAAAATGATTAGCATGGTCTCCTCCACTGTTACCATGATTTTATGATTTTATTGTTTTCACATTACTACCCTCCAAACACATGACGTTCTAGTGAACTACTGCCCCCTAACAAACTATCCCAGAACTCATAGCTTCCCTCCCTGTGTTTGTGGTCTCTGGGTTCCCAGAGCTCCCTGTCCAGTCACCTAGGTGTACTTGAAGGTCAGACAGGTGACTGTTGTCTTGGCTGGGTGCTTACATTACCTGGGAGACAACTGGCCCCTGGCTGACCTAGGCTGGTCTTGCCTGAGGATTTGGGCTTCTCTGCAAGGTCCCATTCTCTGGCAGGCGAGCCTGGCCTTGTTCTCATGGGGGACTGGGCAAGGTTCCAAAGGACAGAGCAAAAGTATTACAGTCCGCTAAAGCCCCAAGTGAGGGACTGTAAAAGAGTCCCATCACTCCATTCTATGGGTCAAGACAAGAGACAAGGCCATTTTGGATTTGAGGGAGTGAGGGGTCAGATTCATCTTCATGGGAGGGGCTACAATGTCACACTGGAACAGGAGTGGTTTCAGACAAGGGCAGAGGCTTGTGGGTTTACATTCGGGTATCACTCCGAACACCGAAGTCAGTAGACTCTGAATACCTGGCTTGGGATTTTTCCTGCGTGAAAATCCCGAGCAAGCAGACATTTAGAAAAGGCCCTGGCCGGCTCTGATGGTCTCGGCCAGCATCTTCCTCAGCTGTATTTGCATATTTTGATTGGCTCCCCTCCTTATCATCTGCCTCAGCAGGAAGAGCTTTTCTTGTCACCGTCCCCCTAGAGGATGATTAAAATCCCACACTATCGTCCAGACCTTAATATGAGATTCCTGGAGGCAGAACCTGACTTGCCCTAATTTTCCGTAATTAAATCGTCAAGACACCTGGTGTGGCTGCTGCTCTCCCCGGAGGCACTCCGGCTGTCTCCTCAACTGCCCAGTGAGTCCCTGCTTGCTGCATCTCATGAGGGAAGGGAGGCTACTATTTAAGGAAGACCTCTCGTGAACCCAGCCCCAGGGTGGGTGTTCTACACACACGAGCTCTGAGCTCCCCTCCACATTTCTGCCTGATGCTACAGATGACTGAATCGCAGACAGATGAAGCCACTTGTCCCAGGACACACAGCTGGGAAGTTTCTGAACAAGGTTAAGGTTACTTGGTCACTTATGAGACATAAACTAGACGGATTCTGAAGTAACTGATGGTTAAAGGCAACACAGCCTGCTTTCCCACCAACATCATCCAAAATTAGCACTAGGTAAGAGACCTGTTAAAAACATGAGAGTATTTCCAAAAACTCATGGATAATGGAATTAAAAACAAGTTTATTTTGAAGCAAAAATCTTTCTGAAATCCATGTATACAGGGCACTTAGGAAGTTCACAAAGAATGTATATTATAGAAAAATTATGCATGGTTTTCAAATTGTTTTGCACTAAGATAAAAGTCACATTCCATCCTCCATGAACTTAAAAAAAATGTGTGTATTTAGAAGGCAGAACTAAAGAGAGGAAGAGGGAAAGAGGAGGGGGAGGGGAGAAAAGAGGGAGAGAGTGGAGACAGGAAAGAAATAGAGAGGGGGGGAAGAAGGGGAACAGGAGAGGGAGGGATAGAGATAGAGGAAGAAGGAGGGAAGGAGAGAGGCAAGTAGAGATCAAGTGGCCAGGAGCTTCATCTGGGTCTACCTTGGGGGATGTCAGGGGCCCAAGTTCTTGTGCCAAGGTCTGTTGCTCTCCCAAGCACATTAGCAAGGAACTGGACCAGAAATGGAGCTGCTGGGACTTGAACTAGAGCTTGTATGGAAGGCCAGCATTGCAGGTAGCAACCTTAACCCACTGTGCCACAATGCCAGCCCCTCCACAAACATTTTTGAAGTACCCTCAAACCATGTGAATCCCCAGTTAGTGAAAATCCATGTCACTGAGCCTCCCCTGACCTTTGTGAGCTGCGTCTTTCAGGAACAGACATTTGGCATAGCAGCTAGATTCCAGGTGGGGTACCCTCATCCCGTCTCAGAGTACCCAAGACCGATACCTGGCTCCATTCTTGATTCCAGCTTCCGGCTGCTGCATACCTGGGGAGGCAGCAGGGATGGCTCAAACAGTATGGTTCTTCCATTTACATGGGAGAACTGGACTGTGTTTCCACAGCTCCTGGCTTCAGCCTGCACCAACCCCAGATGTTGCAGGCATTTGCGGAGTGAACATGGGAGATCTCTGTCTTTCAAATAAATAATTTTCAATTTTCCAAATTTTAATTAGCATTTAACAGGTTCAGTGTGATTTGTAGATATAATTCTAGGAGCAGAATAAAATATAGCCCCTGCCTCCCTCCTTCCCACTCTCTAGCCCAACCTTCTTCCTTCTGCCTTTTCTTTTGAGATAGCATATTTTAACTTTAGAGTACAGTAAAAAGGCTTAATATCTCATCAAATAATAATTTCAACAAGTAAAAAGCAAAAAGACCCTAGTTTTGTGAGAATATGGACAATTCCTATGAACAATCATTGAAATAAATTTTAAAAGCCTGACTCTTTGCAAATGCAGCCCCCAGGATCTGTATTTTAATGTTATCCTGCATAAGCAGCTCAGATGCACAAATCCCTACTTGCACATGTACCCCTCTGTGTTGCTGCTGGTCCTGCTGTTGTAGTTATTTATTTATTTATTTATTTATGAAAAAAAAAAAGTCAAGTTGCCTAAGGCTTGACCCTATGTTTCTCAGAGACCTTAAAGAAACACAGAGTTTCTGGGAAATTTCCACTCACAGAAGTAAGTGGAGCTGGGTCAGGATTATCTATATTGTCTGGCATTGTACAATGAGCAATGCATTCCTTCATAATCCGAACAAGCAATAAAAATCTTTTAATGCAAATGTCCTTGAAAGAGATAGCAGGCATTTGCAGCTGGTAGGCAACATTGAAAACAAACTCCTGGCCTTAGCAGCTAGCTGAGAACAAAATCTTGTAGGGAGAAGATTTTGGTATAGGTACCTAGGAGAGAAATGGGGGGGGGGGGCATTGTGAAAATCCTAGCTGCAAGATACAGCAAAAGTCAAGCCTTTCTGTGTCTGTAACCTATAATCTTTTTTTTTAATTTTTTAAAAAAGATTTATTTTTATTACTTTTTCATTGGAAAGGCGGATATACAGAGAGGAGAGACAGAGAGGAAGATCTTCTGTCCGATGATTCACTCCCCAAGTGAGCACAACGGCCGATGCTATGACGATCCGAAGCCAGGAGCCCCTTCCGGGTCTCCCACGCGGGTGCAGGGTCCCAAAGCTTTGGGCCGTCCTCGACTGCTTTCCCAGGCCACAGGCAGGTAGCTGGAAGGGAAGCGGGGCTGCCGGGATTAGAACCGGTGCCCATATGGGATCCCGGGTGTGCAAGGCGAGGACCTTAACCACTTGCGCCACCGCGCCGGGCCCTGTAACCCATAATCTTAACCTTTATGTTGGACCACTGTGGCAGATTGTAGTGGTAACCTCAATTCTTCACCCATTCCCTATGTCCTCAGCTAGATCCTTGACTATCTACAGCATTCTTCATTTCTATTTAGCTCAACACGTGGCTTGCTTTGGCCCATGGGGTATTAATAAGCATGATCCAAGAAGAGTCCTTGTACCCTTTGCCAGAGACCAGCCCAGGCTACCTGTTGGAGGCTGAAACATACATGGAGAAGAGCCAGGTCTTCCCAGCTGTCCACTGGCTGACCCCAGAATGTAAACGAACCCAGCTGCTGTGAACAGAAATGCCTACTGATCACACAGTCACATGATCAATCAAGGCTTATCAGTTAATGAGGTTGCTGCCTTATCATAGCAATAAGTAACTGATACAACTTTGGACCATGCTGGTAGGTATATTCCAACAGGTCAGGTAGCCACTTGATTTTGACCTATGTTTGCTGAAGACTGGTTCTGGCAAGAGGGCATGCTCCTGGTAGGACTTGCTGGTGGAGCGAACTCATAGCCACCCCTCAGTTTTTTATCTGATTCACTGAGTACTCCCCCTCCATTACTCCCACTCCAGCTGCTCATAAGGTCCCAAGCATGAGAACACCTTTTCCTATCAGAGACAGTAACAGAGCCCTGTCCACTCTGCAATTCATCAGCCAGCCTATCTTGGAGTCAACTGCTGACAGGCTCTCCTGCTCACCCCTTCAAATGAACAGACACAGTCATCAATGTTCCTTTTCCCGCTTTCTTTTGTGTTTCTATTACAGATTATAGGTACCTCCTGGCCTGGTCTTACAATTTTCTCTCAATTCATCATCACACACACAGATTCATATAACTTCAGAGTCATGGACCCATACTGAAAGATCGTAGATAGCAAAAATAGTTGAGCTGCAGATCAAGAATTCTATTAAGTACTTATGAGCATTCACCCATTTAATCCTCATATGAAAGTGCAATGGGTAACCATTATTTTGAGATAAAAGAGAACAACAAATAGTTGTGGGGCAAAACTTGCAATGAGGGAAAAAATTAAAACTCATAATAAATTAGGATAAGTTCCATACTTTATTAAAGGGTTCTTACAAATGAATAAGAAGAATGACAAAGAACACAACAGAAAATGCTCCAGGAGAGATATTTATGGCATCCAATGCCCTGCCAACACATACAGGCAAAGATGTTCAAACTCTCTAGAAATTAGGAAAATGCAAACTAAAATACAAGGAAACTTTATGCCCATTGGACTAGCAAAAAAAAATTAGAGAGTTACAACACCTCCTGCTGGTGCAGATGAGGGAAAAGAATGTACTCACGACCATTTGGGAACTGGAGGAAGCCACCTGCTTGCCTGAGGAAACAGAGACTAGATGAGAGAGTTATCATTGAAATGTGGATGGGTGGAATTCCAAAGCTTATATCATTAACTACTGAATAACCAAATAGAACAAAAGAGATCCATTTGGAAGTTTACAAGACTTTTTTTTAAAAAAGCAAAGACACAGGAACAACAAAACCAGAAGAAGCTTTTGATACTTTAGGGAAACTCCCAGTCCCATGCAATAAACATCAAAGAGTAGCTATGGATGAAGTTGTCAGTGGCAGGGGCTCCTGTGCTTCTCTCTAGTTTCCAGGGAGTCAAGAAATTCCTAGAGCTGCAATGAGTGAAGTTTGAAAATAATCAGTCAATCCCAATCCCATCATTTCACATGTGGGGTCAACTGAGTGTCCCTGAAAGGACAGACAATGCTTGAGGTCACACAGCTTCCCACGGGAGAGAGAGAACTGAGGTCTAGTACTTCTTTTGCTATGTGATTCAGGTTTTCCAATAGTCCAAATACCATTCATTGCACACCTGCTAAGGGTCTGGCACAGTGCTTTCCTCATGTCAACTTCTCATAGTGACTTATCAGGAGATGATATGGCTTACAAAGGTGACAGGACATAATCCAGGTCAAACAGCTAGAACGTGTCAGAGACAGATTCAAATCAGATCTATCAGAACCCACAACAGGAATATTTTCGATTACACCAAACCACCTCCAAATAAGCTCCTTTTGGCTACGGAGAATGTATGAGGGCAAGTCTAGTATGCACAGACTCATCCCACTCACCACATTGGGCTCTTTTGAAAGTATCTTCGCTATTCTCTTTTACTTTGGGTATCAGCTCTCTATCCTAATGGATGCCCAGCAATCATTACTTTTTGGATTCTGATTCTTACAGGCCAGTGAAAAATCACCTATGGGGAGAGGTTAATGGGGCTAAGTTTCTGGTTCATAGTCTAATTTAAATATTTATACCCTGCGTGACCCTCAGCAAGTTAACCCACTGCTATGTACACCCATTCCTTTATAGATAAATTAATTTTACAATCATAGTTCTGGATGCTTTGGAATACAGATAACAGAAATCCCAACTGTGTACTGGTGAAGAGCCTGAGGGTATCTATTGTTCCACAAAGAAGGAAGTCCAGAGGTAGAGTAGGAGAGAGATTTAGCATCACAGCGATGACAGTGAGGTTGCAGTCCTTTCATCTTTCACTCTTTCATCACCAGAGTTAGCTTCCTCTCCTGGTACCTCGGAAGTCAGCTGCCCAACTTGCGGGTGTCATATGGACACGAACAATGAGGAGCACCCAATGCTCCTGTGGCTTTTTCTTAGTCACAAAAGCTGTTTCTTAAAAGACCTTGGGAAATTTTTTCCTTGCTTTTCACTAGAAAGAAATGAGTCACATGATAACCTCTAAATAATTTGCATAGGAAATATAGTACTGCTGTGACTAGCTAAGCCAATCATCTAGAGTTCGATGGAGGATGGAAGTCAACTACCTACTTTGGAAGGACACATTTAATGAGGACTTGATGTGCTCAACAGCCAGCCCTGGGGACTCCTGGTTTGGTTTTTTTTTTAAGTTTTGAATCTAGGCTACTTCAGCCCCTAGGACACTGGAAACGCTGAGCAACTACTGAGTGGTGCATGACAGAATGAATGAAGAATTTCTTTCCTCATTGCTTTTTTTTCATTGCCCAATCAATCATCTCTTGATGACCTCAATGCCCAAATGAAGCACAAAAGATGATGGATCTGGAACGCATTGAGAAAGAATTTGAATCCTCTAGAAATCTCCACTGAAAAAATTATCTAGACCAGGCTGAGGGTGTCTATGTCCAAAATATTCATCAACAGACTCCCTTGGGTGAGGGTGGATGCCACAGGCTCACTTATTGATTTTGTTATTGGTGTTGTTGTTGTTACTAGTATTGTAGAGGGCTCTGGAAGCCTGATTGATCTTTATGGCTAATATTAGCCACTGATGTTCAGAACAAACAGCAGAGGAACAACAAAAATTTTCAGCCAGAGGAGATGTAAAGGGGCAGTGTTGACCACTGACAACCGGACTTTTAAAGGTTGTAATCAAACACGAGGTTTTTGGCTATTTGAACACACACCGGAGCTGTGGTGGGGAGTAGAAGGATGGCTATTTTCACATGTAAGCAGTAAATTGGTCTTCCTCTAGGAATTCACACTGGAGGCTACCAGACGCTCATGGGAATAAAAGATACAGCATCTTTGTGACAATTTCCCTAACACTAAGCCTCTTTGAGACTGGATTTGGGGAAGGAATTCAAACCTCCGTTTGTCCCCATACAGGGACTTGGATGGTTTACTAATCCTTGAGGAACACAGAAGGGAATATTGCGTAGACAGGACGACACAGCCCACAGTCATGCTGTGAGTTTTTGCTATCAAGGTTGTGGCCCAAATTGCTCACAAGTATTCCTCCCTTCCCTACCCTTAGTAGAGTTCGCTGTGAATGGATTGTATCTTCCCACTCCAATGATACTGGGCTGGATCATGTAATTTGCTGTAGCTAACAGCCAATGTGTGGATGTGTCAAAGCCACTTCGGACTGGTTCTGAACTCAAGCCTTAAAAGGTAACTGTGTTTTCACTGGCACTTCTTGAGATTCTTTCGCTCCTTGCCTTTAGAAGGGCATATCCTGAGTGGCTACTGTTCCCAGGATGAAACCCTAGGGAAGCATGGTGCAACCTTATCTGCAGAGCTATTCTCAATGATTCACAGAATTGTGAACAAAGAAAGAAATGGTGCCTTTACTAAATCACATAATTTTGGCATGAGTACATTGCTGGTGAAGCAAAGGCTAACTCACAGAAATCTGGTCACAAACAATAGCCAACCTTGATTATGTGGTAGGCTGCACTTGCCATTATAATGACTTCTCAAGACGGGACTCCTTATCTTTATTTTTATATATGGGAAAATTGGGGTTCTAGAGAATTTGGAATCTTGCCCCAGGTCACACAACCAGTAGGTTATAGTTGATAGATCCAAGAGGCCAGGATCTTCCATTCTCTGCCCCTACACAAGAAAATGATGAAAAATACAGAGTGGCTCATTGAGGCCACAAGGCCACTGCTCCGCCCCCTGAGCACAGGCAGAAAAGAGGAGCCTCTTCTGGAATAGTCCTTTCCAGACAGCGATTGGCTCCAACTCAACCTGAAATTCTTCATAAAGTCTTAAGCAGTCACAGATGGATGTATCCTTGCCACCTATCATTGCACACATGTCCTACAAAGGCAGCCATGAAGAAGCTTGCTGTGCACTGTGGGGTTGCCTTTTGTTCCAGGATATACTTGCTGAGTCTCAACCCACCAGGCAAGAAAGGAGCTGGTTTGAAAAACCCAAGACCAGAAGGACAGAGGAAGAAAATGCCAAAGCTCTCAGCCTCACAACCCAGATCAACTCATCTGGCCCCGGATACGCTTCTCTTGTTATTTATGGCAACCATCCACCCACTCTCACCCCTTACCACACTAACATATGGCACATGGGAATTGTTTGACTCCACACTTCTACCGAACTTGTTTGTGCTGTATAGGATGCTCCTCTGGCTCTCCCATGCTGATCACTGCATTTGTGTTCATCCTTAAGGACCTAACCCACGTCACCCAAGAGACCCCTTTCTTCACCATCTCCCCTGTTGTATCCAATGGCAGCCCATCTTGCCACTATCCTAGATGGAGACCTGTACTTATTACAATTTTCCAGGATCAGAGACTGGATTCTTACTCATTTTTTTTTTCTTTTGGTATCACTTTCTACTCCAAAAGGCAACACAAATGCCAGGCACTGGGTAAATAATTGGTGAGAAAATGACCCGTTGAGTATAAAGTGGTAGTATTTGGCAGTTTGTTAATAAGCTCCAAGTCTTCGCTCCAATCTCTTACTTTCTAACTTCACCACTGAGGGAAAACGGCTCACATCCCTGAGCACCTGCATATAATGCTGCTGGAAGATTCTGTGAGACAATCTGCTGAAGCACCTATAGCATAGTACCTGGTTCAAAGCACTTAGGAAATACGACATACTCATATGACTGTTATTATGTTGTCTCTTATTCTAGATTCTGAGGTAATAGATGATAGCTACTCTAAATTCTAGGGGTCAGGAATATTTTTCTCTAAGGGTCAGAGGATAAATATTTACACTTTGGGGACAATATGGTATCTGTTTCAATGCTCAGCTGTGTTACTGTCATGCATGCACAGTAAAGACAGCATGGCTGTGTTCCGATAAAACTTTATTCACATAACCCAGCAAGAGGAAGAACGTGAACTCTGCCCTGCAGTACTAAAGGGGAGCAAAGAAGGAACATCAAGGCCAGCGAGTTAATTACCATCTGTAACACTGGCATCCCATATCAGTGTTGGTTCAAGTTCCAGTTGCTCTGTTTCCAATCCAGCCTGGGAAGACAACAGAAAGTGGACCAACTGGATGGATCCCTCTCGTGAATGTAGGAGACATAGATGGAGCTTCTAGCTCCTGACTTCAACCTGGCCAAACCACAGCTTTTACTGTCTTCCAGGGAGTAAATCGGTAGATGGAAACGTTCTCCGTCCCCACCCCACTCTCTCTCCTCTTTTCTCCCTCTGTGTGAGTGTTTCTCTCAAATAGATATTTTTTTAAAAAAAGATGGAATGTACACAGTGCATACTCGGGGTCCCAGTTCTCAAACATGAAACTCATCCACATTGTTTATGTTGACTTTGGGAGTCTTTGAACAGAGAGAACCTGTGGGGGGGGGGGAGAGTATTCTTGGTTTGCTATGTAGGGGGATTCAGAAAAACCTTAGTCCAGAGTTGTGCTACATCACTACCGTGTAAGACTCAAAGCAAGGGATTATTCTGCAAACTTCCATTTCCTCATGTGTAAAATAGAAAGAATAACCACCCTCATTTCACAAGCTTGTAGGGGAGGATAAAATTCCATCAAGGGCTTAGCTGCCCTACCAGAATTTGTAAGAATTTCTCCAAAATGCCAGAGGACAGGAGTATCACTGAGACCTTGGGCAATGGGAAGGAAGGAAAAAAAAATCAAAATGGAAAATGCTGACCTTCTGTTAGTTTCTAGTACATGGAATTTCTCAGCAAGACCTTGTAAACCGCTTAACTTTCAGCGAGGCTGACATTTTGGAGATGATAAGCTCAGGTGTCACTCACAGCCAAGAAGCTTTTTTTCCAGGGGGACACAGAGCAGGCTCAGTGTTATGATCCCAACACCTCTAATCTCATCCCCAAACGGATGCAGCCAGGGTATATGGTCCAGGAATTCTAGGGTCCTCGAGCCCACTCTTTCTCAGGATCTGGACACCCCAATTTTACCACTGTGATGGAATGTACAGGTAGGAGCCTCGTGGGAGGTAGGGAGAATATTATTCTCCTGATGGTCCTGACAGGGAGGGAATTTGAGTGGGCAGGGGAAGCACAAATTAATACTGAAAAGAAAGAGGATTACTAAAAGATTAAAGAAGGCAAACAGCAATGAATGTTGATCTATTGGATACTTCTGTACTCAGAACGCCCAGGTTTTCACTGATTCCAATAAGCTCTTTTGAAAAAAAAAAATCAGGAGGTTTTTCATTTCTCTGCTCGGGTAGTTGGAACCCCAGGATAAAGTCACAAAAAGCAGCTTTTCCTTGTGGGTGAGTGCTGGGGGATGGTGGGTGAGAGGGGCAGGGAGAGTGTAATTTGTGGAGTTTGGGGTTAATAAAGTATGTAATGCCACCATGTTCAGACACCAATGCCCAGAGCAACCCCAGGCCCTGTTAATGAGAGATGGCCAGGGGGTTAGAAAGGCAACGTTTCTTGATCTGCTTTTACTCTTTTTCTTTCCTGCTCATCTCCCATTTTTCTTTTCTGTGGGGCTTCCTGGTACCAGGCACGGGGGACCTAGAAAGCCCCGTAATGTAATCCTGAATCCACTTTTGAAAGCACTGACCTGTCTCCTGGTACCATCCTGCAAAATGACTTCAGTTCTTTTGTTCATTGACTAATGGTCTTTGTGTGCATTGATAGGGGGCACCAAGTGCTATTCTGATCCATTGTGGAGTGGTCCAATTAGAATACTGAGCATATCCATTTGCTATTTACTGCCTGAGAGTAACAACGTGCTTTATATGTCAAAATAGCTGAGAGAGAGGATTTCTAATATCCTCATCACAAAAGAAGAGAAACATTGGTTGCACTTAAGATTTAATAGGAGGCAGAGGGTGGCAATCACAGATCACATCCTAGAGCAAAGCTTCCTGAACACCCCTTAGGTGTCTCTTCCCCAGATCACAACTTCTGACGGCAGCCACACCTCTCTTCTCAATCCTTTCCCAGTCAAGTTTGCTTCTCTCTCCACACCTCCTCCACCTTGTCTGTGCACACCCCCCTTGCAGTCCATAGCACCCCCCAGCTATAAGCTACGCCCCCTCTCATCTGGCTTCTCCTGCCTGCCCCTAATTTCCTCCCCAGAAGTCTAACGTTCATCACAGTGTTCGTTCCACCTGACGTCACATCGGAATGAGATTGGTGATGTAGCTCTCTGGTGAATGGAATGGGCTCTAAATTGACTTGATCTTTGCAAAGCTGGCTGACCTGAGACAAGCGACATCGTCTCTGTGGCCCTGTTTTTGTCATCTGCAAAATGAAGAAGATAGGAACGCTCGGCCATGAAAAGTGCTGCTGTGCACTGAGTGAGATGACATCTGCAAGGTGCTGGCTGGGGCACCTTGTGCAGTAGCTGTGTTAGCTTATAGTACTATCACTTACCCACTAACAAGTCTTTGAGGTATGACGCCTATTTTTTTTAGGAACAAACCAATGGCCAAAGAAGTGAGTTGACTTCCCAAGGCTGTACAGCAAAGTCAAAAATCAAACCCACTCACAACAAAATGACAGACAATTTCCTGCACTGTTGGGAGACACTCCGGCGGCAACATGATGGACTTGTGAAATTTCATGAAAGACACCCATTGCGAGACTGGAGGGGAGAACAGAAGGGAGGGAAAGGAACTTGGGGGAGGGAGAAGGGAGACCCCAATGTCAAATAAACTGAATCAAAATAACAATTTATAAAAAGGATAAAAAAATGTCAAGCCCAGTCCCCAAGCCCTTAAGGTCAAACTCCCAAGTGCAGAGGTACTGGAGGCTATAAACCCTAACATCCTAGGTTCTTTATACGAAGGAAATGATCCCTGCTTGGATGCTGTGTAAGCACTATAGAGATAGGAAGCTCTTATTCCTGACGTCCGTTTTCAGAACCTTGATGATAAGACATGATGTGCACTCGCGCTGCTGTCTGGCTCCTGACAATTTCATGGTTTCCAGGCACCACTCCAGAGGACCTGTTTTGCTGTTCTCAGCAGTCTGGAGAGACTCACTCAAGGCCTTTTGCTTAGGACAGGAAGTTTGGTGCCCTCGTGAGCCATTACTCACAGCAGCCACTTGAGGACTTCCTACAAGGTTTGGTTGTATGGCGCCCTTCTCCAGAGTGCTATCAACAGGTCTTAAAAGTCTGGAAGTCAAGGTTGTCAATGGACAACGAGTGAGCTGCCAAGATTCTCTCCACTTCCCCTAACAACATCATCATTGGGTGCTTTGTGGTATGGTGTGGTGGTTAAAGAAGTCTACAGTCAGACAGGTGGGCTCAAAGCCTATGTGTGACTCTATGAATGAACTTGGATAAATAATTCAGCCTCTGTGAGCCTCCATATCTTCACCTACAGAATGGGCAGTTGTATAATGAAACATAGATAAATGATACCGGGCAGGGTTGTGATAATGGAGTGAAGTGAGATGGAGTCACATGTGACACAAAACAAATGACCTTAATTTAGTGGCACATAAAAACTGACCAGCATAGAAGAATTACAAGTTGCCCACACACAGGCAAAGAGGCTTTACAGTACTAATAAATAACAAAAGGTATTAAAGAAAATTCAGGGTACTGCTTTTTACTTCTTTTGGACTGGAAACTTTTAAAAAATAAAGACTTACATTTTAAGATGGTTTTAGACTGAAAAAAATTCCAGGAGATACTACAGAGATCTCCCAGTGTCACCTGCTAGTCACACTTTACCTTAAGATGGCACATTTGATTCAATAAAGTGAATCAATATTGATGCATCATTATCAGTTAAAGTTAACCTTTACAGTTTTAGTTTTTAATCAATTCTCTTCTTGGAGATTTAGGATAGCATATTGTATACTGCACACGGCTCCAATCTAGGGTAGCATAGAGCTGTCCCATCTCAGTGGGCTCCCCTTGATTGTGGCAGCTGAACACAGTGCTTATTCTAGATGATCCTGACAGTTTTGAGGAGTACTGGCCAGGTATTTCATGAAATGTTCTTCTGTTAGGATGCATCTGGTCTTTTTGATGAGTTGATGGATCTTCAGATGAGATTGGAAAGGAAGGCTGGTGAGGTCAATTCAGTTTCTTTACCTCTAGGGATACCTGCTCTTGGCATGATTTAGGATATGTAATGTTGCCTTGTCTCAAGCAGTATTTCTTAGGTGATTCCATGGTACAGTGCCTCTTCGTCCTTCTTTGGTATGCCATATGCTGGGAAGGAAGTCACTCTGAACAGCCCACACCCCAAAAACAGGGAGTTATGCTCTCTCTCCTGGAGGCCAATGGGTCCATATGAATTGTTCAGAATTCTGCATGAAAGGGTTGTACAGTATGGGCTTCGTGATATATGTTTTATACCTCCATTTACAATCGAAGTCCACTCTACATGTCTTGTCAGATGACTCCAGCATTACCAATCTTCACTTGGTTCCTGGAAGTCTATGATATGCTTGAGATATATGTTTAGCACATCTTCACAGTGTGAAACTATAAAATACTCCAGGCATCTTATGTGTATTCTGTCCCGGTCATTTAGTAAGCTCTTTTTCCAAGAAACTTCAATTTTTTTTATTGGCAAAATGGTATTAGAAACCAAGATCTGGACATTAGGTGCTCTTGTTGCTACTTGGGGAAGGGTCTTTGCTTCTAAACCTTTTAGCTTATGTCACAGTACGTGAGTATGCTATCATATGTACATGCATGCATCTACACATACTTACATATGTTTATATCCATTAGTAAACTAACCAGGACATTATACTGAAGTCCCAAGCTCCAACCCATTACTACATGGCCCCTCCAGCTTCCTATCCGGACTTCCTGAAATTCCACTCCAACAACTTGGTTCCCACCATCAGTCTCCATTTATTTAATCATTCAATTCCAGTGCACAAGTATAGCAGGAATTTAAGCGTTAACCTACAACCCTATTGGAAACAGCTTTATCAACTAGAGCGCAGTACTGTGCACCATTCCTTTTACCCTTGTTCTTACAAACTCCATTCATTCCCAAAGTGAAGTCAGCTAGAATATTTTCTCCTCACTCCCTTCAGTGTGGCTGTTTCATATTTCTGCAATACAGAGTCTTAGTCATAATACACATTCCTTCCCGGGATCCCCAACTTCCTAAGTGGGTTAAAACCACATTCATTAGGGTTCACTTTGGTGCTGGTAGTTCTGAGAGTTTTGACATATGTACAATTATACCCTGTCGTTTCACCTTTGTCAGAATGTGTGATCACATTTGTAAGTTCTAACACAATGGTCCCTCATTATTTACAGATTATTAACAGATTACTCATAATCAAAACACCTTAAAAGAACAGAAAAGGAAAAAAGGGCACCTTTCTATCTTTCATTCAGCAAATTCCATTTTGGGGAGTTTGGCAGAGGAATTCCTTCTAAATAATCCAAATAGTTGCCATGAGGATGTTTATGGCAGCACTCTTTTATAATTCATCTATCTATTCAACAAATATTTAGTATGTGCCTTACCATGTGCTATGCACTATTTCAGGTGCTAGAAATCATAACTGAGCAAAAAAGACAATAATTCCTGTCCTCAGGAATGCTGTATACCTTATATGAGTGTAGTTTATGTCCTAGTGATTGAAGGCCGACTCACATACAGACAGGCACACATGCACGCATACACACACATGCACACACACACATGCTCAGATAGTGATAGTGCTGTGTAGAAAATGAAGCAAGAAGGTCATGAGGCAATGCCATGTGGTTCATGGGTGGTTTACCTCACTGCCCACAGAGCCCTCAGGGATTGAGGGTAGTTCTAGAAATCCTTGCCTCCTTGGAGTGGTTAATGCGAAGAGAGATCAAGAGTAAAATGAAATGATCTCTGTGAGGTAGAGAGTGGCAGTGAGATTGCGAGCAATCTTTTTAGGTATTTATTTGGAAGGCAGAGAGACAGACAGGTGTGCGCACACACACACACACACAATGCTGAGGTAGGGGGCTGTGTGTGTGTGTGTGTGTTTGTGTGTGTGTGTGTGTGTGTAGCTCTCTTTCTACCCTTCACAGACACACACATGCACAGGCAAGGGTGGTGTCTGTCTCTTTCTTCCTACCCTTCCAGGTGCGTGTGTGCATGTGTGACAGAGATAGAAAATATCTTTTCCTACCCTTCCAGGTAGAGACCAGGGAACAAGACTCAATTTCTACACTGAATTGCTACATCAGTTTCTCTGAAATCTTCTGTGCTTCTCTCTGGTGGTCAGTGGAAATCTGGAGCGGAAGTTGAGATGCAGGTAGACTCCTCAACTTGGACTTTCAGAATTTCATGAAGACGAGGAGGAACTTCTCCCAGGCACTACAGATATCTCTAAGCCTCTCTCTGCTAGCTTGACTTGAGACCACCATGGCAACAATTTCCTCTATTTAAGACCTGGAATTTAAAGGGTATCTGCCCCTAGCTGAGAAGGTGGTGCTGACTCAATACAATGGGCAACTTCCCATAACAGGAGAGTGAAACTGATACGTTTGCTATAGAAAAAGACTACATTGCCTCAAATAAATTATAGAAAATCTATCAGGAATTATTTCATTCATCCTTTCCTCCAAATCCAGGAGGTGATATATGTTGCAGGATGTGCTCACTTCACTACTAGGTAGACAATGAAAACCAACAAAGAGGCAATAGTTCAAACTACAGAGCACTCCCTCCCAGACTGATCTGAAACACAGAGATGAAGAAAAATAAAAAGCAAACCTATAATTAGGAGGCTATTTTTCTGACATCATTGTATTCCATTAAAAAAATAAAAAGTTGTATCATTTTCCTTATTTAAAAATTCATGTTCATAAAAAATGGTTGCATATATTCCAGTGTGGGGCCAAGATAATCAGATTGAACATCCATCTTTTTTCAAGTCATCACTATCATAAACCACTCTATAATGAATGAATATGTATGTTTAATTTTGACTCGGCATAAATTTATAGAAGGGTAGTTATTTAATAAAAGTATTGTGTTGCAATGTTTTTAGCACATACTGCAAGATCTCTTTACATGGACTAGCTTAGGCACTAAAATATGTCCTATAACTACAACTGCCTAATTGCACGTCACCATTCTTAATACACTGGCTCTGTGGAATGATGCCATTTTGAATGTAAGAAGTCCAATGTTGCAAACAAACCTGTCATCATATTCCCATTCTTTTCCTCCCACTGAGCTTGGTAGGAGATTAAGCCGTTACCACCCCACACCACACCTGAAAATGTCCCTGGACTCTGTCCTTCCTACTAACCATCAAGAGCAAGATGGCTTATCAGCCCAGCGTAAAAGCATTATTTTCCTTATCTCTCTCTGATCAGTTTTGGAAAGCCTGTACTTTGATAGAGCTGGCCTTTCAGAAGAGTATTTTACTCAGGCTCTTGGAAGGTCTGAGAATTTCTACAGCCATGTCCTCCTGTGACACAGATCACTTAGTGTCTACAGGATGCAGCTCTGTTCTCTCTGGCACCCTAAACCTAGCCACTTGTGAGCTTCCCATTATTCCAGAATGGCTGGATAATATGAAGCCCCAGGATCTTGAGAGAAAAGGCTTAGAGTGTTCTTTAACAAAGAGCTCGTGTGATATCTCAGTCCAAGTTTCCGTATGTGCTGGGTAAATCAGACTCATCATCAGGAAAAGACAGTTGTGGGCATGCAGTGACTCACAGTACAGTCACTGCTTGGGACACTCATGTCCAACACTGAAATCCTTGGGTTTGAGTCCCAGTTCTTTTTCTGATTCAGCTTCTTACAAGTGTGCTCCCTGGGAAGCAAAAGATAATACTAGAAGAACTTGGGTCCCACATGTGAGATGATCTGTATTGAGCAGGCTCCTTACCTGAGCATGGCACAGCCTTGGCAGGTTTCTCGGGAGTGAATGAGCATATAGAAGATCTATCTTTCAGTCTCTCACTGCTTCAAATAAATGGATAATTTTAAGAAGGAAAATTGAACACAGGGAAGGAGAGGTATCTGATTGAGGTCACACAGGAAATTCTAAAACTTTATGATGCTGAATTACTTTTTGGACCTTGATACCTCACCTCCTCCACAGCAAACCCTTGGTTCTCAATCTCAGTGCACTGCATGTTCCTTGCAGAGGGTTGTTTATAATACTGCAATGCCAAGTTTTTTTTTTAAATCTAGATGGTTCCAGTTATGTATCTATGGGTCATAAAACTGTCATCCTCATAATTCAAGCGTCTCTTGTAGTGATGTCATCTGTTGGTATAAAAGTCTCCTTTGCAGGCATTCACCAGAATAGTCCTCCCCAGTGGAGACATAGTCTGGGGTAGGAGCTGTTCGTGATGATTCTATTAGGAGCTGTGCAAAGAAAATTTTCCTCCATTCATGTTCTCTACCACATCTGAGTCTAATGTCTTTGAAGACAGCAGGAATCAGACCTCTGGGCCCTGCTCCTAGCTCTCCTCCAATAGTTAACAGTCCCTCTCCACCTTCTCCTGCCACAGCAGGTGCCACCGGCCCTGCCTGGAATGCTGCCTTTTACTCCTAACTTTAACGTAGAAGTATGGACAAAAATCTCAGCTCTGACATTTCTAACTCCATGACCCAGGACAAGCCACACAATCTATCTAATCATTGACTTCCTCATCTCCAAGACTGTGTCAACCATATGTCCAGCCTCATTAGTTCTAATAAGGATTAAGCAAAATGATCTTTGTGGGCTGAGGTTGAGAGCATTTATGGTAAAAGCTACACAAAGTATGATAAAATGAAGCAGGATGGGGGAACTACTCAAAACGGGGTAAATGTTTTAGTCTTAAACTTGGGTTACAAAAGAAGTCACATTGTACTTCAATATCCAGTTAGTTGTTCAAGACCCTCACAGGCAGGAAATTCAACATCTTCCTCCTAAAACTCTGATATACACCCTCACTATGTGTAAGCTGCCCCGTGTTGAGAAGTTTTTAGATACCAGAAGTGGGGCATCCACAAGGAGCAACTTCCACAGCTGAGAGAGTAAAAGACTGGAGACTGTTCAGTTAAGCCCAAGGCTGCTGTGAAGATGGTTCTGAAGGTGGGTTCAGACTCGGCACAGAACTCATGTGTGACCTCAGGAGGGGGCTGATCACTCCCAGGTATCAAACTGAGTCCCCAAATCACAGTGCTTCAACTCAGTTCTTCTCAGTCTTATCTCACTTCCCAAGTATCCAGAATAAATTTCATGAGGTCAGGAAATGCATGTGGCTTATTTATCACTGAACAAGGGTCTGCACAAAGTAGTCATTATAGGTTGAATAGACGAATGGATGCATAGATGAACAAGTGGATGGGCTGATAATGATATAGATGAGGGCGGATGGATTACACAGATGGATAAATAGACAAATGGACAGAAACACAGCAAGGTGGGTAGATACAAGTATGTATAATTGGGCAGATACATAAATGGTAAGTAAGTAGATATGAGTGTATGAATGGATGGATGAACAGATAGATAAGAAGCAATGGATGGATGAATGGACAATCATGGGTGGTGAAAAATCAGCACTAAGGCATGATTTAAAAATCTTATGAGTGAACACCTTTGGTAATTTAGCATTCTGAAGATTTGGTAGACATGCTCTTTTTAAATAGGAAAGCTTAAGTCAACATTTAAAAAACCATAAAGAACTCCTTGACTGCATGACTTCTCTGTTTTCACATCGCATCATGCAATGGTCACAGTTATGCATGTAAACATGTTTACAAAAGACACAGTCCTTCACTACTGGGATGTGAGTTCCACTGATGCCTCCAGGAAACAACTGGGTCAAAAACCACTGGAAAGAAAATGAGAGCAAACATTTATTGTAAATTCGGCCAGCATCAAGTTGTTTTATTAAATGTTGCCCTGTCACATCTCCTCTCATCTCTGCATGGAGAGTATTTCTACCCCCTGTTTTTCAGAGGAGGGAATTGAGGTGCAATGAGATTACATGTCTTGCCTGAGGCCACACAGCTAGCAAGTGGCAGAGCTGACTTTGAATTCAGCTACACTCAGACACCCATCCTGTACTGTCATCACTCCCCACACAGCCTGCCTGGAAAGACAGCATTATGGTAGGGAAGGAATGGGGTAGCCACTGTTCAAGAATTGGGTACTGTGCCTCATTAGTCTTACAGCAATTCTGTAAGGAAGGAATTATACTGTTATTATCCTCTTCTTACAGATGAGGAAGCTGAGATTCAGAGCTGAGCACCACATTCTAGATGACTGATTTAATCCTTGGGTAAAACTTGGAGGTTGGCTGGGTTCCATGGCAATATGGCCACCAAAACAAAGCAAACAAAACAAAACAACGACAACAACAACAACAACAACAAAAGCAGACAATGAGCTGGGAACCTCACAGGCGCACTCAGGGCCCTCATCCCTTCATTATACTCTCCTTGGAGTCACATCATTTTGACTCTGGTTAAATTGCAAATAGTATGTGGAAGGGATAACACAGAAAGCCATTATTAGCCTGGAATAAAGCCAGGCCACATCTGTGTCCAAATTCCATTCTTAATACTTCAGAATTTCTTTTCAGTGACTCAAAAAAGGATTTTTTTTTTTTGGCCAGCAAATCATGTTCAATGAAAAGAGGCAAGGGAAAACAAATGAATAAGGCTATTTTTAAAGTTGCCTGGTATCTCCTTAGGTAGATATTTCTTCCTGTTAAATCTAATAACACACTCAATGTTGCAATGTTGCTCTAGAAAACCATATACCTCCTTCTGTGCACCCAACTCTTAAGGGTAAGGCTCACTCCATCTCATTGGCTTGTACAATAGAAACAACACATGATCTAGAAAGACCCAACCAGAGCATTTACAGCCCTGTCTACAGTGACACTCATGGAAAAGTCAATGACCAATCACAGCTAATGGGCAAAGGAGTCCTGCCCACAGATTCACTGCAATCACTGGGGAAAGGGCATTGTTCTAAGCTACAAGGACTTTGGGGGTGTGCAGTAGCTACTCTTGCTATAGTCTAGGGAGTGCTTTCCTGAGAATGTGGTCAACTCCAAAGGATTTAAAAAAAAAAGAGTTGAATCATATAAAGAAATAGACTTCTGAGACTATCTGAGTTCCTGGATCCAACTACACTGAAGCTGTTACTCTTAAGATTTATCAGTTGCTAAACTGGACCACAAGCAATTGCCAGTGCTTGCCAATTTCTGACCTAAAAACGGTAATTGCATATGGTTTAACTTGATACAAGAGACAACAAATCCCCTTTCCTACATACGCAGGTTTAAGTTGAGCTTCTAACTCTTTTAGCTACCAGAGTGCTATCCAATACATCCACCAACCAAAGAAAACTAACATTCACATTTTGATATTTTTCCCATACTAATTGTATGTTTTGTAATACAATATAATGTATAATAATATAGCATAAGCTCCCCTTGTAATTTGCTATACAACATTTAACAAGAATTCAGCTTTACCATTTAACTTATTATCTGTGCAGTAAGTGGTTCAATGTCCATCTCCTATGAACTGCACATTTCAGAATAATAGTGTCTTATTGCTGCTGGCCATATTTTAGTTTTAAAAACATTTGCTGACTATGTACACAAAATGGAATCCAACCGGAGAGACTGACTGAGGTACAAGGCCATCTGCAGCTAAGCAGGCAGCTACTCTGCCAAATGAGATGCAACATCACCCTAGAACAGTGTCTACATAGATATCAAACAGTGAAAACTGAATACCTCTACTAAAATGGAAATGGCAAGCTAGCCAAAGGCTGCCTGGTTCAAGAGAACACTGGCAACTGCTACAGAAAGTGTGCTGTTCAACTCATCAGTATTTTTAAAAAGTGTAAAAGGAGCAGAAGTGAGGGAACTCAGGAAAGACATACAGTAAAAAGACTTACAGCATAAAGTTGGCAGAAATAGATAACAGCAATGGATTTCTTGTGGGACACCCATGACTCAAACTTCAGGCTGTTGGGACATCCATACCACCTCAAGGTAAGGTAGAAAATATGCAGGGGTAAAAATAAAAGATGACTGATCATTAAACCAAGCTACTATAATTATTCACAGGCTCACTGAGTATCGGCGCGTAGACATATACTGGTGTTTAGGTGATGTAACTGTAACACCATCAATATTCATTTCCACAACAGTAAAGGGGGTCTTGGGACTTGTAGGTACTGCCAGACAAGTTGCTATGAAGGTCTCATAATTGTCTCATATAGTACTTATAACACTCCCACGCGAGATACTATAGGTGGAGTGCTATGCAAATTACCTGGAACCTGGGAATAGCGCTGTGGCTCAACAGGCTAACCTTTTACATTTAAGCGCCAACATTCCTTATGGGCACCAGTTCCTGTCCTGGCTGCTACACTTCCAATCCAGGGTCCCACTTATGGCCTTGGGAAGGCAGCAGAGGACAACTCAAGTCCTTGGACTCCTGGATCCACATGAGAGACATAGAAGAGACTCAAGACTCCTGGTTCCTGACTTTGGATTAGCTCAGTTTCAGTCATCACTGTCACTGGAGTGAATCCGTGGATGGAAGATCTTTCCCTCTCTTTCTTCCTCTCTCTCTCTAAAAATCTGCCTTTAATAAAAAGAATAAATAAATCTCTTTTAAAATGCCTGGAACCTTACGTTTCATATTTTGGATAGTTTTTTTTTTCCTTTTGGATTCCAAACATTTGCAATACACAATGAGAAATCTTGGGGACAGAATCAAAGTTTAACATGAAATTCACTTGTGCTGTATGCATACCTTATACACACAACCTGAGATTAGAGAAACTGAGCCTTGTATTAGAGCACCCAAGTTTCAGTACTAGGTCCATTTCCAATTACAACTTCTTGCAAATGCACATCCCAGGAGGCAGCAGGTGAGGGTCCCTGCCATCCAGGCAGGAGAGTCGGACTCAATTCCTGGCTCCAGCCTGGCCTAGCCCTGGCTGTCACTGACATTCGAGAAGAGAACCAAGAGGAATGCAGAGCTCTCTCCTCTCTCATTCTAATTCTCTCTCTCTGCCTTTCAAATAAAAATACATGAAAAACAATTTGTAAAAGTAACGTGAGGGCAGAAGGGAGGTCAACATATTGTCGATGCCTACTCTAATGTATTATGTCCTGTGCTGGGGCCTTTCTGGGTATAACCGTACCTACTTTTCTACAAGGCATTGGAGAATTCCAGTAGAGTTTTATCAGCAGGCAATGAGGTGAAGTCATGCATAAGGGGCTGGTGGCCACAGCAGCGTGAGCCTCACTCAGACTGTCCCCTTGAAGCCATTTATTTTGAGATGTTTCTGGGAAGACCACACTGCACAAAATCTACTTTCTAGGAAATCAGTGGAAGGGCATCACTAGATGACAGCACTATTGGATGGCCCTGTTCCTTAAAGGAAAAAAAAAACCTGGCAGGAGGGAGCAGGGAGTTACCAGGGAGCAGGAACAAGCTGTGCAGATAAGGCCTGACCAAGGCACACCCAGCCAAGGGCTGACCCTCGGCTACAGACCCGAGAGTGGCGAGGGACAGGCTCTCCTCTGCATCTTTACATATCACATTTTTTTCCAGAAAAGCAAAAATTACTTTTATAATCCAAAAAGGGAGGAAAATGTCTAGTAAAAATAAGCATGAGCTGAAATTATGACCCAGTGGGTAGACCATGTGGAGAGTGAATCAACAAATGGGAGATTTCTCTCTTTTTTTTTTCCCTCCCTCTCACTCTTTCAAATAAACAAACTAAATCTTAGAATGAAAAGCAGCAAAAGGATGGTGAGGTTAGCCACGTCTGAGATTCGGTCTCCCCTGGCAATAGCACATGCAATCTCAGGAAGTCCACGACTTGATCTTCAGTTTGGACTCCAAGCATGGTGCATGGCAGAGGGCTCTGGAGGGACACGGTGATTGTGGGAAGGAGGATCTGTGGTTTCAGCAGAGCCCTTGGATCACAGGCAAGTTCTCTGAGTCCACTGAGCCTCTGCTTCTGCAATACCAGTCAGCATGGAAGGATTAAATGAGAGAATGCACAGAAGGAATTCAACATATTATAACATTACTATTATTATTATTACTACGTGGTTGGGGTCTGGGGAAGCATCTGAACTGATGGGAACTGCAGAAGCAAAGATATTGACAAGCAGCTGCCTGGGGCTCTTATTTGCAGTTTTCTTCTTTTAAGGCGTCAGAGCTGAGATAGCTAGTCCCTTGGCCTTCCCCAACCTCCCCACGAGCTATGCCAGAAAAGCCTTAATTCCTGGATCAAAAAGCAATAAAGGAGCATTTGAGCCAACTTTGCCAGTGGAGTGTTCTGTCTGCTAGAGCAAAGAAGAATTACAGCCTAGCACACAGCTCCCAGGCCATGGCTGGGGGCTCAAATCCGAAACCAGAAAAGCAGAGATTGGACTCGCCCCCATCCCCCACACATGTATCTGTGAGCTTCTAGCAGAAGCATAGGCCCTAGGGAATTCATGCATGCACACACACACACACTCTCTCTCTCTCCCCTCTCTCTCTCAATGAGCTCTATTCACGATGTCTTTCTGTCACCTGAATCAAATCAGAAACAAGGCACGAGATTGCCTAACTGCAATTCACACTGTTCTCTTTTGCTCTGCCCAATACAAAGATCAGTAACATACGGAGCGACAGCTACATGCTGGGCACAGGGCTAAGTTCTCTGCAGGAATTAGCTCACTTTACCCCTCCAATAGCAATGATCAGGAATGGCATAGTTTGTATGCATGGTAAACAAAATGACAGCAGCTTAAGAATAAAGTTTATTTCTGTCTAAAGGTAGTCAAGTGAGACAAGCTGATTCAAGGTCTATTTCAGCAACCCCAGCTCCCTCTTTCTTGAAGCTCTGTTGACCTCAGCCTGTGGCTTCCTCCTTGTGATGCAACAATGCTGCTTGCACTCCTTCTCTACCACACATTCCAGCAAGTTGAAAGGAGGAAGGGACAGAGAAGGGTCATCCTTCCCTTTTAGGATGATCTGGGCATCCACAGGTGTCAGTTCTGCCACCTGCCCTTTGTTAGAATGCAATCACATGACCACCTCTAGCAGCCAGGGGTGCAGGGAAAAGAAGTTTTTCCTTCAGGTGATCATGGGTCCAATTAAAAGTCAGGAAAGGTTGCAGGAAAATAGTTTCTAGGTGGAGAGAGGACAATTGTGGTGTCAGCCACTGTGCCACTAATGTTACTAATAATCCCACTTTTCAAATGAGACAACTGAGGCTCAGAGAGAGGAGGTGACACGTCCAGGGCCAACTGGCTGAGCAACAGAACCAGGAGTTGAACCCATGTCTGCCTGATTTAGAGCCACCAGCTCTTTGGAAATTCACATGGAAGGATGCAGAGGAAAAACAATCCGAACAAGAGGACCCACAGTCACACCTTCACCATCACAGGTCTGGGGACCAGGGCTGCACACACAGTCACTGTGACAGCCAAAGCCAGACCCCAATAACCTGCTGATCCTGCAGAGGCCATGCCACAGAGGTCTCAAGGGGGCCTGACTGTGGGACAGGGGTCAGCCTGTGAGTTCCATATAGCAACTCCTTTCCTATTCCCACACTAAGTTCCGCTAGGCCGGCAGGAGGCTGACAGGAGGACACCTGATGCCCCTCCCCAAAGTGGGGGAGGCAGTGTTTGTCCCCTGTCCCCCCTCATTAAAAAAAAATATGTGCAAATGATCATGTTTATCTAAATTATTTCACAGAGCAAAGAGAGCGTGATGTCCCACTGAGGAGTCTGTGCAAAGGCCACCTCTAATGTCAAGTTGACCTTCCCACCCATTCAGTGTCAACAAGCTGGGCCCAGTGCACCCTGACGGGTTTCTCTTGCCACTACTGACCCTCTTGCCGCCACTCTCACGCCCTGACACAAATCACAAATATCTGAGTTCAAGCTCTGGTTCCATTCCTGATTCTAGCTTCCTGCTGATGTATATCCATGCAGGCAGCAGGTGACGTCTCTAGTATGTGGGTCCCGGCTACCCAGGTGGAAGACCCAAAGTTCCTGTCTCTCCTGGCTGCTATCCACCCCAGCCCCACTTGGGGGAGTGAATCGGTGGATGGGAAATGCTAATCTGTTTCTCTGCCTGTGAAATAATAAGTGATTTTTTAAAGTTCATGAGCAATTTAATTACACATCACAGCCTTCATGGTACCAAAAAAGTGAAATTCACATATACCTTTCTTCATAATAAACATTTTTCGTGAATCATTTGAAGACCCCTTCTATACATAGCAACATGGCTGAATCTCAGATCCTGCTGATGGAAAGCTGGGCACAAGGACTGAAGGTTTCCATGCATCTGAAGTTCAAGAGCAGAAAAGTGACTCAATGGCGACAAAAGGGAACGAATACCTAGCAGGACAGGACTCCAGAGAAACCTCTGGAGCAATTTTTATGTGAATTGGGTAAATATCACCCAGGTGATACTTCCAAGGGTGAACATTTGGTGAAATATATTAAGCTGCAGACATTAAAAAAAAATTGTACATGTTCCTCTAGGTAAATTATGTCTTCATCGAATACTAGGGGAAAGAATCTGTAAGGAGAGGATGTAGTTTACCTCTTACACAGCTGGGAACTGACTGGGTTGCGCCACAGTTCAACAGCCAGGATGAAGCAAGTGGCAACAGGATGGCTGCTGCCTCCTCTCCAAGGCCTGAGAATGCTCCTTCTAGAGCATTCTGGACCCAGTGTATTTCTGAGCACTGTCCATAGGTCGGGTCCCGTCCTACAGCTGGAGTAAAAATGGACACAGTGTTTACCGTGGGACAGTGATATGCAGACTTCCCAGAGCTGCATAGGAAAACAGGACACAGCAGGGGTGGCAGATGCTCCCTGGGGAAGCAGAGTTCAGATTTCCTGAGGAAATGGGGTGTCAAGGCCAGAAAGGAACCGAGGAGGGAACATGCCAAGACTGGCAGTGTGGGAAGAGAAAGTGTGGTCCACCTAGTGATGAATTGCAAGTCTAAGTCCTCAGGGAGCTAGGAGTGGAGAATAAAGTAGCTGTCACAATATGTGATATACTCCATGAAGGCCCTGTAGGAGAGATGTTCCTATGTTACAGATGATGAAACTGATGCTCTGAGAAGATGGGTATCCTGCCTAAGGTAAGTGCAACAGATTTAGAAGGTCAGCTGGGTACACAATCTGTGCTTTGTAGCCACTCTGCCTCACAGCTAAGGAGGCAGAAGGGGCCACATTACAAAACTCCAATCAGACAGCTGAAGATTTCATCCTGCAGTACTGTGGCGGGGCTTAACACAGATGAAGCGTTAAGCAACCCACGAAACGCCTGGCTTGTATGATGCCATCAGATACATCATTTTTCTGTCTAATTGCTAACATCTCAGGACCCACTCCGCTGAGGGGTCTTAGTTTAATCCTTGAATTAACAGCATAGCAAGCTCTGGCCCCTGAGCTCCACTCCTATTCTGCAGCACTGCAGCCATGTGAAACCTCTGGCCACTAAGCACTCGAACAGCCGAGTCCAAAGCCTGGGGTTCTGTGACTGTGAAGCACACACCATATTTTGAAGACTTCCTTTGGAAAATCATGTTAACAGTTTACCTGTCAACATGACCGTACTTGTATGTACTGGACCAAACACAAGACACTAAGTTAATTTCATCAGTTTCTTTTTACCTTTTTTGTTTTCATGTGACTGCTAAAAAATTTGAGATGATCAGGAACCGGCATTTTGGTGCAGTGAGTTAAGCTACCCTCTACAATGCTGGTATCTATGTGGGTGCTAGTTCCTGGTTACTCACTTCTGCCCCAACTCCCTGCTAATGCACCTGGGAAAGCAGTGCAAGATGGCCAGAATACCTGCGCCATACACCTACATGCTAGACCCAGATGGAATTTTAGCTTCCTGGTTTTGGCATGGCCCAACCTCGGCTACTGTGAACCAACAATGGCAGATCTCTCTCTCGCTCACTCACTCTCTTATTCTCTACAGTTGCCTTTAAATAAATATATTTTTTAACGAAATTACTTATGAGGGTATCCCAAAAAGTGCATGGAAAGTGGAATGAAAAGATGTTTACTTCAATGTAAAACTTTTTTGAAATTCATGCATTTTTCATCATACGTCTGCTCTGTGAAATTTTTGAAGACCCTGAACGTGACCCCTGCGCCACTTTGCCCCTTGCACGTGGCAGCTATTATTATGCTTGCCTCCAGCCTCTCCACTTAAGTCTTCCCAGTGCTTCTGAACTTGACCTGAGCCCACATACCCAAGAGTTAACTCTTGTCCCTTATGTCATATGTGTGTGTGCTCTCGTATCTTCAAATGTGTTTCCTGCTGGGCTTTCTCATCACTGTTTTTAACATCATGACAGGTTGAGGACAAGGAAACACACAAACACAGAATCAGGGCCCCCCACCCCTGATCTTGCTGGCCACTCAGTCAGCTGGCTCACGCACCACATGGATCTGGGTTCTGGCCCCTGGCAAGGTTGCTAAAGCTGAGAGCAGCTGTCCTCCCTCTCCCAGGGAAAATAAAAATATTCTAATTAAAGCAGGGAAGGCCCTGGGAACAATAGTGCTGGAGCTGGGGTTGATGGATGGGATTCAATTCGGAGCGTGAAGAGCAGGACTTTAGGCTCTTGCTGTTACCAAGCCATTTGGAGGGCAAAAATGATCTGAAAATGAATTTAATGGATACAGGCCAGGCCACATGGAAGCACAGGCAGGCACTTCATAGGAGGGAGACAGGAGTCCTGGTCCATTTGAAGTGGGGGAAGAGAAGGAAGGGCAGCAGATGAGGTCATGGGGTATGGAGGCTTCCCCCATTCAGGAGTGGAAGGGCATTTGGGTACCCTGTCTCCTAGATCCCCATGAAGGTTGAATGAGGTAATTCAAGTAAAATGCTTGGTCCAGGGCCTGGCATAGAGCAGATGCTCAATTAAATAAAAGCCGTTCTCGCGTTGTTGCTCTCCCTGGCCCAATGTGCATCTCTAGTGATGGCCTGAGCAGGGGCCTGACTCTTGGGATGACTTCCTCGGAAGGCCTTGGGGAAAGGTTAAGGTTAGGGGGACTGTACTGGCCTGTGGTCACCAATACAGGTAATCACTGGGGTGGGCATCCAACACGGCCATCCCACTTTGGATGCCTGAATCCTATATTGTTGTTCCTGGGGTCTGAGTTCCAGTTCTAACTATGGATTGCGTCTTCCTGGTAATGTGCACCCTGGAGGCAGCAAATGATGCCTCAAGTATTTAGGTCCCTGCTAACCACATGGGAGACCTGGATTGAGTTCCTGGCTCCTGGTTTTGGCGTGCTTGATCCAGCCTTGGCTGCTGCGGTCATTTGGAGAGTGAATTAGCCAGGGGAGTAGATTCCCTCCCTCTCTGCCTCTCTCCTTTTTTCTCTGTATCTCTTTTTCAAATAAGTGAAACAAATTATTTTTAAAAAGAAGAAGAAGAAATAAAAGGTGCCCAGCACAGTAGCCTCACAGCTAAAGTCCTCGTCTTGCGCACGCTGGGACCCCATATGGGAGCTGCTTTTAATCCCGGCAGCCCCAGTTCCCATCCAGCTCCCTGTCTGTGGCCTGGGAAAGCAGCCCAGAATGGCCCAAAGTCTTGGGACCCTGCACCTGTGTGGGAGCCCTGGAAGAGGCTCTGGGTTCCTGACTTCAGATCAGCTCAGCTGTTTGCTGTGACCACTTGGGGGGTGAGTCTGTGGATGGAAGATCATCTTCACTGTCTCTCCTCTGTGTGTCTGACTCTCCAACAAAAATAAAATAAAATCTTTAAAAAGAAACATAAATAAAAGCAACTGCCAGTGAGTGAATAAATGACAAAAATCAACCCTGCACAACCACAGGTTCTAAATCCTTCAATTCAATCAGCCACTGACCGAATATTATTTTCACTATTTCTAATATTGAATATTAGTAAAACTACATCTGTACTGAACTCATACATTTTCGCTTGTCATTATTCACTGAATAGTACGGTGTGGCACTTCCATTTACATAGCACTTCCATTGCATTTAGGTATCTTAAGTCACCTAAAGATGATTTAACGTAAGCAGGCAGAAGTGTGTGGGCTTCATGTAAACACTATAGTGGTTTATATATGGAATATTGGTGTCCGCAGGGGATCCTGGAACCAATCCCCATAGGAGACTGAGGGATGACAGTATTAAGCTAACAGCCAGCTGCCAAAAGCTTAGACCGGGGAGTAGAAGGGAAGATACAAAGGCCTAGGTCTCAAATCTCCTAAAGCTTTGAGAGAAAAATCTGCACTAGTTCTGGACTAGACAAAAGGAATAATTCATATTTTCTTCCAAGAGAGACTGGGGAAGGAGATCAGAAAAGCACAAAGAAAGGAGAGGAGTGGAAAAACTTGCGAGATAGCAAGAGGCTGGAGTCTGGCAAGGGGAAGAGGCTTTGGTCACCCACCCCCAACCAGTGACCCCAACAGAATGTAGATCAAAGGGACCTTTGCAAAGCCCTGAAGCCCAATGTTCCATTTTGAAGGTGTACCTTCTCTCTTCCTTCATCCCTGAAACCTACAGAGAATTCAGTCCTTTCAAATGAGTCACAGACTTGGATGTCTTTCCGATTTTTAAAACGAGATTCAAATAGAAAGCGGAGTTTCACTTCTGGATCAATAAGGGACTACAAACTGTAGAGGCAAGAACTGTAGATCCGTGATTCCTTCAGAACTGAGGAAGGCTTGGAGGGCGCTGTAGAACTCTCCCAGGACCAAGTGAGCATTCCCCAAAGACAGTTCCCCATCTTCCAGTCCCCTGCCAACACTGCAACAATCCTCCGAAATGCATGCACAGAGGCCTGGGGGCTTTCCTCTCCATGGGCAGCCTACCCTGTTTCATCTTGGCTTCATTCCATTAAAAAGGAAAGAACACAGACTGGGCCTAACTTAAAAGCCAGGGTAGGGTGAATCGGAGAGTTACTGCAAAGCTGAAAGGCTTGAAACATGAGTTAAATAACAGGTCTAACATGAGAATTTTGACAACCATTCAGCCAGAAAAAAAAAAGATGGGCTTTCTTGAAGGACAAATAATTCAACTGTTTTTGTCCCTTTGGGTATCCATTCAAGGTTCAAATTCCCAAGAAGTAGGCTCAGTTTGGCCTAACAGTATTGTCCCAGCAGTTAGCAGCATGTGGTTTGTTCTGACCAAACCCAGTGGTATGACATGGGTGGAGGGTGGTGGGAGTGATGGGGTGGTTCCCAAAAAAGGAGGATACTGTTCCCAGAATAAGGAGAGAGAGTGGGCTCAGCCTCTCCCCCACACACATACACAGACAGATACTCATTGCATTCCACCCCTTCACTGCCCAACACTTTTCTTGCCATATATACAAATCTGAAGACAGACTTAACATCACACAACGCAATTATTCCATGCACAACTTTAAAAATACTCACACCTCCCTCAATGAGAAGAGAGCAAATAAAGCTGCCGATGCAGTGATCTGGAAACGCCATGTTTAAGAATCAAGCGCAATCATTTCAGAACATCAGGAAGCAGAGAGGACCCACTTCTGAGGAAACAGGTTTCAAATGTTACAACCCTGACCGAAAGTCACAGAGCACCCAGACCGCTTTGTACCCAGCCAGCTGCAGACTCAAGTCTCTGGGCCCAAAAAGCAAGCAGAAGGGACCATTACAAACCTCAGTGAGGGCTGTAACACTAGAAATCTGTTTCCTTGGATTTGGGGCTCTTCTTTACTTCCTGGTATGGTGAGGAGCGAATGAGCTCAAACAGAAAGATGTATTCCACGCACAACACAGGCTCAGTGAACACCCATGGTGACTCTCCTCCCTTCTGACAGATGCAGTGGGAGAGGTTGGTCCAGGATAGCATAGCAGCAGTTCATCAAAACTCATGAGCCACACACAGGAGGAAAAGAAAGCTCTAGAGCAGAAAAAAGACAGAGTTGAAGGTGTAATTTTCAATGTTATTACAGACACAAGAAAATAAAATTTAACAAGTAAAATTAATTTTGATATTTTATTTATACCAATAGATGTCTGATGTTATTATTTCTACGTGAATCAGTTTTTTAAAATATACCAATGGTTCATTTTAGATTCCTTTTGTCCTACTAAGTCTTCAAAACCTGGTGCGAACTACATTTTAGATATACCTCAATTTGAACTTAAGGCTTTGCAAGTGCTGATGTGGCTCCTTTAGCAGCCCGTGCAGCAGTAAATGATTTACATTATCAATCCTTGGCTCCATTTTATAGATGAAGGAATGGTCCCTACTGAGGTTCAATGACCCACCCAAGGTCCCACATCTAGGAAAAAACAGACTGGGTTTGGGGGCTGTCTGACCTTTTCCAGTGTAGCCCTGCTGACATCCAAGTCCTCTCACCCCCTCTGGTGCTTTCTCCCCTCCCCCGGTCCCCTACACTCATCTCAGGACAGTCCACCCCCAAGTAATTGATTATAGCCATGATTTATGACCCTCCTGCCAGGCAGCCCTGGAGACATAATAAATTTGTTTCTGCCGGCGGGGGGCCAGCCTGGCCACCCTCACCTCCCGGGCACCATCTCTGCTTCTAGCTCAGGCGATCGATTCCCCAATTGTCAATGGTGCCGCAGAGTAACCTACAGCTGCAGTTAGATGCGCTTAATCAGGCACTTGCTCAGAGCAGCCCGTCTGACAATTTTATTGGGTCGGGAGTATCATATTTCAGTGTCTGTTTCCACCCCTGGTTCTTGTTCCAGGATCAGCCTGCATGGATGTAGAATCTGTTGCCTTCCCAGGAAGAGGAAATCACCTTTTCCTGAGAGGGGTGCAATTGCTTATCTGGCCTGGAATGGGTCACCAGACAGCACTTACTGAACAACCTCCTCCGTGTGCTCAGCTCTCAGTGGAATTGCATTATTGATAATCACACCTATAACTGTAACAACAGTAGGAATGGCTGACATTTGTTCTGCCCTTCCTACTCACCAGACGCTATTCTCAATGTTGCACCTGGACTAACAAGCTGCAGGAGGGGCTAGTATTTCATCATGTTTTACAGGAGAGGAAACTGAGGCTCAGAAAGTGGCAGGGACTTTTCCAAGGTCCTCAGTGAGCAGGGGAGATGTACTTTAGAGCCAATCCCAAACAGCCCAGCCGCCTTCAAGAGCTCATTGCTTTGTTGAAGCAGGATACTTAAGTCAGTCCTACGACTAAGAATTGGAAATGTTCAAAATAGAAAAGCTTCACTGGTAAAGAACATGTACAACTGTTTTCATACCATGATTCCTTAAACAATAAAGAGTCTCCACCATTTACATTACGATCACATCACATTAAGAGTTAGAAATAATCTAGAGATGACTTAAAGTATATGGAAGGCTGTGGGTCCATTACATACAGATACTATGCCATTTGCTAAGGGTTTGAGCATGCTCAGATTTTGATATGACCAATCCCTCTGTGGATCCCAAAGGACAAGTATCTCCAAGAAAAAGACAATGAATAAGAAAAGGGAGAATTAATGCACAGTTATTGTTTCTGGTCTAACAGTGCAGCAAGCACTCGAAAACGAGGTGCTTGGCTTTGTCCTAAAAAAGCCTGACATACCATGTTTCCTTCAATCTTCACAAAACTCTGGCAATATGGAGGTATTTCCAAAAAAAAAAAGTGGGTAGAAAATGGAATGAAAAGGTGACGTGTATCTTCCATAAACTCTGTCGACGTTCTTTCATGCGTACTACTACCTTATTTTGCGAATGAGGATGCAGAAGTTTGGAGAAGTAAAACAATTAGGCCAAGGTCATAATGACACAACTTTAACAACTGGACAAATGAACCTGTGGTGACGCTTACCTGTAAATTTGGTTTATTGCTGATTCCCTGTCTTAACAGCTACAGAGATGAAAAGGTGAGGGTAACCTCCTCAAGGGGACTATATTAATCAGCTTTTCCTGAGAGGGAAATACTTCATAAGGAAGGAGGTTTGTTTCAGTGAACAATTTCGGAAGCTCATTATCTAGGATCAGGTGGCCCCACTGGTTGAGGCATGTGGTGAGCCTGGAGGACGGCAGATGGGTGATCGCATGGTGAGCCAGGGAACTGAGAGACAGGAAACAAGCTCTTCTTCCATGCCTTTTTGTATAATATCATGACTTAGTCATAGGGCTCCACCCTGGCCACCTCTTCTAAAACGCACTTCTTAATGCCCCACTTTCAGAAAGTTTCCAGTAGTAATCCATCGACCATTTACATATTAACCCACAGATTCTGCATGAGTTGGGAGAGCCAGATCCCACTTCAACCATGGCAAAAGACACCTGAGCTTCAAGAAGCTGACCTTGACTTGGGCATTCCTAACTGACACAGAGTCCATTGTTCTGAACATTTTGAAGCTTTCAGAGGACAGGCTCTTGGCTTTCAGTAGATTCTCAGGATAATCAAAACCAATATTTAAAGGATGGTTTAGAAGAGGGCTTCACCTTTCAAAGGAAGGTGCTGCACAGAGTAATGAAGAGGATATGGGACCTGCAGGTAAAGCCAGTTCAGATCCTGGCTCCATTACCAGAGGCATGAACTTAGGGAGAAGAGTTTCAACCCCTTACTCGGGTTTCATCACCTCTAACATGGGAGTCAACATGGTACCTAGCTAACAGGGTAACTGTGGCAGTGATAAAATGTGGTCATCTATGTAAAGTTCTAAAAAGAATGAGGTTTGGGGCTAGGAGACTGAGCACCGGATCAGAACCCAAGGCACTGGGTTCAAATTCCAGCTTCAGTGTCTTCCTTGGCCAGGGCCTATCTCCTCTCCAAGCTTCACTCTTCTCACTCCCATGTTGGGTGTATACTTCACTAAAAAAGGAAAGACTCCCTGACTAGTGATTCTGGGACCTGGATTTGGGTAGCAATCCTCAAAATTCCTGCGAATTTGTGTTGATGGCTCTAATTTACTCTGACATGTCTCAGTAAGAAAAGGATAGGCCAACTGATAAAGAAAAAAAAATTTAGGGATAAAGAAAAAAAATTAGGGGGTGTTGGCATGCATAATGGGTAAAATATTTTCAGTTTTGTTATAGGTTTGAAATTTTTCATAATAAAATATTGAGGAGAAAATTTCCCAACCAGCAATTCTTTTCTGACGCAAATAGGCCATGCCTGCTTCTTCTGTAAGTTACTCTGATAACCAAAGCAATCCAAAATAAGAGAGAGGGGAGGCAGAGGAAGGCAAAGGCCTGAAGCACTTATCTGCCCAAGATGCCCTATCTTCGGCATGTCGGTTTCTCAGTGCATTTTTCCTTTTGTTTGAGAGCTGTCAGGACTAGAAAGCATATCTCTAGCAAGACTTCTGGCTGAGAATGCTGGCTTTGAGAGTCACAATAATGGGAGCAAGCTACAGGTACCTGGGGGAGAGACAGAGATGGATGTCATCGGGCACAAGATGTATCTCGCAGCCACCAGATGTGACTTCACTGTGAGGCCCACGATATTTCCCAGCACTTTGGAAATCACTCCCATTCATCACCCTTTGTGCTTCTGATTCATCTTGCCAGCAAGACAGGTCGTTTCACGCTGAAGCAAGAAAGAGTCCTTTTACAGCCTTCTGAATCAGTGGGCTGTTTATTCTTTCTCTCCAAGGCTTCTGTCAGCTCATACTGGACCTGTCCAGGTTCATCCTAAAGTGCTTCCCTTCATCAGACCGGGCCATGAGTGGCCAACATTGTGGATTATTCACTGAGGTGGCCACACCACAGTTAAAAGTAACAGGGATTGTGGTTAACAAAATACCTGCTCATCAGAGGTGCCCAGGAAATAAGAGGACATTAGGCATCATCAAAGGCTGATGAGTGGAGAACCAGCATCTGTTCTGAACTTTACTTGATCCCTTTTTATGACACAAAAATTAACTTGGGCACTGGCATTGTGGTATAGCCAGTTAAAATGCTGCCTGCACATCAACTGCCAAGTATTGGGATTAGGGGCAAGTCCTGTCAGACTAGACAGTAGAACCACATGGAGAGTGCAAGATCCGGGGCTAGGAGTGGGCCTAGTAGGGAAACTGTGCCTCTGATGGGCTGCAACTCCCACTGGGGAGCATGAGAATCAGGACTGGGAGTTGGCCTGGCTGGATAGGCAGTGGCTCCCACTGGCATAAGTGTGTACTGGATAGTGGGGTCAGTTGGGTTGAGCTAGGCTCCAATGCTCATTGATACATATGCGAGCTGAATGGGATGAGAGACAGACTGGACATACTGGCATGCACAGGAACAAGGGTTGGGGTGGGCCTAGAAAGGATTATTGGGAGGTATCTCTGACTAAACTGCAGTTCCCACTGGTGTACGCAAGGGCAGAGTGTGTGGTGGGTAGGGTTGGGCTGGGCCACAGCATCCAGTGGTTTGTATATGAGATGGAGCTAGGGACAGAACTGACCAGGTAACTGGAACTACTGGTCTGTGTGTAGGCTAAATTGGGTGATGGGCTGAACTGGACCCCACACTGTCTGGCAAATACATGAAGCAGGTTGTGGTCACTTCTGGCAAGGTTTCTTTGGGACACCCTCCCCCCATTCCAACTTGATCACTGGACTCAGAACTCCAACCATGGTGAAAATACAGGATATGTGGGCTGACCGTGGAGTACATTATGTCAGAACTGGATTGCTGAGATCTATGTGATAGACAAGGCATTCCCAAATATTCACAGGGGACATGGCAACCAATTCATGGAGGTCTGCAGAGGACTTCTGGAGGGCACAACAAATTGGACAACTCTCCTAGACAAGTATTTGGGCAAATTAAGATCCTAAGGTAGAGTATGTCAGCCAATGGACCTTGGAAGTATTTTCTCAACTTTGGAGCAATGAAATCAACAGCATCTCAGAACTATCAAAACCAATTAAGCAGTATCCTCAGAACATGCTCCACATCAGGGACATTGTGATGACACTGGGTGGCCTTACCCTTTTCCTGGGTATCAACGCAGTTGGGTTGCTGGGAGTGGCCCTCTCCCCTTCTCTTTCCACTTCTCTCTCCACTTTCTCCAGATACCAGAAGAAAAAGAGACTGGAGGCAGTTGTCTCATCTACTTTACCCCATACTCGGCCTTCCCCACACTAATTGGTAGTCCACATAGGCATGCATCCCTCTCAACTATGTAAACATCAAAACCAAAGGAATTTATTATTTTTTTAAAGGATCTTGCCTGAACCCACGTTGCTCTACTTTCAATCCAGATTCCTGCTAATGAGCCTGGGAAAACAATGGGCAAGGGCCCACGTCTTTGGCTCCCTGCACTCATGTGAGAGACCTGGATGATGCTCCTGGCTTCAGCCTGGCCATTTAAGGAGTGAACCAGCAAATGAAAGATACCCTACCCTCTTTAACTCTGCCTCTCAAATAATTAAAAAAAAAATTAGCTCAACTTCTCTTTGTAAAGTCCAAGGCCCAACACTCCAAAATCCAGCCATAAAGCCTCACCCATAATAGTCAAGAAATTTTTTAAAGAATAAATAAATGAACAATATAGAAAAATATGTCCATCTTCACAGGGCTAATAACATAATATCACACATAATTTGCTAAACACACTATATATCTAGTTATGGTAGACTGCAAAAAAAAAAAAAAACAGCTCTAAGTCTTCCCTTTCCTCTATCTATTTCCAGCAGATATCACTATAACAAAATACTTTAAATAGGCTACTTCCAGGTGTGCTGGAAAAATCAGTGCCCACCTCTCAGAAGTGGTCCTGAGCATTTACAGCCCTGCTTTCACGCAGCACAGCCAGGACTCTGCTATAGTAATGTTACAAACTGTCCCTTAGAGCTCCCTTGGAGGATTCAACTCCACTGGTCCCAAGTCGCATCCATTCTGATCACACAGCCTGCACGGCTGCTTTCTCTTCCTTGCGCATCTTGAATCCTCCAACTTCACATCTTCAGTGAAATTCGAACTCAAATTCTTGTCTCATGGTCTGGGACTGGGGACTAAATGACAGATTCTCTTCTCTCCCTCGGGCTCCAAGACTCACCAGCAGTAATGCCTGTCTCCTTATCTCCAGTCTGGCTTCTTCTCTTCCTTATGGCTACCACTGCCCTTATCCACACCGCCAGCATTTCTGATTTGGACCACTGCCTCATCTCTCACTCTGTCTGCCAGGGTGCACCCAGGTGAAATTTGTGAAATGAAAACTCATCAAGATACACATCTGTTTTATCACCTCAAAGGTTACCTGTCACTTCCAAGAAGTCAAATTCTCTAATTCAACTCCAGGTCTCCTGTGAGCACTCACTTGTCATGCTCCTCTGCCCAGGCCAGGTCTCAACAATCAACCTTAAATGGAAGGTTTCTTTGACCTGTCTCCTACCCCAACTGACTAGGCAATGTTAGTTTGCTCAGACTGCTATAACAGGAGGGGTGAACAACGCTTATAGTTTCTCATAGTTCTGGAGATAGAAACCCAAGGCCAAGGTGTCAGTAGATCTGATTTCCTCTGAGCTCCTGGCCTATAGAAGGCTGACTTCTTTGCAGGGTTCTCATGGGGTTGCCCCTCCATCTGTGAGCTGTGTCCCCATTACCTCTTCTCACAGCCATATTGGTTCAGGGCTCACCGGAGCATTTTATTTTACCTTCATTGCCTCTTCAAACACCCCACCTCCAAACCAAGGCTTTAAGACTTCACCACATAAATGGGGGGAGGGGAGGAAGTGCCAGATTCAACTCAACACATTATGCTTCCTGATCTCCTTGTTCCCACAGTCACCCTTTCACACCTTCCCCTTTATTGGGAATGAGCTGCCTGCTTCTCTTTCTCCCTCACCAGGCTACAAGGCAAGGGCTTAGGCTGTATTTCCATAGAGCTTGGAATACTGTCTGGCATACACGTGAACTCAGCAAGCATCTGTAAAACACAAGAGTCCGTTCTCTATCTTGGACATCCTCAGAATTATGTGGGAGGAAGAATAAGAAAACCCTAAACTCTCAGCCCAAGCTGACTCGGGCTGGTCATTCCACCATGTCCAGCATCTCCTTTAAGATGCTGTCCCAAGGGTTTTCTCTTCTTTAGCTGGTCACCCAGTTCCCTTCATTCTACTCTCTCACCAAACTAGACCAACACAGCGGATACAGCAGTGCTTGACTGTCCTGTGACCTGACAGGCTTTCTTCGATCATGACCACCTTAGATCTATATGAGCCCCTTTTCTTGCAGCTGCCATGAAAAGAGCAGTTAATCCTGTCTAGGGCAGGTCACCCCTGCTTCAAAGGTTTGAGTGGCAATGGAGGAGTCTATAATATTTCATGTCCAACTTGAGCACATCAGGTGATACTCTGTTAATGACACTGTGTGAACAGTTCAGAGATGACTTTTTTTTTCTCCCCCTCATTGATCCTCTTGCCAGCTGCCATCACCCTTTAATTACAAGTCTCCACTTCTCCCCAGCTTCTCTGACAAACAGATAATAATGATCTGTAAACAAACACCGAGGTGCATCAGGGGAGCAGCTCCTGCACAGGACTCTGCATGGCAGGAGGCAGACTGGCAGGCAAAGCTTTGAAGTGGCTCAGACTGTGGCTGGTGTCACAGTTCTTTCTGCTGGTGAGAACAGTGCCTTGTGACAATCCTCTGTGATGATGAAGATGTTCTGCATCTACACTGCCCACCATGGTAGCCACAGGCCACGCGTGGCTATGGAGCTGCTGAAGTACTGTTAGAGTCACTAAGCAGCTTGATGTGTACCTGGCTTTAATTAATTCAGAAAGCTGCACCCTGAGACTGTGCCATCCACATCGCCTCTCTGGGCCTCTCCTTTCTTTCTTGTAAAACAGAGATCATCTGTACCATAGGAGGACAATACTCATCACTGTGACAAACAGGCTCCAAGTCAGGAGTTTATTTCTTGCTCTTTGAAGAATCTAGGGCATGCCCCCTCCAAGGGACATTCAGACACGGGCTGATGGGCTCTGCAGTGTCAAACAAATAGGCCTTCTAATTATACCCTTGTAGCCAGCAGGAAGAGGAACACAGCGGAATTCCAAGGCTAGGGGTTTCCTTTTTAAGCAATTGAGGCTGAAATTACAATATCATTTCCACTTTTTAAATTCTTTGAAGGGAATTGCTTGTATCATCACACATAACTAAAATAGCAAAGCAGAGGAATTTAGTTCCTAGCTAGGTGGCTCTGTCCTAGCCACAGCCCTGTTATTGTAGAATAAGGAAGACATATTTTGGAGGATACTCAAGTCCTCCATGTCCCATCACACTCAGTTGGAGAACTGTTGCATGACTTATATATGGCGCACAATATTCATTCACCTGTCAGTCAGCTTTTCCTATGATCAGAAACAATCCCACATGTCTTAGAGCAACAATTGCTGAGGGTTGGCAATTTGGGCTGGGTCCCCTTGAGTGGTTCTAATTTCAGCTTCCATCAGACACTGGTTGGACCGGGGTCTGGCCAATGTCCTACTTAATGTCTTGTCTTCCATCTGGCCAGTGACAGACTAGCAGGGAGCACACACAGGCCTTTGGAGAGTTAGGGTTGGAACTGGCACCCAATCACTTCTGTCACATCCTATTAACCAAAATAAATCATGAGACTAATCAGGATTCAAGACTGAGAATTCGATTCTACTATTTGACAGGAGGGAATGTAAAATCATATCACCCAAAGGGCTGCTCCTATTTGAATGTGGTTCATTGTCCCAGAGGCTTATATGGGAGAGGTTTGGTCCAAAGGGTGGTGGGTCTGGGGGCTCAAAATGAAGGGCTTAGTATGGGTATCTTGGTCACTGGGAGACTGCCCTGGAAAAACAATACTTGTCTGGAATCAGTTCTCGCAAGAGAAAGCAGTTATGAAAGTCTGATCTCAACCCCCGAGTCACTCTGATTCCTGCCTTGCCATATGTTTCTTCAAGTATTCTCACCAAGGTAACACGTTAGCCAGATGGTCCTCACCACAACCAAATCAATGCCAATACACTTCATTCAGCCTCCAGAACCATGAGCTAAGTGGACTCTAGGTGCAAAAGAAATGCTGCAAAGTTCAGGAGCTTGGAAATAAGTCTGTCTGATAGGCTCTGAAGTGCTAAGGATGAGAGACACAGCAAAGCTACAGGGTTTGACCCAAGAACAGGGCATCCCAGTGTGGCTGTCCAGATCTGAAAGTTCATAAACTGAATTGGGGAACAACAAAGGAAAACATTTTGGACACACTGAAAATCCAGTTGTCCCCAGTGGACAGCTAGGGTATAGATTTGGAGATCAAGGGGAACTCCAGGTCATGAAGCCAACAGAGGAGCTGTGGAAGAAACTTAATGGCTCAGAGTAGCCCAGAGGAGACACACAGCATAAAGAAGCCTGAGACTCCAGGATGGAGCTCCAAAGAGCACCCATTTCATCTCACACCCAATGCCTGGACTTGTGTCACTGCTCCTGCATAGTTCAAGTTTCTGGGACCATCCACTGAGTGAGGTACAGATGAAACCTCAGGGCAGCACAGGGGAAAGTGATCTCCAGAAGCAGTATCTGAATTGAAGAAATCAGTCTCTAGCATTTTTTAATTAAAACCTTCAACTCAAGAAGCTTATTAATTTTAGCTTCAGCAAGTGGTTCTGCTGCCACTTGGCATCCTGCTGTCTGTACGTAGTCTGAAGTGGCTGCCTCTGATTTCCCTAATTTGTGAGGTACTTGTGCTTTGGATGGCAGGAGGGTGATGGCAGCCAGATGGGAAGCCAGACCCTTGGGAAACAGACTCCTGTCGGACGTTTGCAGCCAGTAAGGGGGCTGGAGGGATCTTGGGCCCTTTCGGAACCCCAATCCTCCCCAACTTCTCCAATATTTGGTGCATTCAAACAACAAAGGAGGGAAATCTCACTGTAGGATGGTTGGCTCAGAGGCTATCAGGACAGCCTGGGTGGTCACCCTCCACTGTGTGAAGGTAAGAATAACTGCTGATTAACTCCATGGAGAGACTCACAAAAGTAGTTAATATTTGTTGAGTCTTTCCCATTGTGCTCTCTGCTTTTACTATCTCATTTTAGTCCTCAGAGTTACCAACCTGTGAGTTGGGCAGAATCATGATCTGCATTCGATAGGTGCTGAAACTGAGGCTCGCAAAGCAGTGACAAGCCTAAGGTCACAGGACAGGGAGTGACCAGGCCAAATTCCAAACAGTAAATTAAAGCAACACTACTGAGTAAAAAGAAGAAACTTGGCATCTGGAGACCCAGATCAGCATCGCCAGGCTATGTACTCCAACAACATGCTTGGTGAATGTCTGCTGTTCTATTCTGATGATGATCTTATACTCTCAATAAGCACTTAAAAGTAACAGCTTCAGCTCAGGGTGTTTTGTTAGCAGGTTAAGCAAGTCAATGGCTTCTGATGCTGGCATCATATCTGAGTGCCAGTTTCTGTCCTGGCTTCCCCACTTCCAATCCAGCTCCCTGCTAATGGCTTGGGGTATGCAGCACAAAGATGGAACAGCTATCTGGGACCCTGTCACCCATGTGGTGGCCTTGTGAAACTCCCGGCTTCCACCAGACTTGGTCCTGGCCATTGTAGCCATCTGAACAAGCACAGGGGAGACCTCTCTCTCTTTCTAAATAAATAAATAAAATACTGCCAGCTCAAGGATTCACATTCAGAGATTCATAACAGTTAAAAGTTGGAAACAATCCACAGGCGTAGAACAGGTTTGATAACTTCACATAAATGTTCACAATGTAACAGCATGTATGCATTAAACATAATATATAAACAAATGGTTCACGACATGGGGACATGCTCAGAATATATTATTGTGTTGAGAGCTCTTTTAAGGCAAGTTACTAATAATGTAATACCTTTCATTTAAAAAAAACTGGAAAAACAATACATATGCATGTTTATCTATCTGAATATATTTTATATATTTGTGTATATGTGTTTATTATTCATTTATTTAAGAAGCAGAGAGGCAGTGGAAGAATTCCCATCCATTGATTCACTCCTAACCTGAGACTGGACCAGTCTGGAGCTAAGAACCAAATGGTAACTCGATACAGACATCCTAGGAGAGTGACAGGGGAAACAGAGAAACTAAAATAAAAGTTTTCCCTCAATTTTGTGATCATGAATGATTTTTCTTTTCTCCTTTGTGCTATTCTGTATTTTTCACATTTTCCACAATTCATTCATTCTCTTTAGTAGCAAAGTAAATATGTTCTATAATGTTTTAAGTGTCTATATACTCTACCTTATACTCTTATTATTTAATAAATGCAAAATCCATCTTACTTTTTGATATAGATAAATCACATTAGGTTTTTCATCTCATGCTTGTTCTATGGTCTCTGGTTACATGGGCATTCAGTTTTCCCTGTTTTAAAATGCAGGGAGAATCTTATCCAAAACAACTGGAAAAAAAAACGTGATTTGGATTCAGGGTTTTTGGGGACTTAGGGGAATAATGAGATATCTTGGGGATGAGATCCAAGTCTAAACATAAAACCCACTGATGCTTTGTACACCTCTTATACACATAGCCTGAACGCAATTTTTATACATATTTCTGATGCATCTGCATTTTGAGTGTGACCTCCACATGAAGTTTGGTGTGGAAGTTTCAACTTTGGAGTTTCATGTCCACACTCAAAACATTTCAGATTTTGGAGAATTTGGAATTTTAAGTTTTCAACCTGTACTTTGAGCCCAAATACTTTGTGTTTGAGTCTAATTTGGCTGCTAGTAGGTGATGTTCCTTTGAGTGTGCAAACTGTATCTGGCTATGTAGGGTATGCCGTCGCCTCTCTTCTGGTGTGGGAATTTTGCTTCTTCTGAAGTCAGTGGCCACTTGCATCCCAGCCCACACTGCAGTGCTCTGTCCATACTGTTACTTCCCCCTAAATGAGGAGGATAAAGGACTCAGCCAGCTCAATGGGCACAACCTAACCTACAAATGATCCCTGTCTTCATCCCAAAGCCCTCTTCCACCCCTCATCCTTCATTTATTCATGGTGAACTTGGAGATATATTCAGGGCTGAGGTCTCCTCCCAAGTTCCTTCTCCATAGAGCAGGTAGCATAGAAAGGATATCTTACAGTCCAAGCTCAACTTCATCCAAGCTCCTTGTCTCACACATGGACAAAGTAAGACTTTATGAGATTTACCAGAGCCTCCTACCCCATAGTCAGGACTCGGGGCTTGAACTAGGTTTCCAGACAAGTAAGGCCATGGGTATGGAGAAGCTTCCCTTGTCAGAGCTCAAGAACTGAAATGAATGATAAGTCCGTATGAAGAGGAGGAACAGGGCAAGTGTTGGGAGCTTGGGTTCCCACATCACACAGATCAAATCCTGACTCTGCCAATCAGCTGCTGAACATTCACACACATTAACCAACCTCTCTGGGATCCAGAGCTTCCTCACTGCTGCAAAATGGGAGATCATTATACCTTTCTGCTTTGGGGAAGTAAGGATTCAGAGAATTCATGCTAAGTGTCCTTCAGGATGCTCTGTAGGCTCTCAAGGTACTACTAGTTTACATAGTCATTAAATTAGCCAATGTTTCCTGATGATCTACTAGGGGGCAGGCAATGTGCCAGGTTGAGGAAAAGGGATAAGAGTCAGGAACAAAAACAAAAGTTCCAGGGCTCCTGGAGTTTCCTTGGGGTATGAGGGAGGCGGGGCAGGCGGTTGCAGGAGCCACTAAACAAAACAAAACTTACGCAATAGTAGCGAGCAAGCAGTGTTCCAAGGAGAATAGATAAAGACAACAATAAGGGCTGAGGCATGGCAACTGTCAAGTGAGGTTACAAAGAGCTTCTCTAGGGAGAAAGTGAAGGAGTCCATGAAGGGATGATAGGGGGCATCCCAGACAGGAAGAATAGTCATATCATGGAATAGAAGCTAAGGTGGAAATGGGGAACTTTTGGCCACTGCAACTGGAGCACAGTGGGCAACAATATTGTGTCAAGGCAAGGTCCAACAGGTAGAGCCTTAGGGCTCAAGGACAAGAGATGACATTTTATTCAGGAAAGCCTGCAAGCAGGTACAAGGTGATCTCCTGAAATCTCATCACATTTATTAAAGATTCCAGTTACTGATTCACTTGCCATACCTTTTCCCTGTGTCTTACATACTCGGGAGGGAGAAAGGAGGCCCTGATTCATCTTTACAGCTCTCTCCTTCTATGTCCTAAGAAGCTGCCTCAAGCCCCTGCAAACATTTGCTGAATGAATACGGAAACAAAGACAAGATGGATGGACCCGTTTTCTCTAAATTTATCTTAACCCGCCTTCTGCCTCTGCCACCATCTCCGAAGGAAAGGAGTGTCAACGGGGCTCCCGTTCTCTCATCTTGGCCAGCGATACCCTGGGGCTGGTGCGAGGAGATGGGCCCCTGCACTGGCAGGAGATGGATGGGCCAGCTCCACAAGTCTCCTGGGTGAGACTCTGACCGTGACTGAGAGGCTGGGCAAGAGCAAAGTGTGGGAAGCAAGATTGGGTAGGGGCGGGGGAGTGGTAAGAATGGGCAGTCATTTGTTACCAGCTGTGGAAGAGCTGGCAGCTTAGCATGAGATAAATCAGGGACCCAGAATTCTAAATGAACTTGCTTTCCTGGGTAGCCAGGACTCAACCCCAGCCCAGACACATGGTGTGGAAGAATTTCGGAGAAGCAGCGACTCAAGCTCCAGTGCTGTGTGGACTCAGGCACCCCTACATCTCCTGCTGAGAACACTTCTCCTGTTTTTGTTCCCTCTCATTTCATCTATCCTGTCCTCCCCACTACCAACTATTTCCTGTTGTTTCACAGCATTGCTTCTGGAAGTTCTGACGTCTGCCTTCTGCCATGTGATGCTAAAGCAGGGATGTCACATAAATTTCCCCTGCTGGTCAGTTCAGAATGATGTGTTGTGACTGCCTATGTTGAGAAGGATCCTGAGGGTTCAAACTGAGAGATGCTGTGATTGATTAGTGATGTCTTTCAGGGCATATGGTAGGGGAATGTCAGTGTAGACCCCAAATTTTTCCTTCATCTTTGTTCTAAGGTCTAGAATCTATAATGTTTTGTCCCATAGAAAGAAAACAAATTTATTCCCCAATGCATTTAGTTTTAATTTTGCCCCCAATGGAATAATAATGTCTAGCATCATCAGCAGCGCAAGGGGTTAAGCACTTGCCTACAACACTGGCATCCCAATCAGAACAAAAGTTCAAGTCCCACCTGCTCCATTTCTGATCCAATCCTTGTTAATGCACCTGAGAAAACAGTAAATGATGTACTGAGTGCTTAGGGCACTGATGCCCATGTCATAGGCCTGGGTAGGTGTCCCTGGCTCCTGGCTTCAGTCTGGCCAAACCTCACTGACAGGGTCATTTCAAGAGTAAATCAATCTCTCTTTCTCTCTCTCTCTCTCTCTCTCTCGTTCTCTCTCCTATCCTTCTTTCCTCCTTCCCTCCCTCCCATTCTCCCTTCTTTCATCTGTAATTCTGCCTCTCAAATAAATCTAAAAATCACAAACATGTATTACTTTACTTATTTCATATGATTGCCATAAAGATATCATCATAGCTATTGGACACATAAGAAAATTCAGACTTAGATAAGTGATTTGCCCAAGTCCCTTCAGCAGTAAGGGGGTGTGAGGTGCAGGATTCACTCAAACCCAGCTTTCATTCCAACAAAATAAACATTCATGGCCGCCTTCAAGACTCACTGCTTGCTTTTTTAAAAATTTATTTTCATTGGAAAGGTAGATTTACAGAGAGAAGAAGAGGAAGAGAGAGGTTTCTTCCACCCACTATTCTCTCTTCATTCTGCAATGTCTGGAACTGAGCTAATTTGAAGCCAGGAGCCAGGAGCATCTTCCGGGTCTTCCACATGAGCACAGGGTCCCAAGGCTTTGGGCCATCCTTGATTGCTTTTCCAGGTTACAAGCAGGAAGCTGGATGGGAAGTGGAGCTGCTGCGACACAAACTGCCACATTTAACCACTAGACTACTGCACTGGGCCCTCACCACTTGCTTTTTAAAAGACTACCCTCAGGGCTGGCATTGTAGCACAAGTTAAGCTGCTACTTTTGATGCTAGCATCTCATATGGGAGTGCTGATTCTAGGCTGGCTCCAAACCAGTTTCCTGCTAATGTACCTGGGAAGGCAGCAGAAGACAGCCTACATACTTGGGCCCCAGAAACTCCCCATCCCACGTGGGAGACCAGGGTGGTGCTTCAGCCTGGCCCAGACCTGGCTGTTGTAGCCACTGGGGAGTGAACCAGCAGATGGAGGATAACTCTCCCTTTCCTCTTCTTCCCCCCTCCATCTCTGTTGCTCTGCTTTTCAAAAAGATAAATCTTTGTTTCAAAAACACCTATTCTCATAGGCCTTTTGCTACCTTTTTTTAACTTGCCCTTGCCATAATAAAAGTCCAGTCCTTCTCAGGAACCCACATTCCAAGATCTAAGAGACCTGGAGCTAAGCTACCCCATACGATGGACCTACTGCTTTCAGCTACTGAGCATTTGAAATTTGGACAAACTGAGCTGTGCTATAAGTATAGAATGCATGGTTAATTTTGAAGATTCAATAGGAATAGGCAGATACAAAATTGCACACTAATAACATTTTATGTTGATTACTTTTGAAATTGTAACACTGCATCTTAACCCAGTTTTTACCGCTGGCAGAGAGGAGTAGACATCGGGTCATTTACTGTTAACCTCTGCTTACTTGACTCACAGAGTTCTAGAAACTGGCATGTTCGACAGCTTGACACTGGCAACTGTGAGGACTTCTTGCTGTGCCATAGCATGGTAGAAGGCATGATATAGCAAGAAGGAGCAAGCATCTTAGTTCAGATCTCTCTTGTAAAGCATATTTTTATTTGTTTAATTTAAAATAAAACAGATAAAAAGCACAGAGTCAGAGAGATGCAGACAGATACCTCTCACTAACTAGTTTACATCCTAAAGGCCAACAACCATCAGGACAGGACCAGGTTGAAACCAGAAGATGGAAGCTCAACCTAGATTCCCATGTGGCTGGTATAGAATCAGCGACCCAAGACACCACCTGTTGGTGAAGTGTTATCAGGAAGATGGAATCTGGAACAGAGACCAGGTACTCCAACAGGTAATGTAGACTTACTGAGCAGCACCATAACTGCTAAACCACAGGCCTCCTCTTAGGAAGGCATAATTGCATCATGTCCCCACCTCACAAGCTTATGTAACCCTAATTACTGCCCAAGATTTTTACCTGCAAATTCCATAGCACATGAATTTGGGGATGAGGTTTCCAACACAGGAACTTTGGAAGGATACATTCACATCCTAACCACCTGCTTCTTTTCCCGTGTTGTTAACGTTTGGCTGTTGGAAAATATGACACATGTTGCTCATGTACATGGCTTGTGACATATTTCTGTCCTATGACACTGCTTATTCCAATCCCAACATTTTTTTTAAAGATTTATTTTTATTTTTATTGGAAAGGCGGATATACAGAGAGGAGAGACAGAGAGGAAGATCTTCTGTCCGATGATTCACTCCCCAAGTGAGCGCAACGGTCAACGGTCAATGCTATGCTGATCCAAAGCCAGGAGCCTCTTCCGGGTCTCCTGTGCGGGTGTAGGGTCCCAAAGCTTTGGGCCGTCCTTAACTGTCCCTCCCAGGCCACAAGCAGGGAGCTGGATGGGAAGTGGGGCTGCTGGGATTAGAACCGGCACCCATATAGGATCCCGGGCGTGCAAGGCGATGACCTTAACCACTTGCGCCACCGTGCCGGGCCCGCAATCCCAACATTTTTAACTAGTAAGGAAATTGCCCGCCAGAGACATGAAGTGATACGCACAAAGTCAAATCACTTCTGACAGCAGATAAAGGACTGAATCCTATCTTTACTCTCCCCAAATCCTATGATTATGACCTTTTTTTTTTTTTGGTGGAAAACCACTTGGCAGGATGTCTCTTTTCTTCCTTGCAAACTTAGTTTCACACTGAGAAATGTTAACAAATGTAGACCAAATAGGAAGGCAGTAATTCTCTTCTTAATGAAATACTTAAGGGATACCAAAGGATTGTGGTATCGATGACTCAACTGTTTTGGCCTGGAGGAGCCGAGGGAACTTAGAAGCTGACAATGCACCTGCCTTGCATAGCAGGAGGTACAAGCAGACACCCTTCTAGGAACCAGGCCCTGTCCTGCCCGTTGTGTTCCCAGAGACAGCTGCCTACATGGATCTTTCCCTTGAACTCTGTGAGCCTGGGACAGATGTGGAGTTAACGCCTCCAGACCAACTTTTTAAAAAAGATTTATTTATTTTTATTGGAAAGGTGATATACAGAAAGGAGAGACAGAGAGGAAAATCTTCCTCCTGATGATTCACTCCCCAAGTGACCACAATGGCTGGTGCTGTGCCAATCCAAAGCCAGGAGCCAGGAGCTCTTCCCAGTCTCCCACATGGGTGCAGGGTCCCAAGGCTTTGGGCTGTCCTCGACTGCTTTCCCAGGCCACAAGCAGAGAGCTGGATGGGAAGCAGGGCTGCTGGGACTAGAAATGGTGACCATATGGGATCCCAGTGCATGCAAGGCGAGGACTTTAACCACTACACTATCCTGCCGGGCCCCATCTGACCAACTTTTCAATTAGCCATTAGTCTGGTTGGTACTGAAAGCCTGAGGTCACAGATATTCTGGTGCCTCTACCCTTTACTGACTACCAAATTCTTTCTGCATCATGACTCACAGCTTTGTCTGCAAATAGACCACACAGCCAGGAGCAGGCATGATTTCTGAACCATGCTAACAAGCACTGAGATCTGTCCAGGTGATAAGTTATAACCCTGACATGCACAATCCGAGTGTCACTCACTGAAAACAGCTTTGATGGATCCCGTACCACCCAAATGAACTTTGTGGTCTTCAGGTGAGCCGTGTCCAATGGGAATGAGAATAGGTTGGGGGCGGTCCCGAGTCCTCCTGTTTGTCTCCTGCAGTCAGTTCTCCACATGCTCCCCTGTCATTCCTTTTTGTGTCAGACAACTTCTGACAGCACTACCTGCCTCTCTCTGATCAAGGGCTTTCCTAGACTTCTGCAGGATGCCCTGACTATTGCCTGCTGACAGGAAGTCCTGTGGAATGACATCTGGGGCAGCCCACCATCAGTGACAGAAGGGAATTATCTTTCGATGCCCCAGCTCTCTTGACTCTCAAGGGGGCTAATTCTCCCTGTAATGGCTGCCCTCCACTTATCTCACTTCTCCAAATGTCTTCCCCTGCTTCCTTGGGTTCACCTCTTGCATAAGTCACTTGTACTGGGATCTGTGCCTTGGGGTTGGTCTTTGGAGGTATCCAAATTTAAGACACCTCCCAAGCATAGATGCCTTCTTTTTCCTCCTGATTTCCCATGGCAACCACGTGGTATGGCTAAGACCTCAGCTCCAGGATGGTTGAACCAGTCAATGAATCCCATCCTTTTTATCTCCTTAACTATGAGGATTGGTTACAAGATGGTATCATCAGGCCTGGCATGATGGTTCAGTGGCTAAATACTTGCCTTGCATGTGCCAGAATCCCATAGGGGCTCCAATTCGTGTACCGGCTTCTCCACTTCCCATCCAGCTTCCTGATTGTGGCCTTGGAAAGCAGTTGAGGACAGCCCAAAGCCTTGGCACCCTGCACACATGTGGGAGACCCAGAAGAAGCTCCTAGCTCCTGGCTTCACATTGGCTTAGCTCTGGCTGTTGATACCACTTGGAAAGAGATACAGTGGGTGGAAGATCTTGCTGTCTGCCTCTCTTCCCTGTAAACTTGCCTTCCCCCCAAAAAATCTTTTCTTAAAAGATGTCATCAAATTTATGGCTTTCTCCAAAAGTCTCTCCCCTGGGATATAAGGAGCTTCACTTTCCAAGAAAAGGGTCTGGTAAGTATCTCTTGACTCCAAGAAAGACAGTGTTCAGATGAAGCTGATGTGTGGAAGGCAGGAAGAGGAGAAACTTTGGAGGAGAGGGGAATAAGATCCTTCATGACAATTTCAAGTTACTGAATTCAGCTTTGCCTGGATCCACACTTAACCTCTGAGCTTTCTGGTTATATGAAGGCCATGCCTTTATATGATTTTGTTAGGTAAATTTTACATCCGTAAGGGAGGTATCACCTGCCCGTTTCTTTCACTTTGGGATGGCCAGGCAACTCAGTTTATTCCCTCTATGGCTGATCTGGGAGCTCCTCCCATGGCAGCCACATCTCTGGAGTTTGCAACAAGCTCCTGAAGACTGGAGAGTGCACTTGGAGCAACAGGTCTGCTCAGGGATGCACAGAAAGCCATGATGGCCAGAGAGGGCCTGGATAGCACTGACATGGTTCCAGAACAGTCAGCTAGAAGGCCAAAGACCCACACAGGGCTTGTTCCCTACACCTGATGGGTACGTAGGTGAGATGAGCCATCTCCATACCTGGGAGGCTCAAGGATTTTCTAATTCTCTGCCGTGGCCATGTCTAGTCCTCTACTGCCACTGTCTACTACAGTGGTCCTCTCTCATGTTTTCACATTCTTGGCTTACAGCTCCCTCCTGCTGCACTGGCACTGGGTCCGGCCTTGTGTATCTTCAAGGGTAGAGTCAGAATTGCTTTGTGCCACAATATTTAATGGCACATCAGAAAATGTTGAAAATGCCTTTTCCTCCAGTAAGCTGCAATGTGCAGGGAGGAACCAGTCTCTGAAAAGCTGCCTTTCCCTGAAAGTGAGGGAAAATATATATATATATATATATATTTATGTATATATATATATTTTTTCTCCTGGGAGGCCACCACCTAAGGATTGGCCCAAAGACTGACTATAATACTGCAGGGAGTGGATGAGGTTATAATATAAAACATTATTGCCCTTATATTACAGGTGGTGTGGCACACCTCAAATCAGGATCAGAAGTTCAACAATCATAGACCATATGGGTTGGAATCATATGGTCTATGACCAAATGATCATATGGGTTGGAAGCTGCATAGATGGGGCCCGGCAGGATAGTGTAGTGGTTAAAGTCCTCGCCTTGCACGCACTGGGATCCCATATGGGCACTGGTTCTAATCCCGGCAGCCCTGCTTTCCATCCAGCTCCCTGCTTGTGGCCTGGGAATGCAGTCGAGGACGGCCCAAAGCCTTGGGACCCTGCACCCATGTGGGAGATTGGGAAGAGCTCCTGGCTCCTGACTTTGGATTGGCATAGCACCGGCTGTTGTGGTCACTTGGGGAGTGAATCATCAGAAGGAAGATTTTCCTCTCTGTCTCTCTTTTCTGTATATCACCTTTCCAATAAAAGTAAATAAATCGGTTTTTAAAAGTTGCATAGATGACTCTCATTTATTCTTTGCAACAACTCTGCATGGTGAGCACTATCAGCGCCCCCATCCTACAGTTTGGGAAAACTGAGTATCAAAAAGGTTAATTTCTGTATTCTTAGGTTGCAGAGTCAGAAAAAGCCAGGAATCAAGCCCGGGCAGTCTGATCTTAGAACCTGCTCCACACTGAGTCTTCTCTAGGACTGTGAAGATGACTGAGAGACACACTCAGGGCACCCAAACACTCGACAGCAGGTGATTCTTCCCATTGGAAAACCACATTGATCCCATGAGAAGAGAAACTCGGCGTGCTTCTCCTTACATCTTGAACACCTATTTTGGTCTTATGCTTCCTAAATATGGAGGGTATGGACTCTTCTCCCCCAGCAGGCTCCTTACTCTAGAAGACACACCTGCCATTCACAAATCACAGTTGAGGACCTTCCACCGAGCAGGCACTGGGTCACAGAAGCTGACATCATAACTACAGCTCTTTTTTTTATGAAGCTAGCAACCTTGAAGAGGGCTGTTCTATTTTCAACTCCCTTCAGGTGGCACAGTTTTTTTTTTTTTTTTTAAATCATGGGCTGTGGGAGGAGAAACAAGAGAATGACAGAAAACATGCTCAGGACAACCCAGAGAGTCACATGAATTCAAGGCAGTGGGGTCAGTGCGGCCATAGACATGGGAAACAGAACCCATGCTACAGCCAGAGCCATTCTGCCTCCTCTGGGCACTGCTTGGGTGGCACTCAAGTTTGCTATGATCCTGATGGCCTGGCCATTGGCCATCAGCACCAAGGTAGATGTGTCTGTTCGCCCAATCTTCTCAGCACTCCCTGAACAATTTTTCCTCTCTGCTCAGCAAAACGATTCCTAGCTGAATGCTCACAGCTTCTCCTTCACTGCTGTTCTGCATTTCAGGAATCTGCAGAGGAGCGGTTCCTTTTTTCAGGAGGCGCTTGGAGCTGACCTTGGGTTCCAGGCAAAGAGATGCAGCACTTCCTGAACACGCTGTGCATGATCCCAAAGAGAGTAATATCTTCCCTTCATCCCTCAGGGTATTATCCCACCTGTGTGGGCTTTAAAGGACAGAAAAACAGGGCTGCAAAAGCCCCTCTCATGGAGGTGCTATGGTGTGAACTATGATCATGGAAGTAGATCATGAATCCTGGCCACTACAAGTTCTTGATAGCCAGTTCTCACTGAAACCACTCACACTTACCCAGCCCCTTACCCAGATGGCTCTGCTCTGTACCATGCAATCACATTTCTACAGTCACAGTGACAGTCACAACTGATCGGATAGTGGTAGGCAGGTGACCTCAAGGTAAACAATCCTGGGTTGCTAGAAAACAAACTGTGTGGTGGCTTAAAAAAAAAAAAAACGAGCTGGGCTAGTGATTCTCGAAGGGCATAATGCACTCCACTGCACTTTTACCTTAATGCTTCCCAGGAGAATGCTTATTTCCCAGCTTCATGGGACTGGCCAAAAGCTTCTTTCGTGACATATCATGTTAACATTCACAAGAAACTCATTTAAGAAAAATGGGTTTTAACCCAGCTGGTAGAAGTCTGTAAAGCACTACGCATGGGTAGCAGGTGAATGAATGACACATACCAAAGCCTCAAGGCCCACAAACCTCCCTGAGGAATTAGAAACCAAGGAAATGAGAGGCTGGGACAGCTGGTGAGGGGCTAAGAGTAAAGGACCACCTTGGGTTTGAGCTGGGATCAAAAGTTACACATGAGAAAAAAATAACACAGGCGGCTGGAACAAGGGTGAGTGAGATAGCAGACTTGAAAACATGTGCATCCGGGAGCAGAAAGGGAAAAGCAGCAACAGACCAAAAGTGACGTGGAGAGGCAGAGAGCAAGGCAGGAGAGAAGCAGGGACAGGCAGCCACGCTCTGAGTTACCTGCTTCCACGAAGTTCCAGATTCTACCTTCAACACCCACCCCCGCACCCCCCCCCACACACACGACAGGTCCTGCATTTTTGCCCCCTGAGAATCCTTCACATCTGAAAGTCTGACAAAGTGAGTAGCTATGAAAGAGAGACTGTATTTTTGAAGAACTTTGGGCACCATCCAGCACACTGAAATCTACAATGTAAGCAGTATGATACGAAGGTTATTGAGCGTTCTTATAGTAAGAGCTAGGACATAGGACATAGGGCAAGGAGAAGAGGATTCTAGGGCAAACATGAAAGAGGAAATTACAAGTTCAGGCATTAAGTTCTGGCAGAGGGAGTGGTTTCTACAGCTCTTCTGGGAACTTTGTATCAGTTACGGATCAAAAAGAGTCCTGGCAAGTAGGTGCAATCCCATGGTATCCACACTATGGGTGTCTATCTCTAGAACTTTGCTACCCTGAAAGCAAAGTGAAAGAACCTATTGCTATATAAATTAAATTCTGCTAATGTGCATTTACTATCTACACCCAATTATCACCCATAAATATAGTGGTTATTATTTAGTGGGTGAAAATTTTAATTCTAGAGCCCCAGATCAGCATGGGGTGTTATAGCTAATTGGTACAGAACATATTCAGGAGCATAATGAAAATGTAAATTCCCTCACATTAATCAAACAATTATTTCTATAACCACAAGACAGCTGATCCTAAACTTAATGAGGAAATAAACAAAGTTAATCAATGAGCAGGCAACAGTTACTAATCATGTACGTGTTGCTAGAAAAGAAATGTTAGGTAATGATGATTTACTAAAACATCCCCAATCCCAATCATTTGACAATCCCTAATAATATAGTCCTCCAGCCTTAAGGAAGTGATATATGAATTTTTATTAGAATGTTCTCTCTGCATTAGGCCTAAGGAGGCACTGCAGAATAGATACATTAGCATGCATAATAAATAATTGCACTGCTTTAAAATCACAGAACCAAGCACTAGAAATGTGTGAGCGAAGTGGTGGACACTGTCCACCAACTGAGTTTAATGATCAGAGGTTAGTTCTCTCTGAATGAATGCCAGGGAGGGGAAAAGGCAGCTAATTCCAGTGCAGACATAAAAATTCTAAGATATAAACCAAATCCAATTGCATTTCTCCCTCCACTTCACATCCTTAGTCCCTTGTCAAAACTGCTGCCTGGTACGATTTAGAACCCAGATGCATATCCGTCTCCTCAACTGGCCTTGGCAGCTGATTGGCTCCTGGGGCTTTTATTGTTTTGGTGATTCTGTGGAGCCCCACCTGACCCTGAAGCAGTTAGGATGATGATGCAGACCAATCCAGAGCTCTCTTGCTTCACCTCCTCCCCACCAGAAACAACAAAAGCACAAAATGAAGGCATTTGGGGCGCTTCTGGGAGAAGAATATCTAATAGGAACACTTCTCTGGAAGGAACGCAGACTTGGCCAAGAACAAACTGCACGGCAGAATGCAGAAGTCATACAGTGAATGTCGTCAGTGAGCTGTAGGAGGGTTTTACACAGCTTCATGAGTTTAGCCCTCAAGATAATCCCAGGAAGTCAGTGTCTCATTTAAAAGATGAAAAAAACTAAGGCACAGAGAGTCTGAGGAACTCTGCCTGTTGCACAAGCCGACAACCAGTGGAGTCGGGATTTGAACTTAACATCCTCAGGTTCCAGAATCGATGGTTCACTGGATTCACAGGCTGGATCTGGTTTTTCTAGATTCTCCATCTGTGCTTCCAGAGCTCCCTGCATTTCCCATTGCATCATTGATCAGCTGAAACCTTTATAAAATTATCTTTTCAATAGCTAATATTTTTCGTAGTATACATATCAAAAGGCAGCAGAGTTTCATGATAAAAAGTACCCCTTGCCACCCAGTAGTCCTGAGGGGGCTTCTACATTTAATCGACACACGAGTCATTGCACTGTTTTAGAGTTCCCTCAAAACCAAACCTCAGGGTAAATACTTAAGTGCAGGTATAGAAGAAGCCCTTCAACTCACAATGCGGTTGTCCCCATGGTGAGAGTCACCCTAAGTTGGCATTGATATTTTAAGTTGAGCTATTATATATTGTGTACCATCTATAATTTATCTGCAGTGTTGTCATGGTGAGAGTGGGGAAGCAAGACAAGCCAGGTAGGCAACCCAAGAGCATGCGTCAACAAACAGGTTGCTGCCTGTTTGTTGGGAAACTGGAGTTCAGTCACTCTCAGACTCTTGGGAGGTGGTGTTCTCACCATTGAGGGGCAAGAAAGATGGGGTAGTTACTTAACAATTCCCATCTCCATCAGTCAGTCCAGGGTCATGTCAAAAAAATTAACACTCAGTAAGCATAGGAACTCTCTGAAGACTAACTTCATGTGCCCTGAGAACATATTGGTGGCTTTTGAAAGTGAATACTAATACACAGGTGTAATGATTTTTTTCAGTACAACTGGTGAAATACAGTGCCCACTGTGCTGTGTCTTTCTTTGATCATATAATGACTTAGCAGTCTTTCCACATCAGAACATATTCATGTGAAGTTGTACTATCATTTTGCTTAATCTATCCCATATTGAAGGTCATTTGGAAGACTTTCAAACTTTTGCTATTAAAAGCAATATTTAAAGGAATAACCTAGTACATGAGTCATTTTGCACATAGATAAGTATACTTGTACGCTACCTAAAAATGGAATTGCTAGTTTAAGGGGAATTTGCCGTGATAATGTTGCCCGGCTGCCCTGCATAAGGATTGCACTTATTTAAACACAACTGCAGTCTTCAAGAGTGCCTACTCCCCAATGATTCACAATCTATTCATCTTTTGTTCCCTCCGCCTTCTTGGAGCAACAACCATTTTGGATAACACTTGGCATGCCGTAAGTGCTAATAAACATTTGAGTGGGTATAAAAGTGATTACTATTAGATGGTGGATAAGCGAGCGAATAGATAAAGGGATGAATTATTCCTCATATTATCATTCTTGTGGAGACCAAGATCCAACGTAACAATAAAAAATAAAAAATTAGGAAATACAGATTACTGACACTGGGTAGATTTCCTTTATTATGAACATTCCTAGGACTCTCCTTAGCACTTATTATGCTATTAACTGTGCAAGATTCATTGACTGCTTCCTTCATTACACACTGAGCCCAAAAAGAGTTTGTTTTGGTTATTTGACATTTCCCCCCATCTCATCTGGTAAAGGACAGTTGTGTGTGGTCTTGGGCAAATGCAGTTATCCACCTTTTCTTGCTTACAGTTCTCAAGAATAACGGAAGAAGGTGCTGGGAGTGGAGCATGCTGAGATAGCAGAGAGTGGCCACAACAGCCCTGGCTCTGTGCCAGGCCTTCCAGAACAGGAGGGCCTTCAACACTTCAGCAATTCCTGTGGCTTTTACATGAGATGAGGGTAAACAGGAGCTTTGGGTTTGGCAAACAAAAAGGAAACAGAATATAGGGATTCCAGAAGGACCCCAAAACAGGGAATCCAAGGTTGAATGTGATTAGATAATTTTCCAAAAAGTCCCATGGCTGGGAAGTGGCCAAAGCAGAATTGGGCCCCAGCACTCTCGCCTCTGTCATGAATACATGCACAGCTCATGTAGGTTGTGGCAACTGACACCTTACTAAGTTCATACTAGTCTCCATAGGTAGCGCCAAAGCTTGAGATCCAAAGCTGGGAGCTCATCCATTCTAATGATCATTACTTTTAATACAATAACTACTGTTGGAGACAGGATTCAAACTCAAGTCTCTGAGTCCAAATCAACACTTTGAGCAAGTCCTGCTCCTTGATTACTAGCTTTAAAGGCATTTTTGGCTCTAAGAGTATGCAGGAGTCACTGTGTTAACTGCCAACTTTCATCCCTCCGGTATTAAAGCCTGAAACTCTCTTTAGATGCCTAATTAAGTGGATTATTAAATTTCAATGTCCAGGCTATGCTTTAGGCATATGGCCCACCTTAGCCAAGACTGTGTGCACTTGAAGCAGGTGAGAGATACTATTTGGGAGCAGCCCAAACCTTGCTGTCCCATAGCAAACATGAAGCATGGGACAAATCATGGGACATCCAGACCTAGATAAGGCTATCATCAAAACTTAAGATGATGCAGCCCCCAAAGTCTCTGCTCAGCCCGGGTCTTAGGGAGGCCCCAATCCGAGTCTGACAATACTCTGGAGTGACAGGAGGAATCTGAGCCATCCCTGGTCAGAGGCAGGGTGCTCCCAGTTCCTATGTCAGCATGGCCAGGATAGGTCCTACACATTCCTCAAATGTATTGAGCTGGCCATTCTCAGCAGCTATTCGGGAGAAGGATACTGCATCCCAGCCCAAAGTCAGTAATGCCCACTACACTACTTCAGTAGTGAGAAGACTTCAAGTACACTGATCTGTCTTTAATCGGGTACTGCAGTCAGATTTTCTGAAGATGCTTTTATCGGTGCTCTGCCCAAGATGGAAAAAAAAAAAGCCCATGGCTCTTATCAGATAGTAGTACTGTTCTTAGGGACATGACTTTGAGATCACTGGGGGAAAGGGAGAAGAGCAGAGGAAAAGAGCATCTACTACCCCATTCCCATACTGCCAGCTGTCAAACTGCCTGCTCAATTTTGTTTCCCTAGAGCCTCAAATTCCTCTTTGCTCAAAGCTCTGCATCTTTGTTCTTCCAAGGACACAGTTGGTTTAGGGACTGGATGCAGAACTTGGCTCTCCTCCCTCCTGGTTCCTGAACAGATCTCCTTAAACTACAGTTCGCATTTGTTTCCTGGCACTGTGGCCAGACAGGCAGACCCCAGAGAGAACCGCATGGGAGCATTCAGAGGAGGCCAAGTTCCACACTCCAGGAGCCAATGCAGCTCCTTTGTGACAACAACGCTTGAAACAACATTCACTTTTTCTAATGTCAATCTATAATTTCTATTCATTATGGCAACTTCAGAGTGTACCAATAAACAAACAGAAGAAAGTAACAGCCACCCAGACTTCCCACACAAAAGTTCCACCTTTTAACATTCTGTCCAATAGCCATATGGTTATTTCTTTTCTGCTGTCTGCTTTGTCACTGTGCATTGTGCAAACTCATGTGGCTCACCTCTCCCACTGTATGTATTGGGAGAACTATCTCATATCTTTAAAGCAGATCACCATTTAGTTTTAAATACTGCCAGTTGTTCATTGGGCGGCTATGACCTAGCTGTTTTAACCTTTTCTTTTGATGGTGGAGTTGTCCAATTCCAGCCCTTATTGTTATACATTATACCACTGGTGAGGATTATCATCTTTTCTTTTTTTAAAAGATTTATTTTTATTATTTTTTCATTGGAAAGCCGGATATACAGAGAGGAGAGACAGAGAGGAAGATCTTCCGTCCGATGATTCACTCCCCAAGTGAGCGCAACGGGCCGATACTATGCCGATCCGAAGCCAGGAGCCTCTTCCGGGTCTCCCACGCGGGTGCAGGTTCCCAAAGCCTTGGGCCGTCCTCAACTGCTTTCCCAGGCCACAGGCAGGGAGCTGGAAGGGAAGCGGGGCTGCCGGGATTAGAACCGGCGCCCATATGGGATCCCGGGCGTGCAAGGCGAGGACCTTTAACCACTTGCGCCACCGCGCCGGGCCCGGATTATCATCTTTTCAAGAAGTTTTTATTCCCCACCCCCTTCCAACATGGCTGAGGAACAATCAAGCCATACTTCATGATGGCAATGGAAGAAGGATCTCTTAGCTACTGGCCACAGGGATCAGCCAGGTCTCTCACAAAGGTGAATATGGGGTCTGATGATTTCCCATGGGGCTGGCATTGTGGTATCACAGGCTCTTTGCCTTTGGTGCTAGCATTCCATATGGTCACTGGTACATGTGCTGGCTGCTCTACTTCTAATCCAGCACCCAGCTAATGGCCTGGGAAAGTACTGGACAAGGCTGTGGGATCCTGAACTCACATGGGAGACCAGGAGAAGCTCCAAGCTCGTGGTTTCAGGCTTCGGACTAGCCCAGCTCTGGTCATTGCAGCCATTTGGGAAGTGAACCAATGACTGAAAGATCTGTCTGTCTGTCTCTCTCTCTCTCTCTGAAACTCTTTCAGGTATAACAAATTAAATATTTCTTTTTTTAAAATGCCCACTCCATCACAACAGCACAGCCACAACAGCCCAGTGATACAACAGTCTCACTGTGCTACACAACCTCAAGACTATGAATGGCAGATGAGTTAGTTCTCGCCCAAGCAGAGAACCATGCTTGTGAACTAAATTAAAATCCATGCTGACACGAATGGGCTTCTGGGGGGGGAGAGGCGGAAGCAGTGTAGGGGCCAGTTAAGGGACATCAGGAAATTTGGCCTGAAAATAGAAACACTCTAGTCAGACCCTTAGCACCTCCCTGATGGTGCTGAAAATCCAACTTTCCAATGCTCCAGGATTAAAATTCCATTTGGACTCTTTCCTTCTACTGAGATCAAAGAAGATCTCTGGTCCAAACAGCAGGAAGACAGGACAACATTCAGCATCATTATATTATTAATATCTTATACATAATTTCAAGAGAACACTGCCAGGAATCAGACAGTAGGGAAGGAGGAGCCACAGAACCCAAATGCCCATATCCTTTGCAAATGGCTGTGGTTGGTAGAATTATGTTCCTATTTGGAAAATGTCATGCGCACACTCCTCTCTCTGCAACCAATTACCTTACTGCCTACAGGGCCCAGCGGGTGCATTAACAGGAAACCGACGTGATTAGCACGAAATTGAAATGGCTCTTCTGGGACAAGGGAAAAAAACTGCATTTCAACCACACTTGACAGACCCTGGCCTGAGCACCGCTGACTTTTCACTAACCACTCTAGGCATTCGGCTCCATGTGGCCATTGAGTCAGAAATACGATTTGCTACCACCTGACCAGACATTCTGGGGGAAGGCATGGCATCCCAGATGGACGGTTCAGACTGTGTCCTTCTCAGATCCCTCAGAGTCAGGGACATGGGAGAGAGTCATTCCTGAAAGAATGCAACACTCCACAATGGGGCAGAATTTACAGGAAACCATGAGTCACCAGGGCCAGCACATCTCCAAGTAGTGGTGCTAACACCTAGCTGGCTCAGGGGCAAGACACTAAATAACAGAAAGACCATTCTCTTCAGGGTTCTAAATCCTAGTGAAAAGTTCATTCCCTGTCCAGGTCCCTTTAATCCTTTTGATAAGGTCTTTAACACCTAACACTTGCTAATCTGTTCTGGCTTAACAGAGAGTCATCGGGCCCCAGGGAAAACCTAAAGCACACCATGGACTCTACCAGAAACTCTTTAGTTTTCAGGTTATATGCAAATGTGAGTTTTATACTGTCAAATGTAACAGAACTTGAAAATTCACAAATGTTGGGTATCTGCAGGGGATCCTGGAATCAATCATCTGAGGATGCCAATGACAACTGTGAAAGTATTGTAAAACCATCACCACAAAAGGAAAATACTTAACAGTGAGAACTTGGGCATACACAGATATAGAGGGTGTTATGAAATAGCACTAAGAGACAAGGATCAAAGCCATGTTCTTATTTTGAAGACTTGCATACTCTTCCATCTCTGTCTTTCTGTGAAAGCACAGGGCATGTGCCAGGTTCAGGGCTGGATATGAGGGGGCAATGGGAAGATGGGGGCTCCCTGTCTTAAAGGTGTCTTGAATAAGACAATGAGAAATAGGATGCAGCAGCAGGTAGTTGGCGAGAAAAAAAAAATCTACAGGCAGCATGCAGAAGACTCAGTTGTGTGTGCATTTACCTTTTTGAAACTTTCATGAGAATGACACTCACATGAAGTAAACAATGAGGGAAAGAAAAGCTAATGACGAGACACAATCCTCTCTGCCCTCTCCTCCAGTCCCATTCGCAGTGACCTGCAGCCCCTGAGGCAGCTACTTTCCCACCTCTCAACAGCAGAGGCCACTTCAGCTTCTTGATTGGTCAGCTTCAGGATTATCTACCCACGCTCTGCCCTTGAAGCATTTACTGCTGTTTGCAGTGTGTCCATATCCACTAAGCTCTTAAAGCACCTTTGATTTGGCCTTGGTCTCCCCCAGGAAAAGCATTCTATTCTGGTCAAGCTCATGGTCCCACTTTCACACATGTCCACTTCCAGCAGGCTGTCCCTTTAAAAAAGTATATAGTGAGGCTGGCATGGTGGCTCAACTAGCTAACCATCTCCCTGCAGGGGCCAATATCCTATATGGGTGCCAGTTCACGTCCTGACTGCTCCACTTCCCATCCAGCTCTCTGCTTGTGGCCTGGAGAAGCAGCAGGGGATGGCCCAAAGCCTTGGGACCCTGCACCATGTGGGATACCTTCATGTGAGAAGCTCCTGGCTTCAGATTGGCTCAGCTCTAGGCATTACCGCCATTTTAGAAGTGAGCCAGCAGAGGGAAAATCTTTCTTTCCTTCTCTCTGTAAATATGGTTTTCCATTAAAAATAAATAAAGTTTAGGGATGGGACAGGAGGAGAGGGTAGTAGAGGCAAGGAGAGGAGAGGGGAATGGAGGGGAACAGAAGAGAAGGGAGAGGAGAAGGGAGAGGAGAAGGGAGAGGAGAGGAGATGGGAAGGGAGGAGAGGGGAGGAGAGGGAAGGAGAGGGGAGGGGAGAGGAGAGGAGAGGGGAGGAGAGAAGAGGAGAGAAGAGGGGAGGGGAGGAGAGGGGAGTGCAGGGGAGATGAAGCTGAAGTCTGGGTACTCTCTAGGGTTCAAACATCCAAGATAGCAGCACTTGCATGTCCAGTTCCTTAGCAAGGAAAGCCCAGACCCAGCTGAGCTGGGACATAGGACATGGTCCCATTGGCATCTTTCTCTTCTTCTCCCTCTTGTTCCTCTCCCTCTCATTTCTTCTTTCCATGCGGCCTCTCCAGCAGACATCTTACACTGCAACTCAGGACTTCCAAACACGTACCAAAACTGATGGCACAGCATCACTTTTGCCAAAGACTGTGCATTAAAGTGAGTCCCAGGGCCAGCATAGATTCAAGACTGTAAATATTAGAAGCCCTAATGCATTGCAGCTACAAATACTCAGATGTTCCCTGTGTCCTAGAGCCTGAACAACCCACCATACCATGATGTTGTTTTTTAAATGCATTTAATTTGCTTCATATATTCCTTTAAGCAACACACATCAGCGCAGGACTACTTCATGCTCAGCCCATAAATCACTGAGGCACAATCTATATAAAAGTTTATTAAGACATAGTCAATAGGCTAAGTCCCTGAACCCTGGAGTTAGCCTAAGAATGAAACCCATCTTTGCTCATCTGCTGTGTGATTCCTTCTGGGTCTCAGTTTGCTCATCAGTAAAATGGATGAGTACCTCATGTGCTCAGCCTGCATGTAGTATTAGCTGTAATGAGAGATTCAGAGGCCAGAAGATTCTGCACAGGGCAGAGAGGGGCTGGCCCTGTGTACTTTCTTCCCTGTCTCCCAGGGTGCTGACCTTCAGGGCCCATGAACACCAGTTGTCTTGGCAGCTACTCCTTCTGGACAGTTTCCAAGTGTAACTCAGACCCTGCAGAGAGAATCTGTGAACGAGGGCTCCTGCAAATCACAGTTGACCACTCTAATCTAGCTGCTTGTGCTGTTTTCAATTCCAATAAAGCCAAGTCCTGTTGTCTGATCCATTACGCCATCCCCTCGCCACAATCAGTGACCCTGGCAGGGAGATGGCTCCAGGGCTAATGTTCTGAGACCCGTGTCCTCGTCGCCTTTGTAAATGAGTTGTGAAGAATTCATAGGTCTCCACGCCACTGTGCTTTCACCCTCCGCCTTCCCCATCCACTTAAAGCCATTTGATTCATTTTGTCGATTTAATAAAAATAGCGTCCTCCCTGGCTCCTGCCAAAACCGGAGACAGGCAGGAGCCCTCCACAGTGTAAAGCAGGCCAGCCTTTAATTAGTGGGCAGCATCAATATCACTTTTTCCTCCATGATTAGCATTTCAAAGTAAATTCTACATCTTGGGCTGTCGGCATCTGGGAGCCTGGTGGAGGGCTGTTATGTGTAATAAGAAAGCAGCACACCACAGAGCGTCTGGGATCACTTCTTCTTGCTGGCTGGCTTCACATCAGGGCTCTTGCTTGCTCCGTTTCCTATTCTGTCCAAAGGGTTATACTTGGTCAAGGACAGGTAGCAGATACCACTGAGAACTGTAAATTGAGGGTCACCAGCTAACTCCCCTAGCAGATGTGTTACCTTTATAAACAGGAACTACAATTACCACCACCACCATCACCACTATACTACTACTATAACACACACATGGCTTCTCCTGGAAACCATAGGATGTGCCCACTCCAAACCCCATGGCAGACAAGGATGCTCTGATTTGTCACAGCCCCCACCATTCCTTACTGCTGGCACCTAACACCTGTTAAAACTCACTTGTGATCCCCTGGTATAGAGAGGGCAAGGCTGGTTGGTAAGCAGGCAGGGAATTCCACAAACAACCACAGATCACTGAGAGGCTGACAAGGGAGAAAGCTCCCCTGGGGAAAATGCAGGAGGGGGAGGAAGCCCTCAGGAAATTACAGAAAAGGCATGGCAGAAGGCAGAAGACCCCGTCAAGCTGGTCCCACCAAGACAGATAAAATGAATTCTCACGAGTATCTCCTAAGGGGCCCGCATGTGGAATGACAACCTGGAAAACTGTTAGGATAACTGGGTCCCTGCTGGCTCCACCCTCAACCTGACTGACTGCCACTGGAAAGTTTCTCTGTGCCTCAGTTTCCCCTTCTATTGTTACTCACCTCTTCTCCTTGTCATTTATCCCCCTGAGGAACCAAATGGTCTGTGAGCTGCAAGGAGAGACAGAGAGACTCTTCTCGTTGGACCTAGACACCGCTGCTCACAGTTTCCACCACCTGTTGCCACTGGTTGGTGTATACTTTTGCTGAACCCAGTCCACAGGGTTAAGTCAACACTGAGGCCTCTGCTGAGGGATTGGGCCTCTCTCTCTGCTGAAGGATTGCTCTTAACAAGTCCACTGGTGTTTTTTTTTTCAGTAGGTAACTAGTACATTTGCTTTAAGCACCTGTGATGCATCAGGAAGTCCTAGGACTGCAGAACCCAAAGAGGGGTATAGAGTTGTGTTGATGACCTCATTGCTGTTCTGCCAGTGCCACTGCTCAGCACTCACTGGAAACAGATCTGCTGGTTCCTCATCGAGTTTTTACCACAAGCCTCCATAGATTCTGTTGTCATCCAGATTTTTATAGATGAATAAAATAAGGCCAAGAGGTAAAACCTCTTGATCAAAAGTCACTCGACTTATCAGCTGTAGAAGACAAATCTGTCCAATTTCAAAGCACTTGCTCTTATCTATAAAACCACACTGGCTTCCATCACAACAACAATCACAACAACAACCTGGATTGTAGAATCCATCTTTCTCTGCAATCCCACTGGACTCAGCCCATGAGAACATTTACCCTATTTGTAACTGACTGTTCCTAAGTCACTTTCATCAACTTAGGGTTAAAGATGAGCATCTGGGCATCTTTGAATTCCGAGAAACTAGGGATGTGTCATCTTTAGTAGGTGCTGGATAAGAGTCAACTGAAATGAAACTGAATCAAATCCTGGACACAGGTTAAGTGGAGACAGGGATGACAAATCAGAGAGACTACGTAAAATATACGTCGAACCTCTATTAGTCCAAAAGATTCTTCTAAGTTGCAACTAGTAGACACACAATACAAACTGGCTTCAGCAAAAACAGATACAGTTGTTCATGAAACAGAAGCTCCCAGAGTGAGTTTAGGATTCCAGACATAGCAGGATCGAGAAGTTCCAGTTAGACTTGATCAGAAAACTGCCTCTTTCTCTCTCTACTGCTTTTGCTTCTTATAACAGTAAACACAATCATTGACATCCCTGAACTAACTTTGTCCTGGTAAGCTGCTTCAGTAAGAAAACCAACAGCTTCAGTGGAAAAAACCCTAGCGGGAGGCCATGATTGCCTCCTTGGCTAATAAACCCATCACTAACTCAATAATTGCTGTAGCAAGGAGGAGATGCTCTGATGAACAACTGTATGAAGGTACATGACCACCCTTGTGGCTGGCCAGTGAGGGCCAAACTGCACAAAATGGGTTCATGCAAGGACAGAGGGTTTGGGGCTGCTGGGGGAAGACGGGGGAGAGCAGTAAAGTTTCCAGAAGAAACACACCTGAAACTCCATTTTATAGAAATCCCCCCAAACAGATGTGTGTGAACACCAATTGCCATCCAATTGCCATTCAAAAATTAGACTCCACCCTTCCCTAGCACCTGCCCAGCCAATTCATCTCCTGTCTCTCCCTCAGTTCAGGATGTCAATACCATCTGAAATTGATTCTGAGCAGAGACAAGATTGTAGAGTCCCTCTCTTCTGAAATAGGTGCCAAAGGAAAATAATTTATTTTCACTCTTCTAGAGGTCAGAACCAGGAAATTGCTTCCCATTCAGTTCTTCAGATGGGGAGCAAATACTGAAAACAGGGCTCTTATGGTCTCTCTGAAAACCAACAGCCATGGTGTGACATCTGACCCCGATGCTGAATTTGTCCAGAATTCTTTCCGTAGTTCAGAACCATCATCCTGGGGACCTTGACGGTCAGAGGAAAATTCCTGACAACCTCTTATATAGTTGTGGGGCTGCCAGTGGGTACACATTTTCTGAAAGGTGCTTTGTCTAAAAAATAAGCTTTTAAGATATAAGTGGGATGAGGGGAGAGAGTTGAACACTGGACTGTTTATATCTATGCTAAGGTTTTCTGTTCAAAACTCTCTCTCATCCCAATGGGAAGAATTCCGTCCTAACCACCTGAATTCCTCTGCTTTTATGATTGCGTATAGAAACAAGTGAATCAGTAAAGATGGGGGACTCTCATTCTTTTAAGATAAGAGAGTAGAAGAGGAGGAGGAAAACGGCAAAAGATGGAAAGACAAGATTCTAGTAAGAGTGACTCATAAAGAAATATCAGGAAAACTATAGGAATGTGAGCAAACAAAAATGGGGAGAGCTTCTTTTGAAAAACGTTGTCCATTAATACAAAATTGAGTGTAATGTTCTTTAAGAGACTCTAATACAGCAGTAGGTAGGTAGATACTTACATACATATATTGATAGACATACAGATAGATATGGAAGAATTATGCCCAGAGTTCCTCTGTGCCTCTACTTAACCAGGTCCTGATGTGTAGATATTTTGGTTCTTTTCCATTTATTGATACTACTATAAACTACTATAATGAACTATAATGAACATCCTTGTAACAAAATCTCTACACACCCAAGATAATTTCCTTAGGAATAATCATTGGGTCCACAATTTGCATATATAACTCGCATAAAACTCAATCCCAAGATTTCCTAAGAATCCTGACTCTTGACTTTGCCCTCACTTGCTTTCCTGAATTTGGGGACCTGGTTCCATTCTCTGAGATCACAGACCACTCCACCCGGATCCTGTCACTCTGTGAAGCCTCTCAAAGCTTTGTGGGAGCCTCTGCTATCCTGGACCCCGACTCGTACAGCAGAATCCCCAAGTGCCAGACTAGTGTCTCTCCAGCTGTGAATCTCACTCACCATAGTGATGTCTGGATCAGAGATGGATGAAAGAGGGCAAAGGCTGGATTGCTACTGGAGATAGCTCTCCTATCCCACCAGCCAGGCTCTACACACTCATCTGAGAATATTTCTTTTAGCATCAGCAGGAAGCTGGCAGGATGGAAGCAGTTCAAAAGTCTGCAGTGGGTGGGGAAGGATATGAAGCTGCTTTCCAAACAAGCCCTATTCCTCCCTGCTGCCTGGAGAAACAAGTGAATGGAGAGATGGAGGTCTCCTCTCTCCACTCTGTTCTTTCTCTGTCTCTGTCTCTCTCCCTCTTTCTTGGTCAAATTTTCCTCTCTCCTATCATTTCTTTCCCTCCTGTTTCATCTCTCCACCTTTCTCATCTCACATTTTTTCTTCAATGAGTCAGTACAGTGTGACCTCACAGTCTGAGGAGCCTCCGAATTAGAGACAGACACCCGCACATCCCCAGCATCCTGGGCTGAAGGGTCCTTGGGAGATACGAAAGGATTTCACATCCCTTCTGTATGTGCCTTTTTTCTAGCAGAAGTTCCATTACCTTTATCAAATTGCCAAAGAGGGATGCATAGGGATGCTGGAGTCAATGTTTAACAAATACTTGATCCATTAACTAATAACTTGCAGTAAGTATCCCCACCCCTCACACGCACTAAAACTTTAGCTTTCTCTGTAGAAGAAGCACCTTGTACCTTATAGAAGGAAAGAAGCACCTTGAATCACACCTTGACATTTCCAAACTAGAAACTTTGGAGGCTTAAGATTTTGGGGATCTGCTCAAGTGAAAAGGTGATAGTGGAGGTTAACAGCGCAGATCCCCACCTTCACTACCACATCAATGGATCTGGGTCCATCTGTACCATACACACTGGGTTTCCAAAACAAGTTTCAGTGGCACAAATTAGTTTGGAAGTTTTGGGGGAAAAAAATCCTAAGAGTTTAGTGATGATGTCTGAAATGGACTTTGAAACACATCATAGAATACTACAAAATAGATGCCGTTATCCTTCAACATCTGAATTGATGCCAGGCCTTCCCGTGAGGACCAAAATCCACAGATGCATAAGTCCCTCACTTTACATGACCTCCAGATTACTTAGAACACCAAAAACAACAGCATGTTTATTAAAATAGCTGTTACATCATATTCTTTGGAGAATGGGGGGCAAGAAAAAAAGCTGGCACAGGATCAGTACAGACACATTTTTCCAAGGTGTTTTCAACCCAGTTAGTTGAATCCATACATGCAGACCCCACAGACGCAGAGGGTGACCACACAGTGAAATGCTAATGGTAGATGTGAGGTTGGTGGGTTTACAGTCACCTGTTGATTGTCACGTTCTCTGACTATTACCTTTCTCCATCTGGCTGTTTCCCTCTCCCTTGACTCCTGACAAAAAGGGAAACAACAAGGAGGAGATGGTGCAAGGGTCTGATTTCAAGCTCATTTAGATATCCAATGTAGCTGAAATAAGATCAACAAGGAAACAGAGATTGTCACCATTAAAACAGTGTCTATAAGAAACTCTTTTGGGGTTGAGAAAACAGCATCTGATGAGGAGACCAACCCTCTAAGACATCAAACCATAATTGCACCATGACAGGGGAGTCTGTAGATCTGGAAAAAACCTTTGATCTGGTTCTGCCTCCTGTGCTCTCCCACCTGCAAGACCAATGCTGCTTTTGATGGGCTGGCCCATGCTCCCACGTTCCCAGGAAGTCTCCATTGATTGCCATCACATAACAGTGACATGGTTATAGTAGCCATGGTTATAGCCCTAAGCAGTTACCTAATGGAGAACAACGAGGCATAACTCTCTCTAGAGCCACTCAACTCATTCCACCTCCAAAGTGTCCACCATCACATATTATTCTTTCATCAGAATAATTTACTAGCTGTGTGACAGGGGCAATTTAATTATCCTCTACAAGGCTGTTTCCTTATAGAATGGAAATGTTTCAAGAAGTTGATGGGGAGATTTTCCTATGCATGCAAAGGGCTTGGCCCAAAGCCTGGCTAATAGAGGTGGAAACTGCCTCTTTAGAGAGATTAAGTGATTCTTCCAAGGTCATACAGAAAGCATTAGAGCCCTGGTTTTTCTGACCCCAACACAAGTTCTCTCAGCCAAAACACTATATTTAAAAATCAGACTCTATCTGCTAAAAGCACCGAGGGAATAATCTTGCCTTCCCTTAATTAGATTAAAAGATCTATCATGAGTGTGTAAACCATCAAGCCATAATCCACAGATTCTACAGCATTTTAAATAGGGTTTCAGAGTAAATGGTTCAGCTGAGATTATGTATCTGTTCTCAGTTGGGGATAAAACCCAGGAAAATGTTGGTCAAGAGGAAGATGGCCTGGGCAGGTGGTGGGCACAGAAAGGACTTCTCAGAGGGCGGTAAGACCCTTGCAAGATACATGCTGACCATGTCTCTTAATATTCATGGTTTCTTTGAAGTCGGGCATGAAAAGATGGCTCTTTCAGTTTTCAGGGTCTGGTTGGGCGTCACGGCACTGAGGCCTTGACTGGAAAGCACATTCATTGGCCCCATCCTGAGATCTGGCATGCACATGCCTTGGTATGCTGCGTGAAGATTTGTATTTCAACAGCATCATACACACCTCTAAGAAAGCAGAGCATCACTGCCACACTGTGCCCTTGAACTCACAGAATTCCTGAGAGATTGAGATGATTTTTTTTTTTGGATTTATTTATTTGAAAGACAGAATGAGAGGATGCAAGTGCACAGCAGAGTGCCAGAGTTAAACTGCTAGAAAAACCTTCCCATCCACTAGTTCGCTCCCCAAATGGCCACAGCAGCAGCTGAGGCTGCACCTAACAGAAGCCATGGACCTGGGAGTCCAGCTGCATCTCCCCCAAGGGTAGTAGTGACCCAGATACTTGGGTCATTTTCTGCTGCCTTCTCAGAGAGCTAGATCAAGGAGGTGTAGCCAGGGCTGAAGCCAGCATGCCAGTAACTTGCACCACCATGCCTGCTCGGAAATTTTTTAATCACTATTTTTAATAAGGCTTATTAAGATTCAGAAAGGCTAAGAAAATTGACTCAAGTCTGCAGACAGTTTGTACACTAGGATTAATTCTGACCTGGGGAGAAAATTCAACATTTAAAGAAACTTTAGTCAAGATGTCAGTTCATTTCCCTCTTGCAGGATCAAAACCTGAAGTTAAAACAGGTCAGGGAGTTAGGATCCTTCTAACTTGTTGCTTTACTATCTCAACATGAAGCTTTTCCCCTTCTACTTTAAAATGGGTGCTCCAGCTCCACTCATCACAATCACTTTCCAACCCTAAGAAGGAAAAGAAAGTTGAATCTTGCAAGTTTTAGACCCCACTGCCTTTTATATCATATTGGCCATGCCTCATTCATATGGCCATATCAAATAAGGAAGTCAGAGATTCTCTTAACAGGTTGGATAATACAAAACTATTAGCAACCTATGCTACAGAAAGAACTTAAACAAGGGCCACATGTTACATGTTTTTCTTCTCAAATGTAAACAACACCCAATGAACAGGTGCTGTATGATCTTCACTGCATCCTGCTCAAGATAGACAGTTGGAATGAAGTGGTTAGAACTCAAACCTAGGTGATCTTCCTCTTTCTTCTTTGATTCCTCCTTCCCCATCCTTATAAGAGGCTGAAGGAGAACCCCCTGTGACTAAGCTTCTCAGAGGAACAGACAGCTACCACACACACATCTGGAGAATAACACTGCAGCTTCTCTAGTCCCCCAAGGTGGCCTGTAATATGAACCCAACCCTGAAAACATTTGGGAAAATGCCAAGATGCTCCCTGTGTCCTGTATACTGACAAGTTATGCAGAGACTCCTGCTGGCTTTCTCAATCCAATGCACTGCCGCTCATCTGGGTGGGGTGGAAATGCCCACCCCCAAGATCAGCACTGTACTGCAACACATCAAAACAACGGCTGCAACGCTGGCATCCTATACAGAAGCCAATTTGAGTCACAGCTGCTCCACTTCTGAGCTGGCTCCCTAATGTCCTGGGAAGGTAACAGAAGATGGCCATAGAGTTGGATGAGTGTTTGCTCTCACATGGGAGACATGAATGGGGTTCCAGGCTACTGGCTTTGACCTGGACCAGACTTAAGTCACTGCAACCATTTGGGGAGTGAACCAGTGGAGATATGCATGCTCGTGTTCTCTCTCTCTCTCTCTCTCTCTCTCTCTCTCTCTCTAACTCTGCCTCTCAAATAAGCAAATCTTTCAAAACAAAAATTAAAAATAAATGAAATTGCCATCCCCGAAGACTGAGAATCAAATGCTTCTTCATAGATAGCAATACCTTTGCACAAACTGGCCAATGGCAGATTCAGAAGCCAGCTTGTTTGAAAACATTTAGTTCGGTTATTTCCCACATGAGGAAAGACAGGACATCTGCAGCCAAAGAACTGTTCCCTCCGGGATTGCTACCTTGGTTACATGTGGGATCTGAAACTCAAGTCAAGGAAAGTCAACATACATGTCTCAGAACTGTGCTTTCTGAACCTGGCTACTTCTTCCTTCAATCTGAGTGACCATTTAGTCTGACAAATAAAAGAAAAAGAAGGCACAAACTTCTTTGGCTGACGGGTGACCCATCCCCACCCTGCTGACAGGTCTTCCATGAGTCACCCAGAATTTTACAGCAGATTTATGAAATCCATTTTCCCCAAGACAGACTAAGCAGTTTATAGAAAACCAATATCATTAGGTTAATGATTCCCCATAAATTATTAGCCACACAGCCCAGTTAATTCCACAAATGGAGCATTAATGGTGGAGGCTCAATTGATGGCCTTTTGTGATTCCTTGAGACAACCTGGCTTATGCAAGTGGTGCTTCCTAATAGTAAAGTTAAGCCCCTCTCTGGGATAATCCTCCAAACAGCCATTTTGGGATTGCTGCTGCAGCTTGCATGGGAATTCCTCATCAGAGATGCCCCAAATGAACAGACCGACTGAGAATGATTTCTGTCTCATTTCATTCTTGGCCATGACTTTTCATTTTCTATTGATGTCTGATTTATTTATCTGCTTATGAAGCAACCGTTTAGCTAGAAGCAACAGTGATAGATATTTGATCAGATAGGGCTGTAGATCTCATCCTCCACCATCCTGAATTTTTATTCCATCATTACTTAACAAAATAGAATTAAGGCTGGAGAGAAAGTGAGCTCCTGCATTATGCATTGGCCTCATTTCATCGGCCTTTTTGCTTTCTCTCTCCTCTTGCTTTTTCTCTCTCTCTCTCCTCATGTGTAGCCTTTCTGTTTACCAACTGTTCCCAGAGGAAGGCAGTTCTCTCTCTCATACCTGAGGAATTACATCCTCTGCTCTGATTTGCCTGAGTTCAGAAAGGTGGCAGAGCTACTTGTGCAAGGGAAATCAATTTCACAAGCATCCGACTGTCTTTAGCCAAGGTGGCTCCCATGAGGCTGCAGTCTGAAGGTTTTTCATACTAGAAACCTCCTCAAAGCCTCATCTCCTTAGATTCAAGTCCATTTTCCACGTATCTTTCCTATTCCTCACCCAGCCAGGCATAGAGTGGCAATGAGTATACAGTATTAGTATCAGCATAATATCAAGAGTTTCATAAACCAGTTAGCAGCGTTCTTGTCAGATTCCAGGCCCAAGGTTAAGTGGTTTTCCCTATTTAGCCCCATTCCGCAAATGAGCAACTTGAGCCAGAGAAAGTTCAGGATTCAGTTCTCATCTACCCACTAACATAGCCGAGTATATTTAAAGATATATTTTTCTATTTTTATTGGAAAATCAGATATACAGAAAAGAGGAGAGATGGAGAAGATCTTCTGTCCAATGATTCACTCCCCAAGTGGCCGCAACAGCCAGAGCCAAACGGAACCAAAGTAAGGAGACAGAAGATTCTTCTGGGTCTTCCATGTGGGTGCAGGGTCCCAACACTTTAGGCCATCCTCTACTGCTTTCCCAGGCCACAAGCAGGAAGCTGGATGGGAAACGGGGCGGCCAGGATTAGAACCGGTACCCATATGGCATCCCAGCACATTCAAAGGGAGGACTTTAGCTGCTTGGCTCTTGCGCTGGCCCCTCTCATTTAATTCTTAAAGATTCTTTTTGCCATATACATTCACCCATCTTACAGGCAGAATGTCTGGGGTTTGGAAACATTAAAATAATCTGCTTGCATCCAAACTAGGGATCTTTGTGGAACTATCAAGACGGTAGTTTCTACAGAAAGGGGTTTGGGCACAAGGTCATGAAATAGCCTTCAGGGTATTCCTGAGTTGTCATTATCCAATACACAATGTGGAATGTGAGTGGGAGTGTTCTCTAAGGAAAGATGCATGGCTCTGATCAGGCACTTGAAGGGATTCTAAACTCAAAATGAGTTCAAAGAAACTGGTTTGGGGCAGCTGTGGTGACTACGAACATCAAGCTAATGTTTGAGACATCAGCATCCATCTGAATCCTAGTTCAAATCCCAGCCACTCCACTTTGGATCCAGCTTCCTGCTGATACATCCTGAAATGCAGCAGATGAGGGCTCAAATACTTGGGCCCTGCCACTCATTAGGAAACCAGGATGAAATTTCAGGTGCCTGGCTTCAGATAGGTCCAGCCCTGACTATTGCAGGTATTAGGGTCTCAGTCTGCCTGTCTCTGTCTTTGTCTCTGTCTCTGTCTCTCTTTCTTTCTCTCTTTCTCTCTCTCAGCATAAGTGAAATTGAATAAATTTTTTTAAAGAAATGGACACACTGGTCTAGAAGACAGGGAGCTACATTGACGGTGGTTTGTAACTCTAACTTCATGCAATCAACATCCATTTTCAATACCAGTGCTAAGAAACAATACAGACGGATAGCCATCCATGTGTCCAAGGCGACAAGTAACAAGAGGAATAAAGCCAGCTCTTATCATTCTCTGATGACGTCCTCCCATTAGTTTTCCATCCCACTAAGAACAAAATTCCAACAATCTACCATGTGCTACAAACAAACTCCATTCTTCATGGTGATGGTTTTTTTTCCCCATTTTTCAGGACTCAGAATGAAAGTTCCTTCACAAAGACCTTCCTTGAACTCATGTGACTCTAGAGTATCGGAATCCCTGATGATTTTGCTTATGTGTTCACAAGGTGATTCTCTGTCTTCCTCAGTCAGAATAAAAGCCCATGAAGGTCAAGGCTGGTCCATCTTGCTCAGCATCCCCAGGTTGTGACACCATGCCTGGCACAGAGTTGATGATCGATAATGTTGAATGGATACATAAGGATGTCATTTGTCCTGAGTTTCCTCTTCTACAAAACAAAGGTCTGGACTATGGGTGGTTTCTAAATTATGCTTTCCGGAATCAAATAGCATGATATACCACTTCAAAACTCCACATCCCATCTGTGTAAACATTACTATTTGGAATAAGACTTCATTTGAAAAATAAAGTTTCGAAACCTGCTAGATTCCAAGCATCTTGCTAGCTCTAAATTCTATGACCTGTAACTAACAATCACAGTGTACAAAAGATAAGAAACTTCCAGGAATATCTGGAAAGAAGAGACACCACACGGCTGAGCTAGTCCTGAAAGACCTGTGGGAAGGATTCACTTAAATGTGACCTTGAAAAGCAAGTTAAGAAGATAGGAACAGGCAGGCAAGAAATTCCAAACCACAGCAGTGAACAGTGTCTAATGGGGCATTGAAAAAGAAAGAATAGTTCGAAAACAGCAAGCAGTCCTTAGAGCATCAGCATCTGGAAATGCGAATTCCCGGGCTCTGCTCCAGACCTACCAATTTAGGATCCTGTTCTCTAACAAGCTTGCCAGGTGGTCCTAAGTATGCTCAAGTTCTAAGGTCACAAGAGTTAGTTTTCAGGACAAAGTACATTTGGAAATTCTACCCCATGAACTTGTTGAGGCTCAGCCAGATGCTGTGGGGTTTGATGATGATACTGTTCATGGGACAGAATTAACATGTTACAAAAAGGAGAATGTGCTGAATTAACCAGCCATAGTAAGAGCAACTTGTATGTAGTTCTGTGCAAGAGAGGAAGAGAGAAAGGAGAAAAGAGGGGCAGAATCACGTGGTTGTTTATCTCAAGTTGGTAGCAATAATGTGTATTGATTGCTACAACCGAAAGAGATGAAAAGACCTAAGGATAAAAAGTAGAGATCAAACATCAGGGACATCTCAAGGAAAACAAGTTCATAGGAAAGAGATTGGAAGGCCATTTGCAGAGCACAAGGGCAGATCATACCTGTGTCGCAGTGGTTAGGAGTCACTGAGACTACAACTGAACTTCCTGAGTTCAAACCTCTGCTCTACGACATCACAGGTGACCTCGGCCACCTTGTTCAACATCTCCAGGCAAGTTTCTTCATTTGTAAAATGAAAATAACAATAATTTCTAATGTTCACAATTTCCATCTCTTCTGTGATGAACAGAGGGGTTAGCAATCTGCAATCTGATAGCAATCCTGTCTGGCACTCGACAATGGGCTCAACAATGGGTAGCTGTGTTAACTGAAGTTTTTGTTCATAGTGTTGTGGTTTTTTTTTTTTTTGAAAGTCAGATATAGAGAGAAGAGGAGAGACAAGAAAGAAGATCTTCCATCCACTGACTCATTCCCCAAGTGGCCTCAACAACCAGAGCTGAGCTGATCCAAAGCCAGGAGCCAGGAGCCTCTTCCGGGTCTCCCACATGGGTGCAGGGTCCCAAGGCTTTGGGGCGTCTTTGACTGCTTTCCCAGGCCACAAGCATGGAACTGAATGGGAAGCAGGGCTGCCAGGACATGAACTGGTACCCATATGGTATCCTGGCACATGCGAGGCGAGGACTTTAGCCAGTAGGCTACCGTGCTGGGCCCAGTGTTGTGGTTCTAAAACCATGCACTGAGCCATGAATTCAAGCACAACTTCTTGATATAGAGGATGTTTCTTTTCATCTCCTAATAACATAGCTGTGATTCTTGCATATAAACCAATGTACATATGAATCCATGCGGCCTCAAAGGTTCCACCTGTGTTGGCTTGTGAACAGTTGCAGCAATTGTTGCTTCAACTACTCTTGTGACTTTCGCCACCATCAAAGAGTGTCCAATCATCCTTAAGGCTGTAGGAGAAGCTTGGAAACTTCCAGCCAACCTAGGAGCTCGGCTGACATCAGAGCCTTTAACAATCTGAGCAGGAAAGCTGGATAAAATAAAACATCAAAAGCTTCAAATACATAACATCGATCAAAAATAAAGAAAAAGGGAACTCCAGGTATCAGACAGAAAGGAACAGAAAACTAGATGAGCCAGATGGCCCAGGAGCTAACAGGATTTCATATCCCTAGACAGACGGAGTACCAAGGCCTGGAGAGCAGAGTTGCACTCATATGAAGAAATCGATAAAGTCCAAAGCAGGAAACCACAAAGGGCGTTCCATTCATGAAAGGGGCCTTGGGAAGCTCCTCCCATTCATGGCATACAGCAGGCTAGGCACTCGGATCAGCCCAGACCACAAGCAATAAAAAAGCCACTCAGAGAAATTTTTTTAAAAAAGATTTAGTTTTTTTTTATTGGAAAGGCGGATATACAGAGAGGAGAGACAGAGAGGAAGATCCTCCGTCCGATGATTCACTCCCCAAGTGAGCGCAACGGCCGATCCGAAGCCAGGAGCCTCTTCTGGGTCTCCCACACGGGTGCAGGGTCCCAAAGCTTTGGACCGTCCTCCACTGCATTCCCAGGCCACAGGCGGGGAGCTGGATGGCAAGCGGGGCCGCTGGGATTAGAACCAGCGCCCATATGGGATCCCGGGCTTGCAAGGCGAGGACCTTAACCACTGCACCATCGCACCAGGCCCCACTCAGAGAAATTTAAATATTGAATCTATACCATGAACTTCCTTACCCCTGGCTCCTTGGGAATCTCAAAGTGGGGAAAAAAATATCAGTGAAGAGGGGCCCATCGTTAAAAAAAGTTGTAAGACACAGACAGCAATCAAGCCCAAGCCCCACAGGAAGCAGAGATAAGGATTTAAGGCCTAAGAGCATATGCATGAAATCTACTTAATCTTATTGAGGTTACTTGATTGTATGTTTAATAAAGAAAATAGAGTCAACCCATGGCTGCTGAGAATTGTAAGACAAAATCTGCATGAAGGAGATGTATGTGGTGAGCATTATGTACCTGTCCGTTTTCTACCTACTGGTTTTAAGGATCTGAGACAACCGAATAAGAGAAGACCACTCTGCTACATGTGTAGACTGACACAAACTTTCTAGAAAAGGGAAGTTACCAATATGGTTTGGAAGCCTTAATTTTTATTTTTTTGAACACACTTTTGGAGAAATCCACTTTAAGGGATTTATTTCAAAGGAACAATAATGAATTTAGGAAAAGATGAGCCATCAGAATTTTTTTCAGTGCTGAAAAATTGGAAACATCCTAAACTTGCAGCAGCAGGGGATTTATCAAACAAATGAAGATTCGTCCAGATGTTGGGATTCTGGGCAGGCATCAGCGTGGTTGCTGAAGAAGGAAGTTTAATGGCATGAAAAGATGCTTACAGCCCTGTACGTTTAAAAAGTGGGATATGGAAATACACCAGCAATAGAATTTCATTTTTATAAATATAGGACAAATACTATGATTTAAAATGTAATTGTAGAAATTCAATTATGAAAAATAGATAAAATGCAGGGGATCAATGTCACAAACAGGATTATCTTTGAGTGGTAATGTATTATATCATTGATGGAAGACACCACTGGCCCAGTTGAAAAATGAAAATTATCTCTAATGGGAAAGGATATGGGAACCTTTGGAGATAGTTCTATGAAGCAGAAAATAACACAGACAGAAATGGATTTTCACTTTGCCTCAAGTTCTCCATGGGGACAGCGGCTGTCAATGATGTGATTGTGTGGAAGGGGGGATCCTCCTTGCACAAGTCTCCAGGGCTCCCCTCCCTTCTGCCTCTTCTAGAAATGCTGGCTGTCTGTTTGACATCAGGTCGAAGTAACTGATGCCAAAAGGGCCAGCACACTTTTTGAGAGTTCACTGCTAGGCAGGGTAAAGATGTCAACGAACCAGGACCATCTCAGGGAGTTTCCCAGTTGTCTGCAGTAAAGGAAGGCAAGTTCTTCTTTGTGCTTGTTTGTATTCTTCAAATAGATGACCCTTGCATTAGTCACAACAAGTTCTAGGAGAATGAAATAACCTTCAATGCAACAGACTAACACAAGAGCTTCTCTTTTGCAAACTCCAAGGTGGATTCGGGCTTTCTCCTGCCCATTTGGGACTGTGCCACCTAGAACAGGCGGCCTGGAAGGTTCAGGCAGCAAGGAAAGAGATGGCAAGCAGGTGGCACATTAACCCTTAAAGATCATAGAAGTGACACAAGTGGATTCTGCTTTTACTTCAGTAGTCAGTCATATGGCAAGGCACTGGAAAGCACAGGTAATTAATTCCCCCTTATCCAGAGTTTCACTTTGCTTGTTTCAGCTACCCATGATCAGAAAGTATCAAATGATAATTCCTGTGAGTGGCACAATGAAATCTCACACTGACCCATTCCATTGTGCCCAGGATGTTAGCCATTGTTTTGTCCACTGTATCCCTGCACGCATTACTGGGTAGCCACTTTGGGTATTAGATCAACTGTCATGGTGTCACCATGTGTCTATATTCCAAGAATAATTAATAATCATCATCAAGCACAAAGGTAGTGATGCTGCCATTTGGGATACACCCAAAGGAAGCCATGAAATGTACTCTTTCAGTGAAAGTTCTGCACTTAATAGAGAAAGAAAAATTAATGCATGCTGAAGTTTCTAAGATTCTCGGTGAGAACAAATCTTTGCTCTGCGAAACTATGAAAGCAAAAAGAAAAATTCATGCTAGCTTTGCTGTCATACCTCAAACTACAAACATTACAGACACAACGCACAATAAGTGCTTAGTCATTCACTGAATTTCATCTCATCATGTAAGCACTGTATCATCTCAACATCCCGAGTACAAGCTATTGAAAGAAACTAACCCACACAACTTTTATTCTAGTACGTCATAATTGTTCTACACTGTTATTGTTAACTTCTTATGATGTCTAATTTTAAAAATTAAATTTTATCATCAGTATGTATTTATACAGAAAAAGAAAAACACAGTAAGCATGAATCTTGATACTATCTAGTTTTGACTACCTACTGTGATTCTTGGAAAACAGATCCTATGAATAAGGAAAGACTACTGTATAATTTTCCCTTGTGCTAAAGAAAAACTACACTATACACAGGGCACAGTGACCACTCCCTGTAATGAATATTGGGGTGGAAGATATTGTTCCTTAAGCATTAATCTAAGGAATAGCATGCACCGTCTCCAAAGGGAACCCATTCACCTAAGGTCACTGGCTTTTACAAAACAAACACATGATTTTCCAGGTCCTGGGAAACTGATTCCCCATCCAGAAAATGATCCAATTTAGGCAGTAGATTTTGATATTCAGGTGAATCTAAGCTGGTTAGTTCAGAGGCACAGGAGTGTCATGAGCCCCAGTTGTTTTCAATTATTTTATGCTGTCACCATTTGCATGGCCCCAGGATGGTTCTTCCTACTTGACACTTTGACATCCTGAAATTTCATTCAAAGACAAGAAGAGACATGTTTCGTGTAACTCCTTTCATTAAAAAAGGACATCCTTTCCCTGTATCCACCCCCTGCCAACCCAACACACTGGCCTTATATCTCAGTAGCTGGGATTACACAAAACCACATGCTTAACCCAATCACTGGCAAGAACTATCAAATTGCTATGGTTCTATTGAAACTACCAATATTTACCACGAGGAGTTGTGAAAGGGGCCTTAAGACTCAGGAGTTCCCAGAACACAACCCAAATTCAGGTTTGGGTAGTAAGAAAGAAGGATGAGGTGGCAGTTGCATGGGGACACAAGGGTCCTCTTACAAATGGAATGTGCAGTGCTTTCTACAGGTCAGAATTCAGTCACATTTCCACTCAGAAGGGGTTCTTCAGCTACACAGTGCTACAGAATCAGAGAGGAACTAGATACAGTTCCTATCCTAAAGGATTTTGCAGACTAGCAGAACTGATTAGACACATAATCAAATTAGCATAACACACTGTTAGGTGCACAGATCAATGTCTACAGCATAATAGATTTGGAGACAAGAAGACTTCTGAGAGAAAGAGGCATCTAAGCCATATCAAAAGATGAGTTTCCTGTTAGACAGTGTGGAAAAAGCAGTCCAGGGGAAGACAGAGTTAATGGATAAATGTGTGATAGACTGAAAGACGAATGGATGAATAAGACAACGTGAGAAGATTCTTCAAGAGGAAAGCATGCCAAGTGATAGAGGGTAACGTCATCTTTGCAAAGCCCTAACTAGCAAGCCCTTTGAGAATGGGCCATGGTACCTGTCATTATATGCACTACTGGCCATATAAATTCAGAGTAATTGCAGGGAAAGGAAATGCAGTGCATCCAAGTACTTGGAGACACCTTCAGCAAAAGTAATAAATCTGAAAACCCTTCCAGGTACAAACCTTTATGAATGTGAAGTACCTTAACAACAGCCAAAAGCACATACAATGGAGTCCATCCAATGTAGTGGGACCTTGGAACCACCTTTCCTTCTATCTTGAATGGATATAAAGACCATCATCTTTCTGGTTATGAGGGAGATTTGAGGGTGTTGGGGAAAGCAGTGGGAACAAGTTAGAGGAGCAAGGTGACCAGTCCCAGTGGAAAGCTGCTCTATTATGTGGGGTCTCTAGAAATCAAATGTCTGGTCACAATGGCCTTACTGGGGACTCTTCTAGCCTGGGAAATTTTGGGGTGTGTGTGTGTGTGAGAGAGAGAGAGAGAGAGAGAGAGAGAGAGTATCAATGAATTATAAGCATACAAGCAACTAACTGTCTTCAGTGATTAGGTGCATGGCTTACCTGGAAGCAGAGAAATGACTCCTTCTCAGCCTTATATTGCAAGAAATATCATAGAAGAGGGACTCTGGTAGATTTACAAATGTTATCTGCTTTGGACCCTATTCCTAGCACAATGTTTCAGAAATTCTTGGAATTCCCCAAGTGACAAAAACACAACCATCTTTTGTTCTTTGACTATCACTGAATTTAAGTAAATGAGGTGACTTATTTGGAAAGGAAAGTTAGACAAGTACAAGATAGGTGTTGGCTGCTACTGCAGTCAACTCCATAGAGAGTTGGACTTTTGGTTCCATACGCTACCTCTTGGGAGAGGATGGGGACTGGAGACTGAGTTAAATGACATGGCCAGTATGTTCAATCACGCCCATAATCAAAATTCTGCAAGAGGTTCTTGGACATTGAGACTTGGAGGAGCTTTGAGGCTGATGGACACATAGACATGTTAGGAAAGGATGATCCCAATTCCATGGGAGAGGATACAAAAACCTTGACTCCTGCATTTTTTCCATGTGACTAGTCCTGAGTTGTATCCTTTATAATACAGCTATCTTTGTTCACTATAATGCTTTCAGATGAATCATTCTTGTAAGTTATTGAAACTAAACTGGGGAGTCACAGGAACCCCCAGATTAGGGGCTTCTTATAGGATGAGTCCCTTAATTTATGGAATTTGTACTAACTCTAGGAAGTTACTGAACCAATTGAATTGAATTGTAGGACTCCCCTGATATTAGAACATAGGGAATGATGATGATGATAGGTAGCACTTACTGAGCACTTAGCATGTGCCACGTGCACATACAACTTCCAATTGTGTTTTCTCAGATAAGAACCCAGACCCAATCTGCTCCCCAGGAATGACAGTTGCATGTGTAATGTTCTCTACAGTATGGCTGGATTCTTCTATGTTTACAGCTTTAAATCAAGCCACACATGCCTTAGAATGGCCTTCAACCGGGCAGGAATTCTACAACTTGTGTTTTGGGCTTTCCTCCCTACCCACAGTCCTTCAAGAAAGCAGTTACAGTTCCGTAAAGTACTCCAAGGATGCTATTTAAAGAGTCTTTTGTAAATCAAAGAGTGATTCCGAAATACAAATGGATGTAATCACCCCCTAATTTGCCTAGTTGGTAGGTCTGGATTTGCTAGCTTGCTTTATTGGACTCTTTGGATCCTGTTATGGGATGAGAATAAACAGCCTCAGCTGTAAGTACATGAGCTCTATAACATTTATTGTGCACAACACCAGGTGTGATTCCAAAAGAACAAATCTGTTTTTCAACACCTTTAAGTTACACAGCCACGAGAGAAGTTGCACACCTCTCACCTGGAGAAGGCTAAATCCTTTTCCCCTCATTCTCCCTCGAGTACCTGGAGCAGCCCCATAGCATTCCTCCTATAGATCCCTTCTCTGAGACTGAGGGTGGGGATAGTGCTGGCTTGATTTTATAGCCTTACATGTGGCACAGACTTGGTTGGGTCCTACTGGCCACCACTCTCCTCTCTAGCATCTCCTCCCTTTGGTTAATAAGCAGAAATACTGGCAAGGAGAAAAGAGCCTCAAGGGTTCAGATACAACATAATAGAAGCGTGAACTACGATGATGGCAGTGGAAACTAAAGACAAACTATATTTTGAGTCCTTGGATGTAGATACGTAGCAGACCAAGAAAAAGAGGTCCCCTCTTACAACCTCCCACCAAAGTGTCTAGTGATCCTTCAAAGCCCTTGTCATACTTTGCAATCACAGTCATTTATGATCATTTTCCCACTGAGTCCTAGACAGTGAGCTAAAGGATGGCAGTAGCTAACAGAGGGGTTTACACACACAAATCAAGATTCATGCAAGGAGTTAATGAATGAACATACTCTTCCCTGTTAGAAGCTCACATCCAAACACAAACGTGCCGTATTCAGTGGTCTTAACCTTTAATTCAGCTCTCAAATTTGAGAGGTGGGAGTCCTCACAGACCTCCTCGACCTTTATAATAAGCAATTCAAACAATCCAGGTGCTGAGACACAACTGCCCAGACTCTCAGACAACATCAACAGACTTATGGCTAAACTGAAACTCAGCAATTTTCTAGTCCAGGAGTTTTCCAGCTTCCATGCTACATGAGATGGAAGCCATCAGGTCTCTCCCTTTCCCCAGATATCCATGCAAACAGAATTTTCACAATATTTTGAGATTTTAGTGACTACACATACACCACCCCAGAGTCAGTTAAAAATTTCTTCTCTGATCCAAAGTTCAAGTTTTGCAAATGTGATAAGAAAAGGAAAGAGATATATCCAAGATCACACAGAAAGGAAGAAGAACCCTTTTTGCAAGTTATGAGTGCCCTGGCTTGCCTCATTCCCACCCTTTCAGAGATAACTCACATGTTCAATCAGAGCCAGATTTTCCCATTTAAAAGTCCTTGATTAGAAAGAAAAATGTACCCTTCAGAACTTTATTTTGGACCAAAGTCTCCTGAGATGCAGTCTGAGGCTTTGAGGAGAGAAGAGCTAGCTGTTCATTGATGTGTGAGTACTGGGCAAGTTTGGGGGAGTTTGGTTTCTATTGTTAGTTGAGGGAAGGATCTTCCTTTTTTATTCTCTTTTTACTGTTTTCCCAAGTGTCATCTGGCTCAGAGGTGAACCACAGCTCAGTTCTGCTCCATAGGATTAGTTAACAATCTTTGACAGTGCTGCATTCTCAGTGGAAGTCGGAAGCCCTGCAAAACACTGAATTATTCACACCAAACAGGTCACATTTGCTGATGCAGTAAGTAGAATTCTATGTGTCAAAGACTCATTAAACTTCATGCTTCAGTAAAGCAAGCAACACTGGGGTCTAATTTATTGGTGCTGCTTGACATCTACTTCCCCAAAGTGATGGGGGCCTTCGCAGCCTGGAACCCTATGACAGAATGAACAAGTGAATGAGGCGAGCAACTGTGCTGGAATCCAAATGCGACAACCTTGACAGATGACCACACAATTTCTACTTGAATGTAGTGCTGAGGACAACTTATGTTGCAGAAGGTGCTGCCTGTGGTCCCAGCAACCCAAAGGAGTGCTAATTTGAGTCTCAATTGCTTCACGTCTGATCCAGATTCCCATTAATGTGCCTGAGAAACCAGAAGATGGTCCAAATTCTTGGGTACCTTCCATGCACATGGAAGACTGGGATGAAGTTCTGTGCTCCTGGCTTCCACCTGGCTCAGACTTAGCTGTTGCACCATTTGGGGAGTGAGCAAAAGAATGAAAGATGTGTGTGTGTGTGTGTGTGTGTGTGTGTGTGTGTGTATCTGTCTCTCCCTCTTTCTGGAACTCTACATTTCAAATAAATCTAGATAGATAGACAGACAGATGCATGCATACCTACATACATAGAAAGATATGCCGGACATCCTGGAATTAGCAAACCCGAGTTGCTGGCAGAGAGGGAAAAATGTATGTTGCTGTCCATGGTCCTTAAGAGGCATCAAGCAGTTATCCTTCTATTGCTTGGACCATGGTGACCTCATTCAAATTGGCTCAGGATATATGAGCCTAATGAGAAAAGGAATATAAGAAGATAGCAGGAAAGGAATAAAGAAAGGAAAGTGTTGAAGAGAAAGACGGGTCACTAGACACACACATGGGATGTGGCAGGAACTGGGCAACTGGAGAGTTTTTACCAACTCAACATACTCACGAGTTGTTTTGCTGTTCCGGTTGTTTTCTCTTCTATACTGATGAACAATTCACTAGTTTGCATCATTGTAGGACAAATGTAATTAACGATCCTACTTTAGTCTGAAGCCATGTTCACAGGTGTCATGGAATAATGATGTCTGGTCTCTTGGGTATCAACTTCTGAAAACACTCAGGTCAGACTCAATCCACTCTCTTACAAACATTATCCTATATTCCTAGTTCTGCTGCCTTTGCCATGTAAAAACTCTTCAGATCATTAAAGTCCACTCTCATCTTCCCAAAGCCATCCTTTCTCCACCTAATCACTTCTCAATCAGCCCTGGGATGCCCTGTTTTTGTACTACATCAGCACATCCTGGCTAAGCCTCAGGTGTCCTACAGCAAAGGAGGTAAAATTGCTGAGATGGAAGCTTGAGCTAATAGCTGCATCTGGATGCATAGTTCCAAGTCGTGCCCAGTTAGAATCTGCAAGAAAATACCCTGAATGGGCCCAGGAGACCAAATAACCCAATTAACCTGATCTCGCCCCAGCATGACTTGCCAGTTTTTATGAATGTGCGTTACCCAAGGGCAACCTGCCATTTGTATAAGTTTGTATGCAAGCAGAATGCTCCTACTTTTTCCAGAGTCTGAACTCCAATTCACAAACAATAATCAGAGAGGATTTGCAATCCAGACCAATGTGTGGATTTCCCTTCATAAATTCTCCACCCCTACTGTCACTAGATATTGTGATCCTTCAGCTTTCCAAGTGGATCTAAGATACACAATTGGTATTCTTGATGAAGATTTTGGATGTTGTCACGTCCAAGGCGAGGCCCTGTTCTGGGCTATGATCAGCAAAATCCACAGTCAGTAGTAAAGAAGACATTTCTCCTTATCATCCCTTCTTCTGAGAATTGAAACTATGGTTTGCTCTATTTTTCTACTCCCCTGCCTCTCTGACATTGGTGATTTGGACAAGTACATGCACTTGACTAAAGATGGGCCGATCAGACTCTCCCTCCCGGAAAGTTGCAGATTGGAATTGAGAGATGCTGCCCAGTCTCTTATACGGTGCACTAATATAAACTGGGAAGCTCAGGCCTCAAGTACACATGAGAGAAAAATGAGTACTTTTTTCACAGGGATGCCGGTTTGCAGACAGATTAAGAGAGATAGCAATGAAATAGAGATTCTTGAGGTCTAAGGAGCATGTGACAGAGCTGCAGAAAAACACAAACAAACATACAGAAAAGCCCCTTAGGTCTGGGGTAACAAGGCCCTTGGCTAGACCCAATATCTCAGAAGAATCTGAACCTTAGACTGCCTCCTTGCCTTTCTGAGAACTTCCTAAGTCTTTCCCTGGGGCATGGCACCTTCAGTAGCTGGTAGAATGATCTAGATAGGGCCCCTCGCTCAAACGAGCATCTATATGAACCTCTGCACATTTCTCTTTCATCTTTTACCCTATGTGTGGGGCCAAAAAGATCCCACAAAAGTTGGGGTTGTCCTGGGCCCTGAGGCCTAGAAAGATAAAGGTCCCTACTAGCCAATGTAGTATTTCTGTAGCAGCAATGCATGCAGTTGATCTACAAGATGGAGGCAACATGCTGCTGACTCACATTGTTTACACAGACAGAAGATCACAGTATGCATTTGTCCTGAGACCCACAACCCTAGCAACAGTCGCACCCTGTGGTTCCTTACACTGTTCGCTTCCATTTTTCTGGAGGTTCTATTTGGAATGCAGGGCCACCCTATAAACACCCTCTGCACACTTCAGCCAGACTTAAGGGACTGTCCTCTACAATCCTGGCACCCCAACATCCTCTTCAGGAAAAGAGTAAATTCAACCAGCCTGCTCAAAGCCTCCACTACTCATTTAAGAAAAGAGCAGTCGTCCTGATATCCCCTTCACAGAGCTGTTGGAGTATTCAGTGAGCTCACTCATGCATATAAGCACACATTCAGCAAATAATGAGTGACTTACTGAGTGACAGGTATTATTTCAGATACTAGAGATCTAAGAGTGAACAAACATGACACAAGCTTCTGCTTTCATAAACCTTACACCAAGCAGGAAGAAGAGACACACAAGAACACGGGGGGTGGGGGGGAAGATAGATGTCTGTGATGATCAGTGTTATATGAAAATTCAGGTAGAATAAAAGGAGAGGTAATTCCTGGAATTGTGCTATACACTATTTTATACAGGAAGTCTAGAAAAGGCTTTTCAGGTAGTATGGCATTGAGTAAAGATCTGAAGGAAATGAGGGAATGAGCCATGCAGACATCTAGGTGAGAATTATCCTTCAAAGGGAATAGCTAGTACTTGGCACAATGAACAGCACAAAGGTCTGTGTAGCTAAGGCAAAGTGAAAGAAGAAGACTGCAGAGATGTGGTTGGGATGTGTGAAGACTTTCAGAGCCATCAGAAAGCCATTGGTTTTTCCTCTTGCTGAAATGGAAAGCATGGGAGAGTTTTGAGCCAAGTAGGGATGTGATTTTCATAAGATCATCCTTATTGTTGGGTTTACATTAGACCAGACGGGGGCAAGGCGAAGCTGAAGCATGGGTAGAAATAAAGCGACCTGTTCCTGAACTACGGCAACCATAATCTAAACTGGAGCAATAGCAGCAGTGAGATTCTGAAAATAGCAGGAATCGCAGGTTTTTCCAATATTGCAAGCACTGACGCATAAAGTACGTGCCTAGCACCATGTCTGGCAAGGGTAGAGGCCTGATGTGTTTTGGTCAACGTTTCTGCCATCATCTCTGTAGAATACAATGTTTCTCCTGCTCTTGGAACTGGGGTTCTTGAATGTGGGCATTAACACATGAGCCCCAGTCATCCTTGTGTCACTAAGAAAGGTTAAATAAAGAGGGGCTGAACTAAAGGTCCTTCCCCCAGCAGTCTTTGTAGGATCCCATATTCTAGCCCATTCTTCCCAGGAATCAGGAAATACTACCATCTATGGTAGCAGATGTTGACCATTCTATTGTTGTCAACTTTAATACGCATTTTCTTATTTATACAAAAAAAAAAAAACCCATGTCTGAACAACTATTGTGAGTCAGGCACAGATAACACAAAGAATAGTAACATCCAGATCCTACCCCAAAGCAGCTCATGCCTGGTGCAGGGATAGAAATGTAACCAAGTAATTACAATAAACTAGTCCTTTTGTATGTACAAAACTTGATAAATAAACAATTAGCAGCATTAGGAAGTGGGTAAGTTCTACTCAATCAGTCTGGAAAGATCTTGCAGAAGATCTTTTTGCATAGTTTTTGGCCTTGACTCTGGCATAGAACTTTTACATAGAACTTTGGCATAGAATTTTTACAGATGCTAACTGGTCAGACCAAGATTTCAGACAGAAAGAACAGTATTTTCTAAGGCACACAGTTGTAAGAATAGATGAAATGTTTACAGTAGAGCTGATGGCCCTGTGGAGCAAGAATACAGAATTCATACCTGTAAACAAAACAATAAACTAAAATGAGCTTTCACTAAGTGCCAAGCACTGGGGGAATGATAATAAAGATGACAGACTTGGGAGAAGAAACTTCAGGAAATGCTGGTCCCCAGACCTTCCCAAGGGGACACTTTCACAATACTTGTGTTTTCTGGAGTAGCCTGCCTAACCCTCCACAGCTGTTGTCTGTTGACTTGTCATACACTGAATGAATTCCTTAAGATTTGAGTGCTGTTTATCCCATAAGCACCCCCTACATTCAGCACAGTTTGTAGCACATAGTGGCCATGAAATAGATTCGTAATGAAAGAATAAGAAAATGAACGAATTATGAAAAATCAGAAAGGCCAGTTTGACAATGCCTACTTGTCTCCCAAGCATCTTGAGGCAGAATCTATTACTGCTGCTTATATTCAATACAACAAGACAGGAATTTTTTCAAGTAGCAATAACTGCATTACCCTAACACAGGATCAAATTAACCACAGACTTAAACATCAGTTATTAAAAATGCTTTATTTCTCCTGCTAGCACTTCGAAGCCAGCTCTCCTCCTGAGCCATTCTCTTCCTCATTGACTTCTCTTTATCAGGATGTCAAGACTGTTGGCATTTAGAAAGCATATTGTGTTCGCTCTTTTCTTTCCAAACACTGCAAAAGAAGAGATTTGACCTTTCAAAAAAGAAAATGGAACCCCAAGCTTCCCCTTCATGGCAGTGATGTCTGAGATTTCATATCTCCACGTCAGGAAACCTTCTCTGCAGCGTTGCAGGAGTGAGGCTGAAAGATAGATAGAGCCTTTCTGCTACTGTTCCCTGGAGACAAAGTGCTGAGGGGAAGGTTTATTAATAGTGCAGACCAGCCCTGCCAAAGGCGACTCCGAGGAGGAGATGGGAGAGTGAGGGGGAGGGCAACAGCCTGCAGGGTAGCAGTGAACTCTGCTGACATTTCATTTCTTTGACATCTGCAGAGAATCCTGGGCTGTAGTCCTGGAGGATGAAAAGGGACGGATGGCCACGGTCAGAACACTAAAGCAGAAAAAGTGGACTGACAGCAGCCAAAAGGGACGCAGTGAATTCCCTTGGGAATGGGCAGGTCATTGTAATGTCTATTGGATGACATTTTAAGAATCAAGAGTAGATAAGCCCTTTGAGTAGATTGCTCAATTCTCCCTCTCCTTGCAAGGGATTATACTCATTGCTGTAAGACATTGCTATTGCTCCTGTCAAGGAATGGAGCCTATTTCCTCACTCCCTGAATCTGGACTGGACCATGTGACTAGCTTTGGACAACAGAACTTGGCAGAAGTGATACGCGTCTAGAGACTGGGCACTTCCATTCTCTTTGGGAAACGTTCCCAGCTACGACATGAACAACTTGGGATAGACTGTGAGTGGATGAGAAGAACAGTTTAGAACAGCCATCTCTCTGGATGGACTGTGCAGAGTCCATCCGGAAACTATAAAGCTGCTGAAAAAGTCAGCACCACGGCATAGTGCATTAGCTGCCTCCTATGATGCCAGCATCCTGTATTAGCACTGATTGTCATCCCAGCTATGTCATTTCCAACCTAGCTCCCTGATGATGGCCTGAGGAAAGCAGGAAAACAACACCCAAGTGTCTGGGCTCCTGTCAGCTAAGTGGGAGTTCCTGGCTTCTGTATTCAACCTGACCCAGTCCTGGCCATTGTAGTCTTCTGGGGAGCAAACCAGTAGACAAAAAAACTGACCTACCTGTCTGCTGTCTGTGTCTGTCTGTCTGTCTCTTTATCTCTCATCTCTCTCCCTCCCTCCTTCTTTCTCTCTCTCTCTCTCTCTCTCTCTCTCTCTCTCTCTCTCTCTCTCTCTCTCTCTCTCTCTCTCCTTTGCTCTGTGTAACTCTGACTTTCTAATAAAACTATTTACCTATCCTGACCTGAACACAGATGCAAGATGTTCAACCAAGGTAAGAAGAACTACCCAGCTGAGCTCAGCCTAAGATGGCTGACGACTTTAGTAGAATTTAAGCTAAATAAATGTTTCCTATTTTGAGACATTTGTCATTAAAGATATTCTTATATACAGTGATAGTTAACTGATACACACTCATCCTTGTTCAGGCAATCCTATAACACAGAAGGATTTAGCATTTAAGACTAGAAGAGAACAGAATTATAGGCTAGGATGTAAGTTCAATAAAGGACCATGCTTATCTGGTTCAATCCAGTAGGTATAGCAAGTGACACAGAGCAGGGGGTGAATAACTCTTGCATCTAATTTAAATACAATGTAGAAAATCTTCAACAGAATACTCTCAGAGTTGTTGTCTACTTGTTGTTCAGAAGGATTGCCATCCTGGTTCAAGTGCTGGTAAGGATTATTGGCAAGAGCAACAGAACTTCTAGAACTTAGCCTGAAGTTATGTGTGAACCAGTTAATAAGAGCCAGCTTAAGGAGGCCATTTAGCCCAGTGCTTAAGATGCCAGTTAAGATGCCTATACTCTACACCAGTGTGCCTGGGTTCAGGTCCTAGCTCCAGATCATGATTCCAGTTTCCTGTATAACAGGCAGCGGTGATGATCCAAATCACCAGGTCCCTGCCACCCACACAGAAGACTTGGATTGAGTCCAGGTCATTGTGGACATTTGAGAAGTAAACCAGAAGTAAACCAGTTGGTAGGACAACTTTCCAGCTCCCTCTCTATCCTCTTGCTGCTTCTACTTCAGTTCGTTCTCCCTGTATTTTAATCACATGGTTTGAAGAATGTTTTTGAAGAGTCAGCTGATAGTTTAAAAATTTCTACTATAGAAGTCCAGCCCCACAAAACATCTCCATCAACCATCTATCTGCTCAATTATCTGGAGTCATTCTTGACGTCATATCTCCTCCTCACCCTGTGTCCTATGTTCTATTGCTTATGCCCCTTAATAAATCTATTCACTCCTTGTCACTGCCCTAGCTTGGACTTCAGTGGCCACACCAATATCCTAAACTAGTCAATGAACCCAGTCTCCTCAGAGCAGCTAGTGTGATCTTGTCAAAGCATCAGTCTGATCGTCCCTCCAATGGCTCCCCATTGTCCTTCAGATCAGAATCCTCCACAGGGTTTCCTGGTCTGTGTGTGCCCTCTGCTGACTTTCCTCCCTCACTTCTCTCAGTTTTCACTGAGGTTTTCAACTGTTCCTGGTTTGCCAGGTCTGGGACATTCTCGGGCTGCAGTAGTCTCTTCACTTCCTATCTTGTGGCTTAGCTCTTTCCCTTGTTCTTTTAGGACACACCTTAGATATCATAATTTCCTTCTCTGATCCCCAGGCCATGTGAGGTAGAAGCATGTCTATTGTATTCCTGCTGTGTGCTACCTAATGCTAGGATCTCACTGAATTGTCACTGCTTTTCTCTTCTCATCTGCCAACACTAGAACACAGAAACCCTTTCTCTCAACTCTGTCTAGCACAGACTCTTAAATAGTTGATTGAATAAATGAATAAAGCATACTAAACCAAAAAAAAAAAAAGAAACCTAAGCAACACTTGCTAAGAATAATTCATACTGGAGGGAACTCTTCAGACAGAGGACAAAAGCTATTCTCATTTCTAGGTTCTATGAAGAAGGAAAGCATCCCCAGCCCTGTGATGTTCCAGGAAAAGAATTACAAGTAAAGATGAGCAGTAACTAATGTCTGTATCAGGCACAAACATGAAGCAAATTCATTCATGGATGGTACCCATGGATTTCAGCTGTCACTAATGACATTTGCTGGGAATCAATATGTGTTAGTGTCTACTGAAAACTTAAATCTGTGCCAGGCACTGTAGCAAGGGCTTTACAAGTCTCATCTTTCTCATGTATCTCAGTCATCCAATCAAACAGGTTCTGTCATCTTCCCATCCCACCTTTACCCCACTTTCAGATGAGAAGTACAAAAAGGCTAAATAACTTGTCTCAGGTTAGATAGCTGCGGTTTAAGTTAAGTAAAATCATATTGCTTCCATGTAGTCTTTCCCTGCCCCCGATGTAAGATGTAGGATATGGAATATTTAATACGCTGTTTTACCATATTTTGTTTGCTGTGAATACAGATCAAGGTGAAACATCACATTAAAATGATTAATTTAGTCAATGTAAGGGTAAACAGCATTCCAATCAATAAACAGCTTCCCTTTTTTTTCTGATTATGATCTTTAATGTACATTTCTTAAAGTAAGAAATTTTATTTCCTTCCTGAAGACTTCTAATAGTGACGCTAAATCTTAATATAATGTGTCCAATTAGCATAATCCTTTATTTGCTTCCATACATAAAATTGAAGTTGTTTTCTCTTTTTCCCCTCATGCGAACTAGCTGCTACTATAACCTAGCCACTTTCTTTGCAATATTAGCAACTTGACCTTCTGGGCCCTCACACATTCGTATCCCTTGTCTAAAATCCATCTCCAGTTGAATATATCACCCAAGACAAATTCATGATCTATTTTTCTTGTTTTGTCATCTCTCCTCCCCTCCCCCTTTTAAGGATTTATTTATCTTTATTGGAAAGCCGGATTTTATAGAGAGAAGGTCAAACAGAAAGCAAAATCTTGCATGTGCTGGCTTACTCTCCAAAGTGGTCACAATGGCCAGAGCTGAGCTGAGCTGATCTGAAGCCAGGAGCTTCTTCCAGGTCTCCCACGTGGATGCAATACTTCAAGGCTTTGGACAACCTCTACTGCTTTTCCAGGACCCAAACAGGGAGCTGGATAGAAAGGGGAGCAGCTGGGATACAAATGGGTGCCCATCTGGGATCCTGGCACATGCAAAACTAGGATTTAACCACTAGGCTATCGCACCAGGTCCATATCTCTCCCTTTTATTAAAGCTTTCCAATCTTACAACTCACACCAGGGATCATTTCTACTAAGCCTACTATCTGGGCTGTCTTTTCTTTCCATTTTCCTCCCTCCCTTCCTTCTTTTCCTCCCTTTTCCCACCCTTTCTTCCTTCCATACACATACTTGGGCTGTTTTCCACGTGTCACATTTTTGTGTAAGATGCACAGACTATTTTATGTTATTAATGGCATTGGTATTCTAACGTCTCATGCCAGTTGCTCTTTTCTGTTTCAAACGCTTTAACTCTGTGCCAGATACTGGAGGTAACCGGGCTTACAATAAAGTTTGAGTCGCTGTTAGATTTCCTACGATTCATAGCCAAATGCATCAAAACTCAGGCACCAACTAATCTCACACCTGAGATTAGTACTAGTATTTTTATTAGACCTGAGGTCTAGGTGGTTGTCACTTTGAACGCTACCCAGGTTCTGATAATTTGGAGGATTTTAACGTTCCTGATGAGGTTATTGGGAGACACAAAGAACTGGGGAAAATGGCCTGGAAAATGCTTAGTGGAACGAATCGTTGTATGTATATAATCATGGCAGAAAAGAAGCCCCACTCTGCGAGGCACCTCTTCAGAGACTTGCCCTGGAGACTAAAACATGGAAACATTGAAACATGGAGACTGAAAAGTGGTTAAACAGTTGACTCCAGCTTGACAGTAAAAAGCAATGAAATTTAGTGTTTCAGGGAATCCTTCCCAGTCTTGGATAACTGTAGTCTTCCATGGCACTGAATTGTAGGATCCCCTTACCTGAGTGCTTGTTGCAATTTTTATTCTTGCTCTGTGCCATCTTCTTAAACACCTGGGTTCAGAAAGTCTAATGTGGGGACCAAGACTCTGTATTTTTATTACTGATTTGATTTGGGTGTGAACGGTCCAGGGGCCCCACCATGAAAATCCCTGCTGCTTTTCCCAAACCCTACATTTCAAAGGAAGTAATTCAACAGAGAGATCTGTAAACAACTGGGATTGGTTCAATTTAATTTAATCACAGCTGGTGTTGACTGCATATTTTTAATGTTTTTTTTTTCAACACTCACTCCCTTAACACAGCCTTCATATCTGAAAATCAGCATGGAGTCCAAACTTGGCTGTTGATTTTAAGGTTTATTTGAAGGCCCATGACAGCTGAAGTAGCACATTCTTCAGCTAAATGACTCTACGTGTGGACTTGGGAGTTGAGGTGCAGCATCTTGAACTCAGAGGCCACCATGATTAGACAGCTGTAGACAGGTTTTGAAAACTGCGAAATGGGGTCAGCATGGTGGCACAGCACAACAATCCTCCACCTGTGATGCCAGAATCCCATATAGGCATTGGTGTATGTCCTGGCTGCTCCACTCCTGATCCAACTCTCTATGGCCTGAGAAAGCAGTGGAAGGTGGCCCAAATTATTGGGCCCTATACCTGCATGGGATACACAGAAGAAGCTCCTGGCTACTAGCTTTGGATCAGCTCAGCTCTGGTCACTGTGACCATTTGGGGAGTGAAACAGTGGACTAAATATCTCTCTTATGTGTGCTCTCCCCTCTCTAGCTCTGCATTTCAAATAAAAAATATATCTTTTTTAAAAATAAAAGGAAGGAAACTGAGTTAATTGCTCTAAAAGTCAGTCTTGGTAGATAATGTCATCACTGTGCAGCAGGAGGTTGTCTATCCTGAAAATGATCAAGGTTGCTACAGGCCTCAGTAGGCTTGTGTGTAGGTGAACTAGAAAACCAACAGAAAAGCCCTCCATGGCTTAACAAGTGGTGTGAAGGCAGAGAAACGGGGAAGAGGCTCCTAAAATGAAACAAAACTGTGGTGCCCAAAGAAGGGGAAGCAATGCTGAAGGGGAAATATATCAATACTCTGTCACTAGAAATGAGGTCTCAGTTTCTTGACTTTCTATGTGATGCACTCAACTCCTCAGCCAGGAATCCCCTACCCGATACACAACCCACACAACTGCATTAGAACAGCCCTGTCGGAGTTACTGCAAGTCTGGTTCTGCATTTGAGTTGGAAGAGCTCCAAACACCCAATTGGTGGCTGTGTTGGTGGAAAAATGAAAAATAAACCATCAAGATTCTGTTAAAGAAGCCAGATGGTGCAGGCCTCCGTGGGGAGGGGTGACCACAAGGAGAAAAATCTGCGATGGCATTTACCCCGAACAGCCATGTGAGTCACTGCCAAAGGTCATAGCAGATCGTGGCATTCCGGCTGCATCAGAGAACATCCTCCCAGGGAAACTTCTTTCTAGTGGAGTCTGGGACACTCATGATCCCTTCCACTCTGGGGGTGTCACAACACCCCTGCTATCTTGTAAAGAACTGTTTCAATTCCCTTCCCTCTTTGAATAATTTGAGCGTAATGATCCACAACAGCTCCAGGAATGCAGGGTGGGGGGGAAGATGACCCAGGCTCCAGCAATCTGGATAAATCTCCCAGGAGAAGCTTTGTTTTGAACTCTATGGGCTGTGAAGTCTGCTGACAGAACAACATTAAGTTAGTATGGCTGGGGCCAGCATTGTGGTGCAGCAGGTCAAGCCCATATGAGCATAGGTTTGTGTGCCTGCTGCTCCACTTTTTATCCAGTTCCCTCTTTATACAGCTGGGAAAGCAGCAAAAGGTGGCCTGAATATTTGGGTCCCTACCACCCATGAAGAGACCTAGATGCAATTCCAGGCTCCTGGCTTCAGTCTGGCCCAGCCTCAACTGTTTGTACACATCTGGGAAGTTCTCTGTGTCTGTCTCTGGCTCGCTTGCTCACTCACTCTCTTTCTCTCTCTCTCTCTCTTTTTCAAATAAATACGAATAGCTCAAATTTTAAAAGTGTATGACCTCTGAATGAAAATTCCAACTTCATAAACAACTGGCTGAATGAACTATAATGTCTTTTCATTTTTAAAAGATTTATTTATTTAATTATTTGAAATCCTAGTTAGAGAAACATCTTTTCAACTTCTGGTTCTTTCCTCCATTGGCCACAACTATGACCAGGAGCATCTTCCAAGTCTTCCACATGGATGGAGGGGACCCAAACACTTGACCAATTTGCTGCTGCTTTTCCCAGGGCACTAGCAAGGAGCTGGACCTGAAGTAGAGCAGCAGAGACTTAAATCAGTACCCATAAGGGATGCCAGCATCACAGGCTATGTACAACTTGATACCAGCACCCAACCTGCAATAACTTAATCCCTCTGTGGTAGGCAGACCCTAAGATAGCTTTCATTGTCCCCATTTTCTGTCATTCATATTTTATACAATTCTCCTTCAGTGAGGCCAGGACCTGTCTGGTTTCTATCCAACAAATATGAGGAGTTTCCAAAAAAAAAACAACTTTTGGAATATGCATATTGTTTTAAAAGGTCTCAATTTCAAATTTTTTGCACTTGAATCAACTCTTTGAACTATTGTAACAAAAACGATGGATGTAACCATTTCTGCGACAGTATTATAAAGACTATATAATATGAAACTTATGAGAAAACCTTCCTTGACTTGGAAAAACTGGCTATGTTGAGAAGGATGACATCTCTGGCAGCCAGACAACAAAAAACTATAGTTGTTGGTTATACAACCCACTAGGACCACCACCAATGATCACATGAGCTTGGGAATCAGATTCTTCCCCAGTTGAATCTCAGATAAGAACACACCATTGGCCACAACTTTTTAAAAAGGCAGATTGATTGACTGATCTCAGAGACTTTCAGAGAGAGAGACAGACAGACAGACAGAGAGATCTTCCATCCACTGGTTCACTCCTCAAATGACCACCATGACCAGGGCAGAGCCAAGCCAATGCCAGGAGCTTCATCTGGATCTTCTGCATGGCTAACAGGGACCTGAGTATTTGGACCATCTTCTGCTACTTTCCCCAAGCCTATTAGTAGCAGGGAGCTAGACTGGAAATGAGTGGCCAGGACTCAAACTGGCACCCATATGGGACACTGGTATTGCAGGTGGCGGCTTCACCAGTTGTGCCTCAACGTTCTTTAGGCAATACTTGGATCACAATCTTCAAAAGACCCTAAGCCAAGGACTTAGTTAAACTAGGTCCAGATTCTTGACCAAAGGCAACTGTGTGTGAAATAGTTGTTGTATCTGAAATATGTGCTTATTTGCTGTGCAGCAATTGATAAACAATAAATTCTCTGAGGAAGAGGATGGGTAGAATCACATAGTTGAGTGTGAGCAAGTACCCCACTGCGTGAAAGCTAAAACAGGAAGACTGCAGGGATGCATTTGACCTACATCGTCACTTCCTTTTATTCCCCCAGGTAACTCACTGTCTATCCCTACTTGGGAACCTCAAGGTGTTCAAAACTGAACTTTACACCAGGGTGACCCCAGAAAAATTCTGGCAAAGTTAAAAAGCCAGGCTTTCTTTGTGGAAGAAAAAAAATTCATTTTATATTGTATGAGAGGCTGCACATGAGGTAAAAACTGTTTCATAATCCTGCCATGTAAACCAGCTGGGATTTTCCTTCACATAAATTGGATTTTGATTTATATGCCAATAAATGCCCCTAGAAACCTCATCATTTGAAAGTTCATCAATCTCAGTGAGAACTGCAGATACAGTCCCAGAGGAAGCTCTTAGGGAAATATGGCTCTCATTTACCGGCCCCACATGCTGATGGAGGCATGAAAGAGGGAGTGAGAAGCAGGAGAAATGAGGTCACCTATGGGGGCTTTCCAATGTCAAGTGGAGGGCTTGGACCCCTGGAAGAGTCTGAGGAGAGCCTTGTACTTTGGGAACTGTGTGCAGATGAGGCATAGTTGGGACATACAGTAAGAGGTGGCTTTCAGAAAGGGAGGTGGGAAGGGACCAGGTAGTGATCGACCAGCTTTGAAGGCCAGAATATGAGAGTTTGGATTCTAAAGCAGGAGAACCACAGATCAGACCTAATATTGGAAAGGATAGTTCAGCTGCAGCATGAAGGAACAGGTTGGAGAGCCACTCAGAGGCTGCTTCAGTCCTACCTGAACAACAGTGGCACTAGTGGTGGTGGTAGGAATGAGAAAAGTAGCATGGGGATAAGAGCTGTAAAGATACCGTATTTGGCAAGTAGGGGTGTTGTTAAGACTGGGCAGAGACAGCTGCTAGAATGACACTGGTTTCTGGTTGAATTGTAATGACATGTGCAACTGCAAATATGGATGAGAAACTACATAAACCACCACCAACTGAGATTCTCCAAATCAGCAGAAGCTTTTTGCTAAAGGAAAACAGAAGTCTCAAGATAGGAAAGCACAGCCTTGAGCTAGGAGAACATTGCCAAACTGCCCTGCTTCATGCATTGCACCATGCAAAACCCCTGTCACAGATGCTTCTTAGAATAGCTAGACATGAGTCACATCATTCCCTTAGGTTACACAGAAAATGTTCTTTCTGTGCAGACTCTGTCTACTTTTGCCATTGTGACAAAGGGAATTAGATTGATTTGAATGGGCATTTTGAATAATCACCTAAGGAGATTTTTGACCGCTCAACTTGACAAACAGATGCTATATGTTCAGAGGCTCATCAACTCCATTTTCGCTGCCCTCCCTATTTGAGGCCTCTATCAAACTCCAGAAGACTCTATTTGTTCTGCCCTTCAACCCACCCAGCACACAAGCCACTACCCAGTATTTTAAGCTCACAGGGCCACTGAAAAGATCAAGGCCCACAAGAAACATAAAACCCTAAGCACAATTCTTGGGATAATACAGAAACTCAGATTTTGTCATAATCATCATCATCATTTTTACAAAGGCACACACAATAAATCCGAACATCACACTCCTCTGCTCCAAACCCTTCTGCGGCTCCCCATCGCCAATGGGATTGAGTCTACATTCTTGGGCCTGTCCTCCTCCGCATGACATCACAATAGAGTCTGGTCCCTCAGCTCTCTAACACACGTTTTACATTTCAATCATGCAGTGAAGCATTTTGTCAAACACAATTAGATATGACTGAGACTTTCTCCAGCCTCATGAAATTCATGCCCTATTTGACATTAAGATATCCCCAGTCAGAGCCCAGATAGAACTACATGCAAAGCCAGGGATGACTTTATCACTGGGAAATTTGATTTCTAACTCACACAAGTCCTTGGTGAAGGGAGCGATTCCTAGGCAAAGCTGCTCGCCCAGACCCAGTATGGGCACAATACTGGGTGCTCTACAAAATCTTTGCTCAGTTTTTGACCCTGACATTGTTCTAAAAATTTGGGATTTATTAGCTGATTTAAGTACTCATGCATCAATGAACCTATTGTACAGGTGAAGAAGCAGAGGATGAAGAAATAAGACACTTGCCTAAAACGCAATGTTCATCCAAGTCCAGACACCTTGAACTGCAAATCTCAACAGGCTTCAATCAATAGTGTGGGATTGGGGTTGTCATGGAAATGTACAGATATACTAGTCTTAACTGGCATGATGTTTGCCCTGCTGCAAGGAGGCCTACCAGAAGCATGAGGGCCCTGCAACAGTCAAACCCAACATCCAATACCCCAAATCAGCACTTCGGTCTTGAGACTACAGCAAGAGCAGTTTTGGATCCCCTTGTAAGAAACATGACGGCGGGAGGGGCACACACCACATTCACACTCTTCAGTGCATCCACAGTGCATAAATGATAGCTGTTGTAGTCACCTGTAATCCCACTCAACAAACAAAACCTCAGCAACCAAGTGTAGTGTGCTAAGAAACATTGACAGGTCTGTGACAAGCAGGGGCCCCCAGCAAGACCATTGCTTAGTCCTGAATGGATATCGCAAACAGTCTAACCTTGCTCAAACATCCCTGAGGATGGGAGGAAAACATCGCATGCCTGTCATCTCTAGCTCTTGCTGTCTAACAGCGGCCATGACAATGATGAAACTGATAATAAGAACCAACACTGCAAGACAACTCACTATGTACCAACCATGTACTAACCTTTTTGTCTGCATTATTGCAATGGAGTTTCCACAATCCAAACAAGTAAGTCCAATTCTTGTTGTTGCATTCCACCAGATGAAGAGGTCAAAACTTAAACAAAGAGGTTCAGTAACTTTCTCAAAGTCATACCACTAGGGAGCAAGAGTGCCAGAACTGAGCCCTGCCATGTTTGAGTCCAGTCTAAAAAAAGCAGTTAAAGGATGTTTTAAAAATGAATTAATCTCTAATGATTGAATTGCCTATGTATGAGTCCCAAAGCAAACAATAAGCCAATTTATTCGGGGTGGGGAAGAGGGGGAGAAGAGGTTTCAAACCAACACATTGCCTAGTGCAGTCAGGTACTTCACTAAATTAACAAATCCACTTCATTGAACACAATAGAGTTAATAATTGTGTATGGAGATTATACCACAGCTTAGCTACAATGCTTAACAGCTTTGCTTGATTTTAAGAGTTGTGTGTTCGAAAGCACTGTCTAAGGATTTAAGACAGTGCAGCTACTAAACTGTGGTCAGCAATTGTGACAAAGTAGAATAAAGCCATGTCAAGCGGATAGTTTTACCTTAAGAATTACAAGGGCTTGAACAGGATCCCATCCAATTTGAATCTGCCATGTGCTTCAGAGGTACAGGACACCCAGGTGCTCTCTCCGTCAGTCCCTCTTTGGGCAGGAACACACAGTTCCCAACACCTGCAAGGAAACATTACCATATCCTTCGTATCTCCATGCTTCTCGGTGCTTTTTTTCTGCTGAGAATCAGAGCATTTCTTCTGCTCCTCCTCCCCCCACCCAATCAGGGCACCTTGTATCAGCTTCCAGTTTCCCAGAGCCCCACCTGCTATTAGTAATATAACTGCCCAAAAGTAGTATAACTGCCCAGAGAACCAAAAAGTACAGATTTGACTTTGCTGTATGGAGGCCCAACCTAGACACTGTTGAGTGCATCAACTCCAAGAAATGATTTACAAGAAATACTAGAACAAAGAAATGAGAGTACACACACACACACACCAATGAACATTATTGAGTTTCATCCATCAAGATGCCTTTGAATAGATCTCATAAACATAAAAAAAATGTTTGTGATGGTGAACAATGCACTTTAATATCTCCTGAACAATTTGTGTTGTCAGGAGCACCCATTGCAATATTTTCTCAGTTTGTCCCCTCCATGCTGCTGACCACTCTGAAAGGAATGAGCTTCCAACTGTATTAATAGCTTGCTCATCTTCCTGCCACTGCTCCCTCTAAATGGCTTGCCGTTATCTATTCACAAAATAAATAACTGCTCCCTCTCATGTCTCCCAAACACCTCTTGTACCTGGCAAGATTAGAGAAATTCAATCTCTCCAAGGGACTCTCCAGATTTTCTGTCCCAGGAGAACGTGGCAAAGCTGCCTGTGCATGAAATCAGGCAGAATTGGGTGACTCTGGGTATCCTTTTGTCATGAGGGAATTTCCTCAGGGAGTCAGAGGAATAAACTTCAACTTGCATGTGTGGTAGATGAAGCCTTCACGGGGTTCAGATTTCCCCTCTACTAACTCCTTGTAAGATTTTTTTGGCTCCTTTCTGTGTGACGAGTCAGGTTCATGACACTCACCTGTGACAGCTCCAGAGTCAAAGAGATATAGGTTCAAACCCCCAACTCTACCACTTACCAACTGTGTAACCTTAGACAAGTTTCTTTGCCTCTCTGAGCCCCCACCTCCTCTGTTATGAAATAAGAGTAATTCAACCTGATTCGTATGGCAGTTCTATGCACAAGAGGAGTGGACTAATATCAGAATGTGCTTAGAATAATGCCTGGCATGTATTAGGCACATGCAAGTATTTGTTTTCTTGTTTTTATCCTTATAAACTGAGAATAGGTATAAAGATATAGTACGCAATAAGCATTCAACACACAGAAACCATCATTATCACTATTATTTGACTACTTCAGCATGGCAGCATTTTTTGTTTCTTTTTTAAAAATTATCTGTGTAAAGAGAAAAATAAACCCAATGAAATAATCATATGAATTCAGATGTGGTTTTTTGTTGTTGTTGTTTTTTTTCTACCCAAATTAGAGACTCAAATGAAGTCCCTGGCTCCTGGCTTTGGCTTAGCTCAGCCCTGCCGTTACAGCTGTTTGGCAAGATGGATTGATCTTTCTGTTTTTCTCTGTCACTCTGTCTTTCAGATACACACACACACACACACACACACACACATTTAATCAAATGAATTAGGAAAATCTGTGGTTCAAAAAATTGGCAGATTGCACCATTCTATTTTCATGGCTAGACCAGCGTGCCATGCTTGACACACACAAAGGTGTAAGACCCTCACTGGGATTAGCAGAAGCTGGAAAAAGCCTCATTTCATAACTGGAGGCAGATTTCTGCATGGCATGTGATGGGGATTCGAATACCCACTGGGACAAGCTGTTCCTTTGTTCTGGAAAAGCCACCTGAACAGGTCCTTTAGTTACACAAGTGTAAAGCAAGCAGATGCCAGTCATTTCAGGGAAAGCTGTGAATTTTCAGCTATCCTGAGTGCAGATGGTTGGGCCATGCCCCTGCTCTTCCTTTGGAGACTTTATTTCATTTGGAAGAATGAGGGGGCATTTTGTTTTTTCTTGCACAGATTTGGACAGCACTGTAGCAGGCGTTGGGGACAGGGGCTGTGCATAGTAGCAATCCCACTGCTTATCTTCAGGAACTGCTCTGTGAGGGTGAATGGAACTCTGATGACAGGGAGCTAGTGGATGCAGAAAGGACAGCCAAATCCAGCTTACTAAGAGCTAGTTTGCTGTGGGAGCCCAGTGCGGACTCTGCAGGCAAGTTCACTTGTGTCATAAATACACATATGCCAAAGGCCTAAGAAGAGTTAAGATATAGGGCCTGCTGCAATAACCTAGTGGCTAAAGTCCTCGCCTTGCATGCACCTGAATCCCATATGGGTGCCAGTTCTAATCCTGGTGGCCCTGCTTCCCATCTAGCTCCCTGAATCAGATTATCAAAGCAGGGAGCCTCTCTGCCAGAATGCAAAAGCTAATCCATTAACTGCAATACAATGTCAAAAGAAGCTGAAGAGGACTTACAATAAAAGGAACAACATCCCATGTGGACTTAAGATTCATAAAGCAGCAATAATATGCAAATTGATTTGTAGACTCATGCAATTCTTATCAAAATCCCAGTTGGCTTCCTTTCAACCTGATACTAAGTTTCATGTACAATTGAAAAATTATAGAATAGGCAAAACCATATTCAAAAAGGAAAGGGTTAAGGGACATATGTGCTATGATAAAACTTACCACAAATCTACAGAATTTGAAACAGTAGAATAACACAAACATATAGATTAATTGACTAAACTCATAAAACCCTTATGTCTTGCCACATTACTAAATGACTTGTTTGAATAAATTTAAGAGTTTAAGTATACCACATGGTGACCACAGACAGTAACAATATATTGTATACTAGAAAAGAGCCAATTGTTTTTTGGTTTTTTTTTTTTTTTTACCCAGGGTAACAGGGCTAACCAATGGACAAACTTTTTAAAAAGTGGCAGGGCCCAATGTGGTAGCCTAGTAGCTAAAGTCCATGCCTTGCACATGCTAGGATCCCAAATGGATACCAGTTTGAGTCCCAGTGGCCCCACTTCCCATCCTGCTCCCTGCCTCTAGCCTGGGAAAGCAGTGGAGAACAGCCCAAAGCCATAGTATCCTGCACCCAAATGTGAGACCCAGAAGAAGCTCCTGACTCCCAGCTTTGGATCAGCTCAGCTCTGATTGCTATAGCCGCTCGGGGAGTGAATCCACGGATGGAAGATCTTCCTGTCTGTCTCTTTAAAAAGAAAAGAACAGTAGGGCCCGGCACGGTGGCGCAGCAGTTAAGGTCCTCGCCTTGCATGCCCGGGATCCCATATGGGTGCCGGTTCTAATCCCGGCAGCCCCGCTTCCCTTCCAGCTCCCTGCCTGTGGCCCAGGAAAGCAGTCGAGGATGGCCCAAAGCTTTGGGACCCTGCACCCGCGTGGGAGACCCAGAAGAGGCTCCTGGCTTCGGATCGGCATAGTATTGGCCGTTGTGCTCATTTGGGGAGTGAATCATCAGACGAAAGATCTTCCTCTCTGTCTCTCCTCTCTGTATATCTGTCTTTTCAATAAAGATAATAATAATAAAAATAAATCTTTAAAAAGAAAAGAACAGTGGTAGAACAACTGGAAGAATGAAGCTGGTCCTATTCCTTATGCAGGGTATAAAATATCTGACCCATGTAAAACCAATATGGGCCATGTAAAACCAACAAAATCATTTCATCTGGCCCTGCCAAGGCAATTACTCTAAATTCAATACATCTATAGCAGGCTAATTATTAAGTTGGTAATTTTGTATGGCCGAAAATGATGTTATAAATATCTAAATGGCCTTTGACAGAAAAAGAAACTTCCCCACTCTTGCATATACAAAAATTCAAATGTATAATAAATCTAGATATATATATATATGCTAAAGACATAAAAACAAGTTCTAATGATATAATGTCTGAAATATGACACCAAAAACAAATGGCAAAAGAAAAAGGAAACAAATTGAACTTCATCAAAATTAAAATTTTTTGTTTCAAAGGTTACTATCAATAAACTAAAAATATCAATCATACAATGAGATATTGTTGTAAATCATGCATGAGATAATGGACTTACATTGAAATACATGAGGAGTTGTAATTCAGTAATGGAAATACATATAAACCAATTTCAAAACAGGCAAAGTATCTGAAAAAAACCACAAGGCATACTTTATTCCTGCTGGAGTAACTATAATTAAAGAGGCAAATAATAACAAATGCTGAGGAGGATGTGGATATAATGGAACCCTCAGATATTGTTGATAGAAATGTAGGATGAGGCAGCCAGTATGGAAAAATGCTTGCCAGCTCCTCAAAAGATTAAAAATAGTTACATATGGCTTAGTAACTCTACTTTTAAATTTTCAGTCAAGAGAAAGAAAGACATATGTCCGCATCAAAACCTCTGCAGAAATGTCCACTGCAGTATAATCCATGAGGTCCCCAAAACAGGGAAACCCAAATGACCACTGACTGATTCATGAATAAACAGAACAAATTCCATACATACAATGGAATATTCACATGAAATGGAACAAAGTAATGAAGATTAAACTTGAAATCATGCTAAGTAAAGGGAGCCGGTTACAAGAGATTGCATATTGAGGATCCTATTTATGGGAAGTGCATAGGTAAGTCTACAGAGACAGAAAGGCTATATTAATGGTTGCTGGGCATGGGGGTTTAAAGAGAATGGAGAGTAACATAATGGCATAGAAATTCTGTTGAGGTTTATGAAAATGTTCTCAATCGGTTGTAGTGATGGTTGTACAGTCCTGTGAATATAAAAAAAATAATAATTGAAATGTGCACTTTTACTGGGTGAATCTATGATATACAAATTCTATCTCAATAAAGGTATCACTTTTTAAATCCTTTCGGGGAGGAAGAATACTAGACTATGTCTTTTCATGTATCTTCTAAAATTTCATTTTACATATACAGTGCATAAAATCTAGGTTATGGATTAAAATAAGTCCTCCTCAAAAATCATATACTGAAACCCTAACTCCCAGTACCTCAGAATGTAGCTTCATTTGGGAATAAAGGCATTCCATATGTAACAAGTTAAGATAAAGCTAAATTGGAGTAAGGTAGGTACCTAATCCAATATGGCTAATGTCTTTATAAAAAGAGGAAAATCAAAGACAGACACACACACACACACACACACACACACACACACACACACACACACACACATAGTGATGACAGCAGGAAGAGACAGTGAGACGATGGCCAAAAAAAGAGGCCAGAGTAGTTCCTTCCCTCAGGTCTCAGCAGGAAGCAATCCTGCTAACACCCTGACTTGGTATTTCCAGCATCTAGAACTGAGAGACAAAGTATTTCCACTGTTGAAGCCACCCCAGTTTGTGGCAATTTGCTATAGTAATGCTAGCTGAAAAATTAATGCAATGTCTGTTATTTAAGTAGGATACATAAGTATAATTATGCAGGCAGACATGCATCTACAGTGCTTCGACGCATTCTTTCCCTCTGTGAATGAAATGCATCTCTTATATTATGTGGGATGGGGAAGAACAGCTCCTGTTGACCTAGATACAATTTCCTGCTCACTCCTAAGTAGGTGCCTAAAAGGCACCACATCTTATTTCCTCAACTGCAAAGCTTAGATAATCATCCCTTCCACCAAAGATTCAGGATGAATTTAGTAACTGTGTAGCTATGATGTCTCCACAATGCCTAGAATGTAGGTGACAGACATTCAACAAATAATAGTCCCAACTTAGATTGTCCAGGTTATGATAAGGTGCAGTGGAAACTTTTGAGACAGGTAGACTTTGTGCAAGTATTCAGAAAATACTTACTGAGCATTTACCATCTTCCAGGTGCCAGAGAATATAGTAATGAATAGAGTAATTAAAATTCCCTGCCCTGTAAGACTTACAGTTAAGTAGGCGGAAGGTAGGCAACAAAATACATGAAGAAATACATAAATTATATTCTAAAATGATAAGTTAGAAGGTAAAAAGTTCTCTGGAGAGAGAAATGAAACACTATGGGGATGAGCCATGCAAAAGGCACAGAAAGGTGCTGGAACTATGGAGGAGGATTAGGGTGGGTCTCAGGCAGACATTCAGGATTGAACAAGACTTTAAGGAGGTGAGCTACCTATCCTGTCCTAACTGGGATTTGAACTCTGGCTCCACTGTTTACTTTCTCTGAGTATCCATTTCACATTCTGTAAAATGGAAAGAATGATGCCAATTTCAGATTTCTCAGATTTCATAACCACACTTTGAGGGGTTTGTATATAAGCTATTTTTTAAGAAAACTGGAAATACAACCATTAGCATTTATTATGAGCTTGCTCTGTCTTGTAGGCATTCCATATGTCCTATCTCACTTAACCCACCCTGTGCCTCAATGAGGTCAGGAACATTCTGTTTTCAGTGTACATGTGAAGAAATGGAAGCTCCGGATGGAAACGATCTCCCAACATCACTAACTTAGGAAGTGGTACGGCCAGGACACAAATCTGTCTCCCAGATCCACTAAACGTCCTTCACTGACTCTGTGAGCCTCAACAAGTTACTTCCCTGAGCCTTCAATTCCAGTTATCTAAGAATTGGATTACAGTTTTCCACACCCCACCCCCAGCAGATAACAGAATGAGCATATTATCTCAATCCAGCTTGGCCTGTATCTGAGGCTGAAAGGACAAATCCAAGAAGAATGTAAAACAACCAAGCTTAGTCAATCCATTTCATCTCCTGATCCATCTTCCATTGGCGCATTGGTTCCTGAAATCCTTATACTGGGAAGTCTGAGTGGGAGGTAGCACCATGGTCTATTAGTGATGTCCAGGGTGGGCACTACTAGTGGAGGACAGAAGGTTGCATGATGTCAAAGTCACTTGTACTACTCCTAAATTCTTGCTACATTTAAAACATGCCCATTTGTTTTCTTTGGTCAAAGTAGAACACAGCTTGGCATAATTCAAGCCAGTTACCAACTAAGATCACGTGAACATGAATTTAGAAAGTATTATTCCCATTCGCTGGATATCATGTTTCCTGGTCTTTAAGTCATCAATTCAAATTGTATTTGATATCATAGCCACAAAACAAAACGCTTAGCTACTTTAGAACTAACGACTTAGGGCTGGCACCAAGGCATAGCTTCTTAAGTCACCACCTGTGATACCAGCATCCCATGTAGGCATAGATCAAGTCCCAGCTGCTCCATTTCTTTATAAAATTTTTATTTGTTTGTTTGTTCTTATTGGACAGGCAGAGTTACAGAGAAACAGACCAATTTATTGGTTCTCTCAAATGGCCACAATGCCCACAACAACCAGAGTCAAGCTGATCAGAAGCCAGGAGCTTCTTTCAGGTCTCCCACATAAGTGCAGTGGTCCAAGCACTTGAGCTAACCCCTACTGCTTTCCCAGACCATCAGAAAGGAACTGGATCAGAAGCAAAGCAGCCAGAATACAAACTGACACCTATATGGATACCAGTGCTACAGGCAGGTGTTTAACTTGTTATGTCATTGTTCCACTTCTGATCCAGCTCCCTGCTAACGTTACCTGGGGAGACAGCAGAAAATGACCCAAGTCTTCGAGCTCATGTCACCCATATGGGAAGGTAATGTTTCCCAAATAGCTGAACCACCACCTCTGCAACCAGAGATATATCAATCTCTACAAGGTCTAAGAACTCCCTTGTATATAACACAGCACATGAAGATCATAAAACTATATGCCAAGGGCCCGGCACAGTAACCTAGCAGTTAAAGTCCTCATCATGCACATGTCAGGATCCCACACGGATGCCACTTCTAATCCCGGCAGACTTGCTTCCCATCTAGTTCCCTGTTTGTAGCCTGGGAAAGCAGTCCAGGATGATCCAAAGCCTTGGGATCCTACACTCGCATGGGAGACCCAGAAGCAGCTCTGGCTCCTGGCTTCGGATTAGCTCACCTCCAGCTGTTGAGGCCACCTGGGACTTGAATCAGCGGACAACTCTCTGTCTCTCCTCCTCTCTGTATATCTGACTTTCCAATAAAAAACAAGTAAATCTTTACAGAGAAACTATGTACCAAAAAGCAAATGTACAAAGCAAAGCAAATTCTTTATCAGCTCTGAAGAAGGATTTGTGCAGCAAGTTGCTGAAAACAACTCCTAGGCATGACAGCTAATTTCACTCTCTCAATTATCAGAGCCAACTCTCAATTATCAGAGACAGCCTAACATACAAGTGGAGGGAAAATCCGACAATCTTTCCCATTTGCCCTGAGGGTCAGGACAAAGACTTGAGAGATTCATGCAGATGTGGGTGTGAATCCAAATGTCTGGACCATTTCCTGCTTTGTGAACTTGAACAAACAATTCACCTCTCGGAGCCTTAGATTCCTTAGGTCTAAAGTGGAGAGAGCTAGGTATTCAATCTGACAATGAACACCCCTGTGGCATCTATCAGAGTACCCAGGTCTGGTGGCTGGTTCCTGGCTCCTGACTGCAACTATCTACTTATGCAGAATCTGGGATGACTCAAGCAATTGGGTTTCTGATACCTGCATGGGAGACCTGCCCAGAGTTTCTGGACAGTGTAGGTGTTTGGGAAATGAGCCAGAAGCGTTCACTCTCTCAATTGCTCTTTCTCTCTCTTTCCTACTCAAATAATAATAATAATGTAATAATAAGGTGGAGCTACTTACATACCTTTCACCTAACATCTATTATGAGGATTAAGTGGAAGAATGAACACACAGCCCTCAGAGGAGGGTCTGCAATGTAGTAAGCCCTCTATCAAAATGTGAAGTTTGCTTGCTGCATTTACAATGAGAAATGAGTGCACATTTATATTTCTTAATGACTATTGCACAGACTAACATTAAAGTGAGGCAGAATCCCAGCTTTAAAGTTGAGAACTGATGGGGCCAGAACAGTGCAACAGGTTAAGCCACCACCTATCACAAGATGCCAGCATTCCATACAGGCACCAGTTTGTTTTCCAGCTATTCCACTTCCAATCCAGGTCCCTGCTAATGTGCCTGGGGAAGCAGCAAAAGGCGGTCCAACTGCTTGGCTCCTGTCACCCATGTTAGAGACTCAGATGAAGCTCCTGGCTCTGGCCTGCCCCAGCCCGGGGCCATTACAGACATTTGGGGAGTGAAACAGCAATGGGAAGATCCACTCTTTCCTTCTCTGTGATGCAGCCTTTCGCATGCAAAAATAAATAAATAAATAAATAAATAAATAAATAAATAAATAAATAAATCTAAGAGCTGTGACAGGGAAGGATGCTGAATAGAAATCCAAGCTCCCACTCCACCCCAACTCACCAGTCAACTTTAGGAATTTCACCCCACTCTGGCCCTGTCACATGTGTTTACAGAGGAAAGGGTTTCAGACATGGACAAGAGGGTTCAAGTCCAAACCCTTCATTTTCCATGTGACTGATCCTGGGTTTCTGCTCTATTCACAGGGAAGATAACACCATCAGCTTCCCTGTAATGATTCATTTAAAAAAATGCACTCAAACGTGTGATCAATACCAAGCTTTGTTCATATGTTAGTATCTCTCAGGTGATTCCCTGCGTCAAGAAGCCAGTCAGCAGCAAAACACAAGGAACCAAAAGCGCAGGTGACAATTCGGCCCACACATGCTACATGTTAGGAGCTGAGAATCGCCAGGATGTTGCTTCCACAATCCCAAGACTCTCCCATCCTCCAACATCCCAATCCTCCCTTCCCTCCGAAGGCATTTGTGATTATTCAGAAAGTTTTAAAAATATATTTCCTTCTCTAGGGCTCTGTGGTTCCAATTCTAAAGGAAAACAAAGCTCTTATATCAGCATTAATTAAACTGCCAGCTAGTAGCAGTCCCATTACTCAACCAATAAATCTCATTCCTATCTGTTCGGCAAGAGTCCCTCGGCCACATCAACCCCAGCTGGAGCCTTTTGATACCTTCAAGGACTCTCGGTGGCTGCTGGAACAGCTCTTCATCTCGCCCATCTTGTAGCATTAGGAAAGTCTACTCTGTGAGTTAATGGTGGAAATAGGTTCTCAAGGCACTTTCCCCATCTGTCTTAATTTTTTAAATTATGTTTTTATTAAACCCTTAAGGAAAATGGACTTGCTGAGTTCTCATTAAAGAGGGAACTGTGTGTTACATAAAAGAGAGATGAAATTCTTTTGAAAGCTGCCCTCACAATTTGCCTTAATGAATTCTCCCCTCCACTGCTGTATTACACAGAGTATGCAAATAAATAGAGTGCTTTGTGAGTGGCGGATGGGCAAATGGATGTATAAGTACTTAATAATAGCTCCAGTGGCCTCCAATTGGGCTTCTTCTTCCTAGGTACTTCAAGCTCATCTCACATTTCGAAAAGCTCCTTTCTCCCTAGAGACCAACTTAATGCCAGGATGGGAAGGGAACTCATTTTTGGGTCTATTCGTGGAGAGTCTCCTGCATTAGTCTCAAAGGAAGCTGTGGAAGTCTGTACTCTGGAAGAGCACGCGGTTTTTACTGACCACCTACTCCGGAGGGCATGTTGCAATGTGCTTTTCTGAGCACCAGTGGCCAGAGTTCATGTCCCATAAGCCAACTCCACACTACCTTCAACAGAACCACACGTGGGATTCGACATTGCTTCCCACGGTTGGTGAAGCCTACTTCCTTGTCCCATTGCAGTTGTGCTTAGTCATGTGATGTGCCTTGGCCAATGAAATGTGGAAGTGTCAGTAGTCAAGGGGTAGCACTTATTTCCAATCTCTGGCATCCCTGCCATCACCACAATAATAAAACTTGCCCAGAGAGTTGTTGATCCAAAAATAAGACACAGAGAAGACATACAAAGAGTAACTGAGCAAAGCCTAGCCCATCTGCAGACACACAAGTGAGAAAAGGTATAGGCCACCGAGGTTTGGGAGTCATTTGTTTCATGGCATTATTGTGACAATAGCCCACCACTATGCGAACGCTGCATCATCAGTGGTTTTGACAAAAGTGCTGATTCTCAAAGATTCTGACTCAGTTGATGTGAGATGACCAGGGTACTTCCCCAAGATTGCATTGTACAGACTAGATTGAAAACCACTGCCCTGGATTGAAAACCACAATATCTCATTCAGTTCTCTTGATGGTGAGAAGTAGGGCTGCACTTTACAAGTGAAGAAACTGAACACTGCTGAGCCCAGCACAGTGACTAAATTGTGCTAAATCCTCACCTTGCAAGTGCCAGAATCCCATAGGAGCACCAGTTTGTGCCCCGGCTGCTCCATTTCCCAAGTAGCTCCCTGCTTATGGCCTGGGAGGGCAGTAGAGGATGGCCCAAAGCCTTGGGACCCTGCACCCACATGGGAGACCTGGAGGAGGCTCCTGGCTTTGGATCAGCTCAGCTCCAGCCACTGTGGTAATCTGAGGAGTGAACTAGCTGATGGAGAATCTTTCCCTCTGCCTCTCCTTCTCTCCACAAATCTTCCAAACAAAAAATAATTATTTTTTTAAAGAAAGCAAGCAAGAGAGAGAGAACTGGTGACAAGGAATAGTTGCAGGGAAGCCTCCATGCCAGCAGGTGGCAGAGGTAAGATTGAAGAACCCAGATTTTTGTAACTGGGTTAGTAGCCAGGGTAGGTGTTTAAAAAAATGGGCATTCTGGTGCTCCACTATGTCTGCTAAGGGATTTCTCTGGAGTTTGGAGCCAAGAATTGTCTTTATAAACTAGCATCTGTACAAGCAGGATTATGAAATGGCCCCCCAAAGTCCTGCCCGTTTCCGTGCATGCCCTGTGGTCAGGAGAGTCAACAACCTCCTGAGGAGCTTACATATTATGGCAAACTGAAGAAATGTATGGGTCTAATAAAAACGGACTTTAATTTGAAGATTATTTTGGGTGGACCAGACCAACTCAGATAGACATTTAAAAAAATCTACAGGCTAGAAATGAATGATATCAGAGAGACCAAAAAAGCAAACTGTCATGTCGCAAACAGAGTTACATGGCACAAAGCAGTGTGCCGCTACTTGGGACTAGAGGCATCATTCTTACAACCTCAAAGAATCAAACCCTGCCACCTACCCAAGACCTTGGAAGAGTTCCCCAAACCCCATCTCTGGTCAATACCTTCCTCTCACCCTGGGACAATTCTAAGTCCTAGACCTAGCTACTGCAAGTCCAGACTCTGTCTGTCTGTCTGTCTGTCTCCTCTTTATCTCAGGAATGATGAGATAATAAATGTGTGTGTTTTTTAAAATGAAGTTGGGGGGAAGCCGGTATTGTGACACACAGCAGGTTAAGCTACCATCTGTGACACCAGCATCCCCTTTGGGAGCATGGTTCCAGTCCTTGTGACTCCATTTCGGATCCATCTCTCTGTTAACGTACACGTGGGAAAGCAGCAAAAGATGGCCCAAGTGTTTGAGTCTCTGTGCCTCATGGGGGAGATCCACCTGGACTTCCTGACTCCTGGCCATGACCTGACCCAGCCCAGGTATTTTTCCTTTAAAACTGAGTGAAATTGGAAGCCAATGAGATCAACCAGATCAAAGCCAAACCAGACCCCAAGTAAAGTATTATTAGGTTAGGTTTGGGAGTTCATTGCTGCTATTATGGTTGTGGTTTGGTTTGAAGTTTGTACCTTGTGAAATGAAATGCTGATGACTGGGAGTATTCAAAGCAACCTCCTTAAAAAGCCTTCTACTGGTGCTTCCCCAGCTGTCAATGACAAAGAATCAGCCTTGTTCATCTCTTTTTTTCCCTAACACATCGCAAACTGCTTGATAGTTCTACTGTGCATGACTACCAACTACGAACTGGCACCACACACAACCCATGACAGAGTTGCAACAACACTCAACAGCTTACATCCTGTTCAATCCTGGACAATACAGTACCAACTTGCTATAAATGTTCCACATCCCACTTCCTGGTATCTAGCTGACCTTGCCTTGGGCTGAGAGCAAAAAAAAAAAAATCATAGAAGAATAACTCTGAGACCACATTTTCAGCAACAATCACTTAGAGGCAAGCAGGGCCCTTTCTTCCCTGCCAGCTCCACAAACAATGCCGATGTGCTGCATACTTCCAAGACATCGACTCCCAGCTTCTTTCCATTTTCAGATAGCCATCGGTCATCTTGAAGTGGGGACAGGCTTCTGATTATTGGAGACTGGCATCCAAAATCAGACCCACAAGAGAACCAGGAACTAAACTAAACATCAAAAACTTTGAGATGTATGTTTCACAATTCTTTACTTGAATGCACCAGGTAAATAAACACATACTACCATATGTATGTTTTATTAATAATGTTGTGTCCTTAAGGGGGTCCTCTACATTGAATAAATCCCAGTGCCCCCACAAAACCTGATCTGCTCCTGTTAGGGGGTGACATCAAAGCCCATCAAGCCATTAGATCAACTTCATAAAACAGCTCGTGCACTGCACATATTCAACCCCCACTCATCTTCAAGAAGGAAGCTGAGGTATGTCACCTGAGAACCCTGGAGTGACATTCACTGAATCTGGATGAGTGGCTCAGAGCCTCAGTTTCTCTACATGTACAAAGAGGATGTTAACAGCATCTCAGTGTTTAGTGAGGACATGAGCACCTACTGTAGAATCAGATTCCTTACTGGGGCAGGATCTATAGACTTGGCACTTGGCCTCTGGAGGCAGGGCACCAGGGCTTCAAAGCTTGGCTTACCATTCATCAGCAGGAATGACTTTTCAAGTTTTTCAACATCTCCAAGCCCCAGTCTCCCCCAGCTATGAAATAGGGATAACATGGTTATTCCACTCTAGGATCATCCTGAGGATTAGCAAAATGATACATGAAAATGATGAGCAGAAACCACAGGCAGAGTGCTGAAAATGACAATTGTTTTTGCAAGTGTAGGTGATGGCTTTGGGGTAAAGGAAAGAATGTAGGGAAGACATCTGAGAACTATGGTTATAGTTCAACAGTGCCATGAGCCTGGAGCTGAGTTAGGCCAACAAACCATTCAGGACTGTCACAGTCTCCAATTCCTTACTGCAGAAGGAGCCCACTCCCCCACAAAGCCAGACACGGCCACCAGGCCTTTTTCGCTCTTCAGAGACCTAGATGCCACATGCAGACACTCACTCGTTCTCAATTTGCTCCCGTATCTTCCCCTCTAATATCTCCCTGGGGGCTGACGGATGGTGACAGGCGACAATCTATAGCTGTGTGACAGAATCTTTACTACCAGCCCTCTAGGAAATGATTACTCCGAGGTAATTCTGAACCTCCAGACTATGATGCAGTGCCTCATATATTAAACTACAGTGAGCGGTGCATGAAAGTATTACAAGCAGACCTTGTATTTCACCACGTACTGGGGAAGGAGTACACAGGGGCAAATTGGTTTCAGAGAAAGCAAACACAGAGGTTTTCAAATTCTTTGCCTTCTTCCCTATGGAAGGAACAGAGAATTAAGTGTTGAGCCTACAAGCCAAGGGCAGTGCCCATTTCATGTGTGTAAACTTTTTCAGGGGAGATCCTACAGCCAATACCACAGCTATCTGGGCACTGTCTCTCTCTCTCTGTGTGTCTGTCTGTCTCTCTCTCTCTCTCTCTCTCACACACACACATACACACACAGGCTCTGGAACTGTGTCACAGCTATCACAAAAAGCTTAGTGGGCCTCTGCCTCTCCCAGGGTCAAGACCAAAAGCATATTCCTTGGGGTGCCTCTGTCTTCATGAATCTCTCCTCCAGATAAAAATTTCCTGAATGTTAGATGGATAGCCAACGGTATACAATCAGAATCTAGAAACAGACTGTCATTTATACAACCATCTGACTTAACACAAAGATTATCACTACAAGCAGCAGGGAAAGGACATTATTTTCAAATGTGGTGCTAGGTCAACTGAATATCCATAGGGGGAAAGATCATCTTGGGTTCTACCTCTCATCATACATTAAAACCAATTCCAGATGGGTCAATCGTCTACATGCAAAAAACAATGAAAGTTCTTACCAAAAACAAGTATTGACCTTGGGGCAATACTAAAAGGAGTATTTTTTAAATTGAATCTCAACTTAAATTGTTGATAGGAATAAAATGATACCACGGAAAAAAACCATTAGAATGAGTATTTGCAAAAATCAAAAAGGACTTTTATCCAAAGCATAAAAAGAACTTCTACAAATTAATGATACCATCTAAGCAAAAAAGGTTTTCAAGAGTTGGTGTCCAACTGACTTATAAATGCATATATGATATCTTAGATATCAGCAAAATGCAAATTAAAACTGGAGGCAATGCTGCTCACTGCTATAATAGTCTAAAAATAAAAAGACAGTCAACACTGAGTGTTAGAACAACCAGAACTCCCATATACTATTGGTGGCATTACAAACTGATATAAAGACATTACAAAATGGTTTCATGCTATCTATTAAAGCCAATGACGTACACAGCCTATCACTCAACAGTTCCATTCCTAGACAAATTCCCTCCCCAAATGCATACACGTTACCAATAAACATGCATAAGAACATTCAAAACACTCCCATTTGTATTAACCGCAAACTGAAAATAATTCAATGCCCTTCAACAGCTGAATGGAAAAGTAATTTTAAAAAAGAAAAAGTAAATGATGCTAGACTCACAGAGTGAACCTGAATTGCACTGCAATCAGAATGAATGAGCCGTAACCACATGCAACATGAGCAATGAATCATAGAAACAAAATGTGCAATAAAAGAAGTCACATGAAAAAGAATATTTTGTTTGTCCCATTTATACCAAATCCAAAAACCTACAAAACTAGACTACGCCTTGAAAGTCAAGATGGCAGACACGCATAATCAGCAATGACTGGAGAGGGAATTGGTGAGTTTTATGGGGAGTTAAAAATGTCCTTTTTCTTATTTAAGGAACTAATACCAGAAATATGGTCATTTGCAAATGCTTACTAAGCAGTATAATTTGTGTTTTTCTTCTATCTGTATATTATTCTTCATGACAACACCTTCCAAAAAAATAAAGTCTAAGCCTCTGGACTAAGTCCTAGAATCAGATTAAGATTTTAAGCTAGATGAGAAAGTGAGTATCTATCTGGCTTTCTGTTTTGGGAGGGTGAAACTCCTACCAAGGAAAAACATTCACACTTAAGAAGAACGTTGTAATGATTCTGACCAAGAAATATAAAGAAAATATTCACTAAAGCAGGTCAAGAGAGCAGGGGAGAAGTGCATCTTGGACATAGTGCCTGTGCTAAGCAGCTCTGCAAGCATCACTCATTCAGGCCTCATCTCAGCTCTTCGGGTAGCTACTATTAGCGCCCCGTTTTCCTGCTAAGGAGGCTGAGGCACAAAGGGTAAGAACTCACACCCAAGTCTCAATGATCTCTTCTAAACCCATGCTTCTGATCTCTCTGTGGTAGCCACTGTCATTCCAGTGCCCTGTGCCTCAAGGTGCCTCCCAGAAAAAGTCTGGGGACCACAAGAGGCAAGAGTAATCTCCGCTGCTTGGCAGGTTTCTGGGCACTGCCCTCCTGCCCAACAGCATCTCAGTCCTTAATTGGCATGACCTCCTCCACTGCAAGAAAAACGTTTATGGTGTTAACAAGGCAAACTGTTAATTAAGAGAGTAGTACCTTCAAGGGATTTTAATTTAGGGTAGGCACCAATCGGGACAAAGACGACATTCAAACCATTGGAATTGTGCAGTTTCTGCCCCCAACTGATTACAACGTGCGGTTTAATAAAGCAGATTTCTACTTTCTAATTACAACTTCTAAACGTCTGCAAATAGGGCCTCTGGTGCCTCAGATGGGTTAGGAGTCTGTACCAGGAGTGCTAACACCATCAAAAAGGATGAAAGAGAGGGTAGTAAAGCAGGGCAGGGAAGAACTAAGTCATCCTGATTCAAAACTCACAGCTCCACCACTTACTAGCTATGTTGGGTTACTCAACCTCTCTAACTCTCAGTTTCCTCTTCTGTAAAATAAGGTATTAAGCTCAGTCAACTAGCGGGCTTTCTGAGATTACTAAATTAAAATACATACATATTAATATGAATATACCTATGCACACACATGCTACAGAGAAATATGTGTGTGTGTGTGTGTGTGGTTTAGTACAGTTTTGGGCATATAGCAAGGACTCAATAACCATTATTAGTTGGCTTTCTGTTCATAGCTCACTGCCTGGAGTTTGACTTTGAGAAACTGGCCTAGACTGAAGACCTTGACTTCAGAGGAAGTATATAAGTGGTCCAAGGTCATCCAACTAGTAAGGCTTGGTACTTTGCCAAGTTGAGATTGAGTCCTCCCTTTCTCACTGACCTTCTAGTCCAGATGTGAGCTAAATTCAGATCGCCCAGCATCAGACTCAGCTCAGATCATCACAATTGGTGTCAGGGACCAGCCAAGCACAAAGCAAGAGCCTCTTGGTGTGATGAGGCAAATTGCCTTCACCCTTTTGGTCCCTTGTCCCAGGGACTTTCTGCTCTGGCTGCTGTGCTTGGCCAGGGATGAGACAGACTATGGGTTTCACAGCATCCAGAGGAATCACTAGTACATCCCTACTCTGCCGCCGGCCCTGGCTTCCTTGGAGATGTGGTTTGAGACTGAGATGTGAACTCAAATTCACCTCAGCCAACTCAGTGTGTTACTCTGAGCAAATTTCTTAATCTCCTTGGTAAATAATAATAGTACATGCCCGAGTGGGAGGTGGGTCATGCAAGGATAAATGCAGTACCAAAGGAAAGCACATAAAGCATGCAATTAGCACTTAATAAATGATGGCTAACATGTATTTACTTCCAGCATCACCTTCGAAGGTAACTGAAAGGTGTCAAACCTCAAAGTGGAACAGGTTGCACTGAGATGACAATGGCACAGTAGCCTTCAAGTCATCTCACTCTGCCTGCGTAAAATATCTTCCGGATCCCTGTCATACTTGCTTTTCTACCAGGCCTGCATACTTCTCAGATATCATTCCCACATACTCTGAAGCCACCTATTCTTCTGCTTCAACCACACTAATGTCTACTCTTTGCTACCTCAGGGGCTGAGCTATCTCCACCTAGTATCCTCTTCCCCCCCAAGCTGCTTTACACAGATCCATGCCTGTTTTTCACTTTATGTGTATGTCCTCTTCCAAGAGAGGTCTTTATTCTCAATCTCATTCCTCAGTGTGTAATGATGTGTTGTCATTTCCTCCCTTGGCTTGTGTCTCCCCCAGTAGGCTGTAAACTCTCCAGGGCAGGCCTTATCTGTGTTGCTTATCATCATATACTCAAAACCAAGCACAGCACCTGCAACCCAGTATGGAACTCAAGTGATTGTGAAAATAGATGGATGAATAGATGGATGGAAAGATAGAAGCAAAGTTGAAAATAAAATGATAAAAATATACTGGTTTTTTTATGCTTATAAGAAAAATTATATTTTGAGCATACCTAGTAAGATGATCAATAAATGTGAAGAAGGAGGGGGCAGGGCAGGGAAGGGAAGGGCAAGACCATAATTTAGCATAACAGTTAAATGCACAGGCTTTGGAGATGACGGTTATGCTTGAAACTCACTCACCCTGAGGTTCTAGACAAGCCACTTAACCTCTCTGATCCTCACCATTCACGTGGGCATTTGCTGCAAGACTTAAGAGAACGCCTCTCCGTAATCATATGGCATCTCTTTACCTCAGAGCTTCCAAAACAGAAGCGAGCTCCCAGTTTCATAGCATTTAATGTATTGGCCTGATTCAAGGTATCCATCTACTCCTTGTTCATCTATAATTTCTGCTTACACAAAGGCCCTGACTGGGTGTGTGCTGATGCCATGTTCCTGGACAAAGCTTCAACTAAAAGCCACTCAGCAGACCTGGGTCCCTGGGAGCTGTCCATGGTTGCCATTGCTTGGTCTCAATAGCTACTGCCAGGGCTGCAAATCTGGTTTGCCCTAAAATGCACCTGGGAATCTTTCACAGTACCTGGCACAGGGCACTATGGCACATCCATTATCTGAAACTTCCCCTGCCCTGAACTGCACAGAATGTCTGTTGTCTATAAAGCCTCAGGTCCAATAGCACAGGGCATCTTGGAAGTATCTCCCTTTGGCTTTTAAAGCCCCCAAGTTACTGGTAGCCAGGAGAACCAAGCTCAGGTCTTGCTGGCTAAAGTGCAGACTTTAATGGTAGAGAATCGAAACATTTCAGTCTAGCTCTAGAGGAATTAAAAGAGGACCTCTTAGCATCTTTGAACACATCCAAGAACATAATGGCATCCACAGCATGAAAAAGATAAATCAGGGAGCTTAAAGATCAGCAGACTACTCCCTTGCCCAATGTTTCAAATGCTGAGACTATTACACCAAAAATGGAAGATACAGAGCAGTAGGCATCTCTACTCCTGTAAAAAAGATGGACTCTCAATGAAACTGTTAAATATATATTGTCAATAGGATGCTGGACTCTCCACCATTGCTTATGCCTACAGTGTCATGATACATTTAAATAGAGAAAAGAATGGCTTGTGAGTGTTGCTGAAGGACTACAGTATTACGGTGGAGTGAGGGCATGGGAAAGAGGATAAATGGGGAAGGTGGAAGGGAAAATCCCTGAACCAGTGTACCATGAAAAAAAAATTTTTAAAAGAACTAGGCAAAATGTTGCTACTCTAGCTAGTTCACCCCACCTGCCTTTCACCACTGCCACTCTAACAGGTTCCACCTTCAGCTTCCTGCCCAGTTTCCACCACTTGTCCTCACTCACCCTCCACCCTCGCATTTAACAATCTTGGCACTGTCCGCCGCTCTTTCATTCTGCTTGTGTTTTAAAATTATGCTGAGAAGTAAACCACAGGAAATTTCATTCTGTGGAATTGAACCAGCCAAGCATACCCAGCTGTGCTGATGACACAGTGGGTTCTCTCCGGCTCTGCACATCTCATGTTCTCCGCATCTTGCTCCGGAGACTAAGGACTAAATTGAAGTCTCTCAGCAACTGACACACCTCCGAATCTGCTCAAAATTCCTACCCCTTAGGGGGCCCTCTTCTCCCTCCTGAGTCCACAGGTGAGCTAGCTGCTGGAGTTTCACTGGCTTTGGAGCTCAGTGGTCTGGATTTAAAACAGCTCTGTCACTGACTAGCTGGCTGACTTTCCTCAGTCCCAGATTCTTCATCTGAAAAAATGCGACAGGATTGTTGTAAAGACGGAGTTAGGTGATGTAAGTGAGATTCCTGGCTGGTGTCTAATCCTTGGAAGTTATTGTACATGAAATCTTATTCCACATGACCACAAGCAGCTCCCAGCTGTGGGGAGAGTCTGCAAAAATCCATAACCACTTGGATTATGTTCCTACAACATAAATGGATTTGGTGTGTATGTATTTATTATCCTGGGATATATATGCATACACATATATATGCATATGCATTCTGATATCCTGGGAACTGTGGGAGCTGAATTGAGCAATATTTTCTCTTTTATTCTTCATAACAGATCTAGAGAATGTTTTCTTTTGCAGACCAAAAAACTAGGACCCTGGGAGGTGAAATCATTTGACCAAGATGTGTAAGTGGCTTGAAATTCTAATCTAGATCAGTCTGAACCCAGAGCTGGCCCTCCCAAGCATGACACTCTGCATATGAAGCTGAAGAGAAACAAACCCACTGACATTAGCTCCCAAAACACCTGTCACTGTACCTCCTGGCATCCTCAAAAAAACTTTCAAACCAAAATATCCTGATTCTACCCAAATCCTCTGATGTCAAGAGATCTACACGCCAGAGAAAACATGTTTATGAATACTGTAAGACAACAAAAGGGGATCAAATGTATCCTCGCAAAGTCTAGTTTGAACATGAGAAGTTTAGTGAAAACAGGAGCAAACAAACTGAAATTGAAAATACAGCAAGAGATACAGAATACAGAACTTGCCCAAAAAAGAAAGAAAGAAAGAAAGAATTAAGAATTAAAAGAAAAATCATGGGAAAAAAATCTAACATGATTACCATCCCCTGAAAAATAAAATAATGACATAAGTAATAATGGTATCAAATAAGCCTTGACTCCTTTAGTTCAGAAATTATTTCTCAGCCTCCATCCGTCCCATACATCCATACACACGACAGAGGCATTACTGCTCATGGCTCAAGCTGTCCTTCAACACCTCTCCTAGACCAAACAGAGCTGCCTTGCTTGAGGGTTGGCAGCCCCTGCTGCCCCAGGGTGGAGCTGCTTTAGGGGCGATGTGCTGCAATTCACTCTGCAAAGCCTCCCTTGAATCTGACTGAGGCTGTATCAAAGGCCACGCCTTTGCTTAGCTTCTCTCTGCGCCATCCTACATCCCTATTCTCCCATAGCATCCACCTAAATGAATGCCCCCTTGCAGGAAAATACTTGCTTCAGGCTCTGAGAACCCCAAGCTAAGACGGCACATCATGAGGCATGCAGAGACACATGTGGATGTCCCACTTCGGAGACCACAGTGGCTCATCTCAGCCAGGCAAGGTTTGAGACAGGAAAGAGAACACCTGGAAAGTTGATTCTGTCTACACATTGGATAACATAATGGGACAAAGGACTGGGATGGGAACAAAAGATCAGCGGGGATCCAAGCAAGAGTTGCTGCTTGGACCAGCCTGATGGTGAGGGGAAATGGGAAGAACATTTAGCAAAAGGGAACCCCTGCACGTGGCAGCTGAGAAGCCTTTAGCGAAGAGGAAGAAGCAGAGGTGGAGAGGAGTCATGCCTTGTGTGAGCACTGAGTGGAATGGGCTGTGTTTATGGAGCTAGCAACCCCCAGGGAGAGCACGTGGGTAGAGGAAGATGAATTTCATTTTGGACACCCACTTACCTCTGCCACCCAAGCCGAGTTCCCTTTCCTCAAAAAGAACTAGCAGTTCAGAGAAGCACCATATGCACAGTATCCTCATTGTGGATGCAAACGCCCAGGCACAAATCACAAACTGTGTTCAAGGCTATAAGGAGTAGGTGTTTAGTACAGCAGTCAAGGCACCAGTTAGGGAGACTGTGTCCCCTCGGGATGCCTGGGCTTGCACCTCTGCCCCTCTGCCCCTCCTTAATAAAAGTCTTTAAGGTATTTAGTTTATTTCGCTGGCAGTTTGTGGAGCACTTAATTGTGTGCAAAGTTCCTTGCTAGGCCTGAGACATATACCATGAGGTCAGCCCTGGTGGTCTCACGGGCTCAAGGCAAGACTTCATTGGACCAAATATCTTTATGGATTTTGGAGCCACTCATAATGAGCATCCTGTTCCTTTAATTGTTGTCTTACCTGGGGCATGTTGCATAATCCCTCTGATTCTCAGTTTCCTCATTCATAAAATGAGGAAGAAAATAGTGGCACCTGTTTCATGAAGCTGTTGTGAGGACCAAGTAGCATTATTAATAACTAGCATTTATGATCAAAAGTTCCAACTCCGTGCCCCTGGCACGCTGTAGGTACTCAATAAATACTTGTTGAATAAATTGAGTGGGAAAATATTTCCTTAAATATTATTCTTGCTATTCTTTGTTTTTATTAGTTAGCCTTCTAAGGAATTCCACAAGCTAGACATAATTGCCATCTCTCTCTCTCTCTTTTTTAAGTAAGAAGACGAGGTTCGTGAACTTTGAAGTTCGCCATCCAAGGTCACACAGCTAATCCATGATGGAGAATTCAGATGGTCTAAAGTCTGCAGCCTGAAGCCCCCTGACGTGTGTAAACCACAGAGATCAGGCATACAATCTGTGTTCTCTCAGTGTCCGAGGACTCTGGGAGCCAGATGTGGGTGTCTGGGTGCTTTCTGGGACATAATACAGCCCGGCAAGAACAGACCTGTGCTTTAGGAGGATGACTGTCTCCCAGGTAGAACCAGAACTAGAGTCAAGATGGGTGAGGTACTCACACTGTACGTAAAATTGAAAGGACAAAAAACAAACAAAAAAAAATCTCAATCACCCAGATATATACAAGCAAGGTCGGTGTTGCCCATTTTCCCCTTTGCCTATAGCTCCAATATGGTTCCAACCTTTAGTGTAAATGCTTGTATTTTGTTTCTGATGAGTATTTTGCAGTGATGAATATTATTCTGAGTTTGAGGCATCCCCTTAGGCTTATGCCTACTGTGGCTGGGTGATGGCTGCTCCCCTAAAGTTCACACACTAGAAACCAGCAGATGGATGATTTCTCTCTGTCTCTCTGTCTCTCTTTGTCTCTCTCTCTCTCCTCTCAGCAACCCTTTCAAATAAAATAAATTTTTTAAAGTAGACAAATACAAAAGCTTCCCATTATTTTGTCACAGCAATACAAAATGACTAAGATAGTGCTCAAGGCAACCACTTCACTGATCACCCCCTCCTACCTCTGCTCAACAGAGTCACTTCTCCCACAATTTCTGTTCACTTTTGTTCAAGAGAAAAACTATCCAAGACCTAGTTTCTCCATCTCTCATATGGGAGCTGCAACGCCCACGTCTCTGAGAGGCTGTGAGTGTGGGATGAGAGCCGACAGGTTCAAGCCTTGCCTGCCAGTAATGAGTTGCGTGACTCACGCCGGATGTTATGTGTGCCCACACAGCAGTGCCCTTGGCAGAACTGGGAGGCATTCACAATTTTCCGCTCTAAACCTTAATCCTCATCACACAGTTCATAACCTGTTGCTTCCTCCACTGCCTTCTGACCCCGCTACCTCCTCTACCCATTGGAGACAACCCCGAGTCACTCAATCCTGAAGACAGCCGGGGGCCAGGAAAAATATCCTCCAGGGATACACTGTAGAACCACTAAATCCACTCTGAACCGGGCAGTTGAAAACAAACACTGCTTCTTCCTCATATTGGAAAAACCATACATTGTGTTTCGAGGACTTCCAGAGAGGGTAGAAATATCCTTATTCTAGGGGTGGAGGTATGTGGGAGAGGAGGAGGCAGCTCAGCCTGATACCCTGCAGTCAGGACCATTTCCAAAAGCATCTTCGGGACATTTGCTATTCCAGTGGCATAAACCTGAGTCAGGTACACATGCTGGGACTCCTGAATATATTTACAAAGAAATCAGCATAATGCGTGGTTAATATTCAGAATGTGATTAATCCAAAAGCCCCATTTCTTATTCCAATTACATCCACTGCTCCCCTACATGGGCCAGATTTTGCTTAAATGCATATGGAATCAATTGGAGTGCCAGATTGATGGAGACTGCCGGGAGCCTGGCGCTCCAACGGTAATAAGTTATATCCCTATTATGTGGCGGGCAATAAAAAAAAAATCTGATATTTATTCTGCCGGATTTTGAGAAATTCTTGGAGAGAATCTAGCCTGCTGGAACAGTGAGACATACTTCACCCACAAATGTCCCCTCTGCGGCTCCACTGTTTAGAGGAGATAAGGCTGCCTTAGCAACACAGTGCCTGTGCACTTGAGGGGGTCAACCTGGGTGCCCGTAAGAGCTGGCAGCTTTCATCACCACAGACAGCTGATTCCTCTCTTCTCCTGTGGAAAAGCACAGGCTGTGTGACCTTAAGCCAAACTCTGACCTCTCTGAGCCTCCTTTTCTCCATCTGCTCAGTGGGAACAGCAGTTAGCAGTCACGGAGGTATATCTGTTAAAAGAACTAAATGAAACGATGAGCATGCTGGGCACACAGTTGGCACCTAACAGATGATTATAAACAGAATTCAAAAATGGAAGAACAGATCAAAGTGAATCCTCTTCACCTCATGAAGTCCTCAAAATATGTTAACCAGACCACCAGGAGAATAGGGAATGATTTTTGATGGTACATGGATAGTGGCTGTTATTTTAAAGTTATGCAGTTAAGATGTATTTACTTATTTGAAAGGTAGAATGACACAAACAGAGACACAACACACACACACGCATATACACACAGACACACAGAGGGAGAATTCCCACCTGCTGGTTCACTCCCCAAATGCCCGCAAGAGCTGGGACTGGGCGAGACCAAAGCCATAAACCAGGAACTCTACTTGGCTCTCCCACATGAACAGCATGGATCCAAGCACTTGGGCCATCACCTGCTGCCTCCTGTGTGCATTAGCAGGAAGCTGGACTGGAACTCAGAGTAGCCATGACATTCCAATATGGAATGCAGGCATCTTGAAAGGCAACATTAACTCACTGCACCTAAACACTTTCTTTAATGTGTCTTTGGATGAAAGTTACCAAAAAAAGAAAAAAAGGTTCGATGCATTGATTTCAAAATCATTACTATTTAGGACTGAGCTAAAGAGGATTGACTTAGAATGAGCCTTGAATTGTTAATTTACGCAAACAGTTCTCTACCACTGATGGCCAACCCACAATCCCAACAAATTTTCAATATCCCTGGTGGCCAATGAGCAGTGGTGTCCTAATGCTGTGGCCGGGAACTGGTTTTCTCCAGAACAATACTATATGGGTAAATTAAAACTACCCTGGGTACCAGGAACCTGAATCCAGATTTTACACAGAAAGAGCTGGGTCCAGCCCTCACAACTTGAACTCTAATAGCAAGAAAACTAAGACCCTGCACTCCATATGACAGAGTTCCCTGCTCTCTGGCAGGCAGAGCCACGTCAGGCTGGCAGCCATGCAGAAAGACAAGCTTCTGAGCACAGGATTCGGTGGGGTCAAGGTGCATCTATTTTTAATACAATTTTCTGAACTTTCCTACTGCACATGGGAAGATGGAAAGATGGAAAGCTGTTTTATTTTTTGCAAATGCTGAGGGGGATGAAGGCTTTTCAGATTAACGGTGGCAGGTGTTCTCATTCTGAATCTCTGGGCAAGATCCAGGAGATGTGGGAATCTTGAAATGACAGAGAGGCCAGTGAAGTCATTGTGCGTGCATGCCTGTGTGTGTGTGTCTCCACACACAGGCACTTGAGCATTTCCCTGGAGAAAGGCCATGGCTTTCATCAGTCTATCAAAAGGGTTTGTTTGGAGTCTATCAACTGGTTGGAAAGTCTGTGATGCAGAATCTCAAAAAAAAGGGGGGATGGGAGGAGGAGGAGGAGGGAAAGAGGTACATTAGTTAAGAGTGCACAGAGAGGTTTAAGGGTGGCCAGGAATAGCTGGATGTGAGGGAAGCTGTGGCAGATAGAAAGGCGGGGAGGGGCTTCTGAAGTATTTCTGTAGACCCTTTACAGAGTGGGAGAATCACACGAGTGGACGGGCGTGACAATGCAGGTGTTCCTGGGATTTTTAGACTGTATTTCATTTTTGGATCTCTACCCTAGGTTGCATGGACCCCTGCAGTATGAGTGTCACTCAGACACCTCTTCCCATGTCTCAGCTCTATTCCCAGATATGAATCCCCTCCAGGACAGGAACTCTGACTGATTCAGTGTCTCACCCTCCTCTACCACCCAAGCTCATTGGGTCAACATGTGCCCAAGGAATGAATGTACCCAACTATAGCAGTGATGAACCAAAACAAAATGTACACCCAGAACAGGTGGGACTCAAGTTGTTACCTGCATCACACAGTCAGAATGTGCTCTTGGGCAAGATGCTGAATCACCCTTGTCCTCAGTTTTCTGCCTACAAACAGGGAGGAATCTCCCCCACCCCATCTAATATGGTTATTGAGATGATTGAATGAGTGCTTTTCTCAAGCTCAGTGCTATTTCTAGCACATAAAAGGCATGCAGCCAGTCATAATTATTGCTCTAAAAAAAAACATGCCTTTGAAAGACTGACTCTTACTTAATTGCTTAAAAATTATTCAGGGTCAGTGGCATAAATCTCACATTGGCACCGACTTCAACAAAATATCATACCATGAGAGCAAAATCTGCCAAGAGCCTTCCGTGCTATCAAGGGGGGAACTAAGACAGGACAGGAGCAGAAAAACAGGAAGCATTCACCTGGCCTCAGGGTCAGAGAAGGGTTTCCCTGTGAAGAGACATTAGACAGAGGAGTTAAAGAAATGGAGTTTGCTTAACACAGTGACTGAGAAAGTGCTGCAGGTAAGGGAACACGTGTGAGAAATTCTGAGGTCAGAAAGAGCTTGTAGGGGCAAGGAACCAGCCAGCATCTCGATGAGCCTGAGCACAATGAGACAATGGTCCCAGACTAGGACCATGCAGGAGTCACCTACTATCCTCATTACAACCACTCATGGGCCTCCCCTTCCTTTCCCTACCCAGGCATCAGAATTCACTGAAAAGCATAACTTGGATCCTACTGCCCCTTTAATGGTTCCTGCTGCCATCAGAGAAAGTCCAAGTTCTTTGCCTTCCCATAAAATGTCTTACTGACCACTGCTGATATCTCCAGCCTCGTGCCACACCAAGTCCCCTGATTCTGCCACACGCACACACACACATGGAACTTATGTGTCCACTGTATCCTTTCACTGCTTCATGTGTGCCACATTCATTGTCACCCCTGGCCCTTTGCACCTGCTCTGCCATGTGCCTGGAAGATGTTGCTCCAAGTCCAGATCTTGCTGTCTCCTTTTTACTGTTTGTACCTCGGGTCTGCCATTGATCTCCTCGAGTGTTTCCTCCCTGCGGATTTTGTTAAGACGTGTTTATTTATTTGACAAAGAGAAGGGGAAGAGACGCAGACACACAGGGAGAGAGTTTGCCCATCCACTGGATCATTCTCCAAATGATTGCAACAACAAACCAGGAGCCTAGAAACCCACCTCATTCTCCCATATGAGTGTCAGGGGCCCAAGTACTTGGGCACTACCTCATGCCTTCCCATGCATGTGAGAAGGGAAATGGATCAGAAGTAAAACAGTAGAACACACAGGGCTCAAATCAGCCCCTAATATGGAATGCTGGCATTGAAAGTGGCAGCTTAACCATTATGCTATAACAGGGACCCCCTCCAGGAATACTTTGTTCTCTGTCATGTCACCGTTGTTTCCTTCATATTACTTATTATTTTCTTAAAGTATTTTAATTGATTTTATTTATTTTACCTTCATAATAGAATGAAAGCCATGAGCACAGACTTTGTCTGATTTTCCGCCCAGTGTTTAAAATAGCATTTGTCATTGTGAGCTCTCAATAAATTTCAGTTGAATGGATGAAAGTGTGAAAACAAGAGTATTGACCAAATCTGAGGTATGCCACAGGCAAGGTTGATTAAGAGCAGGTGTGTCACCTGTAGGGCGTGCACACCTCCCTGTGCCTGCTGTATTCCAACAAAGCAGCCCATACACCCACATTCAGACTGGCTACCCTGGGGCTTGCCCTTCACACAGACAAGCCCTCAACAGAAACCAATGTACAGCTACCAAGCCCTCAATCTGAACACACAGTGGGATGAATAAAAACATGCAGCCCCAGTGGGAGGCCGTGGCAGGGGAGAGTGCCCTGGGTACGACGCGAGTCCTGTCACCTAACAGCGTTGAAGCTTGAACAAAACCCTTTTTTCTCTCCAATCATTGGTTTCTTCGAGAAGAAGAGACAGTGTGATTCCTTGGAAGATGCTCAGCAGATGCTGAGAAGTTCAAGAGCAAGTCAGCCATGCAAAGTCCACCCAGATCCCCTCCTAGGACAAAATAGAGAAGGTGGAGCTGGTCCTAACCCAAATGTCATTCGCTGTCATGCATCTCCCAAGAAGCCACAAGGGGAAAGTGATGCGCAACAGGGGAAGAGGCAAGCAAGGTCTTGATTCCATGCTAGCCCAAGGGAAGGACTAGACATGACCCCTTGTCCATGTCTACCATGTCTGCGAGAAACATTTCATCCATCCTGGGAATCTGAAGAAATCGTGCCATTTTATCACAGAAACTGACCTCCAGCAAATAGGTAACGAATAAACATTAAAGAAGAGTGGAAAACTATGAGTCTGGGTAAAACACAGGTCCTTAAGGCCTCTGTGATGCTCGGGTCAAGTCTGAAACACCCTGAGACACAATTACTTGGCAGTGGTGATGGCAGCTAACTGGAGAATGCCAGGATTAGAATATAGGTTTGCCTCACCAGAGCCCACATTAAGGGTTAATTTCTCAATACATTGATGTTGTGGGGGTGGGATCTAGAGGAAGGTGTTTGGGCCATCGGCAGAGCCCTCATGAGCAGACTAATACTTTTCTCTCAGAAGTGGATGAGCAATTACAGGATTTCAGCCCTCTTGCCTCTCTCGGCATGTGGTTGCCTGCCATTTCCGTTTTCTTCCATTTGTTGCCACAGCATGAAACCCTCACCAGAGGCCAAGAAGATGCCAGCACCATGCTCCTGAACTTCTAGAGTTTGGAGCAAAATACACGGGTTTTTTTTTTCTTTTTTCAGTGTATCCAGGTTCAATAATTCTGCTACAGCCACAGAATCAGGCTAAGATAACAGACCACCACTCCTATGGAGCCATCCTCTGTGTTTAAGAAGAGTCTTACGTCTACAGATCCAATTTTCTTTAGTCCATCAGATACAAGAGGGAGGAATGCAGCACAGATGTAAAATCAGAAGGCATTTCTCAGTACATAACCTCCACCAGATTTTCACTTGATGTGGTGAGTCACATCAAGTCTTGATAGCACACCCCAAAGCCAGCTTCCTTCTTCCAATCCTAAGGCTGCTGTGCTTCTCTCCCAGCAGCAAGGCGTCCATGGTGCTTGCCCCAATTGCCATAGAAAATGGGATTTCAAGTCCAGAAAGTCCCTGACTAATCATAAGGTCCAGGAATTTGAGATTCTGATTAATTGGATTTTTCCAGTCAGGTGAGTGCTCTGGCTTCTGATGGACTTTCTTGTGGTCAGTGCAGTAGGACACTCAGCCTCTGTCACTAAAGAATGGCTTACTCAGCCTTGAGCAACATACTCAATGTGTGTGTTATCTATTGTCACCTAACAAGGTGACTTAAACCTAGTGGCATAAAACAGCACACAATTAGTATCTCTGCATTCCAACGAATCAGAAAGCCAAGCATTGCTCGGCTGGATCTTGTCAGGGCCCACAATAGAGGCATCAGCAGGCTCCGTCATGAGGTCAGGGTCATCTTTAAAGGTCACATGGTTATTAGCAGAATTCAGACCCTTGTGGTTGTAGAACTGAGGTCTCTCTTTTCTGGTCATTTGTCAGTTGTGACCACTATCCACAGTATTTAGCTATATGGCCCTCTCATCTATTACCTTACTAAATATGCACTTGTTTAGGGTTTGCCAGGATCCTCTGAAGTCGATGGAGTCATCATTCCTACTTAGAAGATGAGGAAACTGAGTCCCAGTCAAGTGCTGTGATTGGTCTAGGGTTCCCTACTGGTAAGAAGTCCAGTCCTAATCAAGTCAAAGTTCTCTAGCTTCAAAGCATACATGCTTAATCACTCTTAGAGAGGGATGCTGCCTCTTTTTGTCATGATTTATTTTAATAACTGTCTTTTTAAAAAAATTTTAGAACATATCCCTTCCAGACTAAATATGCAGGTTCTTAGGGAAAGGAACCATTTCATTATTATGTGGATGTCAAGTCCATAGCACAGGCTGTGGCACATAATCAGTAATTTATAAACTTCTGCTCAATGGACAGATAGGATGGGTAAGTTGTGAGTGTCTGGATAAGTATGTGCCTTAGTCAGTGTGGGAGGGGAATGTGAATGGATGCAAATGGAGAAGACTGGCATTAAAGCGGGTGGTTAGCATATAGCTAGCAAGCTGGATGGATGAAGTGGGTTGGTGGGTGTGTAAGAGCTGTATGGATTGGGTGGTACGGAGTGAATAGGAAAGCAGAAGATGAGGTAGGTGGATGGATATATGGATTAGAAGTTTCACAGTTGATGGATGGGTAGGTAGGTGGATGGTTGAATGGGATGGGTATGAGAGTTCAAATACAAACAGAGTAAATGAAAGAATGAGTGAGTGGTGGTGGATAAGAAACAGTGGGTTACTGAATTGTGGTAAAGAGCGAAAGGTGTAAGAAAAAATGTGTGGAAACAGAAAAACCTTCTCTCCCACCTCAGCAACTCCTAGATAGTCTCTGATTTTCTTCTGCAATCATCTTATATCATACATATCGTTTACTTGTAAGAGTCAGGTTGACCCAAATTTACCAGGAAACTTATTACCCATAAAGTTATTTTCAAATCCAAGAATTCAAAAATACCAGGCTATTACAGGAATTTGGAATGAATGCAGTGAGCCGGATGGATACTTGCTAGACAGACAATATGAGAATGGAGACTACCAACAGGCTGCACCCCCAGACCCTGGAGGGCCAAGGCATGACGTCTTTATTCCTGCTCAGAGCCCCTGAAGGCAGAAGATGCTTCAGCTTTAAGAATGAGAATTTTGCTTTTGCAGGAACCGATGGAATCCTACTGGTAAAATAAATAAGTATATCAATCAATCAAAAAATAAAATCTGTGCCAAACCTGTCTCCAATACCAGATGTGGATAGCTGACAGCTGTGACATCACGTAACGCATTCTGGGCCACCCAGGTGCCATTTCAGAGTCGCTCTTCCCTCTGACTTAATTTAGGACGTGTACAGCAACAGTAAGTTAACTGAACATCAACAGAGTACTATGATAAAGACATCAATGTGTGCGCCATCTCGTTCTAAAAGTGATCCTAGTACCTAGGACTGAGATGATCTCAACTGGCTCAGGAATTAGATGAGGTCATCCACCAAGGTCACCCACCTGCTAGCGATGAAAGCTGAGCTTTACAACTGCACGTATCTGATGAGAAAACTCCCGCAGGGCACCTTTTTGTGCTAACCTGCTCCTCTCCAGGGACAGGGAAATCTAGATCCTTTAACAAGGAGGAGCTGTGTCTACCGTGGCTGACATCCTGGAACACATGGCTTTGTAGGACATAGGGATGCAACAGAAGGAGCAGGCAAAGGGAGTAGGCTGAAGAAAACAGTCCCAAATCTCCCTGTCAACCAGGCTAAATTTGGGAACATCTCCCATTTGGCTGACAGACTGGAGGGTGGCAACACTTCTCAAACAACACAGAGTTGTTCAAGAAAGGAACACTATCCAACTCCACTGAGCTTTTGATCCTGAAAAAATGTTCCCAGTCACCAGTAGGAGTAAAGGGAAACCAAGAAGAGCAGAGGAAAGGACGATGCTCACACCACCAGCATGAGCCGGAACTGACGATGCTCACACCACCAGCATGAGCCGGGACTGGGGGCAGGTCGGGCCAGGCCAGGCTACAGCACCCGTCAGTAAATGCCAAGGTGACACGGACCATGCCAGACTGCAGCACCAATCAGCAACACATAAGACCCAGGGGAAGGCAGGAAGTATGAGTCCCTTACAAGGGCTACAGGGGGGCTTCCCTGCTGGGCCACTGCCCCCACTGACGAGCATGAGAACTGGGATCAGGGGCAGGGCTACAATACCTGTCGGCCTGCATGTGCACAGGGTTGGGGGAGAATCATGTTGGGCTGACTGACTATACCCACTGATACATGCATGAGCTGGTTGGGCTTTGCCACAGCATCAGCTGCCAAGTGCTGGGACTTGGGGGCAAATCCTGTCAAGCTAGACTGCAGAACCACTAGGAGAGTGCAAGATCTGGCAAACAGAGTGGGCCTAGTAGGGAAACTGTGGGCACCTCTCTGATGGGTTACAACTCCCACTGGTGAGCATGAGAACCAGGATTGGGGGTGGACCTGGCCAGACAGGAAGTGGCACACACCAGCATGAGTGTGGGCTGGATACTTGTGTCAGCTAGGCTGTTAAGCTTCAGTGCTCACTGATGTATACAAGACCTGAATAGGATGTGATGCATACTGGACCAGCCTGCTGCACATACTGGCAAGCACCGGAACCAAGGCTGGGGGCATAGTGGGGATTATTCGGGGTTGTTCTGACTAGGCTGCAGTTCCCACCGGTGTACATGAGGACTGAGTGCATGGTGAGCAAGGTTGGGCTGCCTACCCATTGGTTTGTGTAAGAGATGGGGCAGGAGACAGAATCAACCCAGCAATTACAGCTACCAGTGTATGCATAGGCTGACGTAGGTGACAGAAAGAACCAGACCCAGTACTGGCAAGCACACACAAGAGTCAGGTCTAAGATCACTTCAGATGAGGTTTCTTTGGGGAACCCCACAACTGATTCACTGGACTCAGAATGAACTCCAACCATGGGGAGAATCGCAGGAGCCGTCATTTGAACATGGAGTGCATGTGTCAGAATTGGGTCTCGTCAGTGGCTTAGGGCAGCAGATGGATACCCAAATGCACATGGAGGATATGGCAGTCCATCAGGGCCTGCAGAGGACATCTGGGTACCATAGCAGAGGATGGAGAACAGAACAAATTGGTCAACTACCCCCAGCAAAGCTTGACAGCAAATATCTGAGCAAATGGAGAGTCTAAGGTAGACTATAGTAGCCAGTAGAGCTTGGAAGGATTTTCTTATCCTTGGAGCAGCGAGATCAGCAGCATTTCAGAACTATAGAAACCACTTGAGCAGAACCCTCAGAACATGTTCCACATTGGGGACCCTGGGATGAAATCAGGCGGCCATTCCCCATCCCCATCCCTGGGGACTAAGGTGGTTGGGAGGCTGGGTGCAGCTTCCCTCTCTATCCCTTTCCCCCAAGATACAGGAAGAAAAAAGAAAATTTGGAAACAATGGTCTCACCCACTTTCTCCAAATCCTCTACCCTTCCCATCCTCATCGACTATGTAAACATCATAAAAAACATTTTTTTAAAAGATGATGATGCCCAAAGGGCTGCCAATATAAGACTTTCAGCAAAATGCTTAGCACAGTACCTCGTACTTAAGAACCTACCCCTATCCTCCTTCCTGTGCTGCACTGTGCAGTTCCTAACTTGTCATTCCACATCCTCTCTCTCCTCTTCACTCAGCGCTGGGCCCTGTGATTCTGTCAGTGGTTCTCTCCTTTTCCATGTTCAGTTGAGTTTAATCAATGGGTGACACTAACAGGAGATAGAAGACCACATCCCCTGTCAGATGGCCCGGTGCAGCCAAGTACACCTCCCTGGGCCCCTTCTTCTCTACAGGTGGCTATGAAGCAGTTCTTACCACATAACAAACAACTTCGGAATCTCAACAGATCCTAATGTGTTCTGCTCAAGAACAGGTGGGTGGCTTCCGTGTTGTTGGACTAGCCGGTGCACATGCTCATAGAACATGAAAGAAGCACACTGGGTGAGTCTACTTCTGTCTATATCCTTTTCTGCTTCACATGCTACTGACCAATAGGCGCCACATGGTCAAGATGAAAACAAATGAGCAGAACTGTTCTTTCTTCCTACCCACTTGGAGCCTTGGCAAGGCCACATGGTTTGGAACTGAAAGCGTAGAAACGTTTTCTCTGTTGGGGTATAATGGCTCCCCACAGCTCAGCCCTGGCAACCAGCGCCACTCCACACTGGCTTTCCAACACCTCATTCACATTTCCATGAATAGCCGCTATATGTATAATCTTAATGGTAACTTTATTATTTAAGTACACTTGGGTATCATTTTTTGATTTAACTCTCCATAACTGCTCAATGTGGAGTTGTCTCATTTCTGAAACACATGCGCTCCTCCTTCAATTGCGTTCATGTTCCGTGTCAGCGAGAGCCTCCTGGGTGTCCAGCATGGGCTGGATGAGAACAGGAGTGGCAAAATATCAGTCCTCTTGCTGAACTCACACGACAGTCCACGTACTGTGCGTGTGTCATTTAGTGACAGCCATCAACCAAGACTGGGGCATTATCATGATACCAGCAGAAGAAAACAGCCTCACAACAGGGAAGTGACTTGCCCAAGGTTACTGAGCTAAGAGGCAAAGGGGGCAGGACTGTACCGAACCCCAGGAGCACTTCACTCCACAGCATTTTTCTCTTACCAACTCCTCCTGACAGCTTCATATTTCAGTGCCAACACACACACACACACATTTCATCCTCATCTGTGCAGCATGTTCCAGGATTCACTCGTCTTACAGAGGAGAAAACCAGATCTCAAAGAACTTGAGTTCAGTTCTCCAGAGTGGGAAAAAAAAGAAAAATCACACCGCCGAAACACAAACTCAGTTCTGACGGATTCAAAACCTCTTGCCTTTCTACCACACCTGTCAATCAAATTTACTCTCTTCCCCAAGACTCTGACCTGGGCAGGCCCCAGTGGGAACTCTGGTCAGCTCTGACCACAGCCCACTGGACAGAGGCTGGCCTCCCCTGCCCTCTGATTCGTCTAACTGCCTGGCATCTCTCCAGGCTAACCACGCTCTCTTGTTCCATGTCAACTGCTTTGGGGAAGTCTCCTGTCACCCTGTTTTACGGTCCTTTCAATGAACAGCAAATCTATATTGATTTCAGACCAACTCAAGCTATAAATTACTGGTCATGATCAGCTTGGAAACCCTAAATGAGAATCTATTGACTGGACCAGGAGCCTAAATCCAATTATCGTTCCAGAAAACCTATTGTTAGGGCTGCCCAATGCCTATATGTAAGGAACTTTTTTTTTAAGATTTTTTTAAATTTTTATTGGAAAGTCAGATATACAGAGAGGAAGATTTTCCATCCATCGATTCACTTCCCAAGTGGCTACCACAGCAAGAGCTCAGCCGATCTGAAACCAGGAGACAAGAGCTTCTTCCGGGTCTTTGACTTGTTTAGAGCGACACAGGATTCCTCTTACGCAAAGCACCAAGTTCAAATGGAAGCACTCCCTGTCGCGCCATACTTGATCATGTAACAGGTATAATTATGAACATTCCAAACAATGAGCACTGGCACACATGGCCCCCTACCCAAAGTGGACATTCACAAAGGCAAAGGGATCCATTTCAAATACAGAAAGATTAGGCTCTTGAGTTGCTTAATGATTAAGTCAATGAACGGAAACGAATTTTATCAACATATTGCAGGATTAAGAACAGTTCTGACTGATTCAACATCAAATGAAGATTCAACACAAAACTCTTTACAAACCCGTATTAGTAACAAATTGGTTCATGAATGTCATTTCGGAGAGTATTTTATCAGTGAGCACACACAAAACTCAAACTCCCCAGAAGCTTCACAGCTCACATATGTCAGCAGGTTGGTACAGTTCAAATACAAGAACCCCAAAATCACACAGGATACCACACAATTATTGATCTCTAACACTGTGATGCTTTTTTTTCCCCCCAAAAAAAGTGATTCAGAGTGACAGATTTCCAGCTATCATGATACAAGAAAGACCGCAACACTTTTTTTCTCCTCCTTTACAAACCAGTGTAGTACCTGAACAATGGACGACCATGCAGGCAAAAACAATGAACTCAGAAAACGCAGGGTCATTCCTTAGTGTCTGTGGACACCTCATTCCCGGAGTCCCCAAAACTGCCCAAATCTGAACACACCCAAGCCACTCACACACAAAGGTATTTGCATATGACCTGCCTTCCCTGCCTCCCCTCGCTTCTCCCCATCACTCACAACACCCGATACAAGGCGCACGCTGTGGGACTCGGTGCTATGCCATACTGCTCGTGGGAATGGAGAACCTTGTTTCTGCCAAGGACCAAAGGAACATTTACAACATCATTCATAGACCATCCAAACTTACCAATCTCAAAATTAGCCTGCTATGGATCGGATTTCAAGCCCCACCTACTGTTGCCTTGGCAGGGCCAGACCAGATGACTTCTTGCAGGCTACGTGGCCTGTGGGCAGATATTCCCCAGACTTGGTTTAGGGAAGAGTGGCAAGAAAGCTGTCACCCGTGTGCCTGCAGCTGCAGGCATTTTCCACTGTTTTTAAGGCAAGGTTGGCCTTGCGTGGATGCAGGTCCCACAGATACCAAAGGCCGTCTGCAGGTGGACATTCAATACGAGTTTCATTTCCTGGGCTGGTGATGCCATGGAATATGGTATTTTGCATTTTTTCTGGGTGTCTTAAAATGGGTTTGGGGTGGTTTCTTCTCTAATTGTACATAAACTTTACTTGTGAAATGAAATTTTTCTTACAATGTCTATTTTTTCTTATGGTGAATAATATACCTATAAATGTTGCAGACACCCAAAACAAAGATTAACACTTTCAGCTACACTGTCATCTCCACCTGTCCCTTCACCATGCCCCGTGAAAAGAAATTCTCTCTCCCCCACGTCTATCAGGAACCCTCAAAATATTCAATACACATGCTTCCAATGAACGGGTAAATCTCTTAAAATCACTAGAAGAAAGAAGATGTTTCTGGTATATTGTTTTAGAATATTAGGACAAGGGTGACCTCCGACTTATAACCATGAAATCACACAATCTGGCACATCCTTGGACTATATTCTACAATACAAACATTAATATGACGTCACAGGCTGGCACTGCGGCACAGCCATTTTGGTGACACCGGCATCCCATTTAGGCACCAGAGCTTGAGTTCTGCCTGCTTCATTTCCAATCCAGCTCCCTACCAATGCATGGGAAAGCAACAGATGATGGCTCAAGTGCTGAGTGTCTGCCCCCCATATGGGATGCCAGGATGGAGTTCTGGGCTTTGGCCTTGACCAGTCTTGGTTTATTATGACTGTGTTCTTTGGGGAATGAATAAGCAGGTGTAAGATTTCTCTTTCTCTCTGAGGAATAAATCAGCAGATGGAATATTTCTGTCTCCCTCTCTTCTTTCCCCTCCTCTTGCTATAATTCTGTCTTTCAAATAAATTAATTTCAAGAGAAGGTGGTGGCTTCAACTCAGTGACGATTAAGGATACTCACAGTCTTCTTAAATAAAACGTGGGAAGGGTGCTCAAGAGGGACCAGAAGGAAGAACACACTGCAGGGGCCGCGAGAAGCGAGTCCCATCATAACCCACCCAGTGCCCAGTCAGCAGGTGCAGCTTGATTGCTGCCAGGCCACTGCCTGCACCACTGCCTCCCCGGGCTCCCTCCCTCCCTTGGTAGCATCTTGATAAGAATGTTTTCACATCAGAACCAACCCAGCAATTGCAGCCACCAGCTGATCGGGGCGATGGACTGTGCCGGGCCCTGTTCTTGCTAGCACATACAAGAATCTGGTTTGAGCACACCTCAAAGTTTATTTGGAGATCTCCCCAATCAAAATGCTGGACTCAGAACCCTAACCAAAAAAAACGAGAGAAGACAGAACAGGTCAACCAATCATCTCAGCTATGATGGACTATGTCAATCACTGGATTCTTCAAGGACCTCATTGTGCTTGGAGTGGCAAGACTGGCAGCGATTCATAACTGCTGAAATATCAAATCCGCTTGAGCAAGAACCTCAGAGCATACCCTCCATCCGGGACCTGGGGAGGGTGGGAAATTGGGTGGGCCTTCTCCCTTAATACCCCCCTTTAAACATGCAGGAAACAATATGGAAAACATATTAGTCTTACCCACTTTCCGGTAGCCTTTGAACCTTTTTACCCTACATAAATTATTTTAAAAAATAAAATAAAAGGGGGAAAAAAAAGAATGTTTTCACGGTACAGCTTATTCTGCAGTTGAAATGGAATTCTTGGGTCTGAGATATCTTCGACTCCTCCACAGCAGGGACACTTAAGGTCAAAGAAGCCCCCGAGATAAATGCATGGATGTGTTTCTCTGGAGAGAACAGCCATAGAATTTGCCATTTTCTGTGGCGTGTTTAAAGCTCCAAGAAGCACTGGAATCACTGAAGAGAGGAGTCATCCTGGGAACAATGATATCCACACAGGCAGGAGCAAAAGGGGCCTGTGGAACAGCCCAGTGTGCTCAAGCAGTGGGGCCAGGAAGGGACATTTTCCCTCTAGCTTCCTTTCCATGAAATACAAAAGGCGGGCCCAGCGCGATAGCATAGTGGTTAAAGTCCTCGCCTTGAACGCACCAGGATCCCATATGGGCGCCAGTCCTAATCCTGGAGGGCCCGCTTCCCGTCCAGCTCCCTGCCTGTGGCCTGGGAAAGCAGTCGAGGACAGCCCAGAGCTTTGGGACTCTACACCCAAGTGGGAGACGCAGAGGAGGCTCCTGGCTCCCAGCTTCGGATCGGCTCAGCTCCGGCCATTGCAGCCGCTGGGGGAGTGAATCATCGGACGGAAGATCTTCCTCTCGGTCACTCCTCGTCTCTGTATATCCGCCTTTCCAATAAAAATAAATAAATCTCTTTTAAAAAGAAAGACAAAAGGCACAGGACAAAGGTCCAGCTGCATCAGCTGCTGCCACTCACCCCGCTCTGTGCTGAGAGCTGGGGACACGCCGGGGCTTCCACAAGGCTCCCCGCGCAGCGGAGCCGCTCAAACCACCCACAAAATTCACCTGTCTTCATCCTCTTTCTTCTCCAAGCTGTTGTCACTGCCAGGCGTGCAGGAGCTTAACAAACAGCAGCTTCTGTGGGCAACAGACAGTCCTTACAACATCCACCTGTGGCATCTGGATTTAGACAAAAATCTAGATCCAAGGACAGCCTGTCTACGCATGTGCTGTGTGACACATGGCAGGTCACATCACCTGAAACTTGATTTCCTTGCATGTAGGAAGGGAGCCCGCACCACAGGGAACTGTGAGGTCAAATCAGCCGATCTGTGAAAAGCACCTGGCACACAGTAGATGCTCAATAGGGAATGGCACTGGCGTCCAGGGCAGAGAGCCCTGGCCGATGCTGTAGCCAGCAAGCCATCTTTGGGAAAATGAGGCTTTCCAGTTAGAAACAGTGGTGTTATAGGTGGGTGCGTGGCGCCACCTGGTGGACACGAAAGGCAACAACGTGTCCCAATGGCTGGGACCCAAGTCAGCACAGAAGCCGCCCAGATGTTCTGCAGGTGCCAAGGGCCCCAACAAGGCATTCAGTTGTGCAAGGATTCGTGGGTGCCTGAGCCCCGTGTGTGCTCGCTTCCCCCAGCCTCCCTGGGAACAGGTGCACCTCACCCAGGAGTAGACCCCAACAAAGCCGGGTTTTATCACCATCCTGGTTGCAGAAGTCCCACTGTTTCGGTGCAGTTTTATCTAACCCTTCCCTTAGGTTTCCATTCCCTTCAAGTTTCAGGTTCCCTTAGGTGTCAGTTCCCCTAAATTTCAGTTTCATTTTGATAAAACCTCCAACTATTTAGTTACACGCCCAGTTTTGTACCTGACAGCCCTATCCACCAATCCCTGCAGCCCTGGACTCCCCAATACCCGCCCCTAGGTTCCATGTTCTCTTTCATTGTCATTCATTCTCCCTCCACCTTCCTCCCTCCTCCTCCTCCTCTCTCCCTCTCCCACCCCCGACGCTGGCCTCCCTTGGTGCCCCCTCCGGTCACTATGGCAGGAGTCCCCTCTTTCTCTCTCTGCCTTCACCCCTCTCCTTTCTGTGCTTAAATAAAAATCTCCTGTGTGGCTCATTGGCATCTGTCATCTTCAGTAAATAGTGAAAATTCCCGCACAGGACCAGGTGTGTGACCACAACGCGCTGGTACTGGCCCGTGATTTTTGAGAAGCAACAAAGAGTTTGACTGTAGAGCAGAGGGCATGCCGGCACACAGGGGGCAAGCCTAAGATGGCAGCAGGTGACTGGATCTACGGAAGCTAATGCTTCCACACGATACAGGTTTGGCAAGACTCTAAACGGGCCGAAAAGCACGGTTCGCCGTTATCCTCAGAGCAACCGAACTCGGAACACACCAGGACAAGATGAATCAACTGCGGACGCCCAAGCCCAGGGGACTGGCACACGGCAGCGGAACGACGACTAATACACAGGTTTTCATTTCTCTCGGGTAAAGATCTAGCAGGAGGCTTGCCAGGGCCCTCGGTTTGTCTGTCCCAGGCTGTCCTCCTCCAGCGGGAGACCCCGTCCCCTCTGCCAGGTCCTGCAGGGCCCTGGGCTTTGTTTCTGAGAGGTCAAAGGGCGGCCGGCTGACAGGCACTGAGCCCAAAGCCGCCAGCTCAGGTGGGCTCTGTGGAGCGGAGTCTCACCCCTCAGCACTTCTGGCCCTTCAGTGTTTCCCCATCAGCCCTGGGGCCTCCGTGGGAAAGGGCCGGCTGCATCTCCCAATCAGCTTGCCTCCTGCATGCCAAACAGCAGCTTCAGCAGCAGCAGCAGCGAGTTCCAGAACCAAGCTGAAGACCTGTGCACACTTTCCTGAATGACAACCTGCCCCCCCACCAGCTTCCCTTCTTCCTGCTTTGAGCACACAGGCTCCCATGTTCCACAAACGCCTCCCAGCAACAGGCCAAATGGTTCAGCGTTTTTGCCTTTGGCTAAGTTGCCAGATAAGAACTGCAACTTTGGGTCCAGCGCAGTAGCCTAGCGTCTAAATGTCCTCACTTTGAACACCGGTTCTAGTGGGTTTTATGGGCACCGGTTCTAGTCCCAGCGGCCCCACTTCCCATCCAGCTTCCTGTTTGTGGCCTGGGAAAGCAGTCGAGGACAGCCCAAAGCCTTGGGACCCTGCACCTACGTGGGAGATCCAGAAGAGGCTCCTGGTTCCTCACTTCAGATCAGCTCAGCCCCAGCCATTGTGGCGACCAGGGGAGTGAAGCAGTGGACAGACGGTCTTTCTGTCTGTCTCTCCTCTTCTCTGCATATCTGACTTTGCAATAAAAATAAATAAATCTTTTTTAAAAACGAAGGAAGGAAGGAAAGAAAGAAAGAAAGAAAGAACTGCAACCTTGCTTGGTGCAACTACCTCACCCAACCCGGCCATCACCTAAGCACACTTTGCTCCACAGCGCCCTCTGCTGGGGAGTGGGGATTTGGCAGGGGTAGGCAGTCTCCCTGGCTCTCCCTGCCCACACCCCTACATCCAGATTCTCATTATGCATTTTAAAAATTTTTTTTGACACAGACTGATTCCTCATCTGCTGGCTCATTTCCCAAACACCGACAAAAAGGGGGGGGGGTGTTGCTGATGTCAGGAACTTGAAACACAATCCAGACCTTCCATGTGGATGGAAGGAACTGAATGACCACCTGTGCCCGCTGGAGTCTGCAGGAGCTGGATCCAGAAATCGCACCTCGGTATTCCAGGTATACCTGCGAAGGTCTTGTCTGTAATTCTGACTGCATCTTGGCCATCAGCACTGCTAGGAAGTGCACTGGAAACACAGAGCACATCTGTTCTCCAAATCAGATCTTCTCCCAACTTATGTAACAAAATGGTCCCCTTCTATAATATTCTAACCATGCAGCCCCTGAACTGAAAATGAAAGTTTCTTCTGTTGTCATTTTATTAGAAAGTCAGTCATGTGGTGTCTATGACAGAGAAATATCGGAGAATTGGAAGTTCATGCAGACCCGAGGCGACAGTGGGGGATGGCTCAGATAGTTGGATAACTTCCACCCACAGGGGAGACCTGGATGGAGCTCCTGGCTCCTGCTTTATTCCCAGCTCAGTTCTGCTTAATGTCAGTATTTGAGCCAATCCGTGGATAGGGACAAGCTCTCCATCTGCTTCTGCAGTTAAAAGTTTGAAAAGTTTCTCCCAAGAAAAATACACAGCAAAATAAAGTGAAAAACCATACTTGGAACAAATCTATTTAATCACCTTATTGTGTCTACTTTCAGGATCCCGTGGGGCCTAAGGAAGAAGCTGTCCCCTAACACACCGAGCTCAGCTCAGACCCAGCGCGTCTCCCTTCCACCCAAGCGAAAGCCGCTGCCCTGCGGCTCAGCACCTGCATCCCCAGCCCCACTGAGCCCCGGTCTCAGGGCTCGCCACCTCTTCCCCATCCCGAAAGCCAACTACAACACAACTGCTTCATTCACAGCATTTCACAAGCACTCAGGAAGGAGAGGGTGGGTTTCTTGCGGAAGCAGTAATTCAACAACAGCCAGCAGAGAACCGATCTGCTATCTTCTCCTCCACCTTGGAGCAACTCTGGGACATCACTCCGGGAGAAGGCAGGACTTGGAAAGGCCCCACGGGACGGGGTTGGCACAGATCCACTCTTCGTGAAGACCCTCCATGACTAACATCTGTTAACACCATTGACATCCTATGCCAAAACTTGCTACTGTTAAGCTTTAACTATGTGTCCTGTTTGGGGACACTTTCTTGAGCTGGTATACCATTCACCTTTCAAACATACACACACAGTAAGCTTCAGTCCTCGTGACTCCTCAGCAGAGAGAAAATTACATTGCAAATTTCTAACCATTTTGAAACATAATTGTTTTACATACTGCCTTCCAAAGAAGTTGGGCGAGGGCCCAGTGTGACGGCCTCGTGGCTAAATCCTCCCCTTGCAACCACTAGGATTCTGTCTGGATGTTGATTCATGTCCTAGCTGCTCCACTTCCCATCCAGCTCCCTGCCTGTGGCCTGGGAAAGCAGCAGAGGACGGCCCAAATCATTGGGACCCTGCACCTGCGTGGGAGACCCGGAAGAGGCTCCTGGCTTTGGTTGGATCGGCATAGTATCGGCCCGTTGCGCTCACTTGGGGAGTGAATCATCGGACGGAAGATCTTCCTCTCTGTCTCTCCTCTCTGTATATCCGCCTTTCGAATAAAAAAAAAAAATTAATAAAAATAAATCTTTTTTTTAAAAAAAAAAAAAAGGACAAAAGGCACAGGACAAAGGTCCAGCTGCATCAGCTGCTGCCACTCACCCCGCTCTGTGCTGAGAGCTGGGGACACGCCCGGGCTTCCACAAGGCTCCCCGCGCAGCGGAGCCGCTCAAACCACCTACAAAATTCACCTGTCTTCATCCTCTTTCTTCTCCAAGCTGTTGTCACTGCCAGGCATGCAGGAGCTTAACAAACAGCAGCTTCTGTGGGCAACAGACAGTCCTTACAACATCCACCTGTGGGGGAGGGGAAAGAAGATGGCCGACGTAGGAGGAAGGCTGTGAGGGAGTCTCCAGTGAAAGAGGGATAGAAAGTCACAGAAGCAGCAAAGAGGAACAGCAGGGAATCGCAGGGAGAGGTCCGTGAGGCTCCCTGGGACAGTGTGGAGCCAAAAAGATCCACACAACTCGGAAGAACAGCGAGAACGGAGCAGGGCAAAGGTAGAGAAACCGACATCCCACTCCAGACCTGCTGAGTCACTTTTGAAAACGGCCTGACGGGAGACGCGGACAGCCCGGAGGCGGGGAGATTGGGCGGATCGTCGCCGGCGGGAGGCCTTCGGCAGCGGTGGAGGCAGACTGCAGCGGCCGAACGTTTGGTGAGCCGGGGGGTTGACGTGGCAGCCTCCGCATTCCTAGACCCCTGCCGAGGTTTTAGCCTCTGAGAACGCGGGGCAGACGGACTGAAACTGTTGGGTTTGTGCCTTGGGAACTGCGTGCAGTGGTGTTGGTGGCTGAGGGGGCCCCGGGGGGGCGCCTCGGGTGTTCCTACACTGGGGGGGCCAGTGCGTCTCGGTGCGCAGAGGCTGCTGGCGAGGATCTGGAGTCCTCCACATCCTGCCTGGTGGAAGTGAGATAACATCAGGAAGACCCTGGTCGCCGCGCCGAGCGGCTGCGCCGAGCGGACTAGGCGGCCCCGCCTGCAGCAGCCGCCTCCACAGCGCAGGTGTCAGGTGTCAGAAGAGCTCTGCCCAGCTTTGGGAAGTGTAGTGCTGTGTGTCCCCGACACGCAGGTACCACTCCCATAGGGTGAACTGCTCACCTCTCGCCTCCCACCCTGCAGTTCTGAGCGTGGGCGACCCACCAGGAGAGCTCTGAAAACTCCTGCATCACACTGACACGGTGCGAACCTGCCGTGAAATTATAACAGGGCGCCTGGGCCACTCCTCCGCTAAGGGCCGGTGTGAGAGAGCCACACAGGAACAGGGGCTCTGAACATCCACACACCACGAGTGGTGGATTCACTGCACAAGAGCCACGCCTGGAAAGTGCCTCACCCACAGTCCCGTGTGTGGGAGACGCACCAGGTGGGCTCTGAAAAACCTTGCAGTCCCTGACACGGAGAACGCAGGGAGAAAGCACATAAAACCTTCTAAGTCCTGCGGATTCCCGTGCAGGGGGCACACCCAGAGAGCGCCTCCATCCCTCCACGCCCTGGGGTGTCACACCTGTAGAAGAGGTGCCCAGAGTGTGCCTGGAATCCACTGGGCCCCCAAGGTGGTGCTCTACAGCCCCGGGCCCTGAGAACGCACCAACGGTGCCTTGAAAATTACCACGCTCGACAACACCACGTCTGCAGGCTCCAATCTCTACAGGAAAGCATCTGACAGCCCCTCAACACACGGGTTCATTTGCCCCACCAGAATTCACCAACGCAATGGGAAAAACCACCAGAAAGAGCTGTGCTCCAGATGAAAGAGCCAGCACCCCACCAAACATGGGCCAAAAGCCATTATCAATATCGGCGATGCGAGATGAAGACATGGACGTGTTACCAGCAAAGGAATTGATGAAAATAATGCTAAAATTTCTCAGAGACGTGGACACAAAGCTGGAAGACTACCAGAACCGCATAATCACCGAAATACAACAAATCAAAACCAAACTGGATGCCCAAGAGAATAAAATTGAAAGCCTCATCAACAGAATAAATGCGGCAGAGGAAAGGATCTCTGAAACAGAAGACACACAAAATGAAAGTGCCCAGCGAATTAAACAGCTGGAGACAAACCTCAGCAAAACTAATAAAATGATGCAAGAGATGAAGGATTACCTTAGAAAACTGAATATTCGGATCATCGGCCTCCCTGAGGGAGTAGAAAGAGAATCTGGGATGCAAGCAGTGCTTGATGAAATTATACAGGAAAACTTCCAAAACACTTGGAACACGAATCCACCCCGCATACAGGATGGACAGAGAACTCCCAACAGACATGACCCAAAGAGATCTTCACCCAGACACACGGTGCTCAGGTTCTACTCCAATGAAGACAAAGAAGGAATCCTGAGACAAGTACGAAGTAGAGAAAAGATCACATACAGGGGAAAACCCATCAGAATCACTGCTGACTTCTCCGAAGAGACCCTACAAGCAAGGAGAGAATGGACAAAGATCTTCCAAGTCCTGAAACAAAACAACTGTCAACCAAAAATAATCTACCCAGCAAAGATCTCATTTGTATATGAGAACGAGATCAGATACTTCAATAGCAAAGAAAAACTAGAAGAATATGTCTACACAAAACCAGCTCTGCAAAGTCTCCTTAGAAATGCGCTAGTCCCGGACAAAAAGGAGGCAAATCACAAACAAAGATGGCAAATAAGAAGGTCTCCAAACTAAAAGCTGCACAAACAAGACAACTACATAGGCAACAACACACACACAACACAATCACATGGCAAGGCAAAATTGCAAACTCTCAATTTTAACTCTCAACACAAATGGTCTAAATTCACCAATCAAAAGACAGAGATTAATAGAATGGATCATCAAACAAGACCCAACCATCTGTTGCCTACAAGAAACGCATCTAACCAGAAAGGATGCAAAGAAACTGAAAGTGAAGGGATGGAAAAAGATATTTCACGCTAATGGACGAGGAAAAAAAGCTGGGGTAGCTATCCTAATTTCAGACGAGATAGATTTCATTCTAACTAACATCAAAAGAGACAGGGAAGGCCATTTTATACTGGTGAAGGGAATGATCCATCAAGAAGCAATCACCATCATTAATGTTTATGCACCGAATCTTAATGCACCTAGTTACGTAAAGCAATTACTTACAGACTTAAGGGAAGACATAGACACCCGGACAATTCTTGTGGGCGATCTCAACACACCTCTAACAACAATGGACCGGTCTACGAAACAAAAACTCAACAAAGAAACAACAGAGCTCACACAAACAATAGAACAACTGGACTTAGTAGACATATATAGAACTTTTTATCCTAAGGCCACAGACTATACATTCTTCTCAGCGGTACATGGCACCTTCTCCAGAATCGACCACATGATAGGACATAAAGCGAATCTAAACAACTTCCAAAACATTAGTATCATACCATGTACCCTCTCAGACCACCATGGGATGAAACTGGAAATCAACAACTCAAAACTCCCCAGGAAGTATAGGCACTCTTGGAAATTGAACAATATGCTATTAAACGAACATTGGGTCAGAGAAGAAATCAAAGATGAGATCAAAAAATTTATGGAAACCAATGAAAACTCTGATACAACACTCCAAAACTTGTGGGACACCGCCAAAGCAGTGCTACGAGGTAGATTCATCGCAATCGGAGCACATGTCAAGGCCCAAGAAAGACGCCAAATACAGGAACTAACCTCACACCTCCAGGATCTGGAAAAACAGCAGCAGAAGAGTCCCACGCACAATAGGAAACAAGAAATCATCAAAACAAGGGAGGAGATAAACCAAATAGAAATCAAAAAAACTATACATAAAATCAACAAATCAAAAAGTTGGTTTTTTGAGAAAATAAACAAAATAGACACTCCACTGGCCCGATTGACCAAAAAAAAACAAGAGAAAGTGAGAATCAATAGCATTAAAGATGAAAAAGGCAACATAACAACAGACACTGCAATCATTAAGAAAATAATTAGAAATTACTACAAAGAACTGTACTCCCACAAATTTGAGGACCACCAAGAAATAGAAAAGTTCTTGGACTCCCACCACTTACCAAAACTCAGTCCGGAGGCAACTGCAGAATTAAATAAACCCATAACCGAGGTAGAGATTGAAACAGTCATCAAGGATCTCCCAACGAAAAAAAGCCCAGGCCCAGACGGCTTCACTACAGAATTCTACAAAACATTCCGAACAGAACTAACCCCAATCCTCTACAAGCTCTTCAAAACAATAGAGGAGGAAGCAACCCTCCCAAACTCATTCTATGAAGCCAACATCACCTTAATCCCAAAACCGGACAGAGAACCATCAGAGAAGGAAAACTACAGACCTATCTCTCTGATGAACATTGATGCTAAAATTCTCAACAAAATCCTAGCCAATAGAATTCAAAAAATCATCAGACAGATCATTCATCCGGATCAAGTAGGATTCATCCCTGGAATGCAGGGATGGTTCAACATTCGGAAATCCATAAATGTTATAAACCATATCCAAAAACTGCAAAACAAGAACCACATAATAGTTTCAATAGATGCAGAAAAAGCTTTCGACAAAATCCAACACCTCTTCATGCTAAAAACTCTAGCCAAAGTAGGCATAGATGGGAAAATCCACAACATAATTAAAGCAATTTATGAAAAACCCAACGCCAGTATCATACTGAATGGAGAAAAGCTAGAACCCTTCCCACTGAGATCTGGAACAAGACAAGGGTGCCCGCTATCACCACTGCTATTCAACATAGTCCTAGAGGTACTTGCAGAGGCCATAAGACAAGAAAAAGAAATCAAAGGCATACGTATAGGAAACGAAGAAGTCAAGCTTTCACTATATGCAGATGACATAATCCTATACATAGAAAAACCAGGAGACTCAATACAGAAACTGCTAGAACTTATACGAGAGTTTGGCAGAGTGGCAGGGTACAAAATTAACGAACGAAAATCAACAGCCATAGTGTACGCAAATAACACCAAGATGGAAGAAGATCTAACCAACAGGATACCATTCAAAACAACAGAGAGAAGTATGAAGTATTTGGGAATAAATCTAACCAAAAGCGTAGGAGACCTATTCGAAGAAAACTACAAACTATTTAAAAAGGAAATTGAACAAAACCTCAAAAGATGGAATAACATCCCGTGCTCCTGGATAGGCAAAATCAATATCATTAAAATGTCTATACTACCACAAGCAATATACATTTTCAACGCAATTCCAATCAAATTGCCCAAAACATTCTTCACGGAACTGGATACAATGATTCAAAAGTTCATCTGGAAACACAAAAAACCACGAATAGCTAGAACCATCCTGAAAAATAAGAGGTTAGCAGGGGGAATCACAATCCCGGACCTCTGGACATATTATAGAGCAGTGGCTATCAAAACAGCCTGGTACTGGCACAAAGACAGAAAGGAAGATCAATGGAATAGAATAGAAGCACCAAAAGGGAACCCACACAAATACAGCCAATTAATCTTTGACAAAAAGACCAATGACAGCTCAAGCAAGTGGGAAGGCCTCTTTAGTAAATGTTGTTGGGACAACTGGCTGATAGCCTGTAGAAACAAAAGGATAGACCCACATCTATCACCATACACTAAGATCCAATCTACATGGATAAAAGACCTAAACCTACATCCAGAAACCTTCAAACTCTTACAAGAAAATGTAGGAAATACACTGCAAGACCTAGGAGTAGGTTCCGACTTTCTAAGAAGGACACCAAAAGCAATAGCAGTTGAGAACAGAATAAACAAATGGGACCTCATCAAACTAAGAAGCTTCTGTACAGCAAGGGAAACAATCAACAAAGTAAAAAAGCAACCCACAGAGTGGGAGAAGATCTTTGCACACGATATAGGCGATAGGGGGCTAATTTCCAGGATATACAAAGAACTTCAAAACAACCAAAAAACCAAAACAAACAAGCCACTCAAGAAATGGGCAAGGGAAATGGGCAAACATTTCACAAAGGAACAAGTCCAAATGGCAAACAAACATATGAAAAAATGTTCCAGCTCCCTAGCAATAAGGGAAATCCAAATTAAAACATCGATGAGGTACCACCTAACACCAGTAAGATTGGCCCACATAAACAAGAACACCAACGACGCTTGCTGGCGAGGATGCGGGGAAAAGGGAACCCTACTCCACTGCTGGTGGAGCTGCAAATTGGTACAGCCTTTATGGAAATCAGTCTGGAGAACACTCAAACAACTCGGAATCTGCATGCCATATGACCCAGCAATAGCACTCCTAGGAATATATCCAAAACACCTGTTTTACGACAAACCAACATGCATCCCTATGTTCATTGCAGCACAATCAGTAATTGCAAAAACATGGAAGCAACCGAAATGCCCATCAGCAGAAGATTGGATAAGAAAGCTTTGGTTCATCTACTCCATGGAATACTACTCAGCTATTAAAAAAAACAAAATGCAGTTCTTTGTGGCTAAATGGGCACAACTGGAAACTATAATGCTAAGGGAAATGAGTGAATCCCAAAAGATTAGATACCACATGTTTGCCTTGATTTAACCTGTAATTTTTTGTTTGGTTGTTTGTTATTTTTTGAACCTGTCATTGATACTGTCTCAACCCAGATGTTTCGAAGAATGGAACTCGCATTATTCTTAACATATTGTTTACCCATTACTATGTCAATTAATTCCATAATGTTGTATATTGAAACTGAGGCCTTGTTGGGGCTTTTAACTGACCGGATCTTTACTCTGTTAGACCTATCTTCAGACCATAGAAGGTCTCCCCAGGAGGCCACTGAACTTATCTGGACAATAAGACGCTGAACTTTATGCTAGGCATGTGTTTGCAAGCAATGAATCTCAACTGAACTTGAACTATGGTTATGCAACAAGGTGGAGGAATCCACCATGGGGGGAGGGGTATGGGGAGGGGTGGGGGGAATCCCCAGCGCCTATAAAACTGTACTACATAATTCAGTGTAAGCAACAATAAAAAAAAAAAAAAAAAAACATCCACCTGTGGCATCTGGATTTAGACAAAAATCTAGATCCAAGGACAGCCTGTCTACGCATGTGCTGTGTGACACATGGCAGAACACATCACCTGAAACTTGATTTCCTTGCATGTAGGAAGGGAGCCCGCACCACAGGGAACTGTGAGGTCAAATCAGCCGATTTGTGAAAAGCACCTGGCGCACAGTAGCTGCTCAATAGGGAATGGCACTGGCGTCCAGGGCAGAGAGCCCTGGCCGATGCTGTAGCCAGCAAGCCATCTTTGGGAAAATGAGGCTTTCCAGTTAGAAACAGTGGTGTTATAGGTGGGTGCGTGGCGCCACCTGGTGGACACGAAAGGCAACAACGTGTCCCAATGGCTGGGACCCAAGTCAGCACAGAAGCCGCCCAGATGTTCTGCAGGTGCCAAGGGCCCCAACAAGGCATTCAGTTGTGCAAGGATTCCTGGGTGCCTGAGCCCCGTGTGTGCTCGCTTCCCCCAGCCTCCCTGGGGACAGGTGCACCTCACCCAGGAGTAGACCCCAACAAAGCCGGGTTTTATCACCATCCTGGTTGCAGAAGTCCCACTGTTTCGGTGCAGTTTTATCTAACCCTTCCCTTAGGTTTCCATTCCCTTCAAGTTTCAGGTTCCCTTAGGTGTCAGTTCCCCTAAATTTCAGTTTCATTTTGATAAAACCTCCAACTATTTAGTTACACACCCAGTTTTGTACCTGACAGCCCTATCCACCAATCCCTGCAGCCCTGGACTCCCCAATACCCGCCCCTAGGTTCCATGTTCTCTTTCATTGTCATTCATTCTCCCTCCTCCTCCTCCTCTCTCCCTCTCCCACCCCGGACGCTGGCCTCCCTTGGTGTCCCCTCCGGTCACTATGGCAGGAGTTCCCTCTTTCTCTCTCTGCCTTCACCCCTCTCCTTTCTGTGCTTAAATAAAAATCTCCTGTGTGGCTCATTGGCATCTGTCATCTTCAGTAAATAGTGAAAATTCCCGCACAGGACCAGGTGTGTGACCACAACGTGCTGGTACTGGCCCGTGATTTTTGAGAAGCAACAAAGAGTTTGACTGTAGAGCAGAGGGCATGCCGGCACACAGGGGGCAAGCCTAAGATGGCAGCAGGTGACTGGATCTACGGAAGCTAATGCTTCCACACGATACAGGTTTGGCAAGACTCTAAACGGGCCGAAAAGCACGGTTCGCCGTTATCCTCAGAGCAACCGAACTCGGAACACACCAGGACAAGATGAATCAACTGCGGACGCCCAAGCCCAGGGGACTGGCACACGGCAGCGGAACGACGACTAATACACAGGTTTTCATTTCTCTCGGGTAAAGATCTAGCAGGAGGCTTGCCAGGGCCCTCGGTTTGTCTGTCCCAGGCTGTCCTCCTCCAGCGGGAGACCCCGTCCCCTCTGCCAGGTCCTGCAGGGCCCTGGGCTTTGTTTCTGAGAGGTCAAAGGGCGGCCGGCTGACAGGCACTGAGCCCAAAGCCGCCAGCTCAGGTGGGCTCTGTGGAGCGGAGTCTCACCCCTCAGCACTTCTGGCCCTTCAGTGTTTCCCCATCAGCCCTGGGGCCTCCGTGGGAAAGGGCCGGCTGCATCTCCCAATCAGCTTGCCTCCTGCATGCCAAACAGCAGCTTCAGCAGCAGCAGCAGCGAGTTCCAGAACCAAGCTGAAGACCTGTGCACACTTTCCTGAATGACAACCTGCCCCCCCACCAGCTTCCCTTCTTCCTGCTTTGAGCACACAGGCTCCCATGTTCCACAAACGCCTCCCAGCAACAGGCCAAATGGTACAGAGTTTGTGCCTTTGGCTAAGTTGCCAGATAAGAACTGCAACTTTGGGTCCAGCGCAGTAGCCTAGCGTCTAAATGTCCTCACTTTGAACACCGGTTCTAGTGGGTTTTATGGGCACCGGTTCTAGTCCCAGCGGCCCCACTTCCCATCCAGCTTCCTGTTTGTGGCCTGGGAAAGCAGTCGAGGACAGCCCAAAGCCTTGGGACCCTGCACCTACGTGGGAGATCCAGAAGAGGCTCCTGGTTCCTCACTTCAGATCAGCTCAGCCCCAGCCATTGTGGCGACCAGGGGAGTGAAGCAGTGGACAGACGGTCTTTCTGTCTGTCTCTCCTCTTCTCTGCATATCTGACTTTGCAATAAAAATAAATAAATCTTTTTTAAAAAGGAAGGAAGGAAGGAAAGAAAGAAAGAACTGCAACCTGGCTTGGTGCAACTACCTCACCCAACCCGGCCATCACCTAAGCACACTTTGCTCCACAGCGCCCTCTGCTGGGGAGTGGGGATTTGGCAGGGGTAGGCAGTCTCCCTGGCTCTCCCTGCCCACACCCCTACATCCAGATTCTCATTATGCATTTTTTAAATTTTTTTTGACACAGACTGATTCCTCATCTGCTGGCTCATTTCCCAAACACCGACAAAAAAGGGGGGGGTGTGCTGATGTCAGGAACTTGAAACACAATCCAGACCTTCCATGTGGATGGAAGGAACTGAATGACCACCTGTGCCCGCTGGAGTCTGCACGAGCTGGATCCAGAAATCGCACCTCGGTATTCCAGGAGTGCGAAGGTCTTGCCTGTAATTCTGACTGCATCTTGGCCATCGGCACTGCTAGGAAGTGCACTGGAAACACAGAGCACATCTGTTCTCCAAATCAGATCTTCTCCCAACTTATGTAACAAAATGGTCCCTTTCTATAATATTCTAACCATGCAGCCCCTGAACTGAAAATGAAAGTTTCTTCTGTTGTCATTTTATTAGAAAGTCAGTCATGTGGTGTCTATGACAGAGAAATATCGGAGAATTGGAAGTTCATGCAGACCCGAGGCGACAGTGGGGGATGGCTCAGATAGTTGGATAACTTCCACCCACAGGGGAGACCTGGATGGAGCTCCTGGCTCCTGCTTTATTCCCAGCTCAGTTCTGCTTAATGTCAGTATTTGAGCCAATCCGTGGATAGGGACAAGCTCTCCATCTGCTTCTGCAGTTAAAAGTTTGAAAAGTTTCTCCCAAGAAAAATACACAGCAAAATAAAGTGAAAAACCATACTTGGAACAAATATATTTAATCACTTTATTGTGTCTACTTTCAGGATCCCGTGGGGCCTAAGGAAGAAGCTGTCCCCTAACACACCGAGCTCAGCTCAGACCCAGCGCGTCTCCCTTCCACCCAAGCGAAAGCCGCTGCCCTGCGGCTCAGCACCTGCATCCCCAGCCCCACTGAGCCCCGGTCTCAGGGCTCACCACCTCTTCCCCATCCCGAAAGCCAACTACAACACAACTGCTTCACACACAGCATTTCACAAGCACTCAGGAAGGAGAGGGTGGGATTCTTGCGGAAGCAGTAATTCAACAACAGCCAGCAGAGAACCGATCTGCTATCTTCTCCTCCACCTTGGAGCAACTCTGGGACATCACTCCGGGAGAAGGCAGGACTTGGAAAGGCCCCACGGGACGGGGTTGGCACAGATCCACTCTTTGTGAAGACCCTCCATGACTAACATCTGCTAACACCATTTACATCCTATGCCAAAACTTGCTACTGTTAAGCTTTAACTATGTGTCCTGTTTGGGGACACTTTCTTGAGCTGGTATACCATTCACCTTTCAAACATATACACACAGTAAGCTTCAGTCCTTGTGACTCCTCAGCAGAGAGAAAATTACATTGCAAATTTCTAACCATTTTGAAACATAATTGTTTTACATACTGTCCTCCAAAGAAGTTGGGCGAGGCCCAGTGTGACGGCCTAGTGGCTAAATCCTCCCCTTGCAACCACTAGGATTCCGTCTGGGTGTTGATTCATGTCCTAGCTGCTCCACTTCCCATCCAGCTCCCTGCTTGTGGCCTGGGAAAGCAATAGTGGATGGCCCAAAGCCTTGGGACCCTGCACCCACATGAGAGACCCAGAAGAAGTTTCTGGCTCCTGGCTTTGGTTGGATCAGCTCAGCGCCAGCCATTGTGGCCACGTTGGGAGTGAACCAGTGGACAAAAGGCCTTTCTGTCTCTCCTTCTCTCTGCATGTCTCACTTCTGGATAAAAATAAATCACTCTTAAAATTTTCTTAAAAAGCAAACTTATCTTTTTTTAATTCTGTTTTTCATGGATCTTTCCAAGTACCCGTATGTAAAAAGTTTGCTACAGTCGTTGTCAGGATACAATTCTCACCACTGAACTATAACTAACAGAAACCAATTACTGTCGTTGTAAATTACCTGCGAATTGCTTCTGAATTATATTTTGAGGGCCAACGTTATGGCATAGTAGGTTGAACTACTACCTATGATGCCAGCATCCTATATGAGCCCTGGATGGAGTCCCAACTGATGCACCTAGGATAGCAAAGATGGCCCAGGTACCTGGGGCCCTGCCATGCACGTGGGAGACCCAGCAGGAGTTCCAGACTCCTGGCCCACCCCAGAAGCTGCAACCATTTGAGAAATAAACCAGAAAATGGATAATCTCAACCTCTCTCACCATAATTCTGCGTTTCAAATAAGCGGTTTTTTTTTAATTAAAAAAAAATAAGTACTGTTTACAAAAGAAAAGCACAGTGCCTACTGGAACAAAATAGCTTGGAATGGTCAAGGTCACAGCCAGCTGAGGAAAAAGCATGCAACTATCAAACTACAGGCAGCCGAGCTCCATTCACAAGAACCTTCCACACGGGCTGCCGCCCTGGATCTCCTGGACCGACCAACACCACAACAAACCTGAATATCCGCTTAATTATTAGTTGACTGGACTCGGTGTTTTTTTTTTCCTTCGATTCTACCTGCAATGACTCTTCTCTTCAAAACTCCTTTTTGCTAGCTTTTTGGGAGGGAAAGGACACTTTTTGGATTCAAAGGTCACTATGTCCCCAAGACTACTAGCTTCTTGAAAGAAGCTGGTAAACTTCTTCCTCTCTGGTAAACTGACTGTCCCGTAGCAAGCAGCCAGGACCTGACTGCTTCATCTGGTAACACATCACAGCCCAGGTCATGGCCCTCAACCTTCACAGGAGAGCAGGTCATGGTGTATTCAGAAAACACATTTTGAGGTCAGAATGATATTGCAACTGGCTAATCCTCCAGCTTCAAGTGCCAGCATCCTCCTATGGGCACCAGTGTGTACCCCCGCTACTCTATTTCCCATCCAGCTCTCTGCTTGTGGCCTGGAAAAACAGTAGAGGATGACCCAAAGCCTTGGGACCTTGTGCCCACATGCAAGACCAAGAAGAGGCTCCTGGCTTCAGCTCTGGTCATTGCAGCCATTTGGGAAGTGAACCAGAGGATGGAAGTTTTTTTTTCTTTGTCTCTTCTTCAATATATTAATTTGCCTTTCCAATAAACATACATTTTAAAAATTTAAAAAGAAAGTTATTCCAAGGAACTGCAAGAAATATGTTGGCTGTTAGTTAGCAAAAAAGCAGTAGACAAAACAGCGTATTTATATTGTGATGACACCAAGTAAAATACACTCAGGATAATGGAGTAAGCATTGCTACGTGTCTTTGATTCTTCCATGTCTATTTCCATCAAATCCCAATTAAATCCCAATTTTTGCCATTTTCCTGTTTACGAAGATGTTATAGAAGTAAAAATCTGGCAGATATACCTCCATGGTTCCAGCAACTTTGAGTCAGATCATACGAAAGGAAACATACCCTGCCGGGAACACACACAGGAAAACCCCTAGCAGCAGCAAAATCCTACTCAGCCTGGATGGGCCAGCCAGGTAGTAAGCTCAGGTCCGCTGAGGTGGAAGTCAAAAGCCCCCTGTGTAACACCATCCCACTACCTGTCGGTCAAAATGCATCTGCTTCATCCAGGACCTCAAAACAACTCATCTGAATCCCAGCCATTTGTTCTTTCAACAGCGAAGTGGCTGATGAACCAACAGATAGGAGAAGGCAATTTTAGCACAAATTATCGGGAAAAGTGAAGAGAAATTGCAGCTGATGTACCACAAAGGTGTCTCCGTACAGGACTGCACCCAGCGTGCATCCACACTTGGGGGTTTTACGGATGCGAGTATGGGTCTCCCACTTCCGCTATGTTCCTCCTTCGGCTGAGAAAGTCTGGGTGGGGGGTTTTTGGATGTCGAATTCCCCTAAACAAACCACACTGGCCATCAAGGTTCTCATGAATCAGAGAAGCAAACGACTCCTGGGGTCCAATCAAGCCTTCTGTACCCTTCCTTCAATTCACTGAATTCCTTTTGATAAAGCACCGGCAAAGCAACCTTGGGCTGGGGCAGACAGATAAGATGTTGAGCCCCCACCCCCCCTTCAGGAGTTGCTTCCTCATTCCGTTGTACAAAAACTGATTTTCATCAGTCCCTCTTAACACACATAGGCTAGTATCTACCTTGCTGCCTTAACAATCTAATCAGAGCAGGGTGGGGACAGGGGGAGGGGACGAGCCAGAAAAATATGGGTGTTGAGATTCATGTGGAACTTGCAGGAGTGTCAAGTAATTCCCAGGTGGCTTTAGCCCTGGAGAGACACCAGCCCCAACCTCATAAAGAAGGCCAACCCCCTCTGCTGACCACCAGCTGGGGGCGCTGTTGAGGTGTTCTTTCTCCACTTCCCCCGCCCCTGCTCCTCTGTGCAATCCCACTCATGCTGGGTATTTCTCCGTGTGGGGCAACCCACACTCTAAGGTGTTTGTGTATTCACCTTCTTGTCTTTTGATTAAAGTTCACTAGCACTTTGCAAACCTTATATGTGTCTGTACTTATTATGCTTGTCTGGGTACAAGACCAGAGCCTGGTGTGAAATTAACAGACCCCATGCCCACAAGTCCAGCAGCTCCAACCATGCCAAAGCATCGATTACTCCACTGCTCGGCCAGCTAAGAACACACCTCAAGACCCCAACAGGGAAAGCACATTTCTAAGTGACTGCTATGAGGGCAGGTGCATTTGTCAAATCTATTTATTTACTTATTTGCATACATATCTGAAAGGCAGAGAGAAACCTCCCATCTGCTGCTCACACCCAAATGCTCATAAGAGCCAGGGTTGAGTCACAGGAACCTGACCCCATTCCAGGTCTCCCACCTGGGAGGCAGGGACAAAAGTACTTAAGTCATCACCTCCTCCCTCTCATGGTACAGTAGCAGGAAGCTGATTCAGAAGCAAGAGTCAGGACTCGAACCTAGGGACGCCTATATATATAGTGAATATAGGTAAATGTACCGCATGGCATCTTAGCTGCTTTGCCAAACGCCTGCCCCAGCCAACAGGTAATATTTGTTTTGCTTTGCTTTGTTTTTTTAATTGGAAAAACAGATATAGAGAGAAGGAGAGAAAGATCTTCCATCTGCTGGTTCATTCCCAAGTGGTCACAGTGACCAGAGCTCAGCTGATCCAGAGCCAGGAACCAGGAGCCTTCTCCATGCTTCCCACGCAGGTGCAGGGTCCCAAGGTTTTAAGCCATCCTCTGCTCTTTCCCAGGCTACAAGCAGGGAGCTGGATGGGAAGTAGAGCAGCTGGGATACAAACAAGCGCCCATAGAGTATCCCGGAGGATTTAGCTAGTAGGCTATCGCGACAGGCCTTAATGGGTACTTTTAATGTGGAAGGAATCAGATGCGTTATTTAATAGAAAACAGAGGAGGAGGCAAATGTTCTACAAGCAATTATTTAAGTGGAAGGTTGGAAATAATAATGGGTGAACCTACAAAAAATACACATGCCTGATAAAGCAGATCCCTAAGCAAAGTTGGGAGTGAAATGGTTAGTTTCCAATTCAAAATAAAAAAAAAAAAGCAGTGGCACTCAAATATTTCATCCAAAAACATCACACATTTTTACTGCATCCCTCTCTTTAGCTAACAGATTCATATGTTGACATTTCAACCAAAACTATTTTCACGTACGTACTTTAATAGCAGCTGTTTAAAGGGGAAGAAAAAAGACCTTATGCAGCCTATGCTGCAAACCACAGCCACAACGCATTCATGACAGATCCCCACACGCGCCACGTGCACCCGGACGAGGTTCATGCTCCACTGAGGTAGATTTTTCAATTTTTTTTTTCTAGAAAAATAGTTGATGACTTAAGACAACTAGGTGCAAAATGTAATTGCCTGACATTAGTTCATTTCATTTCACCTGAACACCAAAGACGGTAACATCCCAGGCAACATTGCTTTACAAAATTTCCTCCTGTCACTCATCCAAGCAACAGCCTCAGGCTGACTTAAGCATAAGATTATAAATGCATTTTGCTTCAACCCATTCACCCAATATCCTTTAAGAAAAAAATTCTAGGAACAAGGACAAAAAAAAAAAAATACACCATGGAGTACCTAGGTTAAGGTCTCCCAGATGCCCCGGGGTGGACAGGAGCCCAGAGCTCAGCCACGCCAGGTCCAGCTTTTTCAGCCCAAAAGACATGATATGATTTACCCAAAGCATCTCCAAGAAACCATGAACCACAAAGCACAGGGCACTTTGTCTTTTTACCCCACAAACTGTCATGCATTTCCAACAATGTGCTGGCATCATCCACTTAGGTCAAGCTCCCTGAGTCAGCCAGGAATGACCCCTCGAGTCTTGGCCTGAGGGGGCATTGCCACAGCATACGCTTGACTGGTCTGCACAATTTTTAAACATCTTGCCTTAAATCTTAAATAATGGAAAAATTTTTAAATTGTATTTATTTGAAAAGGAGAGAGAGAAAGCTTTCATCAGCTGGTTCATTGCTCAAATACAACACCCAGAGTTGGGCCAGGCCAAAGTCAGCACCTAGGAAGTTGATTTAGGTTTCCCAGACGGTTGGCAGGGACCCAAGCACTTGAACCATCATCTGCCGCCTCTTAGGGGTGCACATTAGCAGGAGGCTGGAACTTAACATGCAAGCCAGACTTGAATCCAGACCCTCTGATGCGGGATGCAGGTACCTCAGGTGGAGCACAATGCCATCCCAAACACCAGCTCTGGAATTTCTTTCCCAAAAAAGGCAGAAAAGTAATTGTGAATGTTCACGCACACTGAGACAAACCTTACAAAGAATGAGTTATCCCCAGTGGAACCTAATCTACTCCTGATTGGAAACTCTACAGGGGCAAAATGGAAAACCACATGCTCAACACAAAACACTGTACACACACACACACACACATTACTATCTGTCTACACTGCTACATAGCCTCTTACGTACATACAGTTACATCACACCAGCAGGTCACTACATCACCACACCCACCAACTTGTCACTTCACCACTATATCTGTCAACACGTAACCATAACACGGTCATAAGGAAGGCTTCCTCCCTCCCCCTTTCCTATTCCACAAAGGAGCCAGCTGCTGGTGCGGTGAATTACCTGTGCCCAGTGAACGACAGTGGTTGCCTTGGCATGTCAGAAGCCTGCTGAGAGGAGACGGCTTGGCAAGGCCGACCCCACGCCCAGCTTAAAGGGAAGCCGGTCTTCAGTAATCAACTACAAACAGCTGAGCCTCGGCAGGGACCATCAGGACAAAGCCAGAAAACCTGCTACCGGCTTACCCTCAGCTGTCAACACAGGGTTGTTTCTTCCTTCCACCTGCAGCTACGCCTTCCCTTCAAATACTCCTAGCTGGTTTGTTGGGCAGAGGTGAGAAAAGCCCATTTGGGATCCAGGAATCACTTCCTAAGACTGCCAGTTCCATGAAATAAACTTTGTTCTTACTGACTTTCACATCCACCACTGATTGAGGGGCAACAGTCATATCACTGTACTTCGTCATGTTACTATCCCACCAAAGTCAGCACACATCACCGTCACTTCATGTATCACAGTAAGTCACCTCACCTCGCAACACATGGCATGGATGTCACCCACACCACACTACACCCCTCCTCACACCACACCACACCCCTCCTCACGCCACACCACACCACCACACACCACAAACCACCACACACCAAAACCACATCACAAACCACCACACCACAAACCACCACACACCACAAGCCACCACACCACACACCACCCCATATAACACTACACCCCACATCACAAACCACCACACCACCACACACCACCCCACACCACACCCCACCACCACACCACACCACAAACCACCACACACCACAAGCCACCACACCACACACCACCCCACATAACACTACACCCCACATCACAAACCACCACACCACCACACACCACCCCACACCACACCCCACCACCACACCACACCACAAACCACCACACACCACCACCACCACCACCCCACACCACACACCACACCCATGGGCCCGGAGGATGCTGCCCACACACATCCACATTTCTCCTCCCTGGAAGCCACAGGAGATAACGCTTTCCAGACAGGAAAGCCTCAAAGTCTGTTCCTTCAGCACATCGGGCCAACTTTCCCAACGTCAGCCCCACTCGTCAGGCTGAGACGTCCGAGGCCACTCCATCGGCACTCAAAAGATCCGGCCCAGAAGCCGCCTCCTGCGGGATGCCACTCCTGACGGCGAGGAACCAACGTAGCCTCCAGTCACGCCTGAGAGCGAAGGGCGGGAATCGCACGCCGGCTTCCGGCTGTGCACCCTGCGCCGTGCGCTCCCTAGCTCCCCCCTCTGGCCACGGCAGAGGAGCACGTGGAGCTGCTGACCCAAGCACATGCAACTGAGAGGTAGTTGAAGTTGCTTTCCAGGAAATGAAAGGCTTGACGGGATTGTGAAAGTTTTACCCACGGAATTCCTAGGCTCTGCAGGAGAGTGCCCCTCACCTCATGAAGATTTCCCCCCCAAATCCCTAATAACCCTAATATTGACTCTTTTGAGCCCAAACACTACCCATCCAGCCCTTTAACCAACCAGCCCCCAGCCCCGCTTCCTACTTAAAGCTTGCCCATTTGCACCACAAAACGCTGCACCCCATTTCCAGAAAGGGCCTGCCCAAGGGCCCAAAGGCCTATGCTATATCTCAGAGCCCAACACACTACCCGTATAATAAAAAATCTCTAATTCCCAAATTATTGAGTCCTCAGTGTTGTCTCCCAAAACTCTGCTCGTTAGGCCTCCATGCCCTCTGGCCATCAACTGGCCTCTTTACCGTTTTCTGCCACATTATAAGTTTAGAGTGACAGCCCCAGTTTGAGCTATGTGCCCGGGAACCCCTATAACCACACAAGCAGGTTCTCTCTTGGGCAACATTTCACAAAGTCCAAAGATCAGCTCTCCAGAGATGCATCTTCATGTTCTTAGACTCACGTTCCTCACCTGTGATATGGTCCTAATACTATCAACCTCAGAGAGTTCACTCAAGGAAAAAAGATTTCTTATGGCATAGCATTGACCACAGCCTCAAAGATAAGCTATACAAAGAGAGAGTCACCTGCCATCTTTAGGGTTGCTTCTTTCCTCCCAAGAGTGGACCCGATCTGTGCTTGGCCTTCCAGAGAGATCTCTGCTGTCCACTTTGCTATGGCCATTTCCCCTCTGTGAGGTTTGGGTCCCTTTCTCCCGGAAAGGAACACACACCTACCAACGACAGAGCCCTTAGGAGTTCTTTTTAAATGTTACTTTTCTATCGTACTTTAATAATCCTGTCACCTTGCTCTATTTAAAAACACTTTTTGATATCTGTGGCTTTTCTAAAAATAAGTTTATTATGAGTTGTACAATTTATTTCAAAATTGAATTCAAACACTACCAATCTCTCAAAGCCTTGCCTGATTGCCTAAGATCACTCATTTCCAGACCCCGCCTTCTCAGCTCCTGTTTCATTCCTCAAAGAGGTAGGCGATACAGTGGCTTGTCTCTGGGTTTTGCTTGTGGCACTTAGACTGGTGTCATCCATTTGGATGTTGTTTTTTTAGCTATGTCCAGAGTCTCCCATAATGGCTGCAGCCATGGCACTTCTGCTTGAGACAAACACTGGCGGCTGTGGCAGGGGGCTCGGGGCCCTGAGGGGAGATGAGTTCCACTCAAGAGAACTGTCAGCTGCACCGTGGCAGAGCGGTCCTGGGTCCTGCACAGAGTGAAAGATTTGCCCCGTTCTCTGTGTTCACACACACACACACACACACACACACACACACACACACACACACACAAAGACACTGTCACACAGCCACTCACACACCAAACCTCCCAACACACACATTCACAAACACACAGGCAAAAGCACTTTGTGCTGAATATATGCTTGACATCCTTATTGTTTAGGGAAGCACGCAATCTGTTTGATCAACTACAAAACTTCATTTAACCCATCATTTCCGTAACACAGTCAGTGGAACTCAACAGAAATTTTAAAACATGAGTGCAAACTGATCTGAGGTTACAGGATTTATTCTCTAACAAAACAGAAACCCCCAACCAGGTAGAGCATGACAATAATCACTTATTAGAATACAACCTGAGGAATCTGCTGAGACCAGCCATGGCAGTGAGAAGCTCCGTCTGCTTCTGCTGGGACCTTGCTCAGCCTTCGCACCAGGCAGCAAGTCCTGAGGTCAGTTTGCCCAATGTTTCCAACCCAGGGCCACTCTGACCAGCCTGGGGACTCATCTGTCCTGATGAACATCGGGGGAGGGGGGGACGGGCAGCTCCAGGTCGCCTGGAGGGACAGATGCTCAGGACACCATTGTCATTGTTGGTTGGGACTGATGGAGCAAACACGGAGCACAATGACTCCCCTACAGAGATGCCCTGCTCCGCTCAGCTGGACCCGGCAAACCATGCTTGTCCCCACGTCCGACTTCAGGAGTGGCTGCTGGAGAGGAAAGAAGGGGTGCCCAGAGTGTAGACCAAGTAGCTTAACCTCCCAGGAAGCGGTGACCCGGCAGCACAGACCGGCAGTTAACACTCCAGAGGTCGTTGGAGAGAATGAGGTAGTCATTGGCCGTATCTGGATCTAGGGTCACAGCCACTGGGAAACTCGAGCAAGGGTCTCAGTGAGACATTTCCGTTTTGATGTTTTACTGCTCCAGTACTACCTGGGGCGTGGTTTCAGGAAGCAACTTTCCGTGTTCAGGCATGGTTGCTCTAAATTCTGCTCATCTAAGCTCAGCTCCCCCATCCAGTATTATCAATGTTCCCCAAATCTCACAGATCCCCAAGTAATGTGAATATTATTTGTTCTAAAAAAAAAAAAACCCTTGCCTCAGCCACACCATAGATGTCAATATTTTTGGTTAACAGTCACCAGGTGATCCTACGTAGTGTCAGGGCTGAGAGCCACGATGGTGGAGAACACCAGACACTCCACTGGTGGCCGCCAGCAGCTGGGATGGGGCCCAGGTGGTTCCCCAGCCCTCCCCGTGGTAGGAGGGGAGCCGCATGGCCAGGTCCTTACCTTGGAACTTCCACATGTTGCTGTTCATTTGCAGATGTGGTTCCAGCTCCATGACCTTGAAAACCAGCTGTCCCAGCTGCTGGATATGCCTGATTAGTTCCTCTGGAAGACCACGGGGCAAAACGCACAGAGCAAGCCCTCCCTATGGGACCCTGCGACAGAGATTGGGGTCAACTTCTGCAACTGAGACAGAAGTTGCAGCCACACGTCAGGGCCAGGGGCAGCTCTAGGTAGACCGGTCAGCCGAGCCAGGTGCACAGTATTTGTAGTAATGCAGCCATGGCCACTGCGGGGAGGAAATGCAATCAGTCTGAACTTCCACGAGCTCAAAGACTACTGGCCCTGGCAGAATATGGGAGATCAACCCTGGATTGCTGCCTGCCTAGCCCATGTGAGAGGCTGTAGGCACAGTGTCCCCGGGGGAACCCCTGACAGGAGCCCCGACTAACTAAGACCCTAGCATGGCCTGCTCACTGGGCATGCAGCAAGAACCATGGACTGCATGCCCAGTCTCTCTTCTCTGCCACTTTAATAAACTGTGCCAGGACTTCCTCGGTAAACAACTCTAGGAAGCCAAATGTTGCATTCATGCTGCTTTTCATCCTTGTTAGCCAGGAGGCTCCTAGGGCAGACAGAAAGCCCCTAGGTGACACCTAAAGTTCCTTCTGAGGGCCCGGTGTGGTGGCCTAGTGGCCAGGATGCAAAGCCAGGCACCCCCACAAGGAAAGCAAGATGAGGTTCCTCAGAACCATAACACAGCGCTGCCACTTGAGTGTCACCCTGCAGTTCCCCTCCTGGGAATGTACAGGACTTTCCAGAGCAATTGAAATCAGCTTGTCAAAGAGATGTGTGGACCCCACATGCATCATAGCATTGCGCATGGGAGCCAAGGTGTGGCAACACCCCACGTGTTCCTCAGTGGATGAAGGGAAAGCAGTGTATTCTTCAGCCCTTTAAAAAGAAGCGAGGGGCACGAGAGAGGTCATGGTAGAGCTACTGTCTACAGCGTAGCATCCATAGCACAGCATCAGAGATACTGATTGGATTCCTGGCCGTTTCACTTCCCAACAAGCTTCCTGTGGTTGTGTCTGAGGGAGGAACAGGAATTGGCCTAGGTCTTGGGCCTCTGCGGCCACATGGGTCACCCAGAAGAACTTGCTGGAACCTGGCTTCAGACAGATCCACCCAGCTCCAGCCGGGAGCTCCATTTGGGGAGTGCATCTTTGTAATACTGCCTTTCAAATAAATAAATAAATACGTAAGAACGAAAAGAAAGGGGTAGGAGCTAGCCTGGTGTATTAAAGGTTGGGCTGCTGTTCGGAACACTTGTATCCCGTATTGGGGTGCCTGTTCCAGACCTGGCTACTCCGTGTGGGCAAGCGGGTGCCAGGATGGGTCTCGGCTTACTTAGCCTATGCAAGGGGCAGCGGGAGTAGTTTTGGTGCATCAAGACTGCCCCCTCTGGGTTTCAGCAAAAGCCTTGAGACCCTTCTGTTTCCACTGCATCTTGCGACCCCTGCCAATCCATGTAGTTGGCAAGAGGCTGGAAGCCGTCTGGCTATTTCCCTCCCCTTCAACCTCTTCTGGTAATTTGGGTACTTTCCAGTAGCTCCGTTGCCTCCTTCTCCTGCCTACCCTGGCCCATACCCATCTTATGGTAAACTTGTGAGAATCTTGTAATAAACAACTCCAGGATGTGGGTGAGTTATGTAAGTTCTGGTGGGCTACACAGTGCCACCTGGCAAAGTACATGACAGTTGTACTGATTGGCTAGGCTTATAATATGTAATATGTGCTTATTTCCAATAGAAATAGTGTTACTACCCTGAGGCTTGTTCCCCTAGACCCTTCCTATAGAAGCTTGTGCTTGGTTGTTAATAGACAAGTTCACCGTAACTGTCTCCAGCACTTCTCTATTGAGAATGCCATCACCGTACCACATTACCTGGGTGGGTGGTCTATGGCCATGGCCCCCCCCCACAACTCAGCTTCTGATCCAACTCTCTGCTAGCATGCCTAGGAAACAGTGGTTGATGACTGAAGTACTTGAGTTCCTGTCACCCACTTGAGAGACTTGGATTAAGCTCCTGGCTCCTGTCTTTTGCCTGACCCAACCCCAGCCCCTCAGGGAATTAACCATCAGATAGTAGATGTGTGTGTGTGTGTGTGTGTGTGTGTGTGTGTGTGTGTGTGTGTGTGTGTGCGTGTTATTCTTTCAATAAACACATCCTTAAAAAACAGAAACCCTGCCCGTTCCAATAATATTTATGCAATTACAATAAGTAAAATAAGCCAGATACAGAAAGACAGGTAGTGCACAAAATCACTTAGACATGGAATGTATAAGAAACTCACAGAAATGGGGCAGAATGGTTTTCTACGGGACTGGGATTTAAGAGAAGTGGATAGATGTTGGTCAAAAAGTACAAAGTGTCCGTTATGCAGAATGAATGAATGAATTCTGGTGCTCAAATACAGAGCAAGGCTGTTAGAGTTCATGCCTGCAGTTTGCAAAGGGACGGAATCTTAGTTGCTCTCACCAAGGAAGAAAGGTTTGGGCTGTTGATTGTGTTAATTACCTTGATTCTGGAAATCATGTCACAAAGCTTCCCTGCATCATCATCTTGGTATATCACTTGGTGTTCTGTAAATAGATACAACTTTTTTCAATTACGTATCAATAAGGATGAGCAAAAACTTAAATCCAGGCTTCTATGAAAGTATGTGCTTGAAGAATGAAATTTTTCAGAATATTTATTCCATAATCATCATCCACTGTGGGCACAATAAAGGTTACATTTTGTAATAATGTCACAGAAAGTCCTCCATGTGGTTGTCATAAACTCATGTTGCTTGCAAATACATTCGTTAAAAACTACAATGTAAGAACATGCAATGCCATGCCACACTAAGTGAACTTGCAGAAACATGAGCTTTCCGAGTGCCCCTAACCGAACTTGTCCTCTGCCTTTTGTGTCTGTGGCTTCTGAGACGTCCTTCCGCACTGGCCTCTGCCGGAGCAGTAGGTCGTGGGCTGCTTTGGCCCAATGCTGGAGCTCAGCCACCTGATGAAGACGTTTCTTGCTTGTTCTGGAGACTGAAAAGTTAAGTGTCAGGAAGCCAGCACCTGCCCAAGGCCACCTCACTGTGTTAATCTACAACAGAAGGGTTAGGGAGTTAGGCTATGGGTACAACCAAGCTTAGGGTTGGGGCTCAGGGGTTAAGGCTAAGATTAGAATTAGGATTAGGGTTTAGGATTCAGGCTAAGGCTAGAGGTAGGACTAGGGTTAGAGTTACGGTTGCGGTCCGAGGTTAGGATTAGGGCCCGGGTTAGGAACAGGGCTACAACCAAGATTGGGGCTAAGGTTAGGATTACGACTAGGGGTAGAGTTAGGGCAAGCATTAGGGAAAGAACAAGAGGCAAGCAAACTTGGATTTATAAAGCCTTCTCTAGTGACGAACATCACACTCCCATGGTAGGGCCATTGTATTCAGCAGGGCTGCCCTGTTTCATATCATAACCTCTTAAAGATCCTCCCCTCCAACACTGGTTGTTACAGTTATTTGGGAAATGAACCAGCTCTCTCGATCTCTGTGCCTTTCAAATAAATAAAATTGTTTTAAAAACGGGAGGCCAGTGTTAGGGCACATCAGGTGCAGATCCCACCTCTGCATGTTGCTGCCCTTGGGAGGAAGTTTCCCCTGCTGGAGTTTGTCCTGGAGCCACGGCTCCCTCCCTGAGCATGTAGCGGGCAAGCAGGGCAAGCGCTTGGCAGTATCCCTGCAGGTCAGCACTGGTCGGTGGGCCAGACAGCAGAGCCTAGAGCGATGCCTTTGCTGTGTCTCACACAGGGCTACTAGCCAAGTCCAGCAATTGAGAGGGTCTGGCCTTTCAGTGACCCGTCTCATCCTGGGGGATCTGTTCCAAGGCCACCTTGAGCCCAGGACAGCATGGATTGGAGCAGAGCCCACCCAGCAGCTGGAGGGACCTGCCGGTCACCTGAACCACTCACTCACTTTAGCCCTGGAGCTCTCAGGACATGGTGCGGCATGCAGCGCTAGTCTCCACCACTGTTGTCACCAGCAGAACATGACCCTGGTCGGGGTCAGGAGGGAGGTCACTGGCTTGGACCTCGCTGTGTGATCTGGGTGGGAGTTCAAGGCAACACCACACCACATGTTGTCAGACGGCAGAATTCCTGTGTGTCGTTATGTAACTGCGTCATGTGTGTGAGGAAGCAGACAAGAGGAACAAGAACACAAGAACAAGGCCATAGAAAGTTAGGAGGTGGAACTCCCCATTTCAGCCATGAGAGGGAAACAGTGGTGTGATGGGTCTTTACAGTGAGTAAGAAAGATGCTGCTGGGTTATCACCTTCTTGGAGTGGCTGGCTTAGCTCAGGTGGCCACCAAAACATGCCGGAGACTGGATGGCTCAAATGACAGACATTCTAGAGACTGGCAAGTCCAAGGTCAAGGGGCTGGTAGATGTGGTCGCTGGGGAGGGTCTCCTCCCGACTTGCAGATGGCTAGATGGCTGCCTTCTCCTCCTGTCCTCATGGGGTGGGCAGAGACTCTGGTGTCTTTGTCTTCTAGAAGGGTACAGCTCCTCCCCGCGTGGCCCCACCTACATCTGATTCCCTCCCAAGGGTCCCACCTCCGGGTGCCCCACTTTAGGGATTTGGACATTAACCCCTGCATCTGGAGGGAGACACCATGAATGTCGCATTCAGTCCAGGACAGCAGCCTCATTTACTACCGATTCTCTGAGAATACCTATCCAGCAGCGTGGCCCATCTTCCACCCTCAGCCCAGTTCTAGATCTGTAGCTGTTTCTCTCTGGTTGGTTTCGCCATTCACACATATTCATTCAACAACTAGTTAATGAACACCTATTGGGTGCCAGGCCTTAGAGGGGGCACCAGTGGGGGGAATAGTGGTGCCCACGGGCTGGTGGGGAGTCCCTTGCCTGCAGGGGACATAGGGACAACACACCCCCTGTCCGAAGCTGCCACCTGAAAGCTGGGGATGGTTCCCTTCAGAAAAAAAAAGTCACTAGAAAATAGGAATGGCGTGAGCCAGAGAGGTGGCCAGCCAGCAGGCCCAGGACACAGGAGAGCGCAGACCAGGACAGATGAGCCTGAAGGGCAGGGTGTAAAGTTCACGGACAGCCAGAAAAAGAAAGAAATCCTTGGCTTACTGCTGACAAGAGGCCTTTATTGGAGTGGGAAGTCCATTCTCAGGCCATTTCTCTGAGCGACAGAGAGGCAGAGAGAAAGCAGGGAACAGCGGAGACAAAGAGGCACATGGGAAAAAAGGTGCCCAAAGAAGCGAACAAGAGGTTTTTACGCCACTCCTAACATGGAAGCTGGAGTGGGTGCCGCTGCTCCAGCCAGAGGTCCGAGTAAACCTGTGGGGGCTGACGCAAACGCCACCCACCTCTGTAGCCGCGGTAACCATCACAGGGTCAGGGCCACAACCCCAGACCCTGGAAAACACGAGGAGATAAAGGAAAACAAGGAGAGCGGTGGCCAGTGTGTGTAGTACACGCCACGTTGTGCCTTTTTGAGGCCTTAGAAATCTGATCCAAGGGATTTACGTGGTGCGTGGAAGCTTTGAGGAGGAACCCAAAGAGAGGAAAGTCATGCTCAATTAGATCCTCGACGGATGCCTCCGCCTCAATGCAACTTTAAATCAGAAGATTTGTGGAAAAAGGAAAATGAGAGATAAATGCATTTCTGGCACCAAAAAGCAATTTTTTTTTTTCCAGAATGAGCATTTTTGTCACCAACCTTTGAAGAAGCCTACTACTTCTGACAGGTGTAAACTTGAAATACTTTTTGCATCCAAAACAAACTCATCTTTTAATTCCATTTTGCATAGAATTTGGAAAAGCACGTGTGTGTGTGTGTGTGTGTCTTTATGTGCCATGAGGCCAAAAAATAACATCTTTTATGCAGTGAAAAAACTTCTTTGAATTTTTCGTGAAAGAACTTTCGATTCAGAATGTGCCACGTAGAAGATACCGTGGTGATGCAAATAGCAAGAACAAAATAGCCAGCCACGGATGGGGAAGATGTTGAAGGAACCAGAAAACGCCTGCAGAAGTAGCAAAATGTGAGAAAAGGAACCTAAAGTGAGACAACCTAGCAGGAAGGTTGGAACTTCAAATCGGGAGGGGACGAGGGGAAAAAAAATGAATATCAGGGCAAAAGGCCCGGACAGCCCCCACTTTTCCCCTCTTCAAATCCTTACCGTAACCTAGTGGCTAAAGTTCTCACCTCGCACACACTAGAACTCCAAATGGACGCCAGTTCTAACCCCGGCAGCCCCGCTTCCCATCCGGCTCCCTGCTTATGACCTAGGAAAGCAGTGGAGGACTGCCCAAAATCTCAGGACCCTGCATCCGTGTGGGAGACCAGGAAGAGGCTCCAGGCTCCTGACTTCGGTTCAGCTCAGCTCCAGCCATTGTGGCTGCTTGGGGGGTGAATCAACAGATGCTCTTCTTCTCTGTTTCTTCTACTCTGTATATCTGACTTTCCAATAAAAATTAATCTTTTATATATATATATATATATCCATATATATATATATATATATATATATATATATATATATATATATATATCCTTACTGTGTGGCTGACTTCTGAATGTCAGAATGATGCCTCTGCCTCGGAGGCTGGGGCTCCCCAGGGCATGAATGCCGCATGCAGGACTTACCCAGCCATAAAGGACAGGTATGGGAAGGACCTGGGCGATGGCTATAGGAGCAAAGTGCAACCTGAAGGAGAAGACAGAATCCCAAGGTGACAGCTGCCAAGGCAGGAAGGGCCAGAGTGGTGCCATGGTGGCGGGAATCAGGGAACCATGCAAGATTTCCACCGGGAGCTGACTCTGCTGTGTCCTGCGATCTGTGTGGGTTTTTTTTTTTTTTTTTTTTTTTTTTCTGAGCTACAAAGGTTTCTCTCGGTTCCCCACCACCACCGGTCACCCTTGTTCATGAGTTGATACCCGGAGGAGGCTAGGCTCTAGCACAGAGCCTGGAAAACCCAGGGATCCATCTTGGTAACCTTTCACATAGGTGGCTCTCAGATCTCTGAGGAAGACTCAGGGGCAAGGACATGGTTTACATGGAAAATTTTTCTCGAGTGCCTGCTTTATGGTACAGTCAAGCGACTGCTTGGCCCAGTTAAACTGCTTGGCCCAGCAGCATCTTAAGCGTAAATCTGAGTTCGGGCTGCTCTGCTATAGCTCCAGCTCCCCGTTAATGTGCCTGGGAAGGCCACAGATCATGGCCCAAGGACTTGGGTCTCTGCTATCTGTATGGGACACCCAGATGAAGCTACAGGCTCCTGGCTGTGACCTGGCATAGCCTCAATGATTATGATCACTTGAAGAGTGACCAGCTGATGAAAGAACTATATCTCCCCATCTCTGACACTCTGTCTTTCAAATAAATTAATCCTTCTTAGAGTACAAAGTATGTCCTTCCTCCCCCTTCTGTGCCTCATCCCCAGAATTGCGAGCTTTGCCTCGGACTGAGATTGCACTAAGCCAGATACCACAAAATGTCATCTTTATCCAGGGTGAGGCTTTAGCAGGCTGCCCCTACCTAAAGTGGCCTAAGCAAACTGCCCCCATTCACCTCTGCTCCCAGCCGTCAGGGTACAAGGCCCAGCCATAAGGGCCCAGCTGCCCCATTGTGTTTGCTGAGTTCCCCAGGTTGCTCAGGCTCTCTCATCTGCAGACGCTGTAGGCCTGTTTTGCAGGCTGTTCCACAAGGAGCCACAGGCTCGCAGAAGGGAGGACGGCCTGTGCAAGTATCACCAAGATGACCCTTTGACCGCCAGGGAGTCTTTCTGCAGGTGCTGAGCTCAACATTCAGAAATGCCTTAGGAGGCAGCAGCTCTGTCTGCTGCAGGGCCACTGCGCCTTCTTGCACGGGCAGAGGAGCAGGGAGCCAGCCCTGTGGTGCCCAAATGAAGATGTGCCCACATCTCCCATACTGGGAAAATAGCACAAAGGGCTGCTTGGGAAGAGCAGAAAAGGGATGCCCAAGCAGGGCAGAGACCCCCTCAGCCCTGAGAAAGGCAGGTCCTTGAGGGTACTCAGCCAGCATTTAGGACCTAGACAATCCCACTTGCCCAAGCCCTGGCTTCTGCACCATTCTGCAGGATCCCTCAGGAGCGCCAGTCCTCCTGGGCATATGCCTATCACCAACACATCACCATCATGGGATCTCATAACTCCAGCCCCGCTCCCTTTGCTACTGACTGCTCCATCCCCACCCCAGATACCTCTGATGGTCAGAAGGACCCTTGTCCATCTGCACCTCTGCAAGAGTCTGCCCAGGGGAAGAAACGGCGTGAAAAGGTGGCAGGTTCACCCACAGAGCAGCCACCAACCTCGTGCAATTGCTCGTTCACCTCTGCCAGCCCTAGGCCCAAAAACCCAAGGGTCCCCTGTGGTCACACACATGAGAACCCCCCTCTGCAGCTGGGTTTCCAAATGCACCATGGAAAACCTTTTCCAGTAGAAGGTGCATATTGGGTGGGGTGGAGGGTGCAACATTGAGTCTCCCCCAGGGACTACAGTAGCCCATGGCCACCTTGTCCATGTGCCGGCTGCTGAGATGGCTCCGGGATCAGCTGCCCTTCTGTCACCCAGCCCAAGTGGATGCCCTGGGACCCTAGGGACCCTGCTGGGATCTGCTGCAATGGCCACCACTTTGCCTCTGGGCTCTGAGAAGCAGCTCAGTTCCCCAGGGATTGGGGGAGACCTGTCTCCTCTCCTCATAGCCCTTTCCAAGCACCTCTTCGTGCGTCCTGCTCTCAGCTCTGGTCTCCCCCGACACCCCACCCCGCTCTCACACACTAAATCATAAACCCATTAGCCCTCACTCCCTGCCCAGCATTAAGCATTAAAAGACTCAAAGACAGTTCCTGCTCCTGCCTGATCTGTCCCAGGTGGGTTATGGCGACCCTTCACCTCTTCATCTCAGAGCCCGGCTATGGTCATCGCCTAAGTGTAGAACCTTTCTTTGGCAGCCAACGCCTCAGCCAGCCAATTCTCCCTGCCCTCCAGTGTGGAGTTCCCATTGCCCAGGAGCTTGTGGCCAACTCTTCCCCTGATCCCTCTCCCACCTGCGATCCTGGGCCCCCACTCTCCGTCCTGTGGGTCTGCCCATTGCTCCTGCCAGGGGCTTCCACTCGCTTAGCCAGCACATCAGCAGGCATGCTGCTTCTATCCTCCTGCTCCCCAGGAGCCAATCTCTGAGCTCGCATCCATGGATACCACCCACCCCCAACTGGCCTCTGCCTGTGGAGTCTCCTCCTAACTGCAATTGATTTAGCTAAAAGACAAAGAAGCAATTCCTCCTGGATCTGTTCAGAGCCTCTGCCCCTCATCTCAATCCCTTTGGACACACGCCCTCCCGCTCAACTACAGGCATCACCAATTTGCCTGTCCTGGGGTATGGTGGCCTGACTACAACCTTGACATTATCTGCTCAGCATTCGTCACCACCACCCAGCTCCTACCTGTGACCCCTGGTTGGAAAGTTGGGAACTTGGGCAGTGCTGGCTCCAACCTCTAGAGCTGCACACCACTGTGGGAGCAGCATCGGCCTGGACAAGGGGGGCTACGGTAGCAGAGTATCCTCTACTCCCCATTCTGGGGATTCAGGGTCCTGTCACTTTCAAGCCCAGGGCCCCAGATCAGTGCAGGTACACATCAGGTGCCTGCTTCTGACTTCCCGTAAGTCAACACCAAATAACAACTTTGCCTTTAGGGTTCTCTTCTCACCTATCCAGGATGGACTTAGAACTGCTGGACCAACCTGTGTGTCAGGAATCAGTCGCTCAGGGTCCAAGAGACTACTGCTGGGCTAATGACACCCGAAAGGGGTTAGCTGACATGCATGCACCTCCTTGTTGGGACCTCTTGTGGGCTCTGTCTGGATGTGAACAACAAGACCGGCCCAGACCCAGCCTCCCAGCTCTCAACTCTTTTCCCCTGCAACTTCGTCCTCGAGGATGAACCATTTGAAGATGCCATCTAATCAGATGCTGGTGGTGAGGGACCTCAGGACAGTAGATAGAAGACTTTGGCCCGGTTCCTTCTGAGTCCTGTGTCAAGGCAGGTAGGACAGACGCTCCCTAATGCCAATGGCCGTTGGATCTTCCTCCCTCTGTACCTCCCAGGGCCCTCCCTGGTAAGTCCACTCCATCCCATACAATAAACCTTGCTCTTGTTTACACCATTCCTGTATATCTGTGCTCTGTAGAGTCAGTGTGAGAAAGCTTTGACTATGAAAGAGCCAACAGAAGAGGTCAGACACAACTGGAAACATGTGCCAGTGCTCAAGCATCAGAGGCGTGGGCTTGGAGTCTAAGGTTTGGAAGTCCCAGAGCCCTTGAATGTGGATGGAGCGGGTCACAGAGTGGACAGGAAGGTTCCCCCTTGCTGTTGGAATGGTCCTTTCTCTCTTCTCTGGCTTGGGGCTGACTGGATCATCCCTGGGCACATTACGAGTCCGTACTGAATGTATAACCCATCTTTTTCTTTATTATTATTATTAATGTAACAATTTCTTTCCCAGTTTAAAAAAACCACTGGATTTAGTAAATCACCCATAAGTATATAGTACCTCTCATCTGCAGAACATAAGCAGAAACATCAAGCCTTTCTGCCCTTGGATAATCAAAAAAGAAAATACTTCTGCTCTGTAACCCAGCACAACACTGATTCTGGACTATCCTATGCTGGAGCAATTTTACAAGGATGTCCTGAAAACATCTCTTCCACTTTCCAGATTGAGCAGGGAGCTTGTCACACATCTATTAGTCACGGTGTTCAAGACGAGTTCTTTGACATAAATCAAAGCACAGATCCAAGAATCTCAAGAGAATACCCAACCGGGTAAAAACCAAGAAACGGACACCCTCGGGGTTTGATTACATTCAAACTTCAGAAAAACAAAAACAAAGAGAAGACCTTCAAGGGAACCAGAGGCTGAAAAAGCACCCCACACCCTAGAGGCGCCCTCCCCCGCCAGAGACCCAACATCGGACCTTCTTTTTGGAAATGTGCAACCAGGGGGAGGGCGGAGGGAAACATTCAAGTGCAAGTGCTGAATGGGGGCTTATCAATAGCTGAGAATTCTGTGTCCAACGAAATTGTCCTGTAAAGTTAGAGGAAAAAAAAGAATTACACGCTGGGGGCAACAATGAAAGCCACCGCTTGGGGATACCACGTCTCCTATCAGAAAGCTTGGATTCAAGTCCTGGCTCCACAATCCATTACACCTTTCTTGTTAATGCTCATCTCGTATCAAGTATGTGGGAGGCGTGGATAGGATTCGGGACCCCTGGCTTCGGCCTGTTCCAGCCATGGTCATTGTAGCCATTTGGAGGAAATGAACCAACAGATAAAGGACACTTCTCTCAATCTCTCTGCTTTTCAAATAAATACATCTTTTTAAATGAAATATTATAATTATAGAACCAGGCCAGAAATATAGCAGGAAAATCCCTAAATAGTTTTGGAATTAACCAACACATCTTTTAATAATACAAAAAAAATACTTAAAAGATATTCAGAATATTTTCTACCAAAAGATGATAGATGCACAACCAACAATGTTTTCTATGTAGTGAAAGTGGTGCTAAGTGGACAATTTCTGGCACTGAATGTTTATTCTGGCAAGAAAGAAACCTCTTACCATCAATAACCTGAGCTCAGAGTCTAGTTCAAGAGACCAAAAAGATGCAATGTTTTGGGTTTTTTAGTTTGGTTTTATGGGTTTTTTTGTTTGTTGGTTGGTTTTTTTTGAGTCACCCACTTGTTACCATCTACCACTCTCTTTTGACCCGTGAGGCCAGCCATGACCTAGGATGGAAGGCAGCTCTATAAGAGTATTTTGTAGGAGTGGCAGCTGAACTTATCCTGGAGCAAAGAAGCTCTTTTCTGGAATCATCTGCTGGACTCCAGGTACCAGGCTACTCGCTGGGCACTGGCCTTGAACATGTCTCACTGGCCTCCACCCCATACGTGCTTTGCACCCAGAATCCCACAGGGTTCTCGCTAACACAGCGCTGCCTCTAAAACTTTCTATGACAATGGAGATGGTCTACCTGTACTGTCCAACAAAGTAGCCATAGGTAAATACTGAGGCCCTTTGAGTGTGGGACCCAAGAGATGAAGGGGCTGAATTTTCTAGTTCCATTTAAGTTTGCTCCCATTCATCATTGAGCCTGATGGTCACCATATGCCTGGTGGTCACCCACATTGGACAGTGAGGCTCTGGAAGGAAAAATCACTCATGGCTTTCCAGGTCAAACACCTGACAATGGCCTACAAGTCCCTTTTCCTATCCACGCCAGCCTCTCTTGGTGCATGCTGACAGCCTAGAGTTTGTGGAAACCTGAGCACTCACTTCCATCTCAGAACCTTCTCCCCCAACATGCCTCCTCACTTCCACACCCTTCTGCCGGAGACCAGCTCCGGCTGACTGAGAGCTTACAAAGGATGCATGGATCGGCGAGATGATAGGAAGAAGAGATAAGACGTGAACCACTAAGGCATGATGCTCATAATGGACAACTCAGAAAAGTTGCCTTCTTTATTTATACACAAATTATCACAAGCTTTTGCATAATATCCAATTGTTTCATTTTTGCTTCATGGTTAAGAGAATACAAAAAACAATCCTAAGAAAAATATTTTCAACAAACCATTACTCATTGAAACCTGCAGTCACCTGGCTAAAGCCAGGAACTCCACAGTTGACAGCGCATGCGGTTACATAGTGACAAGTGGTTTGCTTATACTCAAAATCAATTTTTACTAAACACAAACTAACTAATATTGCTTGGAATATTAAGAGTACAGGAGGTTGGGTGGGATTTTTCCCTTTGTTACTCCCCTAACCCCAGATACAGGGAAAAATAATGTTAGCGTGGAAACAATGGTATTACCCACTTTCACCCTGTAGCCCTTGACCCTTTGTACCCTAATCAACTAAGATTATTTAAAAAAAAAGAATATTAAGAGTACAGAATTGAAAAATCATAAATGAAAGGATTTTATAAAAGCATATAACATAGATTCTTTGCTAAATCTTATAATCAAATCATGCATTAATTGCCATCACCTTCACCTAGTGCTGATTCAATTGTTTTTTGTTCTTTTGTTAAAGGACAGTGAAAGGGATCAAGGCAGCTCAGCCAATCTACAGAGGGCTTTTACAAGAAACTTCCTTTTGTCTTATAAACTGTTTTCTTTCCCTAAATATAGGTGCCAATATAAGATGAAAATTTTAAGCCATTTTGAGGGGGTTCACATTTGTTTTCCTTTAGAAGATGCCCCATATACTTTTGCTTTCTATGGTGAGAAACTAAAATGCGTCATTTCATGTGTTGTAACGGTTCAAGGTGCATGGTAAACAAACTCTTTGTACCTCCATGATTGCCATCTGTTCCAAGATATTATCAAGCCATTTCTTAAGGAAAACATTACTTACATTAGGGCAAACTTCAGGACAAAAATGGGCACATAACAAGATGTTTGGAAACATTGTGGGCTCAATTGTACTATTGTATACTTTCAGCTGTGTGTCAATAGCCTTACAGTTGCTCAAGATGTTTTTATCATAACATGATTGATCAGTTTGAGGTGTTATACCAGTTACAGCAATCACTTCACATTAGCAGAAAAACAACAACAACACCCTCAGGAGAATTCTATGACACATCAGAGAGGTGACTGAGTGTCCATACAAAGGGATGAGGCAGCAATGAGGTGACCAGAGACATTCTGCCGGGCCTTGCCTCGCAGCCAGAAACTCCTCGTAGCCTTGCTAACCAAGGAGCGGTGCTCATCACAGACCCATGCCATCCGACCCAACTGCGTCGCTCCCCATACCCTTCCACAGCACCCCTACTGCACTCTAGGACTTTCCGATCAGAGACCCACCCCCTTCTGGGCTTCTGTGAGGGCTGCACTACTTGTACCACTCATGGCTGCCGGGAATGCTGTGCCTGTCCCACCCACCACGACCTTCCCCAGGGAGTCCCAAGGGCACCTCCTGGGCTCCAGTCGGCTGTGCCTTGGGGCTGCACACACAGGTGAGCTTTTTTTTCAACAAGGAGAACAAGGTAAGGTTGGCTAAATCTTGCCAGCCCTTTCCAGGATTGCAAAGACTCCCAAGTACCCATGTGCCAGCCTTGGAACCTAATTTTCCAAAACTGCCTTGCTTGGGACCCGGACCCTCCCTCCGTTAGGTGGCAGCTTTGAGCCAAGTGGCTGTGTCTCTGAACTTCCTCTTGACCTTCCATACTCGATAGTGACACAAGTTTCAAAATCGTTTTCAGGAGCCAAAGAGAAAGCAAACAAAGCACGTGGTGCTTCATGGGTCCCCAGCACACATGGTTACCAGGTCTGAAGCTCCCTTCCACTCCCATCTACTCTCCCCCCCCCCCACACTCCTGCCCCAATTCCAGCCCCAGGGCCACCCCTGCCCGGTCTGGGGATGGTGGGGTGGTGGGAACCTAAACCTCACCATCTGAGGATTAAGCCCTGAGGAAACCAGCTGAAATCAACCAAATGGAGGCTCCATATAGTCGCACCTGTCCAGTCTTCAGTTTTCCTATCAGTGGAAGGTGAAGGCCAGAAATGGAGCACTTACTGTATGCTCCATATTCCTCCCATTTCTCAGACATGAGTGGGATCCACAGCCTGGCTGTACAGCAGGGAGGCTGGGAAAGGGAGACCAGGTCTTGTCCACAACCACACAACTGGAGTTGGGAGGATAGGAAGAGGCCTGACTGACCATCCGGGCTCCCCTGAGGTGCTGGACCAATGCTGGACCAATGCCCACCCCCAACACACACTCCCAGTCCTCGCCCCCTCCTCCTTCCCAGAGCACATCTGAAAGTACACTCCACCCCAGTCCATCTCCTTCACTAAGAAGCTACTTCCATCACCATTGGGAGCCACCAAGCTCAGCACCAAGGCCCTAGCCGGGCCATCGCTCTGCTTCCACAGAATCCGGAAAGAGGAGGGAGAACACGTGAGTGTCAAACCACTGCCCACATGGACCCCATCCTCTGGCTATCTGTGCCCCTCCTGTGTGCCCATAACTGAGCAAGGGCCCCGGGAATGGAGTGGGAGAAACAGGTCATGTCCATGCCCTCCAGGAACCTCCCTGAACCCCAAGACACCTGCCCTGTGGGAGTGCCTCCTGTGCTGCGTTCCCAGCAGGCTAGGCTGTTGCCATCGCCTTGGGGAGGGAGCTGGAAAGCCAGGTCTAGAGAGGGTTAATGATGTGTTCAAGGAAGCACAGCTGGGCAGGGCTGGTGCGGCCCACAGAATCCTTTTCCTCTGACAGAGCATTTATTGTTGGACCTTGATCTGCAGGACATGAGAGCATCTGTTGTCTTGGCCCAGATTTCATCTTTTCCTTCTAAGCACGGCCTCATCTTTCTCATAGGCACCTGCCCAGTCTGTCTTCCCAGCACCTGTGTGCACATTCTGTGGCTTGCCCAATGGGAAGCTTTAAGCTTTGTGTGGGGGTGGGGGGCGTGGCAAGCTTTGAGCTGCCTTCCCCATACCTCTTGTGCTCTGTGTCTCCTGCCTTCCTCTCCCCTCGCTTTCTCCTTTTGGACACAGTGACTCCAGTTCTTATCACTATCACTCTTGTCATTGTGCTACTGTGGGATTCATGTACTCTGCTGTTGCTGAAGTTGCTCTCACAGTTTTAACAGACTCAACAAGGGAGAGAATCTTCCTCCACACACAACGAGGATATTTTGCACAAAACCCTCTCCCCTTCTCCCATGGGAGTTTGTTCTCCTTTTGAGACTTTGTGATGCCGTTGCTGGAGGTCGCTCTCAGGACCTTTGACCCTGTCGGCTGAGGTTTCCAAAACTCAGACTCATCATTCTGGGGCTGTTCTCCCTCCACTCAGTTTTTTTCTAAAAAGTCATCTTTATTGTCACTTTCCGTAAGTGTGTAAGTATATAATTCTACACTAACCTTTTCTTTTGGCAGTGAAAAAGGCTGTCATTGGGTCAATGTGTCATAAATAAAACCCCAATTATATGGCAAACATATAGAACATGCATGTTAGAAGTGATTAATCACAGTTTTTCCCATTTCATAATTTAAAAAATAACCAAGAAGAAGGACCGAGTCAGAACATCCCTCTGCACCAGTTCCCTCCCTAAATGCCTACAGCGATCAGGGCCTGGCTGAAGCCAGGAGCCAGGGCTGTGGCTGTGCCATTCCCTGACCCAGTCGGCCAAAGTCAGCTCCTGAGCTCCTGCCTGATTAGAGAGAGGGTCTAGTTGGTCCAACAGAGAAACAGTGCTTGCATGGGAGTTCCAGAAGCTAGCCCTGGGCCAGCCGCTGAGGATCTCAAGCAATCTTAATCCCAGCCCCAGTTCCACACTCCCCGCCCCCCCAGTGAACACGGCCAGGGGACTGGGCTGGCCACTGCAACTCCAGCTGCTCCACAGCACCCAGCCACAGCCAGCATACAGCTCGTGCCATCCCTCTTCCCGCTATTCCTGACTTCCCCTTATCTTCTTTTGAAAGGACCCCTGCTACTTGCCTTCTGGGACTGAAGAAGTCTGCCTTCCCCCAGGAGTGCTGGCTTCTTGGATACATCTACTCCTCTGAATCAGCCCTTGTCCCTCTAAGTATTGATTTTTGAGCAGTGAGCAGCCCGGACCTCATGTTGGCCAATAGTGGGAACTCCTTAATTGTCTCCCGTGGGTGGAGATAGCACCACAGCCTCCAAGGTCTGCACCTGGAGTAACTGGAATGGGGAATGGCATGGACGGGGTCCAAGCCCAGGTGGGCATCTAGGCTGAGCTCCTGCACCTAAGCAAGTGTGCAGTCTCCCAGGCTTGGGCACTTTGTCAAACCCAGAGAAACAGTGAGACTGCAGTTGGAGAAAAAAAGCTGCTGAGGTTGGCTGGGCGCTGCACTTGGCCCTTCTAGCATTTGCCCTCTTGGTCCTGGTCTCACTCTCACTGCGGTTTGCATGATCTCCACAGGGCAAGGGAGAGAAGTGGCCATAAGTCAGAGATTCCCACGGCCTCTGGTGTGTGTCCCCTGGTCCTGGCCTGCTTTTCCACCCCGGCCCTGCTCTCTCAACCAGTTCTCCTATGCCACCAGTACTCCCCGGCTAAGCCCAAGTTCTCTGTCCAATTCAGCACCATCGCCAATGCTGGTTACAATGTTGGCCACTGGTCGTGAATGATAGACCCAATTCACTTGGGCTTCCCAGGACTTATGCCTGGACACAGGCACTGAATGGTGGGGGCTAAACCAGAGCAGAACAGACCCACAGATGGGAGGGTGAATGTGAAGCCCTGGGCTTCAGAGCCAGCAGTCGGGCACTACCAGGACTTCTTAGGAGGCCCGGGCAAGGCACCTGCTCCGGTCCAGAGACCTGCACCCTGGGGCTGCCCTTTCCCCCTCCACCAATGGGGAAAAGGCAGGTATGGGCTTCAGTCAGTGGTTGGCGACTGGCCACCAAAGCCACGGATCTCCCCCATGCCAAATATCCCCGTCGGGGCAGCTGCTTGGTGCAGGCTGCTATCTCATCCCACGCACTGGCTGCTGATCCTCATTTCCTAAGAAAGGACAGGATATACCAGTGTAGCACAGGGTGGGGTGGGTAAGATGAGAGACTAATGGAGCTGGTCTGCCTCCCTGGGAGGAAGACCCATCAAGCAGTTGTCGGAACATGTGAACTACAACTGGCTACCGGTCCTCCCTAAGGTAACTTTCGTTTTTAGAGAGCATTTTTGACCAAAGGTTTGGTTTTTAAAATGGAAAGTGGGACTCCAGTGTAGGGGAACACAAAGTAGGTGACCTTCCCAGACATGTCAAAGAGATGGCCGCCAGGCAGTGAGGGCTTTAGGAAGCCCCTAGAGAGACAGGCTCCCCTTCTTCCAACCTGCCCTTCTTCCAGCCACTTTCTGAGTCTGGCCGGGGAAATGCCTGCAGCCTGGCTCTGGGCCTCCCCACCTTCCCACCTTCCCAACTTGGGAAGTCAGCTTCCCAAGTTCCCATGCCCAACAAGGTACCCTATTCCTTGTAGTCCACAAGTCGGCCAACTGGGGCTAACCAGAACTCGCTAGTACTGGTCAGACCAATAGAGCTGCCCTAGGTACTTCAAAAGACATCAGACTTGCTTGTGGTCTAATTTCTGTGCCAAATGACCCCAAACCCCACTCTGCCACCAGCCCCTATCCCTCTGCTGGGGGTAGTATGTCCCCTCCTCCCACACAAGCTAAAGAAGATTGGGTCTGATGCAGTCTGAGCCGGGTTCCCCCACAGCCAAGAAGGAGCTGGGTCATGACGCTCAACCGACAGTGTTGAAAAGAGCAATCCCACAGCAATAGCACAGGGACACCCCAACAGAGTCCCAGCCTGCATGCGGGGTGCCCAGCACAAGACAAGACTCTCCTCCAACCCATCCTGAGGCTAGAGTCTCAAACTTGAACTCCTATAAAGGGTGAGGGAAGAACCACTGGCTCCGTCCAGAATAGGGGTCCCATGCCAAGACCCAGGAAAGTGAGCCAGGGGATGAGACCAGACACACGGTAGGCATGTGAAGGCATGTGAGGGTGGCAAATTCACCTCCCATCCTCCCTGAGTGGGACCCTCTTGTGCCCCTCCTCAGGCAATGCCCACCTGTCTGGCTGCTGCCCCAGACACCGAGCATCCGTGTAAAGCTTGGGGAACAGCAAACCAGATGGGCTTCTGGCCATTTGTTTTTGTTCCCCCTCGTAGCCTCACACAGGCATGCCCTGCCAACACATTCCTGCCCCAGCACAGCAGCTGGGGATGGACAGGTTAAATCAGCTTCCCAAGTTCACAGGCCCAGGCTCCATGTCATTTCCTGGCTGCTGTTCCATGTTTGTTCTTAACAGACTGTGTCTGGTGTAACTTTGCTGCTGGCATCCTAAGTGTGCATCCCAACAATCCCACCCGCTCAAGTCCATATTTGATATAGTGGGTGAACGAGAGAAGCAGGAGCAGGGAGAAGCATTGATTGACTCCTTGCCATGGCTTCCGGTGAACCTGTCAGTATTGCTGTCTGCTTTCAGTGTGTTTTCTAGGATCACGGCTCAAAGACAGACTGGGGAAAAGCACATCCCAGAGATGGCGGCAAAGCCACCTGGTGGAAGAGATACAGCCCCTGGGCCCATCAAATGGAAACAGGCTTCTGGTCCCACACCAGGAGCAGCTACAATTGTCCCTCCTGCCTGGTGCCTCTCTGCCAGCCCCGTAGGCGTAGAGCCCACACGTGGACGTGTACATGCCAAGGATGGGGTTCTGGAGGAGGAGCCAGGAAGCACCTCCTCGGAGCTGGTGTGGCCACTGCCCTTTTTCAACTGGACTGTCACCCAGCTGCTCAGCTCGCTGGAAAGGAGATGCAGGGGACTGGGACTGGCTGAGCCACACTTCCTGCTGCTGATTCCTCACTGCTCATGCCCAGTCTCGTGTCAGTTGAAGTCCGTCCAGATTCCTAACGCAACTGCCACAGGGACAGTTGGTTTGGAATGTCTGGGTTCTGGCAGTTGGGAGTTGAGCACTGGGGCTGGTCACCTGATCCCAGAGAAGCCTCCCTGCAGGGCAGTCCGTGGGGTCGGGTGCCTTGGGGATGGACACCAGTGTGGAACCCTGGTCCTTCTTTGGCTGCATGGGATGTGATTCTGAGGGTTAGGGTGGGGGAGTGGCTTCGCATCTGGGGATAGGGCTTGAAAGGCAGAACCAAGAGCTGAGTCTGCATGGAGGGCCAGGTACCTCTTCCAGGACATGAAACACCTCCCTGTAGCCACTGGTGGGTGGGCCATTCTGGGATAGGAGGAGAGCGCTCGGCTGCAGCCTAGGCATGATCCCGGGGTGTCAGGTGTTCAGGAATCTCCGTGTCCAGGGATCCAGCTGCATCCCCTCTGTTGGTGAGGCAGCACTTTGCCAGCCACTGACTTGTGTTGATTTCAGTGCCTTCAAACTGTAAAAATTGAAGTCACAGCCGCTGTCCTGCCCACACCACTTCTCAAAATGGACTGTGGCCATGTAAGGCAATGTTGGCCGCTGGCTCACAGGATAGTGGAAGGCCTATCTTCCCGGATTCTTGATCTTCTATGGACCTGCCCTAAAGGCCACCAGCACCCCAGGTCTTGCTAACGCTCCCAGCACTTCAGAGTTGATCAGTTCTCTAGGTAGTGTTTTTGAAATGCCTGTCACAGTCACAGCAGTCAGCAGGCCCCACAGGATAAGGGGACGGAGGAACAGAGGGGTGGAGAGTCATCCTTAGTTGGTTGTGATGGCAGACAGCAGGCTTCCAGTTCTGCTTCCAAACAAAGCTATCACTCCCTCCCCTCATTCACCCACTGTCACACCTCCTAAAGCTCTGATCTGACTTGGGGAGCACCTTGGGGTTGCCAGGGGCAGAGACTGAAGTTTAACCTGGGGTAAATGATTCACATTTTCCCCAGGGAAGGCACTGCCCAGCACCTTGCTATAGGAATGTGAACAAAACAATTCAGCTATTCCTGCATGGCCTGGACCAGCCACACTGGCTTCAGGGCTGCCCTTTCCTTGTCCCAACAGATACCCAGACCCACACATGCTCTAGTCTCTCATATAAAATGGCAGCGTATTTGCCAAGAACCTGTGCAATCCTCCCACAATACCTTAAGTCTTGTCTGGGTAATTATAACATACAATATAGGGTAAATACAATATTGTTACATGGTGTTGTTTAGGGAATCATGACCAAAAAAAAGTCTATAACGTGCTCAGTACACATGAACTTGTTTTCTGAATGTTTTGCACTAACGGTTAAAGAGTCTGCAAACAGGGAATCATGGGTTGGGCTTGGGCGGTTGTTCATTGCAACAAAAGTTCCCTTGTGGGTTGCTGCTTGGGAGGGGAGGAGGAATTCCCCCGCCCCACAGTCACAGACATCTCAGGGAGACCTAGCTAAAATCCAGGATTAAGCCCCCAGGATCACCCCTCAACCCGCTCAACAGACATCCCTGGGGAGCGGGGAGCTGAAGTGTTAGTTGACTTGGGTACAGTGGCTCTAATGTGTCTAGTGCACTACAGCAAGGGACAGGCTGTACCAATGTTCTATTGAGACATTCACATGCCTTAAGTGCCCCTTTTTCAAGTGTGCAGTTCAGCAGGGTTTGGTGTGCTCAGACTTCACAGTCATATAATTTCAGTCCATGTCTCATTAATCCAAAAGGAACCCATACTCCTTGCCAGTGCATCTCATTCTCTCCAGCTGCTTACCCTGGCCATTCCTTACCTACTTCCTGTGGTCAAGGGCATTTTGTGGAAATGGAACCGTCCATGTGTCATCTTTCATCTTCCAGGAAGAACACAGCTTTAAGGTCATTCCTGGTAGAGCATCCTTGAGCACTGTATCCTGATGAGTCAATGGCTGTGGGGTAAATACAACACAGCTTGCTTTTCTATTATCTGTGGATGGCCTAGTGGGTCATTTCCGCTTTTGGATATTATGGATATTGCTGCCATGACCATCCACATATAGATTTTTATATGAACATGATTTTAGGTCATCTGGGCATATACCTAGGAGCAGATTTTCTGGACCATATGGTACCTTAGGCTTGACTTCCTAAGAAACTGTCCAATTTCTTTTGTATTTGTACAAGCAAATGTGTGAAGTTTCCAATTTCTTGATGTTACTGATGGCACTTTTTCTGTCAGAAAAATATATAGTCCTACAGTGTTAAGTCTGTCAACAGTTCCTTGTTCATGGTGCTCTCATGGTTCCTCTGCTTCTGATCTTCAATTGATTTTGATGTGACCTTACACACTCAGAGTATGCTAGACTTTCTGGCATACTTTCTAATTATCGAAGAGATAGTGTACACGCTTCCATTTGCTAGTTCACTCCCAAAATGCCTGTCACAACTCTAGGACCGAAGTTGGGAACTCGGAAAGTCAATGCAGGGCTCCCATGTGGATCATGTGGGTGACAGGGAGCCAACGACCTAAGCTGACATTGCTCCTTCTCAGGGTATTAGCAGGAAGCTGAAATCAAGGACCAGACTTGGGATCAAATCCAAGTGTTCCAAGGTGGGAATTGGATGTCCTAACTAGCAGCTTAATGGCTAGGCTACACACTTACGTCTTGCATATTTTGATTAAAATGCTTAAAAAATGTGAGCAGTTTTGAGCTCTAATTCACATATTCCTGATGTCTTTTTCCCCTGTTGGTAGATCTTTCTTGGCCTCTGTGAGTAGGTTAGGATGATTGATGGTGTCCCATTGATTTTTTTCCCAAGGGCTTTGTAACTCATTAGGCTGAAAAATCTTCATTCACTAATCTATAAGGTTACTGACTTCTTTCTTCCTACTCAAATCCACTTTGATCCTTCTTGTGGGGTTTTCCTTGTGCCATCAGCTTGTGCGTATGTGTGCGTGGAGGGGGGGGGGTTTCCTCAGAGCACATCCTGGGGTCAGTGGTTGTTTTGGCTGTCTTTCTAGTGCAACATCTCAAGGAGTAAAATTGAGAGGTATAGACTGTTGTGTTTATGAGGATGATTTAGGCACGGGGAGCCCCTCCACTCAGACAGTGGTGTGCCTTGTGCATTTTCTAGACACCCAGGGATGTGCCCCTTCCGACATCTTGCAGCCCAGCCTTGCTTTAATATTCTTTGCTTCATCTGCTATTTGACTCTAGAGGAAATTGTCAACCACTTCAAGTATCCACCAATAGGTGGCCTGTGTGCATCGTTGACCGTTGGGCCAGGGATCATCATACCCTTTGCTGTTTCTCCACAAGACCCCCACCATCTAGCCTGTCTTTGACCTTGACCTCAACCTTGTCTGAGGCAGACACTCAAAAGAAATGGTCATTGTATGTGGGAATAAGGCTGGGAGGCTCACACCCCATACTGCTACCTAAATGGTCATTGTCTAGGGGTAAGGCTGGGAGGCTCACACCCTGTACTGCTGCCTGATTGTTTGTCTCGTCGCAACTGTGAACTGTGGACCTGTCACGATTGTGAACTGCAGACCTGTAGAGTGGCAAGTTGAACTTGGAAAATGGGCCCCAGACTTACCGTTCTGAAATTCAGCTTTTTTTTTTTTTTTTTTTTTTTGGTCTGGCTCAAGGTTCCCTGGGTTTCTACAAGTGTTTGCTGAATTCCAGAATTCTGAAAAAAAAAAATCAATGATGAGTTTAGTATTGGGAGGGAAGGCAAAATTTCTTAGCTTTTGAGAGAGGAGGATTTTTGGAAGGTCTAAGGTCACTTACTAAATTTCAACTTCTTACAAGAAGTCCTAGAGCTATAAGATAACTCATTATCCTAGCAAGGTTGTATTCATCACAATCTATTATAAGTTGTGTCTCAGATATAAAGTCCTTATTATATCAGGTCAGATTAGATTCAATCTCAAAATGGAAGAAATTTTTCATTTTAAAGAGAATTTCCTTCAAATGTTATGCTGAATAATAAGAGTTGGTAATTTTGGCTTATACTGACAACACCCTGCAACTGAACAAAATTTTAACACACACACAAAAAAACCCTTTGAGCTGAAGAATTCCTATATGTACAATTTTATGATACAGCAACATTTTCTTGTGCTCATGTATTCAGTTAGTCCATTCTCTTAAGGAAAGGGAAAGCCAATTTAAGTAGCAAATACCTATTGTTAGCCATGTAGACCCTGCCGAGGAACATTTTTGATGGAGTGTTATTGATTGGTAAAGCGGGAAGGAAATATTGAGAGATTCTAGTGTTTTCCATAAAGAGGCAAGTCACTGAAAAAAATCCATTATGGGATGTGTAAAGTGCCCAAAGCTCTGTGTAAAAGTCAAGAAAATTTGGCTGATAATTGTCCTGGTTCCTTACCAGCACCATTCCCCCTGCCAGAGGTGATTTCAGAAATGTTTCACATGGATGTGTGTGTGTGTGTGTGTGTGTGTGTGTGTGTGTGTGTGTGTGTGTTGGGGTGGGAAAGGGAGGACCTCATGTCATATGTAGAAATGAGCTGTGGCTTGGGGTTAACTCTATTCCCTGCACTGTGTCAAAGGGGCTAAATTAAATCCTGTAATTTAGCTGATGGATGGAGAAATGTTTCCAAGGGTTTTTTTTTTTGTCTGATTATCCTTCCAGACACTGCCTACAAAAGAGTTGTAAAAGATGTAGGGTTGGGAGTCCCTCTTTCATTTAGCACTACAGTCTTGAAATCCACATCCAATGTATCCTTGGTCTTCACTACTGGCCAGCGCCCCAAGGTGTGGTTGTCTCCGATTGGGTTTCACTGATGGACATTTGAATCTCTGCGTCTGAGAACATTTCATATAAAATCATTTTGGGGAAATATGTTTTCACGTTTCCATGAAAATTCCTAAAGTGAGTGCTTGTGTGTGAGAGAGAGAGAAATTGTTGAGTCAAATGGCTAGCACTGATGCTGCGCTTTTTAAGAAGTTGAACCTGGTAACAATGGTCACGGAATGAGGGAAGAAGGATGTGAGCATCTGTTAAAGTTTGACAGAGGAGTTGATTTTGCAATCAGGGTACCACGGGACAATCCCACCTTTCCATCCCTGACAATGGGTGACAAGTCGGGTACTGAAAATGTAACCCTGTCAATCGTTGAGGAAGAGACCAGAGAAGCAGCTGAGTCAGGTGCGGCTGCTGTGGGGTTAGCTCAGGGATGGGCTTCCCAGGCCAGTGGGAGTGGGCAAAACTGCTTGGTGTGGTAGGGGTGGAGGGTGCAAGACCCAATGGGAGGGAGAGAAGGAATTGCGGGGCAGGTATACAGCTTCACTGCTTGGCTATAGTGAGGAGGGTGAGGAAGGTGTTAGATGCAGAGGGAGGTAGAAGGTGAGAGTGGGTGCTGGAACTCCTGCAGGCAATGACAAAGTCCTGAGGGCAGGAACAGTGACAGCAGCCATGGAATACAAGGATCTCTGAGGTTATGGCTTTCCCGCTACCCCGTCCCTGTGTCTCTCTCTCCCCAGCAGCAATGTTCTTTGATTTTTATCTTCTCCGTTTTCTCTCTCTCCACGGCCCAAAGCAGCCTAGGACCATGGGCTCAATGGATAAATGAGGGTGACTGGCCAACTTCCTGTCCTCTTTTTGACAGTCCTGTGTTTTCAAAACTTTTTCCTTTGGAGATGGTGATCCATTTCAAGTACCTTACCAAGTGACCCTCCCTCTCCACCCTCCCCCTAGAAACTGACCCTTCTGGATCTTCAGTTTCGTTCACGATTTCACCAGCTTTCCATGCAGGTAAAATACACCTGCCCACAGTCATACGGTGCTCCTAAACAGATGATGCCTGCAGGCAGAGGCATACAACCAGGAGCAACACCGCTTAGCAGAGTGCAGCCCCGGACAGCACATTCATGGGGTTTTCATAGGGGTAGTTTATAAAAACTGGTGGCTGGACAGCCTGTGCCTGGCTCTTCTCCAGTCTAGCAGTCAAGATAACCAGACTTAAGCCTTAAAGCCACCTGTGAGATAACCAGACTCAGACCCTGATTCCTGGGAACTAAGAACTATCTATGCTGAAGGTCACATAGTTGTCTTGGGCCGTGAGCTCATAGAATCTTGCGTAGTTTCATAGCCAAGCAAGCAAAGCAGAAGTTACACAAGTGGAAAGTACTGCAAATAGCAATGAGCCATGTTAACTCCATTTTGTTTTCAACTCTACAAACCCAAGGGAGTTCCTAAAGATAGGTGGCTGACCTCGCATCTGGTAGAGACCCTCTGAATAATAAAACAGTTGTGTGACCCACAAGAAGTCCCACTCCCTGTGATAGGAGGAAATGTCAAAAAAAAAGTCCAATATGTAAATAGGGTCAAACATAAGCTGCATCAGGTTCAAGACCCCAAAGAGCATATCAGCCCTGGCCCTTTCCTAAAAGAGCCGAGGACCCTGGGAGTTGAACCCTGTCCATGCAGTCTTTCCATCATCCATGGAAAATGAGTGACCATCAATTTCAAGGGCAGGTGTTTGGCACAGCAGTTAGGAAGCTGCTAAGGGATGTGTGCATCAACCCTTTCCAGGGTGTCTGGATTCTAGTCCTGGCTCCACTCCCGACTCCAGCTGTCACCGTCGACTGAGTGCCCTCCCTCTCCCCATTACCTCCTCCCCCGGGGCCAGCAGCAGGTGAGACTGCTCATGTACTTGGAATTCTGCCACCCACATGGGAAACCCAAACAGGAATTCCTACTTCCTGGCTCACCTTGTCTGGCTGGGCTGTGGCTACTATGAACACTTGGGGGCGCAAAGCAACCAATGAGAGCTATCTATGTAGCTGCCTTTAAAATTTTTGTTTTTTTTAAAAAAGTGTTTTTTTGTTTGTTTTTGTTTTTTAAGATTAGGAAATGAAAAGTCACACGGAGCCAGTAAGGTGGACTGCTACAGCTTTTCCACTAAAACTGTTCCAGCTTGTTTTGGGTTTAGAAAGGTCATGGCAGGAATGAATGTAGGTGATGGTAGTGCTGGTGCGATTTCTCTGCTAAAACAGTCTAGTTTTCTCACAATACTTCCCAACAGGCCTGGTAGAGAGTTTATCCTTGTAGTTGCTCCAGATAATCAACAATCAGGATGCCTTGGGCATCCAAACCACACTCCCACGGCCTTTCCTCCTGGTTCTCCCCGCTTGGTGCGGGCACCCTTTGGACGCATGCTCTGTTTTCAAGACCGCACTGATGGAGCCCACATTGGCGTTCCTGTTGTATGAGTCCTCGAAGGATCGCTTGGGGGGAGGGGGTGGGGGTGGTTTGCGATCCTCGCCATTTCACAAGTTTCCATCGGAAGCTCTGTCCCTGAATGTCATGGAGCCACCTTCTGAGCGAGGATGCTTGTACCCGTGTAGTTGTCCCAATCAGAAGTGAGGCGCCCAATGGGCTGGTACGTGACTATGGCTGTCACAGGTCATTGTCAGCCCTTCTCAAGGAGGGAATGAATGAGAGTAAGACTTTCTAAGCCCCTCAAGCAATACCCTATCCCTCAACAAGGGGCTTTGCACTGGTAAAGCATCAATGAGGTCACCATCCTCCTCCACATCACCCCCACCCCTCACCCCAGCTCTGCCAGACTCTGGGCGTTGCTGGTTCTTCAGTTTCAGCAAAATTCACAAGGCACTAAAAAGGTTTCTCTTCAAACGGATGTCTTTAACTTTCTTAGCACCTCAAACTGGAAAGCTATTCAAGACTGGTAGGAAAAGCCCGTACAGGTTTGTTTGGGGGAAAACAAAATGAGAAGTGTATTCATGTTCTTTTGTTTCTTAATGCACACTTCCCATAAACGTTATTGGGGCTCTCTGACGGATCACAGCCTGCCTTAGATTCAGCAGTAACCCCTCCACCTTTTACACATCAGCACAGTTCTGTGGCTCACCAGGCATCTGCACACAGTCTTTGCGTTTGGCGTGAGGGCGTCCTTGTTTTCTCATTGTGAAGTCGGGTCGGCAGCCTTAGACAGGGGCTCTGCGTTGCTCTAACTGGAGGCTAGGTCATGGGTGCTCCGACAACAGCAGGACGGACCGCAACCTGAAGCTTCGTGTGGAATCCGTTATTCGGCTGTCCTTGTCCTCAAGGCCTGACATGTGGGGGTGTCTGGGTTCTCAACCTAGAGCCTGTTTTAAAGACAGCCTGTTAGTAATTTCAGTTACATAAACCACAGAAATGTGTGTTAATTATGTATTTTACTGAGGGACAAATGAGTTTTTAAAACTGAAAAACAGTACAGGGCAAAGAAGGCGGGAGCAGTGAGGTCGGGGAGAAGGGGCAGTTCCAAGGAGAGATGTAGATGTTAAGTCTTCTCCAGGGATGACACCTGTGGATACAAAGGGGAGGGTCTGGAGATGGCTCTGACGGGTTAAAAACAGAAGTAGAGGGAGGCATAGTGGCCTCCTAAACAACGTACCAAGGGAATGTTGGGGGTTTGGGGTGGGGAAGGGACAGGGGAAAGCCCTAGGAATTCAGGAGGTTCAGAGAAAATAATTAGATCCAGGTCCGGGGAGTCTCCAGCAGGGTGACCATGTCTAGTAGTCGTGGTAGGTTTAAACTTTGGGTTAGAATCCGAGGAGTTCCCCGGGGAACGAGAGGGTTTGGCTTTTACCAGAAGGACTTGAGAAACAGAGCAGGACGAGTAAAGGATGGAGCAGGAAGCGAAGGTCCCAGAAGGCTTGAATGTGATGAATCTCAGACCACTTGCCCTGGCGCTGGCAGAAATTTTCTACATCCATGAGAACACTAGCATTAAACATGCCTTCTTCAGGTGACTTGGACCCGCCGTCTAAGGAATACTGTGGCCATGCCGAGGTGCACTGTGCTTGTAATGTAAGCTTCAGTCTAGTCCCATATTTTGGAAGTTGGCCAGTAGATATCCCAGCGGAGTCTGGGGATCATAAGCCCCAGACTGTGAGTTATACATTCTGTCCTGATTGTTTCCTGGCTAATTCAGTGCTGGAGAAAGGCGTTCCTAAGTTGAGAAACAAACTAGGAAGGGAACTTTGGTTCCCCCAGAAGGCGCAGCCAGAGAGAGTGGAACATCTTCCGAGACATTGGGGACCCTGCTGGGTGCCGAAACCGGTGCAAATCAGTATCTGAGATGTCTCCTTAGACACTGAGAGCTCAAACAGTGTCTGCGTGAGCATCGTTTAAATGGATCAGACAGAGAGGAGGAGCTTCAGGACAGGAGGGGCTAGGCGGAGGGTCTTACCTTGCTCATGGTGTTAGGCTCCTGCGTGCCAAGAAACCGCTACTTTACTGAGTCGGGACCACTGGAAAAGTCCACCCTAGTGATAAACATGTTTTTTTTTCTCTGTGGCTTGTGACCAGTATCGCAAGCCCTATCTATAGAATATACCCAGGTGTGGGTGGACGGTGGCAAAATTGCTGGTTCCAGCAATAGGATGAGCTGCTGATGTCCGGAACCCATAAAGATGATGTGTTTGAAGTATGTTACTCTTTAAGCTGATTGCTGTGTTTGGATTTGCATGGTCTATGATGCATGTAACAGCCGAAAGGGCCTATATAATCACCGACTTTTTTCTCGTTCAGGGTCCGACCCCTCCTTGGTTGGCTTGTGTGCCCCAAGAATGTTCTGACAATAAACTCTGGAACAATAAACTCTGCTTGCTTTTGCATTACCAGCGAGGCTCTTTGTCGTTCCTGGGGAACTGACAAAAACGGACCCTAACAATGGCTGTTAGACTGGGGCCAGCAAAGCCAGCCTTGTCCTCAAGGCCTGAGATGTGGGTATGCTCTAAGATGCTCAATTCCACAAGGTCGTGTTCAGAGGGTGCCACTGCAGCTGGAGAGGGGTGCCATCTTGTTTTATGCTGGGTTTTCAGATTTCAGTCTGAAGTCAGTGCTAAGGCACAAAAGGCAATTTATTCAGGTTAGCCTGGGTCTCCCAGCCACCACCTCCCCTGCCCCAGCCCAGCAGGGCTGGAGGGGAGGGCCCGCTGCAGCCGAGGCTGCTGCAGGAACAGCAGGGCAGGAAACAGAGCGAGAGAACCGCCCCCCTGGTTGAACAGCACAGGGTTGTTATACATTTCAGGCTATTGATTAAGACAGTCATGATTTAGCAGGCTTCTATTGGTGAGTTTGATGCAAGCAACTTTCAAAAAAATACAAATTGATGAGCTATAGGGTAGTGGGTCTTATCAAACACCAGGCACCTTCTTCCTGAGGAGTAGTTTGCCTGTATGACCTGCCAGGTGTCCTGCCCCAGTCTACGGGTGTCACGTAGACTGTCAGACCTGGAATTCACACAGCCCCCAGCCAAGCAACTAAGGTAGAAATCACAAAAGGCAGAAAACACCTAGGTTCTTCAGTCTCTCTCCTGGGAGGTATCTGTCAGGCAGATGCAGACCCTGGGCTATGAAAGCTGCAGTTGCTTTGATTTGTCCCCTTTCCACCCCTAGCTAGAAGGGGCTCTATTTAAGTATTTTCAGAACCTGTGTGGGTCAGGCTCTGGGAAAACCTGGGCTCCCGGCCTGCTTGGCGGTGGTGTCTGATCTTCCCCTATTGCTGCCATTACAAAGGGAGATTTACCTGGCTCTTGGCCCTGGAACGGCGATCAGGTGATCAGGTTCCAGGATGCATCCCAGCCTGAGGAGGCGCTAGAGACTGTTCCCCTGAAGGGCTGGCATTTGATGCAGTGATTAAGCAGCTGATTGAGACTTAGGGTCTCCTACCACAGGGTCTGGTGGGAGTCCTGGCTCCCCCACTTCCAATGCAGTATCTGCTAATGCACACACGGGTGAGGGTGGGAAGGGTGCAGCAGACGATGGCTCCCTGTCGGCCAGGCAGGAGACCCAGGCCAGTGCCAGGCTCCTGCCAAACCCTGAGTCAAGCCCTGTGGCTGCAGGCAGCTGGGGAGTGGGTCAGAGGAAGGAAAATCTCTTGGTCTAGCTCCCTGTGTGTCTCTCTCTCTTTCAAATAAAATGAGTATACATTTTAACATGTGAAAATGTTGGTTCTTAGTTTAAAAACCGACTGCCTCTCTGGGGAGTTCTGAGGGCCCCACCTTGTCCCCACGAGGGCCCAGGTCCCCCTAGTCGCCACTCTGCATGTTCCTACCTGCATCCCAGCCCTAGCAGCGGCCTGTGCTCCGGCTACCCATGATCCTTCATCATGTCAGTTTCTGGAGGAGGGCCTTGCCCATGACCTTGGGTCTGCTGATCTGAGAAGAATGTTGATGTCCGGCTTGTCCAGCTTTTTCTCTTATTGTGAGGCTTCAGCCCTTCACACATGCTGGGCCCCAGGTTGGGAAGTTACTTATATAATATGTTTCCAATAACTGAAATGCAGCTTTGCTTATTTCCCTGTCGAAGAATCTCTGACCTGAACAACAGGAAATCTTCCTGTTCTGCTTGGGACCTTTTTCTCCCTTTGAAAAGCAGGACGCCCAAAACGTGACCCATCCTACCATCCTAGGCCAAAAGCTGCCCTTGGCTGCAGGGATGCTTTGCTGTAGGCCTGATCCTCCCCTCTGATGGGTAGGGCACTTGCAGGGGGTGGATGGTGGGTGGTGGGGGTTGTGTGCGAGGTTTGCCTGAGATAGTCCAAAGGTGTGGAGTGGAGATGCCCTCAGCAGGTGTAGCCTCAGCCAGGGTGATATGGCCACAGGAGTGGCTGCCCTGGGTGTGGCTGCCCAGGATGCTGCCTGCTGAGTCTCTGCAGGACCTCTCTGCACTGATGATTAAGGATAATCAACTGAACAGCCCCGGCATCTCTGGCTTGGGGGAAGCGACAGCAGGAAAGAAGCCAACAGGAAGGCAGCCACATGTTGGACTTGAGGTGATGATGGCACAGGTGACGAAGGCAAGGGGGCGAGGTTCTTCACCAGCCTGGGGGTTGAGGAGGAGCTGATGAGGGGTCCAGACAGGGGTACTAGGGAACTGGGTCTGGGAGTGCAGGGCAGGAAGAGTAGGTGGGGCAGGAAGGCAAAGGGCCCCTAACGGACGTAGCTTAATTCCTTCTTGGCCTCTCTGTGACGCTGGGTCCTAGAGGGGCAGCTGGTACAGGAGCAATCCCTGGGGAAGCCCTAGCAAGGAGAGTGAGGAAGTCGCATGCTGCCCTGGTGCCCAGAGCCCTGACCCATTGCCCTTCTCCTGTCCAGGTCCTCCCTGGGACTCTGTGACCTGGCTCCAAACCCTGGCTGGGCTGAAGGACATCTTGGTCAGTTTCGTCTGATGACGAAGCCTGAGAAGGGAGTCTGACCAGCCAGGATGGAGCCCAGAGTCTCCACGTAGGCAGTGTCGTCTGTCAGGGTTTAATGAAATTGAGCGAGACTCCAAGGCGAGTGAAATGATTTTAATTTCCAGTCTGGGTGCAATCTCTTGCCATGAGCAACAACAAGCACCTTGAACAAAATAAGTGTGTGGCTTTTACAGCAAGTAGCTATGGGAAAATCAATAGCTACATGATATTGGGTAAATTACATAATGGGGTTATTCTGTGACATAGAGCAGACAAAAATTTACAATATTTAAGATCCTGACTGTTAGATTCACTGCTCGCCAAGATGTTAGATTCGCCGACCACTAGGGAAAGAATAATTCAGCCGAATACATGAAAATAATTTAGATAGCCTTTATTTTAGGGAAACACGGTCATGGACTTCCCTTCCCCAGGCAGCAGAAAGGACAGACATGGAGGAGTAGGCTGCAGAGGAAGAAGAGCGGGGAAGAGACTGGGAATGGGGCTTTTTAAACTCTCTTTGACTCGGAATCTGAAATGGGGGTCACCTCGGCCCTTATTGGTGGGCGGGGGGGATATGGTTCTGTGCCTCTCATTCGTGCACTGCCTGCGGGGCCCACCAGAATTCCCCCATCTGTCCCGGGTTTTATTGGAGGTGAACTTTTTCCTTCTTTGGTTACCATGGTCGCCATCACTGATCCACTTACTTCAATATAGATGACTTCAATATAGATTTGCCATATGCAAAAACTCAGGATTCCAATCCTATCACTTCAGTGTGGACATAAATAGCATACCTCGAAGGTAATTGTCCTTCCTAGGAATTCTAAAAACCCCAAGAGCATTCCTATCTCCTGTTTGCTTCCTGGTGTTTCAGAAAGCAGGGTTTTTCCCATGACGGGATGCAGGTGTTTCTTAGGAGATCCCAGAGTTCCAGGAATACATTCACCCTGACAATTAACCCTATCAGTCGTCCCGTGAGTGGCACTGGCACTGCTGCAGAAAGGTCCTGGAGTACTTCTAAGGGCGACCCTGGGAGCACTCTGGGTAGCTGAGCCCCTCTGGGCTGTCACTGTCCCCAGGGACCCTCCCGGCAGGCTCCAGAAACTGCCTATGGGTGTTCTGAGAACCTTCTTTCCCTCCAAGCTCAGTGCCAAGTGCAGCAGACAGCACTAGACCAGGACTTTCGCATGGCTTTGCTGGTGGCCATGCTCAGAGCAGGTGGATGGCTGAGACTGTGCCCAGTATGCCTGAGGGCAAGGCAAGGCGTGCATGTAGGTGACATGGAAGAAAGTGGTGCCAGCGAGGGCTACAGGACCCCTTGGGGGCTTGCGTCTTCCCCATCACCTATTGGTTTCAGTGCCTGAAGCTGGGCTGGCAGGCTGGCGGGAGCAGGTTAGGAGGGATACCCTTACCATATGCCCAGGGATCCCAGTCCTGCTGGTTTGCCAGGAGAACCCCCACTTGGTTCTCATCTGGCAACCTCCTTGTGGAGGGGCCAGCTGCTCCAGTCCTGCCTTCTGGACACAGTGGGGCAGGGGTGACCCAGCTTGTCTTTAGCCTATTATTTGTTTTCTTCTCCTCTTTGTCCATATTCACCTCTTTTTCCTCATCTTCTGGGCACAAATAGGGCACAGGAATAGGACTTCCTTATGACCTCCTGGCCCTGCAAGGGGCCCTTCAGGTTAAACGTTCTTCCTTCCTTTGCACCAAAACTTGGCATCTCTCTGTGGACCCCAAGCCCTTGGCCTCTCCCTTCCTCTTCCACTCGATTTTTCTGCCTCAGAGAGGAACTCTGTTCTAGAACCTCCATTTCCAGGCCCAGGGTTCTTCTCCCCTGCTGAGAGCTTGCGGCCTTCCACTCTGTCCTACCCCCAGAGCACGCGTCCTTTCTTCTTTGGGGTGCTGAGAAGAGACACACGAAGTCCTCTCTGTGGGAGCCATTGCAGGCCAGGTTGGCATCTGTTCCTTGGCCAATCAGCCGAGTTTGACTAATACTTGGTCGGTCACGCACCTCAGTGGTGTCCTGGGCTTGTGCTGTCGCTCCCATTTCTCCCAGCCTTTAGTGCTTGCTACTCAGTGCTCATATTGAGGTTTTCTCGGCTCCCCCAGATGGAGGAAGAGTATGTAGTGTTTATTCATCTTTCTGTGTCCTCCCTTCCATTCCAACTGTTTCACTGCAGATGACAGGATTTCATTCTTTATTATAGCTGAATAGTATTCCATGGTGTATATGTAGACCATGTTTTTCTTTTCTTTACATATAATTTATTATTTATTTGAAAGGATAACAGGGAAACAGATCTTCCATCCGTTGATTCTCTTCCCAAATGGTCACAAGACCCCGGGGCTGAGTTAGGCTGCAGCAAGCAGCCCAGACTTCCATTTAAAGTCTATTTGGCTGTTGCCAGACACTGCTGTTGATTCCACACCTTGGCAACTGTGTTCCGGTGTTGACGGACACCGCAACTGATTGTGTGTCTTGGCGGTGGTGAGCTGTGTCGCAGAGAGCACGGGGCCACGGCTTGACGGGGCTTGCTGGGTCCCCACAATGCTATCTGTAGATGCTGAGAACCCTCGCTTCATTCTCCACTTCCACCGCCAATTCACATTCCCGTCCGCTGTTTTGGGAGGGCTTCCCTTTCTCCCCACGTCCCTGCCCGTGTGCATCACTGGCTTTTGTGACAGCTAGGATATTGACTACCAAGTGCATGCAAATATGCAGAGCTAGACAAATGTGATCGCATCCTGGTCTGGGGCTCTGATGTAGCGAAGGGAGCCGGAGCATTCGGACAACGTCGGAGAGAAGGACAGAAGGTGGAAGCTGCTTGAGGGCCTTTCCTACTGTTTCCGTGGGGTCAGGCCACACAGACCAGCACCTGCAGGGACTGACCCAGATGCTGAATGCTTGTTCCCACCACAGTCCAGGGCTCAGAGCCTCTCCTCAGCTTGTAGCGTCTGCTCTATGCCTGCACAGCTCAGGAGCAGCCAGGAGGCATGTGGGTGACAACCCCTCTTTGGCCCTCTCTCCCTTGAGAAGCTGCCCCCGTGTTATGTGTCCCGCAAGGGCCCGGAAGGGGGCAGTCACTCGCCCTGGCACTTGAACTGTTGATTTTCTTTTCTTGGGGTTGCCCTCATTTTTGGGGTCAGGATAACTCAGGAGTTAGGAAGTATTACCACCTCCTGTTCAAGTTTTTTGGAAGTCTGGGAAATGCTGTCAACTTCTTTTTAAAATACTTGGTTGGGTGCACAAAGGAAGCCATCCAAGGGCCTGTGCGCTCCCTCAATTGCGTGAATTCTCTGATAAGCATACCTCCTCCCTAGCCTGGGGTTGGGGGATCGGGGTGGCGGAAGCATTCCCCAGGCCCACATCTCTTGGGGGAACGGTGTGCCTGGCTGTTGCTGGACAAAATGTTCTATAGATGTCAATCCCACACAGTTGACAGGTAGTACTCATCCTATTTCCCAGATCTGCTAGAGCAATATTATATAAAATAATAATAAAAATAAATTGCAAAGCTCTGATGAAATGAGCCTTCAATAAAATGCATAATTCCTGTTCAGCATTGAAGCGCTCATTTTGGTTAGATGTCAGATTTTCCCAGCCTGACCTAGAGAGTCAACACAATCTCACACACACACACACACACAATAGGAAAACAAAACATTCCTGTGTTTGCTTCTCATGTTTCCATCCACGGGAAGGCAGGACACCTGAAGTAGCCAAAGTGCCGTTAAAGAAGAGCAAGGGTTGGGGGACTCTCACCCAGCAGTTGATGTCCAGACTCGCCATTCTTAAAACAGGGACAGGCAGAAGGTAGGGTGTAGTAGCCGGCCATACAGCAGCTCAAATAGGATTAATCCAAGGGGCTTGCTAGGGGTGGCCCTGATGTGCATTAGCGTCTAACAGTAAATGCACGCACAAGGATATGAGCTCCAAGGATAATTTTGCGAAGTGGTCCTTGATAATTCCATTGGCTCTTGCCACCATTTCCTGAGGACTGGGGATGGTATGGGATAATGGAGTTTCCAGGTGACGTGTAAGGCTTCTGAGACCTGTTGGGTGACCTGTGAAATGAAGGCCAACAATGGAGCAAGTTGGGCACAAAGCATGAAATTGCGTGAGAAGTCCACGCAGATTAGGACGCAAAAATAATGGGGTAAGAAACCGGAATAATGAGTCCGGCCCTGCATGCAAAGAATTGGGGATATCAGTGAGGATGGACAGAGCATCATGAGAAGATAGTGCAACCCTGTCATCTGTGAAGATCCAGCCCTCTGGATGTGCCTAGCCCCCTGAGGCGAGCAGGTCCTGTCATTCCTGTTGAGAGCAGGCTCAAAGAAGACAGAAAGGAACATTATGGGGGCAGTGGTTGTCTGAGTGGTCACTCATCTTGAAGTTTAATGAGGGTTGCTGTTGCCTGCTTTTGCTGTTGCAAAAGCCACCAGGTTTGTGGAAGACTGATGTCTCCGGCAGTGAATAATTGCCACCTGTGCCGGGAGAGAGAGGACTTGAAGAAACTTGTTACTCAGAGAGACATTAACGATAGGATTGCCCTTGGTGGTGAGGAATCCTCTCTCCTGCCAGATGGCTGAGTGCGAGTGAGCAATGAGAAGAGCATACTTGAAATCAGTATAGATATTGACTCGTTTTCCCTGAGCCAGTGTCAATGCCCAAATGAGCACATACAGATCAGCCCTTTGGGAAGTAGTTCCCTGGGGGAGGCACTGTGCCTCAAGGACAGAATCCAAGGTCACTACCATGCAGGCTGTATAGTGGCCCCGGATCATCAGGGCCCCGGATCGAGCTGCATCCACAAAGAATGAGGTCAGGTGACCGTGGAGGCCCGTAGGAGTTGACATTTTCCTGTTTGCATCTTCGAGATGAGTTTTGGGGCCTAGTGTTCTCTTGGTGGTGTTCTCAATTTGGTGGGGGAGGAATGGGAGGTTCCTAGTCCTGCAAAAGAAACTGGCCAATGGTTTGGACAGAAAAAAAAACATGTTACATTTGAGTGGTGACACAGGAACGGAGGGAAGGGTTACTTATCAAAGGTCCTTTTGAATCGATGGCTGAGTTCTTCCTAAAGCTTGCCGGAATATGTGTCTGAGGGCTGGTCTTGGGGAGCTTCTCAGGGTGCCTCCATGGGGGCCGGATAGATCATCATGGTGGATGTTGACCTTCTGTGCGGACTCCGCATTCCAGCCATTCTTGGGTGCACTAAATGGCAGGGAACTGTGGTCACTTCTACTCAGCTACAATATCCTAGCCTTTTGTTGTATATTACTGGGGAGACTTGGGCTGGAGCATGTGTGAAAGATTGGAAGATCTTCCGTCTGATGATTCACTCCCCAAGCAGCCCCTACGGCTGGAGCTGAGCCATTCCAAAGCAAGGAGCCAGGAGCCTCTTCCGGGTCTCCCATGCAGGTGCAGGGTCCCAAGGCTTTGGGCCATCCTTGACTGCTTTCCCAGGCCATAAGCAGGGAGCTGGAAGGAAATTGGGGCCGCCGGGATTAGAACCAGCACCATATGGGATCCTGGCATGTTCAAGGCGAGGACTTTAGCTGCTAGGCTACCACACTGGGCCCAATATATGGACTTTTACAAACCCAAGTATATGACATCTAAAGAGGCTGGGATCTGTGGAGATGACAAAGCCATCCATGGCTGGCAGAGGGATGAGGCAGTGGTGGCACTAAATGGAGGAGACATAGACCAATGAAGCAATCTAAAGTGAGGGTTCAAATGACACACTAGGTTTTTCTAAAAGTCCATAGAACTCTCTAGTATAAACAGCCAATCTTTTTTTTTTTTAATTGCAAAGTCAGACATACAGAGTGGAGGAGAGACAGAGAGGAAGATCTTCCGTCCGATGATTCACTCCCCAAGTGATTGCAGTGGCTGGTACTGCGCTGCTCCAGAGCCAGGAGCCAGGAATTTCCTCCAAGTCTCCCATGTGGGTGCAGGGTCCCAAGGCTTTGGGCTGTCCTCTACTGCTTTCCCAGGCCACAAGCAGGGAGCTGGATGGGAAGTGGGGCTGCCGGGATTAGAACCGGTGCCCATATGGGATCCCAGAGAGTGCAAGGTGAGGACTTTAGCTGCTAGGCCTCCACGCCAGGCCCAAACAGCCAATCTTTATGTGTCCCAATTTGATACAGGTTGGGTGATGTTAGGAAGGGTTGAAGGCTGTAGGGGGAGAACAGTCTTCAGGATAAATAGATTTGGTGATCTCACAGAACTGGGTAGTACTCCAGGGGGTCCTGGAAACCAGCAGGGCTGTGAGGCTGCAAATGGGAAAGTGAGATACATACAGGAACCTGGGGGGAATAGACCCTCCTGCACAAAGTCAGAGCTGAGGTCAATCAGGAGTTCCAAATCTGCTTCTATATAAATGCGCAGGTGGTTGGCACAGTCACCTCAAGATGAATATATACACGCAGCTATCCCCTTCATAAAAGCAAGTGGTGACATAAACATGCCAGAGATACACACACACACTTCATTTCCTTCGGAAGACACGGGAAACGTCAAGGGATCTCCACGTCCTGGGGGCCCACCTCCCAGCACCTAAGCCCCTAACAGTCCTGCCCACTGTGCACACTTGCTTGAGACCCGCATCCTTCAGAAGAAAACCAGGGCTGTGAGACCAGAGCTTCTGAGAACTGTTGGAGCAAAAAGGACACCATGTTGGGGACCTGGGATGCCCGCCTTTGCAGCTGGCCATATGGAAGCACGGGCAGGCAGGGATGTGGCTGGCCACTGGTGTCTAGGGACCAAGCCTATCCACTGCCCCATTTGACACCAACCTCAGGTGGGCAGCATGGAAACAGAATCGGGTCAAGGTGCATCCCTTCAGTGGTGTGGACTGTGTAAGGTCATCGTAAGGCCAGCCAGAGAACCCAAAGGGAATCTGGGGGACCACATGTGGGAACTCTGCCTAGCTCAGGGGTTGGCACGCAGCCAGAGTGGTGACTGGACCGGAGCAGAGGCCGGTGCCCCTCCAGCGTGGCTTTGTGTGGGTGTTTGCAAGGGACCTGGCTAGGTGGACCTCCAAATACTCTGCTCAAAAAATTGCTTATTTGGACATCAGAGAGAGGCAGGGAAAGAAAACACTCCCATCCATTGATTCACTCCCCAAATGTGTTTGGCAGCTGGGACTGAGCCACACTGAAGCCAGAAACTGGGACCTCAATCCAGGCCTGCCATTGGGTGGCAGGGACCACTTGGAGCCCATCACCCACTACATCCCAGGATCTGTCCCAGCAGGAAGCTAGGGGTCAGGATCAGAGCCGAGACTCGAACGCAGGCACTCCTGCATGGGACACAGGCCTCCGAGGCAACGTCTGATGCACACAGACTACTGTGACCGGTGTGGTATGAACAGGGTTAGAGAGGGCATGGCATGACATGCAATCGAGAACCTAGAAAAGAGACAGACACGAGATAAAGACTATGAAAGCAAGTGGCCAGAGGGAAGCCCCCTTCTCCTAGAAAGAAGGTCGACCTAGAAGGTTCGCAGCCTCAATCTTTTATTGAAATGCTTAGGGAGCCAAATTATAGGGATTTATGTGGCATGAGCATTGACAGGTATGTCCCATATTGATGTTAATCAGCCAATGTTTGATGATCAGGAAGCAACAATGTGTCCCATGTACGGAAGTCAGTACATAACTGTTGCAAGGATATCCGAACACACAGAGTCCCGGGCCTGGCACTATATTCAGCAGCTAAATCTTCCCAGTGCCATTGATCTGAGCTGATCCTTACCACTGTAACCTCACAAGGCCAGACAGCGGCAGGGGACCAGCGTGAGAGTGAACCGGTAAGTCCTGTGCCGACACTTCCAAACTGTGGGGTCCTGCCTGAGCTGACAGGAGCTGCTGCTGTGTGTCACGATAGATTGAAGATTAAGATGCTTAACAGAGATATCTTGTCGATTGGCACCACAGCCATCATCCACACTTTTAGGATGATGCACTTTAAGAATACACAATCTTGTATAGCCCCCACGAAGAACCTAGGTGTGCTCTTACAAAGCTCTCATGAATCCTTATCCCACGTGAAACTAGCACTTCTTAGACTAGTTCTTCTCACGCTAACTAAAACTAAAAAGCAAGGAAGAAGACATTAACAGAGAGACTTGGTATTATGCTTTGATCCAGTATTTACAACCAGAGGAAAGCAAGATGGAAAGAGCACCAGGGCACTCGTCTGCTGATTGGTGTTTCAACTAAGATAGTCACAACCCCAGGCGTGCTTTGTTTGTGAAAAATCCTCTTGTCCACTGATGCACTCAGCTCCCTCGGTGTGGTACAAGGTGACGGATGGGTGGACACGAGGAGGTTAAGATGGGGTAGGGGGTGCATATGCAAGCCAGAAAAAAAAAGGATGTGTGTGAAGCTGGCCAACTTGACTTCACACAAGCAGAAATGAATAAAGAACAAAACCGTGATGAGGGCCAGGAAGGGAAACTAGCGGGTAGGCCCTGTCTGTGTGGGGTTGAGTCCTCTGAACTCCCATGCACTGCCCAGCCAGGAGCAGTTCTGCTACATGACATGGGGCAAGTTTTGCAACAACCTAGACAGTCAGATCCTGCCTAGGCCATTGTGAAGACTTACTTCCCTTACCCCTAAAGTGGATGCAATAGAGGGGTTCCCACCATGTTTGATGCACTGTTCTTCAGGTCTCATCACACAGAACATGAAATGTTTGTGCATGCAGGGGTAGGCGCTGGGCACAGTGGCCAAGTCCCTGCTCAGGACACCCACGTCCCCTAGTAAGATTGTCCAGTTTAAGACCCAGCCACTCTGCTTCCAATCGAACTTCCTGCTAATGCACACCCAGGGAGGCAGCAGATGATGACCCCAGTACTTGGGTCCCTGCCACCCTTGTAGGAGACCTGGGTGGAGTTCCAGGCTCCTGGCTTCAGCCTTTGGTCCAGCTCCACAAACGTTGTAGACATTTGTGAATTACAGATGGACAGTCTCTCAAAAATAAAGCTTTTTAAAAACATGCCCAAGTTCATAGCGGTTTCTTCTTTTCATAGTGATTTCAACAAATGAATACCCAAATGGGAGGAAAGAAGGTAAGTTCTCGAAAACTTCCAATACACACATTGACTTTAGGCAGGGCTGACCCTGTCTTCACCACAACGGTGGGCTAGACCTTGCAGAGACCAGCATGTGGGAGCCACTGGGTATATGACCCCATGGAGCACTGAAGGTCCGTGTCAGCAGGGAGCTGCAAGGATGTCAGCACCCTCAGAGTGAGATGAGGTAGAGACAGGAGGAGCTTCCCCTTGGGGCACACCCCACTGAGGCACACTGCAGTCTCACACTGGGGAAACAGGCATGGGATCTCAAGAGAATATAGGAAAGCGGGAGACTGTGTCCTGGGGTGCAGGAGGCTGGACCTGCCTCCAGTGGCCTGGGTGCAGCGGGGTTCTCGGGGTTAGCTCTGCAGCTAGTGCAACCAAAGGCCACAGCATATTGCTTCCGGGGATCTCAGTGACCCCCTCTGCCCCCACCTGACCTTTCAAATAATGCAGTTCTAAAACCCAGTCTCACCTCCTTCTATCGGCCCTGTTGCCCAAAGATACAATCTCAGCGAATGACAAAACTCGGCCTTTGTGGCTTTTGTCCACTGGAAAGGGCAGTTGCATGGGCTGTGCCTTAACTGACAACACCCCTAGGGAGAGCCCAGCCAGCGTCCTACCACCCCCCTTCCCCTTGCAGGCACCAGGAGCCAGGCTGGGGATGAAGTTGCAGGCTTCCTCGGGGGACCTAGGATCCATTCCCCATAAATCCGACCTCCAGCCCCAAAGCCCAAGAACCAAGAGCGTGTTGCTTGTGGTGCAGCCTCGCTTGGGGATGTGAAGGCAGCAGGGGGAGGGGATAGGTGGCACACGCAGATTGAGCTAAGTCTGTGCCAGGGCGAGTATCTTTATTAACACCATTTAAAGGTGCAAGAATAACGTTAAAAAAAAAAACCACAATAACGTAAAGTAATGCATATTGCATTCATAGGGAACATTAAGGAAACTTTAACAATGCCTTTCGTTTTATTCCCACCGAATGACTTTTCCCCTTAGAGCCCTAGGAACGTATTCTCATATAAACGCAATTCTATCTTCAGAAAAGGAACGGTCTTCGTTTTTTAAATCATGTGCTTGTCACACTGTAGACTTATCACCATTGATAACAAGGCTTTTAGCAGGACACTACTCAGATTATGCTCTGGGAAATGACTGTTTCAGTTTTACTTCACACCAGAGTGGTTCACACTGTAAAGCTAAATTGACACAGAATCCAAAAAAACAAAAACCAAACCCTTGTTTTCAAACCTGCCCCTCCTGGTACACATTTGAAGCCAATCTCTTCCCCTTCCCTAAATACAATATTCAGGAAGTAATGCCAGAAATTCTCACTTTGTTTGCTGAGTCTGAAGATAGTTTAAATAAAGGCAGTTTGAAGTAGAGAAGAAACAGGTTTTCAGTGAAAACAATAATAGCTTCACTTCAACAACTGAAGTGGGACAATGAACGCGACAGCGACCCGCTAGAAACATGTACCTACTAAAATGAACCAAAAAGGAGTGTCGGGAGAACACTCCGTTTGCTTTTACTGAAGGGGCAAAAATCCATTCAAACTCTACCTCCAGAACTAAGCACACAATCCACACATCAGGAGGATGCAAGTATAGGAAGCTCCTAAGGGACAAAGTACAAACACAATAAGCCCCTTTCTAATTTTACTGATTTATGTCTTCCTCTCCTGTCTTCAAAAACAACTGGTTTGAAACAAAAGTAACAGCTTCATCTAAGCACTGGTTCACAGGTGTACTTTCCATGTGGACCCAATGCCCAACCATGTCAATTCCCAGAGCTGTACCACTTAGGAGGTGTTCAGGCAGCTCTGACTGTCGGAACTTTGTAGCATATTTGAAAGGTAAGCTGCGAGGCATCCCCATTACCAGCTATCATCTCCCTACCCCGCTGTGCCATGTGTTGGGGTTTCCAAAGCCACATGGAGTCACCTTTGAAGTCCTGGAGGTCAAAGATAGTACAGACATTTGGAGAGTCTCTTACTTGGCTCCTTCTTAAGGCTCCTACCCACAAGGTAAGCCAGTTTGTGGGCATAGTGGCAAGGAGCAGGAACGCGAATCATGTCCTTTGTAGGAAAAGGAAAAGGAAAGATTGTTTTAGCTGTTTGTCTGCCTTTCCCATAGCTTTGCACAGACTATTCAAAATTGATCTGTTGCTTTTCAAACTTCAAGGAAAAGCAAAATCCCCAACACAAGCACTTACAGTCACATTGTAATACATGTGGCACAGCTGGTATGTTAACCGCTGCACCACGTCTGGTTGCAAGCGAACCGTGTCATGGATGACATTATAGTGGGTGGGGGTGACGGTGCCTTCCCTCACTGACTGACTCACAATGTAAAAGTCGTACCTGGAAAGACAGAAAACGCGGCTGTTGGCTTCTTGCAAAAGATAAAGAGCATAGCAAACCTGGGGTCTGGAGCAAGAGTATATAGAATGCTCGACTTTAACCCTACCATACCTCAACCCATGGACAATGTCCTTTATGTTTAGAAGCCCAATGAAAGACATCAGCGGGATCAATGGCTCAAGCAGTGACTCTCATGGGACTTGGGCTTCCATTCAGTGCTCCTGCACTCAGAACGAGACACTAACTTGGCACACTCACATTGCCTGGGGCCATAGCATGAGCTCTGGGAATGGTGTTGCCATCCCTTCTGCCAGGCAGCAAACTACTTCCTTTTCTGTCATGGCCCTCTGGCTGCCTCCTTGGAGTGCGATTCCCGTGATAGTTCATACCAGACTTCTGTCTCAAGCCTGCCATTCTGTAGTCATACTGTATGCCTCTCCCAGCCATCCACCTTGCTCTAGTCCCGAGCCTCAGATTCTGTCCCTGGGAACACTGCTCCCCCATCACACCTTACAGAGAATGTCTTTGACATGCAGCAAACCTTGCCTTGCCTCACAATGTCCCTCAACTTCTTTCACACTTTAGGTATCTTTAAAACTCCCACATTGAATTATGGGGACCATTTAAGCACATTTTTTAATTGGATGCCTCGTCCCCTGATGCAAATGCTCCCACTTCCTTGACATTGATGGTTAGGCAAATACAAGTCGGTCTTTTAGTCCAACACTCCGCTGTGGTTGTTTGTTTTATTGTTGTTTTCCTCTTGATTACCTCTTCCATTTCTGCTTGATTACATTTCTGAATCTCTTCATCCAATCTAGTCACTTGAAGGCTTTTTAGTTCAGTACTTAGCCTTTTTTATTTTTTATGGACTTGATTACATTTCTGAATCTCCTGGTCCAACTTAGTTGCTTGAGAACAGAAGGTTTATTATCACACTCAGTATCTGAATGTCTGGCAGGTCTCATCCTTTGATTATTCTGCCTGCTGCCTCTCACAGTGGAAACTCAATTCCCAATTCACTGTTCGGCAATTCTACACAGTGTGTGTGGATAACAGGGCTGATGAGGATAGCTAACTAAGCTGGACTTTTGTAGCTTGTGCACCACGAACTTTGACTTCTGTAACACAGCACTCACCCAGTTTCATACAGGAAGAGCGTCAGGAGAAATTGGTCCCTGCTGTCTCATTGTTTCTTTAAAAGCACCAACACATTTAAAAAATATCCCAAGGCTATTGCAAAAATAAACATTTTGGGAGCAAGAATCAATAATATCATTTGATCTGTGAGGATTCCAAACAGTCAATGCAAACAATTTTTCTATCTTTTGTATTTGTATCAAGATGGGGGTTTTAGCGCAATGATAAGATTAATGTTAATTTGGCCACAGATGTTAACGTTAAGTTATGAAACAAAAGACCAATCACAACTTTGAAATTCAAGTGAAGCAGCCCTAACTCATAGTGAAAGAAGAAAAGAATCCAAATTAGCCATGAAGAATCAGAAGCTTAAGATGATATATTATTGCCAGAAAGTGAATCAAAATATTTTCAATCCAGAGGTCAAAATGCCTACCATTGCAGCCTGGTCAACTCTGTATCGATAACTGTGCCAGGAGTCGGATTCACATATTCTCTGGACCGGGCAAAAAATCGGGTGTTTATTCGTTTCTTCACCACGATGAAAGTGAGACCAATTCTTTAAAAAAAAAAAAATGGGAAAAGTGTCATTATATTGATTCAGTCTCATGTCAGCAGCCGTCAAGATGGGAGAGCATCTCACACTAGGGCCCCAACCCCAGCTCCAAGGACAAACAGGTATCTGGTCACACCAACCCACACCCAAGGGGAGGACTCATTCCCTCCTGACAGCCTCAGAATTGTTCCCACTGACCCTCCTCCCAGGCTATCAAAGAGATGGGGGCTGAAGTTAACAAGCATGACTTTAGGCACTCCCTATTGATGGAGCTGGGCTGCAACTTAAATGAGGTACCCCCAGCCCCACTTGTGAAATGGTTACCACAGAAAATACCTCCTGCTTGGGGGGAAAAAAAAGCACAAACCTAGAAATCCTGGTGAGGCTGTACCCGTCCTCCACCTCCAGTTCTGTATTAGCTCAGTACCCGCCCCCACCATCCTCCGTGGTGCTGCTCCTGGTTTGTGGTTTTTACCTTTGTAAACCCTGCTGTTCTACACTTGGGGAGGTAGAGGGAGGAGTGAGATCTTTTGGTGTACAAGCAAAAAAGAGACTTTCCAATCTTGACCACCGGCCAAAAAAGAGACTTTCCAATCTTGCTAGTATGTGTGAAGCGGCTCTGTATTGACTTGCTCGGATGCAACACTACCAAACCTCTTCCCTTTCATCAAAATATGCCATTTGCAAAGAAATACCAACACCACAACAGGAATATTCTAGGGGAAAAGAAAACCAGCAATGCAGAGTTTCCAGGACTCCTACCTTTACAACTCTATATACTTACTTGAAAGGGAATTTCGCATCTAAGTAGTTCTCCAGCTTTTGTATCTCTGTCATCTGCAAATTTTTAAGCTGGCCATCTCCCACTCCATCCCGATACACAATGATGTTCCTGGGTTCTGATGAGACATTTTTCTTCCACTGTTCGATAGCCTCTGGAGGGAAGCCGGAAGCATGTACATGAAGTGTTTCCTCGAATCAAACTGGTCTCTGCTATTTTTGGGGGGGTGGGGAGGTGAGGGGAGGGCAGGCTCCAGGATCACTTCTTTCAACACTACAATTTTCAGGACTGATTTTTTTGTTGTTTGTATCTGCAGTCCAGTCCAAAATTTGGCCACAGTGGCACTATCCATTTTTGAACTAGATAATTCTTGGTGGTGGTTTCATGCCTGCTGGAGAGCCTGAGCAACATCCCCGGCTTCTACAAGCACCAAATGCCAGAAACATCTCCACCCAAGTTTGGATCATGTCTTTCTGTCATTTCTCAGTGACTACTGGGAACAGCATCTCCCCTGGTAGAGAATCACTGGCATGGAGTTCAGGACAGCCACCCACCTCCACCAAACACTGACCTTGCAAGCAGCCTTCCAGCGTAAACACAACCTCCTGTGCCGTAGACTGTTCGATAGTATGAGAGTACCACCTGTTTGCAGAAACATCCATCATCAGTCTCAACAAGGTTCTGAAAATGTCATTTGGATTTTGAGTTCCCCCTCCCCTCAAGCCCATCCCCAAATCCCATCAGCATCTGAAGATTCCATCAGGAATCAATTCTGTCACATCCCTACAAAGATCAGAATCTTAGTGTTACTTCCGATGACTTAGTTTATAAAACTTGGAGTGCCCTCAAATAGTAAGACCAGAAAGAAGCATGCGATCACATCACAGTTAGCTATTCATGTTTTCATCATGGAGAGTTCGTTACCTAAGGGGACATGCAAACAAAAGTCCAGTTCAGGATCATGATCTCCAACAAGGACTCATCATCCACAGACATCCGAGGAAGCAGTTGGCTTTGAACAATGAGCTTTTGCGCCAACTTCAGCATATCGAATGCCACAAGTTACTATCCCCTTACTATGTATCTCTTACTTCAGAGGTATCCTATCTGGCCACCTGACATTATGTATTTGTTGTGCTCTGCTCCCAGCATTTGGACCTAACGAGAGCTCAAAAATATATGTTCAATGAATGAAGGCTTGCTTTATCTCTATTCTCACAACAGCATTTTCCAGGTACAAAGAAAGAACAGAGCAAAACAATGTACCCATATTAAAATCAAGTATTATTTCAATGAAAACATGCTGCCACTTGTAGAGATAAAGATGTGTCTTCCTTAATGAATATTCTGGAATTACACTCTTGAGGGCCACCGACGTCATTAAATGTGGGGATGATCACACAGACCATGATGTACAAAGAAGTATCAAGAGTGTTCAAACTCATTTCAAGGTGTGCTGTGGCTTCTACTCTGAGGAAAAGAAGGGCTTCTGGTGAAGTGATTCGAACATCCCGTTTTAGACCCGGCACCACTTCCCCTTCCCATAGCTTGTAAAATTTGCACCGTTCTGGTTGGCCAATGAAAAGTAACCTCGTGATGTCTTACCTGAGAACCTCACCCACCATTCTTGAGGCTCCTCCTAATCCCCACCCACCTACCAATCACCTGTGATAATCTCAGTCAGCAGTCCCTGGGGTCTGCCTACAGCCCCTCCGAACCAATTCCCCATGGCCCACCCCCACAACACCTTGCAGGCTCACCTGGGTTGTATAAATGAGCCTCCACGTGTGCACCCTTTTCCCGTTTTTACCTGGCTGTACCCTGTCCTCCTCCATCTCGCCCCCTTCCCCTCTCCTGGTAGCCCCCCCATCCTGCCTTCACGGCAGATGTTTCCCTGCATGCTCTCCCCCTCTACCCCTGCTCCTGTTCTTACCCTGATGGAATAAAGGACCTCCTAACACCTTGCTGCATCTGGTATTTTCAGCTTGTGGTAAAAGAGGACTTGGCTGTGGGAATTAGCTGCATGTAAGAACTTTACTGCAGCTAAAACACTTGGAGAAATGGAGCAGTCAAGACACAGAAACTTGTCTCCTGCAGACATGTTGGTGTTGAGCCTGTGCATACAGGCCTCTGATGACATTTCTGATGTTCCATTTCTCTTCACTCACCGATATTGTAAGTACTTCTGTGCAATAATGAGTCCCATGAAGAGACTTTTCAGTTTCTGGTAGGTAGAATTCTACCTGTTCTCATTCCTGCACTTTGCGACCTTATCAAGACATCAGCCCTACTACTGTGACTCAGTTGACTTGAATGCAGATGGCCCAGGACCCAAGGCTGGTCTGCAGCCAATAGTAGCAAGCAACCAGGAACCTCTGCTAATCTCACAAGCAAATGAATGGTCTATGATCCAATGATATGAGATTAAAGAAGACCTGAAGTATCCAGATGGGAACATGACTTGGCTGATGCCTTGGTTGCCATCTTTCGAAACCATGAATCATATACAGGGCCTGATGTCCAACACAAAGAACTATACAGAAATAGGTGTTTTTGCAAGGCATCACACTGGTGGTAGGTTAGGCAGCAAAGAAGATGGACATAGAGGAATCATCTATCTTTTAGGAGCATAACTTTGCCTGAAAAGCAACACATCCATTGAACTCACAAACCTCTTGACAGCAAGTGTGAGTTAGAACCACCACTGCTTTCAAGACAACTACATACTAACCAGTGTTTGCCAAAACTTACTGTGTTAATTCTTCATTGCTGCTTGCCACAAACCCTGCAACTGATTGATCTTTATGTGCAACATCATGGAAACAATCGATTCCAACGAACATTGTTTTCTTTAGCTTCATTTAGAAAAAAAAAAAAAAAAGGTAGTCCATTGAGTTAAAACAGCACAGGAGCAAAACTAAACCATTAAGCTAAAAATATACATGAAAATAGCATGAAGGTTCACAACACACAAACGAAAGAGAAGGTAACCTAGTTCTACATACGTCTATATCCACCTTCCAAAGGGCTCCTCCCAGCTTGCAGTTCATCTGCTGTACAATCTTCGAGATAATAGGTGGTGTAGTTTGAGCTTTATCCACGGTCCGTGCCACCACACATTGGCTTAAAATTGGTATTTCCTCACACAGTAATTTTTTAATGCTATCATATCTAGCTTTCTCCTCATTGGGCAGGAGGCAAAGCACCTTGAAAACAAGCAAACACACAATGCTTCAAGACAATAGCACTGTACAGAGACGCAAGCTATTTTGAGAAGGGAGGAGAGACAGTACTCACAAACCAGGTTCTCTCATTCACAAACATTTGAGTCTCAAGATCAAACAGGGACCCAAACCACATTACACGTAACTAGCTGTGAGGGGTGTCACGAGGAGCTACAAGATAGACAATATATCCATCTGCATCAATAATCAGAACTTGAAAAGTCCTTTGTCTTCAGGATTCAGTTGTTAGGAATTTATCAAAGTGAACATGGATGGGTTAAAAAAAATGCACTGGGAGGCCAGCATTTTGGTACTGCATGTTGAGGCATCACTTGTGACACCAGCACACCAGCATCCAGCCTGTTTCAGTCCTGGCTGCTCTGGTTCTGGGACAGCTTTCTGCTAATGCGCCTGGGAAGGCAGAAGATTATATGTGTAGGTAAACAGGTTAAGCTTTTTAAAAATGCCTTTACAAATCTTCTAACTACCATCTTTATCTTCTGATCCTTGGGTTCCCTTATCATGGTAAACAAACACGGTCTTGTGGATAACAAACATGTCCCTGCAAGAAAGCACAGAGGCACATGTGTGTTTGAGACTCACCGAGTCCAACAAGGCAATCAAGTACTGCAAGGTTTTGATAGAGAAAAGTGGAATCCAGATAGATACTTGCAGCCATTGCAGGTGTGTTGTTTCCCCAAAGCACCTGCCTATCCCAGCAAGTGTAGCTGGGAAACAACCCAGCCATCTGACAGCACCATCCAGGAAGAGTCACAGAAAAAGAATCAGATTCTACCCCAAGGTCAGGGTGCTCACCTTAAATTTTGATCGCCTAGCCCTAACAAAGCACATCAGATGGACCCCACAGAGCATGGAGACAGAAAGTTGGCTGCTGGAATCCTGAGGCTACCGGTGAAGATAATAAACAAAGGGACAGTGGTTTCCGGAAAGCTGATTAGCACAGTATTTAATGCACTTGCTACTAATAGGGATACCCCAACAGGCATACATACGCACGTACCCAAAAGATCAATGTGCAAGAGACTATGTACAATGGCACTGTAGGAGCAGAACTAGGAACATTCCAAATCATTCACTGATAAGATGTGTTTCATATAATACTAAATGAGACAAGAAAATGAATGGGTTACGCATGTGCCTGAAGATGAACCTTAAGACCGAGAAAAAGACTCCCTGGACTATGTGAACATATGATTCTGTTTCAAGTTCAAGAACACCACATCAGTACACTGCGGAATTAGGAGTCAATTAGTAGCAATTGCATTTGCAGAGCAGCAAGTCTGAAAGAGAAACTGAGCATCAAATAGTTTGAGAGTAAAACATTACGCTGCATTGAGAATCCACAAGTCTCACTTTATGTATGCGAATTAGTAAACAAGTGAAGAATTCTTCCTTACATCAGAAAAGTTAACATAAAAAGTGTTAAATGTAGAAAAACATTTTCTAAGTACCACACTAATAATTGTGACAGGCCAGAATCAATGAATGGCAAAAAATTTATGTGAAACTTCCAGGAGAAACAAGGAATTTGTATAGTTAAGAGCCTTCAAGAAATCTATTTACAAAAGGGAAAAAATGACTTTAGGATAATGAAATCTACCAGACTACTCTGTAACCAAAAGGACAGAATTAAGATGACCGAATAAACCAATATCTGGTGCCTCGTGATTGAAAAGAATCCAGCATCACTTCCACGAGAAGGCAAAACCTAAATCCATCTATAAGAGAAAACCCAATTAAAGGATGCTCTACAAAACAAATGACCAGTGAACTTTCCAAATGATCCAGGTAGACCAAAGGCATTCTCCAGATTAAGAGGAAAGGAAGAGAGTACACAATAGCTGGAATAGGATTCTCCCATGATCAGTTGGGCTATGCATAAAAATACCTTCATGTGAGCCAAGGGAGGCAAAGACCACAATGCCTGGTTACAGCTTATCTAGGAAAAGCTTCAGTGAAGCAGATAGAGAGCTTGGTTTTGTGATATTCATGTTACCTGACCCTTAATCCCAGGCAGGACAGCTGATTGGGAGAAAAATAGGAAATCATCAGAGGACTTCTCTTGAACCCTAACAGCAGGTCTGCTACAAAAATTCTTGCACAGCGAAACAAAATCTCTGCAGAAAAAAAAGAGCAAATATGAAATGCAAAAAAGCGAATTATCAACTGTGCATCTGATAAGGGGGTCCTTATCAAGTACAAGGAAGTCAGATCAATAGCAAGAAAACAGATTAAAGCATGGGCAAAGATTCAAAGAGGCACTTCTCAAAAGACAAGATACAAATGGTCATCAGGGATATAAAAAAAATACTCAGGATAAGTATAAGGGAAATGCAAATCAGATGTACCATGTAGCATCACCTCATTCCCACCAGAATGGTCAGTCAAAAAGAAAAGATAACAGGCATCAGAAAGAAGCGGAAAAGAGGAAATGTTTGCTCATTGCTGGCCGGAATGAAAACTACTGTAGCTATTACGGGAAATAGTATGGAGTTTCCTCAAAACATTGCAAGTAAAACTACAAAATGATCTAGCAATCACAATATGGGGTAGATGCCCAAAGGAAACAAAATCATGCATGTTGGAGAGGCAATCCTACTTCCATGTTTATTACAGCATTATTCACAAAAGCCATGAGTGGAAACCAACAACCTAAGCATCCATTCATCGGTGAATGGGTAAAGAAAGTGTGTGTGTGTGTGTGTGTGTGTGTGTGTGTGTGTGTGTGTGTGTGTGTGTGTGTCGAGAGGTGAGATCCTATCATTCCTAACAGGGATAAACCCAAAGGACTACATGTTAAATAAGAAAGACATAGGAAGGCAAATACCACATGAATATCATTCACAAGTGTGACCTGTGAAAGCTGATCTTTAGAGGTAGAGAACAGATGGTATCTCTCAGAATTTGGACTGGGAAGAGGGAAGGGAGAGCAGAAAAAATGTTGGTCAGGGGATAAGTACAGTTCAGTAGAAGGAAATATTTATAGCGTCCAGCACGGCACCCAGAGTTAATGAGGACAGAACATGTCCTTAAAAAATGCTGTGAGCAGATGTCTAGTGTTCACCACGAATCTTAAACTCCGAGTTGCTCCATACCCAAGTTATTGAAATATAGCCATTCCACAATGTATTGACTTCCAATCACGTCATAGGAACCAGTTTTATACTGTAAAAGCATTGGAGGAATGTGGCTTACACGAGGTGCTCTTCAGAGCAGCCTACAAGGATCCATCAGTGGAAACAGAAGGAGTAGGTCTCAGCTTTATGAAATGCAAGAATAAAGACAATGGCTGGGTTTTGTGATTAAGAAACAAAGATCCGTCCTCCCTCCTCCCCCCTTACCCCACCAGATCATCCTGAGGCAATAAGAAGGGAAGATTGGTTAGGAGAAAGTACTCAAAGAAGAGGGAAAAAATACAGTATAATCACACCTTGGTATAAGGCAAAAGATGGTTGAGAAAAATATCAACTAGAAGACGAAGAGCAAAATCTTAGCAAGTTAGAACTTGGAATCAAAATAAGGAAGATGCTGGTTACTGTAAGAAAATGGACATATTAAGGAATAGCTGCATTGTGGAGTTACATTTGCATTCATTGGGTGGTTTAGAAACCAAATGGCAACATTCTAAACTGCAAATAAATGAGGTTTTGGAATAATCACTGCAGACTGTACACACATGTAGACACTTACTATTTGTGCTGTCTTGCCAAGTGATTTTACCTTGCTCTGATAGGTGTCCCTTTCGCTTAGGTTTCCCCTGGAAAACAGGCATCATTTGTATTCAACAGGTCATGAACAATGAAACACAATAGGCACTTACATTTCATTCAGAGTATGAGAATGCATGGTAATTTCTCAAAGGAATGATCTCAAGTTTTTAAAAATATTTATTTGCAAGGCATAGTTATAGAGGGATGTGGAGGGGGGAGGTGAAAGATGGGGGAAGGGAAGGAGAAAGAATTTTCTCTCTCTACTGATTCACAAAATGGATATAATGGTCAAGGCTGGGTCAGGCTGAAGCCAGGAACCGGAACTCCTCCTGAGTCTCCCATGTGCGTGGCAGGGCCTAAGCACTTGGGTCATCACCCACTGCCTTCCCACGCACATTAGCATGGAGCTGGATCAGAAGCAGAGCAGCTGGGACTCAAACCAGTACTCTGATGGGATGTTTGTATCACAGATAATGGCTTAACCCACTATACCACAATGCTACTATAACCCTAAGGGTTTGTTTTCAAGAAAAAGCATCCCTTTGGTTCATTTACACAGAGCATGGATGTCAATTACTCCGTACTGAAAACAAGTAAAAAAAAAAACTGAGAAGCAACCAGGGAACTTTGGTCAAGGGCTTCTCTTCCCTGTGTAGTGGAAAGATAGACGTGAAGGAGAGAGCTAAGAAGAGCTAGGAAGAGACGTGCAAGGGAGTTTTAAACCCCCTTAACATAGAAGCTGAAGTGGGGGGTCGCTTTGGCTCTTGTAGGATGGGGAATATTGGTTTGTGTCTGCCACTGGTGCGGCAGTGACCCCGTTACCTGAGGGGCGCGCCAGAATTCCACTGTCCCTTCCGGGTGGTAGCTGGAGACCGGGCTAGAAGCGAGCTCCGCCCTCCTTAGGTAACGGTGACAACCATCACAGTCAGCTCTAGCCTTCCAGCTGGCAGAAGAGAAATACCTAACTGTGTTCCACTCAAGCCCTCGTTTCCCACCTAAGGCAGGAAAAGAGACCCACTGACAGAGCCACACCTGTTATCACGTGCTGAAGAGTCTGCTTAATCTGATATGGCCATCAAGTAAAAAAACCATGAAGGAACCACAAAGGTAAAGAAACAAATGCCACCAGAATCTGCAGAGATTACACAAACATCAGAACCAGACCTGGCAAACAAATTAGAGTTACCCAACCAGAAACTGAGCAGAACTTTGATGAATCAGTTAAAAGGGCTCCTATAGCTTTTCAAAAGGAAAACTAGAAACAAGTTTCACAGATTTGCATGGTGCACAGAATAGTTCTCATATTAGAAACAAATGGGGCCCAGCAGGGTAGCCTGGTGGCTCAAGTCCTCACCTGCATGCCTTATGGGTGCCAGTTCGTATCCTGGCTGTTCCACTTCCCTTCCAGCTTCCTACCTGTGCCCTGGGAAAACCATAGAGAACGGGCCAAAACCTTGGGACCCTGGACCCGTGTGCGAAACCTGGAAGAAGCTCCAGGCTTCAGATCAGCCCAGCTCCAGCCATTCCGGTCATGTGGAGAGTAAACCAGTGGATAGAAGATCTTTGTCTCTCCTCTGTAAATCTGACTTTCCAATAAAAATAAGGAAGGAAGGAAGGACAAACAGAAGAGATTCAGAGGATCTGGGGATGTAAACCAGGCATCCCTGATGGATGGAAAATAAAAATGAGGGGCAGAGACAGCTTTGATGGGTTACACCTCAGTTTATGTCATTTGAACAATACGTTATGAGTGGCTGAAGTTCAGCTGTTTGGTACGAAAGTATGTGACTAAGCTAGTCTGTATGTATAATGCATTACAATCCAACTAAAAAAATCGTATCAATTGGTTTAAGAACCATTCAACAAAAAATCCTTTAGGGCCCTGTATGGTAGCGTAGTGGCTGAAGTCCTTGCCTTGCATGCACTGGGATTCCATATGGGCATCAGTTCTAATCCCAGTGACCCCACTTTCAATTCAGCTCCCTGCTTGTGGCCTGGGAAAGCAGTCAAGGATAGCCCAAAGCCCTGGGACCCTGCAACGGTGTGAGAGACCTGGAAAAGGCTTCAGGCTAATGGCTTTGGATCAGCACAGCACCGGCCATTGTGACCACTTGGGGAGTGAATCAACAAATGGAAGATCTTCCTGTCTCTCCTTCTCCCTGTATATCTGACTTTCCAATTAAAAAAAAAAAATCAATCTTAAAAAATCTGACCCTTGGGCCCGGCGCGGTGGCGCAAGTTGGTTAAAGGTCCTCACCTTGCACGCCCGGGATCCCATATGGGCGCCGGTTCTAATCCCTGCAGCCCCGCTTCCCTTCCAGCTCCCTGCCTGTGGCCTGGGAAGGCAGTCGAGGACGGCCCAGGGCTTTGGGGCCCTGCCCCCGCGTGGGAGACCCAGAAGAGGCTCCTGGCTTCGGATCGGCATAGTATCGGCCCGTTGCGCTCACTTGGGGAGTGAATCATCGGACAGAAGATCTTCCTCTCTGTCTCTCCTCTCTGTGTATCTGCCTTTCCAATGAAAAAATAATAAAAATAAATCTCTTAAAAAAAAATCTGACCCTTATTTACGATGAAAAAATATTCTCAGGTAAATAGGAGTAGAGAAAAACCTCCTTGAGACACAGAATCTAAAAATCTACAGCTCAAACTTGATGGTGAAAAACTTCAAACTTTCCCAGTAACAAGGTAATGCCAGGGTATTCCCTTCATCAGTTGTTATTGTACCAACAGTCCTTATTTATGCTATTATGAAAGAAAATGAATAAAAGGCTACATAGATTAGGAATGACAGAAAGCTTTTTGCTTACAGGTGACATGACTGGAAAATCTAAAGTTAAAAAAAAACACAATAAAGTGATTGTAGCAAGGTTATAAGTTTCAAGATGAACATGAAAAGTTACTGCTTCTCTATATCGGCAATGAACAAGTAGAGAACTAGAATTACTAATTTATATCAGTACTTCCCTCCCAAATGATGTATTTCTGTATAAATCTAACACATCAGTATGAGCATAAGTCTAAGAAAACATAGGGAAGAAATCAAAGAACTAAAAAAATGAAGAGGTTTTTCACAATACCTACAAGATTCAAGTTCTTTCCAACTTAACCTATAGATTCAATAACAGTACACTTTTTTTTTGCGAATATTAATTCCAAAGGCTATCTTTGCTCCACTGTGTTGCCCAATTTGAATCCCAACCACTCTGCTTCTTATCCAACTTTCTATTGATGCATTCCTGGCAGGCATCACATGATGGCTCAAGTACTTGGGTCGCTGTCACTCATCTGGGAGGCCCAGACAGAATTCCATGCTCCTGGTTTGGGTTTGGCCCAGCCCTGGCCATTGTAGGTATTTGGGGACTGAGCCAGAGGATGGAGAGGCAGACAGAAGCATTTTCAATTAAAATAAATTTAAGAAATAGTTATTTTTTAAAAGCACAAGCGAACATGCTCTATGCTGTATTTTAGGGAAATACACAATAAAACATCTCTATTAGAATAGCCAAAATCCAGGACATAGGTAACAGCGAATGCTGGCATGGGTACAAACATAGAAATGCCCATTGAGGACAGACAGGGATGCGAAACCATACGGCCATTATCATGACAATTTGTTTATAAACATTTACATACATTTAATCATGTGATACAGCCATCAAACTCCTTGAAATTCACACAGAAGTGAAAAACCTGTGTCTACATAAAAAGTCTACATCATAAAAACCTTGCATTAGCTTTGTTCATCATCACCCAAACTTGAAGCAGCCAAGAGATTCTCCAAAAAGCAATTGCATAAACTGTAAAAATATCCAGAGGGACTCTTTTTTTTTTTTAGGGATTCATAGAAGTAAGCTCCCAAGCCTTGAAAAGTCAGAACAATCTGAAATACATCCGACTAAGTTAAGAGTGCCACTCAGAAAACTGTACATGCTGTTCGAGTCAAGGACATGAGTTTCTAGAAAATTCAAAGCTGTGGGTTTGAGTGGTGTTAATGGGAAGAAATGATAAAAGAGCACAGATTTTTTTTTAGGACAGTGAAGCCTCTGTGGGATACCATCACGACGGATGACATGCCACATACATGGAACCAAATCCCAAGGATGGACCATACCAAGAAAGGGCCTTGGCGTCAATTACGGAATGTCACTTTTTTGGGGTTTTTTTTTTGTTTGTTTTTAATGCAGGTTCATTCGTTGTAATGAGTTTATCTGGTGGAGAATGCCAGTCAGGGAGTACATGGAAAATATTTGTATGCCTTCTTACTAATATTTTGAACCCATAACTTTTCTGAGTAAAATAAACTCTCCTCAAAAGACAAGTGAATTTTTGGAATCCTGAATGGGAACTAGCTCTTCATATCCCCCAGGGATCATATAAAGTTGTTGATTCCTGTGCCTACTTCCATAGCTACTCCCAAAGCCATAAATAAGGTCTTACAGCAGCCTGTCTTTAATACAGGTGACAGAGAACAGCCAATCCCTGCATTAGAGTATTTCTGAAGCTCCCCTTTCATATTGTTGACTAATTTTCAAGTTGAAGTCCACACTTGATCTTAGTCAAAAGGCTGAGAAGCGATCAAGATGGAGTCCATTTTGCTATACTTACATTGTTGGTGCCTCTACCGTCATACCCATTTGAGATGCAACATTAATTAGTCTAGCAGATAAATAATTGGCTAGAGATTCACAGCTTGCAGCATACACTATTGCCCAATGCCTCATTTTTTTCGCACTAAGTAATGTTACGTTTTTCGACCATTCTGCATGTTTTCTTTTAGCTTCACACTGGAAAAGAATTAGGCATAGTTAAAAGTTTATACCTTAAAAAAGGTCACTTTCATTCAAGGTCCTTTTCACTGTAATTTTGTGCCATTTCCTATTTGATTATTTTGTGCCATTTCCTATTTGATTATTTTAAAATTTTAAGTAATGGCTGAATCATATCTTTTTATTAAAAAAAAAAAAATAAGCAGAGAGCTGGATCAGAAGTGGAACAGCTAGGTCACGAACCAGCTCCCATATGGGATGCTGGGTGAAGGATTAGCCTGCTGGGCCATGACACTGCCCTCCAATTCTGTCCTGAGTCTTTTTATTTTTAATGTGAGATTGGAATTGTGCCATAAGCTTTTTTATTTTTAGTTCAGTGATGGGCCCTTGACCTAGCAATTAAGATGCCAGCCCACATCCCATACTGGATGCCTCAGTCTGAGTCCTGTTGTACTCCAGGGTTCATGTTTCTGCTAACATGTACCATAAAAGGCAGAGGTAATGCTCCAGGAGTTTGGTTTCCTGTCACCCACAGAAGGCTTGGGTGGAGTTCCTACATCCAGGCCTGGCCCAGCTCCAGCTGGCATAGGCATCTGGGGAGGGAATGAGTGGTTAGGAGCTCTAGCCATCTGCTTCTCTGCCTCTCGTGAGACTGGGAATGGCTCTAGACATTCAGGTTCTTAAAACCTAGCATGGGGACTGGTGCTACGGCTCAGTGTGAATGGAAGGTCCAGGTTGAGGTCTGGCTGTTCCACTTCTAGTCCAGCACCCTAATGTGCCTGAGAAAGCACAGATAGCTCAAAGGCTTAGGCCCTTGCTACCTTCATGGGAGGCCACGATAGAGTCCCAGGCTTCAGATTCCAACCTGGCCCAGCCATGGTTATTGCGGTCATTTGGAGACTGAAGCAGCAAACTTCCTTTCAGTTAAATATGTAAACAAAAAAATGAAACTAGAAATTATCAATAAGAAATGCTGACAGACCTCCAGCTAGGGTCTTTTCACCCATATAACATTTTTCATCTTCCTTCTACATCATCTTATAGATGTTCGCTGCTCTTCCTGTTGCAACCTTGCCTCCAGCGGTTCTAGAGACTGCACAATTCAGGACTTGTTCCTTGCTTAAATGTATCCTGAATTTTACATTCTCTTAATTTTTTCTTTCAACCTTGGTTCCTCTGGATAATTCTTACTCTGAGAGATCGCTTTAAAAGAGCTTTCAAATTGACCCTGGAGGCCATGAGCACTTGTCCACGATATTAATAACATTAACTAAACATTTACATGAGTTCTTATGGGATGTCTGCATCTCCTCTTCTATGGGAAAAGCCAACAGCTGGCTAAGAGTGTTGCCATCATGAACACGGGCTGCTTTTCGTGTTATTTCTTTTTTACCACACTAAGAAATGAAAATGTTGACACTTATCTCACCCATGTTTTGCCTCGGAAGATTTTAGTATCCTCCAGAATTCTTGCTGGGACTTTCAATAAATTGCAATCAAATTTCATATCCCACATTTTAAACTCCTCTTGCACACACCGATATCTGCAAGTGAAAATATTTCCAACATGATCAAAACCAAAGAAAATAAGCAAATACTAGTTAATTCATTTGCCCAACACAGGGCACTCGCATTTCCTCTAATCCCAAGTTCAGGACTGTGTTGTCCTCAGTCCATGCTGGGATGCTGCAGAGATCCCCACTGTGTTGCTGAAATCATCTTGTCTTGGCTCTCACATATATATAGGCAAGTCAGAGTCTTCCCGTAAAGACTTACATATTTTTATGTGAAAGGCAGAGAGAGGAGAAGAAGAGAGTGAGCAAAAGAGCGCCATTCAATCTGTTGGCTCATTTGCCAAATGGCTACAACAGCTGGAGCTAGGACAGTCTAAGGCCAGGAGCCAGCAGCATTCTCTGGATCTCCCACGTGGGTTCAGGGGCACAAAGACTTGGGCCTTTCCTCTGCCACCTTCCCAGACTTGTTAGCAGGGAACTGGATCAGAAATGGAGCAGCCAGATTTGAACTTGTGCCCAGAGCAATGCTAGAACTGCAGGTGGATGCTTAGTTTGCAATGCTACATCACTGCCCACCCCCCTATCTCAGTCCTTTTTTTTAAAGCTTTGGACCATCCTTGACTGGCCCCCAGGACACAAGAAGAGATCCAGATGGGAAGCAGGGCCACTGGGACACGAACCGGCACCCATATGTGATCATGGTACGTGCAAGGTGAGGAATTTAGCTGCTAGGCTACTTGCGCTGGACTCCAGAGTCTCTTTATCTCATTCTTCCCCCAACCCCTCCTTGGCCTCAAAACATCAACAGTGACCAAAATATAAGAGATACTCCTCCAAAAATACCATTTTATTACTATTTTTCTTCTTGGAAAGGTAGAGCTAGATGGAAACATAGACTGATCTCCCATCTACTGATTCACGTCCCAAATGGCTGTCCAGCCTGGGGCTGGGCCAGGTCATAAAACTCAATCCAGGCCTCCCATTGGGTTACAGGGATCCAAGTGGTTCAGCCACCCCATGCTGCCTCCTAGGGTTGACATTAGCAGGAAGCTGGAATTGGAAATGGAATCGAGACCTGAATGGAGGTATTCTGATCTAGGATCCTGGCACCCCAAGGGTTATCTAAACTACTGAACCTCCAATTGTCAGGTTCAAAGGGAAGAATCTTCCAGTGTCCCTGGCTCTTCCCTGTGGGTGCTGGGGCAAGTAGGAGGCTGGGGGTGTGGGGCTTCATCTCACGCTTGGTGGGTGATGTAGAAAGTTCTCTGTCCTGCCAGGAATGCACTTAGAAAGTTCTCTGAATGAAAAAAAAAAAATTTTTTTTAAGTGGTGGTGGGGGGAGAATCTGAGGTGCTATGGGACACATAGGGATCTCCACTTCGGTGCCAAATTACACACATGCAGAGAGACTTAGAAAATTCAGCACTCACCTTCTTAGATCAGAAATGAAGTTTCTCACTTTATTCCACCTAGTCTGTGGACTCAAACGTGTGTATGCCGAGAGGTTTTGCATCACAAGGCGGTTTCTGCGCACCCATTCTGCTATACCTTAAAAAAATTCAAATGATACAGCTGCAACAAAAGCAAGGATCAACCCATATTAGAGAAGACTCGGTTGTGGTCTTTAGCTGGTCAACAGCGATCTGGGGAATGCGATGCTAGGTTCTCCGTGAACCTTGTTGTACAACACTACCACATCCACTTTCTGAGAGGGCTTTTCTTCTCTGGGGACTGTGGAGGTGAGCAGTACCTGTGAGGGCGCACAGCTGAGGGATGAGCTTTATACGTTCACATTGTGTTTTTTCTTTCCCCTTTTTCCATTTTCCAAAGCTCACCAGCATCGGCTGTTCGAAGTCCGTGACAATTTGTTTATAACGCTGCTCAACAGAAGCAAGAAAGATGAGCGGGACTATTGGCAAAACCAAAGGAATTTCATATGAAAACAGGGATGAAAGCACTTGTTCTCAATCAGATGAGGCTTTGAGGCATGCTGCTGACGACCTTCCCCCAAGTGCACGAAAGCATTATACTCTTAATTCTGATCCAGAGCTCATATCATCTCTAGAACATCAGAATTATGTGGGAGTAGGACTCCCAAAAAACATTGCATCAGAGCCTTTGTGATACTTCTAAGAAAACTTTGTGTATATTTGAGGGAGAGGCCAAGTAGTCTCTACCAGTCATGCCTTTAAAATTCTTGAGTCGAGCCCGGCGTGGTAGCCTAGTGGCTAAAGTCCTCACCTCAAGTGCACTGGGATCCCATATGGGTGCTGGTTCTAATCCTGGCAGCCCTGTTTCCCATCCAGTTTCCTGCCTGTGGCCTGGGAAAGCAGGCGAAGATGATCCAAAGGCTTGGGACCATGCACCCATGTGGGAGACTTGGAAGAGGCTCCTGGCTCAGGCCATTGCGGTCACTTGGGGAGTGAATCATCGGACAGAAGATCTTCCAGTCTGTCTCTCCTCTTCTGTACATCTGACTTTGTAATAAAAATAAATCAATCTTTAAAATTCTTGAATCATCTGGGAAAAAAAATTTACTGTTTTATTTATTTGAAAGAATTGCAGCAGGGAGGAAGTGAGATGGGGAAGAGAGAGATTCACCTTCCATCTACTGGCTTACTCCCCAAATGATTACAACAGGCAGGGCTGATTCACGGGGAAGCTAGGAGCCTAGAATACTTGTCTAGGTCTCCTATGTAGATGGCAGCGACCTCAAGTACTGGGGTCATCTTCTACTGCTTTCCCAGGTGTATCAGCAGGGAGCTGGAGCAGCCAGGACTTGCCACCTTTCCTCTTACCCAATCTGGCAAAGCCTTTGGATCTGCTGTTCTTCCTGTACAACGTACAGGAACTTTGTACATGGTATTCCTCATTTGTTACAGCTTTTGGGTAATACCCTATAAGGTCCCTGATAACACGAACATCTAAATAAGAATCAGTTCTGTTGTTGCTTATTTGGTCAATAGATCTTTTGAAGGCCAGGTTCAAGCTTCTCTAACCATACATGGCATGAATTCAATTACTTTTCTGGGTCTCATGATAATGCAAAATGTCAATGGTTACCTTTTATTAATTTGAATCCCCAGTGAGCCAGTTCTGAAAATAGTCTGAAATATCTGAGTGATAAAGTATTTAATTTTTTCCCCCAAGACTACTACCAGTCAACACACACCAGGAAAGTAGTTTGCCTCAGTACACCAAGCTCTTATTCTCAACGTAGCTCCCAACTGCAGTACTCTGGGCTGCTGGCATGCACAAATCAATGACTACAGCCTATAGAGGAGCTGCTACGTTGTACCAGGCACAAGGTGAGGCATGAGAGATGTGACAAAAAATAAACAAACAAAAACAAAAAAAACAATGCTGTCCTGTCCCTCTGGCAATTCATTAGCTACTGGGGAGAACAACAATCAAATAAACAACCCAACATGTAGTTACAGGGGCTGGTGCAGTGGCTCAATAGGTGAATCCTCCACCTTGCAGTGCTGGCATCCCATTTGGGCATTGGTTCTAGTCCCTGCTCTTCTGCTTTCAATCCAGCTCCCTGCTTACGACCTGTGAAAGCAACAGAGTCCTTGGGGCTCCATACCCACGTGGGAGACCCAGAAGCAACTCCCAGCTCCAGGCTTCAGATCAGCTCAACTTCAGCCATTGCTGCCATCTGGGGAGTGAACCAGTGGATGGAAGATCTTTGATTTCCTCTTTGTAAAGCTGCGTTCCCAATAAAAATAAAGGAATCTCAAAAGAAGAAGAAGAAAGAAAGAAAGAAAGAAAGAAAGAAAGAAAGAAAGAAAGAAAGAAAGAAAGAAAGAAAGAAAGAAAGAAAGAAAGAAAGAAGGAAAGAAAAACCAGCACAAAAGTGCCAATATGTTTTGTAGAAGTCCTACTCTTTGTTTTTCTTAAAGCACACACATGGTCAAAGGATGACTTAAATAAACTTTAAAATTAAACCTGTAGTTGCAGATTGGGATGCAGGAGATAAAAACAAGGTATGTAGCAGAATAATATTGACTTCTTGGGGGTCTGGGGTTACAGATTAGCATCTGTGTTGCGTGTATGTGTGTGGTGAGGTCTGGGGATGGTTCGAATATCCAGAATGTCTACCGATTCAGTGACCTTGGAGACAATAATTACAGGACACACAGATATCAGCCAGGTACAAGAGTCAGGAAATTTAGGAGGCAGGAGCAGCGGGGAGGCCCTATGTTACATCCCAAGCTTGTATTTCCTGACTAGCTGTAATCACTTCTTCATGCATGTTATTAACTCCTTACTACTCTATGCCTTTATCAAATGATGTTGACCAGTCTCTAATCCTGGTAAACCTACCTGCCTGGTCCATGCCTGAAACCAACCACCAAATGTGGCTAAGGCTGCTAACAGAGTTAGTCTTTGCCACAAGTTAAAATGATTCCCTCTTTGCAGTAAATGATGCCATATCATTTTATACCAGAACCACACCATTGCCGAGCCTTGACCATTTCCATTCACTTCTCCAAACTGAATGCAGGCCACAGCATCAGCATTGATCTGAACTCCTTCAACAGCCTCCTCTCCCATCTTTTCTGCCTTTACGTCCATCACCACACAGCCCACACTCTTTTCACTAAGGTAGTCCAGACAAACAATACTTTGTCTACATGAGACCCTTTAAGGGAAGTGTCATCCCACGTTTTTGTCCTTGTATACAAAACTTTTCAGAAGGTGGCTCCTGCACCACTGTTCAATAATGGTACAACCCCAGCCTGTTCATGTAATCTCCACTGCATTCTCACCTTATTTAAGGGACACAGCTATCTGATATATGAATATAGCAGGCTCATTCTAAAAAGGGTGCCCTTGCACAATGCCTGCGGTTCTCCTTTCCCTGATGTGTGCACAGCTCATTCTATTCTGACATTCACATGCCTTCATGATCATCTGATCTGATTGGCCACCAGATACCTGCCTTAATACTTCCACAGTCTGAACGACCCGCATGCTCACCTTCTTCGTCTCTAAGTTCCTGGAGATCAGGAACTCAACTGTCCTGCTTATGGATGCCCAGGCTAACTTAATAGGCACTTCCCAAGTGCTTTACAGCTTGATGAACAAGCAGAAAATGTGGTGTACACACAAAGTATGGCGTACAGATGAGGGTCAAACTGCAGTTGAAACATCCCCTTGGAAGTCAGCCAGATTCTGTAGACCCTTAGAACTTTCTAGTAACTAGGTGTCAAATTCTCACATGAAGATGTAACAGCCATCCACTTTTGTTTCTAGTAGCCACAAACAGGAATCATTTTAGTAATTTAAGTCTTTACCATATTTTAATTTCTACCTAGCCATTCATTTACATATTTGAAACCAATACAGTCACTTTTAAGCCTGATAAAACAGGACTTATTAGTTATGTAAGACTGCCCTATATAAAAGGCATTTAAAGACATGGACAATAGAAATATTCTCTTTGGGAATTTGACTTTACTTGTATTCATTATTATGTATTATATTTCTATATAGAACAGGAGTATATACACACACATTCGGGCATTCAAATTCATCTTTAGAATTATCTATATAAATAACATGAAAAAAGCTTTTAAGTTCTGTATTTTAAGAAATAAAATTTCATACCTCTTTGCAATGGTCAGCAAAGCTGATGAAGCTGCCATCTGATTTCATAAACTTATGTCTAGGATTTTCATCCCAACTAATTTCATTTATTCTGTAGGTCCTGTTGTTGAATCTGTGGAATAATAGTCACACCTGGAATTATGCCAGACTGCAGTCATTGCATGAAACCATGTAGGAAAAAAGCTGTTGAAAAGCCTACAAAGATACATATTTTTTTAATGATGTAAATCAAGGACTATGTAACTTACCTACTTGTATAATCCAAGCAGTTTTAGTATGGCCACAAAGTTGTGTATCAGTTTTAGAGCATGCTCATCATACAAGGAAGAAATATTAACCTAAGTAATCCCTCTATTTCTACCCTAATTGTCTAGTAACCAATTCTATGTATTTACCTACTGATCAACTTCATAGAAATTAAGCTACACAGTATGGGATCTTTCCCAACTGACTCCTTCCATAATATTTTAAGTCCCTCCATTTAACAGCAAATGTTGGCGCTTAATGCCTGTGAATTTCCGAGTCCTAATATTTCATTATATAGATAATTTGCCAACTGATAGCATTACCATTGGTTATACTTCTGGCAAAATATTTATGTTCTACTTTTGGTGGACAAATCTCTTCATTTCTCTTGGGTGTATAGCTCAGAGTGGAGTGCATCCCTTGGTCATGCCTTTTTTGGGGTTGGAAGGGAGTAAGCAACTGTCATTTCCACCAGTAGTGCATGTAGATTGGTTTTGATTTGGCCACATCCCAAACCTGTTAACAAGTCTTTGCTTTAGCTGTCCTAGTTGCTATGTGGTGGTATCTCATTGGGGGTCATCATTTACTTGAAAACTTTGTGTATTCATCATTAGCACATTTCCTTAGGAAAACTATCTTGAAATGTCTCCAATTTGAAGAACTGGACTGTCTCAAAGCAACAACTAATAAATGTTGAATGTTTTTACCTTTAAAAGAACGTTTTATACTTGAGGAGACATGTTCCACCTGAGTGGGTATTGCACAATACCCATAGCAAAACATCACATGGAAACCCTTACACACATGTTTTTATGCAGCCATTAAATTTAAAAGTAAATCCTGTCATCTCAATTGTTGCCCTATACATGTGTCATGTGTTCTAGATGCAACTTTTTTCTAATAAGTTGCAATTCGACCTTTGGTCAGCTTTCTTTTGAAAAAAAGTATTTTGACAAATGTTTAATTTGGAGAAGTCCAGTTGGTTAATTTTTATTATTACTTATGCTTTTTGTTTCCTATTTTATTTTTTTTTATGCAGGTTTCACCTGAAGACTTACCACTACTTCCCACCACCTGACTCCTTGCTAAGAATGATACTTTAAGCTTTCACATTTGGAGTTATTGAGTTTGAGTTCATTCTTGAGTTAAATTTGAGTCTGTATTGTGCATGAGGAAGAGGGTAGGTGAACACTAAGTTGCCCCAGCAACATCACTGAAGTGACTATTACTCCTCATTACAATCATCTTGACATCCTTGTCAAAAGTGACTGGGTGTGAGGCTTAAGCCAGGGCCTCTCAACTATCCTGCTGAGCTGTATGTCTCTTACACGAGTAGAGCCCACCTGAACTACTACAGAATTATCACTAGTTTCAAAGTTGGGCAACGTGAGTTCTCCAACTTCATTAAAATTTTTGCCAAGCCACTGGTTCTTGGAATTCATTCTCTTACTGAATTAATATCTTTTACATAGAAGTTAAAAATGCAACTATTTTCAAATGAAAGTTATTGATGGGTCACAAGTCAGCTACACCCTGTTATGAAACCTGGGAGAAGAGACGTTCTGTTATATGCCAATAGCGGGTTACAGCAAGTCACATTAGGGGCTGTAAGGACAGCAGCATCTATATCCAGGTAGTGCAACCAGAGCAGAGTGTTGGATGACGCTATGATCATACCAGGTTCCTGCACCTTTGACTCCCAGACTGCAGCGGCACTTAATGATTACAAAGCCTTAGGGCCTTCTCCTGTGAGGAAGCAATCCAAGTGGTTTGGACTTACCTTGTGATTACAACACATCCCACTAGTTCTTCCTCCACTTTACCCCTTACTCTATCCGGTGGCAAGGAATGACGTAACCGGCATATTACATCGTAAGCAGTTTCAAATCGGACAACTTTGTGACATGCATCAACACACAGGGTAAGGCCGTTTTCATATGGAAGAACAGAGGTGCTATAACCAGGCCAGATTTCCATTCTGTAAACCACAAATGAGAAGACTGGCTTCATATTGTAAACTTGGACTTGAACGCTAACATTGGAGGGGCCTGAGCTCTCTATTCTAAGGAAGAATTGGTCTTTCAAGAAGCGTTTAAAGATTGACCAGATATGATCTTTCTAAGGTTTCATCCTTGTTAGATCATTTTTATTACTTTTTACAGGTTTAAATCTGTCTGTAAAAAAAAATTAAACTTTTATATTTAATCTATCTTTATACATCCATGCGGAACACAGATACACATCAATTTAATTGCTATGATGGAAAATATCTTCAAGAAATTTATTATCTAGGCTTTTCATTCAGGCTACCCATGATGTTTATAGGACAATTAGATGCCTTATGGTTCACAACTAACTTATCATGCCAAGATTTTTTAAGCCTGTCTTTTTACTTTACTTGAAACGTATATGAAACTGAAAACTTAATTGTTGTTCATGTTTTGTGGGTACCATTTAAAAGGCTGCTTTTAAGCTACACCACTTTACAAGAGTAGCTTCCCAAAGTATAGGTTTGGGACTGGAACCATAGCACAGTAGTATGCACTTCATTTGCAAGCACTGGCATTCCTAAATGAGTGCTGGTTTACATTCTGGCTGTTCCATTTCTGATCCAGCTCCCTGATAATGACCTGAGAAAGCAGAATAGGATGGCTCCAGTTCTTGGGCCCCTACACCCACTTGAGAGAACCCACATGAAGCTCCTGGTTCCTGACTTTGGATTGGCTCAGCTCTAGCCATTGCAGCCATTTGGGGAACAAACCAGCGAATGGTACATCTTTCTCTCCCTGCCTCTTTCTGTAAATCTGCTTTCAGAAAAAAAACTTTAGAGAGAAAAGCATATGCCCAAAATCTGTGTGACGTGAGATTTTTCCATTCTATACGAACCCATATTCCTGGAACACACAGCCATGATTATGGTCGAAATAGTTGCGACCAATCTGTTCAAAATTCATCAATTTCAGAACTCTAGAAATGTAAAGAATACGTCTTGTTGGAAACATCTTCATTATGAAGCACACATAAGAGTACACTAGGAAAAATAATCTCCCCGTGAGTTCGCTGTTACTTCCATTAACACTACATATTAGAGAAGTACACTACATGAGGTATTTTCATTTGCTCTCAGAACTTTCTGTCCTTTCATGATAAAATCTTACGTTCATGTCATCAAGACATCCTTCCTAGCAGGAACTGACTATAACATCTCCTACAAACTGTCTCACATTTTAATCCTGAGCATTTGGTCATCACAATGAGTCACAGCACAGGAAACCAAAAATGTAGTTGCACCATAGAGAAAATATGAACAGATGTACACAGTTGGTGCCCAGCCACTCCCTCTAGCTAAGTACCAGACACAGGAAAAGAGGATGAGAAAGGATCAAGTACATATCTGGGAGAAGCTGCTGAACCTGCACATTCTACTGAACTCTCAAGGATCATTTGCATCACAAACAACTTTACTCACAATACAGGAGCACTGTTAGCAATAGAAACTGTAGAGCTGGCATGGTGGCATAGAAGCCTAAACCTCCACCTGTGGTGCTGGCACCCTTATCTAGACACTGTTTCAAGTCCTGGTTGTTCCACTTAAATCCAGCTCCCTGAGAAAGGCCAAGAAAAAATACAGAGGACGGCCCAATGCCTTGGGACCCTGCACCCATGTGGGAGACCCAGAGAAAGCTCCGGGTTTGGACCAGCCCAGTTTTATTAACTGTGGCTATTGTGGCTCTCCTCTATTTATGCCTTTCAAATAAAAATAAAAATTGATCTTAAAATGTAAATGTTAAAAGGCAATGGCCTCTTCCCTCCTCACCGGCACACATCAACACGACACCATCCCACAGAAATGGACTATGGTGAACGTACCTTCTCATGATGATATTGTGGTAGCGGATGTAATCGACAGAGGTGGGCGGGACTTCTGCGTTAAACGTGAGTGTAATCTCCACGAAGCTGCCGTCCTCATTCCGGCTGATTAAATTCATGTTCTGAGATGCAGAAAAACCAATGTCCACATGTCCTTCCACACATCGCAGTTTCCATTGCATGACAAGCCACACATCAGTTGGCCATCCAACACACCACATAGCACAATTATTTTTCACATAGAGACACATGCTCAGAGAACCCATGTTTCACAAAGCATGTGTACCTAATACTCATAATGAGAAACATCTCCCAATCCTGCAAGTTATTGATGTTGCAGAAGAATCAATTGGAGAAGATAAATCCTATGAATGTGGTGTGGTTTTTTTTTTTTTTTGAGGGGGATGGCTAAAGTTTGAGGAAATATGAAAATAGCCAAAATGATTTAGCATCACACAGTGCTCAAAAATTCTAAAATTTCATAGAAGCATTGAAAATTGAGACATTCAGTATCAGGGATGACCAAATATGGCGTGTTGCCTTTGTTGCAAGCTACATGGGTAAAAGGCCTTCAGGACATCTGTACAAACTATTGTAGAGAAACAGTGTTGTTACATACTATACATTCAATATATAAGCACAAATGGAAAAGCAAGTAAGGCCAATGAGAAATAGTGTTACTTAACCCTGTTATCCAGTTTCTGGAATACCACTAATGAGTTTCCATCCAGCAGAAAATGCTTTCCAATCTTCGTCTTCTGCTGACTCAGTAAAATCATCTGCGCAGCTGCACCTTCTACTTTTGGGTGGTAATACACATGGTATGTATAGGCAAGTTTCCGGAGCTGCGATGTCACACGGATATGGTTTGTACAAACCTCTGTAGATTCACCTGCTGAACCTGAAAAATTGGTCTAGATTGCAACCATGAAACAAGACGACTGATTCAACACTCCCTACCCCACCTCACATCACCATTTCCCAAGAATCTTGACACAATTCTCTGGGCAGTTGAAGTTACCTGTAGCAAGGATCTTGGTAAACCAGTCAGTGTAACGAGATTCAACTACTTAACAATGAAGACAAATCAAAAACAAAGGCTTTTGCGCCTTCCAAAAGGCCAAACTGAAAGCTAACATGTATAACAAATTTTTTAAAAAAATGCATACTACATGTATAACAATTACTAATCTATTATGATTATACAAAATGCAGTATAATTTATGATTATACAATGCATGTTATATATAATTAAAATATATATATATCATGTAGTATGTTAAATATATACATCAGCACAAAGAACTAGCCATTCTATTTAAGTGGAGAATTCATTCAAGACCTTGCAAAAGTCATTCCCGCACAAATGCTCTGACAAGCAGGTGCACAGTGAGGGTATGCCTCCATTCACTCACAGGAAGTGCTGGAGAATCTGTTACCCACTGGTGTTCCTGTTTGTGACCCCATGCTTACAATGAACAGCTCCAAGGAATTAAGCGGCCATTGGCCAGCTTACCTGCTTTTGACTGCCACACATGTTCCAAGTTCTGCATAGTATTCAACGAGTAGTCGTCATACAGCCCTGAAGTCTTCCCATCAGTCTCCTTCAAATCCTTGGAGTCTCCTATGGGGAAAGCAGGGTGAACTCCACGGATCCCAGTGAGGAGGGATCCCGAATCAGGAGCATGATAGTCATCACCCCCAGCTACCTGGGCAGCCCAGGTTGTTTGAATCAGCAGCAGAGAGCTTGATCTTGGTCTGTCTTACAAAATAAGCATTTGAAATCTGCACCGTTTCCATCATACACATTCCCATAAACTCTAGGACTTTTGAACACGCATTTTTTTTTAATTTGCTAACTTAAGATTCTTCTGGAGAACGTTTTGAAGTACCCTGTTTCATGTCTTAATCTGATGTATTCAAGTGTGTAACTTCATTGTAAGGGTTCTAGATTGTGTACTGTTCTAGTTTCATGATTAGAAGCCATATTGCTGCGAGCAGCAGAAAACTAGTTCTAGCTGTGTCATCACCTTGGACATATCCTCAGCAAGCAACAATGCCAGAGCCTGTCTTCTCACTTGTATCAGCAGGATGAGGCTCACCTGTGACCCAAGAGGATGCTACACAGCAGGTGAAATACCCAGAAAGGCAAGGAGCGGGTCAGCTTTTCAAATACAGCAATTTAAGAAGCCAAGGAAAGGATGTACCTAGAATTCTTAACAGTTACCGCAAAGATGTGACCCAAGTGGGAACAGCAATTCTATTGAGTTGGCTTATGAAAAATAACCTCTTTTCCCTAAGCTTTCAGGTCAAAGGCAAATCAAACACTGACAGCCCGATAATTCGCTGCAGGATGGGGGAAGAATTGCCAACCGTAACTTGTCCATTCTGCCAAGACTCAGGAGAGTAGTGAGGCTGTCTGTCCAGAACTTTCTTCCACTGGAGTGCATCTGCTTGCATGAAGTGTTTCCCTGCCCCTGCCTCCACTCCCACCTGGAGCTGCAGCTTCTCCTTCTGCTCCTTGTGGTTTCTCCTCCGCAGTCACTGGACCACTCTCTGGTTCAGGGGCTTTGGCTTCCTCTTGTGGTGGCTGGTGTTCACGCTGGGGCTGTACGTTTTTTCAGAGATCAAATTAACAGCTAGCGCTGTCCGTACATCCATTCACCCTCCCAAAGGCATTCACGATCAGCCAAGCACCTTTTTGGGAAGGGCGCACATTCCCAGGATAGAAGTCAGTTTGATAACTAGTGCATAGAGTGCCATGCGCCTGAACTGCTAGGGAAATGCAGAGAGCAGCACCACATGCAGTGAGGAGTGTCAGGAGGTACAGGGTTACGGAGAGGAATTGGTAAAGGGGCAGGTGGCACTAGTTCAAGGGTACCAAAGGAAGCTGACATTGAACCAAAGGCTTGAAGCAGGTGATGCACTAGCAAAGTTACACAAACCATACGTGGGGGGCGGGGAAAGCAAGTAAGAAATGTCTCAGGTGGGAACATTGAAGCAAGGAGGTCCATGGCTGGAAGATGAATGAAGGGGGCTTAGCAGGAGAAGCCAGCAAAGTGAAGGGAAAGTAGAAATCTTCGCAGGGTGATAATGCGGGGACATGGAAAGAGAAGCTGCTTAAACTGATTTGTCTGGTCTGCCTTAAAGATTTAGTTGAAAGGTTATGAAACACAGGGGAGACCGATGGAATGGGGGTCAGACATCTACCAGTTGGTTCACTTCCCAAATGGTCACTATGGCCAGGGCTGGGTCAGGTCAAAGCCACAAGGGCTGGGTCAGGCCAAAGCCACAAGTCCAGAATTCCATCTGGGTCTTCCACTTGGGTAGCACGAACCTAAGCACTTGGGCCATCTTCTGCTGCTTTGTATCAGCAGGGAGTTGGGCTGGAAGAAGAATAGCCAGGACCATGTTCATAGGGGATCCAGCATTTCAGGTGACAGCTGCACCCCAACATCAGCCCCTCTCACGTTCTAATTTGGAGCACACTCAGAGGTGGGGACAGAAGCAAAAGCCAGGAAACCACAGGAGGCCACAGCATGTCTGCAAAGGTAGATGTGGTCTGGACCAGAAAGTAGGAGTATAGGTTATAAGAGGGCACCAGCTATTGGATAGTTCTTGAGAAAAAAAAAAAGATTAAGATAACAGTATTCCCTGGTTGTTTATGCAAAAGCTTACAGGGGACTTTGAGATTAATTCAGAGACTTGGATCAGAGCAAACAAAAAGATGCAATTCCTTGCAATGCAACAGAGTTAAACAGGGAAACTGGGAATGCAAGGCATCAGGTAGACATCTGGGGGCTGCTGAGTAGTACATGAGAGCAGCTGGCTGGAGACTTAGGCAGGGGGCCTTGTCCACCACATTCAAGACAGCATCTGAAACCATGGCACCAGGTGATAGTGCTGAGGGAGAGGCTATGCACAAGAAACCCATGGGCTGGATCCAGGGCAGAGAGCCAGGAGAACCTAGCCAAGCAAAGAGAAAGCGTGGTCAGCAGGAGGCCAATCAACGAGGAAAGAGGGCTCCATTCTCCCGAACACAGGGTTAGAGGAGGAAGGAACTCATCTGTGGATTTGGGAATAGTGTGTGTGATGGGGGATGGTACAGGAGTCTAACAAGAGCAATCGTAGAGGAGTCACATGGAGAGAGGAGAAGAGAAGGGATGACGAATCAGAGCAGACAGAAGACTTCAGCCACAGGAAGCAAGCAAAGCCAACAACAAGCCTCAGTCACTAGAAAGGAAATGGAATCCAGGGAAGGTTCCCATGCGAATAGGACAAAGCTTGGCAGGTTTGTAGGACAATGCCCACCATCCAGGTCAGCAGGCTCAGGCAGGAGAGAGAAAGGACCTGTTCAAAAACCGATGTTTTTCTCCAGGCCAGGGCACAAATTGGTGCCCTAGGGCCTCAGCAGAGGACTTGTGGTCAGATGCTTTACCTGTCACAGGTGTTGAGGTAGGAGTCGCTGTCAAAAGCTCAGGATTAAGAGCAGGGAAGATGGGGTTGAGCTTTCAAGGCAGAAGCGAAGGAGAAAGGAGCAAAATCAGCAGAGAAGGGCTGGGATGACGACACAGATCCCATTAGGGGTTGGCAGGCAGGACCCCAGGAACAGACAAAAGGCAGACAGAAGGAACTCCGAGTTTTAAACACAACCAGAAATCTCATCTACTTGAGGCTGTGCAAGTTCCAAGGACACTGCAATCATTTTGTGGAACATGGAATCGGCACGTGTATTTTGGTGTCAACATTTTTTTTAAGTCTATGCAGATCAGGGCTCTGCCACAAGCTCATGAAAAATGTATAACAGAAAAGCAGAGGGACTTTTTTTTAAAAGGCATTGATCACCGTAAGAAACACATGTTTTAATTCCATTTCCCTGGCGAACTTGTTGAGATACCCTTTTTCCTTTAGTGAGCTTGTTTTTAAAAACACTTCCCACGAGGAATTATTAGCTGAAAGCAAGACACGGGAAGAAACTACGGCCACCAAGCTGGGTGGAAAGCAAGCTTGTTTGCAAACGAGAGCAGGAAGCCACGAAGGAGGACCCAGGTGGGTGAGCCCTCCCCCCTGGCCAGCTTTGATGGAATTCCGACTTTCCTTGGGAAGGTTTATGATCGCCAGCCAGTAGGCGATCCTGTGTCTGAACTGTACTAGCTCAACAATAGGTTCCATGTTCCTTGCTGTTCCTAGCACAAAGGAAGCAGTAAACATTACAACACTTACCAAAGCCATAGCGGATGTCGTGGGTTGATTGGGTGACCTGTTTTGGGCGTGTTTCCTGGCCTTGCCCCTTTTCCTGCCCGACATTGCGGTCCTCAAGAGGATGTTCCTGCAGTCAGAAAACCCCAGTAGACATCCTTCTAAATCAACCCACACTCCTCCCAGTCCCTGACTACTTAGACTCAGATAAAGGTGTGGGTTTTGTTTTTCTTCCAACCTGGTGCTTCAAGCAGAAAAGATTCCTGTAGCAAAAGCTAGCGAACTTGGTCAAAACAACCTCAGGAACTTAAGAAGTGCGTTGGTTGCGATTTTCTTCCCTCTACGCACTGCGCTTGCCTGGAGGTCTCCGGTGGGTATGCCTCCAAGTTCTCTTTTCTCAGGCACCCAAGCCTTGGGTTCCCAGCTCTTCCCTTACACCAGGATGGGTTCTCCCCCTTTGTTCTATCTCCTTGGGCCTTCAGGCTCTCGGGTCACAACAGCTCACCTATTTTCTCAGGAAATCAAGCTGACAACCACGCCGTGCACGCGGCGACGCCTAGCAGCAACGCCTGAGCACCGGTGTTCACCAAGCCCGAGCCGCCAAAGCTCCTTTTCTGGGGGTCTGCAGTACTCCACGAAGGGGCTGCCGGGCACTGAAGTGCCGAGCAGCCCAGCTTTCCAGCGAGACGTACCGCACACAGGTGCCGGGCTCTCAATCTCGGCCCAATTTGAATTTAACACGGCCGGCCTGGCCCTTTGCTGGCACCGCCTACCTCTCCGCCCTCCTCCTGCCTCCGCACATCTTCTCTATTAACCATCACGGATTTCTGTGCCAGGTGGCCCTGTAAAGCGCAGAGATTGGAACCCTGGAATTGCAGTGGTTACTGCGGAACAGCTGCTCGGACTTTCTTTGGAGTCTATTGGTGAGGTCCGTTTAGCACCGGGCTGGGCAAGTGGATTCGCTGTGCTTTGTAAACCGATAACGTATTTTGAATATTTTTTAAATTTTCAAATGATCTTTTACTTATTACTTCGATTGAGTTGGCGCAATGGCTAAATTGGTTAATTCTCTGCCTGCAAGCAACTCATGTACCAGCTCCCCGGCCAGCTTGTGGCCTGGGAAAGCAGTGGAGGATGGCCCAAAGCTTTGGGACCCTGGATCCGTGTGGGAGACCCGGGAGAAACTCCTGATTCCTGGCTTTGGATCAGCTCAGCTCCCGACATTGCAGCCACTTGGGGAGTGAACCAGCGGATGGAAGCTCTTTCTGTTGCTCCTTCTCTCTGTAAACATGTCTCTTTAAAAAAAAAAAAAAATTTTTTTTAAGTCCATCAAGACTCCGAGAAACTCAGGGATATGAATAAATGAAAGAATGAAGGGCTCTGCAATTATTAGGGTTCTCCAACTACTTCCTTCTTACCCAACATTGTTTTTTATTTTTATTTTTATTGGAAAGGGATGCCGAATAGATGACACCAGTCCGAAAAGCTACTCCCGTGAATGCTTTTCTCATCAAGGATGGGAGAGTTCTCATTGAACACACTTGTACTTAAGAGGCAGCCAAGATGTATAAAACATCAGCAATGTGTTCAAGTTCACAGGTGCAGAAGCAAAGGGCAGTGACTCCCTGGGTCATCGGTAAAGACAAGGACTTCAACATAAAGGGGCATCAGGGCTTCTCTAGGCTGGCTACTCCCCTTCTTTTCTTGTGAAAAGATACCAATCCCCAGTGCCAGCTCTGGAATTTCTTGCTTTAACTGGCCTAAACGGGAGACAAGCCAGCCACCTGGATTTATGAAATCCCACAGGTAACTCTGAAGCCAGATGAGGTCAGATCGCTGACCATGAGTCCTGATCCACTGGTACAGACAGGACTTAACACCTGTGGTTAAAGACCTGCCAGAACATCTGCCACGAGCTTCCCTCCAGACCTCACCATTTGATGGAGCTCAGGCCATTCTGAGCACAGGAAGGTGGGGTAGCTCTCCCACTTGAACAGGCACCAGAGTTATTCAGTAGAGCTTCTTTCAGTGCAGATCCCCAGACCTGGCTCTCCCCAGCCTCTAATGAAGCGGGTTGAGATCTTACAACAGAGATCAACAAAATGAAGAGATGCATCTGCAGCATTTTTTGTTTGTTTTGTTTTTTTAAATAACTTAATCTCAGAAGCTATACACCATCACTTCTTCTGTACTATGTACCTCCCAGCCAACCCTGGTATGATGTAAGAGGGGACCATAGAAGGATGATTCTTGAGGGGATATTTAGGAAACGGGATCCCCATCAATGTTCCTGTGCTCTGTTTTTATTATGGTTCTCCAACTATTTCCTTCTTTTCCAACATTGTTTTATTTTATTTTTATTGGCAAGGCAGGTCAGATTTATGGAGAGAAGGAGAGACAAAGATCTTCCCTCTGTTGGTTTACTCCCCAATTGCCTTCAACAACCAGAGCTGAGCTGAGCTGAAGCCAGCAGATAGGAGCCTCTTCTGGGTCTCCCACATGGATGCAGGGTTCTAAGGCTTTGGGCCATCTTAGGCTGCTTTCCCAGGCCTCAAGTAAGGAAGTGGAGCATCCAGAACATGAACCGGCACCCATATGAGATCCCTGTGCTTGCAAAGTGAGGATTTAGCTAATTGAGCCATTGCACAGGGGCCCTCAACCTTGTTTTCATGACTTGGGATCTCTTGATATTCCTGAGGGAGTAAAGGAAGGGTTTGTTCATGTCTGCAAAACACATGGGGACTCTGACAGGCATCGACTGTAGATTATTTTGGGAAGAGGGAAAGGAAACAAACATTAACTCTGGGCTCATCCCCCAGGGAACAACCAGCTGGATAAAACACACAGCAACAGTATTTGAGGAGCCAGCAAGTCTGCCCCTGCTGCACCAGGGAATGGGGCATGATACGCAGGTGAACGAAGCCATCACATGGTTCTCTCTCTTAAACCAAGGTTCCTTGGGCCCCAATACCCAGCCCTGCTTGCCTGCTGACCCAGCACCCTCCTTCACTGTGACTCACGTCGTCCCTCCCACTCCTTCTGTCTCAAACAGGCCGTCTGCCCCTTCCCCACATCCCTAAGGGACATGACTGCAGTCCCTGATAGGTTCACCTCTCCAAGGAGAATGAGGAAGAAAAAGATAGTTTCCAGCAGTTCTTGAGAATACAAACATTTGGAAATCATGCACTTTGTAAGAACACACAGGAGATGGTGTCAATTCAGGGAGGCCTATAAAGTATTACGCCTTCTCCTCCCCAGTACCATCCTATTTGATCCTCCCTAGAAAACAGCCTCAGATTATCCTGCAGAAATGGAAAGCAATGGTCTCAGGTAGTCTGCTCCAAAGCCTGCCAGACTACAGGGTTTCCATAGTGACCGGTGGATTCCACAACGAGGCAAATGGCTCCTTAGTGGTGGGGAGATGTTGATGATGATGTCTTCGATGGGAAGGGCCCAGCTTGAGCATGCAGGCACGCAGCTGGCGAAGAGGATCAACAGAGCGATAGATTTGCTGGTGGAGAAGGCACAGCCTGGCCCGCAGCCCAGGAGTTGGGACCGTGTTTCAGCAGTTATTATTCACTGATGCCTGTGTGCTAAGGGTGTGATACACATTATGCCAAATGTTCCAGATGTAGCAGGTGAGAACCTGTTTCTGAGATGAGCAACCTGAGACCCACAGAGGCCAGACACCAGGTGATGGGGGCAGAAGTTCAGACACCACCCTGCTGCCAGAGGGTCCTTCCTTCCATGAGTCATGGAATCTGTTCCTATGGGAACCTTCATCCATCCCCTGGCCAGAGAGCAAGCTCAGGTTGTTTCCTGTGTGTTGGGATTGCCCGGCAGCTCCCTTGCAGTCAAGGTCTCACGTGAAAGCCCCCTGTGTCAAGCATGGGTACCTGAAGTGATCACCATCCACCTCAGTGGAGGTGGTGGGAACGGGCAGCCACGCTGTGTATGCAGGCAAGCCCTGAATCCACATGCTCTCACTCCTGACATTTGAGTTCTGAGGGTCTCGTCTCCCCAGTGCATGAAGAACTGGTATAACAAGACAACAAAAAGACAAACACTCCCATTTAAAAATGGGCAAAGGACTCCAGAGAAGACAAATGACTCACAGCCATGTAAAAAGATGTTCAACACAATTAGTCACCAGGAGAATACAAACCACAAGGAGAGACCATTTCACACTGACTAAGAAGACAGATTTTTAAAATGAGAGTTTGTGGTTTGTTTGTTTGTTTGTTTGTCAGTAGCATGGAGAAATAAAGCCAGACCCCAAAGGACAAACATCACATGTCTTTAGTTCTCTTATTTGTGATGGTTAATAGAGAAACAGCACAAAATGTGTGGATGTAGGACCTTTGGTATATAGCTATAAATGGTGTTTCACTGAATCATACTATGAAAATGACAAAATACTCTTATGTTACATGTTAAAAAATGAAAGAAATGGAGAAGAGAGGAATAGTGGGGAATCTTGGGGTACTACAAATGCTTTGTCCTTTTTTGAAGATTTGTTTTTTAAAGGGCAGATGAGGAAAAGGAGAAGGAGGAGGAGAGAGAGGGAGGGAGGAAGAGAGAGAGAGAGAAAATCTTTCTTCTGGTTTATTCCCTCAAATGGCCACAATGGCTGGAGTTGGACCAGTTTGAAGCCTGGAGCTTCTTTCAAGTCTTCTCTTGATGGACGCAGCGGCCCAAGGACTTGGGTCATTTTTCTCTGTTTTCCCTGCACATTAGCAGGGAGCTGGATTGGAAATGGAGTAAGGGACTCAAACCAGCACCCATATGGAAATGCTAGCACCACAGATGAGGCTAAACGTATGATGCCACAGTGCCAACCCCAGTGCTTTGTTCTTAATTGGGGCATTGGTTATGTGTGTGATCAGATGACAAGACAACCTCGCTTATCTGTACATTTGTGTACATTTCTTGGTGTGCAAATTATATTTCAATAGACTGGTAAAAAAAATATGGCACATAAAACTCCACATTTAAAAACACTGTTGGTAGGGTACAAAATGGTGTGGTCCCTTTGGGAAAGAATTAAGAGTGCTCAACATGGAGCCAGCATATCACGCACCGGTGCTACTCCTAGGTAGATACCTGGGCTAAATACACAAGCGTGTTTACTTAGCGTGTTTAGTATATTCACAAAGGACCTGCACCCAGGTGCCCATCACAGCAACATTCACATCAATGAGAATGTCTAAAAGCATGCTGCCTTTTTTTCCTTGTTTATGTGCGTGGAAGCAGGCATACATTACAAAGCCCTGTTGCATCAATAAGATGATTTCAACTGCATGGCAGAGAAAAACTCTAGCCCAAAGACTTCACAGTGAGAAAAATATTTTCTGAGATCAGTGTTGTGGCTTAGCGGTGAAGCTGTCACCTGTAGTGCCAGTATTCCATATGGTACCAGTACCTGTTCTGGCTGCTCCACTTCCAATCCAGCTCCCTGCTAATGCACCTGGGAAAGCAGCAGGAAGATACCTAGGCCCCTCCTGCACCTGTTATGGGAGACCCAGCAGTTTCTGACTCCTGACTTTAGCTGGGCTTAGCCCTGGCTATTGTTGTCACTCACAGAGTGATTTGGTGGATGAAAGGTGCGTTTCTCTGTAATTCTGACTTTCAAATAAGTAAAATACATACTTTTTTTTTTAAAAAGGCATTTTCTAATATAACAAGAAATTCAGAAAACATGGACAACTCAGTAGAGCTGAGAATGCAGAAGTAAGTTCAATCATCTGTATCAATTACTTTTCAAGGGATTGGCAAGACCAGTGAGGGTATTCAGGCGCTGGTGGTCTGTGATGCTCCTGGTTCTATCAGCCATGTCCTTGCACTCTCAGATGAGCACAAGTACATCGTGTGTCAATGTCCAGATGCAGGGGTTCTCTTCCCCCTCCTCCAAGAGTAGAGAGAATGTTTGCCCGCCTCTCATTGGCCAGCAAGGCATCAGATGCTCCCGTCTAAACCAATCACAGATAAAGGAAGCAGGGCCATCTTGGTGGGCCTGGATCTTCCCTGGGAAGGGAAGGACTTCCTTCAAGATGTGTGGCCAAGGGGAGGAAGGTGGATTTCTGGACAAACCCGCTGTTACTAGGAAGAGGGGGAAGGGAACAGATGCTGAGGTTGCAAGGGTAGCAGGGTTCTCAGGAGAAACAACAAGAATTCTGTGTGTGTGCACATGAATCAAGAGTCATCCCTTGCTGCCCGTGGGGAGTTTGTTTCAGGATCCTATGCAGACACCTATGCAGATACACAGGTGCTCAAATCCTTCATATAAAATACATAGTATTTGCACAGAAGCTATGCATACCCACCCTCAGAAATTTAGGATAAACTCTGGCTGTCTTATAATCCCTAATTACAATGTAAATTGTTGCCAGCCGCATCTGTATGTACTGGCCACATGCCGTACCCAAAATGGCGCCGGCCAGAGAGGCTACATCTTGGTGTCTGGTGGAGAGTCACGTAGCTTTCGCGGTACTGCGCAGGCGCCAGTGAGCTGCGGCGTGGCCGGCGCATGAACACTGGGACTGACGAATCCAGTCGCCCAGGACCCTGCATAATCATGACGCCGACCTATCATCGGCGGAGGCGGGGCCAGTCAGCACATAAGAGCAGACAGCCTGCCGGGGTCAGGGCCCTTTCCTCCTCATCTTGGTGTGCACAATAAATTTTACCGCAGAAGGCTTCACTCGCGTCTGCCTCTTATTGTGGGGCGATAAGACACGTGGGCGCGACAGTAAATGCTATGCAAATTGTTGCTATACTGTGTTGCTTAGGGGACAGGGACAAGGGGGAAAAAAGTCTGTACAAGTACAGATGTAAAATTCAACAGTTGGTTGAATCCATGGATGTAGAACCAGAGGATCAAGTGCACACACCTACACACATGCGCACACACGAGGACATGCAATTGGCTGTAAACATGGTTCATGCAAGAGCATCTTCGAAGAAGTTCCAAGATTTGTAGTCAACAAACTAGAGACCCAGCGAGATGGATGCCTTCTCTGAGTCCGATAGCCTAAGGCCTCGGAAGAGTCAAAGTTTCAAGTCAGGTTCCAAACCAAGAACAGAATTTCAAACCACCAGGCACTTAGTCTACTCAGATCTTCAGATGACTTGGTCACAGCTCAATCATATCGGGCAAGACCACCTGCTTCACTGCTATCCATGCCATCTAGAAACAGCCTCACAGCATACCCAGAATGTGGCCAAATATCTGGGTGCTTCATAACCTAGGCAAGTGGATGCACACAACTAAGTTTCATAACCACAGGGCCCTCTGCTGCAAAGTACCCACAATGCAACACTGACTAGGGGTCCTCCGATAAGAGCGCCCAGCTTTGGATGTTGTCTCTCTCTCATGCGTGCTCTTTTTTCTTTTTTTCTAGATGCATGTCTTTGTTCAGACTATTTAAATTCTCCAAGTCTCTGCTCCAAAATGCAGATTACAGGCAAATCCTATGTGACAAGGCTCTCTGGTATAAAGAACTGAACAAGATATCACATGCAATGTTTTTAGCATACATTAAGTGCTCAATAAATTGTAGCTATTATTGTTAATTATTCTTTGGGAGGCCATGTGCTGTGCCAGTTATCCATGCCTCTTTGCTCCAAAGTAATTCTTTCATGTTGGCGTCTTTGTAAATAAAGTAAACCGGTTCTTTCCAAGACTCATTGATGATGAGTGCAAAGCTGAGCTTTCCCAGTAGAGGGAACCAGAGGGACAAGGTAGGAGAATGCAGACTTACTGCTGTTGGCTATGGTCAACCAACAAGGGCTGAGTTGCAGCCAAAAGGGTAGCATGGCCCAGGTGACACAATTCCCAGACCCTGGGGAAGGCTTTGGGACTCACTCAGGTGCGTTTTCTGGATCTGGAATAAAGGAGGATCCAGGCCTTTGAAAGCTGCTTTTAGGTAAACATACCATAGTGTTGAATGCTCCAGGGTACCAGGCCCTGGACTCAGAATCATGGCACTGTGTGGGAGCCCAGTCAGGCCCACCTTGCTGTCGCTGCTGAGTGCTGTCAGGCCCTTTATCCTGGAAGCAAAGTTCCAGACGTCCCAGGAGGCATAGTATAGGTCAATGGCTGTCACTCAGTGATTGGGATGGAAAGAAAAAAATAAAACCCCACCAATTTCAAAGATTGACTTGCTAAGAGCAATTGCAGCCAAGGGGGGGGGTGGGGGGTGGAACTCCAGGCAGGACAAGGCTTTGTACTGTGGCGTTTGCTCCCTGCTACCCAGTCTCCAAAGGAAGAAGGAAGACAAGTGCATCCTACTGAGGCCAATCTCCTGGGAGGATTCCATGCACCCCAACGACCAGCACGAAGGGGAAGAGGTCCTTGACCTGTGGCCTCTCCTGGATGACAGCTGGTGTATCTTGAAAGCAACACAACAATTAACAATGATAACAATAGTCGTAACCATGGCAGCCGCCATCCATAGCGTCGGCCCCTGGTTCCCGGGTCTGCGTCCCATGCTTGATACCCCAGTATTTCATTTTACACCACGTCATATCCATTCTAAAGAGGCAAAAAGTGACAGTTCTCTCGTCTCTTCCTACGGCCTGGCCTAGAGGTTCCAAGTCTGATGTCCCCAGGCAGGGAGAAAGATAGCTCCAGGGGCTGAGGGCGCGCAGGATCTACCTAGCCACGCCTGGGCTGCCCAGGGGTGGGGCGGTCGCGGCCGGGCTTGACGTCGTGCGCCCTCCGGCCGTCACTCGGTGCCCGGCCCCGCCCCGCCCGCCGCACCGGCAGCAGCAGCAGCAGGAGGAGCAGCAGCAGGAGCTGCCGCCGTCGCCATCGCCGCGCCAAGCCCGGGAGCCGGAGCCTCCGCGCCGCGCGCAGCCATGGCTTTGACCCCCGCCGGTGAGGGCCGTGGGCGCCGGGGGTGCGGGAGCGGCGGCAGCGGGGTCGCCCCGGGCTCAGCTCCTGCTCCTCGACTGACCTCGCTCTCGTGTCTTCTCCCTCAGAGGCCGAGACCCGCCAGAGGCTGCTGCGCACGGTCAAGAAAGAGGTAGGCGCCACCGGGCTAGGGGTAACGGGCCGCCATCCACGGGGAGGCCACCGGAGCTGAGAAACAGCGCAAGAGGGGACAGGGTGGCGCAGGGAGGGTGACCCCTGGCGGTGGGGCGGGGCGGTGACGTTTACCTCAGGTGCAGGGTTGGAGGGGTGGGTGGAGTGGTGAGCTGGCGCGGGAGGGTCGGCAGGGCTGGGGGGGATGTTTTTCAGAGCTGTGTGCCCAAGTAGGTGCTGCAGCTTGTGCTCACCTCCGGGTGGGAGTTGGGGGCAAAGCCTGCCGCATCTGAGCAGGACCCCTCTTGGGTAGGAGGGGGGGAGTTGTGTGCGTCAGAGAGGGACGTGCTGGGGGCTGGAGTTGAGGAGGGGGGCACGAGCAGGCTGCGTGGAGGTGATGGGGGAGGCGGATGAGGCTGTAGAAGAGGAAAGCAGTGGGAAAGCGGGGGCTTCCATTTGGGAAAACAAAACCTTCTCCCCCCTCCCCCCGCCCCCCGCCATCCCTGCGACCGCCAAGAATCAGGGGCCTTTGGCCTCCCTGCCAGCCCCTGGGGCAGCCGTGCCTCAACCAGAAGGCAGTGTCCCCTCAGCACCCTGTCCTCTGCTGCTCCCCAGCCCCCAACATACACGCAGGAAGGTGAGAATCAGAGGGACACTGCCTGCCCCCCCCACCCCACCCGGGACCTTTAAGGTTAACAGCAGCAGCCTCGCAAGAGGGGAGTGCATGGCATCCGGATGCCTGGAGGGTGTGTGGTGTGTGTTTGGGTGTGTGCACGTGTGTGTGCATGTGTATGTGTGCGCCTACACACGCCCACGCCTGTGTGGGGAGGACCTGAGGCGGTGAGTCTGTGAGAACAGGTCCGTGTATTGAGTGTCTGCCTGTCTGTGGTGAATCTAGGTCTGTGTGTGATGCGTGAGTTTGTGTAAATAAGATGGTGGTTGTGTGTGTGTGTGTGTGTTGGTAGATTTCTTAAGCTCTGTTACTCATTCCCCACCACATCGCTCAGCTGCCTCTGAACCTGAATCCTAAAGATCTCATGAGCCAGCCTGACCCCTGGGCCTCACTTGCACACATGCATGTGTGTTGAAAGTGGGGGTGTCTGCATGGGGTGGCAACACCTAGTACCCTCGGAGGAGCCCTTCTCTATGTGGTGGCAGCTGCCAAGGGCAGCCTGGAGGCAGGCACCTGTTGCTGCCCCACCCTCTGGTGTGTGTGTGTGTGTGTGTGTGTGTGTGTGTGTAGCAGGTCCTTTTGTGTTCAGTCTGTCAGCCCAGGGCTAGATGCACAGGCTAGAGTTTTCAAGTAGGAAATGCGCAGGATATGCAGGGTCCCTTTCCAGACCTGCTCAAGAGACCCCCGTGGGAGACACAAAGATCGCTGTCTAGTCCCCGTTTCCATCAGAACTTTCAGAGCCCTCCCCACCCTCCCGTGCTCAAGATTGCGACAGGTCGGTGTGGATCCTGGAAAAATTATTTGATTTAAAATAAAACAACACTGCCTATGTTTATCACTAGAGATGGCATGGCTGTTAATTAGCTGATTCCCCTCTTCTGCATAGCAGTCACTTGTGAGGTGGGTGGAGTTGTTCCCACTTTATAGACAAGGAACCCAAGGCTTTGGTGGGGTGGAGCAACTTGCTCAAGAGTAGCCAGCTGGCAAAGGGCTCACCAAATCTCAGGTTGATCCAACGTCAGGGCCAAATTCTCACTATCTCCTTTCCAGAAACATGTCCATCTGTGTCTACCACAAAGTGGGTGGTACTAGTCTCATGGTGCGTATGACAAAATTGTATGGTCCAAAGAAAGGACTGGATGTTTTGGAGCCAGTGAAGGGGAGTGGGTTCGAGTCTTTGGGCATTGAGCCCCCTGTTCAGCCAGGGTGACAAGTTCATGCCCTTTGCTTGCTTCCTTCTCTCCCCGCAGTGGGAGCGAGCCTGTGTGCAGAGAAACAGGAGGGAGAGCATTTTGTCTGAAATCCGGAGGGTCAGATCTGCCCTCTCCCCGTCCCTGGCTCACAGCCTACTGAAGGTGCCTCCTAGCCTTCCAGAGGGCTGCCTTCCCCTTTTGTAAGGCTGCAGCCACCGCGACGCTGAGAGCTCTATCCAGTGCTGACCTGGGAAGCCAGTAGGACCCAGCATCCAGCAGACAGGGGGGGAAGCAGCACCGAGCCGAACCAGAGCTGGTTTCCAATCCCAGACACTGAATATCAGACACTGGGTTAGGGTCTGTGGGTATAGTGGTAAACAACACAGGCCTGCTGCATGACCCGCAGGGGCTGGCACACCCACTTGGGAAGATATGGAAGATAAATACAGAGGTCTGAGGGGGGGAGGTGCTGAATGGAGACAGCTGAGCAGGTGCAGAATGAGATGTTAAAGGAGATCTGTGGAAGATGAGCAAGTTTTTAGGGGAAGGCTTGGGGCCGGGCGGGAGAGAAGGAATTGGAGCAGGGAAAGGGAGAATGGTGCCGGGTGCAGAAGGGCTAGCATCAGGTCATAGCCCACAATGAAGGGCGGGTGTTGGGGAGGACGGGGGTGGGGGATTGGGATAAGGAGAGACTGCAGCTGGACTTGTTTAGCGGCACCACCTTGGAGACGAGGCAGTCTTACTTACACGTGTCTGCATGGCAGGGTATTCATAGAGAGAGATGACGATTACTCACCTGGCAGAGTAAGCCGTGTGGAGACACCCACCACCTTAGCCTGAGCTTCTCCGGGGCGGGGGGCATGCATCTTTTTTATTTTCTTTCTGTCCCCCAAACGCCACTGGGGAACAGCATGGCCACTGCGATATTTCCTCCAGTGAAACCCAGCTGACTCTATCCTGGCTCTCGCTGCCCTCTCAGCTACCTCTTAATTTTGTTTTGGTTTCCAGAGCTAGCAGGAGCTGACTTCCTGTTGCCATGACAACTTCCATTAAAAGGAGCTGGCCACGTGATGCCAGTGGATAACGGAAGCAAAGTGACTAACTGCCTTGTTTTCCTGCCTCTGGCTGGGGCCTTGGAGGTCTCTTCATTGGAAAGGGTGCGGGCAGGGGCCTGTGGGTGGCAGATGAGACCCTGGGAAGGAGGCGGGGGGCAAGGTGGGGGAGTGATGAGGCACATCCTGGAGGGGAAGCTGCATTTAGCTGTGCAAATGGGAGCTGATGTCACAGCTGCTGGGCACAGTCTGGGGAAGTGGGTCCGCCAGCCTCCAGGTTGGGGAGATGAGGAAACAGCAAGGTGGATTGCACTGAGAAGGTCAGAGGAAGCTGAGAGAGACACCTGCTATTACTATGACTTCATTGTAACCCAGAATTTTTCATTCAGGAGGGGCCAGGTGGGTTTTCTCCCACCAGATTGAGTTCGAATAGGCTGGATGTCATCCAGTTACATCTGTCACCACAGAGAAGGAGCCAACCCAGAACCGACTGTAATACCCCTAATCCAAAATGCGTGGCACCCAGAGGTGCTTTGGGTTTGAGATTTGGGATACTTACATCTGCGTAAATATAGTGTCTTGAGGGTGGGACCTGAGTCTAAGCATGAAATTAATTTATGTTTCATAATCGCTTTATGCACATAGTATGGAGGTCATTGTATATGATATTTGTAGTGCACCTGTAGTTTTAAAAAACATCTCTAGACACCACTTGGGTTGGGTGCAGTTAGGGGAAGCCTGAGGAGGCAGGGAAGGTCTGTGCACCCCAGCGTGTGCAGGCCAGGCTGTGGCACTTGGCCTTGCCGCTGTCAGAGTGGGGAACTCTGGAAGATACAGATTAAAGAGGGTTCTGCTTAGAACTGTACTTGACGCTGTCTCAACTGAGGAACCCTCCCTGCCTGCTGTCCTTTCCTGCCCGAACAGCTCAGCACCTGCCCTTGCCCGAGGTCCCGCTTCAGAGGCTGTATCACATGAGGTCATATTTGGTCAGAACCTGAAGGAAAAGAGGGCGGGATAGCGACATTGGCAGGAAGGCTGTGCCAGACAGAGGGAATAGCAGCATATGCAAAGGTTTAGAGTTGAACAGAGAGTAGCCAAGTAGAGGCTGGCATGCAGTGAGCAAGAATGGAGATCCTGGGGGCTGGCATGATAACTTGATAGGCTAATCCTCCACCTTGCAGCACCGTCATCCCATTTGGTTGCCGGTTCTAGTCCTGGCTGCTGCACTTCCAACCCAGCTCCCTGTTTATGATCTGGAAAAGCAGAGGAGGATGGCTTAGATCCTTAGGTCATTGCACCTACATGGGAAACCTGGAAGAAGCTCCTGGCTTCAGATCAGCACAGCTCTGACTGTTGTGGCTATTTGGAGAGTGAACCAGTGGATGGAAGACCTCTCTGTCTCTTCTCCTCTCTGTAAATCTGCCTTTGCAATGAAAATAAATACATTTTTTAAAAAAGGGAATAGCCAGCCTGAGGAAGAACAAGAGGCCCATTGTGCCTGTGACAGCTTTGACTTTTACTGCAGATGAGGGGACAGCAGGGGAGGAAGCTAAGATACCACTCCAACAGGTCAAATCAGGAAGGAGAAACCCTTCTTGCTCTTTGTGGAGCTTCCAGTTCTTGACCTGGAAATTACACTGCCTCCAGCTCCCACTGTGCCTAGTAGAGGTTTCAAAGGAAAAAAAAAAAGTGTTTGCTGATCAGATGCTAGGTGGGATATTTTTGGGCTTTCTGTTGCCCTGTAGGGTCAACTCCAATCGGTGGGTGTGTGACCTATTTGCAGACAGAAGTTCTGATTGGAAATAACCCAGTACTGTCTGCCTGGTGGGTTTGATTGCTTTTTTACGTCCCTGGCTTCCAGCGGGAACTTTTGAAGGTGGTGGACATCTGTGGCAGACTCGGGTGTCCTCGGGTTGCATGGGACAAGGGTGACAGGAGGACCCCGGTTGTCTCACTCCTTTTCCTGGTTAGGGTCTCTCCTGCCAAGAACCTCTGTGGCTGAGGCTAGCCAGGCCGAAGCCAGGAGCTGGGGAACTCAATCCAGGTCTCCCACTTGGGTGACAGACACTTGCATACTTGAGCTGTTACCTGCTACCTCGGGGCTGCGCAGGAAGCTGGACCTGAACTCAGGGGCTCTGATGCAGCATGCCCACGTCTTAACTGCCAAGTCCAGATGCCTACCCCAGGTCTCGTCTTGTGGTCTCATTCTCCTTGCTCTCTGAGTGGATGAGGCTGATCAGTTAGTTCCAGGATTCTAAGAACCTCCGCTGATCTAATTTTGGCTGGCGCCACTTCCTGGGAGCCAAGTCGCCCCTATTTTCTCTGAGTTTGCCAAGTCTGTGTTTAAGACTCCTGAAAACTAAGTAGCTGACAAAACATTTTGTAAAAACCAAGGTTCAGTCAGAGTCATTCTACTGAGATAAGAATTTAAAAATGCAAAACAACCCAGTGTGTAAAGAGCTTGTTTTAAAGATGATCCCATTTGATTATCTCCATGAAGTGGATCAGTCACTCTCATGGACAAGCAAAGGGAGGCACAGGAGATGACAGTGAACTTGGCTAAGGTCATGGAGAGTATCATTATTAGGTACAGCCTGGAATTTGGCCACCAAGCTCGCATAGACATTACTCTACAGCTAAGCCCAGTGCCACACACTTACTTAGTTAACAGTTGCTTTGACAGTGTGGAGCTGGGGAGAGAGCCAAGCTTTGGGGTCTCACCGCCCTGGGTTTGAACTGTGGTCTTGTCCATGAGTAGCTGTGTGAACCTCTGTGTCCAGCAGTGAAGGCAGCATCCATCCCACAGCAGGGCTGCCGGGCTCCCCACTGCACCATTTATCCTCTGGCTTCTGAGCGAGGCTAATCTGTTTGGAGCACTCTGCACCCTGTTAGATGGGTAAATTTAAGCACAGAGAAGGGATATGAACTTGCTTAAGATCACACAGCCCTAAGAGGAGGAAATAGGACGTGAAGCCAGTGATTTAGACACAGTCTGGGATGCTTTTCCTCCTAAGATCAGAAAGAGGTGCTAAGTCCATTTTATAATCTGCTTGTGTACATTAAAAAAAAAAAAGATTTATCTATTTGAGAGGCAGAGTAACAGAGAGATTGATCTTCCATCTGCTGGTTCACTTTCCAAATGGCTGCAACAGATGGGGCCTGGGACAGGCCAAAGCCGGGAGCCAGCATATCCATCTGGGTCTCTGACATGGGTGGTAGCGGGGGGGTTAAGCACTTGGTCATCATCTTCTGCTTCCAAAGGGCATGAGTAAAGAACTGGATCCTAAGAGAAGCAGCTGGGACTCGAACTGATCACTCATGTGGGATCCTGCCATCATAGTTGGTGGTTTAACCCACTGCATCACCATGCCAACCTCCCACACTCCCACCCCCATCACCACCACACACACCCACCTGCATGCATTCAGTTCTTATTTCTGAGAATTTCAGTTCTTATTTTCCCAGAGCTGCCAGCCTCTCCAAGCTGTGGGCAGTTTTACAGAGAGGCAAGGCTTACTCTAGAGCCAGCATGCCCCTGTGGAGCCAGGGTATGTTGCCAGGGGGATCCCAGGGGAGCCACGTGCGACAGGCAGGGCAGCCAGGGGAGGAAGTGGGCTGGTTTCCAGGGCGTGGGCTGGGAATGTGCACTGTGGTGGCCAGTTTTCCTGGGAATGGAAGGAGACCTTGATGCCAAGATTGGTCCTTGGGGCAGGGGGTAGGGGGGTGGCCCTTGTTGTGAAGGGGGTCTGAACAGGGCAGGCAGGAGCCCCAGGGCTTGTCCTGGCCACATGCCTCCTTCCTTCCTGGTTGGGCCAGGCTGATGCACCCCACAGCGCTGGATAACAGTAGCTGGCACCTGTTTTATAGCGAGTCCGTCAACGATTAACTGGAGCCAGGTTGGCAGCTGCTCCAGGAGACGCATTTGCTTCTCCTGGAAGCTCTGACAGCCAGGTGAGGGGAGGGGAGTGGGGAGGAGGCTGGCCACAGGGCTTTACTGGGGCTGTAGAGCCGTGTGCCACAGCCTTTGTCGTTTCTGATCCCCAGTCCCTACTTACACCCAGACTCTGCAATGTGGGACCCACCATCCTTCCCCTTCTGAGCTCTGCCTTTATCAAAGCCTGTGCTAGGTGAAGGGGCTGGGGAGCAGGGTGTGGGGTGGGGACAGGGTTGTCCTGGCACTGCAGGTTAGAGTTGGTCTAGGCCTGGAAGCGTTGAGCTGCTGGCCCCTGCGGTATGCTAGGCTCCATGCCAGATGCTGGGGCAGTTAGCAGCACAGTGGAGGCCTCTGCTCCCCTGGGGCAGACGGTCTCAGCACCAAACAGCAGACTCGCAAGTTAAGAATCATGAGGGATTCAGAAATGGATGGAGAAACAGCACTGCGGGGTGTGGTAAGGGTAGACCAGGGTGGCAGTCAGGGTGAGCTTCTTTGAGGAGGTGGCATCTGAGCTGATCCTTTAAGGATGAAGAGGAGTGGCTGGGCTCCAGCCTTGGTGGCAGGAAGGAAAGAGGAAGAGGTGGAAGGAGAGGGACAGAGACGGAGTGGGGAAGGTCTCCCAGAGTGTCCCCTCTGGAGGTGGCAGGGAGGCCTTCTGATCAAACAGCCTCTCCTTTGCGGCAGCCCTGGAGGCCCTTGCGGCAGAGTAGACTGCTTGGAGGAAGGCACCGAGCCCTGACGGCAGGTGGCTCAGGATGTTTATCCTTGACGACAGAGCGGGGGGAGGCCATTCCCCCTTCCTTTGCTTCCACTGGCGAACCTGCGTGGGCACATAGTTACCAGGCAGGGTCTTCTGTGTGCGTAGTCTCACAGAATGCCTGCACTGCCCTCAAAACCATCTGTGCCCTCTCTGCTCATCTCTTCCTCCCCAAACCCACCCCAAACCTCTGGCAGCCACTGCAGTTTTCCCCCAAATCTCTTTCTTTTAAGATTTGTTCATTTTTTTTTGAAAGGCAGAGTGACAGAAAGAGAGAGAGAAAGACAGAGATCTTCCACCTGGTGGTTCACCCCCTAAATCGCCACAGTGGTTCAGGGCTGAACCGATGTGTAGCCAGGAGCCTGGAACTTCATCTCTCATAGGTGCAGGGTCCCAAGCACTTGGGCCCATCTAACACTGCTTTCCCAGACACATCAACAGGGAGCTGTGTTGGAAGTGGAGCAGTTGAGGCTCCAACCAGTGTTTAGATGGGATGCTAGTGTTACAGGCTTAACCCACTGTGCTACAATGCTGGCCTCTCTTCCCAATATTTCTGACTTGACATCTGTTTGGGACATTTGTAGGTGGGGGAGGGCCTTCAGATGATCCTATGTCACCAAGGCAGATATTGCTCATACCCATTTCACTGACGGCAGCTTTGAGGTTCCAAAAAGGGACCTGATTTGCCTAGGATCAGGGAGGCGTACTTGGAATTCTAAAGCCCGTCCTTTTCCAGTGCCTTGAGCTGTGTGGCAAGCATCACCCTAGTGGTCTGGGAGAGGAGTAACTGCCTCATCTTGCCGTGGAAACCAAGAAGGAAAAGAGGAGCAGGTGCATAACTTAGCCCTGGAGGATGGGGGCTTTCCCAGAGCTTAGATGGGTGGGGATGGCAAGCGGAGGGGCTCCCCAGTGGTGGGAGTCACAGGGTGGCACAGGAGAGGCACGCGGGGCCCTGAGCTCCAGGTGCAGGGCCAGAAATGACAGGATTCAGCAGGAAAGGGAGGATGAGCATGGCAGCGAAGGGAAGAAATACCTGGCAGAAGGCACCGGATGTACATAGGCACCAGGGTGATCTGGGGCAGCGGTCCTGGTGAGGCTGGAGCTGCGGGCACCTGCGTGTTGTCTGTGAGTCAGCGACAGGGGCCTGCAGAAGAGGCACGGAAGTGCCCCTTGGCTGCAGCGGTGGCTAAGGGGGCTTTGAGTCACCCCCTCTCATCTCCTGCTTGCCTTTTTGAGTCACTTGCAGAGGCCTTGCAGGCATCTTGGTTTACCAGTGCTCTCCAGCGTGGGGTTTTTATACAGGTTCAAGTCCACAGACCTGGGGGACTACACGCCGGCTCAGACCAGCGCTGCACATCACCACCAGCATTCTTCTCTCATGGGTAGCATGCCAACACCCCAGGACACATGCAGGAGGCAGGATGCCTTGGAGGAGGAGCAAGAGGCTACGCCAACTATTTTTTTTTTTAAAAAAGAAGTCTTTACCAAGACTGGTGCTATAGCCTAGTGGCTAAATCCTTACCTTGCATCCACTGGGATCCCATATGGGCATCAGTTCATATCCCAGCTGCTCCACCTCCCATCCAGCTCCCTGCTTGTGGCCTGGGAGAACAGTACAGGATGGTTCAAGACCTTGAGACCCTGCACTCATGTGGGAGACCTAGAAGGAGCTCTTGGACCCTGGCTTCAGATCGCCTCAGCTCCTGCTGTTGCAGCCATTTGGGGAGTAAACCAGGGATTGGGAGGTGTTTCTCTGTGTCTCTCCTCTCTGTTTATCTTCCTTTCCAAAAATAATAATAAATAAAATAATTCTTTAAAAAATATTTACTTATTTGAGAGATCCAGAGAGTATGAATGTGCAGGCTAACATTTCCTGGGTGCTTGAAATAGCCCTGCCAAGGCCAATGCAGTCTGGGCTGTAACTGCCTGAGCTTTCTCTGCTGATTCCCATGGGCTGTGTTAGCGGGAAGTTGGAGTCAGGAACTGGAACTGGGCATCGAACCCAGGTATGTGTGGTATGTGGGTGTTGTAACTAAGAAGCTCCATGCCAATTTTGAGGTGAGTGATTTTTTTAACCACTGGGTACCACAGATGTTGCTTTAGCCAATGGCCCATGTTGACCACATCCAAAGGGAATACATTGGTGCTCCACCCAAGAGATGAAAATATTTTTAAAATCAGTTTTGAGGAGAGGTTCTATGCAAACGAAAGGAGAGGTTATGAATCTACACTGTATGGAGTCTGCAAATGGGTTTTCCAGATTTATCAAATGAAGATGAGCAAATCACTCACCAGATATAGCCAATGGGACTTCAGAATACCTAGTCACATTGGAATCGCAGAGGAATAACCAAGAATCCACATACAGAAACATATGTAGTATTTGGGCCCTTGTCCTGTAAAAGCAGTGCCCGGAAGTTAGGCATACCTGGACTTGATGGTCCTCCCCTGAGCCCTGAACTAGCTCACTCTTTGCAGGAAGGAGCTTGCTAGCTTTGCTCTTGAACTCTACAGCGTGATTAGGAGTGCCTGGAGCTCGGTGAGCATTCACTACCGCGTTCCCAGCATTAACATAACCGGGATGTTTACCAGCGTATACTGGGCACCTGCTGGTGTGCTGAGGCAGTAGGTCTTTGTAGGAGACACTAGCCGGGTCCACATGCAGGTATATAGTGAGAGGCCAAGGCAGGGTACAACCAGGGAAAAGGGTCAAGCAGAGCAGAGGACCAGACATTGCCTGCAAGGTCATATTTAGATAGGGTGGTCAAAGGGGTCCCTCCAAGGAGATGAGCTGACCTAGCCTGGATGATAGAGTGGGAGGTGCGGCTAGGGGGGAATCCACAGCGCTCATGGTATGCCCAGGCTCATTCTGAACATGGTGTCTGTCTGGTTCATGGAATTCTCACACCCATCCCCATTTCACAGATGAGGAAACCTGAGACCACCTGGCAAATGGCTGGGTTGCAGCTGCTGGCTCTTCTTCCAAGGGTTGTGTTTCTTAGCTTTTGTCACTAGAATGCCTGCCTCATCTTGACACCTGCTGTGTGCAGGCAGGGAGAGGAGGTTTCCCTTTGAGATCTTTGCCTGTAATTTCCAAGATCCCCAAGGCATCCCTGAATGCTGAAGCACAGGGCTGTGGGCACAGTCTACTGTGAGGAAGGCAGGCAGGGACTGGTTCAGGTGAGCGGTCTGAGGGTCCCTGGCCCTGTACAGGTGGCAGGTATGAGAATGGGAGGAAAATAGCATTGACCCCAAAGCCCTTTTCTGGCTCTCTGGACTGGTTCAAGTGTCCCTGCTGAGATCAGCGCTGGCTCCCTCTGGTGATTAATCCTTCTGTTATTGCTGTTTAAATATTTGCAGGTGAAGGGAGAGAAGGAGGGAGAGCGGGGCTGGTTTCTGAGTGGCTGCAGGGTGGGGCGGGAGGTGGAGAGAGACAGGTGCGTGGAGACCTGACGTGGAAGGGGCGGGGCTGGGTCTGCCTCGTGGTTGAGAGGCTCTGGGAAGGTGGATCCGAGCTGAAGAGTTCCTGGCTGGCTCACCTGCTGCCAAGTACCTGCTGTGGATCAGTCTTTGTCATCTCAGCTTCTGCTGAGTCCCTGTACCATGTCAGGAAGGAGGGAGCTATGAGCATGATGGCCCTTCTTTCGCAGAAGATGCTGGAAACTTGTTCAGCTTACATAGAGTGGTGAAGGAGCGGACCCAAGGCCAGTGACTCAGCATGCTGGGCTCAGAATGAGGGCTCTGCCGCCTCCTGACACCTGACCTTCATGCCGATAAGCCAATTCCAAACGGAGTAAGCTCCTCATCATGCCTGGATGTCACAGCGCCCGTGAGAATGGACGGTCACTGTGTCCTTGGTTACTGTGACCATTTAGGGGGTCCCTCTTATAAAAGCCCCCCACCAGGTTGGCAGAATCTTGTCTAGGCCACCCAGGGCTCCTGATCCTTTTTTGGGTTTCCGAGTTGGGACAGGCCGAGGAAGCCTCTTCTCACAAATTTCCCAGCACCTGGGGTTTCCAGATGAGCAGGACTGGATAGGGTTGAGGTCATGGGACAGACCCAGGTCCAGGTCCTCTTTCCTGGGTCCTGTGACCCTGAGAAAATGCCACAAACTCTTTGAACCTTTGCACGTCTTTAAGATGGGAGTAACAGTACTCGGTGTGGAATGGTTCATTTATTCTCTTCCTAGCACCCGGCATACAGTAGGTGCTGAGTGAACATCCTCTGGGCCTTTAAGTGGGGGGTTAACAATGTCTTGGGTTAGAAATGGCCCTTCAAATTCTGCCCTTGAGAGAAGGAATCTGTGAGAACAAGGGCCCCTGGCTCTGACCCCTGCTGCCTCTTTATGACCTTGGGCTGCTTGCCTATTTGCCCCTACACCTTAGTGTCCCCACCTGTAAAATGGGACCATTTGAGCACTTAACCCTACTTGGACTAACCTGACTTAGCAGGTGCTCCAGAAAGCGAGCAGCAAGTTTTCTCACTCTAATGCTCCTACTGTGCACGAGGCCTGCCGGTCACCCATCACATCTGTGTGATCTGCTACTGCAGCCTCAAAGGGTGGCAGGCTCTACTGCCCAGGAGGAAAGAGGGAGGCGCCAGTGGGCACAGGACACAGGGAGGTTATCCTCACAGGCTGGGATGGGTGCCCAGATTCACCCAGCTCCCAGGTGTTTGTACCAACCACAGTGACTCCCCTTGGTACTCCCCAAACCAGGCAAGAATCTGGGAAGCAGCTTAGAAAGTCACACAGGCCCAGGCCTGTTCTCCCCCACCAACAACCCCACCCTAAGAATGGCGCCCTCCCACCCTGCCCCAATGAGTGGACAGTGTCCTGCTTACAGATGGTGCCCTTGGCTGAGGGAAGCTTCCAGTTTCACTCCAGTGCTAAAGCACTGACCTTTTTCATTTCCTCTCCTGGCTTCAGGCTGTCAGCCTGTTATTAGCTTCTGAGGGTGGATTTTCTAGCTGATGGTTGGGAGCCAGTGGGATGGGGCATCTCCACCAACAGGGAGTCCCAGGCTCCTCCTGGCTGTGTGACATCGGGAGAGGCTTTTGCCCTCTCTGAGTATCAAAAGCCACTGCCGTGTACAGACAACCTTCTCCACACCGAGGGCTTGCACTTGAGACTGCAACCTGTGCCCTTTCTCGTGCCACACACGTTCCACTCTCTTCCCTTCCCCACCTGCCAAGCTCTCTAATCAACTCGTCTTGCCCGAGAGTCACCCGCAGGGCTTGAGAACGTCCAAATTTCAGATTCGGTCATTCTAGAGAGGGGTCCAGAAGTGTCTAACCAGCTGTAAGTGGTGCTGCCTTTGCTACGTCACACAGCCTTGGATGTGGAGCCCCTGGCAAACAGCACTGACTAACCGCCCCATCTCTCTTTGCACCTTGCACTCAGCATCCCATAACCAACAAGAGGGGGCTGGCCTCTGCCTCCTGCCCAGCTGAATTCGCCATCATTTGCGCCGTTTGCGTTGGGTCCCTCTTCATGGCTGCTGCGATAGGTCTTTGCTCAGTCATGCTGGTGGACAGGCAGCAGTCAGGAGGTGAGGAGGAGAGAACAGCGAGGGAGAAGAGAAGCCACTCCCAGGGTACCAGGGGAAGCCTCAGCCAGGCGTGTGGGGAGTTCTAAGGGAGAACTTGGGATGCTCTTCAGATGCATCCAGCATTACTAACCCTGGGAAGGATTTGATCACTTCTGCCGAGGTTCAGAGGTGTAGGGAATTCTAACGCAGCTCAGCCTGTAACAGTGGGAGAGGTGAGGAGGCCACGGGACCTGCTGCCCAAGGGTGAGAGAGGAAAGATGAGAGGAAAGCAGGTGCAAGAGGTGGTGACATCTTAGAAGTGGGAGTGTAGCAGGGCAGGTCATAGGGGGTCAAATGGGGTCTTGAGGGGCATTTGCTGGTTGGTGGCAGAGCTAGAGCTGCCTGAGGCTGGCTTCCCTGCCCCCTGCCCGAGTTGAGAGAGAGCATGTTCAGACTTTACCATGTATCCTAAGGAAGTGTACGGCTTCCTTTTATGGACACAGAGCAGATGGGGCCTTGCGGTGGCCATGCTCACTGCGGGAGAGGACATGGGCAGGTGGCCAGGCCCCTGTGTCAGAGCATCTGTCTCCCATGTGGGTGGCAGGGACCCAAAGACTTCAACCAGGGTCTGATGCCTCCCCAAGGGAGCACATTAGCATGCAAGTGGAACTTGAACCCAGTCACTGTGATGGGGATGCAGGTGTCATGAGTAGCATTCCTAACAATCTCTGACTCCTGCGTATACTTGAAATCGTCTGAGTGGCTACAATGTCAACTCCATGTAAAGAGTCGCTGTGTTAGGTCAAAGTCAGCTCATGTCCATTATAGATGTAATTTTCCTCCAAATATCGTCCATCCAAAGTTGGTGGGACCCAGGGGTACAGGACCTACAGGTTCTGAGAGCCAAGTGTCTCTTGTCTGCATTTTTGTGCCGCCATCCAGTGTTTCAAGGGCATACTCCTTTAGGTCGCCCGGGAAGGTACCATTTCCCATGGAAGGCTCATTTTTGTGTATTTCTTTTTCAGCAGAATTCACCTGCAAAACAATGCCTGATGTGCAGGGAGGTGGGCCAGGAATGACTTCCGTCCAGGGCAGCAGGGGCCATTGTCCTGGATTTGGTCTGGCCCAGGCTGGAATCTGAATCCACTTGTGCTGGATTTCAGGGCTGATTTTTAACACAGTCCTTACTGGATTCCTTGATCCGCCTGATCCACTCATTCATTTGCTCATTTGGAAGGTGTTTCTTGTGGTGAGACCTTGGCCTTCATGGGGTTCCTAGAAAGAAGGGAGGGAGTAAGAGACAGATGACCAGTCGTTAACATGAGAAGGGTGATAGATATTCGAATGAGCTGCAATAGGGAATGGTGTGGGCAGGGCTGCTTCTGAGAACGTGGGCAGCAAAAGAGATGGTGTTTGTGTGACATCGGAAGAAAGCAGGGTTCCACCATGCAGAAGAACCAAATGGATGATGAAGTGGGAAATGGGTACCCACTGAGTCCCAGGCGTCCTGACAAAAAAGCTCATTGGGGGGCAGCCCAGCCCTTGTGGGGCATGTGCAGCCCAGGCCACGTCCATCCTCTTCCCCTCTCCCTGCCTCTGTCTGACTTCCAGGTGAAACAGATCATGGAGGAGGCCGTGACACGCAAGTTTGTGCATGAGGACAGCAGCCACATCATCTCCTTCTGTGGTGAGTCCGTGACAGGGGAAGCTCCTCCTGCCCCCATCCTTCTCTCTCTCTCCCTCTCTCTTTCTCTCTCTCTGTGTCAAGGTGGGGCTGCCTCGGGGAAGTCCTGGCTGTCTCACCATCGCGTTTGGCTTTGACACCATCAAGTTCATTTCTGATGGCAAAGGGACTTTGTGGGTGACTGTGGAGCCAGGGGAGGGTACAGAGACGCAGTGAGCACCATTACAATGGCTTGCTTGGGGCCAGTTTGCCCGGAAAGGCGCGCTGCAGCCCAGAGAGGCAAAGTCGTAAGCCTGAGGCCCTAGACTACAACCCAAGTCTCTTTTCTTCTGGAAAACACTGGGCAGAACCTCCAGGAGAAAACCCAGAAATGGGAAGTCCTTGTAGCAAGTGCACGTGTTAGGTGGGCTCAGAACTGGGCTTGAATCCCAGCGCCCTCCATGGTGGAGTAACCCTAGAAAATGCACTTTCCCCCTCTGAGCCTCAGGATACACGTCTGATCAATGGGTATGGTTTTTCTTTGTCCCCTGTCAGGGCAGAGTCAGAATGGCAGTCATAGGTGCCAGTCTTTCCTTTAATAATGATGTGACTCTTCCACCCAGAGAAAGCCCAGCAGTCACATGGCCCTGTCTCCCCTCTGTCCTTGCCACTGTGCATTCATAAAACATTCGCTGAGTGTCAGGCTTTGTTCTAAGCAATTTTCCCTGTGGATTTCCCACCTTACCCTGGCAGTAATCCTAGAAGATTAATGCACCTGCTGTCCCCAGTTTGCATATGCAGAAGCTGGGGCCCAGAGAGGGGAAGTCGCTGTCCACAGTCACACAGCTGCTAAGTGGCTGGGCGAGAGCGTGGGAACGGGGAGAGACTGACCTTAAGCCTTATCTGTGCGTTCAAAGCTCCCTCTCACTTTTGCGGCAAATACGGCAGATACGGAAGCATCCATGCTTTTCCCCTATGAAGCTTGTAATTCTGGGAGGGTTTCCCCAACTCTTCAAGGTGTTCCCCCATCAGATGGAAGTCCCCAGGGCCAGCTCGGTTACCCCAGGGGTGGGTGGGCAGGGCAGAGCCTGCGGATGCTCATGTCCCCTGCAGCGGCCGTGGAGGCGTGTGTGTTGCACGGGCTGCGGCGACGGGCGGCCGGCTTCCTGCGCAGCAACAAGATTGCAGCACTCTTCATGAAGGTGGGCAAGAGCTTCCCGCCGGCTGAGGAGCTGAGCCGCAAGGTGCAGGACCTGGAGCAGCTGATCGAGAACGCGTGAGTGTGCGCTGGGGAGGGGTGGGGGAGGGCCGGGGGACAGGCCTCGAGGTCCCTCCCCAGGCTCTGCGAGAGCTCCAACCTCTGCTCCTGCAAGAGCACTCTCCTCGCAGGTCATCTGCTCACCCCAGGGCCTTTGCACAGGCTGTGCCCGCCACCAGACTTGTCATTGTGAGTCAAAGACCTCCCTTTAGAAATCTTTGTAATAAGCAGTCCAAGGTTGGTTCCTTGTTACCATTCAGGTCTTCGCCCTGCACAGCAAATCCAACTTTCAACCCACCTCTCTTTCATTTTTCTCTTTCTTTCTTCCTTTCTTTCTTTCTTCCTTTCTTCCTTTCTTCCTTTCTTTCCTTCTTTCTTTTTAAATTATTATTATTATTTTTATTTTGACAATCTTTACATAGTTAATTTGGGTAAAAAGATTCAAGGGCTACAGGAAAGTGGGTAAGATTATTATTTCCATATTGTTTCCTTCATATATCTGAGGTAAAGGGGGATATTGAGGGAGAAGCCCCACCCAGTTTTCCACCCACCCCAAGTCCCACATGTGGGGCATACTCCGAGATATTTGCTCAAGTGGTTTAGATAGTTCACCAGTTGTTTGTGGTTTGCTTGACCAAGGTCCCACTGCTGCATCTAACCATGACATCCAGATGAGCAGGCCGCTGCATTATCCCCATCCCATGCCCAGCATTGGGGGTGGTATTGAGCACTATGTAAATACCTGAGAGGCAGTGACCAAGCCCTGTTTTAAGTGCACGTGGTCAAAGCCGTGTGGTCTCTCCTGCATGGACCAGAAGCCAGGACCTCTGGCTAAATCCCACCTGGAGGTACCCACTAAGTGGGAGGGTTTGATTTTGCCTATTCGTCTTGGTTGGTCTGCGTGGATGACCATGAGTCTTCCATCAGAGCTAAGTCCCGAAACCCTGACTGCACAGCCAAACCCCGACTACCTGGAGCCTGCTCAGAGATAGCAGATGAGTTTCCACTCCAGCAGGTGCTCCCAGGGACCGTGTTGTGAAATAACACCATACTCGGGCATCCTGGGGCACTGCGTGGATCGATTGCTCATGTCTTTCACAGGCAAGAGGAGAGAGACAGGCACGACCTGTGTGTGCCGTCTTGGATGGGTGCTATTTCAGGCTCTGTCTGCTCAGGGCTGCTGGCCAGAACTGCACGGCTTCAGATTTAGCTCTGCCAACTCCCGTGGGGCACAACCTCACTTGCTCACGAACACACATACCGAGCTTTGTCCGTAGGCCAGGCCCTGCGTGATGCCTTGGAGATGCAGGCAGGGGGAAGGTCCATGCTTACCACTGCGTGAACTGAAAGAGAACACACATTAATTGGTTTGTACCCACCAAGATCACACTGTGGAGGGGCGGACTGAAAGGTGAGCAGAAGTTCAATGCCAGAGGTTGGAGGGAACACACTCCAGCTTTGGCTGATCTGAGAGGGCTTCGTATAGGAGGGGGTACCTTGGATGAGACCTGGAGTGTGAGAAAGGCTCAGCTTACTGCAGGGAAAGGAGGGGAAGGCTGTAGGGGGTTGCTTCACCACCAGCTGTGTGCAGGTGGGTCCTACAGTGAGAGCAGTCAGTGGTCAGCAAAGGAGAATGGAGGCATGGTCATGGGAGCCCCCGAGCTGGGAAGGATATGCGTGCAGAGGGAGATATTGTGAGTCTGACTCACTCACCAGCAGTATAGGACTGTTTGTCTGACCACGTCTTCTCACCCACTGGGCATTACGATTTTTTTGTTTTGTTTTGTTTTACCCCTGAGCTCATTAGCTGACAGCCTCTCTTCTCCTTGATTGATCTTGCAGACGGAACCAGATGCAGGGCCTTCAGGAGAACGTACGGAAGTTGCCCAAGCTGCCCAACCTGTCACCGCTCGCCATCAAGCACCTGTGGATCCGCACGGCCTTGTTTGAGAAGGTCCTGGACAAAATTGTGCATTACCTTGTGGAAAACAGCAGGTGAGCCAGGAGGAAGGTTGGGGGTGTGCTCTGCTGCCGCCCGCTGGTCCCATGGGGATTGCATGCTCTTGTACAACTGCACCAAGTTGCTTTTTTTTCTTCCTTGACATGCACTTCCGCTTGGCTGTGATTTAAAAGATGCCCCCTGGATGTTTGATCCTGGTCCAGGCTTTTTTCCAAGCTTGGAAAGATGCAGGGGCTTATTATTCATGCAGGGTCTTCATATTTAGGCTGGGATAGGGGCATCTTGGATTTCTTCTTTTCTGCATGGATCAATCTACGCGATAATGGTATGGTCCTGGGAGGCTCGCTGTGTGTCTCTTTCAGCAAGGGAGATAGAAATCGATGGTATTCTAGAGAAGTAGTGAGGGGAGAATTTTATGAGAACACAGCATTTTAAAAGCACAAAGAAATTACATTTTCTCCCTTTGCTCAGCTTAATCTGATGTGGAGGTTTTAGAGTATGACTCTTGTTGACTAAGCATCTATCCATACATTTGCTCATCCAAAAACAATTTTTCATGAGAATCTGTTGTGTGCCAGGCGTTCACCTAGATGTTGAGGATACAGTGGCCAGGGCTGCCATGCTAGAGAGCTTGGGCAGTGTTAGCATGAGAGCAGTGGGGAGCCAGAGAAGACTCTATAGCTCCTCATGTCCAGAGTGTGTTTCCAGCTCCTGAGAGGAAGAAGAGAGAGGGAATGGAGAGAGATAGAGACAGGGAAAGAGCAGTGTTGGAGGATTTCCCCATCTTTCAGTGTAACAAGGGCTTGTTTATCTTCACACACGGATGGGAGAATTATTTAATACATTGGCCCCTTTGCTGGCACATACAATGAAAACACAGAATGGAAGGCCTGAAACTCACGCTCCAGCCAGAAAGGTGTCAAGCAGTTAGGATGATAGTGAGTGTTCTAAGAGGGTGTTCATCTCTGCCAGGTGGCTGGGGGAAAGGGCCCGGAAGGTGTCACAGTTACACTTCCCTTGGGAGGACATGAGGAATCAGCCAGATGAATTGGGATGAAGCAAGAACATTCCCAGGGGCGGGCTTGCAGGTAGAAGAGAAAATATAAGAAATCCAAGTTCTGTTAACCAGGCCTCCAGTGAACTTCTTCCTTACTGGCAAATTACAGGTTAATTCGCTTTTTTTTTTTTTTCATGACAACGATGAACTAGCCAAGGCCACTAACTTTATCAAAAGATTATTTAGTTCAAGGCTCTGGAGATTCAAGTCCAAGGTTACCCAGCCCTGTTGGTTAAGGATCTCGTGAGGCAGGTGGAGAGCAAAGGCAGCGCGTGTGCTGAGGACCCATTCTAACTCCACAGCCTGTGCCCTTCACCTCCCACTCTTAGATGGCAAGGGCCAAGCCCTTGATGGAGCCTGGCACCGTGCATGCCCTGCGCATGCCTGCTGTGTGGTCAGTGCCCCTTTCTGAGCCTGAGATCATTGGGAAGTCAGAAAGGCCTTGAAATTCTTGTTGCTTCTAGAATACACGAATTTTCAATGAGTTAGCAACCGCAAGACCAAAACAAACAACCGACCCACCCCCAAATCATTCAGCACCAACTGTAGGGGTAGCTTTCATGACTTACTTTGCCGCTTTTGTAAAGCTAGTATCAAGACCAAGGATTCAGCAGGTGCTTCCCAAGCGCTGTGATAAATGCTCTTTAATCTCTTGTTTCTCTCTAAAGTCCTTCAGATAGCCCTATAAACAAAGGTGCTCACCATCGTCATCATCATTCCCACTTTACAGATGGGGCAACTGAGGCTGTGAGGTGTCCCTGGGGTTGCCCCCAGTGTGTCCACTCACTGTGGGATCTCTGCTAGTCTCCGTCCACACCTGCATACCCTTTCCTATTTTGCTAGCAAATACTATGAGAAGGATGCTCTCCTGATGGACCCTGTGGACGGCCCTATCCTTGCATCTCTGTTGGGTAAGTGGTTGGTGCTCAGCTAGACTTCAGCACTGGGGTCTTTTCCTGCCCCAGCAGCTTACCTGTTGCTGCTTCGTGCACCCTTGTTCTGGCCTCTTCTTGGAGAGACTTTGGAGTTGTCCAGGCTGTGTGGATGGGAGGGGTCATGAGAGGTCCAGCTGGTGGTAGAGGAAAGGGGAGGAGAGCTATGATTCCCAGCTGCCACATGTCCTACAGTGGGGCCCTGTGCCCTGGAATATACCAAGATGAAGACTGCCGATCACTTCTGGACGGACCCCTCGGCTGACGAGCTGGTCCAGAGACACCGCATCCACAGCTCGCACCTGCGCCAGGACTCGCCCACCAAGCGTCCAGCCCTTTGTGTGAGTGGTGGTAGTCAGGGGAGCCATGGGGTGGACTTAGGTCAAGGCATGGACTTGGCCTGAGGGGTGCAGAACTGGGTAGGAACCCTAAATGCTTCAGGACTTGTCCCTGCTCCCCCATTGGTACCCAGATCCAGAAGAGACATTCAAGTGGCAGCATGGACGACCGGCCATCCCTCTCCGCCCGCGACTACGTGGAGTCCCTGCATCAGAACTCCCGGGCCACTCTGCTTTATGGCAAGAACAATGTCCTGGTGCAGCCGGTGAGAGTTTATGGGGGCCTGGGCCTTGCCCTGAGGGTCTGGCACCAGGTCTTATAACCTGAGTTTCCTCTGACTCCAGGCTATCCATTTATCTATCTTCCCCTCCACCTACTCATCCATCCATCCATCTATCTGTCTGCTAATATCCACCTACACAGCCGTCTGTTCACTCATCTGCTGATATCCACACATTCATGCATCCATTCGTTTGTCAGCCAACATCTCCATTCATCTTCTGATGCATCTGTTGGCATCTTCTTCCCTTTCCTTCACCCACCCATCCATTCATCAGCTCTTTTTCATTCTCTATAGCTTCCATCCCTCTATTCTTGCATCCATCCGTTGTTCATTCACCCACATGTCTACGTGTTTATCCATCCCCTGTCATCCATTCATCTGTTGGCCAATATCTCCACCTATCCATTCACTCATCAGTCATTATCTTCCTTGCTTCCTTGCTTCTTTCCTCCCTTCCTTCTTCCCTTCCTTCCTTCTTCCCTTCCTTCCTTCCTCCCTTCCTTCTTCCCTTCCTTCCTTCCTTCCTTCCTTCCTTCCTTCCTTCCTTCCTTCCTTCCTTCCTTCCTTCCTGTGAGGCACCTGCAGCCCACCACTCACACAGTCTTCTCTGACTATCCCTTTCCTTAGTCCTTGGGTCACAGGGTCAGTGTGGGGGCTGGGCTCAGCTGTGAGGAGGCAGAGGGAGTCAGCTGCTCCAGCTGTGGCCAGTCAGCTTCAGTAGCCAGCTGACCCCAGCAGCTGTTCTCCTCTGGGCCTCAGTGCAGAGCAAGCCCCATTTCCACAGGTCTAAGGAGTTGAAAGTGTACCATTTTTCAATGTAACCATCTAGAAGTGAAAAACTGTGTTTCAGTGCTGCAGTTTTTTCACTACTTAGAAATTTGAGCCCCAGTTTTTGGAAAGAGTTCTTTGAGACTTCTTTAGACAAACGGAGAATCTTCCAAAAGTTTGTAGAAATTATGAGATACCACTGCCTAGGTTTCCTTTTTTTTTTCCCCTCCAACTTACTTGCTTTCTTCATGAACTTTTTCTGAAGTACCCTTCATTTTTTCTTATTTTTATCTTTTTAAAGATTTGTTTCTTGAGTTGAAGTTCAGGGTTACAGAGAGAGAGGGAGACAGAAAGAGAGCGATTGATCTTCCTGCCCTGGAGGGGTGGCTGCAAAAGGCCACCTGGACAGAGGTTTAAGATCCTCCCCTTGACCGTGACTTTGAAAAGAATAGCCCACCCTCTTCGTCCGATTATCCATCCTTGGCTCAAATGATCTAGAGCCTGTGCGCACTGGGACTCCAACACGATGGCCAGATCTAAGTCCTCCTCTCTCTGCAGAGAGACGACATGGAGGCTGTGCCAGGGTACCTGTCCCTGCACCAGACGGCTGATGTCATGACCTTGAAGTGGACACCCAACCAGCTGATGAATGGGTCTGTGGGGGATCTGGACTATGAGAAGAGGTAAGCACCGAGTCTGTCCTGTGTCCCCTGTGCTCTCCTCTCCTCTCCTCTGCCTGGTTGGTTGGTTGTGTGGCCACTTACTATGGCTTCAAGGGTCAGCCAAATATTCAGAAATACCCAGAAGCCAACTGGAAGCATCTTGGCACTTGGGATTTAGGTGGGATTTACCCTGTGTGCTCTCTTAAGAACAAAAAGTTGTTGTGATGAAGAATTTTTCACGTAGCAACAGATCTTGGTTCCCTGTCACTCACCCCCTTCCCTCTTGTGCATAATCTTGAAGTATCCTGCAGATAAAATTTAATAGTACTAATATGATTTAATACTATATACTTTAACAGAAAAGTATATAGGCATGCATTTGGACTCTTTTCAAGGAAGAGTTGTTGTGTTCAGTAGTAGCATCAGTAGGGGAGTGATTGATGGTGCTTTCTCAGCTGCTAGGAGATGTCGTTAGTCCCAACTCCTGCCAGACTCATGTCAGGGGGTCCTCCTGGAGGGACAGCATAGGTGCCAAGAAGGTGCCCTTCACCTGCAGGATGGAAGGGAGGCAGGAAAGGAGGGAGGGACGGAGGAAGGGAGAGAGAGAGAAAGAGAGAGAGAGAGAATTCCTATCTGCTTGCTCACTCCCCAAATGCTTGTCATGTCCAAGGCTGCACCAAAGCCAAAGCTAGGAACCAGGAGTTCTGAGTTGCCCACATGGGTGACAGGGGCCTAATCACTTGAGCCACCACCCCCGCCTGCCAGGATCTACATAAATAGGAAGCTGGAGTCAGGGTCTGGAGCTGGGTATCAAAGCTGGGTTCTCCACTGTGGCACATGGACATCCTAATCAATATCTTATCCTCTGGGCCAAGTGCCTACCCAAGAAAAGGTGAATCTGTAAGTCAGAAAGCAGAGTGCTCATTGCCTACGGTAACATAAGGCATGATCCAAGAGCACTGATTGAATAATGAATAACAAAGGGATCTTTTGGGGTTGATATAAATGTTCTAAAATTGGAGTGTGGTGATGGTTGCCTCCATCTATAAATTAATGCATCCAACTCATCAAGTGGCATATTTACCATGAGTGAGTGTTGTGGTTTTAAAAAAAAAAAATCAAACCTCAATAAAGCTATTCAACATGAAAACCAAGATAGAGTTCCAGTTCTTGCTCCTACCCATTGAGTGACTTGGATGATTCATGTTGGTCTTCTTTTCTTTAAGATTTATTTATTTCTATTGGAGAGGCAGATTTTACATAGAGAAAAGGAGAGACAGAGAGATCTCTCCCATCTGCTGGTTCACTCTCCAAATGGATAAAACAGCCAGAGCTGAGCTGATCTGAAGCCAGGAGTCAGGATCTGCTTCTGGTCTTCAACATAGGTGCGAGGTCCCAAGGACTTGGAGCATCCTCGGCTGCTTTCCCAGGTCCTAAACAGGGAGCTGGATAGAAAGTGAAGGAGCTGGGACACGAACCAACACCCACATGGGATGCCATTGCAACACAGCTCTAAACTATTTGGCTAGATTTATTGGAGCCACTGGTTGACTGTTAGGAGTTCTTTCTCCTGCAGCCCTCCTACACTCAGTACTGGCTTAGAGCAGCCTAAGAGAAGCATGGCCCTTGCACAAACACAGTGACCCAAGCAGGCAAGCAGCCTCTGGGGCTGTCCGTCCATCCCACCCTCCCGCAGGGTCCTCTGGTGGAGATCCAAGTTACCCCAGAGCCCAAGTGCAAGGGGAAGGGGTCTCCACCTACCTCCGTGTTCTCATGATCAGGGAAGCAGCAGGTTGTGAGCTAGAAACAGAACCAGTCGATACCAGAACCATTTCCCACCCACTCCGGAATGCTTCGGTTCTGTGCTAAGCCCTTGGGATGATGTAGTTGACATTATGAGATGGGCGTTGTGACTACATCCATTTTATAGAGGAAGAGGCTGGAGTTAGGATCTGAGTTGTCCAAGTCTGTTAGATGCTGGTTATAGAAAAAATGAACTCAGGAAGACATAAGCACTGGCTCATACACAGCTTTAGGCATGGCTGCACACAGGCACTCACACGATGGGGAATCGAATTGTGTCTGGCCCTGCTTTTCTGTCAGCACCATTCTCAGGCAGGCTTTCTCTTGCCATGCATCTTGACATTGTCAGTCTTCTTCGCTCTCCTCACCCAGTGATTCATACACAGATCTTGCAGTTGAGTCTCATTGGTTCTGCTCTAGTCCGTGAGCTCCCTCTAAACCAATCACTATGTCTGGGATTGTGACACGGGCTGATGGACCAGATCTTAGTCACGTGACCCTTTTGGAAGTCTTGGGTGGGATAGGAAGTTGGTGGGGTTGGTTTCACCTTAGCTCTGTGGGTGAAAAAGTGTGGTGGTCTAAAAACATTGAGGTGCTAGGACCAGGAAAAGATAAAGAGACTGGATTGGCCTGTGATAGGAAGGTTGTGGTAGAAGGACAGAGGAACCTGTGGTTGTGACCTTCTGCCCGCAAGCCCTTCCCCAGCGTGACGTAGACAGGTGTCCCTCAAGCCTCACTCTCTTTCCCCTTCCAGTGTCTACTGGGACTATGCCATGACCATCCGCTTGGAGGAGATTGTCTACCTGCACTGCCACCAGCAAGGTAGAGACTGTGGGGACAGCAGGGGTGTGCCAAGGGTCTTTTTAGATCTCCTGCCCACCTCCATTTCTGCCCTCTTATTAGCATATGAAACAACTGTGCTGGGCATCTCACATGACCTGTGCAACCACAGGCAAGTGCCTTCACAACTCTGAGCTTTGGTTTCCCCACCATCTGTAAAATGGGTATTCTGATGGCCACCTAGTCAGCATAAGACTATGCTACTTGAGGGGGCAAGTAAGGTATGAACTCCAATGGGGTTAAACCTTTGCAATGAGACAGACTTGGATTCGCATGCAGGCCTTGCCCCTCATCAGCTGGGTGACCCTGGAGAAGTTCCTCAACTTTTCTGGGCCTCAGGTTCATTATTGGTAAAGTAGGCCTCACAGGGATATTATAGTATAGTAAGATGGTGCGTCCACTGTGTACTGTGCTGGTACCTGCTAACCAGAGTCAACCAGTGCCCTAAGAAGGGAAAAAAATATCTGGAAACCTCTGTATATGTAAAAGCAGAGATGCTACGTAGATCCATAGAATAGTCTTGGGAGTGTCTGGTCCCTTTTGTGCTTACGATGGGGAGACTACCCAGGTCCCGCTTGACCCTGTCCTGTATGCTTCACTCTCTGCCCTGATCTGACACCCAGGCCTTCCCCAGGGCCACCCGGGGTGGAGAGGTGGGGGAGCAATGTGCTTGCAGGGAGGGTCCTGTCACCATGCCTCCTAGTGACTTCCCACTGGGTCTCCTCTGGCCGGTGGCGGCGGCAGTGGACAGCGGTGGCACGGTGGTGTTGGTCAGCCAGGATGGCATCCAGAGGCCGCCCTTCCGCTTCCCCAAGGGCGGGCACCTCCTGCAGTTCCTCTCATGCCTGGAGAATGGGCTGCTCCCCCATGGGCAGCTGGACCCACCACTGTGGTCCCAGCGAGGGAAGGTGAGTGTTTCCGGAAGAGACTGGGCTGGAGGTGGCAGGGGGACAGGCAGTTGTGTAGCCTCTGAGCCTTTGTGCTGCTTTTGGGACCCTGCACACCTGGGCAAACCTCCCCCGCAACACTTCCTGCCAGACTGGGTGGGTCACATGGTAGGTGCATGTTCCGAGTTCCATGCACCGGAATGTGTACTTTCAGGGCAAAGTGTTCCCCAAGCTGCGCAAGCGAAGCCCTCAGAGCTCAGCTGAGTCCACGTCTTCAGACAAGGAGGATGATGAGGCCACAGATTATGTGTTCAGAATCATCTACCCCGGCATGCAGTCAGAATTTGGTAAGCTGTCCTGTCCCCAGGGCCCGGGACCCACTTGTACCTGCAACTTGAAGCCAACTGCAGGTGTATGGAACTAGAAAATGAGAGGTCTGGATTCTGGGACCAGAGTGGGGGCATGATGGGTTTCTGGAATCAAGAAGTTTGCGTCTGGACAGCCTCAGTTCCCCTCACCGTGCTCCCTAAACAAGACCACATGACCACTTCTTACTTGGCTAGACAAGGGGTTTCATGGAGTGGTGGCCTTGGCATGGGTTCTGAGTCTTGAGTGATCTTGGACAAGTCATTTCCCTGGCAATACCTTGGTTTCCCCATCTGGAAAATGAGGGTGCTTGTAGTGCTTACTTTATGGAGTTGTGAGGGTTAAGTGAGAGAAGGCATCTGCACTTTGAGAAACCTCAAATGCCAGCTGCTAGCGCAGAGTTTCTGCTGTTAAGATTCTGTGAAGGCTGGCTGTTGCGAGGATCCAAAGGGATGGTGAAGGGACAGTGTCAAGTTCTTGGGGTAAGCCTGCACACAGTGTGCCCTGTCAGTGGTAGTAGAAACAGCAGAGGGAGCAGCAACACGCTGGACATTGGCATACCAGGTAGTATCAGGCATCAAACAGCTTGCCTGGGACTGTGTGAGATAGATAGATGGGGCCACCATGACCAGCAGAGAAAGCTGAGAAGGTGGTTCAGTGTTTAGGAAATGCTGCCAGGCTGTCTAGTAAATCAATGTCAAGGCATAGGCTCTTCTGTGACCTTTGTTTCATTTCACCCTCTGTACCCTGTTGCACCGCCCACCCACCCCCTGCCCCCATGCACCAGAGCCTCACTTTGCTTATGTGACCATGTGTTGGGCAGCCAGAGGTTCTTAGGAAAGCAGATATCCTGTGCCAGCAAGGGCAGATGAGTGGTATCAGGCTGTAACCTGTGGCTGAGTCAGATCTGGGACATGGAGTAGGCTCAGGGTTGGGTCTCAGTGTTAACTCAGGTGAGCCCGGACTTTCTTCCCCCATGTTGTCCCTTTATAGCCAGTCAGTCACAGAGCCTCATGTTCGTGTATTACTTAAGTGCCCCAGGGAATTAGGAGTATTTCTTATCAATGTCTGTTCCTTATAATGGTATAGTGTCCCCTGACCTCTCCCTCTGTATTACTGGTGCTCACACAGCCCCAGTCCTACACCAAGGCCGCCTTGCTGCAGGTGCAATCCCCCAGGATGCTGAGCTGCATTCTGTTCTGTCCCCTAAGAGCCTGAGCCTGCCACCCACCCCACCTAGTGCAGCCCAAGGTCCACTAAGATGCCTCACAAGAGAACTGCTCACCATAATGGGCCAGACCGCTAGAACTTCCTTCCCAACAGCCTTTCCATGAATTTCCTTCCTTGGTCCTGTGTATGCGCATGCCAGGAGCCAGGCTGGGCACCAGAGATTTTCCTTGTTTAGGGAATGCCCTGTCTGTTATCCAGGGGCTAGCTGCATGGCCTTTGACGGGGGCCAGCAGAAGACACATCTGCTGTGCCCACCCATACTCTTCAGCATTTCCTGCTCCTGTGTGGCATTTGACTGCCGGGCCTCCTGCTTCACTCTCTCCTCATGCCCTTAAGGATTCCTCGGGATCCCTGCTTCCTCTGGGCTGGGCAGCTGGAAGCACCAAAGAATCAGGGCCTCGCTGGAGCAGCTCCCAGCCCATGATTGACAGGGGCTGGTGTATGAATGCCCCAGCTCTCTCCCTCCTTGCGTGAGCCAACTCTGACACACATATGTCACACAGATTCCCATGACCCTCTAGCAGACGAAGCCCTGATTGTCCTACGGGTGACTTGTTACTCATTGCCCTCTTCTTTGCCTTGTCTTCCCCTGTCATATCTCATCTCCTCTCACTCCTGGTAGTTGCTGGGAACCCTTTCCCAGGAACCGACTTGCCTATGAATCCTGTCTGCTGTTGAGGAAACCCCAGCTAAGTCTTTTGAACGGGGCTTCTCCACAGCACTGCTGTGTTGGACACATTCGTTCTCCTAAGCTTCGTAGGGTTGAACAGCATCTCTGATCTCTACCTAGAAGCGATTAAGTGGCAAACCCAACAGCTCTCCAAGGTGAAATCTTGAGAGGGAGAAATGCCTCCAGATAATGCCAAGTGTCCTCTAGGGTGTCAAGTGCCAACTTGCCCCCCATTAGGAACTTTTCAATATGCAGTTCTGCCTTGGCACTAGGCTTTTAGGATGAGTTTACTTCTGATCTCATTTTCTTCTTGTGTGTAGAAGGAAGGTAATAAGATTCTCCATCCCAGGTCGGATCCCAAGGGGTCAGTGTGCTGATTCATGGGACAACTGGCCACCTGGTGTGGGGCCTGGCGCTTGGCAGGTGCTCTGTGAGTGATCATAGGCGTCATGTAACCAGTCCCAGATGCCGCTGCTGCTTCTGTATGCTCTCCATTGCCTGAATCCATTCCATCCCCACTGTAGGCCTCTCAGATGGGTGCCTCAGTCATCATCACCACCTACTTTTCAGAAGAAGAAACTGGGGCTCAGAAAGAAGGAGCAGCTGGTCCAGGCTCACCCAACTGATTGCAGCACATGACTGGGATGCGAAGGCGTATGCCTCTAGCTGCCACACCATGCATTTTGTCCTGGCCCCTGGGGGAGAGTTTCACTGTCTCCAAAGTCAGGTTCAACCCATGTCCACAGGTTGACCCATCCTAGGTTGGCTTTCTCAGGGGCCTGAGAGAGGCATGAAGACCTTCATGGGACAGTGCCTACATCAGAAATCAACAAAGCCCTGCCTACCAGCCAGATTCAACCCCTTGTCTGTTGTGTCGATAAAGTTTTACTGGCACATCCTTCATTTATTTTTTCTGCAGTAGCAGAGGCGTTGAAACATTATGACAGAGGTTGGATGGCCCCCGAAATCAAAAGTACTGACTCAACTGTCTTTGGAAAGGGATTTCACCCAGCGAGAGAGAGGCTGTGACATTTGAGGTTCTGCAGTGCTCCCCAGGGTTTTGTCACCCCTTGTGCTGTCTGCCTGTTCCTTATGTGCTAAGGAGACACAAATTCAAAACCAGTTGCAGGCTCACAGTCCCTATGAGTGCGTATGCAGAATCCTACTGCTGAGGTCATCCTGGCCTAAGTTGGCAGCCCCAAGCTCTCCTGAGATGCCACCAGCACATAGTGGCATGTGCTGTGAGTGCAAGATGCACGTGAGAGTTTGAAAACTTTTTGCAAAATGAATGGAGAAAGCTTATGTTTTTATAGTGAGTAGATGTTGAAGGGATGGTGTGTTTGATACATTGAGTTAGGCACTGCTAAGCTGGAGCAGTGCTTCTCACCATTAGACCTGCTGATGGATGGGACCAAATCATCCTCTGTGTGTGTCAGGTTGTCTTGTACTTTGTAGGATATGGATCAGCATCTCGCTGATCCCCAAGTTAGGAACCGATGATGTAGAAGAGACAACTGCTGATGGGAAAACTGTTGAGTGGCTCAGGGCCAAAATTCGTGGGCTGGATTCTGAGCATTGCTTATTAGCTGGGTGGTGCTTTAGGGCTTGCTTAAACTCCCCACGCCTTGGTTTTTGACCTGTAAGAGGGACAGATGATGGGAATTGTACGCAGTAAGTGATAGGTATTGTTATTGGAAAGGGAAGGAAGCCTGCCATCAGAAGGCCAAATGTGCCAGTTACTAGCCGGTGGGACTCTAGCGGATGAGGTTGGGTCAAACTTCTGAGTGTTGGTTTCTTCTACAAAATAGGAAAAGGAATGCATCCCCTATGGGGCACTAAGGACAGTTGGCCAACATCTGACTTGCACAGCCCCAGACACATGAGAGGCACTTTTCAATACCAGCATTTATACTCTACTGAAACAGTTTGCCATGGGAACCACATGGAGCAGTGTGGAGGAAGGGTTTGAGTCCTGGGAGTTGGTTCTTGTAACCCTGTCAGTGTTTAGTCTGCCTCACCTCCTGCTTCACTGATTCTCATTGTTTTGTGTCTCAAGTTTTCCCCGACCACTCAGGCAGCTCTTGCTCCATCTCCGTGGGTCCTGCCTGGATGATGGTTCCTGCAGGCCACTCCATGCTGGTGGTGGCCAGGGGCGCTCAGTGGGCATACAGCAGACGGGACGCCACCCTTCCTACACCAGGCCTGAAGGAGCAGCCTCCCAGTAATGTTCAGGCTCCCTCCTCCCCCGCCCACTTCCCCTGGGGCTGAGGGACAGCCACCTCTGCCATGTTGTCATTTGAATCTTGACCTTGAGGGAGATGAAAGCAAGAGATAGTAGATGCCCTCACACTGTCCAGCTCTTGTCCTCTTGTGAAGTGTCGGCAATGAAGAGATCCATTGGTGATGTCTGCATGGGTAGGAGGAATTGGGAGGAAGGCATAGTTGCCACAGCTGGGCTAAACAGATCAGTGTTTCCCCAGGAACTGGGTTGGGGAGGGGTTTTTTTCTAGGCTATTTCACAGAGAATGGGGAGTTTTCCTTGGTCAACTTGTTGATGAGTCTGCATGGGGAGGGGGCTTGTAACAATCACACTGAGTAACTGTAAGAACTACTTCCTGCAGGCAGTTGCCCACTCTGCTGAATGGTAGGTGATGGCCTGGTCAGCTGCTGAGCTATGATGAAATAAGGGCAGGGCCACAACCCCCGCTTCCTTTACATGCAAGAGAAGAGGCAGGATGTTACCAGGTCTCATGTTGGGACCAGGGAGTGTCAAGAAAATGTGCCTTTCATTTCATTTCATAGAGCAGGAGTTAGAAAACCATGGCTTATGACCAAATCCGGCCTCTTCCTGGATAGACCCAGAGCTGAAAAATGATTTTTATATTCTTAGATAATGGGGAAAGACTAAAGAATGCCAAGTTCGCATTTCAACATCTGCAAACAAATGTTTTATTGGAACATGTTCATGCTCACTGCTTTTATTTTGTATGTGGCTACTTTTGCACCAGCACCATGACTATAGAATAGAGCAGTTATGGTGGAGACAAAATGGCTCACAAGCCATAAATGTTTACTACTTAGCTTTTTATAAGAAATATTTACTATACGCCCTATCCTAGGGAAAACGAATCTCTTGCATCTCTCTAGAGCTGCCAACAGGCCAGGACTTTGACTACAGAAATTATAAGATCAACACTGTGCCCATTTTGCAGTTATGTAAATACTAATGTTTTTCTAAAAAACTGGGGAAAGCTAAAAACAAGAGAAAATCTTTGGAGTAGTTCATCAGGAACCCTTAATGAATAGATTTACAAGATTAGGAACTCTTGGGGATTGCTGTCAGATTGTTTTCAAAACACAACTTTGAGGGAGGTGTCTCCAGCTGACATATAGGAAGTCTCCATTCTGTGGTCCAGGGATGCAGCAGGTGCAGATGGCTTTTTAGCGAGTCCCCAAATAAGACTCCAGAGTTGCTGATCTGTTTGAGATATGTTCAGTTGAACAGTTTTGGGCATCAGAACCACGGACAGCACCAATGATCTCCAGGAATCCACAGGGTCTTCTTCGTTTGGGTGCCCTGCCTCATCTATTTAGACAGCCTCTCTCCCATGTTCCCATTAGGGACTCTCTGTGAGGGTTAGCTCTGGGGAGCCATAACCATGTGCCTTCCCCAAAAGCACCTAAAGAGTCCCCTGTCTTCCCTGCCACTGCCCTGTGAACAAAACTCAATGACAACATGGCAAGTCTTGGCTGCCTGCTCAGGGATTCAGCCTGTTTCCTTGGCTCTGATTTCCATGTTCTCATTCTCTCTTGTCAGCTGCCATCAGCTCTTTCATCTTCTGGGACACCAGATCACGGTGGTGGGTTTCTTGGAATCAAGTGGGCTCAAGGATTTGGGTCAACTATGGGATCACTGTTTCCTATCCTCTAACATTCAGGGTCTTGTCCTATCCTTGTGCTGGCCTGATAATGGAGCCGCTTGCCTGGGGGTGAGATCTCTGAGATCTGTGTAACATCACCAGCACTCTTCTCTGTCCCTTTTCCATGCTACAGTCCCCCAGGATCTGATGGATGTCTCTGTAAACAACCTGCCATCACTATGGCAACCCAGTGCTCGGAAATCCTCCTGCTCATCTTGTTCACAGAGTGGCTCGGGCGATGGTAGCTCAACCAATGGCTGCAACCATGAGAGGTAGGAGAGTTGGAACTATAAATGCAGGAGATGAGGGTTTACCAAAATTTGGGAAAGGGAGGGGGCATGTCTTGCCCCAACTAGCATAGTCTGTGGAATTAACCAGATCTAGGTAAGATTCTTGCTTTGCCAAGTTCGAGCTGTTGGAGGTTACTCACCTGCATCAGTCAGGATAAGAGCATCAGTCATGATTGCTCTTCAGGAACACACAGTCCCAAAACCTCAGAGGCTTTCTGCGACTGCAGTTCATATATTTGCTGTGCTCTGAGTCTCCTTGTGGGTACTTACAGCAAAAGAGGAGGGTGGTGATGCTGTGTGGGAAAAACTGATAGTGGTCGTCTTTATAGCCCCCTGTGACTGGCTAATTCCAGTCTTCTGTCTTCAGATAACAAGTTGGCTACTCTCCAGAAAAGCCGGGACTGTGTGTAAAGCTCTTCTAAGCGTCTCCCTCTTTCTCCATCTACAGGGCACCTTTGAAACTTCTCTGTGACAATATGAAATACCAGATCCTTTCCAGAGCCTTCTATGGGTGTACGTATCAGTCCTTCATTGCCAGTGGGGTCTCTGGGGAGCATTTATTGAGTACCTGCTTCCACCACCATGTAGGTATTCTGATTATTCCATTCACCACATGGGGCACAGCAAGGCAAAATTGTTTGCCCTGGGTTATGCAGCTAGCAAGTAGCAGTGCTAGGGCTCAGACCCTGGTTGGCCTGCCTCCAAAGGCTTTGTTTTTCCCTCATCTGTTCACCCTTAGCATGTTTTGTTTCCCAACCGTGTAGCCCAAATTGCATAGATTAAAATGTGTGCATTTTCAGAGTTTGCAGAGAAGTCTTCCTACTGCCCACGTGGGCCTGTGCAGTAGCAGTACAGGACTCATCTTGAATGCTGAGGAGGCAGGAAGAACATGAGTTGCACTGGGATAAGGGCTCTGCCTGTTCTGTTCCTGCCCATCCCAGTGTTTGATGTATCTGGCGTGGTGCAGACACTGGGCAAATATTTGTTGAATCCAAGGGTAGGCCTTCCTGGAGGTGGAGGAATGGGTGTTGAGGTGCCTCCAGAGCAGTGTCACCTGCTGGGGATTTGGCTCACTCCTGGGAGTGGCTTGAGAGCCCAACTCTGGAGTCAGGTAGGCTGGGGTCAAGCCCCAACTCCGCATTCTCTAGTGATGTGGCTTGGACAAAACATAGACCCAGTGTGCTTCAGTTTACCTCATCTGGAAGATGGAGATAATGTGTGCTTCATAGGGATATAGGAATAATTACATGAGTTTAGTTAGGCAGTTCTAGCAACAGTCTGGTGGTGTATGGTATATGCTATCTTAAATGCTGGTGACATCATTATCATCATCATCACCATCCTGTTTTTGGCATGGGGTGAGTCCAGACTGAAGGTCGTCCAGGGTTCTCTCTAACAATTGGGAATGAGAAAGCCAGGAGGAGGGGACATGGCCACAGCTAAAAGCACACACTAATAAATGCTGAGTGCTTCTGAGAACACACCCAACTGCTGGTTTACGCCACGCCCCTAGATACCTGCAACATGTAAGACTGAACCAGGCCAAGCTAGGAGCTGGGAACTCAGTCTTGGTCTCCCACATGGGTGACAGGGTCTCTGGTTCTAAAGCCCAAGGAGAACATTAGCAGGAAGCTGGAGTCAGAAGTTACACTGGCGTTTAAGCCCAGGCACTGCAATATGGGATCCAGGTTTCCCAACCAGCATCTTAACCGCTGTGCCCAATGGCCATCCCAACTCTCTGAGAGCTAGCTATGTGCCTTCAGTGTGTTCTAGTGACTGACTCACCAGGCCTTTACATGGCTGAAACAGAAATAGGAGCCATCTGTGTCTCTTTCTCCCTGAGGGGATTAAGGCACAGTGAGCGTGAGGAATCCCTACCTCCCCCCTTCCTGCCCCTTTTCTGCCACCAGCCTGTGAATTACATGTGTTGGGTGGTCCCACTCTGTGGAAGCTGGTCCCAGATGAAGCTGGTGCCATCCTGTCCCAGGCTGCGGCTCACATAGCTTTTAAGCAGGCAAGTGAGCAAACAATGTCACTCTTCTAAGGCTCATGTTCTTTACCTAGAAAATGGGGCTGATGCGGATTCTCTGGGTTGTGTGTGCTCAGTAGGATAGGAAGGCAAGGCCAGCGGTACTGGATGGTGGATAGTAATACCTTCCTTCCCTTCCCATCCAGGGCTGGCCTACTGCAGACACCTGTCCACTGTGAGGACTCACCTGTCGGCCTTGGTCAATCACATGATTGTGTCTCCAGATTTGCCTTGTGATGCTGGACAGGGGCTGACGGCTGGGATCTGGGAGCAGTACCTGCAGGACAGCACAGTAAGGCTTGGCCTGGCTTGGTTTACCTGTGGACCGAGACTGTAGGGGAGGCTGCTTTGTCACCTGAGAAATAAGCTCACCCGCTCAGGGGCTCGAGTTGATATGTTTGGCTTCTGCACCTGGAAATTGGTCTTTTTTTTTTTTTTGAACCTGCGTAAGTGGAGAATGAGGGAAATGAAAAACATACAGGTTGAACAGCCGTAAGGGAAAAATCCACAGTCCCAAATGTTCCAAACACCAGAGCTTTCTGTGCACCCATCTGAACCCACACCTGAGCTCAGGTGACAGGCTGCAGTCAAAAGGCAGGTGCAGGGAAAATATATCGGGTTATATGTGTAAGGAGCAAATGAAACTTAAAGGAATTCATGTTAGACTTGGATCCCAATCCCAAGATATCTCATTATACATAGGCAAATATCCCAAAATAAGGAAAAAATCTCTGATCAGAAATACTGCTGGTCCCAAACATGTCAGATAAGGAATACTCATCTGTTTGGGTACAGGATAAAACAGTTGATAAGCAATTATTAAACACCAGTTGTATACTTGACCCCGGATCAAATGCTATAACTTGGCTCTGCCAGGAATGACTTTGCAGCCAGCCAAAACCACCTAGGGTGATGAGAATGGCTGGGCATGCAAGGCAGCTGGCCCAGGCCCTCATTCTCTACCCCTGTTTGAAATTGTCTGCCGTCTCTATCTTGGGGCCTGGAGTTCTGCTGTTGCATAGTATAGCTGGAGAGGGTCACTCCTTGAATATGTTCTGGAATTTTCTTATCAGGCTTTCTGCAGGGATATACTTGGGTTTGAAAAAATGTTTTCCAGATGATTGGGGAAGCTCCTGGTTAGATGGTCTTCTGACTTCTACAGGGCTTCTTGGAGCCCTGTCACTCTTAAGAAATCAGAAGCACGTGGGGGGAGACAAAGCGGACAGTCCTCTAGATGGATTTGGCCATAGACACCATCGCTGGTGGTCCCTCAGCTAGTGGAAAGTGGAAACTATGTTGAGAACCACTGGTTTATTTCTGCCACAAAATGGTTCAAAGTGGCTAAGCAGCACATGGTATCTGGAGCAGGGTGACGATCAGACCATAATGCTGCTGCCTTGGATAAAGTGGTATCAGAAATGATCTTCAGATCTTTAGGTAAAATACTGAATGTTCACATTTTGATGTTGATTGCTCATGTGTTTTTCAGATCTTCCTCTTAATAACAGACACCTTTGTTCTTTATTTAAAAAAATAGCAGAAGAAAGGATCTTTCTCCTACTGGTGTTTTTCTTTCGAGAGGAAATTCCTAGAAGTAATATAATATTGATCAGTGTGAATTTAAGATTTAAGCAGCTGTGCTGAGCTGTTTTTCTCATAAGGCCGTGGTGTTTGTAATCCCCAGCCATCTCTCAGCCTGCATGTTTCCTGAGTACTTCGGAAGTACTGGGCTTGGCTCCAGCTTTTCTGATTTGGCATGTCTGGGAGTAGAGCCCAAGACTTAGTTTTTTTGAAAGCCCCCTAAAGATTTATTACCTTCCCAATGTGGGAAGCAATCACCTATGAACAAATGTGTTGAAATGATAAATTTGTCAAAAAAAAAAATCTTCATCTTAGCCTTTCTCAAGCTTTGTAGTCATGTCTTCATCCCATTTAGTTGCATGGTTGTCTTTGAGTAGACGGAGCCCCCTTACCAAGTAATCCCTACTGGCTCAGGTGCCTGACACCAGAGGTGTTCCTTTCTCACTTTCTATGCCCAGGTGAGTCAGTTAAGATGAGTGGGCATCTTCCCTGCCCACTAGAAGTTTGAATCTTCCAGTCCTGTGGTTCTGCCATCTTGCACTTGTCTGTTTGCGATCAGTGTAAGGGGTAATAGAGAATGCAGAGGAAACGGGCCTGCTCCTCTCTGGCCCAGACCTGGAAATGCCTTACATCACTTCCTGTCACATCACATTGGCCAGAATGCAACACGTGGCCATGACCTATCTGTGACAAAGACTGGGAGATGGAGTCTAGCAATGGGTTCTTGGAGAAAAGGATTGATAATTTTTTTTCAAGATTTATTTGTTTGCAAGAGTTACAGAGTTAGAAGGAGAAACACACAGAGAAAGGTCTTCCATCTGCTGATTCATGCCCCAAATGGCCATAATTACCAGAGTTAGGCCAAGGGAAGTACACAAGCCAGGATCTCCATCTGGGTCTCCTACATGGATTCAGAGACCCAAGCACTTGGACCATCCTATGCTGCTTTCCCAAGCACATCAACAGGGAGCTGCATTGGAAACAGAGCAGCCCAGACTCAAACTGGCACCCATGTGGGACGCTGGTACTACAGGCAGCAGCTTAACCCACTGAGCCTCTACACATGCCAGAAGATATGTAGTTTTGAAGAATTCACATAGCTGTTGTCACAAACAGTTCTCTGAATATTAAACAATGCTGATAAAGCTGTAACAATTTCCAACAGGGACAAAAGAAATGCTGATTAACTACCAGAATGTCAGATAAGGACGTGAGAGGAAATAGGGCTGCACTGCTGCTCAGAGAAGCTTTCCTGCAGTCTTGGTGTTTTCCTTAAGTACAGAAAGTCATATATCACATAACCACAGGGGTCCATTGTGAACTGTATCCCCAGCTAATTCACCCTTGTACTAACATCATAGAGAGTGTTTACGCAAATGCCGATGACTACACAATCATTGGGTGCTAAAACCATGTGGGACCACCATCACATATGGGGATATTTCAAGGAGGTTATTGAAAATGTGCATTTATCTTTTCATTCCATTTCCCAGGAAGTTCTCTTGCAATGGTAAGTGATGTGTGACTGTATAAGCAGTCAGGGCCTCATGGACTGATTGATTTTTGGATGACATACTTTCTGTTTGCTTCATAACCACTAGCATAATCCTCCACTGAATAAAGAGTTCAACAAGTAGAAAGACCGCCTGCCGTTGCGCAGGAGAATAGATGAGGGCTATAAAGTGTAATCAAGTCTCAAGACGTCAAGTTCACCCTGCGTCTTTCTGTACTGCCTATACTAAAGCGATTCTGCAATGCAGCAAACAAAGTGATAGAATTATCCCAGTGTGCACAGAAATTCTTAGTAGGTGAAGCTACAGCTGGAAACCTTCCTTTCGGAGTGGTTAACTTTGGGGAAATTTTTTTTAGAGTCAAGGTCAGTAACCACTAGATAATATCTCCTACTAGCTGCAATGTGAAAAACTGACTGAAAAACTAAATAGAAATGTTGATTATTACACTGGCCTACCTTTCTGTTTCAAAGGGAATTCACCCTAGACATGTTTGCATCCCTGTGCTCTGCACCTTGTGTCACGTGGGCTACATTGCATCCTGTCCCATAAATCACCATGGGGTGAGCCCAAGGAGAGATGCATGACTTGCCACAGTTGGCAAGTTGAGGAGGTTTTGCTCTTTCCTTTTCAGAGCATAATGAATGTCCACGGTAAATGCTTCTGGCTTTGTCACTCCTTGCAGACCCGCTGGGGACTGAGTGCACAGAGCAGGACTGCTGGACCGCAGGGTCCTCCCCTGCTGTTCCATTGACCCAACCCTGTGTTTCTTCTTGCCTTGCCCAGAGGTACGAAGAGCAGGAGCTGCTGCGCCTGATCTACTATGGGGGCATCCAACCAGCCATCCGCAAGGCCGTGTGGCCCTTCCTACTGGGCCACTACCAGTTCGGGATGACGGAAATTGAGAGGAAGGAGGTCAGTCACCTGCTGTGAGTGAGGGTGGCGGTGTCCTCAGCTACATAAGGAGCTGGATGCCGTGAAGCTGGGAGAGCTGTGGCTTCATGTCGGATGGCCACGGGGATCTCAGTGCCATCTATAGGTGGCTCAGGCACATACGGAAAGCCTTCAGTGAGCTGTGTGATTGCGAAATCAGGATGGATTTGCGTGCAGTTGTAGTGGAGAGATATTATATATCGTTTACTCGATTTTCCCCAAAGGTCACACCTTAACAAAAACTATAGTGTGATGTTACAACTGGATTATTGCATTGATATTGGTGCAATATACTGATCTGATTGAGGTTTCCTTGGGTACATATAATATCACTCATGGGCTATGCAAAATGATCAATTAGCTTGCCTTCTATTTGTTGAATTTGAAGTCCCCTCTGGTGTTGTGCTTATTGAATCAAACCAATTGATTTCATCTATCTTATCTGGTCCAAGGACTAGATGTTTCCCTCTGCCAAATAGTTCTTAATCATATGTGTGGTTTGTAAAAATTTTCGCCTGGACTAAATTGTGTGCTTTCATCTTCTGTAGTCTTTTTCAAATTAAATTTTTAAATTTCTGATGAGATTTAGTTTACCAGGTTTTTCAGAGAGTTACAGAGAGAGGGAAAGAGACAGAGCTTCTACCCACTGGCTCATTCCCTAGATGTCTGCAATAGCCAGGTCTAGTCCAGGAGACAGAACTTCATCCGGGTCTCCCATGTGGCCATCTTCCCGCTGCCCTCCCAGGCACACCATCAAGGAGCTGGGTCCAAAGTGAAGCAGCCAGGACTCGAACCAGCCCCCATATGGAAGCTGGTGTTGCAAGTTATCAGCTTACCCCATCAGACCATAATGTTGGCCCCTGTGTTTTTCATTTTACAAAATGTACTTTTGGGGCATGGCTTGATAGCCTTAGTGGCTAAATCCTTGCCTTATAACCACTAGATCCCATATGGGTGCTGGTTCGTGTCCCGGCTGCTTCACTTCCCATCCAGCTCCCTGCTTGTGGCCTGGGAAAGCAGTGGAGGACGGCCCAAAACCTTGGGAGGGACCCTGCACCCACAAGGGAGACCCGGAAGAAGCTCCTGACTCCTGAGTTTGGATGGGTTCAGCTCTGGGCATTGCAGCTATTTGGGGAGTGAACCAGCGGATGGAAGATCTTTCTCTCTTGTCTCTCCTTCTCTCTATAAATCTGCTTTTCTAATAAAAATTTAAAATCTTAAAAAAAACTTATAAGAACCAGAGAGGAGATGGAGGCTGGGTAGAGCAGCCCCCTCACCCCTTCACCTCCCATCAAAGAGCTGATTGTACCTGCTGCTCTAAAGGAATTGCTTTCCAGGCCAAGAAGGTGAGGCAGGGCTTGCTAGAAGCAGGGTCAGCAGGAGGAAAAGCCTGGAGGGGAGGCCACGAGGATACAAGGAGCTAGGCAGGAGGGCACAGGCTGTTAAGGTGGGTAGAGGCAGGGGCAGCAGGGAGAAGTGAGGCTGCTGAGAGGTACTTGAGGAGGAGGGGCTGGCCTGGGACTAGCAGGACACTGGGAGGAAGGAGGATGGTGAGGGGTCCTGGCAGCCAAGGATGGCAGTGGGAGTTGAGAGGTTGCAGGATTTGTGGGAATGTTAGGGAAGTGCATAGGAGGGCACCACTCAGGCCCCTCCCCCAGCTGCCCTGAGTGCCCACAGTACAAAGTGCCTGTGCCCATTGCTTTCTCTCCACACAGCAGGCGCTGTCAGCATGGTGGGGGATAGCTGAGGGGTGGGGTTTGGGTCAGAGATGCTATCTTCCAGCGGGGCTGGCTGGACCCAGAGGTCCTGGCACCCCGGGTGACCTCGACATATGTCCCTGCAGGTGGATGAGCAGATCCATGCCTGCTATGCACAAACTATGTCTGAGTGGTTGGGCTGTGAGGCCATCGTGCGGCAGAGGGAGCGGGAGTCCCACGCGGCTGCCCTGGCCAAATGCTCATCGGGGGCCAGCCTGGACAGCCACCTGCACCGGATGATGCACCGGGACTCCACCATCAGCAACGAGGTGACGGGCAGCTGGCTCAGGGGATCTGGGTGGATGGGGGTGAAGGCCAGGCCTGCTCCATCAGCCAAGGCATGGTAAGGGCTGGCTGTCAGGATCCCTGGGACAGCGTCGCTCCTAGCCTAGTTGGTTTTCTGAGGAAGGGATAACTTGGGGATCAGACCCTGGCTCCAACTTGAGCCACACTCTTTGAAGATCCAGGAGTGTCTTTGCTTCTGAACCTCAGTGTCTCTGTCAATACAATGGGTGTAATCATGCATCTAGATGAGATTTGTATGTAGCACAGGTAAGATCTGAAGCAGCAAATGGCATGGGATCTCATGTCCATGGATTCAACAAATGGTTATTGAGTAGTTATTGACACTGCTAGGTGTCAAGCGTGTCCTTGAAATGTCCAGAATGTTCCATCAGTCAAGGTAGATGTGCCTGCTCTCCCAGAACTTCTGGATTATTAACAACCTTAAGCAGGAGCTCAGCTCCAAGTTAAATCTCTTCCTTGAGCTTGGCTGGTGGGGCTCACTTTGATGGCAGCTGTCAGTGACCCATCAGTGAAAAAGTTTTTATTGCTCTTCAGTGGGCTTTCTCACCTGTTTGCTGTCATTTACTCCTGCTTCATCTGCTGCATCTGCCCAGCAGGCCAACCTGGCCATGTTCTTGTGGTGAGGGCATATGCTAAGAGCAGAAATACCCCAGCACTAAGCCTCTGCTGCGTCAAGTGAGTTGGAAGTCCTGGACCAAAGAGAGCCTCTCAGTCAAACCTGGTGTCAGAGTGAGCAGAGACAGGGCAGGAGGGAGTGGGACCAGAACCAAGTTACAGGTGCAAGCGGGTGGGTGGAACTAGACTATCAGCCAGCAGTCTTCAATACAGAGCAGTTTGAAATGGGGCACTGTGAGGTGGGATTGGAAGCCCAGAGGGCAAAGTGAGGAGATTCAGGGGAGCAGAGTGGAGTTCCCCTTCTCTCTCCCCACAGATTAGAAGCACAGTCTTTGAGTGGGGACTTGTCCAGGGTGGCAGTAGAACTGGAGCCAGACTCCCCGGCTCGCAGCCCAGTAGCCTCTCAGGAGCCAGGCCAGCCTACAGCCTCACCGCCTCTCCCTCTTGCCCTTCTCTCCCACAGTCATCCCAGAGCTGCAGTTCCGGCCGCCAGAACATCCGCCTGCAGAGCGACTCCAGCAGCAGCACCCAGGTGACCTGCCCAGGGGCCACCCCCCCACCCAGCCATGCCCCTCCCTCCCAGCTGGTAGATGTCTGTCATCAACCAATTGCTTTCTGGGTTGTGTTCTAGCTTTTTTCTATGAACCTTGAGACTGGATTGTTGTTGTTGTTTAGCGACTCCTGTAATACAGCTGTCCCTTGTTATCCACAGGGGATTGGTTCCAGAACCCTCCCAAGGCTACCAAAGATGAAGCTCGTGTCTGTTGTGCAAAATGGTGCAGGCATTTGCCTGTAACCTGTGCACTAACTTCCATGGGCTTTAGTTTATATAAAATGAAGGCCACATAAATGGTTCCTGGATGGTGTTGTTTAGGGAATAATGACAGGAAAAAAATAACTCTGGGTGTGTGTAGTACAAACTCATTCCCCTGGATATTTTTTAATCTGCAATTGGGTGAGTCTATGGATGTGACTATAGTGGATAAGAAATCTGTTCTCCCTGTAAAAAAAAAAAATAAGAGGTTGCAGAGAAAATTAAATTCTGCTTTGATCCTCTAACCCCAGCCTGCCCTCCCTGACACAGGAATAATATCTAGCAGGGGTTGGTGCTTTTAGAATTTCTTCATAAATACTGTTATAATTATTGTTGGGCAGCTCCCCCATCTTATTAGGGATAAACTCAGTCTCCTTCAATATTAAAGAAAAACGCAGAGAATGTGCATAGAATCCTTTTATGAGCAAAGAGGAAATATTAGCTGGTGTATCGTTATGCAACTAAGAAAATAGTGGTGATAATTAGAACAATTACCAAGGCAGGAAGGAGAAAGAAAGAAGCTACTTTTCTCAGAATTTGTCTTATTTTCTCATTTTAACTTTGGAATCAAGAATCTCTATTATATATTATAGCTATTAAATGTATACATATATATATATTCATAATTGAAGTCAATAGGATAAAAAAGAAATTTTAAAATAGAAGCTCATGAAATTAATCCTAAATCAAGTTGGTAATATCATTACACCGAAGAGGAATCTTCTAAGAGACTTGGGGCACAGGCTTGTGTCTGTGATAAGACGTGATTTAAGGACACAGGGAGCTGCAATTGAATCTTTCAAATGTACTCAAGATAATTTTTTCTTATATTTTTTTATATATCTAACCACTTTTGCAAATTGAACCATATTTAGCAACTACATGACCATGGTATGCTTTTTTTTCCCAGTCCCTTCCTTATGTTAACTTGTGTTTTTTCTACTTGAAAGAATTACATTCATGTGGTGTAAGTGTGTACAATAAAAAGGCTATGCTCTCATCTCAGGTCCCCAGCCTACCTTCCTCAGTACCCACTTCAGTCCTTTTGTTGTTTCATTCTGGATTATTCTACGCGTGCATGGACTCAGAGAGGACTCTTGTTCGCTTCTACTTGCCCTGTCTCACTCTTCTCTGAGGAACGCAGCAGGTTCCATGTTTAAACTGACCAGTGGCTGTTGGATACTTAGTTTGCTATCCTAAGCAGTATAAACATCCTAGTCCGTTGTCCTTGTGCACTTGTCTGCAGGTGTTTGAGTCAGTGGATGAGGTGGAGCAAGTGGAGGTAGAAGGCAGGTTGGAGGAGAAACAGCCCAAGATCCCCAATGGGAACGTGGTCAACGGCACTTGTTCCCCGGACTCTGGTCATCCTTCTTCCCACAACTTCTCCTCTGGCCTCTCGGAGCACTCGGAGCCCAGCCTGAGCACAGAGGACAGTGTCTTGGATGCCCAGAGGAATGTTCTCCCAGCACTCCGCCCTGGGGACAGCAGCATGGATGACGGACAGAGCAGCGAGGCCACCACTTCCCGGGACGAGGCCCCCCGCGAGGAGTTGGCTGTGCAGGACAGCCTGGAGAGCGACCTCCTGGCCAACGAGAGCATGGACGAGTTCATGTCCATCTCTGGCAGCATAGACGTGGCCCTGCCTGACAAGGATGGTGCCATGATAGAGAGCTGGCAGGTCAGCGAGGCGGAGAAGCACAGCCGGGCAGACAGTGAGGACAACCTGTCCGAGGAGCCCGAGATGGAAAGTCTTTTTCCTGCCCTGGCCTCGCTGGCCGTGGCCACTTCTGCCAACAGTGAAGCGTCCCCTGTGTCATCCAGTGGCGTCACCTACTCTGTAAGTCACCTAGGCTCTCTCTCCTCCTCTCTGTTGTGTTAGCTGCAGGGGACGGGGTGGCTGGAGGGCAGGGACTGGGCCACCAATTTCAGTGGTACAATGCAATCCAAGAATGAGACTCCTGGTACATAGCATTTTCTCCACCAACAAGGACCCACTTGGGAGAGAGGATGATAGTGGTTGAGCATCCCTAATCTAAAACTCTGAGACCAGAAATGCTCCAAAATCCTCAACATGATAAATGCCAGCATGCTGCCCCAAGTAGAGACTCCCACACCTGATCTCATGGGATCGGTCACTTTTACAGCAGGTGCTCTAAGGGTGTTGCATGATATTGCCTCACCTTTATGTAGAAGATGTACACAAGGCATAGAAGAATTTCAAGTATAGACTTGGGTCTATCCCCCAACTGGGCCATTGCGTAAATATACAAATAGACCACCCCAAATAATTCCATACATGTCTGTCCTTAAGCATTTGGGATAATGGCTGGAAGAGTCCAAGAATGTGACCTTGATGTGAACAGTCCTGGGGTAAAATCTCAGTTTCACTGAATCCCTTTGTGTTTCTGGATGCTGGCTTCTCTGTGCAGAACTTTCCTGCCTGAGTTGCCCACAGAATTCACAAGGCCACGTCCTGTGCAGCTGGCACGGGGGGAAGCACTTGAGGGAAAGTGGCCTTGACTGTGTTGACTCAGGTGCAATGTCTGTCAAGTGTTCAAGTTCACTTACTTGCTGCAAAATTCAAATCCAAGACACTCTTCTGGGTCTCCCATGATCCAAGTATTTAGATCCAGACCCATCAAATCCAAGGTGAAAAGAGGGATCTTTGGAATCAGGTCCTACGCATCCATCTTCTTGATAAGGACTCGTTATTTTCTATCAAAGAGATCCAAGCCCGAGGTTTGAGGAGTTCAGACATGGAGATAAGGCTTCATGCAGAACCCAGAAGGTCCCTTCTCTCCCATCCCTCCCCTGAAACACTCAGACTTGGGTTTACTTTCTGTCAAGAGATGAGTCAGTTGTGACCTCTGTGTTGCTAACACACCTGCAGCACAGCTTTTCAGTCTTGTTTTTAGTTATCTGTTAACTCCCTGGAGTGGAAGAGAAGGCTTTAGCTTCCAATTCTTCCTCCATTGCAAACCCTTGCCAAGCAAGTGACATTGTCCCATTCCCATCCTTGCAGTATACTCATAGAATCTTTGGGGTAGATGCCTGTTCAGTGTATGCCTGGCTATAGTGTGTGAGTCATGTCTTTGGCAGTGTTTATTGTTTCTTAGCAAAAAAAAAAACAAAACAAAACATTCTCCTCCCTAGGTGTGTTTTCATTTTTGTGTCTCTTCCTTTTTTAGAAGTTTTAAATTTATTTTTAAAAAATTTATTTTTAAATTTATATTTGAAAGGTACACACACACACACACACACACACACACACACACACACACAGGTGTTTCCTCCATTGGTTCATTCCCCAATGCCCACAGAAGCCAGGGCTGAGCCAGACTGAAGCCAAGAGCCAGGAACTCCATCCGGGTCTCCCAAAGGAGTGGCAAGTATCCATCTATTTGAGCCTTTGCCTGTTGCTTCCCGGGGTGTGCGTGAGCCAGACGTTGTATCAGGAGCACTCTGATCCGGGGCATCCCATGTAGCAGCTTCATTGCTATGTGGACCAGACACCTGCCCTCATGTTACGTGCCCTGGGTTTGCTGTAGGTTTATCATCAGCTTACCCACACCCAAGAGTTCTTGGCCAGTTTCCTTCGGTTAATAATTTATTTGAGATGGAGAGATCCTCTACACAGTGTTCATTCTCTCAGTGCCTGTAAGAACCAGGGACTAAGCCAGGCCAAAGCACAGAGCCTTGGAACTCCATCTGGGTCTCCCATGAGGGTGGCAGGGACTGGACTGCTTGAACAAATCTTTGGGCCCAGTGCAGTTCCTAGCCCCTGGCTGGGCCTCACACACACACTTAGCTGCTGTGGCTGTTGGGGGAGTGAACCAGCAGATGAAAGATTTCCCTTCTTCCCCCTGTCTCCTCCCCTCCTTATCTCTCTTCTTCTCTCCCTCTCTCCTGGTTTCTCCTGTGTCCATCTCTCCCTCCTTCCCTCTTCTTTTCAAATAAATAAATCTTTTTTTAAAAAAAGTGATTTGGTAGCTTCTCCCAAGGTTAAAAGGGAGCTTCTCTGTTTTCTTACCTCTCTAGATTAATATCTGGTCCTTAAATATTCCTTATCCCCTTTTTTTCTTGGGCTGTATCATAGAACTGTCTCATCACAGTTGTTGGCTAAGGTGTCTAGTCTAATGCATTACCACAACTGGAATTCTCTTCTTTCTCCTTGTTCAGTGTTCATGAAAGAGGACTGGCTCCTTTTTTTTTTATTAATTATTGTTATTTTTATGATTTTTACATAGTTGATTAGAGTGATGACAGTCAAGGGCTGCTGGAAGGTGGGTGAAATCACCATTTTCACAGTCTTTTTTTCCTTCCTGTATCTGAGTGGAAGGAGGAAGAAAAGGGGAGAAGCCACACCCAGCGTGCCAACCATCTCAGGGTCCCTGATGTGAGGCATGCTCTGAGGGTCCTGCGCAAGAGGTTTTGATAGTTCAACAGTTCTGAATTACTGGACTGGCTCCATTTTTAGTTCTGAGACTCAGTTTCCTTATTTTTAAAATGGGAATGTTAGTTGTATTCTCTTCATGGGAGTGTCTCATTTTCTAAAGGAATAAGCAAGATTTTCCATCATAGATGGATGGCAAAAGAGGCTTTGCTAGGAAACATAGAGGAAGCCTGGAAATGAGCGAACAGTGAACACTCTTCCGAGTGGCAGGTGCTCATGTCAGTGAAAGCAGAAGGGGCTGGGAGGGACAGAGAGGCATTCTACTTCCCAGTGGGAGAATTCAGTGGGATCTTTCTCTTCTTTTCCTCATCCCCTGCTGCTGGGGGCTACAGCCAGAACTGCTGGACCTGTACACGGTGAACCTGCACCGCATTGAGAAGGACGTGCAGAGATGCGATCGCAACTACTGGTACTTCACGCCCGCCAACCTGGAGAAGCTGCGCAACGTCATGTGCAGGTGGCTGGGGTCGGGCACGGCCTCTGGAGAGAAGGAGGAAGAGGTCAAAGGGCATAGGGGTGGCAAGGCAGGGGCTGCTGGGAGCCTGGCCATAACTGCTTTCTGTCTCTGCAGTTGGCATGATGCCCACCTGGTATCATATCTCAGTCTACCCCACAATTAATAACAATGGCATCGGACATTTAGTAAGCACTTGCTGTATACCAGACGCCTCCCTGAGCATGTACTATCATCTCATTGTCCGCAAACAACCCTATGAGGTAACTGCCATCCCCTTTTGTGGGTGAGGCTGTGGAGGTCCAGATGGGACCCCCCCAAACACACACTGCTCAAAACTCCCCAGCTCAACAGAGGCTGAGCCAGCAGGAGCTCATGACCTTGTCTCTTTGGCTGTCCATCCATTGGTTCACTTTCCAAATGACCATAATGGCCAGGCCTAGGAGGCTGAATCTCCATCCGGGTCTCCCACCTGGGTGGCCGGAGTCCAAACACTCGAGCCATCAGATACTGTCCTTCCACATGCAGTGGCAGAAAGTTAACTTGGAAGTGAAGCAGCCAGGATTCAAACTAGCCTTCTGATATAGAATGCAAGCTGCACCTTAACCCACTGTGTTAGGACCCTAGTCCCAATTTCTTTTTAATCCAAGATTAATTGGTGTATTGGTGTTTTCTAAAATATGGAAGTAACCTCCGTTTGGGGCTGATGGCAGTGGTGTAACACATTAATCCTCTGCCTGCAGTGCTGGCATCCTGTATGAGTGCTAGTTCAAGTCCTGGTTACTCCACTTCTGAGCCAGCTCCCTGCTTATGGCTTGGGAACGCAGCAGAGGATGGGCCAAGTCCTTGGGCCCTTTCCCCCACATGGGAGTCTCAGAAGAAACTCCTGGACCCTGGCTTGAGATTGGCTCAGCTCTGGTTGTTGTGGGCATGTGGGGGAGTCAACTAGTGCATGGTAGATACTGCTCTGTCTCTCCTTCTCTCTCTGTGAATCTTTAATTTTACAAATTAAAGTAAATCCTTGAAGAAAAAAGTAGCTCCTGCTTATGAAGGCTCTAAACCAATTTAGGAAATCAGAAAATCATGATACAGAAGGATGAAGTTCTCTTTCCATGGCCACTCAGCAGTGTCACTGACACAGAACTAGTGAGTGACTGCTGACAGTTTAGTAAATATCCCCTAAAGTCATATGGATATCTTAATCCAATAACCAATTGATTGTGTATTATATAATATATTGCATAACATATGTATTTTTTTTATTAAAAGATTCACTTGTTTTTCTTGAAAGACTAAATTACAGAGAGAAAATGGGACAAAGAAAGCTGGTGGTGTGACAAAATTAAGGAAAACCGAGGCCAGTTCCTGGCTCCTGGCTTTGGTTCAGCTCAGCTGTAGACATTGCAGCCATTTGGGAAGTGAACCAGAAGATCTTCATCTCTCTGTCTCTCCCCTTGCTCCTCTCTCCCTCCTTTTTTCTCTCTGTAACTGTTTCAAGTAAAAATAACTAAGTCTTAAAAATTGAGGAAAACTGAAGATCCCATTTAGCGTAGAGGGTTAAGATCACATACCTTCAAGTAAGGCCTCCTGGGTTCCCACGCTGCTTCTGTAAGGTATACAGTTCTGGGCATGTCATTGATCTCTTGCAGCCTCAGTCTCCTCATCTGTGCAATGGGACACTGATGCAACTTATGGGATTACTTTGAAAATTAAAAGACGCAATGCATGTCTTGTGGGCCAAATGCTCATTAGATACAAGTTGTCACGAATCAAGGGGCAGATCAGAATGTCACAGGGACCTGCCAGGCTAGAGACAGACGTGATGTGTGCTATGTTTGTACAAAGTACTTCCATGTGAATAGAGAAAAAGCTGTCCTACTAAGTCACATGTGAGACAGTGAAGGTGATGTGTGGGGCGCCAAGCATACCATGTTGAACCTCATCACATCAGGTGGCTGAGAACCTGGGGAGTTCTCGGGGCCTGGAAGTGGAGTCTGTGAACTGTGCTTCTGAAAGATCGACCTGATGGCTGCCTCTCCCATGGCTGCTTGCAGGGAGTGAAGCTGAGGCTGGGGGTGCAAGCAGGAGGTTGAGGGAGTAGTCTGGGTGGGGAATGGGGGAGCAGATGTGGGGCTGGGGAGGGGGAGGGTTGTGGGTGCCATCTCTGAGTCCTTTGTTCTCTCGCAGCTACATCTGGCAGCACATTGAGATCGGCTACGTGCAGGGCATGTGTGACCTCCTGGCCCCACTGCTGGTCATCCTGGATGACGGTGAGTGTGCGGCCTGCCTCTCCACTAGGGGGCAGGGTAGTTCCTGGGTCAGGACGGGTGCTTGGAATACCCACCTGTGAACAGCCTAGTGAAATCAGAATTCCTGTGTTCCACAGTGCCCAACATGAACGCCCTGCCAGGCCTTTGTCAGGCAAACATCAGCCAAGGAGGGAGTGATTTCTACTCACTGTGGGAGCCCGGGCCTCCCATAAGGGTGCTGGCCTGCATGGCGCCCTCACGCCAACACCAGACAAAGACATTGCAAGAAAACTTATAGACCTGTGTCCTCTGTGAAAGTAAATGTGAAAATCTTCACCAAAATACCAACATACAGACACCAACTAGATATATAAAGGTCTTACCCCTGGCCATGGGGGATTTATCCTGAGAAAGCAAAGGTGATTTCATGTAACAAAAACATCAGGATGGTTTACCATGTGAAAAAAAAAAAAATCAGGAGTAAAACCATACAGTCATATCAATTGATCACCCCATCATCTGGTTCACTCCCAAATGGCCAGAATGAGCAGGACTGAGCCAGGCGGAAGCCCAAGATCTGACATTCCATCTGGGTCTGGGTCTTCCATGTGGGTGACAGGAGTCCAAGGACATAGGCAATCTTCTGTCACCTTCCCAGGTGGATTATCCAGGAACTGGACTGGAAGTAGAACACCTAGGATGTGAAACAATACATAGTGGCTTACCCTCCTGTACCACCATCCCTGTATAGATTTATATTTAAGATTTTCATTTTATCTGAAAGGGAGTCCAAGACAGGGGGAGAGATCTTTTATCTACTGCTCCACTCCCCACATGCTCACACAATCAGGGCTCGGCCAGGTCAAAACCAGGAACCCAGAACTCGACCTGGGTGTCCTGCATGGGTGACAGGAGACTCAAGTCCTTGAGCCGTCAGTCCCCTGACATCTTCCAGGGTGTATGTTAGCAAGAAGCTGGGGCACAAGCAGAGGAGCCAGGACTTGAACCGGCACTCTGATGGGGGATGCAGGCTCCCAAGTGGAACCTTGACTGTTGAGCCAGATGCCTGCGAGGCCAGGAGGGACCTTTAAAAAGGAACAACTTGTGTAACGTTGGTTTCCTGAGTCAGCACCACTGAAAAGACTTGTGTGGCCGACTAGCGCCCCCTGGCGATGCAGTACCCTTGGCCCTCCACTGCCCTGGTGCTGGGCAGTGATCTGACCTCGGGCATGACCCTCTGACTGTGCTGCTTTCACAGAGGCCCTGGCCTTCAGCTGCTTCACAGAGCTCATGAAAAGAATGAACCAGAACTTCCCACACGGAGGCGCCATGGACACACACTTTGCCAACATGAGGTCGCTGATCCAGGTACACGCCTGCCTTCAGTTCTGCTTTGGAGTGCAGTGGGAGGCAGTACGTAGAGCTTGGTCATGAAAAACAAGCGTGGTGTGGAGGCAGTCTGCCTGGGAATCCTGTTCCTGCTGTTTGCTAGCTGTGTAACTTTGGCCTTGGGTCTTGTTTCTTCATCTAGAAAATGGGCCATTTTCTCTTTCGTATGATTCCCAGTAAATGTCTACAGTTACTGTGGCCTGCCAGTGCCTCTCAGAGTATATTAGCTCTCTAGATTTCAAAAAATGTTTTTATGCTTGTTTATTTGTTTTGAAAGGCAGAGAGAGAGAGAGAGAGAATGAGGGAGTGTATTATCTTCTGTCTGTTGGTTCACTCTCCCAAATGGCTACAATAGCCAGAGCTGGGCCAGAAGGAAGTCAAGAACCAGGAATTTCTTTTGGGTCTGCCACATGAGTGCAGGACCCTAAGCATGTGGTCCAGACTCCACTGCTTTTTCAGGTGCATTAGCAGAACGTTGGATGAGAAGCCAAGCAACTGGGATTCATACTGGTACTCCAATATGGGATGCAAGTGATGGATGTACCCACCATGCCACAACGCCAGGCCTTGACCTGATGCTAGCGCAATAGCATCCCTAGGAGTTAATATTTCTGCCTCTCCAGGGAAGTGAAACGCTCACCACTTTGAGTGGAAGGAATGGAAATATATTAACCCGGGGATATGTTACTATCTGCGCACAGCAACGGAGCTATAGTAGTCATCAAGTTAGCTCTGTTAAAAAATAGATATGGAATCTTTTGGGTGGAGTAAAAACTAATGTAAAATATAGAACGATGTAACCAACGCCCATGTGTCTGTTACTGTCTGCTCATGAAATGAAACATTAACCACAGATTTCCAGCCTTCTTGTCTGCCTCCCGTGGTTGCATTTCCTCCACTTTTACCTTCTTAGTAGTAATTGCTTTCCAGAATTTGAGGTATATCATTACAATGCATTAAGAAGCCTTTATTACATAAAAGAGAGATCTTTAAAATGTTCGTGGAAAGAGCATATGGAAAAATTACACACAATTTTCAAAGATGTTTGCACCAAAGTAAATCTTTTAATTTTAGTTTCCCATGAGCCTTTAATTACCCATGTGCATATGTCCCTGAAAACATATCATTTGACTTCTCCAGCTCCCCTACTTGACAGAAATAGTTTCCAAAAGTCTGAATTCCCCTGCAGCTTGTCTTGATCCTTGGTCCCACATCAGGGTTTGTAATCTCATCCATTCCTCCACTGTGTGGTATCTCATTTGCATCTGCTGATGAATATTTATGTCATATCCATTTGGGTTTAGTTAGTTTTGCTCCAGGGGGATTAGAGTTCCTTGTTTTTGTGCTTTTTTTTTTTTTTCTAGTTTTATTTTGTTTTGGTTTTTGGCCTTCACAAACCGTGCTGTGCTGAAATTCACATGCACAGCTTCTCATGTGTACATGAAGTGACATAGCTGGACCAGAGAATGCGAGCAGTTTCAGGTCATTTGACGTGGCAGGATCAACTGTGTCATTGTCGCATTGAACCCTGTGCTTAATTGCGGTGTCCAGAAGCTCTTCAGGAGGTTTGTGGGCAAGTGGTATTGAAGGTTCAACTTATTTCGGTGCAAAGAATTTTGAAATCCATGCATACAAGAGATTGCCAGAAAGTTTTGCTTGTTAGGGAAAAACTATGTGGAATCTACTTTTTTTTTTTTTGCACTAAAATAAGCATATATTTTTCATCCTCCATGACCTTTTCTAAAAGATAGAGAGAGAGAGAGTCTGTTCACTGGTTCCCCGCCCCCCACAAATGGCAAAAGGCTGCAGTGGATGGGTCTGGGCCAGCTAAAACCAGAAACCTAGCACTCCATTTGGGTCTGCCCTATGGGATCATCTTATGCTGCTTTCCCTGGTGCATTAGCGGGGAGCTGGACCAGAAGTGGAGCAGTAGTACTGGTGTGGTGGCACAGCCCATGGGCTACCACGCCAGCATCCCATGTGGGCACCACTTCGAGTCCTGGCTATTTCACTTCTTGCTAATTCCCTGTTAATGCCCTGGAAAAGTAGTTGGAAATGGCTCAAGTGCTTGGAATCCTGTCATCCACATGGGAGAGCCAGATGATGCTTCCGGCTCCTGGCTTCAGCCTGGCTTAGCCATGGCCATTGTGGCTATCTGGAGGGTGAACCAGCAGAAGAAAGATTCCCTCTCTCTTTCTCCCTTTGTCTCTGTAATTCACTTTCACATAAATGGATAAATTTTAGGGGGGAAAAAAAGGAAGTGGAGCAGCCAGGACTCAAAGCAGCACTCGGTGTCTTAGGTATTGGCTTAACCTGCTGTGCCACAATGCTGGCTCCTCCTTAAACTTTTGAAATCTCCTTCGAGGGGCCCAGTGTGATGATCTAGTGGTTAGATCCTTGCCTTGCATGCACTGGGAACCTATATGGGTGCTGGTTCATAGCCTGGCTGCTCCACTTCCCATCCAGCTCCCTGCTTGTGGCCTGGAAAGGCAGTGGAAGATGGCCCAGAGCCTTGGGACCCTGTGCCCACATGGGAAACCCGGAAGAGGCTCCTGGCTCCTGGCTTTGGATCAGCTCAGCTCTGGCTGTTGCAGCCACATAAGGAGTGAACCAATGGACAGAATTTTCTCTCTATATCTCTTTCTCTATATATACCTGCGTTTCCAGTAAAAAATAAAACACGTCTTTAAAAAAGAAGAAGAAGAAGAAGAAACCCCCTCGGTTAGTGGTTTTCAGCAAACTCCATTCTTACTGCATCAATGCCACACTTCATTTTTGCCAATCTCTTAGATCTGACTGGCGCATCCCATTGTGACTTTGTGTTTTATTAAAAAAATATGACTGAATGGCTTGCTTTCTTTCTTATCTTTTCTTATAGCTTACTTAGGTTGGTTTCCCCCTGTATTGCCTGTTCATATGTTTTACCCATTGCAAGTGCTCATTTTCCACAGTTAGAATCAGGCAGTACACATCTTGCCTTTCTTTGTGTGTGTCCTAAGACCTGCTTTCTTCCCACCTGCCACCTGCCAGTGTAGTAAGTGATAGTTGTCGCTGCTGCTTGTTTTCACAACAATTCTAACGAGATAGCATTCAGGCAGTGTAGCATTTTGCAAATTGAGTCATCTGCGAGTTGTGCAATCATCACTGATTTCACAATATTTTCATTGCCCCCCACAAACGCAGCTCTGTACCCTTGAGCAGACACTTCCCCATCCCTCCTCTGCCCTCAGCCCTTGGAAACTGGGCTCTGTAGGTTTGGCTTCTTTCACCCTCCCGTGTTTCTAAGGCAAATCTGCATTATCACATGTACATATCAAAGCTTGATTAACTTATATTGCCCAGTAATATTCTGTTCTGTGGATATGCCAGCTTTGTGTGTCCGTTCCTCTCTGGGTAGACAGTCTGGTTGTTTCCCGCTGTCAGCTGTTAGGGACAGTGCCACAGAGCACGTTTGTGCAGTCTTCTCATGCTTCCATTTCTCTTGGAGTGGATGTGTGTGTGGTGCTGCTGAGTCAGGTGAGAACTCTGTGTTTAAGTCTTTGAGAGGCTGCACCACTGTTTCCCACAGCAGGTGCATGATGATCCATCTTCAGGAGCAGTGAATGAGGGCTCCAGTTGCTCTAAATCTTCACCAACACTTGCTACTGTCGGCTTTGATTTTAACCATCCTAGTGTGTGTAAAAAGGTATCTGGAGGCTCTGATTTGCCCAGCAAATAATACTGATGGCCATCTGTACAGAGATAGGCATTTGTGCCCTCTGCTCAGTTTTTCTCACTCACTCTGGGGGCTCAGGCATTGGGGTGTCCTTACTATGGCAACCTTCTCCCAGGCAGTGGATGCCCCGTTTCTTTCCTCTGACAGATCCTGGACTCTGAGCTGTTTGAGCTGATGCACCAGAATGGGGACTACACTCACTTCTACTTCTGCTACCGCTGGTTCCTCCTGGACTTCAAGCGAGGTACAGAATTCACAAGGAGGCTTTTTGCTTGTCTCTTTGTCACAGATCCTCGGGGGAGAAGCTACTGAAGAGCTGAGGCTGAGGTTGTGTTGGGTCAAAGACAAGAGATAAATCTAACACATGTATACCTATTGGGTGCAAACTCAGTGCACCTGCCTCATCTTGCACCAACACTACACAGCACGTGCTATTAAGATACCCATTTTACAGATGAGGGAAATAATTAGACAATAACTGGATTCAGAGCCAAGAATAGAAGTAGAGCCAGGACCAAGCTCATCTTCTCCACTTCCACAGCCCAGTTCCCTTGCATTCTAGTAAGCTACTTGCCGGAGGCCAAGAATTCCAGTGACCTCGAGAGGGATGGTTTATGTGTTTCAACAATGATTTAGAAGTGATGTGTACCACAGCACCTTGCCTTTGTGTGCATCTGATCGATGTTTATGACACGTAAAGTGTCTGGAGGCAGTCATTCAGTGTGGCGCACCAGGCTGCTACTCCTTCACAGCAGTCAGCATCACTCGCTTCACCCCACTACATGAGAAAAACAGCCAGCTCCAGTGCTCCCTACTGATCAGGGATGGAGCTGGGGTACAAACTACGTTGATTGGGCTGGAGGCAGGGACAGGGCAGGTGCAGAGGCACGTCACTCAAACCCCCACATGCTCAGTACCTCCATCTGCAGTTGTCAGACCCAGAGGGACCCTAACCCCCACTAGTGGGGTAAATTGGGGCTTCTGCAGCCCAATGGCTGAGTCTACATCTCTTGCCACCTGGCCTGAGCTATGTCTACTGCACCAGGGCGGTGGAAGCCTGGGATGGTCCCAGAGGGATTTCTACAAGCGGGGGGGGGGGGGGGTGAGAGGGGAGCAGCCCCGGGAACCTCACCCCTGACTCTCTCCATTCATCCGTCCGTCTGTCTGTCCCTCTCTGTTTCTCTCACCACCCCTCTTCAACCTGCCACCCTTAGAACTGGTCTATGATGACGTCTTCTCGGTCTGGGAGACCATCTGGGCAGCCAAGCATGTGTCATCTGCCCACTATGTGCTGTTCATCGCACTGGCCCTGGTGGAAGTCTACCGGGATATCATCCTGGAGAACAACATGGACTTCACGGACATCATCAAGTTCTTTAATGGTACCATACAGCCGGGATCCCATCTCAGGGGTATGGGCTTCTGGGGGATCCCGTCCTGGGCTCTTGAGAGGGCCGAGCCTTTGCTCTGACCTAGGATGCTGTTATTTAGCTAGAGTTTTGACATGCTGCAGCACAACAGGAGCCCTGTGGCTTCACTTAAAACAAACAAAAAATTTTTTTCAATTTATTATTTAAAAGGGAGAACTGGAGAGAGAGAGGTCTTCCATCTGCTGGTTCACTCCCCAGATGGCTGCAATGGCTGGGGCTGGGCCAGGCTGGAGCCAAAAGCCCTGTCCTGGTCTCCCATGTGAATGGTAGGGACTCAGCCCCTTCTGCTTTTCCAGGTGCTTTAGCAGGGGATGGGATCGGAAACAGAGCAGTGGGGACTTGAACCAGTGCCCCTGTGGAAGGGTGGAAGGTGTGTCTGCACCTCTTGAACTGGCAGCATCTCAGTTGAACTCCCGAATAGCCTTCTGCAGTGGCACAATGGAGACATTGGGGGCTGGATTTCACGTCCCCCCCATCCCCAGCCACTCCCAGGATCTCTCCTTCCAGAGCCGTCCTGTGATGGGAGGGCCTTGGGGATGGGACATCTCTGAAAGAGAAGACTCACTGGCTTTTGTCTTGGGCTCTTCCAGAAATGGCCGAGCGACACAATGCCAAGCAGGTTCTGAAGCTGGCCCGGGACCTTGTGTACAAGGTGCAGACGCTGATCGAGAACAAGTGAGCAGCCCTCGCCAGGAGACATCAGCCAAGCTGCCACCCGCCTGCCCGTCCCTCTGCCCACGTATCCTCCCAGCTGAAAGCCACTCTGGGAGTGGGAGCAGGGTCCCGGTGTCCATCCACAAGCAAGGACGTCTGTGCCCAGGGAAACCACCTTGACTTTGGCCGCTGCACAGGTGGTGGCCAAGGGGTGTCCCCTTGGGTTCAGCCTTACGTTTTCCTATTTGACCAAAGATGGCCAAGTCTGCAGGTTCTCCCATGTGGGAGCTAGAGATTGTTGGTGGATAAGGACGGGGAGTGCTTCTTCATTCCTGATCCTCTTCCCTGCCTCCCCATTCCTTACCCTCCACTTGGCAGATGACCCCTGGGGAGAGAAGGTTCTGGGGACTAGTCCAGGAGCTATGCCTGGGCTCCCACCTGCTAGGAAAGAGGCCTCTGAGCAGAAGTTCTCTGAGATGGCTGGACAGTTAGCTGAGGGTGGGGTCTTGGCAACCTGGCCAAGGGTCAGCTTGGTAAAGGGGGTCTGCCCTGCGCATTGCGGGACATTGTGTGGCACCCCTGGCTTGTTACCCAGGAAGCATGGCGCTGGTGGCACTGTCCCATCACGCCTACTTTCAAGGATGACAGCTCATACATGGTCACTTGTGCCCTGCCGTGCAAACTGTCTCCACTTGAGAACTGTCGTAGAGAAGGGGCCACTAGTGGGACCTACTCCCTGACTCTCTCGCTGATGCCCTGAGGCCCGAGGCCTCACCCCGTTTCCTGAAGACCCTGTCTTCACTCAGAGTTGTATTCGCTCAATCCCACCTGTCCCCAGAAGTGGAGCTGCTTCCTGTCTTCTGGTCAGAAAAGCAGCTCCCTCTAAGTGCCATGGGGCCCTGGGAAGAAGGATTGGTAGGTGTGGAACGGCCCCTGACTCCTCAGGGTCCTGCTCAGAGCACCGCAGGGTAGGACAGAGCTACAGCCATCTCCCCAGGGGGACCTCATTCACCTCTCCTCCCACGGATTGGGTCTGGGGTCCCTGAGGCCTGGAGAGGTGTCATTGGTGAATGCCTCTGGATCCGGAGGCTGGCTTTCTTCTAAGTGTCCTTGCTCACTCAGGCTCAGGGGGAGGGGAGAATCTTGGCCAGGATAGTAGGTGTTGTGTGTTTGCTTTGGGAAATATTTGTGGGTGAACTGGGGCCAGACCTGGGGAAAGGTCTCAGAATGGCTCACTGTATGTCCACAGGTAGACCCCAGATGGGTTAGGGCAGCACCTGCCCACAGGAGGAACTGTCTACAAGCTCTGCCCTCCTGAGGGTGCCCCTGGAATGGAATAGGAATGGAGGGAGGAGGGAGGCAATGAGAACCACGGAGGAAGGCTCTTCCCAGCGATGCCACCCCCACATAGCTCGGGAATAACAGCCAGCATTTTTGGAGGGGGCCACATCTCCTCACATGCCATGAAAAGGCTTCTAGCCCTTGGCCTGTACCCACATTTGCACTTGAGTGGGGCGGGATGGACAGAGGTCCTTACTGGCCCTTGGTTCTGCAGAGAACTCTGTGGGAGATTGAAAGCCTTCCCCAGTCTCAGCTGGGACACCCCCATCCGCACCGGCTTCCCCCTTACCAAAACAGGAAACAACAGCAACATTGTGGGGACCATCACAGTCCCCTCCCCAACCTGGTCCCTCAGCATCCCAAGACTGGTTGCAAATGTTCAAAAGGCCCCTCTGCAGAAAAGTATATTTTGTCACTCAGCCATCTCCTCCCACCCCGCACCGCCCCCCCCCCCCACCACCAGAGGATGCTATTTTAGCAAACCCAGGTCACAGATCTCCCTGAGGCATATTTATTTTTGTAACAGACTAGTTGCGAAGTACAGCGCCCCATCTCTCCTCTGCCTTCTCTCTCTCTGAGCGTTCCAGAGAGCATCATCCGTGGTTGTGATGTGGACGCGGCATAGCTCCTGCTGATCCGGCTGGCCGTGTGGTTGAGATCCCTGTCCGCCCCGTGTGTCTCTGTGTCCTGGAGTGGGAGTGAGTGGAGTCTGCCTGTGGAGTGTTCTCTCTCGTTGTCAGTGTTGTCCGTGTATCTCGTGTTTACTGAAGATTTGTGTCTGCATATGAGGAAAATATATATGAACGGAGAAACCCATGAATCTATGTCATGCTTGTTCTGGGGCATTTTTTTTTTAAAACCACCACAGGATGCATGGGCCAACGGTCTGGGTTTTGTTTTTGCTTTTAAGGATTTACATGTTTATATATTTGAAAGGAACAGTGACACAGACAAAGAAATCTTCCATCTGCTGGTTTACTCTCCAAATGGCCACAATAGCCAGGGCTGGGCCAGGTCAAGGCCAGGAGCCAGGAGCTTTACCTGGCTCTTACATGTGGGTGTCGGAGCACCCAAGTGTTAGGCTCATCTTCTGCTGTCTTCTTGGGTGCATTAGCAGGGAGCTGGATTGGAAGTGGAGCAGCTGGGACTTGAACTGGAGCTTGGATATGGGATGCTAATGTCAAAGGCAGTAGTTTCACCTGTTGCACCACAATGCCGGGTCCTCAGAGCCTGACTTATAAAGAAGGAGGTTGCGGGCCCGACATGGTGGCCAAGCGGCTAAAGTCCTCGCCTTGAATGTGCTGGGATCCCATATTGGTGCCGATTCTAATCCCAGCAGCTCCACTTCCCAACCAGCTCCCTGCTTGTGGCCTGGGAAAGAAGAGGAAGTGAGCTGGCCAGCCAGTACTTCCAGGCTCTGGGACCAGCACCTTCCCCTACTGTATGTGAGGCAAGATAGATCCTTACCTCCCCACCCTCCACTCTGGCACAAGATCTCGTCCCTCACAGTGAGTCACTGAATATCTGATGGAAAAATGAGTAACTAAAATTCTAAAGGCAGGGGAGAGGAAGAACATGCAAACATTCCCTAGTATTCATGAAGAGACGTACCGTCTGCACACCAGCTATGTATTCAGAATTGTCTCAGGCACTTTTTAAAAAAGATCTAGTTATTTTTATTTGAAAAGCAAAGAGAAAGGAGGAGGCAGAGATCATTCATCTGCTGGCTCACTCCCCAAATCGCCACAACGGCCAGAACTGAGCTGACCTGAGCCCAGGAGCCCCTTCTGGAGTCTCCCACGCAGGTGCAGAGGCCCAAGGACTTGAGTCATCCTCCACTGCTCTCCCAAGCCGTAAGCAGGGAGCTGGATCAGACTTGGAGCAGCGGGACATGAATCAGCGCCCATCACGGGTGGAGGCTTAGCCGGCCACACTACAACACCAGCCCTGGCACTTTTCTTAGTACATTTAATCCCCCCGCCCACCATCCTCTGATGACACAGATAGTTGATGTTGATTGAGCATTATATGTCAGGCATGATTCAATGTGCTCTATGTACAGAAATGTCTCCGATGAACTCTCCCAACAGCCCTATGAGGTAGGCACCTTTCACCTTCCAGGTTATGAAAGAAAAAGAAATGTGTCCCAAGAAGGGAAGCAACTCTCGTGAGGTCACACAGCAAGGAAGAGGTGATGGCAGTGGGGATGGACGTGGCTGTGTGGTGATCTCATGTAACGTGGGCTCGTCCTGCTCTTCTGGGGGATTTTCATGTGTTCATTTCTGGCATAAGGACGATTCTCTCTGAGTCTCTGGAGAAGACAATGACCCTTCCCTGGACCGTGGTCTTTTGGGGCCATCTCATCATGGGCAGAAGGCTGGAGAGGACTGCGTTGAGGATCGCTGTCACATAGCCCCAGCCCAGCTGGCACTTCCCTGCGTAGTAGAGGGAGGAGGTCTCGCAGGCTTCCTTGGCAAACGGGGAGGCCAGGCTGATGGGGAAAACCAGCAGGCCCAGAATGGTGCTGGCTGCTGGAAACAGACCATCCGTTTGTCAGTTTAGGAACATGGGGCTCACCTTCTTCCCAGGAGTCATCTACCTCTCCATCCCTTCCTCCCTCTCCACCCATCTATCCATCTCCCCACTCAGCCATCTGCCCCTCCCACTCACCCATCCTTTCTCCAACCATCCAGTTCACCTTTTTCCCCCAATGTCCTTCCATTCACTTATCCAGCAGTTCACCCATCCACATATCCACTTAACTCATTCATCCTTTCACCTGCCCATTGCTCCATGCTTGCGTTCATTCATCAGAATTGTCAGAGGCAGATACAGTCATGAGAAAGAAAATCAGAGTCCAATGGGATGCCACCTCCTACCCTTTAGAACAATTACTGCTAAACAAAATGAACCTGCAAATAAATGTTGGGAAGGATGTGGAGAAACTGGAGGTCTGGGCACCACTGGGAGAGTGACCAGAGGACATACCCACACATACATGCTCCCTGTCACGTCCTGTGATGCCCTGCACTGCCCTGGGGACTCTGCCAGGAAGAAGAACCACTACCAACTGCAAGCCCTTGACCTTGAACCTCTAGGACTATGCGCTGAAGAAACCTCTCTTCTTTGTAAGATGACCCAGTTTCAGATCCTTCGCTATAGTAACACAAACTGGACAAAGAAATGCTGGATGGACCAATGAGAATCAACCCTCCCTCAGCGAGATGTGTGCAAGCCAGCCAGCCAGAACAGGGGCTGTGTTTTCACCCAATGATCCTGCAGCTATCTTGGGGCACCTGTTAGGCGTGCAGCACCATACCACAGGTGGGCAATCTCAAGGTCATGCACATGGCCTCACCTATGGCGAGCCATGTTGTAGTGCATGGAGGAGGCCAGTGACGCAGGGACTGGATGAGAAGTCTCAGGTGTATGACCTCATGCTGTGAAATACACAAACCCAAGGCAGAGAATGGAGATGTTAGGGAGAGGGGACTGCAGGCAGGGAGAGAGAGATGACGCATGTGAGCCACTACCACCAGCCAGCCCAGGGGCCTGGGCACACCGATGTGGCAGGGCAGGGAGAACAGGTGCCAGGCAAGGGAGTGGGGCTGGGGTCGGGTGCAGCCTCTGACGCCACAGTAAGGAGTTTAGATTTTCCTCTGAGTGTGACAGGAAGCCACTGGAGGATGGATAAGCCAGTGGTGGCAGCGATGGCTTAGCACAGTAATCCAGGGGAGAGGTGGTGGAGAGTTCACTGGATGACAGCTGCGATCAGCAGCTGGGCTAAGCATCCAGAGGCCATGTGTGACTTAGAGAGGGGCAGCCTGGCAATGCACAGCTTTGCGAGCAGAGCGTGGGCTGGATGTTGGCTCTCAGCTCTTATCCTGACACCTTTGCGCAGTGTACAACCTCCCCAATTGAGCATGGTGATCCCAATAAAGATGCCACAAAGGGAACAGATGAGAAAGAAGCAAAGAGGGACAGACTGTGGGAGTGGGCTGGCAAAGGGCAGGGGTGCATGGCATTAAAATGCCATCTCTCCTTCCCCTCAACTTGTGCCTTGCTGAAGGAACACTATTTATCTCTAAGATCTTGACCCAGGAAGCCAGACTCGACTCATAGACTCATTCGTGCCTTCCTTCATTCACTGCATACATCTGCCCAGAGAATTGCTAGGTTGCCAGTGGATTTACCTGCCGCTGCCTGCACTCCTGGCATGGGGCCACCGCCCCTTCTGTGGCACAGCCCCTTGGGAGCAAGGGCCCAGGACAGGAGGAGAAGGGCATTGAAGGCCAACAGGAGCCAGCCTCCAAGGAGCATCACGACCGAGACCTGCCGGGAAGACAGCAGGGGAGGAGCTGGGATGGGGGTAGGTCCACGGTCCCTCTGCTGGACAGCTACAGCCCCTCCTGCATCCCCCACCATGGTGCCATTGCCAGGGGGAGGCAAACAGAAGGCCAGGAAATGAGCCATTTGCCCGAGGACACACAACTACTACCAGGTTAGAGCCAGAATTCAGCTCCAGGGCCCCTGAGCCCCCTGAGCACTGTATCCCACCTTTATGAAGCCCTGTCACCTGTCAGAGTCACCCGGAGAGGTGCCTGCTGGGCGCTGCTGGGTGCTGCCGGGCACTGTGACAGCATTCTGGAGAAGTTCAGGCTTGTCTGTGTACTTCCCTCCACGCCCCAACACCCTGCTCAACCCCGCCACTTTAGCTACCATGTGAGCAGCCAGCACTTGAAAAAAAAAATACTTATCTGGAAAACAGAGATGGAGAGAGAAACTCCGAATGTTGGTCCACTCTCCAAAATGCCTACAAGAGCCTAGGCTGAGCCAAGGAGAAGCCAAGAGCCAGGAGCTCCTTCCAGGCCCACCTTGTGTGTGGTAGACTCAGTGATTGGACCTGCTAGGTGCATCAGCAAAATGCTAGAATGGGAAACGAGACAGACTCGAATCCCTAGTTTCTCGGTAAGGGAGGAGAGTGTCCCAGGTGGTGTGTTAACTGTGGCCTCAAACACTCATCCCTCTGAAGTTCAGTTCTAAAGGGTTCTATCGTCTTCCTGAGAGGTGCTGGACTGGCGGGAGGGTGCTCCTTATTCATTGTCTTCCTTGTGGATTTTAATGATGTTCGTTGTTATATGCCCTTTAACACCTCAGCTCTCAGTTTCACACCCAGCATGCTGGGAGGCTGGCCACGTAAGCATGTTCAGGTTGTTCACTGCACAGCTGCAGGAGACGCCCTTAGGGAGGTCTAGGAGCTGGAGTCACCGGATTTGCTCAATAGTTACAAGACGTGACCAGCAGAGGGCGGTGTAGCGCAATGAGGAAGGGGCACCTTTTTTTTTTTTTTTTTTTTAATTCCACGAAGGTGCAATTAAGGGCTTGCAGGTGTTGTTGGCATCCCAGGCATTTGCAAAAGAAAAAAAAAAAAATCCCAGGCAGGCAGACCTCACCCCTCACCTGGAGAGTAAACGTCTCTGAGGAGGGGTCAGGGGAAGCTCAGAACTTGGCAGGTCTGCAGAGTTCCGCAGGTGTTCCTGAGCGGCCGGTAAGTATAAGAACTTCTTACGGAGACCAGTGCTGGGCTCCTGGCACTGGAACTCCCCGGCGGGGGGCGAGCAAAGGCCCCCCAGTGCCCATTCTGCAGAGCCAACCAGTCCTGTGCCCAGGGAGCCCAAGTCTTACCTTCCAGGCAAAGTCAGGAATATCCTGCAGGGACCCAAAAGTCTCACAGCTCTGGTTCCAGCTGTCGTCCTGAGGTGAGGAGCAGTAGGTGAGGATGCCAAAGGAGAAACTGGGGGTCTGCAGCCATGCCGGGGAGACAAGGCTGAGAGCGGAGATGCAGGTCAGGGTGAGCCCCAGAGCTGCCCACACGCTGCCCACCATGAGGACGTGCCAGCACCCTAGGGGTCAAGGGCAGGGTTAAGTGGTAGAGACTGGCAAAGCAGAGAAGCAGAGGCAGGCAGAGGTGCTCCGCAACCCGGAGTGTGCTCCTGTGGCCTGAGCCCAGGGCAGTGGCCACTTCCGCCAGGCTCTGCTCGGAGCAGTGGGAGGGGCAGGGCACCTTGTCCTGTCTCACGAGTTCAGGACGCAGAAGTCCCAAGTTCTAGAATAAATATTAGCACTTCAACAGAGCCAGCTTTGCTGCCCACTCCTCTGTCCGTTCTTGGTCCATGCTTCATGCCCTCAGCCCAACAAGCCCTCTCTGTCCCAAAGCAGGTGCTTCTATCCAAAGGCTGTGCTTCTGGCAGTCGCCCTGCCTGTGAACTAACTGTCCCCAGACAGCAAAGCATCCAAACTGCCTGATGCTCACACCTTGGCTGGAGAGGGCTTCTTGCAAAATGAGGAGTGAGGTGTGTGAGTGCTTCTCATTTAAGCCAATGGTATTAGTTTTTGTAAAGATGTGTTTATTTTTATTAGAAAGTCAGATATACGGAGAGGAGAAGAGACAGAGAGGAAGATCTTTTGTCAGCTGATTCACTCTCCAAGTGACCACAAGGGCCTGTGCTGAGCCGATCCAAAGGCAGGAGCCAGGAGCTTCCTGCGGGTCTCCCATACAGGTGCGGGTTCCCTCCCAAGGCTTTGGGCTGTCCTCTACTGCTTTCCCAAGCCACAGGCAGAGAACTGGATGGGAAGTGGAGCAGCCGGGATATGAACCAATCCTATATGGTATCCTGGAGCGTGCAAGGAGAGGACTTTAGCCACTAGGTTATCATGCTGGGCCCAATGGTATTACTTTCAAGGTTGCATCCTGTATCCTACTTCTGGCACTATGTGTAACAGGTGTAAGGTTCACTGGTGGTGCTGTCTGCACCTGTTCTGTGGGTCTTGATTTGGGTTTTCCTAGGGACAGACCCTACCTCCTAATATCATTGCATCATATTTATGCGTGCGTGTGTTGGGGTGGGGTGGTAAAGATTTCACTATATATATTTTGGAATGACACACAATTTCAATCCAGGGGTGGGTGTTTGACCTAGTGGTGGTTCTGATGCCAATGAAGACACCCTCATCTCCCAACTCCAGCTCTTGGCTCCCTCCTCCTGCCAATTCACACCCTGGCACCAGGCGATGACTCGAGTGGCTGGGTTCCATGTGGAAGATCTGGACCAAGTTCCTGGCTCCTGACTTCCGGTCAGCTGTGCCCTGGCTATTGTGGGCCTCTGGGGGAGGGAACTGGTAGATCAGGGAGCTGGGTGTGTGTAAATGCACCTGTATCTTTTTGTCACTCTGCTGAGAAGAAGCCAAAACCTACAGAGTCCATAGCAAGAGTCTAAGCAGTCGGTGAAAGGGGTTATGTTTGTGTCTTTTGGCCTTGTTTGTGCTGCCACACTACTGCCTGGATGACACAGAAAGAACATCTTGCAGAGGGGAAGCTAAAAGTTTCACAGCATCTGGCAATGACACCTGCTTGGCATGCCCTGGCACCTCCCCCCAGGGGACACACTGCAAGGCACATGCCTGCTTCCACTTCTCTTTCTCCCCTTAGGAATCCATAGGGGTGGGGGCCCACCTCCCAAACATCATCCAAACTCTAATTCTCTCCAAGCGCCCTGCCTCCAAGCATCATTCCCAGAGAGATTGAGGATTCAGCAACAACCCCCACCCCACCCCGCCCTGCCACCAGCAGCATGCTGCTATTTTTCTAATGAAAGGTACCATAATAGTGATAATAACAAAAGCAAGCCAAAGCAAGTTTTACCCAGGTGAAAACAGAGTAGGCTGCATGGTGGGCTGAGGTGGGAAGATGGCATGCTACCAACCAACCCCACACAGGAGGGAGACCTAGAAGGGTCACCCTGCCCAAGGACATGAAGGGTCAAAAGCTGCTGAGCTGCCCGTCAAGCAGGACAGAGACTCCCTGGGGCCACTGTGCTATGACCTTGCCTTTCACTTTGGCATGAAAAGTCTGGACAGCCCTTTCCACCATGGCCAGAATCCCAGCCATCCTAGGATTTCCCATCTGAGGGAGCTGGGGCAAGGTAGCCAATGGCCTGCCTCAGTTTCTCTGTCTGAACCAGAATAGGAGAACTCTCCTGGGATGAGGGTAGTGGTGGGCTCTGTCCTTCAGCATGGTGAAGTGATAGAGACTCAGAGGCCTGGATTTTCCCCCTTTCCAGCTATCTGAGCTTGAGGAGGGGTCCACCTCACTGGGACACAGGGTTGGGAGATCTCACGAAGTCCAAGGTTAAAGTGTGTGTGTGTGTGTGTGTGTGTGTGTGTGTGTGTGTGCACGCGCACATCTCTGTGTATGTGTGTTGGGAGAAGGGGTGTGTAGGACAAAATCAAATTGCACTGGCTTTTGATTCCCGGATTAGACAACCCTCCAGGCTGCTGGGCAGCAACAGAGATGTTGATCTCACTCTTTCTTTTTCCCCACTCTGCCCCAGTCAGTCTCACCTGCGGGTTGGCAGGGCTCCAGGGGGGTAACTGCTGCTGGGGAGCTGGCCTCTCTCTGGTTGCACTTGTGGCCTCTTCTCCTCCCACCCCCACCCTGTCGTGTTTCTGACCTTGAAAGGAGTTTTGTTCTCCAGATAATGCTCAATGTCACCTGGGAAAATCACGCCAACTGTGCAGGTGCCCAGAAACCTAAATGAAGGCTAACAATCTGAAACCACATCCGGCCAAGGTTGCACTTGGCTGAAATCCACCTAGGGGAAACTCAAAACGGACAGAATATGTTTTCATTCCACTTGATACTGAACTTCTTAATAGTAGTCACCAACCCACCCATCCATGTATCCTTTCATCCATCCACCCATTCATCCATTTACTGATCCTCCCTCAACCATCCTTCATCCTCCATCCATTCACCCACGCACCCACGCACCCATGCACCCACCCATCCTCCACTTACCCATCCATCCACCCATCCTCCCACTCATTCATCTACCCATTCACCCAACCATCCATCCACCTATCCTTCTTTCTTTCCTTCCTTCTTTCCTTTCTTCCTCCTTCCCTCCCTTCTCCCTCCCTCCCTCGTTCCCTCCTCCCATCCAGCAACAAATATTTACTGAGCATCTACTATGTTCCAGGAACTGTCCTAGGTGCTGGGATGTAGGAGAACATTGTGACCCTAGAAGGTCAACGAACACAGGATTACAATTGTTTGGATGACATTTGTATGAGAACAACCGAATGGATACTTTTTGTATAACTGATTGGATATTATTTGTATGAGAACAGCTGAGTGACAGCATGTGAATGAGAACACTTGGAATATACAAGAGTTCCAAACAAAAGTATAGAAACAGTTGATGGGTTTGTTGATGAGCTCAATACCATCTCCCTTATCCTATATGATCCTCTGTGTATAAAGTCTGATGCCACTCATAAACTTCAGCTATTGACAGTCGGTCAGAATCCATGCGTGTGATTATTGGCTCCATGCACCAAGTCCATCGCTGCAGGACAGTGACAAGTGGTGCCACAATCAATTGTAATCCTGTGCTCGCTGACCTTCTAGGGTCACAATGTCCTTCTACACTGGGGTACAGAAAACAGACAAATCCCCTCCTTAAGGAATTCTAGGGAGGACGGGGAGAGAACAAGGAAAGAAGTTAGTCACCATTTAGTCAGCAGGTGTTAGCATGTGTCATAGATGTGACTGGGGGAATGTCATAGAAAACCTCCTGAGGGCCCAGCATGACAGCACAGTGGTTAAAGTCCTCGCTTTGAATGTGCCAGGATCCCATATGGACACCGGTTCTAATCCTGGCATCCCTGCTTCCCAACCAGCTCCCTGCCTGTGGCCTGGGAAAGCTATCGAGGATGGCCCAAAACCTTGGGATTCTGCATCCCTGTGGGAGACCCAGAAGTTGACTCAGGGCTCCTGGCTTCGGCTCAGCTCAGCTCCAGCTGTGGCAGGCACATGGGGAGTGAATCAACAGACGGAAGATCTTCCTCTCTGTATATCTTTCCAATAAAAATAAATAAGTAGATAAATAGCAGCAGTGTGTGATCTGGGAAAACGTCTCCTTCCCGTAGAAGGGTACATTCCAGCTGGTGAAAGAACAGGGCCACCAGAAGCTGCCTGCACAGAGGTGTGTGGATTTCCCTTCCCAGTTTCTTAAAACCAGGGCCTTGCACTCTGGGGCTGCCAGGGCGGCCTGGGCTAGGAGGGAAATGCCAGCTGCGGGTGGGGCTGAGTGAGGGTGTGGTGTCCCTTGGGGACAAGAGAGAGGCACAGGTGCGGATTAACTGGGCTACAATTAGACGCCAGGTGTGGGAAGCTTTCAGCTTGAGCTCCCTCCCCTTCCAACCGGCGGAATTCGAGTCCACGGATTTCTCACGGGAGACACCCTGTGTCTTAAACAGCTCTGTCTCTAGCAACTAGCAAAAGACATGGCGCACAGTAGGGGCAGCCTTTTGCTGCAAGTGACCGATGTGTGAACTCAAGCTGTATCAAGGCGGAAATAAATCACCTTTGTTTTGGGCTCACATAACTGAAAATTCCATGGGACAGCTTCAGGAACAGCTAGACCCAGGTAAATGAGCCAGGCCTCTCCTTGCTGCACCTCTTAGCTCTGTTTTTGGCTTGGCCGGCTCCAGGCTGCCACACCCTGGGGCTCAGCAACCTCAGAGGAGAGAAAGCTCCTCCCCACAGTGAGTGAAGCCGTGAAGCCAAGTGCTGTGATTGCCTTTCTCTGGACAAAATCAGGTCACATGGACACCCACCAACCAATCACAGAAGGGTCAGGCACATGCAATGCTCAGATTGGCCAGACTTGGGTCCTGGAGGTTGGGAACTGAAGTGTGGACATTGGAGATGGGGCTAGGATGGTGTGAGCATCATTCCTTGCAAGTTCACGGGTGGAGCTTGGGATGTGCATGACAGCAAAGGAGGGACAGATGGGACTAGGGGTGGCCTCAAATGTCCAGGGGACACTGGCAGAAAAAGATAGCCGCAACCCTTGATGTGGAGGGAACAGAGGCCCGGCCTCTGCAGGAAGTGCAGGCCATAGCTGGGGGCTTCCTGCCTCTGTGTCCCTGCTTCTCTTGTGTTATACAAGGACTCGTGGGAGTTAGGTGATGGCCAGAGGGTTTTCCTACTTACTCCGTTGCCGAAGCTAACTTAAACTTTCTGAGCTTCAAGTCAACGAAGCTTTCTTACAGCATGGCTGTGACCTGGAAGGAGATGGCACGGGCAGAGAGTTCCTTGGCTTAATGACTGACCACTCTGGTTAATAGCATCATGGTGACTCAGGCACTGGAGCGTGGCACCTGCCACCAGCTTTGAGCTCCGTGAACAGGCACCCAGTATTTGCACCGTGCCAGGTCCATCGTGGGTCTCTGAGGACAGCGCCCTCACTGCCTAAACAGAGGAAGACTTAACCTGGCGACCAATGCTCTTTTGAGACGGGCCACAAGCCCCTCAGCGGCTGTGGCAACTCCTTCGGGAGGGCTTTCTGAAGGAGGAACTGAGATGAAAGTGAAGATCCGAGGATATGTGTAATTGTTAACCAGGTGCCAGGCATGCTGAGGGCAAAGTCTTCCTGGCAGGGCCCCCTCTGCGTAGGTGACCGGCTTGCTGGGTGTCCCCCTGGAGAGACAGGGACACTGAATGGATAGGACTCCACCGAAGGGCACGCGCTGCTGCCCAGGGCAGCGACTACTTCCTCTGCATTCCAACGAGATCCAAGGGAAACTCCACTTGCAGTCCCACAGGCTTCCCGTGTCATCCTGGGTGGCAGACACTGGACGGGGCACACTGGCCAGCTCTCCCTCGCCGGGCAGCCAAATCACAACAGACTTCCTAGAGGAGGCCGAACACAGTAGGAAAAGGGTTTTGGAAAAGTCCCAGGGGAGCAGGGTCTGGGGGTTGTGATAACAACGTCCTCAGCCGCCACCCCTCAGGTGCCAGGCTGTGTGTCCGCTGCCCGCCCGCCACTCGCCCGGGCATGCCCGGGAGCCACAGAAGCGGCACTGAATCAGGAAGTCCGGCCCCTTCTGAAGACCTGGAGGATTCTGGGACTTGTAGTCCGGCACTTTCTCGCTAGCCCTATCCAGGGCTGTTTGGTCCCCTTCCATGCCTCTGTCCTGGGATGCACAGCAGATGTTAAGGTGGAGGACTGAGTGGCTGGGGGCCTACAGCAACAATACTGAACTAATCACAGAGTCCGCAGTTGGCTCGTTGTTAGCCGACCAGAAATTCCTGCCAGGTTAGGGACACGGGGAGGCAGCAGACCATGCACAGTCAGCTGCTGGCCATTCACGCAGTCAGTATTTATTCACCGAGCTTCTGCTACGTGCTAGGCCCTGCTCCAACAATCAGACATGAGGCGTGGGCCAAAGTTCCAACATCCTTGCCCAGAGGAGTTGACAAAATGGAAACCTCTCTGAGCCGATTCAGGCACCTGCTGAGTGGAAAGTCATCATTTCCTCGTCCCTCTGGGAAAGCCTGATTTGATCCCATTAGCACCTGGCCTCGAGAGCCTTCCGGGATTCCAGGCCTCAGGGGTCTCGGTCCTGCTCCACTTCTGAGATCTGTCACTGAGGGTGACCTCTGGTGATGCCAACTTCAAAACCGCTGTAGTGCCGGTGTAGGGGGCAGTTGGCCAGCAGTTACAATGCTGTGTAAGTGGTGCGGTACAAAGCGTGGTCCAACAAGACTGCCCCTGGCTGCGGCGCACCCAAGCCCGTATTCACACACACGCCTGTCGTCCAGTGTCGTGGAAGGGCACAGGTCCGTGTGAGCTTCACTCTCAGTCCTTGCTCCTCAACAGCACGTGTCACAAACGCCTCCCAGTATCTGTAAGCTCCCCCAAACCCTGAATCTGGCCCGCGGGATTCAAACGAGAGGTGCTTAATAAAGAAAACCTGGGTGACCCGAGTGTAAATATTTTCTTCCAGGGGCGCCTTCAGGAGTTCTTCAACATGTCCACTCATCTCTGAACCCATGACCCCCAAATTCCTGGCTCTAAGCTAGTACCAGCATCGCGGGTGCGGGCTCCCAGGGGTGACCCCGGCCCAGCCGCCGTCTCGGGTGCAGGGTGTCCACAGGGCCGCGAGGAGGCGCCAGCGCCCCGCGCAAGCCCCGTCCGCATCTTCCTCAGGGCCTCGACCCGGCGCCCGCCCAACTTTCGGGCTGCCTCAGGCTCCGGGGCGGGAGGGGGACGGCGCGGACGCAGCGGTCAGGGCCTGGGGATCGTTCCCGAGAGCCTGGCGGGCACGTGAGCCATGTTTCCAGGCGGACGCTCCGGAATGAGCGCTCGCGGCGCGGAAAGGAGGACCCGAGTCCGCTCGCGGCCTCTGACTCACCGGTGCGGTTCCCCTCAGGGACTCGAGTCCGGCGGGCCGCGCTCCGCCCCGGACTTCTGCGCGCAGGCGCCGCCGGCCGCGGTTCCCATGGCGACGGGGGCGCGTCCCCGCTCCAGGCCCCGCCCCCAGCAGGCTAGGCTGCGCGGGGCCGCGCGCGGGCGGGCGGGCAGGTGCGGCGAGCTGCGGGCAGGTGGCGGCGCGGGCCGGCGGCGGCTCCAGGGTAGGTTGTGCGGTGGCCGCGGGGTCTGGGCGGGGGGCGGGCCAGCCGTGCACCCCGGGTCCATGGTCCGGCCACGGGGGTCGGACGGCCGGGGGGCGGGGGGTGCGGCGGCGGGAGAGGGCCGCCAAGTTTCTGCTCAGTCGAGGCCCCGGGAGAAAAAGTTGGCAAAGTTGGCCGGAGAGGAGGCTGGGACCCAGCGGCTCGCCTTGCCCCACCCAGCTACGGGTCTGTGCTGAGGAGGGGGAGTCACTGGTTTGGGAGCCGAAGGCTCTTTCTCCCAAGACTTGGGAGTGGATCCTGCGGGAAGATCCCGCACCGGGCAACCGACGAATCCCGCGCCGACCCGGCTGGCGACTTAGGAGTCGATCCCAAGGAAGAACCGAGCGCTGACGGCCTTGGGTCGCCAATAGATCTTCATTGGGGGCTTGACGACAGAGGGTGGCCGGGGCTGGGAGCAAGTGGATTCCTGTTCTCCCACGCCTGTCTGAGCCCTGGGAGTGGATTCGGAGAAGGGGTCTGGTGGCTGGAGCTGGGGTTGGTGGTGGTGGTGGTGGTGGAGAACGGTGCGCGTCGTTGGAGATCCGGGGTACCTAGCTTGGAGCTGCTCGGATCTGGACGTTGGCGTGGGCTGGAGGCCATGGAGGTGCCTGGGGTGGGGAAGCGGGGGCGCCGAGCGAGGCTGAGCATGAGGACGGTGGCAAGCTGGTGGCTCCGGGGCTTCGGACGCGTCCTGCCCGCCCAGGCCCGGGGCTTCCCGCTGCAGAGACGCTCAGATGGGATTAAGACTCAGCCGGGTCCCTTTCGGTCCCCGTCCCCGGTGGCGGTGCTGCTGGTGCCGCTCCAGGGTCACGGGTGGAGCTCGGAGTGTGGAGTGCGGTGGGCGGGAGAGCAGCGGTTCATTGCCCCCTGCCCCAGTCCGACCGGCCCACACCCTCCTGGCTCACCCTGGCCGCGGCGCCCGGAAGCCCGGAGTGTGGGGCGTGTGACCTCGCTGGCGCTGGCGCACCACCGCCTGGGTGCCCGGGGCTGTGTGTGGGGCTGTGAACTTTCTCACAGCCCTAGCAGCACTAGCAGCAGCTGCAGCAGCCATTACCTTTGGGGAAGGGCCCCCCAGCTGTACCTGTTGCGCCCAGACACGGTGTGTTCTTTGCAGCCTGTTTATGACCTTGGACCGAACCCCCAACCTGCCGCAGCCTAGGCTCCCCCCTCGAGATAAAACTCCCGGGGGTGGGGTGGTGTGTGTGGGGAGGGGGATGGCTTTGATCTCCCTGGGTGGGGCGGGGGAGGGGGCTGGCAATGGGGTGACTCGGCTTGGTGACGCGCCAGAGTGTCTCCGGTGCTCTGTGCCCACTCTTTACTCTTCGCTGCATCCAGTGGGGGATCGGGTCCCCTGCGCTTGCTTTACAGTATCTGAAAGCTGATCCTGGGGACCCAGCTGATCCCCAGGATTTAAGCTGCAGCGTTCGGAAGAGATTTGGATGTGGCCTCTTTTCCAGTTGGGCTAATTGTCCCTCAGATGCCCACTGCTTGTGGAGAGCGGCTCTGGGGTTTGGCTAATCAGTAACTAGGAAAAGTGGACCAGCCCCTGTGAGGGCCAACTTTCCCTTTGCAAACCCCTCCAGGCTACTGGCTCAGTCTCAGAGCCTGGAGCACCTCCCCACGCCCCCTTCCCCAAGGGAGGGAGGGAGCTGTGTAGACCGGAGCCCCAGGGTCTTGGTGGGGACTGGGGGCGGGAATCCTTTTGAGAGGATCCACATGCTTGGCAAGGGTGCAGTTCCCCAGGAGAAGTGCGCAGTCTCCCTCCCGAGTGTGTCCTGACAGAGTGGTGAACTGCCTGGCTCGGGGTAAACCTGTGTGTGCAGCACCTGTTATGGGGGCTGCTGTGGCTCATCGCCCACCTCCCGCCCCGGGGCAGGCTAGAATCTGCTTCCAGCTGCGGGGCCATCAACTTGCCCTGCTCTCTAGAGCTGGTTCTTGGGGTGCCATCCTCACCCCAGATTCTGAGGTGGGAGGACCCACCCCCTCAAGCCCCAGGGAGGCTCCAGGCACCGGCTTTTGGGGGAGGTTGACTTAGAATGAAATGACCAGCTCTTGGGTCTGAAACATTTTTCTCCCCTTAGCATCACAAAATAGTTCTCATTTTCTCTGGGACCAACTCAGAGAAAAGGACCCTGCTCCCCATTTCCCCTGTTGGTGTTGGGGGAAGAGGCATATGTTCTTTTGAGGGGTATCAAGGTCCAGGGCACTGAAGGACAGAAGTCTTTAGGAAAACAAGCAGTGTGGTCCAGAAGGCAGCAAGAGGGGAGGCATTTGTTTTGATGCAGGGATGTAGGGAGGGAGGTCACAGAGTTAATTCCTAGACAGTACACAGGTTGATTGATGAATCCATGAAGTGGCGCGTCCCACGGAGCTGGTCAGCCCTGCTTAGTGGTTTGGACTTCATTCTGGGACCCTGTGGTGGGGTCTCTGCAGCCAGCTTGCTCTGTGGCAGGCTAGGGGTGGGGAGGAGGCTGGCAGGGGCTAGGCCAGGAGGCTGGGTGGGGGGTGTCTGCGGGGGGTGGGTAGGAAGGAGACAGCTGGGAGGGAAAACCTAAGCAGGTATGTGGCTGCGGCAGACTGCATTTGGGTGGAGAAGCGTGATGGTGTTGACCTTGACCTGGCCAACGTCCTGCCTAGAGAGCCACTCACTAGAGAAGGAAGCCCCATGGCACGTGGCCTGAGGGACTAAGAGTTGTGGAGGTCAAGCTCGATGCAGGGACCAGTCTGGGTGCTCGCCATCTGCCTTCCTAGGCACCATCAGAAACAGCCCCCACCCGCTTCCTCAGGGGCTTCCCGTGAGTGAGTAATGCAGTGTGCAGGTACAGCGCTCGGTGGTACAGTGGGCTGGCACTGGCTGACCGGGGATTTGAACTCACACACACCTTGCACCTACAGGGTGTTTGCGTTCAGTGAGGATGAGTCCTAGGGAAATGCTGAGGCTGATGAGACTGACTTTGGGCTCAAGCCAGGGAGGCTTCCAGGAGGAGGCAGAAAGAAGGAAGCCAACCAAGGGGACCTGAGGCCCAGCACTGACCTCGGGTTGATTTGAGATACAGCTTTCCTCTCTGTAAAATGGGCTCATGACCACACCCACCTACCCACTCTGGGTCAGTGGTTGTGTAAGTAGGTACCAGGCATGAAGCCTGCCCAGGCTGTGGCTTTGAAGGTAGCGGGGAGGGGAGGACAACGTATGGCCGTTATCAGAGTGGTCTGTCATCAGAATATGTACCGGGCAGGCGGTACTTTGCCCGGCCTGGGCTGTGCAGGAAGCGGGGGGTGACCAAAGGTGAGTTGCAGGAGGTAGGGAAGCAGGGTGGGATGTTGGCATCCTAGGCAGAAAGGGCAGCTTGGTTCCTTTAGCGCCCTGCCTGCTAATGGCTATACTCAGAACCTAACGTGTGTTGAGTGACTAAGACAGTGGGCCACCAAGATTCTCTTTGCAAACCCCCTGCCACTCCCTGAGGTCCCAGACACAAAGGTTGTGGCAGGTTGGGGACAGACAGTAGGATAGAGGCCCCAGAGTAGGCACGTACCTCTTGGAACCTCGTTGCTTTTCTCCATTGAGTGGGGAGATTGGGATGAGAACAGGTCAGGCTCATGAGCAGTTTACCTAAGGAATGGGGACTTAGGCTGCTCCCACTACTCAGACTGCCATTTCAAAGGAAGCTCATGGCTGGGTGCACACTCCCACAGACATACGTAGGTCATTTTTGATACGGTACTGAGTGTCTTAAGTGCAAATGGCTTGGAAAGGATCCCGGAGCTCCTGTGCCTTCTGGAATCCTCTGGTTAATTGTATGGAGGGAGGGGGGAAGGATGCAGCGAGGTGGAGGGAGATGAGCCCGCACGCACATCATTAGGGACTTGGTTTCAGGTGGGAGGAGGGGTTACCGGTGCAGAGGTTCATTACGCAGTAGAGCGACCTTTGAAACGTTCCATAGCCTCACCTGCATCAGGAATATAAAATACGTGCCCAAAGCGTGATCTTTGGAAGTAGACATCGCTGAGTCAGGAATGATAAACGCCTATCCATCATCTATATTTGGCATTATGAAAATACCACATAGTTGGGGCTGGCGCCATGGTGTGGTAAGCAGAGCCTCCACCTGCAGCGTCAGCATCCCATGCCAGCACCGGGTTTGTGTCCTGGCTGCTCCGCTTCCAATCCAGCTGCCTGCTGATGCACCTGGGCAAAGCAGCAGAAGATGGCTCAAGTGTTTGTGTCCCTGCACGCATGGGGAAGACCCGGAAGAAGCTCCTGGCTTCTGGCTTCCACCTGGCCCAGCCTCTGGTTGTTGTGGCCCTCTGAAGAGTGAACTAGAGAACGGAAGATCTCTCTTTCTCTCTCTCTCTCTCTCTCTCTGTTTGTGTCTGTCTCTCCTTCTCTCTAACTCTGACCTTCAAATAAATAAATCAGTCTTTTAAAAAGGAAAAAAAAATGACCTCTAAAATGGCAAAATGGAACAGTGACAAGGGAGGCTCACACTCCAGACGCCCACATGTACGTCTGTTCCTCCTGTGCTTCCTTCTCTGTCGCACAGACAGACACACATACAGATACACACACACACACCCCTCTGTTTACTTCCTTGCCAGCTCTCGCCACACTGAACCAATGATCAGAGTTCTTACTTATTTATTTTTATTGGAAAGGCATATTTACAGAGAGATGGAGAGACAAAGAATTTCCATCCGCTGGTTTACTCCCCAGGTGGCCGCAATGTCAAAAACTGAGCCAATCCAAAGCCAGGAGCCAGGAGCTTCTACCAAGTCTCCCGCATGGAGGCAGGGTCCCAACGCTTTGGACCATCCTCTACTGTTTTCCCAGGCTACAGGCAGGGAGCTGGATGGGAAGTGGAGCAGCTGGGCACAAACTGGCACCCCTACGGGATCCTGGTGTATTGCAAGGCGAGGATTTAGCCATTGAACCGTCATGCTGGGCCCTTATCAGAGTTATTTTTATGCCTGTTCTGGAACTGGAGCAAACGAGTTGGGTCCTGGTCATTTGTATGATCCTGAACAGGTGACTGCCCCTTCTTTTATCCTGACCCTTACAAGGGACCAAGGATGGTCTCCTGCCCCACCTCTGAGGGTTGTCATGAGGAGCTGATGAGGACAGATGGGATGTGCCCACATGTCCAAACATGGATACGTATCAATCTTACTGCTTTAATTTTACTGTAGCTGTAAGTGGTGGTGGTCAAGGTTCTTTTGCTTCCTGTCTCTTAGCTCCCCTAAGACAGAACCAGTGTTTGTCTTCCTGCCATTTGTCGTGCTTCTCGCGATGCTGCCCTGCTAGCACCTAGTAGGTGCTGTTAGTAGTTGTGGCACACGCACATGGACCCGTGTGTGCTGATGGCCTTTTATTACTTCACAGCAAGAGCTGAAACGATAATAATATAGAATGTGATCTGTAAATTAAAAATAGGTTTGCATGATTTTCCATTTTGGAATGTGTCAACTTATCCCTTTTTTTTTTTTTCCAATTTCTGGATTCTTTTGAGAGGTGGAGAGACAGACGGCAAATTCTCTTCTGCTGATTCATTCCCCAGATGCTTGACCTGAATGGCCAAGACTGGGCTAGGCTGGGAGCTCTGTGCAGGTCTCCCACCTGGCTGGCAGGCACCCAGTCGCTTGAGCCATTGCCACTGCCTCCCAGGGTCTCCATTAAGCCAGAAGCCAGAGTTAGGAACCAGAACTGGATGTCAGACCTAGGCATGCCCAAGAGAGATGCAGGCCTCTTCATTGCTCGGCTAAACACCTGCTCCTCTACTCCGTTATTTTTTAATGATTTATTTTGCTGAAAAAGAGTTGGGAAGGAGAGGCAGGTAGCAAGACAGAGAGATCTTCCATCCACTGGTTTATTCCCTAAATAGCCACAATGGCTGGCTGGTCCAAAGCTGGGAGCCAGGAGCTACTTCCAGGACTCCCACATGGATGCAGAAGCTTTGGCCATCCTCCACTGCTTTCTCAGACCAATAACAGGGAGCTGGATTGGAAGTGGAGCAGCAGGGATTCAAACCGGTGCCCATGTGCGATGTTGGTATTGTAGTCAGTGGTTTACCCTGCTATGCCATGACACTAGTCCTGGCCTTTGAGTTTTAATCTTGCCCATGTGCACACAAGACTCTTTGGAAGTACAGGGCCCTTGTATCAGCTAAGTTGTTCTGCGATTAGAGTGTATAACACACATCTTCCGTCTTGCCGTCGCCCTTGATAGCAATCATTTGCTGCTGCTGGTCAGCAGGTGGTTTGCCTGACCTTGACTAACCTTGGCCAAGCTTGGCTGGCGTTGGGTTGGTTGTGGGTCTTCTCTGTGTGTTGTCTTTGTGTAGATGACCAGGCTGTGGGACAGTGGGCATCAGGGCACCTGTTCTGAGCCAGATAACAGGTGAGCAGGCGGTATAGCCAAACCTGACATCACTGTGTATTGTACATAATGCTTGCATGCGTAAACGTAACATATACTTGGAAGCCAAGTAAAGAATTGCTGAGTGGAGGATGAAGGAGTGGGGGGCATCTGGTGCTGTGGCTAAGATACCTTCTTTGGAGCTGGTGCTGTGGCATGGCAAGCTAGGCTGCTGCTGCCTGCCAAGGTGTCATCCCATATCAGAGTGCTGCTTTGAGTCCTAGCCGCTCTGCTTCTGTTACAGCTCCCTGACTTGGCGAGTAAACCAACAAGTGGAAGATAACCCTCTCCTTCTCTCCCCCTCTCTTCCAGTAAATAAATAAATCTTTTTTTTAAAAAAAAAATTATTCCTTTTTATTGGAAAGACAAATTTATAGAGAGGAGAAATTGGTCTTCTATCCCCTGGTTCATTCCCCAAATGTTTGCAAGCGCCAGAGCTGAGCTGATTCAAAGCCTGGAGCTAGGAGTCAGGAGCCCCCTTGGGGTATCCCATGCAGGTGCAGGGTCTGAGGCTTTGGGCCATTCACTGCTTTCCCAGGCTGCAAGCAGGAAGCTGTATGGGAAATGGAGCAGCTGGGACAGGAACTGATGCCCATATGGGATGTTGGTGTTTACAGGTGGAGGATTAGCCAATTGAGCAAATTGTGCCAGCCCTTAAATAAACAACAACAACAACAAAATATATGTATATATATATATATATATATTTTTTTTTAAGATGACCACATCCCATATCAAAGTGTCTGTTCAATTCCCTACTCTGTTTATGGTCCAGCTTCCTGCTGATACACATTCTAGGAGGCAGCAGGTAATGGCGTGGGAACTTGGTTCCCCATTATCTGTGTGGCAGATCTAATGGAATTCCAGGCTCCTGTCACTGGCCTGGCCCAACACTGCTGTTCCTTGCATTTTAGAGAGTGAACCTAGTAGACTGGAAGGTCTCTTTCCCTCTGTCTCTCTCGCTCTGCCTTCCATATAAATGAAGATAAATAAGAAAGCCTGGAAAGTCGTTGGGCAGTAGCACAGTCTTGTTTCTGATAGACATGAATGCTAGCAGGAATGAAGGGCTCCACGTGGAGTGCACTGAAAAATCAAGGCTCAGGGTTTGCATCTGTCTGAGCCAGTTCAGAGCAGGTGCTGTGAGCCAGGAGCCTCAGCGTGGGTTGCTCAACCAGCCCCGATGGCTCTCCAACCTGAGCTCCCTGAAAAAACGGAAGTGCATGTCTCTGTCTGGCAGAGCTGCTGTGAAACTTGAGCCCGGTGTTGGCTTCCAAGGCGTTTGCACCTGTGCTGGGAGGATGTGCGGGAGCAGGATACACGTCTGGATGTGCAATTTTTGTCCTGAGCCTGCTTGACAAGTCCTTGGGTTGGGTGCCCTGTAAGAACGTGTAGCAGGGTCCAGAGGTGGCTGGCTGTAGAGGGAGGCAGGTCAGGGTTCAGATGCCAGCTGTGCTCTACTGGCCGGCCACATGACCTTGGACCAGACTAATTGCTGTCTCTCAGCTTCAGCTTGCTTGTGTGTGTGTGTGTGTGTCCCTCCTTGGAGGGCCTGGGTTCACATATCTGGCTCCACCTGCTGACTCCAACTTCCTGCTAGTGCTGAGCCTGGGATGCAACAGTGATGGCTCATGTTATATTATAATGTTCCTACCACTCATACAGACGGCCTGGATTGAGAGTTTTTTGTTTGTTGATTTGTTTATTTGAGAGACAGAGAGAAAGAGATTTTCCCACCTGTGGTTCCTTCACCAAATGCCTGCAGCAATTACAGCCAGGCCTGGCTGGAACCAAGAGCCAGAAACTCCCTCTGGGTCTCCTATGTGGGTGGCGGGACCCAGGCACTTGGATTGTCTTCCTTTATCTTCTCAGTTGCATTAGCAAAGATCTCGATTGGAAGTAGAGCAGCTGGGACTTGAACTAGGCATTCCAATGAGGGATGCTAGTGTCCCCCATTCCCTCCGCAAGTGATGGCTTAACCTGTTGTGCCCACATGCCTGCTCGTTTATGTCCTTCTTTACAGACTTGGATACAGGCTTGGAGAAGGATTCATGCAGGGTCCTACCCCTGGGAGTGGGGTGCAGGGACTCTTGCAGACTGACTCCAGCTCCCAGGCCTGGAGCTGCTTCCCTGTGGGAATCCTGCTGGTAAAGCAGGGGACCAGGATCCAGAAATCCCTGTGTGGATGTTGTCTCTCCACCTGCCAGTGCTGTGTGTCTCTCTGAGCCTCAGTTCATCTGCAGAAAAAGAAGCTAAGGTTGTCCTGCAGGGAGTCCTCATAGGATTCATTGAGATCATCTACATACACACATATCTGCACATAGTAGGTTTTTTTTTTTTTTTTTTTTTTTGAGGAGGTGTGTAGATGGGAGGGCATTTGACCTAGCAATTAAGCCATTGCCTAAGACAACTGCATCCTATACTGGAGTGCCTGAGTTTGAGTCCCTGCTCCACTCCAATGCCAGCTGTCTCAGAATGGGCACCCTGGGACGCAGCAGGGTATAGCTCAAGTGCCAGGGTTCCTGCCACCTACCCAGAAGACCTAGGTTGAATTCCTGGCTCAACCCTGGCTCTTGGGGGAGTCTGTGGGATGAACCAAGAGGTGGTAGATCTGTCTTTTCTGCCATGGATGAATTAATTTTTAAAATATGTATAATAATCCCAAAGAGTTCGTTTATAAATCATCCCATTGATTTATTTGTGGTCATAATAGACATAGTAATAGTAGCAGTAATTAAAAAAAAAGCTAATTAACCCTGACTCTTAAATTTCACCCCTTCCGTTTTTGTACGGTTTTTTGTTTGTTTTGTTTTAAGATTTGTTTATTTGATGAGGGAGAGAGAGAGAGAGAGAGATCTTCTGTCTACTAGTTCATTCCCCAAGTGGCTGCAGTGGCCAGGGCTGAACCAGGACAAAGCATCTGGAGTTTGTTCCAGGCCTCGCATATAGATGGCAGGAGCCCAAGCACTTGGCCCATCTTCTGCTGTTTCTCCCAGGTGCAGCAGCAGGGAGAGGATTGGCAAGCAGACAGCAGCCGAGACATGATTCTGTATTCGGATACAGGATGCAGGGGCCGCAGGCAGCAGCTCTACTCACTGCTCCCTGTGCGCTATTTTATTTGAATTCTCATAGCAACTGATGGAGAGGTGCCAGTACATACCCATCTTACAGATGAGGACACTGAGGCTGGGGGAGAACAGAGGCTGGAAGCCAAAGAGAGTGCTGAACAGCAGTAGGGAGGATGGCAGACCTGTACAGGAGGTACTGACTGGCTGTGTGGGGCTGTGCCCATTGTACACACTCGTGTTTGCACACACACACAGAGCTGTGTTTTCAGAGGTCTCAGATCAGATCATGGCTGCCGCAGCCACTGTGGGTATCTGTTTGTTGTTCGGCGTCCCCAGTAACAACCCTGTCTGAGACCTACCCTTTCCACCTGTGACCTGGTGAGGCACTACTGGGGACGGGGCAGGAGAAACTGGGATGGGGGTCCTCACTGCACGAGACGAGGCAGCCGGTGTGTGGCAAGGTACCAGGGTCGCTCCGTGGACTCGTGCTGGGTCAGGAGGGCCCAGTCTGCCCTGTGCCCTGGGTGAGGCAGGGGAATGACTCAGCCGGGGTTCTCTAATGATCCTTTGACCTGGAAGCTGTCCAGGGTTGTGGTCTCAGCTTTCACTTTAGGCCCCTGCCCTTGGGGACTTCCGTGTTTGCTGTGAGGACCAAACAGCAGCACACCAGGTGCCCTGCATGGAGCATGTGGGAGTCCTGCTGGACTATGGGGGCATCAGAAGGGGTTCCGGACCAGGAACAAGGCCTCCCAGGAGGCTACTACTGGCATCCCTGCTGTGTGTCTTTTGGAGAGCTGCTTGCCCTCTCTGGGCCTCTCCCATGGGCAGAAGGGGAGTAGATCCAAGGCCTGTGGTTCTTCTGGCTGCATTTTCTGGGAGGAATCCACACCAGCCCCTTTGCAACAGTCTGGTGTGGTAAAAAACGAACCCAGTGAGGCCCTACTGTGTGTTGGATCCCTTGCTGTGTCAGACATGGTGCCTTCTTAGCTCGTCTGTGCACTGATGCAGGCAGCTGGCCGTGAGGACCCCCCACCCCAGGGCAACAAGCAGGAAGTTGGCTGTGTGGACCCCCACCCCAGGGCAGCAAGCAGGAAGCTGGCCATGTGGACCCCCCACCCCAGGGCAGCAAGCAGGAAGCTGGCCATGTGGACCCCTCACCCCAGCGCAGCAAGTAGGAAGCTGGTCGTGTGGACCCCTCACCCCAGTGCAGCATGCAGATGAGTCTCTGTGTCCCCCCAGCTTGGAGCCACAAATAGCAGATGCTGGATCTCCTGCAAGGTCCTGACCCCGTTGCAAATACGGTCTCTTCTCCATCGGCCTTTCCCATGCCGTGTATCCTCCCCCGCCCCCCGCCCTTGAGGTATGTGGTCATCTTCATTTTCACTACTTATTGAGCGCCTACTGTATACGCATCTCTCTACTGTTGGTTTTTCTGGTGCAGTGAATGACCACCCCCATTCTCGCGATATGAGATCATTTCCTCTTTGTTACTTAGGAATGCCTGCTATATACCTGGGCCTCAGAACTGCGGAGGGCACGGCCCCCTTCCCTCTCTCATGGAGGAAGGAGAGGAGGGGTCAGAGAGCAGTGGAAGCCAGTGCTCTTGGCCTCAGCCTCACTTGTCTACAACCCGGCAGTGCCACGGTTGGCCTTCACACCCCAGGGACCTGGGTGATCCAGTAGCTAAGGCTGAAGCCATACTACCTTTTTGGCTATGTGCCTACCAGTCAGGGGCTGTCACTCCAGACACGTGGCCACGGTGACCATGACTTCCTCATAAGCCGTTTGCCTTTTCCATGAATCGAAATTCATGGTCAGAGGATGTGGCTGGCAGAAAGCAAAAGCAGCCAGGTGGAGGAATTGCTGGAATGCCCAGAATGCTGGCTGGCCCAGCCGAGCAGGTGTGAGCCAGCCTCCCTGGCTTGAGCTGGGGGTCAGCCTGGTCTGACCCCGGTTCCTGAGTCACCCCCGGGCTGGTGGCCACGGAGGACAGCAGCCCTGGGATCCCAGCCTGGCCCTGTGGGAGTGGCTTCCACTGGGGGCGGAATGCTGATGTCTGTTGGGCAGCCTGGCCAGGAGCCCCCAGGGAGGTCACGGCATGAACTTTGGGGAGCACAGCCAGGCAGCGTGTGTGTACATGGTGGTGGGAGGAGAAGCTAGTTAGAGCTCCTCCCTGTGCAGGGCTGTGGGCTCCCCGGACTGTTTGTGTTGACGCTCCCTGATCCCTTGGCGGGGCCCGGCTGCCTGCCCAGGCTGTGCTGTGTGGCCTCACAATGACCCCTGTCGTTTTCTGGGTTGCTCATGTGCTTGCTCTTTTTGTTGCTCTGAACCATGAAGGCTTCTTATTGTTGAACATTTAGAAATATAGGGGCTAGGTGGTGGCTCCACAGGTTAATTCCCTGCCTGCTAATGCTGGCATCCCATATAGGTGCTAGTTCTAATCCTGGCTGCTCTACTTCCCATCTAGCTCCCTTCTATAGCCTGGGAGAACAGAGGAAAATGGCTCAGGTCCTTGGGCCCTGCACCCACATGGGGGACCCAGAGGAAGCTCCTGGCTCCTGGCTTTAGATAAGCTCAGCTCCGGCCATTGTGGCTATTTGGAGTGAACCAGCAGATGTAAAACCTTTCTGACTCTGTGTGTGTCTCTCATCTCTCTTAAGACCTGCCTTTTTAATAAAAGTAAATCAATCTTCAAAAAATCAAACCAAACCAAAACAAAAACAACCAAAGAAATACAGGACGAAGAAACAGTGCCACTATGTGAAAATGACCAGGGCACTCTGAGCTGTTTGGGCTGTACTGTCTGCATCTGGTATCATGCACTCCACACTTGGTGTCATGCTGCACATGTGGACATGCTGGTTGATATTGGCAGCTCTCTGTTATCCTGGGGGTGTGGAAGGTGGGTGTGGTTCTCGGTTTTGTATTATATCTTGGGGCTGTGGAGGGTGGGCTTGGTTCACTCTGTGCTATCCTGGGCTGTGGAAGGTGGGCTTGGTTCTCTGGTGAGCTCTGTGTTACCCTGAGGGTGTGGAAGATGGGTATGGTTCTCGGGCAGTGTGGGTTCTGGCCCCAGCTCTGGGACTGCTCAGCTGGGTGTGGCTTTGTCAGTGACCTCCCTTTCTCTGAGTTCTTTTCTCAGTACATTTTTATTTATTTTCCATTTTCCTTTCATTTGAAAGGCAGATTGATACAGATGTAGATACATAGATAAATGTGCATATAGATATAGATGTAGATACAGTCAGATATAAATATCTGCATTCACATAGATGTATGTAGATAGCTCTTATTATTTCTAGATATCTATATCTGTATCTATATATACAAAGACAGATCTGCAGATATATACAGAAATATGCCTCTCTGTCATCTATGTATGTATCTAGAGAGAGAGAGACACAGAGAGAGAGAGCAAGTTCCTGTCCACCGGTTCATTCCCTAAATGCCTGTGACAGTTAGGACACGGCCAGGCCACAGTCTGGCGTTTGGGACCACGTCCAGATCTGCTAGGTGGCTGGCAGTCACCAAGGTACTTGAGCCATCACCTGCAGCCTCCCAGGGCGTGCATCAGCAGGAAGCTGCAGTCAGAAGTGGAGCCGGATCTTGGAACCAGTGAACATCCTAAGCAGTGTCTTTCCTGCCTCCCCCTCTCCTTTATGCAGTGAGTGGCTGTGACAGTCACATGGCTCCGTGTCTCAGCAGTGCTTAGAGAGACATTTGGCACCCAGCACACACCCAGGTCCTTTTTGCTGTCATGTCACACACAGCCGTCCTTTGCCCTGTTTGGGGAGACAGCCTTTTCTGTCTAGCACGCTGTGATTGACATGAGGCTGGGAGGGCATCCCAGATCAAGGCCTCCAAGCACCACCTAGTGCCTGGGGCTTGCTCAGAATGGGTTTGGGACCAGGCGCCTGGCAGCCTGGATCACTTCCTCTGGATGCTGCAGCAGAATCCTCTTCCAGGGAGCAAGCTTCCCCACTTCCAGGAGAGAGGGTGGAGTTGGCGGTCCCTGCCAGAAGCTACTAATTTCCTGGATGGCCATGGCAGCTGAGGGTCCAGAGAGAGAAAGGAGTTTGGGGGGGTCCTGCTTCCTGTGGGCTTCCTCAGCAACGTGGGGTGTGTCAGTCGCACTGTCTGGCCCAGCCTCAGTTTCTTGCTCTGTGAAATGGGACTGATATTAGATGTCATTCGTAACATTGCCATAGCAAAAGCTCCTAGTGCAGTCAGCACTTCCTCCTCCTCCTCCTCCTCTTCCTCATCTGCTGTTGCCAGCACCACTACTGCCCTCACCACCAAGAGCATTCATAGAACCAGGCCCAGTGCTGAGTACTTGCTATGCCTTTTGTCGCTCAATCTATGTAATAGATTATAGTCTATGTAGTCTATAGATTATAGTTGCTATTCATGTTATTTCTTTGAGAGACTGGGAGACAAGAAGATCCAGAGAGCTCCCACCTGCTGGTTCACCCACCCAGGTGTCCTCAGCCACCCCTTGACCAGACTCAAAGTCGAGAGTTGGGAACCCCATCCGGGTCTGCTGCATGACTGGCAGGGACCCATCACCAGCACCTGCCAGGCTCAAAGCTGGAGTCAGGAGCCCGAGCGGGGACTTGATCCCCGGCACTGGCATATGGGATGTGGTTGCTGGGGCTAATACCCTGGGAGTGTTTGCAGCCCTGGCGTCTTGTCTTTGAGTGTGTGATGAGACACCTGGCCCATGATCTGAGAAGCTGGCCATGGTGGTGGTGGTGATTGTGTCAGTGGTACAGGCCAGAGGTGCATGTTGGGAAGCGGCACCCCCCCCCCAGGCCGGTCCAATATGTGTGATGTAGAGCGTCTGTACCCTGAGTTGATCTTGGAAACCCTGCTTGCTTTTCTTCTCTGTCACATTAATGCTCTGCCTGCCTCCCCTTCTCCAAGTTCCCTCCACGAGCCCTCTCTTGGCCCTGTTGTTTGGTTTAGCTGCTCTAATGGAAACTGCCCATTCTTGGGGTTCTTCTTGAGACCCCCCTGAGCAAGTATTGTGTCCATGCTGGAGTACTTCCCTTATACATCTCTCAACTGTGAGTGGTCCTTACTGGCTCTTGTGGGAATTTGCACCAGGATTTTGAGACCTAATTTATACCCCAGAAGTGCATTCTGGGTGAGGGGGTCATTCAGGAAGGACTTCGGCTTGTGCTTGGAGAGCTGGCAGATGCTTGAGCTTCTCTTCCTGTGCTGTTGGCATGGGTTACCTCCTGGAAATGTCTGGAATCTTCTAGAAGCTTCTGGAATCTTTAAATGCCACTGCTTCTAGAATCTAAGCTTCTTCAACAAGCTTCCAAAGGGAGAGTGGTCAGGGAGGGTAGGGTGGGACTTTCAGCCTCTGGAGTGGCTGGTGTGGGGGCTGGGTGTCGAGCTGGTGCTGGAATGAACAGGCCCTGAGCTAGTCACTGGCTTCCCCTCCTGTCTGGATAGGGCTTTGAAGTCCAAGATGGTGCTAGGACACAATATGACACTTTACATTCTTCCGGTGTTCTTATTTCAAAAGCAACCATTGCAGAACACAGAGGGACAAAAAAAAAAAAAAAAGTAAAAAACATCTGAAATGTAACTGAAATGTAACCACTTGAAAGTTAGTTGTTAACAGCGAAAGTAATAAACCTAGGTGGGGTCTATGGAGCACTCACCAAATGCTATACATTGTTTCCTTTCATCTATTCAGAGAACTGTGCTCATGAGTAAACCTTAAGCTCTAGCCTAGTGACTAAAGTCCTGGCCTTGCATGCGCCAGGATCCCATATGGGTGCAGGTTCGTGTCTCGGTCGCCCCACTTCCCATCCAGCTCCCTGCTTGTGGCCTGGGAGAGCACTTAAGGATGGCCCAAAGCCTTGGGAACCTGTACCGGTATGGGAGACCCGGAAGAAGCTCTTGGCTCCTGGCTTCGGATCGGCTCAGCGGATTGGCTCAGCTCTGGCTGTTGCAGCCATTTGAGGAGTCAACAAATGAAAGATCATCTACCCATAATATATGCTTGTCCATGAATCTATACCTGAATGCATGCCTCCGTTCACCTTTCCTTACAGCCAGTTACCCATTCAGGTATAGACAAGTATAGACAAGGTACGGACAAGTGACCGTGGTGGCAAGCTGATGTGGAGCACCTGGGTTGGCCTCCCACCTGCCCCTCTGGCCCACAACCCTCTGTGTCGTCCTCTGCCTCCCGCGCTGGCTGGGCTGGCCAGCTCTGGCAGGCCCGGCCAGCAGATCCTATGCTGCTTTTCAGGTTGTGTTCGCTTTGGGGAAAGGATTAATCCGCCGGACCTGGGTCTGGGTGGGGCAGGTTTGGGTGAGGCCGGTTAAGTGCGTGGGAAGTAGGTTTTGGATGGATGGATGCAGTTGAGGACTGAACTTCAGGTTTCTAGCCTGATTTTCCCTTGTGACCCTGGGCAGGCCCTGTGCCCTCCAAGAGCCTGTTTGTCTGCTCAGTGTTGGTGATAAGTAGCAATGATGCTGCTGCTGACGACACACTGCTTATTGACCCCTTAGGGTATACAGGCACTGTGCTATAACTCCAGGCACTGTGCTACCTCCTAGGTCTCCTGGTGACCACATCTGGTGGAACTATTGTTGTTCCCATTTTCCAGATAAGGAAACTGAGGTCAAGTGAGGTTGAGTCATTAGCCCTTGGTTATTCGGAAGGTGGTGGAGCTGGGATTATTTTTTTAAAGGGCAAACTTATGTATTTATTTGAAAAGCAGAGTTATTGAGAGAGATCCGTTCTCTGGTTCAGCTCCTCATATGGCTGCAATGACTGGAGCTGGACCAGGCCACAGCTAGGAGTCTGAACTTCCTTCTGGGTGGCAGGAGATGACTGGGCTGCCTTCTCAGGTGCCTTATCAGGGAGCTGGTTCAGAAGTGGAGCAGCCAGGACATGAACTGATGCTTATGTGAGATGCTTCTTACAGAAGCTTAACTTGCTGTGCTACAGTGCTGGTCCCTGGACTGACGCATACATTCACTGTTTCCATAGTGCTTGTCATTCACACTTCACTTTGAATTTTTTCAAAGATTTTTCATTTATTTATTTGAAAGAGTTGCAGAGAGTGGGAGAAACAGAGAAAGGGACGGTCCATCCACTCATTGACTCAAATGACCACAACAGACAGAGCTGGGCAGATCCGAAGTCAGGAGCTTCTTCTGGGTCTCCTATGTGGGTGCAGGAACCCAGTACTTGGTTGCAGGCACCCAGCCATCCTCCGCTGCTTTTTTTCAGGCCATTAGCAGGGAGCTGGATCAGAAGCAGAGAAGTTGGGACTGAAATCAGGTGCCCCTATAGGATGTTGATGTCACAGGTGGCAGCTTAACTTGCTACGCCACAATGCCGGTCCCCAAGGATTCCAGTATCGATCCCCTTTTCCACATGTGAAAGCTGAGCCCTCATAGGGGGAGGGGATTTCACTAGGGGCGCACAGCCAAGGCAGAGCATAGCTGGGAGCCACATTCCCTGCTCTCCTCATCTTGTTTCCTAGGCCTCCTTTTGCACTTGGCACTGTGGGCTGCTGACTCACCGGCAGGGGATGGGAGCTTTTGGCTTCCTGGTCCCGCGGTGGGGATGGGCTTCCTACCCCATCCGCGCTCTCCTCCATTCGGTGTGGGCTTCCTGCACAGCTCCCTGGAGCCTCAGAAGCATTGGCAAGTGGTTGCCAAGCTGGGGTTTGAGCAAGTTCACGGGTCTCTGGGGGACTCAGACCACCTGTTTCCTGCCCACTCCCCCCCTTCCCACCACCCCACTCTGAACTAGCAGCGGTGCTCCAGGCCCCACTGTAGCCAGGAATGCTGCGCCAGGCCCATCCTCCACTCCCCCGGGAGAGACTTGCTCTACATTCGGCAATTCCCGGCTTAGGGAGCAGAATCCCCCGGGGCGGGCATTGGATCCCAGCCCTAACAAGGCTGTCTGGATTTTTGTGTGTGTGTGTGCCTTTCTTTTTGGCTGCTTTCCCCTTCCAGGGGAGGAAACAAAAGGCTTGGTGGAGAGGATACCGGTTTTGCTTAAGGTCACACATAGCCGGCTGGGAGCTGAGCCGGGAAGAGATACCAGGAGTCCCGCTTCCTGTTTCAGGCTTCTTCTACCTGACACCCCTCTGGGCCTCCCTCCCTGCTCCTTGCTGCTCGCCTCCAGCAGGTGTGAACTGCCTGGGGCGCACAAGCCTGTGTGTGGGATACACATTCACCTGCCAGCCCTGGGCTTCCCCTTCACTCTCACTACTGCCCCCTCCCCCACCCAGACCATGCGATGATGCACTGTGCATTTAGCACCCCTGGTGAGAGGAGCAACAGGTTTGTGCCTTTTCCCCAGCTGCTCAACCCAGGGGTGCCTGCCTGTGGCCAGGCTCCAAGATGACGTTGGAATGCCCAGGCTGCAAATTGCATTGAAGAGCTGGGAATGCGATGGTGGGGAGTGGGAAAATGGGGGTGGGGGTAGGACCTGAGCTTGCTTGAGGATGATGGTAGCTGCCCTGGATGAAACAGACCCAGTTCCCATCTTGCCATTACACAGTCACATCTTCTCTGCGTTTCAGTGTTGCTGTCTGTAGGGGGGTCATGAGGATGATAGCTATTTTAAGGGAAGCGGGTGCCCAGGAAGTGACTAGGGGAGGAGGAGGGATACAGCAGAGCAGTTGGGCCCTGATTCTGTCTAGGTCTCCCCTATGGATGGCAGGGGACCCAGTGCCTGGGCTGTCCTCTGCTGCTTTCCCAGGTGCATAAACAGGGTTGAAGTGGAGCAGCCAAGACTTGAAGCAGCTCTCTCAGATAGGGTGTGCCAGCATCCCAGCCTGTGGCTTAACCATCTATGCCGTCTATTGCTGGTACCACCCACGGAGGTCTTAGCTGAGTCTGGGGGTTGCTCTTCTGACTGTGACCAAGGCAACCCAAAGGCTCCTATGGTGACAGTGTTGCCACCATTGTCAACATCAGACTTACCTGTGACCTGTCCCTGGGTAACCATCCAGTTGTATTTCTTGATTAAAGGGGTTGGCAGAGAGTGATTGGCTAATGTGACTCACCCCCACCTTTGCCTCACCTCCCCACGACTCTTCCTGGCCAAGGATCCTGGATGAAGTGTTTGGCCCAAGTCCCCAGGGACTCTCTCTTTTTTTGCCATCCCTCTTGAAGGACAGGGCTAGTGGATGGTTGGGGGGATGTCAGAGGCTGCTGTGATGTCCATCTTCCTCCTTGGAAGCAGGTCCCTGGTGTGGCCTCGTGGGGCCTGTGAGTCAGGGAACATGTCCAAGAGTCCCATGTTGCAGTCCCCTGAAGGTACCACCTTCCCAACACCATCCAATGTGGCCTGCTCCATTCTGACAGGCACCTCTTAGTCTCCCAAGGGTTCCAGGAAGGCTGGGTTGTTTCTGTTTATATCCATTTTGCAGATGGTGAAACTGAGGTACAGAGAAACAAAGAAACATTGAGACTAGTTGGTATGGGGTCAGCGCTATGGTGCAGTGGGAAAAGTTGGCACTATCTGAGATGCCAGCATCCCCTGTTGGCACTGGCTCATGAGCCAGCGACTCCATTTCTAATCCAGCTCCCTGCTAATGACTTGGGAAGGGTAGTGGAGGATGCCTCAAGTGTTTGGGTCTGTACTACTCACGTGGAAGACCTGGATGAAGCTCCTGGCTCTTGGTTTCAAGCCTGGTCTAACTAGGATTGGGGGTGGGTACTGTGGCACAGAGGGTTAAAATGCTGCGTGTGTTGCTGCCTCCCTAACAGAGTACCTGGGGGTTTGAGTTTTGGCTACTCCCTACTTCTGATCCAGCTTCCTACTAATGTGCCTGAGAGACAGCAGGTTATGGCTCGGACACTTGAGCTCCTGCCATCCCCACGAGGACCTTTATTATTTTATATTGCCTAGCTTGTTTTACAAAATTTGTTAAATTGTTGGTGTAATTCATATGACATGCAATTGAATTACCATTCAACCGTTATTTAAAAAAAATATTTATTTCCATTTTTTTTTTTTAATTTGAAAGGCAGAGTGACAGAGTGAGAAAACAAGAGTGAAAGAATCAGAGGAGAAAAATTTTTCATCTGCTGGTTCACTTTCTGAATGTTCATACCAGCTAGTACTGGGCCAGGCCAAAGCCAGGAGCCAGGAACTCCATCTGGGTCTCTTGTAAGCGTTTGGACCACCATCTGCTGCCTTCCTGGGAGTATGTTAGTAAAACGCTGGAAGCCAGCTTGGAGCCAGTTCTCGCTCCCAAGCACCCTGATGTGGGACATGGACCTCCGAAGTGGCACCTTTATTTATTTGTGCACCTGACACCGTCTTCCCTCCCCCTCCCTGCTGGCAGCTCATATTTGAAAGTCACGCCACTTGGGTTCACGCCAACAACACTGTGTATTGCTACTGTAAACTGAAATAGCCAGGCATGCTGACTGGGAATGCAAGGTTACTTTCAAAAGACAAGCAAAGGAAGCTCATGGTCTGGCCTGTCAGAGGTCTCCCTGCCCTGGTGTGTACGTGGTTGGAAAGGTACTGAGGGTTGCAGTTGGGCCAGCGCCCCATGGACGCTCTTTCCTGGCCACCTCTGTGTTTCCTCTGTGAGTCGGTGCTCTTACTGTTTAGCCCTCCCCCAACCATGCTCACAGGGGAGGGAAGGGCTGGGGATGAGAGAGAGCCAGCTGAGGCCCAGGCTTCTTGACCCGAGGCTGCCATTTGGCCTACAGGTGTTGGGGTAACTGGAGTCTGGGGTATTTCTTGCCGCCACAAAACCTCAGGAAGACTAAAGAGGCTTTTGTCTACAAGGTCACTGAGCTGGGTTGGGTCCCTGGCCAAAGTCAGGTTCTTGGCTGGGTACAGAATCCAGAGGGCACAGGCTTGGCAGTCAGGAACCAGATACGAGAGGGAGATTGCACTGCAGGGTTCTTGCAGGGGTGAGTGATGGTGTCCTGGATCCTTGCCCTGGCATAGAGGTCCATGGCCCAGCTACTGGTCCCTCCTCACCTATGTCCGGCATACTGCCTATGTCCTGCTGGGTCCCTCCTTGCCTGTGTCTGTCATACCGCTTATGTCCTGCTGAGTGACCTTGCATGAATCCTTTGTCCCCCTCTCCCCTGAGCTTCCCTTGAACACCTGTCTAATAAACTCACTCGGGAAGGACTCCTTTGGCCTCTGCCGTGGGCCAGGTTCTGTGCAGATGGCTGCAGGGAACCCCCTGCAGCCAAGACCCCTTCTGTCTTGGGATTTATAGGCTGGAGGGAAGGGTGGATGCTAGACTTTGGTCGGTGTTCAAATAAGTTTCAAGAAGAGAAAGAATGCCTTGAATACCTCCTGGATGGTGAACCTTAGGGGAGGGGTTGGCTCAGGTCTTTTTTTCCTTCCTTTTTTTTTTCTTACTTTCTTTCAATTTCTTTAGTTGAAGAGTTACAGTGAGAGGAAAGAGAGACAGAAGGATTTCCAGTCATTGATTTCTTCCTTTTATGGCTGCAGTGACCTGGCTGGGCCAGGCTGAAGCCCAGGAGCTTCATTCAGGTCTCCCACTGGGGTGCAATGTCCCAACAACTTGGGGCCATCTTCTGCTGCCTTCCCAGGTCCCTAGCAGGGAGCTGGATGGGAAGTGGACCATCTGGGACTCAAATCATATGGGGTGCCGGCGTTTCAGGCGGCGGCTTTTACCGGCTACACCACAGCATCTGTTTCCACTCTTCTCTCCCCGCCTGCCAGTTTAAAACTCAGGTTTTTCTGAGTCCTTGATAACAAATGACCATGGTCTGGGTAGTTTAAAATAATTGAGATTGACTGTTGCAGTGTCTGGGGAGTGGAAGTGCTCATGGGGCCACACACTAGGAAGCTTGAAAGGAGAGCCCTTGGCTTCCTCTTCCTGCTCCTGATGGCTCCAGGCAGTCCTTGGTGTCCCTTGGTCTGCGGGTGACTGTCTCCTCCATTTCTCGCAAGGATGCCTGGATTAGGGTTGACCTTGATCTGGGATGACCTCACGGAGGCAGACACGCAGTGGTCACATTCTGCGAGCATTGACACATGTGAGTTTTGGTGGATTAGGGAGCACCTTTCAAGCCCTCTCCTGAGGAGGGGCTGCTGCAGTGGGTGTTGGGGCGTTGGTGGGGGCAGGGTTGTTCCAGGCAACAGGGAACAGCCTGTGTGAAGGCTCGCTGGCAAGAGGCCCAGGTGCCTGGAGAAGGTTCAACAGAGGGGCTGGTGGAGACTGGAGGGGGCAGGCCTGGGGACCTGAGGAACGAAGCCTTGGAAAGAGTTTTGGACCTCATTATATGACCTGACCAAGTTTTCTTTTAGGGAAGTGTCATTCTAGCTGGGAAGGGCCATGCCAGTGACTGAGATTTGCTTTGAGCTCTTCATCCCCGCCCCCACCCGGCTGATTGAGTTCCCTCCCATGTCTGCATTCTGAGACCCCTTGTAGGCGAGGAGGGCAATACTGTTAGCCCTGGAGGAGAAGGAGGCTCGGAGAGGGTCAGCAGTTTTCCCAGGGTCACACAGCAGGGGTGAAGGGAGCTCCAGGCCACATCTGCTGTGTCATGAACACTCAGCACACCTGCAGATGGAGGCCACCTTCAAGGATGCCTGGGTTCCCATGGAAACGCTCTGGGATGGGGAAGCAGTTGGCTTGACACCTGCTCAGAGCTGGTAGAGGGACTGGGGGAGGGACCCAGGAGCTGCAGCCACTTAGTGAGTGACCTGCTCTGAGTGGTCCTGGAGGGTTGGGGCAGAGTCTCCCCTCCCCCTCCCCGAGGAGAAGTAGCAGGCAGAGAGCCTTCAGTGCTGCCTTGTCTGAGGATTTCCAAGGATTATGGTCGAATCCCCGGCCCCAGGCCCACAGGAAGTGACAGAGTCACCGTGGCTGCTCCAGCTCTTCAGGGGTGGCTTCCTGCACTGAGATGGGCTTGGCAATAAACCGTCTTCCTGTCAGGAAGTCACAATGCGAATGTGTCAGGGGAAAATGTTCCAGAGCATGAGCAGATCAATTTTCCCACCCACGGGACGGCCAGTGTGAATTGGGTGCCCTCTGGGAGGCACTGAGGATGCTAATGGCCTCCCAGGAGAGCAGCCTGCCGGCTGCATCTGACACTCCCAGGGCAGCCAGAGCGTGCTCACTTCCTGCTCTGTCTCTGGTTTCTTTGGGTCTTTGTCTCCTTGCCCGGAAGGAGAGACGGAGACAGACACGAGAAGGAGGGTGGACATGGAGAAAGAGGAAAAGGAGATGGGGGAAGGGGAGGAAGAGGAGGAGGAGAGAGTGAATGGGAGGAAGAGGTAAGGAGAGGGAGAAGTAGGGGCAGAGGGAGAGGCAGGAGCACCATGCTTTCCCACAAACAGGTGCCACTCCCTCCGGATGACCCCTTGCTCTGGAGGGTTTTTTCTCCATCTGTGTTCTGAGAGGGTGTAGGGCTGTGTTTTGGGGAGGAAGTTGAGCTGGGAACTGCTGACTCTCTTCCGCCACCCTGCCTGCTGGCACAGACTCTCCCGCAGCCGTGGGGAGAGGCGGCTTGCATGCCTGTATGAATGTGCGTACGTGTGAGTGTGGGTGTGTGCATATGTGAATAGATATGTGCAGGTGTGAGTGTGAGCATGTGTGTGTGAGTCAAGGTGTGCATGGGGTACCTGTGTGAGTGAAGGCACCTGTGTGTGTGAGAGGGTGTGTATGTACACATGTGTGAATGTATGTAAATGAGAAAGTGTGAGTGAGGATGTGTGTGTATAATGAGGAGGGGTGTGCCATGGAGAACCTGAGTGAAATCTGATTGGGATCTGACCACTGTTTATTCTTCCTCCCGGGGTGAAGGGCTCTGAGAAGCGTCATCTTCTCTATAGAACCCTGGGCCCTCTGAACTTCAAGGTCAGGTGGGTGCCGTCGCAGAAGTTTGGCCTCTGGTTTAGGATGCTGTGGTGGGGGGACCCTGAGCCTGTGCTGGGAGGTGGCTCTGTAGCTTCATTTGCAGCTTCCTTGGCCGTCGGTATCCTCGGGCTCGGAATCTGTGCATACAGCTGATTGTGGGTTGCAGGCACTCAAGGAAGCAGCTGTGCGTGTGCTGAGCATGTAGAAACTTCCTTCCCTAAACAGAGCAGCATCACGGAGCTTAGGCTGCCCTGGCTGCTGCAAGTCATCCAGAGGGGATTCAGAGTACACGGGGCGTATGCACAGGTTCTGGGCAAACACCAGGCAGGTTTTTGTGAGGGACTGCAGTATTCAAGGAGTATCCTCAGGAGGACTGGAACCCATCTCTGTGGTTATTAAAAGACTACTCTGTAAGTGTATTCATTTCATCCTTCCATCCATCCACCTATCCATCTATCCATCCATCCATCCACTTATCTGCCTATCCATCTGTCCATTCATCCACCTATCCATCCATCCATCCATGGCAAGCCCAGATGATGTTCAACCTCATGTGGGTGGGGTGTCATGCTAATCATCCACTTTTTGTTACTTGAGCACCTGCCATTAGCTGGGTCCTACTCAGGCTCCAGAGATCGTCCGTGAAAGGGAAGGCAACTGTCTCTTACCCTACAGAGCAGAGGTCAACCAGCTTCCATCAAGGACTAGGTAGGAAGGGGTTTTGCTTTGCCCACCACGAGAGTTCCAGTAAACTGAAGTCCTGGGCCTCATTCATGGGCCCCTCAATTTGATTTTCATGTGTTGTGAAATGTGAAATTAAAAAAATCCAAAACCATCCTTAGCCCATAGGTAGGCCCTATAAAACCAGGAGCCATTCCATAGCTCATAGTTTGCCAAACCCTATTCTAGGACGAGAATATGGTCAGTGACCTAAGAAAGAAGGTAATTTCTCCCAGGAGAAAGCATTGTGGAGCTCCATCAAGTCTCCCCTGAGGGGGGCAGGGATGACGTCCTTGAGCTGTCACATGCTACCTCCCAGCGTCAGCATTGGTTAGCAACAGAACCAGGGCTCAAATCCAAACCCTCCAGTATGGAATGGGGTGCAAGGGTCCATTGCAAGAGGCATGCTAACCATAGTGCAGATGAAAGATTCTGCAATTCAAAGACCCAGGAATTCAGGGCTGTACTGGGCTCTGGGGGCGCCCTGGCCCAAGGCAAGAGTGTGGGAGGAGAGCTGGGTGGGGAAGCAACTATTTGGGATGCATTCCTGAAGCGTGGCCAGAGCCCCCTTCCCCAGGCTGCAGCAGAAAACACACCCTGTTGTGTCAGCGCCAGTGTCCATGGTGCCAGGAGTGTGTGCGGGGACCTCCGCCAAAGTACTTCTGGTTGTTTTTGAGATGTGAACAAAAAGAAAAACATTTTTTTTTTTTTTAAAGAGCTATCCTCTGAAAGCCACAGCCCTGGGACCCGGGTGAATCTTTGCTGGGGTTTTGGGATCCTGGCAGGGAACTTTCCCAGCTTTTTGTTAACCACTGAAAAACATTTTGTGAGAAAATGTTGGACACCAGGCAGCGGGCAGAAGAAATGTCATGGAGAAGCCTCCTGGCTCTTGGACCCCACACTGGGAGACACTGGTCAGGGAGCCAGGGGGTGTGTGACCTCTGTTTTGTTCTTGTTTGTGTTTTTGCTTTGATCAAAGCACAGATATGTAAAGCTCTGTCGTTTCCTTTGTGTGTGTGTGTTTTCTCCCCCCACTTAAGAAAACCAGGCCACTCGTTGGATAGTAAACTTCCTGTCACCAGGTTTAGGTATCTCAAGAGAGGGGACCAGAGTTGTCCCAGGGTGGAATATCAAGATCTATTCAACCAGGACCCAGTTTTTGGGCATTTGGGATGTCTGTTTCTGATAAAGCCCCCATGTTACAGATGAGGCAACGGACAGCTCCTGGAGACATGGTCCTTTGTTCCACCTGGGATGGCACAGCTTCTAAGTGACTGGGGAGGGTGGAAGTCCAGGTGTCTGTGCCCTGCCTTCTTTTTTTTTTTTTTTTTTTAAGATTTATCCATTTTTATTGGAAAGTCAGATATACAGAGAGGAGGAGAGACAGAAAGGAAGATCTTCCGTTCGATGACTCACTCCCCAAGTGACCACGATGGCTGGTGCTGCGCCGATCAGAAGCTGGGAACCAGGAACCTCTTCCAGGTCTCCCGTGCAGGTGCAGGGTCCCAAAGCCTTGGGCCGTCCTCGACTGCTTTCCCAGGCCACAAGCAGGGAGCTGGATGGGGAGTGGGGCGTCTGGGATTAGAACCGGCACCCATATGGGATCCCAGGACGTTCAAGATGAGGACTTTAACCACTAGGCCATGCCGCCGGGCCCTGTGCCCTGCCTTCTTACTTGACAAATGCACACACATGCCTTTCTGTGCCCACAGATCTACGCTCACCAGTTGGCTCAATGGCCCCTGCACCTGTTCTGCTCACCACCCCATGCCCTGCTGTCACTGTCTTCCTCACCATCCCATGGTTGCCATGCTCCTCTGGTGTTCAACTCCCAGCCATGCTGCATGTACACATATGTGCCATTGTACCTGTGCGCATCTCTCAGTGTCACACACACAACCAGATGCCTCTAACCACACCTGTACAATTATTCACCAAGCCAGCCACCTGGAAACATGCTCCCCCACCATCCATCATGTACACTTTGTGTGCTGGGGTGTGTGTGAGTTTGTGTTCACACTGGGACAAGCCTCACTCTGTTAAATTGGAGTGAGGCTGTGGCACTCTGGTGTGTTAACAAGTGTGGCACAGCAGGTGCTGGCTGGCGCCTGGCCGTGCCTGGCCCGACACTGAATTTAAGGTGGAGTGATGGTGGCCTGTGTTGACCTGGTCTTGGACTTCTGCCATGGGCTTGCATGTCTGCTTCTCGTCTTGGGCAGGGCCCCGGGATGATGGGTGAGCCAGGTGCTGAGCTGGACTCTTGGGGCTCAGCCGTGAGGTCACCAGACCAAGGTCATGAGTTAGGGTCGAAGGTCCCAGCCTTAACTGCAGTGCCATGCTACCTAAAACGGGCAGCCCTCTGTCACCTCAAGCTGCCTTTGAGGACCCCTAAAACTGCCGCCTTCTTTTGGAGGCTGGTTCCCTTTCTTCAATCCTTCCAGCCCCACCAAGCAGTTAAGCCTTTTGGGGCCTGGTGTCTGACAAGCTGCGTGACCTTGGACCAGACACTTAGTCCTGTTAAGCCTCAATTTCCTCTTTCCTCATGTGGGAAAAATAACAATACTTGCAGTCACCAGGGGATGGAGGGGGTTCAGGGAGAAGTTCATGGACAGGTTATTTTAGGGCCGGGACGTGCATGACCTTGGAGCGAGGCCTGGCTTCGCTGCCAGGGTTATTTTCTCTATGTCTGTATGTAGGGGGATATTGGGCACAGGGTGTCTCCCTACCATCTCCTGTCTGCTCTTGTCTCCTCTTGGGCATGGTGACATCAGCATTTTGGAGGTTGGGTGTGGCGAACCCCCTCCTCTTGCCTTTGTGGTCTGGGCAGGGCGTGGTTCATGCTGGCACCAGTGAACCCCACCCTAGGCATGAATAGCTGCACCCGAGGCTTGCGTGCCCAGCCAAAAAGTCATCTCTGAGGTTTAAAGAGTGGGGGACAGGGGGCTTGGGCCCTGCAGGGACTGAAAGGGTTATCTCTGAAGCGCTGGATTCTTTCAGGGGGCTCTGCCATGAGGCTGAAGTCTTCATGCACAGGGGCCCTGGAGTTGTTGGTAGTCTCTGGACTTTTGTTTATTTGTTTGTTTATTTATTTATTGCAAGTCAGATATACAGAGAGGAGGAGAGACAGAGAGGAAGATCTGTCCACTGATTCACTCCCCAAGTGGCAGCAAAGGCCGGAGCTGAGCCGACCTGAAGCCAGGAGCCAGGAGTTTCTTCCAGGTCTCCTACATGGGTGCAGGGTCCCACGGCTTTGGGCTGTCCTCAACTGCTTTCCCAGGCCACAAGCAGGGAGCTGGATGGGAAGTGGAGCCGCCGGGATTAGAACCGGCACCCATATGGGATCCTGGCACGTTCAAGGCAAGGACTTTAGTCGCTAAGCTACTGTGATGAGCCTGGTTCTGGACTTTTTATCCTGGGACAGAAGGAGGGAACTACACCTACTGTGTGCCAGTGCAGTTTTGTAACCGTTGTAATTGATTTCTGTAAACATTGGGTTCCAACCCCTAGTGCCTGTAGTAGCAGACTGGCAACCACTGGATTGAAATATAACCAGTATTAGGGAATTTCTCACCGAAGTTCTTAGCATACCTCTCAGCTCCTGTGAAATAAGTAGACTCATTATTTGTATTTGTTTATCTTTTTTTTTCTGAACAACAGAGATCTTCTTTCTACTGGCTCACTCCCCAGATTGTCCCCAACAGCCAAAGCCTGGATCCTTGAACTTGAGTGAGGTCTCCCATGTGGGCTGGTGGAGAGGAGGAGTGGTCCCAGGTCTTCAAGCCACCATCTGCTGCCCCTCAGGTGCAAATTGGCAGGAGGCTAGATTGGAAGAGGAGAAGCCAGGACTCCAACTGGGTACTCGGGTGTAGGATGTGGGTGTGCCGAGCAGGGGCTTAACTGCTGGGTCTTGTAGATTGGATTATGAGCCCTTTGGACAGGCAGAGAAACTCAGGGTCAGGGAGTGACGCCACTTGCCTACAGCTGCCCGACAAAAGTGGGGCTAGAAACTGAGCTGTGCCATGCAAGCTGCTCCCCAAAGCTCTCTCCTGACTCCCACACCTCCCGCCAGGAACGGCTGGACCTTTTGAAGCCCTGTCTGCCGTTCCTGCCACCTGCCTCCCAGCCAGCTTTTCTCACCTGCACGCACACGCCTACACTTGGGGATGCTGACATGTGAGATGTGCTCCCCTGGGAGTGGGGAATTCAGGGGAAGCTCCTGGCAGGCGGGCAGTAACTCCACCTTCTCCACACAGGGAAGCAGATCAGACTTACAGGGGGAGGCGAAGGGTGGGGAGAACCTCAGACGAGCTCTCACAGGTGACCTGAGCCCCGCAAGGTCTGCCCACACTCAACACACTCCAACCGTACCCGCAGAAAGTTCCCAAGCTCTTTCCTCACTCCAGACTTTAGGATCTTTCTCTGTGTCAGCTCCCTCTGGTCCTTTAGGGCATGCCATTGAAGTGTCACCTCTTCCCGGAAGCCTTCTTTGATCACTCAGTTTGTGGAGCCCTCCGTGGTTCATGTCACAGCCTGCTCCAGTCACCTCCCTTGTCACATGCGGTCACCCCTTGTCTCGCTACTTTGATGTCTCTCTCACACACTGCTTGGATTCTGAGCTCCGTGTCAATGGGGACCTCGGCCCTTTGAGTTCAGCACCATCTCCCCATTATTGAACATAGGGTCTGACACACACTAGGTCACACAATCTCTTTGATAAAATAAGAAAAATGAAATAAAAAAGAATAAATAATAAAAATCTGCAGCCTCACACCATGGTGGTGCTGAGCGGGTGTTGGGCCTGCTTCATGGTAGGTGGGCGTGTCTTGCCGTGGTGTGTCTGGATACAATCAGGGAAGAGCTGAAATTCTGAGCAGGTGTGAGTCAGAGGTTCTAGGAAAGCAGGTGTCCTGAGCAAAACCAGAGGAAGGAGGCCAGAATATGGCAGGGTACCACCAGAGTGTGCTAGTGAGCCTCCTTTGCCCCTCAGTGGTGGGCAGCTGGAGCCCACCTGTGCTAGGAACACGTGGGTCAGAGGCTGTTGTCCCACATGGGCCTGAGGTTGTTGGCATGTTTTATCCCCTGGCAGCAGACAGTGGTCTACCAGTGCGGAGGGGTTCTTGGTGGGCCAGATGGTCATTTGCTATGACCCTAGTATGTGGCACAGGGTGGCACACACTGCTTGGGAGGGCCTGGCCAACTCCCCAGGGTGGCTGCGGTGTAGAGGAGCCACAGCTCAGAGGCCGTGACATGCCAGTGCTGTCCCCATTTCTGCACTGGCCTGCCCAGACCTAGGTGGGCACGAGAGGGTCTTTGAGCCCAGCAAGTTCATCTTCTCAGGTTTCCCTTTTATGGCCATCAGAGCTCCTCTCTTTTCTGAGCACCTGCTGTATACACTCTGCAGACTTCTCTGCTTCTTTGGCAGGGAGCTGGGGCACTAAACCAGTCCCTCCTCTGGTTCCCTTGACACTTTCTTCGCTTGGGTGGCAGCTGACAGCCTGGCTCCGTGGGCTCCCACCTCCTCGCAGTGTCTCTAAATGATTAATAATTGCACGGGTGATGAGGCCCGTGAGGCTGGCAGCGGTCGCTGGCACTGTGCATGGCTCTTTGCATCTGTGAGCTCTCTGACGCCTCATCAAAGCACGTGAAATACATCTCCTTGGTTCTGTCTTATTTTTAAAAAGTTACTTGACAGGGATAGAGACAGAGCATTCCTATCTGCTGGTTCACTCCCTAAGTGCCTCTAACAGTCACAGCTGAGGCTGGGAAACCAGGAACTCCATCCTGGTCTCTTGGGGGAGGCACAGACTACTTGAACCACTACCTGCAGCCTCCCAGGGTGTACCTGAGCAGGAAGCTGTAATCAGGGCAAACCTGGGATTCGAACCCACGCACTTGGAGAGGGGACGTGAGTAAACCAGGCAGCAATTTCTGTTGTGTTGGTGCTGTTTTATTGCAATGAAGGCTCAAGAGAGGGGGTGGGGAATGAGCTGCCCAAGGCTGCGGAGAAGGTCAAGTTTGGAAAGTTCTACAGAGGCATAGAGGCAGGGTGAAGAGTCCCGGGGTTCCCGGCAGACACGTGTGCATCCCTTGGGCTTTAGTAACCGGTGATTATGCCGGGCCAAAGGAGGGTCTGAGAGAACGGAGAACAGCTGGTATTTATCTGACTGGAGTGGGCTGCGCAGTGGTTTTTGTCATATAAGGTCTGAGGCTCTTGCATTCAGAGTCACTCTCTTGACAGTGGGTAGCGACCGGACAGGAGGTCCCCATGGACGAGGGGGACATTGGAGAGCTTTCTGCTGGTGGTTGAAAGGCAAGGATGCCACGATTGTGTTCTGGCGTGCGTCTGTTAGAGATTCAATTAGGGGTGTTGGGAGGGAGCGAGTGGACCCTCCCCCAGCCTGTGCACCCGGGGCATTTTGCTTTGCCATGCAGCAGGCTCCTGGCACGTGGTTGTGAGCTCCTCAGTGGGATTATCATTCACTTAAGACGGACACAAGAGCGTTTTTTTTTTTAAAGAAGTTTATTTCAGTGCAAAAGCCTTTGAAATCCAAGTGTAGTTCTTGCATAATGGGCATTTTCCTTGAAATATTTCAAGACCGTTTATATGCATGGATTTCACAAATATTTTGCACCCAAGTGAATTTATCTTTTTTTGAAAAAAAGTAATAGTTTTGCTTTAGCTTTTTTTTTTAAGATTTATTTTTTTGAAGGTTGGAGTTCAGAGAGAGAGAAAAGGTGAGACAGGATGAAAAAGATTTTCCATTTGCTGATTCATCCCTCAATTGGCTGCTATGATCAGGTCTCAGCTGAGCCAGGAGCCAGGAGCTTCTTGTAAGTCTTCCATGTGAGTGGTAGAGACCCAAACGGTTGGGATGCCCTCCAATGCTTTTCCTGGGCTATTAGCAGAGAGCTGGATCAGAAGTGGAGCAGCCAGGACTCAAACCATTGCCCATGTGGGATGCTGGAATTGCAGGCGACAGCTTTACCCGTTCTGCCACAATACACACTCCAGTTTTCATTTTATTTTAAAAGGCAGAGACTGACAGATCTTTCATTTGCTGGTTCACTCCCTAAATCCCTGTAAAAGCTAGGACCGGGCCACATCAACACCAGGAGAGCCCCACATGGATGTCAAGGTCCCCACTCCTTGCTGCCTTCCAAGGCACACATCAGCAGGACGCTGGAAATGGGGTAGAGCCAGACTCGAAGCAGACACTCTGAAATGGGGTGTAGGCATCCCAAGAGGTGCCTTAAACTGCTGCATTGTGTAAACAAGGGCAGGTTGTTCAGGCAGGGCCTTTCAGCTCCATGCCTCCTCTGGGAAGCCCTCCACCTTTCTCACCCCTGCTGAGTGAAGCTGTGTGTTAACTTTCCTCTGATGGCTGCTGTGACAATCCACAAGTAGTGGCTTCAACCAGGCCAGTTTGGCACTTGAGGGCTCCGGAGGTCGGAAGTCTATTATGGGTGTGTCCCTTTGGTGGCTTGAGGGCCCAGTGGAGGCATCTGTGGGCCTTGACTTGTAGCTGCTTCATTCTGAGCTCTGGTATCACGGGCTTGGTGCCAGACCGTTATTTGTAAGGCCTCTTGTGGTACCGCTGGGCATATGTGGATCTCCCGGTCTCAAGGGCCTTCGTTAATGCTCCTTTTGCAAAATCCCCTTAAAATGTCTGAATGTGTTTTGAGAATTAGGACCTGGGTGTGTTCATAATTTTAAGGGGTATCATTCTCTCTAAGATCCTTTTCCTCGGGGGAGGAGGGGTGTCTCAGCCATAATTCTCAACTTCCAAACTGCCTGTGGCCAGGCCCGCCTCTCGCTGCAGTCCACAGTCTGCCCCAAACATGCCAGAAACTGTGCTCGGAGCCTGGTGGAGGGGGGTAGAGCCAGGCAGAGGGGGGTGAAAGACAGAAGGCAAAAGGGCTACCTCTCTGCTGTTGGAAGTCCTGCTAATTTCCTCAGCGGTTGACCTTTGTAAATCACTGTGCCTTCCCGAACTTCTGTTTACCCACCCCTACAAGGTGTTTTAGTAAGAACACGCTGGAGGAACATGTCCTAGGAACTCGCTGCGGAAGTTAATGCGCATGGAGTGTGTAGAGCCATTGGCGTGTGGCTGGTGTCGGTAACAGCACCTGCGGATGCTGAGGTGCAGGTGGGGCCACCTGAGCTCAAATCCTGCTTGGGCAACCTGCGAGACTTCCCTTAGTGGTTGTTATCCTTCGTGGGGGCTCAGTTATACCATTCACCCCAGAGTAGGCCTCCACTATGACAGCAGCTTGTGGCTTGAGCAGGGTCAGCGCCACTGCCAGGCTTTCTCAGGGGACCAAGCACTGAGTGAGGCGGAAGACAAAGCAACTGTACACAAAGCGGTTTGCCAGGCCCCCTTCTTGGCCATTGGGGCAGGTGTCTTTGTCCACCTTCCCAGAGACCCAGATCCTGTGCCTCTTACCCGAGGCTAGCTGTGCCACGAAGCCCTGGCTGGTTCACAGGGGCCCTGGAATGTCAGGGCAAGAGGAGAAGTTAGGAGAGAGAGGTGCCAGCTGCTTGTCTGTAGGGTGTGGGAGGCATGGTGATCCTCTTGGGGAATTGGAAGAGCACATGTCAGCCCTCACCCTGGGCTGACTGGCGTGGATGGTAGAGAAGTGGACACAGCCAGGTGGCCAGAGGTGTGCTGGCAGAGGATCAGACCCAGTCTCCACACCCCTCCCAGGCCCCGGGTAAAGGGGAGGCTGGTGCCGTTGGCATTCTTGGGCACTCGTTGCCCCTGTCTGTGGAGGAGGTGGCCTGCAGTGACTGCAGCCCAACCTTGCTGGTCCGCTCGGGGTATCCTTCTCTCCCCTTTCTCCCTAGCCAGGAGGCTTGGGGTACAGTTTAGGAGTAGAGAAGAAGTGATGGCCTCAGGCCCGGCGGCGTGGCCTAGCGACTAAAGTCCTTGCCTTGAACATGCCTGGATCACTATGGGTGCCGGTTCTAATCCCAGCAGCTCCACTTCCCATCCAGTTCCCTGCTTGGGGCCTGGGAGGGCAGTTGAGGACGGCCCAAAGCCTTGGGATCCTGCACCACTGCTTGGAGGTTGCTGGTTCCCAGCTTTGGATCGGTGCAGCACCGGCCATTGTGGTCACTTGGGGAGTGGGTCATCGGACGGAGGATGTTTACCTGTGAAGAAAGGTTCCGCCTCCATGTAGAGCAAGTGATTCTGAGTGAACTGGGTGGCCCCACTAGGCCATCAAGGTCTCTTCCATGTTGTGTTATTCTGGTGGAGTTAACGTGAGGTCCTGTGGTCTGGAGCTGGTTGCCATGGTTTCAGGCATCACATCCTGTTCCAGGCAGGAAAAAGGGAGAGGCAGGTGCCACTTGTGTTTATCAGCAATGGAAATGCCTCCCTAGGCGTCTTCTTTGTTTCTTCGTCTGTTGGGATGTATGGGAAAGAGGGGGGCTCCAGCAGATCATGGGGCAGAGGAAGCCGAGGAAGAGAGCCAACAGCAAAATGCAAGTTCCTTCGTGGCCGAGTTGATAGTCTTAAGGAAGGAAGTTCCTGTAGTCTTTCCACTCGCCCAGTGATTTCCCCACTTCACATTCAACAAGCAAACAAAAGCAGGCACTTTTACCAAGTCCACATCGCCCCGGGGCCATTGTCTTTCAGCTTTTCCATTTGCTGAGAAAGTTAAATCAGTGTATTTAAGAAGGGCCTTTTTAGAAAACTCTCTGTTGTAAACAGAAAACCAATGTCACTGGCCTTAAATAGACAATAGCTGCAAAAATCAAATACTAGGAAAATAAAATGAAGTTTTTAAGTCTTCTGATGTTCTTAGACTACTCGTCTGAGCTGAAGGTTATTATTATTTTTTAAAGATTTATTTATTTATTTATTTATTGAAAGGCAGATTTTACAGAGAGAAGGAGAGACAGAAAGATCTTCCATCTGCTGGTTCACTCTCCAAGTGGCTGCAAAAAGGCTGGAGCTGAGCCAATCCGAAGCCAGGAGCCAGGAGCTTCTTCAGGTCTCCCAAATCAGCACAGGGTTCCAAGCTTTTGGGCTGTCCCCTACTGCTTTCCCAGGCCACAAGCAGGGAGTTGGATTGGAAGTGGAGCAGCCAGGATTAGAACCGGCGTCTATATGGGATCCTAGTGCATATGAGGGTGAGGATTCAGCCACTGAGCCATTGTGTTAGGTCCTGGAGGTTTTTTTTTTTTTTCCCCTATTAATTTTTACTTATATTTTATTTGAAAGGTAGAGAAAAAGAGCCTCCATCTGCTGGTTTGTGTTCCAAATGTCCACAACAAGCAGGGCTGGGCCAGGCCAAACCCATGAGCCAAGAACTCTGAGTCTCCCAGGTGGGTGGCAGGGCCAACCTCTTGAGCCTTCCTAGGTACACATTAGCGGGGAGTTGAATTGGAACCAGAGGTGTGCCTTGAACCCAGGTATTCTAACCTGGGACTGCCAGAGGCATATTTTTTCTGGGTCCCACAGGAGCTGAGCAGGTGGAGGAGATGCAAATATTAAGGTGACAGTAGCACCCCCAGGGGCTGCTCAGGGCTCCCCAGAGAACAGGTGTGGAAACAGCTTTCCCACAATGCCTCACGGCCGTGCCTGAGAGTCAGCACTTCCCAAGGTAATCTGATGCTGTCCTGAGTCCCTGGGTGGCATCTCCCACTCGCTGTCCCCATTAACCTCTCCATAGCCTAGGTATCCAGTCTGGGATGGGAAGGGGGAACTCAGGGTGGAGTCTGTACCTGGAGAAGATAGATCTTGCAAGTGAGGGAGCTTCAGGTATTCTTGTTTTGATCAGGTGACTTGCTAGGGGAGAGTTGGAAGTGACTTTGGCCTAGGAAATCACCATGGGCTTCCTGGAAGAGGTATCAACATGGTCTAAAAAGGTTGGCTGGGATTCAGGCAGATGAAAACTATGCTGGAGGCAAAGGGTTGTGGAGAGGGAAAAGGATGCAAAGAATGCTTATGTCAAGAGACCCGTTGCAGGACCAGTGAGTACTGTTAGGACGCGTGTATAGGCAGAGTTAACTCTGGCAATAGAGGCCTTGAATACCATACTCTGCCCAGGGCAGTAGACAGGAGTGTGGATTTCGGGTTGGATTCCCATTTACCGGGTGCTTCTGTGTGTGTGCTGGCCAACTCGACTTGCATGTGGCACTTCCTCTGGCCTCAGACATCGGACATCATTCAGGTCTGAGTCTTCCTTTGTGGTCCCTCTTAAAGATGCTGGGCAGGACACTGCCTCCAGGCTGGCCGCAGATTCACTTAACCTCAGAGAGCTGTCAGATCCTTTGAGCCCCGGGTGGGGAGCAGGGCTGGGCCTTGAGTCAGTCAGGGTCATACTCCCCAGGGTGTAACTACATCTCGCCAGTGTACATCCTTTGAACCTCCAGCCAGCCCACTTCGAGGCCAGATTTTCCTTGGGAAAATCACTTTGTGTTGGTATTCTTCACAGTGCTGCTTTTCTTGTTGCCCAATGAGAAAAGCTGACCATGAAAGATTTGGGGTGGAAATGGGAGATGGGTCATCTACTGGCAAGATAAGGTTAGAAGCTGCCGCATTTCTCGTCTACAGTAGTTGAGAGTTCTTTGTGTCTGTTGACACAAAAGATGTTCATGACCAATTTCAAAATGAACAACAGCAAAAAGCAAGGTCGTCAATATATAGCAGGTGCTAAGTGTCTAGCATCTAGCTCCGAGATACCCTGCAAAGCCCCTATGGCTGTACAGTTGAGAGCTAGGAGGTGCTGTTGGCACTGGGTGATGGCGTTTTGGGTGAGTCAAAATGCTGTTGCTCATGTGTCTTTAAAAAAAAAAAAAGGCACTATTTATGTGAAAGGCAAAGAAACAGAGATTTTCCAATTGCCTGTCCATTCCCCCAGGGCTGCGACAGCCAGGGCTGGCTGGCCTGGACCAAAGCTAGGCACCTGGAACTTAGTCTGGGTCTCCCATGTGGGTGGCGGGGACTCAGGGACTTCAGCTATCACTTGCTGCCTACCAGGAGTGGAGCTGGAACTCAGAGTCACGTCCGCCATTGACTTGATGCAGGATGTAAGATTCGTCAACCACCAGGAAAGGAATACATCGGCCGAACATGTAAAAGAATTTAGATGGCTGTAATTCCACGAAGGGCAGACGTGAAGCAGGGAGCTACAGAGGTTAGAAAAGCCAGGAAGAGATGTGTAAGGGAGTTTTAAACCCCTCTTGACAGGAAAACTGAAGCGGGGTTGGCGTTGGCCCTTATTTGATGTGGAATATTGGCTTGTATTCGTCGTTGGTGTACCACTGATTTCACTGCCTCAGGGGCCCACTAGAATTCTGTCCTCCCTTCCAGGTCCCAGCCTGAGGAGAGAGTGAGCACCCGCTCAGAACAAGCTCCTCCCTCCTCCGGTAACCATGGCAACCATTCCCAGGCATCCCATGCAGAACAAATGCCTGCTCCCTTACCTGCATTTTGTGATTGTTGGGGAGTAGGGAGGCACCTGTAGACATCTGCTGAAAGGTGAGGTTCAGCCAGAATATAGCAAGGACTTGGGGTGCTTCCAAGAGGAGGTGCCACACCCATCAGGGAGTCTGTTGTTTAGGGAGTCTGTTGAGTTCTGCACAGTGAGAGCTGGGGTCAGCCGACCACAGCTACACTCGGTCACGGGCTTTCTGGGATGTCTGGCCCTGGTCTGAATCCTGCATCCCTGAGACCAAGCCACAGACCACACTGCTCCTGAAAGATACCATGACCAGGCATGTGCACAAATAGATGTGGCTGTGTTCTAATAAAACTTTATTCGCACAAGCAGGCAGTGGGCTGCATCTGGCCCCTGGATCTTAGTCTACTATCTCCTAATCTAGAGAAAAACAAGAGAAGATGGGGAAAAAAAAGAAAGGGGTGGAGCAGCTTGATGAATGGTTTCAGTGAGTGGTCAGCAAGTCCCAAAATAGCACAAATTGTAGGAAGGAACCGGCCAGGGAACATTGAAAAGGCGGATGTTTGTGGAGAAGGGAGAGATAAGCTGCTGCATCCCTTCTCCAATCAGCAATGGCACCTGGCCCTGTAAGGGCTGGAGAAGAGGGGGAGAGGGGACAAGGAAATGCAGTTTGTGCTTTGCGGGGAGGGGCCCGAAAGGCATCAGCTTTTATTAAAGGTGCTGAGGATATTTCCTGGTGGCACCCAGCTTTCTCCAAACTTGTTTTGAAGCATTGATTTGTTTATTTGATAGGCAGAGTGAGAGCCAGAGAGAGAGAGAGAGAGAGCACACGTGGAGTGACATCCCATTCTTTAGTTCACTCTCCAAATGCCCTCAACAGGCAAGTCTGGGCCTGGCTGAACCAGGAGCTGGCAACTTCGTCCATATCTGCCCCATGGCTGGCAGGGAGTCATCCACCTGCTGCCTCCCAGGATGTGACCTTAGCTGGGAAGTGAAGCCAGGGCTTGGTCCCTGGTACTCCAGTGTGGGACCCAGACATCCCAGCCTTCAGTGTCACTGTGTGTGTCCACGTTGTTGTGCAGCCATCTCTAGGATGTTTGCTTCTCCCTCCTCACAGTGAAACTCTGGTACTGGCATAGCAGGTTAAGTCGCTGCTGGGCCACAGGCATCCCACCTCGGAATGCTGGTTGGAATCCTGGCTGCTCTGCTTCTGATCCAGCTTCCTGCTAATGCACCTGGAAAGCCAGTAGAGGATGACCCAAGTGCTTGGTCCTCTGGCATCTATGTGGGAAACCTGTGCCATTTGGAGTGTAAGCCAGCAAATGGAGGATCTCTCTGTGTTGCTCTGCTTTTCAAATATTGTGAATAAAGTGTAATGGCTCAATTGGCTAATCCTCTGCCTTTAAGTGCTGGCACCGCACATGGGCACTGGTTCATGTCCGGCTGCTCCACTTCCCATTTAGCTCCCTGCTTGTGGCCTGGGGAAGCAATGGAGGATGACTCAAAGTGTTGGGACCCTGCACCCAGGTGGGTGATCCAGAGGAAGCATCTGGCTTCAGATTGGCTCAGCTGCAGCCATTGCGGCCTTTTAGGGGAATGAACCAGTGGATAGAAGATCTTTCTCTGTGTCTCTCCTCTCTGTAAGTCGGTCTTTCCAATTAAAATGAGTAGATTTTTTTTTTAAAGAAATTTGAAATTAAAAAAAAAAAATGAAGCTCCTTTCCCATTAAACATTAACCTCCACTGCCCGTCCTAAGCCCCGGGCAGTCATCATCAAATTCTCTATCTTTATGGATGCGATGACTCTGCGTGGCTCAGGTGACTCTGGGTGGCTCATCACAGTGAAATCCTGCAGCCTTTGTCCCTTTGTGACCGACTGTGTCCTCGATGTGGTGGCAGGTGTCAGAACCCTCTTCTTCTCTAAGGCTAAGTGACCTCTGCCATATAGAGCTCCACCACAGCGTGTTGACCTGTTTGCTGGTCATAGGCACTTGTGTGGTCCCCACTTCCTGGTTGCTGGGATTCTAATGGCATCGTGCATGGCTGGGTAAACAGCTGCTGGGGTCTTTTGGGGTGTGGGCTGGTGCGGTGGCCCAGGGGTAGACTTGCTGGGCTCTGTGTTTGGTTGTTCAAGGAACTTCCACACTGCTTTCTGTGGTGGCTGCCACTTCTACTGTCACACCAGTGACGGCAGCAGTGACAGGGAAAGGGCCAATGTCTTCATAGCCATGCTGCTCTCTCTCTTTTTTTTTCTTTTTCCTTTCTTCTTTTCCTTCCCTTTCCCTCTTTCTTCTTTGCTCCTTTTCTCTCTTCTCTCTCCTCCTCCCCTCCCCTCTCACCTCTCGCCTCTCTTCCCCTTCCTTTTTCTCTCCTTCCTTCCCCTCATCTCTCCTCCTCCCCTCTCATCTCTCTTCTCTTCTGCTCTCATCCCCATTTTTCTCCCATCCCCTTCCTTTCTGTTTCTCTTTGTCCTCCCCCGCTATGGGAACCACCTGATGGGTGTGACTTGCCTTGGACCTGTGCACATCATAAAAAGCAGTAATTCAAGTCAAGCCCGTGTGGACTTTGGCAGAAATGAGATGGAGGAGGGGAAGGAGGGTGGGGTCCATAACTCCAGCCACCCGTGGACATGAGGTACCACTCCTCCAGCCCCGGTTTCCTCATCTGTCAGATGGTGGACTCCCTGATGGGTGTGGCACCTCCTCTTGGAAGCACCCTCCAACCCTGGTTTCCTCATCTGTCAGATGGGGATCGTAGCTAACCTCTGTGGGTGGCTGAAGGGCAGACACAGAAATCTTGAGAAGCTGGCAGCAGGTGCACAGGCCATGGTGCCTTCTGTGTAACAGCCGGTGTTTCCCCTCTGGGCTCCCTTAGTGGTCGGGGGGCAGTGGGGGGGCGGTGGAGGAGGTGGGGGCTCAGCACTTGGATCCTCAACAGGTGGAGAGAACGTGGCTCCGAGGGAGACTGCTGGTGCTGAGGCCCCAAACCACGCTCCTGGGAATCAAAAGTTCTAAAATTTGCCAGCAATCCTACCCCATGACTTTTGCTTGCCAACGTATGTGTGTGTGTGTGTTGTTGCTGTCACAACCTGAATACCAAAGCTGTCCTGTCTGCTCCTTCCCCATGTCACCACCAGCACATCCTACCTTACAGTGTAGACCACCTACCCTTGCCTCCCATGTAACAGCCTGGGGCTGGAACGTTTTTTTTTTTTTAAAGGATTTATTCTTTTATTTGAAAGGCAGAGTTACAGAGATAGGTAGAGAGAGAGATTGAGAGAGAGATATTGAGCTTTTCCATTCACTGGTTCACTCCCCAAATGGCTACAATGCCCCAGGTTGGGTCAGATCAAAGGCATGAGCCAGGAAGTCCATCCTGATCTCCCATGTGGGTGCAGGGGTCCCAAGGGCTTTAGCTGCTGTCCTAGGTTCATTAGCAGGGAACTGGGTCTAAAGTGGAGTACCTGGCACTCGAACTGGTGCTCTGCTTGGGCGTGCCTGTGTGACTGGAGGCAGCTTACCCTGCAGGACCACCATACCAGCCCCAGTCACTGAGCATGTTTTGTTTCTAAGATTTTGTGCTGTTGACATGGTGACTACCTTCTGACCTCAAGCCCGGGACCCGGTCACGGGAGGAAAGGGAACATAATTTTGGTGCTGTGCGTTGGAGGCCCGCACACACCCCTTCCCCGTGCAATGCTGCATCTGTGATGTTGTCAGATGACCGAGGAGTCAAGATTATTATCAGGTAGTGGTTATCACAGGGGTGGATTCCTACTGCTTTTATAGATACCTCTGGAGCCACTTTATAGGTCATGCTGCAAAGGACACCTTTTGTGTATATGATTTTTCCTTTTAGGTTTATTTCCATAAGATAAGATTTTAAATGTGGGATTACTGGGGTCAACATTGTGTTATAGCAGGTAAAGCCTGTGGTGCCAGCATCGCACAGGGGTGCTGGTTCGAGTCCCGGCTGCTCTACTTCTAATCTAGCTTCCTGCTAATGCACCTGGGAAGGCAACAAAAGATAGCCCACATCCTTGGGGCCCTGCACCCATGTGGGAGATCCAGAAGGAGCTCCTGGCTTCAGAGCAGCCCAGCTCTGGTCATTGTAGACATCTGGGGACTGGACCAGTGGATGGAAGCTTGCTCTTTGTCTCTCTCCCTCTCTCTGTAACTCTCTGCTTTTTCCAATAAACCTTAAAGAAGCAAGTGTGATTACTGAGTTGAAAATGCATTTTCTGGGGGGACAGTAAAACCACTTGGTGTGGAATCAGGGGTCCTGGCTGTCCGGCTGTGCTTCTCACTGGCATTGTGATGCAGGAAACGCTCTGTCTGACTGCGTTTTGCTCGTCTGTGAAATGGGAGAATAACTTGTGCAGCACAACTTACATGTAGGAGCGAAGGCAGAAGGCAGAAAGGGTGCGGAGTGGTTTGATGGTGTGCCTGGCTTTTGATGGGGTCTCAGAAATGTGAGTTGAAAAGGAACTTGGCCAAATTACTTTCTAGATTTTTTTTTTCCCCCTCTAATTCATTTTCTAGGCAGAGAGAGGAGAGGCTGCACACACTCTCATTTCCCGCAGTGCCCAGGGCTGAGTCTGGTAGAAGCTGGGAGTTGGAAAACTCCATCCAGGTCTTGCTTGCTTGTGCGACCCAGCTACTGCTTGCCCATCCCCTGCTGCCTCCCAGGGGGCACATCAGTAAGAAGCTGGTGATGGGGCTGGGGTGGGAGCTCCAACCCCATGTAGGATGCGGGCATCCCAAGAGACACCTTAACTGCCAGGCCCCAGGCCGCAGCTTTTCTCACCTCTGTGGTCTTCTGGGGGCGGGTGGGCACGTCTGTTTCCCACGCTCACACCTGCAGCAATGGTGTTTTCTCCTCTCAGGTACTTTCTACATCCTGACTTTACACCCAACCCCGCATGCGACTCCAGGGACACAGCTGCTTATGAATGCTAGGAGTCTTCATGAGCTAGTGGGGGCAACAGGTACAGTCAGCACGGATCCCATCTACACTGGGTTAGAGGGAAGCACAGATCAGAGGCACCAGAGCTCAGAGGAGGCTCTTCTGTCAGTCCTGGGGGCATCCGGAGAGTCTTCTCGGAGGAGGTGGCCTTGAGGTGGTAGAGACAGTACAGAGAGAGCTGGAGGTGAGGAAGTACAGAATGCACTTTGCACCGGGGGTTCTTTGTGCTGGGAGCCTGTGAAGACAGACTGACGGGCGGGTGGGGCGATGTGAGTCATTGGACTGAAGCCAGAGGGAGAGGAATTAGATTCTTCTGCTTGGTTGCTGGGAAAGGTTGATCTTTATGCAGAGGCCAGGGGGGAGCCGTGCATGGCCTTTGAGCCCGGGAGGGCCAGCCTGGTGCTGTGGCATTTGGATAGTCAACTGTGCTTACAGCTGGGACAAGTGGGAGGAGGCCTAGCCCAGCTAGGCAGGTCAGTGAGAAGGGTGATTTTAAATGTTACTTCGCAGGGAAGGCTATCTCCCATCCCATCCTCTGCCATTCCTTATCTCACATTCTACGTATGTTGTTTGTGTCTTGCAAGTCAGCTCTGTGGAAGCTAGGTTTTCTGTATGTGTTGTTCACTGCCCTGTCCCTGGGCTTGGGCTCAGAGCCTGGGCTGGGCTGTAGTAGTTGTTCAGTCGCTGTACATTGGAATGAACAAATGAAGGACGGAAGGAATGAGCCACAGCGCGGAGAAGGTGCCCCTGCTCGAGTGATAGTTGACATTCTGTTTGGGCCATCTATGCCTCATGGCAGTGGGCAGTTGTACACACGTACTACAACCCTGTGCCAATCCTGGTGTGGTACACAACCTTCCTTTCCCCACACTTCCCACTGGGGTGGATTTGCAGATCTGGGGGCTGGGGTCACGTGGCAGAAAGCACTAGGAGGTGTCAGGACCCGCCCACGCCCCTCCACAGATGGTAGCATTCCCAGGAAGCGGCGGCCAGGGCCGGCTGAGTGAATGGCTGGTGCGCGCCCAGCTCCTCTGAGTGAAGGGTGTAATTAGGAGAGCTCGTCAGCAGCTGTTAGGATGAATCAACTCCTCTGAATCTGGGAGCCAAGCTGCCAGGCCCCATTGGGTGTTGAATGGAGGAAGCACTTCTCTTGCCTTCCCTAGATGGGTGGGGGTTCTCTTGGACACCCCAGGAGCCTGTGAGTGAGTCCACTGGGCTATACTCCCGGATCCGAACATACTCTGAGCCTGGCGTCTAGTGGGGGAGACAGTGAGAGATTGCAAGGCGGATGGGAGGATGGATGCTCTCCTCCCGCAGTCCATCACCTGTTGTTCTTGGTGATTCCTATTCCAGACAAGTTTCTGTGCAGGAAATGACAGGGAATGAGGATGGCTAGCTCTGTGCACCATCTAGGGGAGACCAAGGCTATGCACTTGGCAGAGAAGATAGCCATGGCTGTGCCTACTGTTTGTGGGTCAGGCTGTTTCCTCCCCCGGCCCACCATAGCCTCCCAACTTCCAGATGGGCACCTTCCTCCTTGTCTGTGCCCCATGCCAGCTCCCATGGGGGGGGGGCGTTGGTACATGTGGCCACACAACCGGCTCAGGCTGAGTTGGCCTCCTCTCGCCCTTCATGACCCCGACGTGGACCGTGGCGTGCTCAGCTGATGCCTTTAAGGAGAGTGAGCGAGCCCATCCTGGGAATAAATAGCATCCGGCTTCTGTGTTGAGTGGGTTTCCGGAACGTTTTGGAAGGCACTCATCTCTGAAAGCCAGCGTAACATATGTGCTCCGATTTAAAGTCAGATTGGAAAACGGTCGATTGAAACCAGCTTCCGTGGATTTTACAACAGGTGAAGTGAGAAGCTGAGCGTGGTGGGCTTCCAGGGCTGGGAAGGCTTTGCAAAGCTTAGCTAGGTGTCTCCTGCAGGGATGCGATTGATTGAGGAATTGGTTCGTCGATCCATCCGTGGGACTCTATTTTTGGGGCAGGCATTTGCTCTGGCGTCTGAGACGGAAACTCGAGAGAGAGGTAGTGTGGGGCGCACAGCGATCGCAGATCCTAGTGTGGGTGGGAGACTCTCTCCCTTTCCCGTGGCATGGCCACCTGGGTGGGTTCCAGGATCCCTAAAAAGGGGAAGGCTTTTGTGTTTCATTGATTCTGACTCAGCAACAGTGGCTCTCTCTGGGGGAACTCCCCCCCCCCCCAACAACCCCCAGGCAAAGCCATTCAGTGAAGTGTTCATGCCACACGTGGGCAGATGAGCCGGTGGGGACAGTGTGAGGTGACCTTGGTCTTAGCAGGTGCCTGCCTAATAGTGGCCTCTAAATAGGGGTGGAGCAAGGAGGTAGTCTTTGTGGCTCAGGGCAGCTGATGGGAGCGGGGGTAGGTGAAAGTGGGGCTCTGGGAGGAGATTGGTGAGTTGAATTTGTAGCTAAGACCTTTTACCATCTTGGAGTCTGTCATTGGGGGGTGGTGGCTTAGCCACAGCCAGAGTCACCCGTGTCCCAGCTTGCTTCATGTCATCTGCCACAAAGCTTCAAGAAACAGGGAAGGTCTTATTATTAATATTTTTATTATTTTAATTGAGCACCTATTGTGGACCCAGCCCTGTTTAAGCACATGCCTGTGTAAGGCTGCGACACAGAGCAACAAAAAGCCGGGGAGACACCAGCGGATGGGCTGGGCGCTCCAGAGCTCTCACACGTCTGTGCATATGACACCAGCATTTGGGAACCAAACCTGTCATCTTGTGTCTCCGCAGACCTGCAGAAACTCTGACCTCACCTCCCCCGGCCCTGTCTGCGCAGCCCCCTCGGCGGGGACATGTGGTGGTGACACTGTTGGCCTTCCCTGGCAGTCACAGCTTCCTGTCCAGGACGTGCCAGCTCGGGTAAGTGGGGTGCTTGCTGGCCAGCTGTTCAGGGATGGTGTGTGTGTGTGTGTGTGTGTGTGCACGCACGCGCGCATGTGTCCTTGTCCTGTATCCCCTGCCTGGGCTGTGGATGTGTCCCACAGCAAGGTCCTAAGGACTGTTTCGGGGCGTGGGGTGACCCCAGGGACCTTAGGGTTTTCTGCCTGCGCTGTCTGGGCAGATGGAAATGACTGGATGTGCAGCTTCTGCAGCTTTGTGCCTTTATTTCTGTCTCTCTCTGTAACTAGACAGTATTCTCTGCTTTGGGGAGATGGAATCTGTTAGCACTAACAAGTATGTAAGGAAGAGGGGGGGAAATTACCAAAATCTGTCTGCGTTATTTAGCTGGGGGCTGGTGCATACGTCAGGGCCTAGGGGCAGCTGAGCCAGACCCCCACAGAGGGAAGCGGGAAGCGTATGTTTAACTAAAATACCTTCGATTTTTTTAGTTCATAGAGATGGAGTGGATTGGGGGAGGGGGAGTGTTTGCTGGCTTGGAGGGGAGGGGCATGGATTAAGCTTGGAGACTTCCAGAGAGAAATAGGATGCTTTTGAGAAAGGTGCGTGGCAAGCGTTCAGGGGCTTTATGCTATGTGAGGTTGAATGAATCAGGGGAGCCCTCTTGGGCCTCGGTGAGGATCACTCCTGCCTTTTGGGGCCTTGTTGCAGGGCAGGGTTTAATGAGGGTGAAGCTTCTATTAGCTGCGAATGTTGTAAGAACATGAATGTGGCCAATGAAAGAGGCCTGGCACAGAAAGGAACCCAGGGTCGGGCCATGTCAGCCACAGGTGGCAAAAGAAAAGATGGCTTTTCTAAATTATTATTTTTTTCTTAAAAAGATTTTTAGTTTTTTAGCTCATTTGGAAGGCAGAATTGTTTGGGGTAGAGAGAGAGAGAGAGATCTTCCATCTGCTGGTTCACTCTCCAAGTGGCCACAACAGCTACAGCTGTGCCAGGATCCCTGCGCGTTCTCTGAGTGTCCCACATGGGTGCAGGGACCCAAGCACTTGGGCCATCTTCTGCTGTCTTGGGTGCTGTAATAGGGAGCTGGATCCAAACTGGGGCAGCAGATACTGAACTGGTGCCCATATGGGATACCGGTACTGCTGTCAGCAGCTTAAGCTACCATGCCACAACACTGGGCCCTATTATTTATGTTTTTTAAGGTGGATTCTAGGAGCACGGCAAGGGGAAAGAGACGAGACTAAAGGGCAGACGAGACAGGCTGAGGGGCTGGCTGTGGGAGTCCAGCAGCTACTGAGCTCTTGGTGGCTGTGTGAGCTGTGGTTGGTCACTCACCCTCTCTGGGCTTGGCGCTCAGCCACAAGGGTGTGATGAGGGTCAGCGGGGATTCCTGATGTAGGGGAAGGCTCGGGGATGAGGAAACACTGGGGGCAGCAGGAGGGAGGAGATGGGAGAGGGCGTTCTCTCTTGGACATTTGGAGTTGGATCTGGGTTCGAATCCCAGATTCCTTTCTGAGTGACTTCAGGCTTTTTCTTTCATCACTTTTTTACCATCAAGAGCAGATCAGGAAGTCAGCTGAGTTCCCCAAAGTCCTGGCAAATGCCCACGCCTATTCCATTGCCTTGCCTAGAGCTCAGAGAGCTGGACCAGCCTGGCCCAGGGTGATCCCCAGGGCTGGTCAGTGGAGGGTCAGCTGGGGCCAGAAGCCAGGGTCCACCCAAATCTCGCAATCTCCCTCCCTGCGAATAGTCTGTAAATTCACTATTGCTTCTTGGTTTTTTTTTTTTATTCTTTAGCTGCAGCTTCTCCATTTCCTCTGACGCCCTTAAATCCCCATGGAGCCATATCCGTAACCATGGCGACGCGGGTCGAGGTCAGCACCATCGCATCACTGACAGCAGTGCCAGGCCTCGGTGACATTGGCAAGGAGGAGTCCCTGAAGCGGGCCTACTTTTGCCAGGCTGCTGCCGATCCCTCGGGGGTAGCCTCTGCCCGGGGCCTGGAGGCCAAGGGCATCCTCAGGAGCTCTGGCTCCTTGTTCCCTCTGCCGAGACTCGCCCCCAAGCCCTTCTCCAAAGAGCAGGCTTCAGAGGGGAAGCCCCCTGCCAGACTCTCCGAGGAGGTGGTGGCAGCGAAGGTGTCCAGTGTGGTGACAGAGGCGGGCAGTGTGTTCAGCAGGGCCTCATTCCTGAGGCCCAATCGCAGCACCATGACCCTCTTAGGAAGCACCCAAGCCAGTCCCGCTCCGGGAAATGGGGTAGGCCACAGGCCCCATGAGACCCCACCTGGCTCTCGGCCTGAGGTGGCCGCCAAGCCTGCTGTGCCCGCCCGGAAGCCAGTGGTGCCCCTTCCTCGACCAGCCGCCCTCCCGCAGGATACAAGGTCACCTATAGCTGCGGAGGGGCCGGGCCCTGAGCAGCCCCGTTTGAAGGCCAGCAGTGTGGAGGACACGGCCGGCCCCATCCCAGAGCCCAAGCCTCGCCTCAAGCAGAGGCCGGTATCTGCCATCTTCATTGAGGCCCTGCAGCCTCAAAGACCAGGCCCCGGCGGGTTGGCCGCGGTGGGGAAAACACCCCCGACTCCACCCGAGAAGACCTGGGAGAGGAGGCCCAGACCCCTGTCCGTGGACCTCACAGCCCGATTCGAGAACAGAGAGGCCTTGCTGAGGAAAGTGGCAGAAGAAGGACAAGGAGGCACGGCGGATCCCAGCACAGAGCGGCGGGGCCCAGAGAGGCCCAGCCCCGAGCCCAAGGGGGACGGGGAGTGTGTGGCACAAGCGGAGGCTCCCGGTCATGAGCCAGGCTCGGACTTCCTGGAAGTGACCAGGAAATTCCGTGACCGCCAGGAGAAACTGCTTGTCAAGCAGGTGGAGCCGAGCAGTCCCAGGAGTCCCGGGGGCTTGGCCAGGGCCATCCCCAGGGATGAACCATATCCTTGGGAAGAGAAAGCCTGGCAGGACGGGGAGGAGCCAGAGAAGACTCCCGCATCCCCTTTGCCCAAGTTGGGCAAAGTCCCAGAACTTGCTGAGGTCAAGAGCAGAAGTACCGATGGGGAGACAGGCTCAGCAGGTGCAACGTGGGTCTCCAGGGGCAGCGTCAGGAAGCGGCTCAGCCTATTCGGAGAGGACAGTGCCTTGGCCTCACCAGCCAGGCCTGAATCCCCCCTGGCCACCCCTGAGTCTCCATCCCCAGCGCCCGAGCCTGAAAAAGGGGGCCCGAGCGTCCAGGAGCGGATCAAGGGCTGGGCCGTGGAGAGCCCTGAGGCGAAGCCGGAGTTCAGGAGGAGGACGTTCCAGGCGCGGCCACTGTCGGCGGATCTGACTAAATTGTAAGTGTGGGCGCATCCCTGGGGCCTTGCTCCATCCCCTACCGCTGCAGAAGCACCTATCAGAGACCTGCAGCCAAGGCTGCGCTGTGCCAGGCACCTTATAGACCCCCACTTGGTGTACCCACAGCCCCAAAAGGAGTGGCTGGCAGTTCCCATTTCTCAGATTAGGTGGCATCGGGGGTTCCTCCAATTCCCTGAACTCTTTTTCTGCATTTACCATGTGAGGACAGTAGGGGGTGTTGTCCCCACGTCCCAGTTGCAAGTGGGAAGGGTGCAGGATGGTGGGAAAGCTGAGAGCCAGGAGCTGAGAAAATGGCCAACTCAGCTACTCTGTAGCTAAACCCCCTTTCCCTGAGGTTAGGTGTGAGCCTTGGCGAGTGACCTGGAGACAACATCCCACTGGCAAGCCCCAGCATGCAAAATAGGGCAGGTGACTGACTGGCGCTGCGGTTGAAGAGGTCATTTGGGGTGCTGTGTCCCGTGTTGGAGCACCCAAGTCCAGTCCTGGGGTCTGCTCCCGTCTCTAGCTTCCTGCTGGAGTTGGGTCTCTACCACCATTGCGGGAGACCTGGACCAAGTTGTAGGCTTGCGACTTCAGTCTGGCCCAACCCCGGGTGTTAACACACGAGGGTCTAGGGGACAAATCTGTCTCTCGATAAATCCAAATTAAAAAGAAAATGCAGAGTGGAAATAATGCTAAGACCTTTCCTGAAATGCTGAGACACGGACTTCAAAGGACACTGTAGAATTGTCGTGTGCGTGGGTGGGCCCTATCGCCTGGTGCTTCCCAAGGGACACTGATGGATCTAGTCTGACATCTCTGGCTTCTTGGTGACCTCAGGGACTGCCCTGAGGAGATGCCAGCAGCCATGATCCCCACCCCCCGGCACGTTGAGGCCATGTATGGTCTCCTCTCTCTTGTCCCCACCCTGCCTTGTCTAGGGTGGAGCTCCAGGGGCAGGGTCTTCAGGGCAGAGATCCTGGGAACCAGGGCAGCTGTCGGCAGCCAGCTGGGTCAGGGTTAGATCTGTGACCCAGAGCAGCATGTGGCAATCCCCTGGGAAGAATACCGGTGTCTGGGTCCTCCCCTCACCAGCCCCCCAAAAGCTGATTCAGCTGGGGAGTGGGGATGGGGTGCCTATTTTGGGAGGTTTCATGAAGCTTCCGAGTGGTTTGCATAAGAACTCCTGAGTTAAGCCACAGAAAGAGGGGCCTCAAGGTTGAGAACCTGGTATGCTTCCTCTTAATCGCGTACCCCGAGTGCCTCTGACAGATGGGAAAATGGAGGCCCCAGGCACCTTCTGAGGGCAGCACCCCACCCATTGCCAGGCAGGGAAGGTCAAGATTGAGTGTTTCGAGTTGTCTCCCCCACCTTCTGTTTCCTTCCAAACCTTCTAAGCACCTGCTACAGCTCCCCTCCCTCTCCCGCTTTACCAGGGCGGGGAAACTGAGGCCCTGAGAGGGTTGCCCAGAGAGTGGGGAGGGGACAGACCCGAGTCCCACCGCAACCTGCGGCCCATTGCCAGCAGCGGTGTGGTGTGACTGCTGTGAGCCTGAGGTTGCCAACAGCAACCACCGATGATCCCTTGTAGGGCATCTTCACTCTTCCTTAAATGCCCTCCTGGAGTGGAGCTGTGAGGGCTTGGGTAGCCTCAGCTGCCCTATCAAAGGGGCGGGGGAAGGTGCTCATTACCTCCGCTTTATAGATGCAGGAATAGAGGCGCAGGGGAGTCCCACGCCCAACCCAAGCCGGGCCAGGGAGGGACGAGTAACTCCTGGTGCCCGTGCTGCAGCCTGGGGCTCCTTCCAGCCCAGGGATGCTGCCTTTAAGGTGTGCTGTCTCCACCTCCGGGCCCCCTCTCCTTTTTTGGCAAATGGGCAGTGTAGTGTGACTTCGCCAGAGTGCCCTGTGGAGCGTGGGATGGGCACGGAGGAGGCGGGGAGAGGGAGGGACAAACACGGGTTCTGGCATCCTGTTAACAATTACGTGGGTTTCTACACCAGGTTTTCAAGTTCAGCTTCAAGCCACGAGGTCAGATACGAGAAGATTTCTGAACCGAGTGGCGAGCTTCCTAAGGAACGGAAGGAGAAGGTAAAGGTAAGGGGCGGCTGTGTTGGGTGCCTCTTGTCCCCCACAGGGGTGGAGTGGGATGGAGTTATTTGCTGGAAAAGTGAGCTTTCAGGGTCTGCTGGACCTGGGCAGATGATATCAGAGCTGAGTGGAGGGCAGAGAAATGTTTTTTTTTATTTTTCTCTCATTTTGAGATTTTATTATTAAAGTCTCCTCTGGCGTGCTGGTGTCTCCTCTGGCACCAATCCCGGATGTTAAATGCTGTTTACAGATGTAATAGTCAGGTGTTTATTTGGAAGGCAGAGAGAGAGAGAGAGATTTTCGCATTTGTTAGTTTATTGTCCCAAAGCCTGCAAACAGCCAAGGCTGAGCTAGAAGAAAGCCAGAAAGCAGAAATTCCATCTGGATCTCTTGACCTGCGTAAAAGGAACCCAGGCCCTTGGGTCATCTTCCACTGCCTTCTCAGGCACATTAGCAGGGAGCTGGATTGGAAGTGGAGTAGCTGGGACTCGAACCAACACTCTGATATAGGACAGTGGCATCTAAAGTGGTGGCTTAACCCCCTGTGACACAGATGCCAGCCCCTAGAGACTTCATTTTGAAGGTGGCGTTGAGATACAGCAGGTGCGCCTTGGAGGTCAGTGACGCTTGAGATCACCTCCTGTAGGTCCAGATCCACATGTTTGGATATAATGCAATTTATTTATTTATTTGTTTTTAAAGATTTTTGTTTTTAATTGAAAAGTCAGATATACAGAGAGGAGGAGAGAGAGAAAGGAAAATCTTCTGCCCGCTGTTTCATTCCCCAAGTGGCCACAATGGCTGGAGTTAAACAGATCCAAAGCCAGGAGCCAGGAAGCACTTCCTGGTCTCCCCCATGGGTGCTGGGCCCTAAGGCTTTGGGCCATCTTCTACTGATTTCCCAGGCCACAAGCATGGGGCTGGATGGGGAGTGGAGCAGCTGGGACATGAACTGGCACTCATATGGAATCCTGGCACATGCAAAGGTGAAGACTTTAGCCACTAGGCTACTGTGCTGGGCCCCTGGATATAATGAGATTTACTTATCCAGTGACCATCAGGTGAGCATCTAGATTATTTCTGTGAGTTTATTTTTAAACATATTTATGTATTTTGAAGTCTGGAGTTAGGGAGAGGGAGAGCAACAAATCTTGCATCCCATGGGTCATTCCTCAGGTAGCCACCATGGCTAGGGGTGGGCCAGGCTGAAGCCAGGAGCTTCTTCAGGGTCTCTCACGTGGGTGACAGGAATCCAAACACGTGAGCCATTATCTTCTGGTTTGTTTTTTTTTTTTTTCTTTTTCAGACCATTAGCAGGGAACCAGATCAGAGGTAGAGTAGCTGGGACACAGATCCGTACCTCTACAGCACACGGAGTCTTGGGTGATGGTTTTTTACCTGCTCTGCCACAACCCCAGCCCCCTGTTTCTGTGCTGTTTAGTGTTCGCAGACAGGGCTGCCCAGACTTGGCTTGTCACGTGGCTTGGTACAAATGGGCCAAGAAGGTCCTGGGAGGAAAGAAGTACTTTATTTTCATTAGTTCGTCTTTTTTATTTGAGAGAAAAATCTCCCATCCGCAGATTCACTCAAGACCCAGAGATGGGCTAGGCTAAAGCCAGGAGTCTGGGACTCAACTGGGTGGCAGAGGGATAGGGTGCACATGAGCAGAAAGCTGGAATTGGAAGTGGAGCTGGGAATCGAACCCCAGCCCTCTGATATGGGATGTGTGCATCCTAGGCAGGGTCCCTAGGCAGCGGGCCCAAACGGCCGCTATGAACATGAGTGGTTCAGAAGCCCAGTAGACATGGCTGCCACATCGCCCCAGAAGTGTGCCCGGGGCTCCTGCCCAACAGTCTGTGAGCATATGCTTCCTTGCGCGCCCATCCACAGGTATCAGTCTGTAGAATTTTATGGAATCATGTTGTTTCAAGGAGACCAGCCTCTTCAAGTCTTTGACCTCCCCAGTCTGAATCCTTTAACGTGGGATTTTGTTGTTGTTCTCTGTGTTTCAGCCAAAGGAAGGGCATGGTTTGGATGGAGTACCTGCCCCAAGAAGCCCCTGGAAACCTGCAACCCTCCGGGACAGGCCCGGCCAGATGGAACGGAAGGATAGCTCTAACCAAGAACCGGACTGTGGGGCAAAGCCCTCGGAAGTCACCCCAGAAGATGACGGAAGCTTCCAGACTGTGTGGGCCACGGTGTTTGAGCATCACGTGGAGAGACACAGTGTGGCCGTGGCCATGGCTGACCCGTCGGAACGCTGTCTCTCAGCCACGCCCCCTCGTGATGTGGAGCCCAGACCCAGGCCTGAGAGGGAACCCAGGCTGGGGAAGGATCCACTGGAAGTAGCCAACCTCAGGAAGAGCTCCAGGTGGCCTGGGACCCCTGAGAAACTGGGACAGAGCGCCCCAGTGGATGGAGAACCACGACGGGGCTCCCCACAGTTCCCAGAGGGATGCCCTTGGGGGGAGAAGCGAAGTAGCACCCCCTTCCTCCAGCACTCAGGAAGCCCCCCTGCTGCCCAGAGAGTCGAGCCGAAGTTTGACGTCCTTGCGCACACAGTGGTGGAGCGAGTACACAGCGAGGCCATCTCCACGGTGCCCGAGGTACCCGCCCTGACATTGCGTAGCCACAAGCCCCGGCTCTCACTGTCCCAGGAGGGCTCCACTGCCCCTACTAGCCCTGGAGGTCAGATGGGGTCTGTGCAAAGGGCCAGTTTAATCTGGGAGGCCCGACGAACACAGGAGGCCAACGGGCCGAAAGACACATCTGGGGGACCTCGCTCCCCATCACCCAAGTGGACAGCTGGGAAGACCTTGAGCTGGTATAAAGCCACCATGGTGGGCAGTGAGGAACCAAGCACGCCCGAGGCCACCTCCACGAGGGTTATCAAAGCTGCAGTGCAGGAGTCCCCACAGCAGTGCCCTGGTGGGACTGGTACCTCGCCAGGAGGCTGTGTTTCAATGGCAGAAAAGGATCAACTGCGGGGTGGGGCCCTGGAGCCCTCTGTCAAGGCCAAGGTTGAGGCCACCAGCTGGAGAGCACCATCAGATTTCATGCAAAGACATTCCCTGGGCCTGGCCACCAGCGAGGGTGAGCCAAGTCCGGCCAAGGTCCCCGAGTCTGAAGTCAAACTGCGGAAAGCCGGGCCCACGGACGCAAGAGTGGACAGGTGGAGGCGGCGGACACTGCCCCATGACGTGAAGTTTGACACGTTCAGCTTCCTCCCTGCGGAGAACTGGCAGAAGGCAGAGCGGCGAAGGATAACGGGGGATGCAACCGTAGACACACCTCAGTTGTCCCACCCTGGGGTACAGACCCAGGTGGGAAGCCCAGGTGGCCCCCGCATGAAGCATGGGTCCCCTGAAGAGCCCAAGGCCACGTTCTTTGCTGTCACCTATCAGATCCCAGATATCCAGAAGGCCAAGAGCGTTGTGAAGCCGGCAACTGAACATGTGCTGGAAGCTTCTAGAAAGACCCCTCCGCCTCTGTCTCCTCGTCCCCTGGTTTCTCTTGGCCGTGAGGAGCCACTGCCTGAGACTGCAGGCAGTAAAAGCTGGGCTGAAGGCCGGGAGCGGGAAGACCTAGTGAACATGGCTAAGATCCTGGGGCCCACAGAGCATCCGGCTACTGTTGGGGACAGGCTTCCAGATCCTTCCAGCGAGAGGATCATTGACGTGGATGCTTTGCAGATTCAGCGGGGGGCACACCGGGACATTGGTTTTCGTGGTGATTGGAAGGACAGTGGGAGCCAGGGGTACCCCAGCAGTAATGAACCCCAGGCCACGTCCACTCTGAAAAGCCAACCCAGGACCAGGGAGTCGCAGGTGAGACGGAGGACAGAAGTGATCAGCGACACCTTTCCAGGCAAAGTCCGAGATGGCTACAGGTCCAGCGTCCTTGACCTCGACAGCCTCATGGCTGAGTACAGGGAGCAGGCCAGCAAAGTCTCAGGGCAGGCTCAAGAGTCCAAGCGGGGATCCGCCTGGGAGAGGCCTGGCCAGCCAAGTGGGCCAGAGTGGAAGAGGAGGAGCCTGAAGGATGCCCCTAAAATGGAGGGCACCTGGAAAGATGTCAGTGTCACGGGTGTGGACCATGCCTACACGCCCAGCCCAGGCAGGCAGCCAACAGAGGCCACCGCGGTATCCCCCAGCACCAAACCCAGCTCTCCTTTGTGGGCTCTGCCGTACCCAGCCCCTCCGGAGAGACAGCCTGGGGTCCCTTCTGTCTCCGAGGGACCCAAGAACAAAGTCTCAGGAATCACAGAAGAGGAGAAGCAGAAGCAGGCGTCGATCAGAAAACACAGTGCCCTGGGCCAGAATTTCTCCGTGGAGCCCAAGACCTCAGGCCGGGAGGACCTGGGCAGCAGCGAGGCCAAGGGATCGCCCAGGTCATCTGACGCTGAGCAGAAGAAGGGGGCCCCCAGAAAAGCCACCAGGCAGGTAGAAGAGGAGGAAGAGGGCCGTGTGGCCCAGTCGGGTGCCCGCCTGACATCACCTGTGGTCGTCAAGAGGGCCAGTTCGGAGAAGGGCCGCCCCATCAGCCTCCTGGAGGGCCTGTCTGTCATGAAGGAAGCCCACGAAAGGAGGCAGGAGCAGGTCCAAGGGAATGCCAGCCTCACCACAGAGAGTTTGGAGACCAAGGTCGGGCCCGGCAGGTGGGAGTCCAGGCCCCGAGATGGGCATAAGGTGAGTGTCAGGACCCTGGTGCGTTGGGCCACATGTCTGTTCAACAGGAACTGTGGACCATGTCAGTACAGAAATGAGGGGCCGGGTTGGGGTGGAGCTCCAGGGACTGGTGTGGATGACAGCACACCATCATATTTCACCCGGAGGCGGCAGCTTGCCCTGCAGCCGGGTCCTGATACCCTTGGCACCTCATTTGTCAAGAGAGCTGAAATTCTAGGCAGGAAATGGGGTGACTCGCTAAAAACGCTACACACACTCTTGTCTACTGGTTTCATGGGCATCCTCTCTGGACCACACAGCAGCCAGTGGCACAGTGCGAGCACTGGGTCCCAGGTTTTCTGGTCCAGGACCCAGGCCCAGGAGGTCTTTGGCTTGTTTCTGATGGGCCTCTCTGGCAAGTGAAGAGCCACCACAGTGGCGAAGCAAACTGAATCAGGCAGGCCTCCCTGGGGGTGGGATGCTGTGGGTGAGGCCAGGAAATGACAGGGTTCAGGAAGGAGGTGCTGCCTGGATCCTGGCCTTGAGGGAGGTGTGTGAACTGGTGAGGATTGAGCAAGGGTCATGAGGGGATTTTCAGCAGGTGCACAACACAGAGGGATAGAGGGTTGTGTGTGCGAAAGACACAGCTGTGTGGAGGCTGTGGGGTGTGGCTGACCAGAGCCCGTGCCCCAGCCCTGTGACATTTGCCCACTGCCCCTCTGTGTTGTGACCATGCCCTGAGGTGGGCTAAGTGGGGAGACCATCCATCAACTTACCCGGAGGGGTAGGGATGACCCCATCACCTATTAGTCCTGTGGCACTGGAGGTGGGGAGAAGCCTGCAGCATGTGGCCCTGGCCTTGGAGAGGAGTTGGGGTCCCCTGTGTGCATCTCAGGCTGTCACCTTGGCTGTGCCAGCCTTAGTACCCACACCTGGCAGTGACCATGACAGTCGCTGTGTCTCCCCTGCCTGTTGTGGGAGCAGTGGTGGGGGCGGGGATGGAAATGTGACTCTGGCTGTGTCTTGCCAGCGCCTCGTTCCAGTGCTGCAGCTGCTTGGCAGCATGGGAGGCTGGGAAGGGTTTGGGGGTGATGAGGGGGGCGTCTGGGCCCGGTTCTGTCTCCTAGCCCAGCCTTGGCCCCCAGCCTGGAGCGCTGGTTGTTAGGGGTTCCGTGTGTTCGCCAGGGCTGTTGGAGGTTCATGTCTCTCTTCTCTGGCCTCCCTAAGACCTCTGGTTATGGAACTAACGCCCTCCCCCCGAAACTCTTCGCCCTGCAAAAAAGAGCCAAGCCAACACAAGGGGGCAGGCAGCCAGAACAGGAGCCCAGAATGTCAGTGATGGAATATTGAAACCTGGGCAGGTTCTGGGCATGGCAGTGAATACACTGCCTGGCACACCTGCCTCGCAGATGGAACCCCTGAGTTCCAGTCTGTTTCTCTCTCTCTCTCTCTTTCTTTTTTGTTTAACTTAAGAATTATCTGTTTTTTATTGGAAAGGCAGGAGAGACAGAGAAACAGAACTCCCGTCCACTGGTTCCACTCCTCAAATGGCTACAACAGTCAGAGCTGAGCCGATCCGAAGCCAGGAGCCAGGAGTTTCTTTCAAGCCTCCCACTCAGGTGCAGGATCCCAAGGCTTTGGGCCGTCCTCAGCTGCTTTCCCAGGCCACAAGCAGGGAGCTGGATGGGAAGTGGGGCTGCCGAGATTAGAACCAGCACCCATATGGGATTAGCCTATTGAACCACCATGCTGGTCCACTATGATTTTTTTTTTCTAGTTTGCTTTCTTAAAAGAATAGTAAAAACCAAAGTTTTAGGATGCTTTCCTAAAGAAGAGATGTTGAATGTGCGAGGAGATAGGTGTATTTACTTAATTGGGTGTGCTGCAGTGGGTCCTGCGTGGACTCACTCCCTAGCTCCCCATCATCACGTGCACAGAAGGAAACAAACAGATGAGTGGCTTCGCTTGCTTGCGTCTTGGTCCCGGGCATTGGTACCCCCGGGGCACATTTTGGTCAAGTCAGGACATGTTGTGTTTTTTTGTTATTGTTGTCACAGTAAGCAGGAAGTTGTTCCTGGCATCCGAGGGTAGAGGCCAAGGTTACTGGCCGTCGGCATCTCCCACAGGCATGGGGTAGGTAGGGTCCAGCCCCCAGTGCCACAGCTGGGAGATCCTGGGAGCTGGTGCGCGTGCACAGAGAGACACAGGCAGAGTCACTTGGTTTTCATGGACACACAGCAACACTCAGGAGCACGCCACTTGCCTGTTAATGTTATTCTCCAGAACACAAAGGTGAACTTTATCTGATGATTTATTTTTTAAATATTATGTTATTTGAAAGGTAGTGTGAAAGGGATCTTCCATCTGCTGGTTGACTCCCCAAATGGCCAAAGCTGGGCTCTGGTCCAAAGCCAGGAGTCAGGAGCTTCTCCTGGGTCCCCTATGTGAGTCCAGGGAGCCCAAGGCCACGTGGTACTTTCCCAGGTTAGCAGGGAGCTGGATTGGAAGCCAAGGCTCCTATGGAATGCTGGGGCAGCCCCTGGACACACTTTGCCACAGCGCTGGCCCCAAAGGTTTTGAATTTTGAATAATTCCATTGTTTGCTGCTGTTGATGGTGTTCCGTTGTCTTACCTTCGCATGCCTCGTCCAGAGTCATGAAGGTTTATAGCCGCATGTTTTTCCAAGAGTTTTGTTGTGTTTGGCTCTCACAAACAGATCTTTGCGTCAGCTGGGGTGCAGGTTTGTGGCCTTGGTTTGAGGCGTTGAGGAAAGGAAGAAAATGTAGATGACCCAGGGATGTTGGCCAGCCCAGCTTGGGGAGGGGGCAGGCAGATGGGGGCAAGAAGGGACTTTTGGACAGGGGGAAAATCCAGAGCTCCATTGCGGGCAGGTAGATCTCAGGTGGAGATGGTGAGTGGGCAGTGGCCACTGCACACCTGGGATTGAGTCGGGGGCTGTACGGGTATGCACAGAACTGATTTAAACCCAGGTGTGTGTGTGTGTAGCGGGAGGTTGTTGGGGAAGGGAAGAAGACAGTGTTTGGATGCTGAGGGTGATGTTTAAAACTAAGGTCCCCAAGAATTCTCGCTGGTGGTAGCGAGACTTGCTAACGTCCAAGGGACACCATACAGAGGGGCAGTTCCTGGTATCTATGCACGTCTGCCCCCTGGTGGCTTCACTGGGTCCTGCACCCGAGTGCTTTTTTTCTGCATCGCCCTTAGCAGCTGGCAACTGGGGGTGTGTGTTTTTCCACCAATTTGTGCGTGTGTTTCCAGCATCTGCAGATTCACTCCCCAGTAGGCGAGCCTGGGCCAGGCTGAGCCCAGGAGCTCCCCTGAGGACGGCAGGGACCCATGTGCCTGAACCATCACTCTCTGCCTCCCAGGGTGTGTGAGGAGGAAGCTGCAGTTGGAGTGGTGCCTGGAACCCAGGCACCCTGGCATGGGATGTGGGCATTGTTGCCGGGGTTTTTTAAGTCTCCCTTCACGTAGTTCTTAAGTGGCTGAGGCTGGGCCACTTAGGGCAGAGGTTTTTTCTGGGGAGCTTCATTTTCCTCCTTGTCGGTTTTGGCACAGAATGGCTCCCTCTGGTTCTGTAAGTGGGAAAGCCCCCAGGAAACTCTCTCATGCTGTGTCTTTCAGGTGCCGCCACGGGACCCTGAGAAGGGAGCTGAGCAGCCGCCCCGGCAGGTGTCCCCTACAGCCTCGAGCCCCCGCAGGAGCCGCAGCTTCCACCGTGACAAGAGGAGCGGGCCCTTCGTGGTGAGTGACAGCGGTGTGGCTGGAGACACACTCCCAGGTGGAGCTGGTCACGGCTGCCACGCCAGCGTCGAGGGCTGCGTTGGCCGAGCTGGCGTCTATCTGTGTGGCATGTGGTGGTTCTGCTGGGGGAGCTGCCCCCTTGCACTTCTCCCATGAGGCTGGGGAGCTCCTAGCATGGCGCAGCAAAGGGAACGTGAAGTCCTAGGTTCGAGTCCCAACACTGGCTCATCTCAGCCTCTTGCGTTGCGTGAGCAATTAGCTTCCCGTCTCTGCGTTTTTGTTCCTTCTGGAAAGTGGCTCGGGGGTGCCTGCTGGGGTACACTCAGACTCTGCGGGAGGCAGGTGTGGTCGGCTGTGACGGGGCCATGGTGAGCCAAGCCTGGTTTGGAGCCAGAGTTTCTGCTTCCCCGGTCCTAGACCTGTGTATATTCGTGTGTCTCTGATCTCAGTCTCTTCAGCCCTAAAATGGGGGTGACAGTGGTGTCCACTCTTGGGGGCTGGCGTGGGACCCGATGCTGTAGACACAGCTGTTGTGTAGCCGGTGTCACTGTCATGACTGGTTGTTGTCACATTCACTGTGTCCTCTCGTGACTGCTTAGCTCTGTCTTCCTGGCCCAGCGCTTCCTCTCGCTCTGCTTATAAGCAGAGATCGAGGTTTTGGGAGTCTTCCCCTTGTGTCTGGATGAATTCCGGGGTTTTCTTGTGTTGGATTTGATGTCTGTGGGATCCGGAGCTTCTGAGCTCTGCGTCAGCTCCCACGAGGTGGTCTCTCGGAGATGCTTCCGCTTCTGCTCAGCGGGGTCTGTATGCGTCATGGCTTTGGCCTGGGAGGGAGGTCCTGTGTGAAGCTTTGTGGCAGGGACAGGACTGTCCCCTCCCTGAGGCGGGAGCAGGTGCCCTGGCACAGCAGCAGGTGCAGGAGATGATGTGACCTTGTGGACTGCAGGAGGCCTCTGCGCAGCAGCCCCGGTGGTCCTGAGGGAAGGGTCTGCAGCGCAGTGGCTGACACACGCGTCTTAGACCCGCCTGGTTTGCTTTTGGCAAACGCGTTCCCTCTGCTACCCTTTCTGCACTCCGCGGTGGCCTCGGCTCCACCACTCTGTATCTGAACTTGTGGGCCTGTTTGAGGACAAAGGTGAATCCTAGGGATCAGCTGAGCTCCTCCTCAATCAGGTGGGAGGAGGGAGGAACTGTGGGCGGGGCCTCTCCTGCATGCCCTTGAGCTCCAGCTGAGCCAGGAAGCCTCCCTAGACCTTAGGGGTTTTACTGGGGAGACTAAGGCCCTGAGGGTGGGGAGGCATCTCCATCTGGTGCTGCTGGGCTGGGATTTCTCTCTTTCACTTTTCAGGGGTTTCCCATCAGGGGAGCCTAGTGTTGGCCGGGGATGGGAGTGGAGGATTTGGGAGGGAGAAGAGAGTGGGCCCTCAGGTCAGGAACCAGCAGCAACTGCCTCAGGGCAATGACTGTGAATAAGAAAGAACAGCCAGAGTTTGGGTAACTAGTGGTGAAGGTTTGGACAGCTCTGTTTTACCAAGCACTGGCTGTATGCCAGGTGCTGTGACGTGAGCTGCACCTGCTTTATTATCATATTGAATTTGTTCAAGGGTCAAGGGCTCCCCAGGCGGGGCGGGGGAGTTGGTGGGATCCACACCAGGCTCAGCATGCTGGGAGGTGAGATATGTCCCTGGATCGGGTATCTGGGGCGCAGTGGACACATCCCTGCCGGGGAGCAGGGTGGAAAGGCCAGGTGGGACGGTGGAGCTGGCACAGCTAGAGGGACCCTGTCGACCCGGGTAAGGCTGGGTGATGGACTGTGGGCGTGAGTGTGCAGCAGCTGGGTGGCCCTTGGCCGACCTAGGAGCTCTCTGAAATGTGCCAAGTCCCTTTGTGAATTGCTTCTTGGAAAGTACTGATATCTCCGCTGGTTAAAGTTCATTTTCTGGATGAGAACCAGCCGGCAAGGTCAGAAGGCTTTTGTTTTCTGGGTCTTCAAGGCTGTAGCATCAACTGTGCCTGAGGTTTCTGTCCTGATGATATTTTATATTCACCCATTTACCCTTCCATCTGTGTGTGCACCTACCCATCTAGGCGTTTAACCTCTAGTCCACTCATCTCACCCATCCCTCTGTCCACCACCCATCCCTCTGTCCACCCACCCATCCCTCTGTCCACCCACCCATCCATCTGTCCACTCACCCATCCATCCATCCATCCATCCATCCATCCATCCATCCATCCATCCATCCATCCATCCAATCAACCGTAGGTACATACATACAAGTCACTAAATCCATCCATCTATCCATCCATGTATCTTTAACCCAATAAGTTTTCCAAATATATATGATGTAAAGATGGGTAGTTTATCTCCTGGCTTAGAATTGCTCACATTCAATAGATGATGAACAAATGATTGTATGATCCAGGGTGATCACTGCGTTTGAGACATCCATCACACATCTGCCCCATCTCCTGGGTTAGTCCTGACCCTTCAGGCCCAGCATTGAACTTGACATGTGGACTTGCTGCCCTCCCAGAACTCATCGTTGTTGAGTCTGGGGAGATGATCTGATCCAAGGAGTCAGGCCCCAAAGAGGGGACTTCGGGGGTGTTAGTAAGGTCTATGAAGAAAAGAAAATGGAATTTGTAGCCTCAGGAGAGACTGGGGAGAGGGTAAGTGGGGGAGATTTCCCATTAGGAGGGCAGGGGGCCTCTCTGAGGGAGGACTAAGAATTAGAGGAGACTGGGCGTGTAGGAGAACGAGAGAGTGTCAGGCAGGGGGCCACAGGTGTGGCGGTCCTGGGATGTGTTTTATTCAGCAAAGATGGTGAGAGAGAAGATGCAGTAGTTGGGGCTGCTGTGGAGAGGGCACAGGGTTAAGAATAAGTGGGTTGGCCTTATGCTTTCTGAAAGACATTTGGGGAGTCAGGGCAAGTATGGTCCAGGGCACCCTCTGGTGGACGCCACGCAGAGCGCGTTCCTAGAGGGGCTTCCTGGGAAGCAGGCAGGATGGTGAGGTTGTTGACAAAGTTTGTGGTGGTTGTGAGGGAAACCACGCGCAGTTGTCTGTTTTCCCCTTGTCTCGGCACCCGGCACGGTGTCATTCACACGCACAAGGTGTTGTGGCGTCACAGACACTGCTCCGTGGTGATCTGTTTGTGTCTACACAAAACAGAATCCTCAGGTAGAAGAACTGAGTCTGACCAAGCTGGACCTGGTTCCAGCAGCACCACCTGGTGGTCCCAGGGTTCTGGGGTTGGGGAGGCTCTTAGGGGGAGAGTGACAAGGCTGTGAGGGATCTCAGCCATTGAGTGACAGGGTCAGACACCTACTCGCTTTGGAAAACAGCACCGGTGGCACTCCACTGCACCTGCTGGCACCTGGGTGTCCCCTTGTGGAGACTCCAGATACTGCAGGTCATGGAGCTTGGATGATGACACCCTGAGGCCCTTAACCTTTCCCAGGAGCACCCTCTTAACCCCAGCACCCACTGCCACCCTTTCACAAGTGAGGCAGACAGAGACCCAGAGCAGTGACATCACCTGCCCAGTGTGGGTCCTTGGGCACACTCACTGGAAACCCTATCAGATGATAACAGAGCTGATGAGAGACCCCCTCCCCCAGGGGGAGGGAGCCAGGAGGTCATTAGATGCCACCCTGGCCTTAATCCTTCTGGAGATGTCCAGGATGGGATGCAGGCAGGAGGGACAGAACAGGCAGCAGGGGAGGCATGCTCTACTGCTGTCTCATTAAACGCTGCCCACCGGGTCCTCGCCATCAAGAAGGCTCTGAGCCAAAAGCAGGCAGTGTGGCCCTGCCCACCCAGGCACCCTTGGCACATTGCCTTCTTTGCAAAAAGAGTTCTCAGTGACTTTGATTGATGGAGGATGTGGCAGAGACAGAGATCTCCCATCCACTGGTTTGTTTCCCTCCCCCCAGCGCTCTCTTCCACCTCATCTAAAAATGCCTGCAGACAGCTGGGAATGGCCTAGGGCTGAAACCAGGAGCCTGCAATGCCACCTGGGTCTCTGAAGTGGCTGGCAGGGTTCCAAGCATGTGAGGCACAGCGCCTGTCACCCGCCAGGGTGCGCGTGAGTAGGAAGCTGGCATCAGGAGCAGAGCTGAGACTTGAATGCGGGCACTGTCCTGGGGTACACCTGTTGCACGCCAGGTGTCCCTTCTCACCAATGCATTGTGTGCGCGCGGCGGAGTGCGCCAGTCCAGTCCCAATGACCGATGTGGGCCTGTGTGTCACCCGCTGCCCAGTGCGACAGCGAACACTCTTCTGGCCCATCCGAGAGCTCCCTGAGCCCCTCCGCCCACAGCCCCAGCCCAAAGGGGAACCCCTCTGCTCCCTCCCATCACCATAGCTCATGTTACATCATCAGGCTGTGGCATTGCAGTGCGGGGCCTGTGTCTGGCTAGCTTCCCCTGCCCCACTACCCTCTGGGCAGTGTGTTAGGTATGAGATGTGTTTAGGATGGTGCCATATGCAGCAGTAACCTGTAATTTTCCTTTGCTGTGTCTGCTGTGGGGGGGTGGGATAAACCACAGTGTATTTATCTGTCGTGCCATGGCCGCGTGTCAGGACTGTTTCCAATCTGGGCTGACTTGGAGTGTGGTAAATATTTGCTGATCCTGGTTTAGAGGTGTGTCCTGCACACACACACACACACACACACACACACACACACACACACACACACACACACAAAAAAACACACACACCCGGAAGATGAGTCAAAGCAATTCACTGATTGCTCAGCCCATCTCAGGAATGCAAGGTTGCTTTCCAGCATTCCTGGGAAATGGAATGAAGTTTATTTTGGTGCAGAAAATGGAAACCCGTGCATGTATTTTTTTTAAGATTGTTTTTATTTTTATTTGAAAGGTGGAACTCCAGAGAGGAGATAGATTTTCCATCTGTTGGTTTACTCCCCAAAAGGCTGTACAGCCAGAGTTGAGCCAATCTGAAGCCAGGAGGCTCTTCCAGGTCTCCCACGTGGGTACAGGGCCCCAAGGACCTGAACCATCCCCTGCTGCTTTCCCAGGCTATAAGCAGGGAGCAGGATCAGAAGTGGAACAGCAGGGAGACGAACTGGCTCTCATATGGAATGCCAGCACCTCAGGTTCAGGCTCAGCCTACCATGCCATGGTACCATCCCTTATATGAATGCTTTTGAAAACATATCCAAAGGCATGGATTTCAGATTTTCTTCTTGCATCAAAGTCAGTGTATCTTTTAGTTCCATTTTTTCTACGACTTTTTGAAATAGTCTTGGATTCCAAGGGCTCTTGTCCCAGAATTTGTTTGTAATTTCATATATAGATGTGGTTCAGCCAACCAAATCCTTTTGCATCTATTTCTACATATTTCTTCAGCTATTTTTAACTCTCTTCCTAGCTTCTCAAGGCAGGGCTTTTCCTTGTAGGGCTGTGGTTTCTAAGCCTTTTGCAAGCTTTAAATCACTGCAGTATTCCTTTTAAAACTTTTAATTTTTTTTTTTTTTAAAAAGATGTGTTTGAAGGTAGAGTTAAAGAGAGAAAGAGAAATATGGGGGAGGGGGATGGGGGACTGATCTTCCATCCACTTGTTCACTTCCCTCAATGGCCACAATGGTCTGGGTTGGGCCAGGTCAAAGCTAGTAGCCAGAAACTTTTTTCTGGTCTCCCATGCAGATGCAGGGGCCCAAGCACTTGGGCTGTCTTCTGCTGATTTCCCAGGTAGCAGGGAAGTGGATAGGAAGTGGAGTAGCCAGGACTCATACCGGCGCCCACATGGAATGCAGGCATTGCAAGCATTGGCCCAACCTGTTATGCTACAATGCCAGCCCCCACATTCTTATACTTTTGATTGAAAGGCAGAGACAGAATGGAGAAAAATCTTTCATCTTCTGGCACACTCTTCAAATGGTTGCAGCAGCAGCCAGGGCCGGGCTGGGTTGAAGCCAGGAACCAGGAACTCCATCTGGGCAGGTGAGCCATGACGTTCTGCCTCGCAGGCTCTGCGTCAGCACCAAAGCCGGATGGGAAGTGGAGTTACGGGAACTCGAACCAGGCACTCGGTATGGAATGGGGGCATCAGCGATGGCTGAAGCACTTGGCCAAACACCTACCCCATATTTCCTCTCTCCGGCTGAATAAGGGCCCATCACACGGATGGATCATATTCTGCATATCTGTCTGGCAGCTGAGGGACATCTGGCTTGGTGCCACTGGGGCTCCGATCGGCACCCCGACTACCATTATAACCCACTCCACTGCTTCGTGCCTTCACCATGCTCACCCCACCTGCCCTTATCATTGTTCCCTAACTTCCCCCCCTCCCCAGCCCCCCACCAAGCCAGCAGCGCAAGATCACAGGGCCCTAATTTCTTTCTCACCTGTGTCATCAGCAGAGAATACACGACAAACAGCTGTCGAGTGGCTGAGTTGCCAGCTGGGCACGGGAGGGAAGGAGGGAAGCAGGTGTGTGTATACCTCAGTAAGCCATGGTGGGTGACAGGGGAGCAGCCAGCAAGACTCAGGGTACCCCCTGAGTTGGGTGTCTCACAGGTTGAGTAGCAGCTGACCAGGTAGAGGTAGGAAGGTGGCCCCAGGCCGAGGCTCATGGGGTGCCTCCTAAAGGAACACTTTGTCCCCCCATCTTGGGGGTGTCTGAATCTACTTATCAAGGCCTTCCCCTGGGCATTCTGTCTGTCCTGGAAACCTTGCAGCCGAAGCCAGACTGGGCAGGGGAGGCCAGGGCGGTTGGTACTCTGCAGAAGGCATCAACGCTGGCCCTGTGCCTCCCAGTCCCGATGGCCGTGGCGTCCGACTGTACAAGCCAAGCATGTGAGCTTGATTTTTATGTGAGTTCTTGCCAGTTCTTGCCCTCTTCTCTGATTCCCCCACCCCCTCTCCTTTTAATTTTACTTTAGACTCTCAGGAAGGCAGTGGGCAGGTGGATGGGACAACCCAGCTGCCCCCCCCCCCGGGTGGCTGCACTGCGTGACTGCGTTGAATCCTTTGCAGCAGCTCTGTAGAGATACGGGGGCTTGGGGAGCCGCAGTGAGCTGGCCTGGGTTGGGCATCGCTGTGGGACTCAGTTCAGGGCTGCGGGACTCTGCTGTGTTCCTGTGGTTTCAGGGATTACACAGTGCCCTGGCCCCCGTGGCTGCGGGGTGGGCTTGCTCTCTCGGCCCACTTGCTCCTTGCACGTTAAGACAGGCATTGCCCGCCACCCTCATGGGAGACCCGGTTGAAGCCCCTGGCTCCAGGTTTTGATGTGGCTGAGCCCTGGCTGTTGGAGGCCTCTGGGGAGTGAACCTGTGAATGGGAGCTGTCTCTCCTCTGTCTCTTCCCTCTGCCCCTCCTCCTCCCGTGATCTCTCTCTCTCTCTTTTTTTAATCTCTCCTTTTCCTCCAAAAATATCTTTTTTTTAAAAAAAGATTTATTTTTATTATTTTTTCATTGGAAAGGCGGATATACAGAGAGGAGAGACAGAGAGGAAGATCTTCTATCCGATGATTCACTCCCCAAGTGAGCCGCAACGGGCCAATACTATGCCGATCCGAAGCCAGGAGCCTCTTCCAGGTCTCCCACGCGGGTGCAGGTTCCCAAAGCTTTGGGCCGTCCTCGACTGCTTTCCCAGGCCACAGGCAGGGAGCTGGAAGGGAAGTGGGGCTGCCGGGATTAGAACCGGCACCCATATGGGATCCCGGGCGTGCAAGGCGAGGACCTTTAACCACTTGCGCCACCGCGCCGGGCCCCTTTTCCTCCAAAAATAATAAACGAAGTGCCACTTGCAGTATTCACAAATGACTGCCACGGGGCAGGGTAGAGCTGTCATGTTCAACTTGCTTTGTTCTGCCAAATCCTTTATTTAAGCTTGACAAAGGGAACATTTTGTTGGATTTGAATCCTCAGCCCCTTGCCACCTCCTTTAGGAAGTCCTCCTGGGTTGCACCCTTTCCTGAATCCCTTCAACTCCAAGCCCACTAGCCTCTTCCAGTGCTATCATGTGCCTGCCCGCTGTGGACCCCATGAGGGTGAAAATCCCGCCTCCCTCGGCTTTGTCCACCTTTCTCAGCAGGCCCCACGACTGGGGATCCACTCAGTGTTTTACTGAGCTCCTCTCCTGGGAGGGGGAAAGTGGCGTTCACTGGTGTCCGTGGGGAGAGTCAGGGTGGGGAGACGGGCTATCTTGGGGGTACCCTGTGGCAGGAACGGGGCTGGGATTAGAACCCAGGCCCATGCCAGTGCTAACCCCGGCTCCCACAGCCTCACTACCCAGCTCCTCGCAGGGTGCCATGAAGGTTTTCCATGCGGGTGGGAAGCGGGTTCTCCCACTGCCTTTTGGGTTCGAGGCTGTTTGAAGGTCCGTCTATGGCTACCCCTCTGACCTCAGTCCCTGGTGTAGCTGGCTCTTCTTCCTCACCTTCCTCTTGCTCCTCCATCCAGACACATCCTTTGCACACTGTGAAACAGGCCTGCTATAGGTGTGCAGCTTACTAACCTAGCTCTTGCCTCTGCTGCTTCATTCCCCAGATGGCCGTAGGAGCCAAGGCTGAGCCAGGCTCGAAGCCAGGAGCCTGGAGCCTCACCTGCGTCTCTCACGTGGGTAGCAGGGGCCATCCTGGGGCCATCTTGCGCTGCTTTTCCCAGGTGCCTGAGCATGTGTGTCGTCAGGACCTCAGGAAGGAGCAGCGTGCTCCTCAGCAGTTAGCTTTCTGCCCAGTTCCTGGCTGCCGTGCGCCTGCTGGCTGTCCCTGCGCACCAGGTCAGGGGCTACTTATGGAGTCCCGGCAGGTGCTCAGGCAGCAGTCTGTGGTGTGGATCCACTTCCCTTTGACTCTGAGGCTCCTTTCTCTCTCCTGCAGTCAGCCTCGTCCCCGGGGGCCTGGAGGGCAGTTGCTAGGTCAAGCCCGGGACTCAGGGGTTGACAAATGTCTGTATTTTCAGTGGCTTCAGATGTCCTGTGGCCGGGGAGGGCCTCTGTGCCACTGAGAGCTGGCCGTGGCCTGGGAGAGGCTCCGAGAGCCACGTTGGGGGCTCCTGAACGCGGTGTTGAATACGCTGTGTCCAGACTTCTGAGCTCTTGTTTAATTTTTCATAGTGCAGGTGGCTTCAACAAGTCCTACAGCTAAAGGAATTAAAAGACAAGTTGGTTTTGGTACAAAAACAATTGAAACCCAGACATGTTTTTATTTTTGTTTTTTAAAAAAGATTTTATTTTGCTTTTTATTGGAAAGGCATATAAACAGAGAGAAGGAGACATAGGAAAATATTCCCAAGTGGCCGCAACAGTCAGAGCTGAGTCAATCCGAAGCCAGGAGCCAGGAGTTTCTTCCAAGCCTCCCATGCAGCTGTAGGGTCCCAAGGTTCTGGGCTGTCCTCAACTGCTTTCCCAGGCTGCAAGCAGGGAACTGGATGGGAAACGGGCCACTGGGATTAGAACTGGCGCCCATATGGGATCCCGGCGTGTGCAAGGCGAGGACTTTAGCCACTAGGCCACTGCACCAGGTCCTACCATGTGCTCTTTGGCTTCTTACGTCTCAGATGCTGCCTGAGAGGAACATTCTGAGGCCCACGGGGACTCCAGCCATGACCTGCCCTTGTCGGGATGGCTGTCATCCGATTCCACCCACATTAGGAGCAGGAACAGGACCGTGTCCTGGGCTGAGTTTTCAGTTTCTTGGAAGTGCTGCTGCTTCTCAGAATGGCAGCGCTGATGTCATGTCGAGCTTTCTGTTCTCTTACTGCTGCCTCCCACTGTCGCCGTGGGGCAGGTGCCACCATCATCCTCATTGCACACGAAGGAGCAGGTGGCCGGAGAGGGGAAGCAAGCAGCGAAACAAGACACAGCTGGCTGGAGCTGGGCCGAGGCTGTCCGACTCCCTTCCTCCTGTATGAGATGTGCCAGCCCCTCTCCTGGGTCTCAGTTCCCCCACCCCTGCCCCCGCACAGGCTTCTGAGCTTTTGGGAATCATCAGTGTTTGAAGGAGGGGTGCCTGTCCACTGGCCTGGCCCCTGTGTGTGTGGCTGACGCAGTGCGATGCACACGGTGGCTCTGTCTCAGTGTGTGGCTGGCACACAGATCCCAGGAGCCTGTCCTGAACTGGACCAGCATGGGAGGACTGGCTGGTTTCTACCAGGAGCTGAGCATCCTGGTTGTTTGAGGAGGTTCTAGGCATGTTCAGTCTTTCTTGGAATGAACGAATGAATGAATGAATGAATGATGAGTGACAGCTACTCAAAGGTCTTGGCAGGCGTGATGGGAGGAGGGAGGAACCAGGCTGGCCAGGCAGGGGGTGGAGGAATCAAAAACGAAGGCCAGACTGCCTGAGCAGTGCCTGGAACCTGTCTTGAAGTGGGATGGGGGCTTCGGGTGGGGGCAGGGTGACCATGGAGGCCTCCACCTGGGCAGAAGCCGCTCAGGGGAAGAAGAGGGGCCAGGTCAAGAAAAAGGGGGTATATGTTTGCAAGGCCCTGGTCCTCCCAGGGGCTCCTGTGAGAATCCTTCCCCCAGCTACTATCTTGCCAGCCACAGGCGGGTCTTCCTGGCACCATCCTTCCTAGCTGCATCCCTCTGGTGTCTGTCTCTGCCTTCACCTGGCCCTCCCCTCTGTTCTCCTGCCTCTCTTCTGGGATTGGATGTGGCACCCCGCCCCCCGCTTCGGTCTCAGCCGGGTCGGTTTCTGTAATACACAAGACTGAAGGTTGGTTAAGCAGCCATGGTCTGTTCTCCCTTCTGGATGCTGGGAAGACAAAAGCAATCTGCTGGCAGGTTGTACATGGTGCCATCTGGGTGTCCTCACGTGCCAGGAAGCACAAGATGCAGCCCCTGAAGGTGCCCAGCAGTGCCCTTGGGGCCCAGTCACCCAGCAAGGGCCCCACCTCTTGGGAAATCAAGTTCCAACTTTTGTTTTAATTTATTACACACACACACACACACATATGGATATACCAAAGAGGGCTCTTCCACCTGCTGGTTCATTTCCCAGATGGATCAATAGGAAGCTGGGAACCAGCATTCCGCAGCCTCCCCACCCCCCAGTCTCCCATGTGTGTGCAGGGGCCCAAGCACTTGGCCATGCTCTGCTGCTTTCCCAGGTGCCTTAGCAGGGAGTTGCATTGAAAGTGGAGCAGCCAGGACTCGAACCATTGCCCGTTCAGAATGCCGGGCATCCCACGTGCTAGTCCCCAAGCTCCATGTTTTGAAGCGGGGCTGGTTTCTAAGCAGTAGCACTCGTGAGACAGTGCAGGGTCCTCTTGTCTTAGTGCTAGTGGCAGAGGCCTTTCCGGATAAGTCGCATCCACGTGTGCTGCTGCACGGAAGGGTGCTTTTGGGGGTGGCGTTCAGCCCATGCCAGGGCAGGAGGGCGAGGAGCTGTACTCAGGCCTGGAGCAGCAGAGTGGAGCCAGAGCGCAGACCCATACTGGGAGAGTTCTCCCTGGCTCAAGAGCGCCTCCTGTTGGCCGCTCTCCCTTGCAGTGGAGTTAAAGGGTTTAGCAAAGGTGGTCCCCAGGGTGTCGCAGTGAGAACAGGTACCTGGCTCCTCTACCCCATTGGCTGCCTGTACCCCCAACACCTCGCTCTGCCTTCTCCGAAGTTGGAGGCCCCGGGCAGGAGCCTCACGTGCGCAGCGTCCTTTATGGGAGCTCTCTGTGCTCCTCGCTGCACCGTGGCCGGGCTTTGTGGCTTTGTGTGTGTGAGAGGGGGTGGAGGTGCATGGGTCTGCCTCCTCGTTGGATAGCAGCTCCAGTTGCCTCATCAGGACAGATGCAGGTCCCACCTCCCTCACCGTACCCCTGTAAGGGCTGAACTCGGTGCCTTAATGTCCTTCGCCACATCCTCAGAACCCGGTCATGGGTGTCTAGTTCATCCCATTCTACAGAAGTCACCACTGAGGCCTGGGACCGTCCGAGGAGACAGCTCTCTGAGGGCTGAGACTCCCCTTGCCCTGTTCCTGGTAGGAGTGCTCAGACCCAGGACTGATGGTTGAGAGGCCTGGTCTAGCCCACGCTGTTTCCACCTTGGCCACGTCCCAGCCTCTCTGGGCCTCGTTTCCTGCGGAAGGTGACCTCAGCTGAGGTCAGGAGGAAGGGGAGTGGTGCGAACAGGTGCGCTGAGAGCCTGTGAAGCCCCCAAGCCAATGTATTTCCTTCGGGGAGCGGCGGGGAGGATCACTTGCCCCTTCCTGTGTGGTCTGTGCGGTGGGGAGGAGGCCCATCAACGTGCGCTCACACAGTCACACGCACACAACCATGCACTCCCACACGCATGCTCAAAACACACAGAAACTACTTGTCATATTTGCACACACACATACACGCCTGTGCCGAAAAGCGCACAGTGACACACTTGTACTGCTGTTCACACATGCATGGACACACAGCTGCACACATACATGTCTGAAAGTGCACACTTCACACATGCTCTCTCCCACCCAGGGGAATGCTCTGTCCCTCACATGCACACACACACGCACACACGTGTTCACACGTGTTCACACATGTTCACAATGCACACCCTCTGTTTATGCAGTCTCCCTGCTTCCCCAGTTGTGGTGAGGAGCCCAGCATGAAGTCCAGGAGGAATTCCACCTCCCCAACCCCCCCAGATGCTGCAGGCGGGGCTTGGGGACCCGAGCTGTGGCTTCTCCGCCCCCGGAGTGGCTGTGGTGGTGGCCTCCGGTGAGCTGAGCTGAGCTGGCTTCTGAATGATTCATGCCGCCTTGAACTTGACTCCGGGCGTGACAAACGGAGTGGGAAGAGCCACCCCCTCCAGAGGGGGAACGGGAAAACACGTCCAGGGCTCACAGCAGAACCCAGGGTGCCAGGCATGGAGTATTACTACTGCCCCAGCTTGCTGAAGCTGCTGCAGTATCTGTGGGTGAGTGTGGGCCTGGACCGTTGTCCCCTCTCCTCCTCCTCATCCTCTTCCTCCTGCCCCCCTCCCTCAACCTGCCCTCTCTGTACGTGCCAAGTTTCCTCCTAGGCTTGGCTGCTAGCAGCGGTTTTGACTTGGGTGAGAAGTGGTTGTTGATCCGGGGGAGAGCTTTTGGGGAGGGACGTGAAAGTTCTGTTGGGGGGGAAGGGCAGTCCGTTGAGAAGGGGGCTGAGTCCCGTCTAGGAGAATAGGTGTGCAGTCCCCGAAAGGTGGAAGAGGAGCCCCCTCCCTGGAGGTTCCCGGCAGGGTAGCGGGGGACAGAGAGAGCCAGAGGAGTTCTCAACAAGGCCTCTTTCAATGATTTCTTTTTCTGTGCTGAAATGGGATCCCGCTTGCATGTGTGTGTGTGTATCATCTTTTATGAGGGTGAAAGGATGCCATTGGCTCCCTCCTTCCCTTGCCCCAAACTTAGTGAAAACCCCATGTGAGAGCACTGCCCCTCCCCCCGTCACATTCTGTCTTTGTTTGGGAGAGAGGCAGACCCCAGACGGAAGTGTTTCCTGATGTGATGTTGGCACCGGCTGGGGAGTGCTTGTGGCTCCCACACTGCCAGGCTGTGTGTCCCTGGGCAGAGTGCTGTCCTTTGCTGGGTCCTTATGTCCTCTTCCGGACCCACAGTGATGTATATTAGAGCTCTGTGAGCCCCCAAGGATGCTGAGTGGCGAATGGTCTTAAGACTTTTCCAGAATGTTTGGCCATTGGGGTTGAGCAGATCCAGAAGAAAAAGTCTTGGAAAATATTATTTTTTTTCGCCCTTCTTCTGTGTGTTTGCAAATACTTGAGATGCCTTCTCACCCAGGCAATTTTCCGGAGCTCCTAAAAATACAACTTTAGGAAGCGTCCTAAAGCGTCCTGTGGCTGCTTCTCCCCTCCCAGCACCACCCCTACCCCCCTACCCTGAGCCGCCTAGCACAGCTCAAAACCAAGAGCCCCTCCCCTAGGCCCCATGTCCTTTGCTGAAAGACATTTGAGTGTCCTTGTGGAGCCCATACTGGGCAGCCTTTGTTGGCACAGAAAACCCCCAGACTCCAGGTAACTCACAGAAGACCCCGATGCCCGATGGGATGAGTGGGACAGACAGGGTCCCCTGACTTTGTGGGGCCTCATGTCTGGCCTGGTGGGCCATGAACTTGGAATGAAGGGTTGGGAGTAATGCTACAGGGATCATGATCTCATTGGGGTGCAAGGTTTGGGGTCTGGCAGAGCCTCCCCAGAGGAAGCTGAGCATTGCAGGAGTTGTGGGAGCCGGCAGGTGAGGCCCCACAAGGCTCCCTGCTGGTTGCATATATTACCTATGATACCAGCATCTCCGTGATGTGACTGAAGCCAAGCCTGAGGGTCAGCTCCGTGCCCACACCACTGATAGGCCAACTCTTGCTTGTTGGCTCTGGAGGCAGAACGTTCAGGAGCCATGGGCTTTGGCTGGCTTGTGGTGAAGCCCTGTGGTCTTTTGATTCAAGTTTCAGCTTCCTTGTCTGCACAGGGTTGTCGGGGGTGTGGGGGTGGCGCCTCTTCTTCCTCCTTCTCTAATTGGGATGGTTCCTGCCAAGTGTCTTGCTGGTTTCTGAAACCCAGCAGGTACTCAGAGAAGACTAGCTTTTCTGTTTTCCCGGGAGGCCACCTTCAGCTTCACAGTGACTGGGCAGCCTTGTCCTGTCTCACAGGGCCAGCTGAGGGTTGTCCCCTCTCCCCATCCCCACGTGGCTTTGGGTGTTTGTCAGTCATTCCTTCCGCACTGTCCTTCCTCGAGGCTGTTGGGACCCTAGTGGATGGCTATCACCTGTTGATGAAGACCTTCCCCTGACCACTCTCAAACAGCCTCCGCCCTTACACAGCTACCTGGAACACTTGATTCCTGTATCAGAGTGTCTGAGTTCAAGTCCCAGCTCCAATGGGACTTGGGAGCGGGGTCCAATGCTTGGGCCTCTGGCACTCACAGGGGAGGCCCAGCATTCCTGGTTTCTGGCTTTGGTCTGGCCTATCCTTGGCTGTTGTGAGCATTTTGGGACTGAACTCAATGGATGGAAGGTCTCTGCTTGTCTGTCACTCTGCCTTTCATTAAGAAAAAAAAAAGAAAAGAAAACTGCTGTTAGCATTGCTGATCACCACAGACTAAATTCCATTGGTTGCCCTGGAGAGGGAGGGTGATTTGGCCCTGCCCAGGATGCTTGGAAGTGCCTGGGGGGCATCTGTGACACCTGAGGGCTACTCCTGGCATCGGGTAGGGTAGGGAGCTGCCTGGGAGGACTGTTGCGTGTCTTGCCAGGCACAATCTCCTTCCAGTTTTCTCTCCAACACCAAGAAAAAGCTTGGCTCAAATATCCTGGCACCCAAAGTCAACAAAAACAACAACAAAAAAAACTGCTTAGTTCCTCAGTTTTTGCGGGGTCTCAGGTTGCATTTTGTAAAGTTTATCTATGGCAGGTGCCCTCGAGCTGCCCGATGAGTGAACAAACCAATGAATGAGGATGGGAGATTCCCATTTCTGGGCATGTCTGTGGGTGACACGAGCCTTGGCCTGCTGTTGAGAAATGCTTTGTAAACATGTTTACACCTGCTCCGTATTCCTGCGTGGTTAGCAGCCAGTCTCCCATGATGGGACCCTGGGGCAGTCCTCTGGTGTTGAATATGGCCTCATGTGAGGATGTTGCTCAGCTCTTAATCTGTAGCATGTTTTACGTCCCTGGGTGACTTCTCAGAAGGGAAGCCGGCCGTGGGCTGCAACAGGTTTCTTGCAAAGCTGTCACTTGTTGGTGGGTCGCTGGTGGCTTCCTGTGGGTGGCCAGAATCGTCCATCATTGCAGAGATCAGTTCTTCTACAGCTGGTTGTCATGTAGCAGCTGGGAAGTGGGAGGAGCCAGATGGAGTTTCTGTTTCAGATCATTAGTAACTGTAGCCTGTGGCTGCTGCACTGCCCTGGCTGTTTGGAGTTACTTAGTATCTTTTGTCGATGAGATAGCCCAGCCGGGCGGGCCCAGGTCCCTGGTCTTGCTGGAGTAGTGGTGGCTTCCAGCTGGTTGCTGTCAGTTAGAATTGCAGTGATAATAATGATAGCCACTATTGCCTCCAGCATCACTTAGGAACCTTGCCAAAGTCCCTGGCCTGTTCTGTGTGCTTTCCTCACTTGCCTCTTCATACCCTCCCTGGAAAGCCCCCGCAACTAAATCTCACTGTCCACTACCCCCATTCCGTAGCTGAGTAAACTGAAGGCAGAGAGGTGAATTCTCTGGAAGTGGAGGAACCTGGGTTTGATCCTGGGTCTCCCTGCCCTCTCTCATGTTCTTTTGCAGTTGGGCAGGGCAGGGCTCACCCCCTGCTTTCCTGGGCCAGGCCCCCAGCCTGGCTGGCTTGCTCTGTCAGCCCCAGCACTGGGTCGGGGGCCAGTGGTGGGGAGATGCTTAGCGTCTAGCTAAGAGCTGGGGTAGCCTTGAGGAGTTAGGCTGGTCCAGTGAATGGGAGACCTACAGAAGATTCTAACAGCTCCTTGGGAGACCTGGAGGTTGAGGACAATAACTGCACCCCTGTGTCCTGGCTTCATGTACCCTCCTTACTGTCCCCCACTTTCAGACTCTGCCCTGGAGCTCCCAGGAAAGTGTCAGGTTTTCACTGTGGTTGCTAAACTTGCATTCTCCACATTCCACTCCTTGATGGGATTTTAATTTGGGGGCGGGGGGGGGGTAGAAGAAAGTGGAATTGGGCCTTTGGCTCAGAGTTAAGGCTCTCTTTGGGACACCTGCATTTCCTCGTATTAGAGTGCCTGGTCCAAGTCCTGGCTACTCCATGGTTCAGATCCAGCTTCCTTCCAATGTACCTAGGAGGCAGCAGGTACTTGAGTCTAGCTATCTGGTAGACCTGAAAGGAGTTCCTTGTTCATGGCTCCCCCCGCCTGGCCTAACCCTAGCTGTTGCAGCCATTTGGGGGAGATTTGGGGAGTGGTCAGCAAATGGAAGATCCATCTCTCTCTTGGACTTTCAAATAACAAAGTCTAAATGTGCCAAGTGTGTGGCTCTTTTGCTGTTTGTCCATTTGGCTCACCTCTTCCCCAGCTGGCGGTCTCCTCTGGGTGACACTGGTGGTGATGGTCATGGTATGTTTTGTTCTCTTGCACTCTGTTGAGCCTGTAGTATCTCCCTGCATCCTGACTACATTCCAACTGGCAGATATGATTTGTATTTGAAAGAATCTGCAACTCTGGGCAGCCAAGGAGGGCCTAGGCTGGGATTTGAACTTGGGAAGTCAGACTCCAGAGCTGGTGGACTTAAGGACCATAGCAGGAAGGCTATTTGTGTGCCCACTTTGGAATCCTGGACCCTGGCACACAGTAGGTGCTCAGTGGATGTCCCGACTGGCCAGCATAGCTGCTGTGAGGTTGGGACAGCCATGAGCTGCAGTGCTGTACCTGGTGCTCGGCTCCTACCCCCTCAATAGCTGTTCTCATTGTTGCTACTTCAGGCCTGGCTTGCCTGTGCCGAGGGTCTGGTTTGGCTTAGTAGCACATGTGGCTGAAAGAGAAGAACTGGCTATTTTTGTGCCGAGTGAGCTGAGGCCTGAGTTCAGAGCTGTGGGATGGATGTGCGTCACCAGAGGCTGTGGTTCCACCTCAACCTTGGTGCCTTTTTAGGCCCTGTCACAGGCAGAGGGGCAGCGATCCTCTCAGGATGCTTCCTCACGGAGCCTGGGGCCTGCAGCCAGTCTCTCCAGCTCCCAGACGCCCGCTTGCCCTCTGTGAGATAGAAATAATGATGCCAGACTTCCAGCGGGACATCCTGAGGACTCTACAAGCCAATGCAATTATAGGTTGGTATATAGCAGGTGTGACATGGGCTAATCTTGGTGTTGAACCTATTCAGCTTGGCCCAGGCACCAGAATCAGGCCCTGCTCTGAATTCCTTGGGGAAGACACTCAGGGTCCCTGTACCAGGAGCTAATGCTCCAGTGTTCTGTTTGGAAGCAGACAGGAAGGCTTAGCGCAAGCTGGGTGAGCTTCCTTGAGAAGGTGACCTTTGAATAGAGACTTTGAAGAGAGTTGCAGGAATGGACTGGGAGTGGGTAGGTGAGCACGGGAGGGAGAAGGAACAGATGGTACAAGTGTCCTGGCCAGTGCAAGTGTCCTGCAGGCCAGTTACAGAACAGTCAGGAAGTGGGGGTGGCCAGAGCAGGGGAGAGGTGTGGTCATGAGATCAGAGAGATCTTCCATCCACTGGGCCAGTGCCCAAATGGCTGCAACAGGCAGGGCTGGGCCAGGCCTGAAGCTGGGAGCCAGGAACTTCATTTGGGTCTCCCATGTGAATGCAGGAACACAAGCACTTTGACTATCCTCTGCTGCTTTCCCAGACATGATAGTGGGGAGCTGGATCAGAAGCAGAGCAGCTGGGATGGAAACTGGCTTTGCATGCTGCAAGCTTAACCCTCTGTACCATGCCATCCCCCCACCGGGTCCTTGACACATTCAGATTAGCTCCCCAGGCCTTGTCCACTTTCTAGTCCCTGCTGATTGGAGCTTTGTGCTCATGGCTTAGGTGCCCCCTGCTGGCAGTGGAGGGCCTCCAGACCATGGCCCTGGCTGACCACAAGCGATCATGGCTGGTTTTCAGGGATTGGAGCCGTGAGAAGGGACATGCCAAGCCTGAGACTGCGGACATGGAGCAGTACATGAAGGGTGCAGAATGCTCCTAGGACCCAGGAGTCTGGGGTGCACTTGCCCTGTGACGACTCCCTGAGGTTCCTGCCTCCTTGTGGGCATGTAGTGGAGGATGGGACTGAAGTCTAGAGCAGGGGGATTAGCCTGATGTGGGTTCACATTCAGCTCTCTTTAATTTTTTTTTTAAAGTTTATTTATTTATTGAGGAAAGTGACATGGGTGAGGGAAAGGCAGTCTTCCATTTGGCGGTTCACTCCAGTGGTTGGGGCTGGGTCAGGCCAAGACCATAAATGCAGAATTCTGTCCTGGTTTGTCACATGGGTTGAAGGGCCCCAAGCGTGTGGGTCATCCTGCCTTCCCAGGTGCATGAGGAGGGAGCTGGGTTGGAAGCAGAGCAGCTGGGACTTGAATTGGTGCTTGCATAGGAGATGTCAGCAGCCCAGGCAGCAGCTTAACCCACTGCAGCACAGCACCAGCGCTTGGATCCAGTAGTTCTTGTTCAGACCTCAGTAAGCAGCTGTGGCTCTCTGAGCCTTTTGTCTAGAGATAGGAGGCTTACCTTTCTCAACAGACGATATGCCAGCATCTCACAGAGAACATTTGGCATACAGTAGGCAGCTAATAAGTGCACGTTTCTCCTCAAGAATGTTGCTAAAAAAAGGCAGGGTTACAGAGAGAGGGAGAGACACAGAGATCTTCCATCCATTGGTTCCCTCCGCAAATGTCTATGATGGCGTGGGCTGGACCAGGCTGAAGCCAGGAGCCAAGAAGTCTGTTTGGGTTTCCCATGCCAGTGGCAGGAGGCCAAGCACTTGGCCATTCTCAGCTGCCTTCCCAGCCCAATAACAGGGAACTAGATCAGTTGGGGCTCGAACCAACAGACATACGAGATGGAGGTGTAGCAGGCTGGAGGATTAACTGGCTGCACCATGGCGCTAGCGCCAAATGTTGGCTCTTAACTCACCCAGTCACAAGTTGCTGGTTGTCTCACTTGCAGAGTGAGCTCCAGTTTGGGACACTAGAGGGAGCCCCTGTTCTAACAAATCCTGTTGTGACAACTCATTTCTTTCACTTCCCTTCCATTCCCTTCCCTTCCCTTTATTTGTTTGAAAGGGGTGGGGGGAGATCATCTATCCTTTGGGTCACTTCCCAGATGGCTGCAATTGCCATGGCTGGCCTGGGTCAGGCTGAAGCCAGAGCCTGAAGCTTCTTCTGGATCTCCCATGTGATGTAGGGGCCCAGGCACTTGGGTCATCTTCCACTGTTTTTCCCAGGTATAGTAGCAGGGAGCTAGGGGAAGTGGAGTAGCTAGGACCTGCACTAGCACCCACAGGGGCTGCCAATGTCCCACAGGTGGTGGTCTTTCCTGCCATTTGGCAACACAGGCCCCAGCACCCACCTTCTCAGAACAGGTACAATTCTTTGTCCTTTGGTGTGTGTGTGTGTGTCTGGAGAAGCAGGTGTTAAAGTTGTTCCTGTGCCACTGAGGAATCCATCCAGGTATCCCACATGGGTATCAGGGGTCCAAGTGCCTGGGCTGTCTTCTGCTGCTTTCCCAGGCACATTAGCAAGGAGCTGGGTCAGCAGCGGAGCAGCCAGACTTGAACAGGTACCCATATGAGCTGCTGCTACTGTTGCTAGCAGTGGCATAACACACCATGCCACAGTGCTGGCGCCAGCACTGTAATGGTTTTATGGTGATGCACAAATGTAGGAAGCCAGTAATGGATTTGAATTTTGTCCTTCCTGTGTGCAGTCCCTGAGTTTGCCAGGGTGGCCAAGGCAGAATCCCACCAGCTATGTTGCTCCTCTTAGGCAGACATGGGTCACATTGTATTAGGACCCACTCTCCTAGCTTCACTGAACTGCATCACCTCTGCCACACCCCATTCATGCCTACTTGGGATTGCCAGTCAAGGTGGGAATGGGGTGCAGCCTGTGAAAGCCAGGTGTGGGACAAAGCACTTGGTATAGTGTTTCATTTGATCTGCATTTTATTTCCTGCAAGGGAGCCACTCCCGTAATTGCAGGTAAGCAAGAATGAGGCCCAGAGAGGTGGAGTCACTTGCATATGGTCACACAGCCACCCAGTGTGGGAGCTGAGATTTCAGCCCAGGCTGTCTAGCTTGGGCACCTGTGCTGTGTTAGTCTGCGTTTATAATTTGATCTGTATCCCAGGCATACTTGCTTTTTTTTTTTTTTTTAACTTGTCAAAGTCTAATGAATTTATCCAGCATTGCCTCAAGGCCTCTCTGCACCTTGCCCTGTCCCCGTGGAAGGAAGGCCTAGTGGGGGGGGGGGCGGTGAAGGGGACGTGCCAGCCCCCCAGTGCTGTTCCGGCTTGCCTGGGTCCTACCCGGCCTGCTTGGCCACCTTCCCTTGCGGGCGGGCGGGCCAGGCCACTCCTCCTGGCTCTGCGTGCGAGCAGCCTCTCCCAGAGAAAGCAGCCTTTGTCCTCCTGTGCGCTGCCCTCAGAGGGATGACCTCAGCCTCATCTCAGGAACAAAGCGGCCACCTGCCACGTGAGTGCAGGTCAGTCCCAGTGGCCGCCCTGTCTCCCAGGCTAATCGGGCAGGGTGGCGGCCAGGCCAGGAAGAGGAGGCTGGGCAGGTAGCAGGGAGCCCTCTGGGAAGATGTTCATGCCAGTTGCTGCGGCATGCACAGGGCTTTGCCGTATGTTTCTTGGCATGTCAGGGCCTCCCAGGCTGTGTGGGCCCACAGGACAGGGACACAGAAAGGGAGAAGCCTGGGGGCCTGGTTGTGGGTTGTCGTGACAAGCCCCGTGCAAGCACAGTAGCCTGTGTTTAATGCTTTCATGGCTTCCGTGAGTTCAGAGTCAGGCAGGGCTCAGCAGGGACTGCAGCTCTTTGTGTCTGGGGTTCCTGAGCAGTTGGCAGCTAGAATCTTCTGGAGGCTTCTCTGTCTGCCTACCTGACTCCCAGGCTGGGTCTCTCTGGGACTGGTTGTCTGGAGCTCCCAAAGGAAGCTGTCGCCTGTGGCCTGAGCTTCCCCACAGCATGGCAGCACCAGGTCATGCGAACCACTTGGTTGGGGCCGAGAAGGCAGATGGTGAGTGGCCTTTGTGAAGCAAGGTCACCTCTGTGGTTCTCTGTTGACCAGTCATGAGGAATGGGGGACCCAGGTCCCTCCCTCATTCAGTGGGAGGATGGCCAATATGCTAGTGGGGTTCAAACCCACACGCCTTGGCAGGCGTGCAGTGCAGCAGGTCACGTGCCTTGCAGAATGCCCAAGTCTCATACCAGAGAACCTGATTCCAGTCCCGGCTCCTCTGCTTTGGATCCAGTGTGCTGCTAAGGCAGGACACCCTGGGAGGCAGCGGGTGATGGCTCAGGCCCTTGGGTCTACATCATTCACATGGGAGACCCAGATGGGGTTCTGGTCCAGCCTTGGCTGTTAATGAGAGTAGCAGGAAGACTTCTCTCACTCTCCTGAAAGTTAAACTGAAAAAAAAAAAAAAAGAATATTTAAAGTCCCCACTGCACCTAGACTGAAGGAAAGTCTGGCCAGCTGATGCTTCCTGAGCAAGCCCCAGGTATGGGTGCTGTGCCCAGGGCACAACCTGAATGCCCCACCTAGTCCTCCCGGATCGACCAACCAGCCAATGACTCCGAGCCTGCAGCAGCCCTGGCCAGCAGGAGCGGGACCATGGCAGCAGTTTGGTGTGGAACATGCCACATTCGGAAGGTGTGGGTTGAGTTTCCCCTTCCTGTGCTAAACTTAGCATATTCCTGGAGTTTTTGAGGATTCACACTTCGCCGTCTGAAACACCTCCTGGATCACCGTGTCTTCCCCTTGGTGCAGCTGTTTCTCCCTGGGTGCTGAACGCACCTGCCCTCCTTCCTTCCCCACCCACCTGCAGCTCCTACCACCTGCTTGGAGGAATTAGGGGTAGTGCCTTGGGCTCCTGATATGGGAACCTCAGTGTGCAAGCCAGTGTTTTTTTTTTTTTTTTTTTAAGATTTATTTATTTGAACGGCAGAGTTATAAAGAGAGAGAGAGGAGAGAGACAGAGAGGTTTTCCAGCTGCTGAATCATTCCCTAAATGGCTGCAACAATCGGGACTAGGCCAGGCTAAAGCTATGAACCAGGAGCTTCATCTGGGTCTCCCATGTGAGTGCAGGAACCCAAGCACTTGGGTCAGCTCCTGCTGCTTTCCCAGGTGTCTTAGCCGGGAGCTGGATTGGATGGGGAGCAGCTGGGACTCAAACGGACACTGACGTAGGATGCTATGAGTGGTGTTTCTAGGACGCCCTTCAGGTCTGGACTTCAGACTGTTTCTTCAATCTGCCTAGTACGTGCTACATGAGGCTGCTTCAAAAAGTGCATGGAAAATAGAATGAAAAGATAACTTCATTTTGGTGCAAAGAAAAAACTATATCCACATCTATGTGGGCTCTTAAAGTCGATGAAAAAACACATTCTGAAAAAAAAAAAAATGTACCCGTGATTTTCAAAACCCTTTGGAACAAAATCAGCTTAAGCATTTTGTTTATTTAACAAATAGATTAAACTCTGCTGTCTTCCATTTCACTCTCCAAATACCCTGCCACATCTGGTCCCAGGCTGGAGCTGGGAACCAGGGTCTCCATACAGGTCTCCCATGTAATGGGCAGGAAGCCAGTGACTTGAGCCATTGCCACTGCCTCCCGGGGGTCTGCCATAGCAGGGAGCTGGAGGCGGGTCTCCAAGCTAGGCAGTCTGATAGCTTAGCCAGCATATTAACACCTGCCCCTAAGATGCTCTTGTCATCCCAAATTTCTATTACAATTTGGAAGTGCCTTCCTGCAGTTGGTACCTAATGTGTGCTTGGTGGACCGGACAGCTAAATGGTGACAGGTGACAGGATGGCTGTCCCTGAAGGAGGCATCTCTCTGTCCCTAACCCAGAGCAGGCACTGCAGGTGCACTTACTGCACTCAGAGAAGGATGGAAGGAATGGATGTGGTAGATGATGAATACCAGTTCTGCACCCTGGCTTGAAACCCAGCGCCCAGCACCCAGGAACACCAAGCTCAACGAACAGACACCACAGAGGCGTACTCTTCTCCTTAAAGGGGCATGTCTTCTTTCACACCATGGTTCATAGTGCTGAGTAGAGAGCTAGGTTATTAAGGTTAGTAAGAGCTAGATTATTAAGACAGCAAGTGCTTAATAATCACATGGGGGCGGACAAAAGCGTGAATAAAACTAATGACAAATTGAGACTTGGGTGTCTCGGACAGCATGTTGCCTCTTTTGTCTTTGTAGTTCCTAGCACAAGGTTTTGTATGCAGTAGGTGCTTATTAAATGTTAGCTTGAGTGAACGAGAGAGTGAAGAAAGCAGTGAAATGTCCTGGTGGGAAGCACAGTGCTTACTCAGTATTGTCCCAGTTCCTGGAAAAGGGCTTAGCGTACAGTAGGTACTTAATGCATGCATGTTGTATTGCATGAGTGTGCGAGACAATAGATACATTGGGAGTTGCTTGTTTATCCATTCCCTGAGGCCAGGCATACAGCTGGTGCTTAACAGTTGCTTGCTGCACTGCCCTGACGTGTGTGTCCCTGTAGGGGGAAGGTGGAGGAGGGACTCCCTTCCAAGTGACCCCGGCTATCTTGTTCTGGTCCCCCTTTACCCCAACCCTCCCTCATGCAGGCTTTTCCTGTTGTTCCAGGGGGCTCAGTTGGGCAGGAAACGCGCCAGTCCTGCTTGGGAATTGCCTTCCCTTGTTCCCTTTATGCAAGGCCGGGCTGGAGGAGGGACTGGGGTGCCGTGCCAAGCTGCAGCGCCACATCCCCCTGGACCCCTCTTCCTGCCCACGTTCAAGCTTCTAAATTTAGAGCCAACTGAGCTGTTTGTGCCAGGCCAGAGAAGAGGACAGACTTTTTGGCGTAGAACCAACCCTGATGCTGGCCAGTTCTGCTAGCCCCCACAGTTAAGCAGCAGGCACTAAGCCAGCTTCAGATCAGTGGAATCAGTTATGTGTATTTCAGTGTTCCCCATCTGTAAAATGGGTGTGAAACACCCTCTTCCGCATGGTTTCCATGTCTCAGCCTTGCCTTGCCTTTCAAATTCCCAAGGCCAAGGCTGCCTGCGTGCTCACAGAGATCTGGTGCCAGGAGACTTTGATTTCCTGCACAGCTGAATTTGCCACTTGATTTTTGAGGGTCAGTGTCTCAGGCAACCTGGAGGGGAGATTCCTGGGGATGGGGTACAGTGATGGAGAGCTTGAGTCGGCCTTATCACTGTCCTACCTCAGGGCAGCTTCTTCTCCACAGCCCAGGGTCTGGAGATGTGGGTGGGGGCTGAGAGCTGGAGCAGCTGGGCTCCTTAGCCCTCAATGACCGTACATGGTCAAATGCATGGCTCTTAATAAGATGGGCATGGACGTATTAGTGTCAATTGTGTAGATTGTTCTCGAAGCACTACATGGCACCTAAGGGTGCCAGGCTGTACATCAACATTTGCATCTTTGCCCTATCTCTATACACTTATCCTGTGCTGTCCTCAGGGCATCCTGTAAATACCAGGATCCACCATACCCAGGGGGCTAGTATTGTGGCTCAGTAGATGAAGTTGCTGTTTGAGATGCCGGCATCACAAATGGCAAGAACAGTGAGTCCTGGCTGCTGTGCTAATGTGCCCGGGAAGCAGCAGCAGTTGGCCCAAGTGCCAACACTGGAGATCCAGAAGAAGCTCCTGGCTTCAGCCTGGCCCCAACCTGGCTGTGGTTGGATATTTGGGGAGCTAATCAACTGATGGAAAAACTCTCTTATTCCCTCTCCTTCTCTTCTTTCTCTCCTTCCCTCTCTGTCACTCTACCTTTCAAATAAACAAACACATACATCTTTCAACAAAATTCACTTACAGAGCCTGGTGCATTTACCTGATGGCTAAAATCCTCACCTTAGACATGCCAGGATCGCATATGGGAACCAGTTCCTATCACAGCTGCCCTGCTTCCCATCCAGCTCTCTGGTTGTGGCCTGGGAAGGCAGTAGAAGACGGCCCAAGGCCTTGGGACCCTGCACCTGTGTGGGAGACCTAGAAGAAGCTCCAGGACCCTGGCTTTGGAGCAATTCAGCTCTGGCCATTACGGTCACTTGAGGAGTGAATCATCGGACATAAGATCCTCCTCTCTGCTTCCTCCCCTCTCTGTATATCTGACTGCTCAGGCCTTGGACTGCGGTCCCACTGGACTATGTGCTGCCCGCAGGTCACTATCCGCCTGACTCACAGCTGGGTGCCCGGAGCCCAGCTCAGGGCCTGGCACACAGCCACTGCCCGGTGAATACTTGTTAAATGACTCAGCGAGTGGGCTGAGGGTGAAGTACCAGGCCCCACCACAACAAAGGTGTCATGTACTGATGGCCGTGTGCTTCCTGCTGTTGGAATCGAACTCACACTTTTAAAAATAAAGGCTGCTTTTTTGAGACTGACATTTTGCATTTTCCTCTGGGAGCCAAATGAAGATGCCTATTTGATAAGAACATCTCCGGGGAAAGAAGTGGAGCGTTCCCTCTAGAAATCTCCATGTAAAAAGTGATAGTGCCGCCCAGTGGTGCTTGAAGATGGCAGTTGCCATGGCTACAGGACATCGTGGAGAATCACAGTCTATCACGTGGTCTCCACAAGACCTTCACATACAAAACAATAATTAAAAAAAAAACCCCTGTGTGTGAGAGATCTTCAAAAAATGTCATGAAAAAAATGCATATTATAAAAAAGCTCGATGGAATTCTACCTTTTTGACATTTATCTTTCAATTTCATTTTTTTTCCACGAACTTTTTGAAGGTCTCTGAAGACACAGAGAATGAGGCTGCGAGGAGAGACTGGGAAGAACTTGTGAGAGGGTGACACTTGCATGCAGTCCTGAGAGGAGAATGAGACAGTCATGTTGGGATCCAGAGGGTGGGGCGAAGAGGGGAATCTTAGGTCAAGGAAATAGTGCATGCAAAGACCCTGGGGTGGGAGCGAGCTAGAAGAGGTGGAGGCCACCAGGACCAGCCAGGCCAGTGCAGAGTGTCTGGAGTTTGTGTTGGAGAGGTGAAGGGGTCCTTTGGGTGGAGGCCAACAGGTTGGAGTGTAGACTGGGGGAGCAGGAGAAGGAGGTGAGGTATGGAGGCCACAGGCAATGGGAACTGGGATCCAGTGCTATTATGACCCTGGAAGAGAAGCAACCAGGAATCAACTGTCATGAGAATGAAGCTACGGGGGTTAAGAGGAGCTCTGGAGAATCTGAGGCTTGTGGTCCAGAAAGTGGGCTGGGCATTGGCCCCGTTTATGGCCTCCCGAGAGAGCAGAGGGGAAGGCAACTTAGAGATAGGGCAAGAGCTCCATTCGGGTGGGTTACGTCCAGATGCCATTCAAATTCCAGGTGGAGATGATACATCTGTCTATGGGCAAAGGGGCTGATCCAGTAAAAGAGCAGGCCCAGGTGGTGCAGGGCCGAGAGGGGTGATCGGTTGCAGGGGTGGTTGGCTGGAAATCCAGAGCACAATGTGGAGAAGTCCTGGCTTGGGCGACCAAGCCTACTCCCCGTCCCCCTACAGCTGGATGGAGATGGGGCAGGCAAGAGACAGCTGGGTGTGGTGGGGGACCGAAGTGGGAGCTGAGATCAGTGAGAGAAGGATTTGCTAAGTTTCAGAAATAGGCAGTGCCTGGGTTTCCAGGTAGTTGTGTAGCCAGTGGTGGCAGCCAGCCGATCCACAGTAAGGTTCACTGAGCTCTGATTCCACACTGGGCCTTCCCCAGGCAGTGTCTCTCTCTTCATCCTCAAAAACTCCAGTGTGGTAATACCAGTCTTTGTCCCCATTTATGGAAGAGGAGAGTCAGGGAGGTGTGGGGACTTGGCCAGAGACACAAACCCAAGTGACCAGATCTAGAGGCTGGCTGTGCCGTCCAGTCTGGGTACCAAATCCAAGGCTCAGACTGGTCATCCTTCAAAAGGCCACCAGACCTGAGAGGGCAGCCGACAGAAGGTCAGGCAGCTCAACTGCCGTGGCACCTATCAAGGGCCTCATGCCACACCCAGCCCAGGGAGGCCGCCCCTTCCCTGACCTGCTTCTGTCACTTGGTGTCCGTTAAGTGGCAGCCTGTCACTGCAGTCCCATGTTCACTTGCCCCGAGAAAGCCATCCTGGAGAGACCTCATCAAGATTGTTTTGAAATGAGAGCATTTGGCTGGGGAGTGGGTGGACAGTTATAACTGTGGCAAAAATAACTTGTGACGTGAGTGTGGAGGCCCTGCCCCTCTCCCATACTGCACTGTCCTGTGTCCGGTCTGTTTCTGACCTTATCAATCCTGTCTCCCAGTTTTTTTTTTTGTCCCCCAGTTGTTTTTTTTTTAAGATTTATTTTTATTATGTTTTTATTGGAAAGGCAGATATACAGAGAGGAGAGACAGAGAGGAAGATCTTCCGTCTGATGATTCACTCCCCAAGTGAGCGCAACGGCTGATACCATGCCGATCCGAAGCCAGGAGCCTCTTCCGGGTCTCCCGCGTGAGTGCAGGGTCCCAAAGCTTTGGGCCGTCCTCTACTACTTTCCCCAGCCACAGACGGGGAGCTGGAAGGGAAGCGGGGCTGCCGGGATTAGAACCGGTGCCCATATGGCATCCCGGGCGTGCAAGGTGAGGACCTTAACCACTGCGCCACCGCGCCGGGGCCCCCCCCAGTTGTTTTTAAACAGTACTTTTATTTACTCCTTTTGTTGCTTTGAGAGAGAGAGAGAATTTTCGCACCCACTGGTTCACTTCCTTAATTCCCAGAAGTTGGGCATACCTTTTGGGTTGCCCAAGTGGGTGACAGGGACCCAGGTACTTGAGCCGGCACCTGCTGCCTCCCAGGGCGTGGTTTAGCAGGAGGCTGGAGTCAGAACTCAGACCCAGACATTCAAGTGTGGGATGTGGTATCCCAAGCAGCATCCTGTGGGCCTATGCCAAGCACCTGCCCCAACCAGGGAGGGAGGTGAGAGACAGACACCGGGGCCACCCAGGACTCCCACTGCCAACATTTACATCTCCCACCTTAAATCCCTCACTCTTGTCTGTTCCATATTTTTTTATTATTATTTTTAATGTACAGCAACTGGACATCTTTCTGGGGTACAGTGTGATTTAGGGCCTCCACCTGGGGTACTCAGATTGTCCCCTAATGCACAGATGATTGCTTTGGGGTGGGAATGTGACAGATCACATGATGCAGCCTCAGTGGGTCTCATCATCTCTCGCTGCTGTTCCCACCCCACCACCCCAGCCTCTGGGAACCACTGTTCTGCCCGCTGGTTGCGTGAGATAAGCTGGTCTCGGAAGACAAACGCCACGTGATTTCACTCCTTTGTGGAATCTGACAAAGCTGAGCTCATCCCTATTTTGGGGAAAGCCGAACCATCGACTCAGGCCTCGGGGAAAGGAGCTGTTCTGTGCAAACTCCAAATAGGAAGCGTCCTGTTGCCTCCATGAGATTCAGGCTGGAAGCTGGGGACATGGGAGCAGGAAGTCCCTGTGTAAACGGAGGGGGGTCGGGACTGGCATTGTGGCACAGGGGGTTAAGCTGCCATTAGGATGCTGCCATCCCATAGCAGAGTGCTGGTTCAAGTCCCAGATATTCCATTCCCCATCCAGCTATGTACCTCACAAAGCAGCAGAGGATGGTCCTAGTACTTGGGCTCCTGCCATGTGGGAGTCCTATTTGGGGTCCCAGGCCCTTTCCTGGCTTCTGCCTGGCCCGGCCTTAGCTGTTGCTGCCACTTGGGGAGTGAACCAATGGATGAAAGCTCTCCCTGTGCTCTGCCTTTCAAATAAAGAAATCCATCTTTAAAAACAAAATGAATAGAGGACGGACTAAGGCTCTTTAGAGGGAGCGCCTGGTCCAGGTACACACCCTGGTGGCTTTGCGGAGGGATGAGGCAGTAAGGGAGAGGATAGGGAGGAAGGGGAGGCTTTGTAGGGGGTCATTGGCAGCGCCAGGGTGAGGACTAGAATGTGGGAAGAGAACTTGCTGCCAAGGCATCACTGGAGGGATCCATGCTGGCCTGGACAGTTGCATGTTCATGTTCCTGAAGGGTGACTCAGCTGAGCTCTGCCCTAAGGGAAGCAGGGTGAAGCTTGGGCAGTTGTGTAAGGAGCGATGTATGTCTCACAGCCTGATAAAGGCCGCCGTGAAACCCAAGGCTGTACAGGACACGTCACCACCTCATCTGCAGTTCGTAAGGAGGGCCCTTTTCCATGGCTGGCCTGCATGGGAGCACGTGGCAGGATTTGGGTTTTGCTTGCCCTCTGCTGTGCTGTGGAGTGGGCAGGACACACAGGATGGGAGCCGGGGAGGGGTCTCTAGCTTCTCCAGCTCCTGCTCCCCTCTCCCCCCGTTTCCCTGCTGGTCTCTGCATTTTCAGCCAAGACCTACCTGTGTCATATCTGTGCTTCCCAGAGTCCTCTCCCATACCTGGCCTGCCCTCCCTCCGTCCTTCCTTCCCTCCCTTCCTCTCTCCCTCTGTTCTTCCTTCCCTCCCTCCCTTCCTTCCTTTCTTTGTCCATTCATTCAGCAAACGCCAAGTGCCTCGCCGCTGCTGGGCTCCAAGAGTAAGCCACCTGCACTTCTGCTTGTATGAACCTTCCTCAGAAAGATGGGAATAAATAGACACTTGAGAAAATGCCAGGGAGCGGGCATGACGTCTGGGCAAATGAACAGTCTCTGTATTGGGTGTGCGTTTGGAGGGATCAGGGAGGGGCTGTCTGGGGAGCTGGCCTTGGAGCCAAGACAGGAAACGTGGTAGGCTGTGGGCAGGTGCATCTGTGAGGGTTGCAGGTGTAAATGTGTGTGTGTGGGGGGGGGGGGGGGGGATAGTCGGGGGAGGAGGGCAGTCTTTGCAACAGTGTGTAACTGGATGGAAGGGTTTTAACTCAGGCTGCTCTAGAGTCCAAGTCTGTTGTACGAAGCTTTGCGCCTGACCTGTGAGCTGTGGAGTCCTGGTACTGAGGCTGCCTGGCTGCCCCATCTCTTGCCCTGCCAGCTCAGCACAGTGTGGTTCCTGGAACAGCGTGGGTAGAACGGGGGCTCAGGCACAAGACAGCGGGTCTCCAGCTGGGTCAGGGAAAGCTGTTCCTTGGGGGAGGCGGGGCTGCTGTCGCTCGCAGCAAGTTGAAGTTGAGAGGAAGGCCGGGCTGCCATGCTGGGCTTGGAAGCGACGTGGGTGGGGCGTGGGAGGCCACAGGTGCCCATGGAGCCACGGCTGGGAGGTGTGAAGCAGAGGCCTCTGAGTGGGACCTGGCCACTGTGTTGCTGCACAACCTCCAGGCTTCATTTTCTGGCAAAGCTTTCTCATCCAGGCCTTGGGGGCGGGGCATCGTTTTGCTTTCGTGAGATGACTCAAAAAGAACCCATAATGAAATGAGCAGGGTGACAGAGACAGTGACACAGAGAAAAAAGAGATCTTCCAGCTGCCTGCTGGTTTACCTCCAACTGGCAGCAGTGACCAGGCCCGAAGCCAGGAGCCTGGAGTTCCATCTAGGTCTCCTACGTGGGTGGCGGGGGCCAGAGTACTCCGGCAGTCTTCTGCTTCCTTCACAAGCACATTGAACAAGGAACTGGATGGGAAGTAGGACAGCCCTGGTGCAATCCAGTGCTCGCGTATGGGATTCGATGTCATAGGGGGCAGCTGAACCTCATGTGCAACAGCACTGGCTCCCAGGAGGAATTTTTTCTTTTCTTTTCTTTTCTTTTTTTTTAAAGATTTATTTATTTTTATTAGGCAGATTTATAGAGAGAAGGAGAGACAAAAAGATCTTCCATCTGCTGGTCCACTCCCCAAATGGCCACAATGGCTGGAGCTGAGCCTTTCAGAAGCCAGGAGCCAAGAGCCTCTTCAGTATCTCCTATATGGGTTGTAGGGGACCCAAGCACATGGGCCGTCCTCTGCTTCTTTCCCAGGCACATCAATAGGGAGCTGGATGGGAAGGAGAGCAGCTGAGACTCAAGCCAGCACCCATTGGAGATGCCAGCTCCACGGGTGGCTTTTCCTGCCATGTTACAGTGCTGGCCCTGAACGTGCAGCTTTTTGGAGAGGGGCTGGCGTCTCTTGGCTGCTATCGGAAATGTTGCTGTCTGCTTGCTCAGGGTTGGACTGCCCAGTAGGTAACGATGAGTTTCTGGTTGTTTCTGGAGATTTCTTCTGCAGGTGGTTTCCTTCTTTTGCCCCTTCCCCCAAGGTTGATTAAAGATATCCTGGCTCGGGATGACTGTCGGAAGGAGGATGGTGATATGTGAAAGCAAGGAGTTGGTCTTGGTGTATAAATAATATGGGATTAACTTGTAAGATCAAGGCATTTCTATTTTTTTCCCCTTATCAAAATTTCCCGGTTGCCTTGGAAACAAGCCTAGGGAGAGGAATTCTGGAATTTCTGGGGTTCAAGGCTCCATCACTCCTTACTCTAAGAGGGTAGGAATGTTGAGTTCTGCTACAGGTGTTGGGCCACATGGGTGCACAGGCTCCATCCCTGTTGCCCACAGGCTCGGCGGCTACTGGGGTAGGCTGCCAGATTTCAGCGAGTCAAGCCCAGCGTGCTGAGTGATTTGGTCAGGGTCAGCTAGGTAGCGTGGGAGGATTCTTCCTGTGGGCAAGAGGAATCATGGTCGGCTTCTCGGAGGAGAGTGTGTCTCAGCTGAATTATGAAGGACAGTCATGTTGGGTTGGGGATGCCAACTGAAGGGACGTGTCTTTGCCAGAGGGAACAGCAGGTGCCAAGGTTGGGTGGAGGCGGCTGGGCACGTCCTATGTTCACAGTTTGTCCAGAGTGTTTATGGGAGCTGGTTCTCTCTCCCCAAGCGGCTACAAGAGCAAGGGCTGGGCTGGACTAAAGCCAGGAGCTTCATCCAGGTCTTTCCTGTAGGTGCAGGGGCCCTAGCACTTGGACCATCCTCCACTGCTTTTCCCAGCTGCATTAGCAGGGTGCTGGATTAGAAGCAGAGCAGCTGGGACATAACCAGCACCCATATAGGATGCTGGCATTCAGGCAATGGCTTTGCCTGCTATGCCACAGCCTCAGCCTCTTCAGCAATGCCATTTTGTGGTGCGTGCCCAGCCACAAACCTGGTCAGGTGTGTCTCACAACATCTTCCGTCATTCAGTGACCTGTGGTCGTGATTGTCAGGTTCATCTCTGTGGCCTTCACTCATTGAGTGAATGAGTTCCCGTGTCTGGTCACAATCTGTTGCCTTGGGTCAGCATCCTAGGGAAACCTGGCCTTGTGACCGACCTTGTTGCTACCTCCGAGGTTTAAGTTGGGTTCAACAGTCAGCCCCTCCGGCAGGTGGTACCAGAAGTTAAGTCCTCAGGATCGTCAGCAGAAAAGGAAACTGGCAGATACTCAAACAAGCAGGTGTTTCTGGAGGCTGGCAGACCCAGGGGCCCGCTCAGGAAGTGAAGTCACCCAAGCTGGACTCATGGGGCTCAGGTCTGAACTGGCTCTTGGAAGGGTCGCTGAGGAGTGTGCCGAGTCAGGCTGAAGCCCTGGAAGGGGCCACAAATAAGCTCCTGAAAGACTTTGGAACCAGAGCTGGTGCTGTGGTGTAGCAAGTATAGCTACCTGCCTGTTACTGACGTTCCCTGTGGGCACGAGTTCATGTTCTGGCTGTATCACTTCCTGTCCAGCTCCCTGCTAATGTTCCTGGGAAAGCAACGGAAGATGGCCCAAGAGCTTGAGTCCCTGCACCCACACAGAAGATCCAGATGATGTTTCTGGCTCCTTGTCGTCTTGTCCAGGCCTGGCCGTTGCTGCCATCTGGGGAGTGAGCCAGCAAATGGAAGATTCTCTCTCACCACCTTCCTCCTTTTTTTCCCCTTGTAATTCCAACTCTTAAATAAGTAAATAAATCTTAAAAAAAAAAAAAAGAAAGAAAGAAGAAAAGGAAGGAGGGTAGGAAGGAAGGAAGAAAAGGAAAGAGAGGAGACTCCGGAATCAGATGGGCCTGGGTTCAAATCCAGAACTCCACCTGCCGGCCTGGTGACCTCAGCACTCCCGCCCCCACCACCCTTCTCTGCAGGGAATGCCAGGGCTCACCCTTTAGGGTTGCTGGGAGGGTTAAACGAGGGGAAATGCCTGGGTAACCAGGATGCATAGGCGCAGATTGTCCAGTCTTTTAAGCAACAGGATGAAAAGACAGTCCTAGGAGTGAGAACTCCTAGGGGAGGTTGGACCAAGGTTGGCAGGGGTGAAGGAGGCCAGGGGGGTGGGGGAGAGGACACTGTTGGCAGGGATAGAGTGTGTGCAAAACCCCCAGAGGCAAGACTGAATGTGCTCCCCTCTCCTGGCCTTTGTGTGTGTTATTTTCTCTTTCAGCCCACTTAAAATACTCCTGTTATTCTTCAAGGCTCCACCCAGATAAGCCCTCCCACAGCTTCAAGTCCTTCCTAAGCAATCAGCTTTCCTTTGCTCTTCTTGCCTCAACCTCCTACTTTTTTGATGGAGTTTCTCCTTATTTCTCTCTCTCTCTCTCTCTCTCTCGTTGTTGTTGCATGTAGAGTGTGGAAGTTACCTCCCATCCCAGCTCTTAGCAATTGTTCTCCCTCTGCTCCTCTGAAATTTTCTTCTTGCCACATTCAGGAGCTTCCAGCCCCTCATCCCATAATAGCTGAGGATCCAACAGGCACACCGAGTTTGCACGTCGTGTGTGGAAGGAATGGATGACTGGCAGGTGCGCATGCTTGTCTGGAACCGGTTGTCTGCGCCCACCTCATGCAGTAGATAGAATTTTCACATGGTGCCTGCAGTCCTGTAGCTTCCCGATGGGCCCCCCCCTCCCCCCGGAGCTTAATTATATAAGAAAGAGATTGTTTCTTTTTGGATGCCCAAGTTTCCTGGAGAGGACAGATGAGTTCGCAGAAGCAGTTCCCGGGGGTGGTGGTGGCAGCGGGCGGCTGGAGGGTGGGCATGGTGGTGCTGCCCCAGTTTCCGGGGAATGATGCTTTTTATAGTCACACTGCACCTGAAGGAGGACAGCAGGCAGCCTGTGTACGGCCCGCTGCTCAGCTCTCAGCTCCTCTTTCCCTCTCCGTGGAAGGAGGAGCAGGAACAGGGCCTGCCCTCTCTGGGCCTCCTTTTCTGTGCACCTGCCTGTCATTCAGACTGACCCGGCAAGGACCAGGACTGTTCCCAGCTTAGCCAAGAAGCGGGAGGCTGGGGGTGGCACACTCTGTGGGTGGCTTCCCAGCTGTGTGACTTCAGCCTGGTGATGCGGCTCCTGTCCATCATGACTTTCCCATCTGTACCACGGGAGTAAGAGTCCCAGCACCAACCTCGTGGACTGTTGAGAGTGGATGATGTCGTGTGATGATGTCATGGGATGATTGGCAGGCAGCGAGAGCTCTGTTCATTGCTGGCGATAGTAGTAGTGATGGTCTTAGGGGGAGTTCTCTAGCAGCGGAGATGAGGTGAGCAGTCTTGTGCAGGGATGCATAAAGGAGAAGCTCTTGGGTCAGGGCAGGGGACCCAGCCCAGGACAGATGCTGAGGGAACAACCGGACATGGGAGACCTGCGGATCACAGGTGCTGACGGACAGGTGCACTTGTTAGAGAAAGGCATCAAGGACAGCGAACACTGTGGTGATTTTATCTCTGAAAATCAGAGAGGTCAAGTAATCTGTGTTGCGTCACACAGCTAGTAAGAGCCGATGGTGAGTTTCCCAGTTGTCCATCATGTTTCTTAAGTCCAGAGCTGTGATTACGGCCTGGGCACGAAACCAGGGCGTATCAGAGTCAGTATTCAGAGTGAGTGAAATTTTCTTTTAAAGATTTATTTATTTTTATCAGAAAGGCAGATTTACAGAGAGAAAGATCTTCCATCCACCGGTTCATGCCCCAAATGGCCGCAGTGGTTGGAGCTGAGCCAATCAAAAGCCAGGAGCCAGGAGCCTCCTCCAAGTCTCCTGCACAGGTGTAGGGTTCCAAGGCTATGGGCCATCCTCTGCTGTTCTCCCAGGCCACCAAGAAGGACTTAGATGGGAAATAGAACATCTGGGGCACAAACCGGAGCGCATATGGTATCCCAGCATTTGCAAGAGGAAGATTAGTCAATTGAGCCGTTGTGCTGGGCCTTGAGTAAACTGTTAATTCAGTATTTTTTTTTAAATGATATTCCCATTTGTGGGGAAGAGGGATAGAAAGAAAAGGAAAAGCTCCCATCCATCATCAGTTTGTTCCCCAAATGCCCACGGAGCTGCCAGGCACCAGGATCTTCATTCAGGTCTCCCACAAGGGTGGCAGGGACCCATGTGTTCCAGCCGTCACCTGCTGCCTCCTGCTGTGTGGATTCGCAGGAAACTGGGTTGGAAGCCGAGCTGGGACTTGAACCCAGGAACTCAGATGTGGGAGTTCAAGCCGTGTCTTTAACCACTGCGCCTCATGCTCACCCGCTGTTTCGAAGACTTTTGATCCCGAGCGTTAGACCTCCTTCAGGAAACATGTACCGATCTGCGTTTCCATCTGCCAGGAGGCTATATGTGGCTGCTAGGCTACGGCATTGCCAGCACTGGGTAGGATGATGTCAACAGCATCTCGACTCCCGCTGTGACGTAACCCACTGCCTCTCTAGGGCTGGGAGTGCTCCCTGTAGACTCCTCCCGTGATCCCAAGCTGCGGTCCTTCCCAGCTCTCTCCTGGGCCCAGGTAGGGAGGGCTTGGGGCTTTCTCGTGCCCATCCCTATCTGAGGAACTGGCTGGTGAGGGAGCGTACGTAGGAGGGAAATCAGACAGACTGAGGCAGTTGAAAGTCCTGGGTCGTGGGAGGCTGTGTGGGAAGCTGGGCTGAGCCGGGTGCCCCAGGACGCATTTCCTTGTCTGGGTGATGGGGTAGTACTTTCTGACACAGCAGCTCTGCAGGCTGCCCTGAGGGCACCTCGCTACCCTCACTGGCTGCCTCCCTTCCCTAGCCCAGCCTTCATCCTTCACTTCCCACAGCCCCCAGACATCTGTACCTCTTGCGGTTTTTAGAGGATAAGGGTTTGGGAGCAGTTTGGCTGGGTGGCTTTTGCCACAGGACTTCCCGTGAGGTTGTGGTGGGGATGTTGGCCAGGGTAGCAGGGATTTGGCAGGTGCGGGAGGAACCTGCTTCCAAGGCAGCCCTGTCCCCCTGTCTAACAAGTGCTGCTGGCTGCCTGAGCATCCCCCACCCCCAGCACATCTCAGAACAGGTGCAGCCCGAGCTACCTTTTGTGCTCACCTGTGGAGGCCTTACACTCTCGCTTCTGCCTTACTCTGCCAGAGACAGAGGGCAACTCTGATTGACTGCGTGACCGAGAGGACTGTACCAGAGTGTATATAAAAGCAGGCCAGAGGCACAATGCATGACCTTGAGGGACGGCTCTCTGGACCTCAGTCTTCTCCTCTGTCCAGTGGGTTCCTGGGAAGATGCCTGATAAGACTGGGTGCTCAGGTGGCCTCTCAGCACAGCGTCAATTACTGTCATCACCTTTTATGGGACTGTCCCCCACACTTCCATAGCAAGGACCCTTCTGGGTCTCTGTGTCTGATGGCCTGCCCTCCCCCCTGCTCCCCATCCCCAGCCCAGAAAGCATTCTGAATGTCAGTTAAATGAATGAGTAAAAGCATGAATGAATGCCAACAGCCAGAAGACCCAGGGGGACTGAGAAGAGAGGCATCCACGAGAACTCTCAGGTGATGGCCTTGTCGGACCTGTGTGCAAAGCCAATGTTTGCTCAGTGCTGAGGTGAGGTTTCGGCGGCTAGGACCCAGGAGGCGGCCGCACCCCTCTGGGTCTCACACTTGGACTTCGCCTTCTCACAATTAATAGTGACAGAGCCGGGACTGTGGGCAGGGAGCAGCTCCCGGGCATGACGGAGTGGCATGAGTGCTGTGTGACCTCGCGCCAGTGAACCCGCCTCTCTGAGACTGCTGAAGGGGTAGGGGGCATAACTCCCTGTAGGAGAAAAGCAGGCTCCTCCTACAAGGGTGCAGTAGGTACTTCCAGTCATGGGGACGGGGGCTGCCATCTTGTTGTTCCCTCCACCCACCCCAAATATTCCAGCTCTGTAAGGGTTAAAACCCAATGCACTCACGTAATCCCCTTGTAAACCTGTGAATCATTCCCCTTGCTTCCCTGCTTGCCCAGGATGGGGTAGATGCTGTGCCCCACGGTTGCCATGGCAACGTGGCCTCTACTGAAACTCAGTACTCCTCCCCCTGAACACTCCCCCCCACCACCACCACCACGATGCTGCTGGGGTAGGGAGATCTCGGGAGCTGTGTCACCTGGCTTGGTGTTGCCTTCCTGGGAAGGTGGGAGAGAGAAGGCTGGGGAGGGGAAAGAGAGAGGAGGAGACAGAGAGAGAAGAGCAAATAGAAATTGAGACACAGGCAAAGGGAGGGGCCAGGCGAGGCAGGGAAGCTGGCAGGAAGAGGCCGCGAGAGGGAGTGAGGCTGACAGCTGGGCCCGGGTCCCAGGAAGCTGCCCAGGACCCTCGAGGCCGTTGCCCAATTCTCCCAGCCGTCTCCCCACCCCCCTGGCTGCGCAGAACACAGGGACTCCATGCACCTACTGCATACACACACACACACACACACACACACACACACACACACACACACACACACACACACACACACGTGTGCACATACACACATACCCCTGCATTTCCGTATGCTCCCATGGGGGAGGGCACAGGGCCAGAGAGCCTGCCGGGCACGTGAAGTCACTGTCAGCCCTGAGGGACACTGAGCGAGTTGGAACTTGGGAGAAGTAAAAAAAAAAAATGGGGGCAGACGTCAGCTCCCTGGGCGGCCACCTCACGCTGCCGCCCGCCTAGGCCCCTCCCGCATTCCTGGGCAGCTGAAGCCCCTCGCTAAGACAGGGTGCTGATGTCATCCCGGGCTGTTCAGCCAGGGGATCCAGGGGCCCTGCTGGCTGCTGCCTAGGACACGTGCCAGCTGCCTGCCGTCAGACAGGTTCCAGCCACAAGCTCAGGTGAGCGGAGGGGGCCCAGCTGGGGACATCGGCAGAGGGGGCGGCCTGCCCACCCCTGGGACCTTCCAGTGCAGGTTCTGCCCCCCCCCCCAGCCTACCTGAGTCAGGAAAGTGAGGCCAAGGGAGCCCTCGGTCACCGCCTCCCTGGGACTGTCGCGCCCGCCTACCGGGAGCCTGGTGTAGCTGCTGATCCCTGCAAGCGCCACCACCGATCCAGCCTGGCGAGCGCTCCGCTCCGTGGGAGCTGGAAACCGGACCGCCTGCCCGGCATGTTTACAACTCCAGAGGGGTGGACTCCCAACCCCACACGCCACTGCTGCCGCTTCTGAGTTCCCAGTGAGATCTGGACACGCTGCCACTGCAGGCTGTCGGCGGCGCTGTGATGTTTACTCACCCTTGCTTGGGCTGAACGAGGCCAACCTAGAACTCCTAGGAGTTAAAGGGGACCTTCTTTTCCTCCCTTCTCTCGCCTCTGCCTGCTTCCTCCTCCTCCTGGCTGGCCCCATGGATTACTTGGGAGACAAACTTACCGTGGCCCAAACCCACATGACCCAATGGATAGGCACCATGAGAAGGTCCTTCCAGGACGCCCTGCATTTAGTGACTGCCACGGTGGGCCACGAACGGACGAGCGGAGAGCCCACCAGCCGGACCCCCTTCAAACGTACTTCCTCCTTCCGACACCTGGCTTCCCGGAGCCGGGAATCCTTCCGACGTTTTTCTGCCCGCAGCCAGCAGAGGTTTTCCTCCCTGCGGAAGAGGCAGCAGGACTCGGAGTCGCCAGACGTTGTAAGCTTATTATTGTGTTTCTTAAAATGCATGGGCCGTGTGGCTTCTCCCAGCCCCGGCACTTCCTGTTCTCCGTGCTGGCCAGGGTAACACCACGACTCTGCCTCTTGCACAGCCAGACGGAGTGTGGATCTGGGGGCCGGAGGGGGCATCTCTGTGGTCAACGCTGCTGCCCCTTGATCCTCTTCTCTCGCAGTGCGCCCCCGCCCCTGCCCCAGAAAGCCAGCACAAATGCTCGCTGCTCCCTATTTTTAGGGAGGATTAGTCGGCACCTGCTTCGTCTGAGCTCCTCTCCCGGGATGCCCCAAGTGTCCCTGTGTGTGCATGTGGAGTTTGTCACTGAGCCAAGGCGAGAGAGTGCTTACCAGAGGAAGCGGGGGAGGGACGTGGGAGCCCAGTGTGGTAGGTGGTTTTGCCTGGCTGGCTCTCTTGGTGTGAATGGTTGGGGCCTGGCATTGCCCAGGTCTCACTGAGGCAGGCTCTGGAAGGGCTTATGAGTTCAGCTAAGGGTTAAAAAAAAAATCGATCTGGACTTGGCTGCTTAGGGGGAGGGTTGGGCCCAGAGAGGGAAAGACACTTGCTTGAGGATGCGCAGTGAGGGCAAAGGCAGTCTGGGGCCGGGATTTCTGTGCAGCCCAGCTCCTGGCAAATGCTTCTGCCAGCACTGCCTGTTAGCTTTGGAGATGCCCCAGGGGTGAACCTGAAGAGGACTTGACGTGTTTAACCCCTCTGTTATGGGCCTGGTTCAGGGAGCCTCTGCTCAAATCCCACTAGCTCTTTCTTTGGGTTCATTCTGGCCCCAAGTGTAGAGGCCATGAGGGGACCTGGCACTGAGGGAAGAAGCCCTGAGCTGGCCCTCTGGACATGTGAGGTCACCGAGAACATGCAGACGCCCCTCCAGGGACAAAGATCCTCCCACTCTTGGCTGGACCAGAGAGGTGCAGTGACTCCCTTTGGGGTTACACAGCAGCTAGAGCGAAGACCCAAGCTGGAAGCCAAGGTCATGAGTGTGGCATTTGTCTTGTTTGTAGGATGTCTCCATTTCTCCTGGGTCTCCACTGTCTGTGTCCCTGGACAAATCAGGGGACAGGGATGTGACTCCATGAGGAAGGGCCTCCCCTCTCTGCCTCTCACTGCCAGCTCACCCTCTGGAAAGTAGAACTTGGCCCAAGCAAAGAATTCTCCTTCCTTAGTCTCCTCTTCTCTGCCTGTTTTTCTGTGTGTGTGTGTGTGTGCCTTGCTCAATCTTAATGTTACTTTTGTGGGTGACATTGTTACAAGGAACATGGTGCCTGGGACATGCAGGCCCCACTCACAACCACTCCCACCACCACCCTTCGTTGCTATGATACTGGGGTACATTCCCTCTTGGACCTCACTGGCCTGTGTCACCCGTTGTCGCCACCGGCAGCACCAGCCTCCCCAACTGATTCAGTGCCTGAATGGATGCCATGTGCTGTTGCATTGTGGCACATCTCACAGGGCAAGTGCCTGGTGGGTGAACCTGAACTTGAACCTTTTCTCCAGGGGAGGGCTGGGCGCCCACTGGTGCTGACAAGAAGACCTGGGGTTGAGCTTGCTGTGAGCTGCCTCTGCAGCCTTACCTGGTCCTTATGTCTCTGGGAAATGGAGAGGAGCAAGGGTGTGCCAGGAGGTCGAGTTTACCTCGGTCACTGCCTATTCCTGCCGAGATGGTCCCAAGAGTGTGGAGTTGGCTTGGGGAAGTTTGCACCCTTACAGAGGAGTCAACCCCAGCTCTTTTCCTTTCTGCACCTCACTTTTCCTTCTCTGTGAAGTGGGCACAGCAAGTGCACTAATGCGGGGAGAGGGGACATGCGCAGTTTGTGTGTCTTACCCATGTGCTCTTTTAGCACGCAAACCTCTCCTCCGGAGCCATGCCTTTTAAGATATCCAATGAACCAGAAAAGCCACACACTCCTCCTGCGACTCTCTGCGGCTTCACCCAAGTATTTGTCTTCTGGGAGGATCCTTTGGGTGGCTGGGGATGAACAGCAGAATCTGGTAGGAGCTGGCAGGTGGGGGCAGGCCTGCAGTCTCTCCTACTTGTGCCTGGGCGTGATGTATCTGAGTGATCCTCCATTGTGCCCAGGGCTTGTACTGCCTCAAAAAGATCTATGCCAGGGTGTACTCTGAGAGGCGTGCCCTGCAGTGTTTTCTAAAGCTGGCCTCGGAGCATTTGCTAATGGCCTGCCTTCACATCCAGGAAGCAAGGGGGGGAAAAAAAGAGAGAAAACAAATGCTTTGTCTCTGAGCCACAAAGGCCGGAAGAGGCATGTGGGTGCAACAGGAGCCTGGGACATGCTACGTCCAGCCAAGCAGAGTAGGTGGACCCCACCCCGTGAGGTGCCAGACAGAAAGTTCCAGAACCCAGGAACAATGGCCGTACTGCCAGGGCCAAGTTGAAATAAAAACAGGAAGTGAGGGGTCTCGGGGAGGCCACAGAGGCTGCGCAAACAGGGCTTTGGAATCTGATGGACTTTGGGTACTGCACTTGGCTCTACCACCGGGTGCTGGCCAAGTGACCCTGGGCAAGCTCAGTTGACTGTTTCAGCCTCAGTGTATTCATCTGTACAATGGACATTTGATGGAACTTGTCTGGTGAGGAGTTTACTGGGACAGTGTCCACGTGGAGACATCAGTCAGCCTGTTTTGTGAGCATTCGGGTCACTTTTGGGGATGGGGGATTCAACCTCTGAATGTGAGCAAGACTCAAGAAAGACAGGAAAGAAATGGCCTGGTGGATGTATAGTGAGTGCCAACTGTGCGCCAGGCTCCAGGCTCAGCAGGAAATCTCTGATTGGGTATCCACACTCATTTACTTGCTGTAGACAATTTGAAAGGTTGAAAGGCACAGAGAGATAAACAGAAGCTCCCCAAACACCCAAAACAGCCAGGGCTGGGCCAGGCCCAAGCAGGGCCCTGGGAACTCCATCTAGGTCTCCTACCTGAGCGTCAGCAAGCCAAGCACTTGAGCTGTCACCTGCTGCCTCTTGGAGTCTGGGCTGGATCTCAGAGCCAGGAACTTCGATGCTGGTCCCCTCCGATGTGCAGTCTCCCTGTGTCTCCGGAGGCACAGAGAGGTGTAGTCAAAGACCTGGGCCCACAGATTGGCTGGGGCGTGTGAGGCTGCTACCCTAGCATGTGTTACACTTGCTTGCAGGGACCATGACCATGGACTGTCCTGGGGATTCATTGTTTCAGCGCCGGCCCCCTGAATTGAGCATCCTGTTCTTGACTGAGCACGAGAATTTGGTTCTGCCTCACTTCTGGATGCACAAATTATTCAGCCAGGCTGGGTTTCATCCCTGCCTCTCAACCCACACTTTTTCCTTTTAAAGCAAGTGGTGAGAATTTGGGGTGTTAATGACCCCTATATCTATAAAAGCTCCATTAAGACTTCACTTCAGTTGAAACTTTCCTGGCACAAGTGTCCCACGGCTGCCCTAACAGAGGACCCCTGACCTGGGAGTTAAGACTATAGGAATTGTCTCCCATGGTGCCAGGGGCTCCGAGTCCCAGGTCAGGTTGTTGGGCTCTACTCGGAAGGCTCCTTCCTGGCCTCCTTCAGCTTCTGCGGGCTCCTTTGGCTCTTGGCCACATCCTTGCAGTCCTTCCTCTGTTCTCACACCATCTCTCTTCTTGGGGCCCACTTAACCCAAGAGTGATCTCACCTGGTACTCCTTAATTTCATCTACAAATACCATTTCCTCCCCCTCCTCCTTAACAAGTATTTATGGATGAATTAGAGAGAGGGTGAGAGAACGTATTTCTATCCATTGGTCCACTTCCCAAATGCCTACATCATCTGGGACTGGATCTAGGTTGAAGTCAGGAGCCGGGAATCCAGTCCATCCCTCGTGGATGGCGGGAACCCAGCTTCTTGATCACTTTGCTGTCGCCTCCCAGGGCCTGCATGAGCAGGCAGCTGGAGTTAGGAGCAGAGGTAGGGGATATGGGCATCCAACTACCAGGGTAAATGCTTGCTCTGGAAAGACCTCTTTCCTAGTAAAGCCGCATTCACATGTTCTGAGGGTTTTGTAAGTATTCATAGATTCATCTCTGTTTAACCCTCTGCACCCTTCCTGTGGCTTCCATTTCCTTTCCCTGCTGCGCAGGTATTCCTTTAAGCAGGTGAGCGTCTGATGCAGCAGTGTAGTTGCTGTTTGGGATGTCTCATTTCAGAAGAGCCCTGTGGAAGTCCCAGTTTTGTTACTGATTTCCGCTTCCTGCTAATGCGCACCTGCTACTATGCAGCTGATGGCTTGGGTCATGGGGCCCTGCTCCCCACACCACTCCCCAGTGTGGGAGACCTGGATTGAATTCCTGGTTGCCAGGTTTGACCTGGCCCAACTCTGACTGTTAACGGGCAATTTGGGAAGTGAGCCAGGAGATGGGAGCTCTCTCTCCTTCCATCTGTTTGTCTTTCAAATAACTTAAATTTGAAAGGATTTTCTATCTAGCACTACCTCCTCTGCACCGGGTGCTGTGCCTGGTGGAGGATGGGACAGTATCTGCCTTTACAGGGCAAGGAGAAACAGGGAGACCTTCACCAAATCAGTGAACTAACCAATGAGCAAGATACTCCCAGGTCATGGTTACAGTTCCGAAGCAAAAGTCAGCAGGGCCTGGGGTCCAGCAGAAGCGGGTTTTAGAAAAATAGTGAGGGAGATCTTCCCAGGAGGTGAAATTGGAGCAGAGACTGGAAGGAATGAGGGAATGAGCATTGGAAAAGCACATCCAGGTTGCAGGGAAGTCCAAGTGTGTAGCCAAGGGGTAGGGCTGTGCTTTCATCTGGGAAAGAGCGAGGAGGCTGGGGTGGCTGTGGCCAAGCTACTTGAGTGGCACAGGGTGTGGGCACAAGGCCCACACCGTGGGTGGCTCGGTGCAGGCATGTTTTGTGGTTTATTATCCACAAATGGCTGGATATTTGGGTCATTTGCTGAGGGTCATCATCAGGCCAACTCTTGAGAAGAGGAGTTTGGGGAGGTAGATATGAGCCAGGCCTGGGGAACCTGGGTGTTAGATTTCAGTGGTGGGTATGAGCGAGGAAAAGATGTCACCATGTATGTGCCATTATGTGTCCGCAGAGAACAGTAGAGTAACCGCTGTAGCCACCATGTGCTAAGCACCTACTGTTTGCTAGGCATAGGTTCTTAGATTTCTACTGAGGTGTGTGAGTGTGTGTGTGTACGCACACGTGTGTGATGCAGTGGATTATTCCGTTCCATGAGAACCTGGCATCCCCTAGAGGAGTGCTGCCAGGCCTCACTGCACTGCTCCAACCCGGCTCCCTGCTAATGCGCCTACACAGACAGTGGCCATTGGCTTCTCCTACCCACATGGAACAACCAAATGGAGTTCCAGACTCTTGGCTTTGGTCTGACCGAGCCCTGGCCATCACAGCTATTTGGGGGAGTGAACCACACTTTCTCTCTCTCTCTCCCCCTGTATCTTTCTGTCGCTCTACCTTTCCAATACGCTTTTAGAAGACGGGGGCTTCGGAGGATCTGGGGCCAGCTGCCTTAGCCCTTCTTCTGTCACTTGCCAGCCATCCAGGCTGAGGGCTGACAGCCACCACATGTTCACAGAACCACTGGGTGCTCTGGCCTCCAGGCTATACCTTGGGGTGGTGGCAGAGCTGGGCGTTGACCCTGAGCTCATCCCCAAAGGTCAGCATGACGTCACCTCGGCCCTCCCCCCTCCCCAGCAGGCTGCTTTCTTTGGGGGCAGACCTCAATTTCAGATCTCCTTTCTACCGTGCTTGGCGGCCCAATGATGTCACCCACCGGCAAACAATGGTCCCTTTATGGCTCCAACTGGGCCAAAGGCTGGGTCCCGGGGCAGGTGCCTTTGGGAGAGACCTGCAGTGACATGGGAAGGAGCCAGGACAAAGGAAAGATTCGGTTATGTCCCGGGGTCAGTCTGCTTGCTTTGGTACAAGCTGATCTTTCTCTTCCCCCAGCTCCAAGAGTGTGTTCACCTTAACTTTTGGAAAAATCTAGAAAAAAAGTGAAGAACGCAAAGTCTGTTCTTGACATTCAATGTGTTTCCGTACTTTTTTCCCCCTTACTGCTTCTGAGATGAAATGTCAATTTTCTTTTCACTTTGTAGCCTTTGGAACTTTCTGGGTAGTTCTGTGCATCCTTAGTAAGCGCTTATAAGGCCCACACCGTGGGTGGCTCGGTGCAGGCATGTTTTGTGGTTTATTATCCACAAATGGCTGGATATTTGGGTCATTTGCTGAGGGTCATCATCAGGGCAACCCTTGAGGGGCCAGGAGCTCAGGGTCTCTGCCTCCTGGCCAGCCGCTGTGACTCACTTCCTTCCATGTATGGGCACACCCCTGGACTACTCTCACTTTCTCTGCCTCTCCCAGTGTTTGTAGATCTCAGATGTTTTGCTCAAAGATCTCTCCTACTTCCTCATCAGGAAGTCGGAAATTCCAGGCAGGAAATCTATCCTGACCCTGTCGCAGGGATGTCATGGAGAGAACAAGGCCTGTAGTGGGGAGTGAACCCAGACATGCCTCTGCAAGAGAGACTGTCTGTTATAGGGGAGACTCAGGGGTAAGCTGGTAAATGTTTAAAAGCTAGGTCTTGGGTAGGGTGTGGGGAGGAGGCCTCGATGGGCACCCATTCCCGCACTGCAAAAACCGTCATTGTGGACAAGTGCCAGCTGCCAGTCACTGAGCACAGAGCTGCAAAGAGCTGGAGGTGGATGATTGTTCTTTTCACCATGCAGGTGCGGTGACACAGCAAGCCCAAGAGCACTGGGGGCAGTCACTGGCAAATGAGCCTCATGTGATTGGGAGTATGACTTTGCTTTTATTAAGATTTCTTTGAAAGTTAGGGAGAGAGAGAGAGAAAGAGATCTTCCATGTACTGGTTCACTCCCCAAATGCCTACAACAGCCACGGCTGGGCTAGGTCAAAGTCAGGAGCCAGGGATTCCCAAGCAGTGTCTGAACCCACTGACCCACAATGCTCCCTCTTGTTACTTTGCTTTTAATGTTGACTTATTTACTTCTTTCTTGAGAGGCAGAGAGAGACAGCCGGACACAATAAGAGAGGGAGAGGAGGAGAGAGAGAGTGTGTGAGCTCACAGGCTGGTTCACTCAGCAAGTGCCTGCGATGGCAGGGGCTGGATTGGGACTGAAGCTGGGAGCCGAGAACTTGATCCTGGTCTCCCACGGGGCTGGCAGGAACCCAGAGAGTGTGGTCATCATGCCTGTCTCGCGAGGTCTGCGTTATCAACAGGAAGTTGGAGTCAGGAGTAGGGAATGAACCCCGGGCTCTCAGAGATGGGACACGAGCACCCTAATAGGTATCTGAACCGCTAGGCTAAATGCCCGCCTCTAAGATGACTCATCTCACAGTCAGTTTGTGTCGTTTCATTATTAGGAATGGCTGCAGTAGCGCCTGAACCCTAGTTGGCTCCTGGAAATTGGGGCGGGGTGCAGGCCAGCTGCAGCAATAGCTCTCCACCACTGGTGATTTACTTCTGGGGCCTGAGAGCTGTGAGTTGGAGTCCTGGTCGGCCTCTCTCACTCGCTGCCTCCCTTTCCTCTCCTATTACGGGGGACATTACTCTCCTCTCTGTGTGTGCTGTGTCGATGTGTCCTATGTGTGGGGTACATCACATGGCTTCAGTGAATGGTCATCTTCATCTCTCTTACTGGTTTAGCAGGCGAAAGGTGAGGGGGCCAGTCACTCGCTGGTGCATAGCTCCAGGGTGGCTCCTAGTGCCTTCTGTTCTGTGGCATCCACAGGCCTCTAATAAAACTTTGGACTTGGTCATTGATACCAGGACGAGTTAAGGAGTTGGGATGATTGCTGTACTAAGCATTGTAGGGGACATGACCTTGGGGGCCTGGGTGGAACACCACAGTTTGGGTGCGGTTTGCCCAGGGCTTAAGAGAGTGGAAAATTAACCCAGCGACCTGTATGGAGGTGGGGCCTGTGGGCAGTAATTCAGATTAGATAAGCTCTCAAGCCTGCAGCCCCCCAGGATGGAATCCTGGCAGATATATTAGAGGAGGGAGGGAGACCAGGCATACATACAGGTGCATGTATAGGTGTACACGTCGCATATGTCCACACACCCTGTCTCTTTCCCTGTGGTGCCCTGAACCACCTGTGGACTCTACCAGCAAGGAGGCTGCATCAGAGGCTGAACCCACAGGGCTGCCAGTCAACCCCTAGACTTTGAACTCTAGAGCCATGACCCCAGTTAAACCTCCTTCCTTGAAACATATCCAAGCTGTGGCACTGTGTGATCAGGCCCCAGAGAGGGGACTACAGCAGGTCTCTGCCACGTTGTGATCCGTGTGACCAATAGGGATACCTGGTGTCCTGCTAAGAGGCGGGATTGGAGCAGCTTTCTTGCTGGTCCTACGTTGCCCTTCTCAGGATCAGCCACTCTGGGCTGGAAACCAGTGGCTATGTCTTGAGGACCCTCAGATGATCTTCAAGAAAGACCCCGGTGTAAACGAGGAATCCTAGTCTGTAGTCAGGGGCCAGCAGGGAACAGAAGCCTGTGGGCAGCCCCACGTGTGAGTGCTAGGCTTATGCCTGGGCTTAAAGCCGGAGCCCCCAGAGACTGTATCAGATGGTACATGCTGGGGGCTGTTTTGTTATGCACCTAGACTGGACCGATGCAGCCATCCTCGTTGGTTCCTACACCAATGAGCTGGGGCTTACCAGGGAGTGACATGAGGTGACAAAAGCTCAGGTGATCCTGCAGACGCTGGAAAATGGCAGCCACTACTGACATGCCCAGGGGAGGCTCCTGCTGCCTTGTGGCTTCTTGCTCAGGAAGGAAGATGCTTAGCTCAGCCTTGGGTCTGGGCTCCAGGGGCGACTGAACAGCTCCCATGCTGCGAAGGGACTGGCATGGATCTTGTTTCTTATACCTTGGGTGCCATCACCTTGTGAAGCCCTCAAACACTCATGGTCAGGACTGGACTCACCAGGACAGGAGAGCGTGCCGCGTGTGTATGAGAATTTTTTTTTTCCAGCCATGGGTTGCAGATCGCAGGAGTCTCTCCTAGGTCGCCCCCTTCCTCTGAAGGGCTGACCCGGACTCCTATGTCATGAGTAGAAATTCAAAATGGCAAAGTTTTGAAAAGTCTTCTGTTTGCACTCTTTGTAAAGACACGGGTGATGTGTCCTCTGGTGTTATTTCCTGATGAGGAAAACGGGACTGTGGAGCAGGGGACTGGGTCGTATGCACGGCTGAGTTCACGCCCTCCCCAACATGGTTCCAAGTCGGAGCCCTGGCATTGCACTTTACGCAGTCTTCAGTTCTTATTTACTTACACATTCATTTGATCAGTCACTTATTTGATTTGAAAGTCAGAGAAGAAAGAGCGCTATCTCCCACCACTATGGATTTACTCTCCAAAATGCCTGCGACAGCCAGAACTGAGATCTAGTTGAAGCCAGGAGCCAGGAACTCCATCTGGATCTTCCAAGGTGGGCAACCAGGGACCCAGCTACTCGAGCCATCACCTGCTGCCTCCCAAGGTGCACACAACAGGAAGCTGGAATCGAGAGAGAACGGGGCTGAGATCTCCAGCATGGGCTGTGGGCATCTCAGGCTAACTAACTCCCAGTGCCAAACAACAGCCCCAGGACAGACTTCCATGCTGCCAGCCTTGGTTCCCAGGAATATTTCCTGGAACCTGGAAGCTATAGCTGTGGGCCGCTGCTGTGATCCTTACAGCTCTGAGAGCTTGGCTGGGTTGCTTTACACTGTGGTAGCAAACACAGTGCCTCTCTGAACAGCTTCACTCAAAGTGGTATGTGTGTGTGTGTGTGTGTGTGTTGTCCATGCCAAGTTTGCTGCCCCCCCTGCAGGCTCTGCTTAGCAGCCACCTCCCTGGTGATTTGTGTGTAAGAACACGTGACATCTTTATAACAGTGTCGAAGAAGGAAAGCTAGAGAGTCATACCCAGGCAGATGTTATCGTCCCATTTTATAGATGGGGAAATGTAGGCCCAAAGAAGAACATAGCTCACGTGCTGGCCAGATGCCAGCTGTTGAGCTGAGAGTCCCCTTTGTAACAGCCTTGTGAGGGAGGTGGCATTTGTTTGCACAAATGGGAAAACTGAGAGCTGGGGCAAAGATATGATATGCTCAGAGTCACCAAGTTCATAGTTAGCCAAGACTGAACTCCTGGCCTGTTCTGCTTTGTGCCTCACTTCCTTGTCCCTCCCTATCAGGGAACTTGGTGGTGTCCTTCCCAGAAGGAACCATGGTGTAGACCAGGGTTTCAGGTCATACAACCTTGACATTGGGTGGGGAATGGGGAAGCTCGTGCTTCACCATGGTGAGGAGTTGTCCTGTGCTCTGGGGCGGGCAGGGGGTGGGGGGTTGGGAGCTACATCCTTGGCCACTGCCCACTGCAGACAAGGAAGCACACTGTCCCGCCACCAACTGGATTAGCTCCAGACATTGCCAAAGCTCAGTTCAGAGCCAGTGGTATAGACTAGCAGAGTCGAGCATGGGAGCCAAGAGATATGAGTTCAAGTCCCTGCCAGGCCCTTGGGGAGCCATGTGGCCTCAGCCAGCAGACCTTGAGCCTTCATAGTAGGGCCTTGCAATCCTGCTCACTTTTCAGCAGCGCACAGCCTTTCATTCCCACTATTTCCCCTCTAAAGGAGCATTCTCTCCAGCTGCGCAAAACAGCACATCGTGTTGGCTTATGGAGTTATTGTAGGAATGATGGGAATACTCGCCAGGGCCCCTGGTTGATCCTGGCACACATTCAGTGCCTCCAAAGTGGTGTGTTGTATTGTCACACAAGTTGTCACCTGTCCAGCAGGAGCACGGGGGTACCCATACTTCCTGGCATTCGGAAATACCTTTCATGCTCTGCTGAGTTTCCAGCTCCGTGTCTCCAGGCTCCACATCCAAATATTTGCCTTTTTTTTTTCCTACCAAAGCCAGAAATGATCTGGCAGCCCACATTCCTGTCATTCACCAGCTGGGTCCTGCCCAGGGCACACCTGTAATTTGACATCTGTAATTCCTCAATTAGTAGCTGGGAGGCTGATCTTTTCTTCTTGGTAATTGCCTTGGGCTTCAGGGAGGGTGAGGGTTGAATGTAGGGGTGCTGTTGAGACAGCTACCTCCCCTACCCCCACCCGTTACAGGCATCTTGGCAGGAGGAGTCTGGAAGGTTCTGGAACTTCTAGTGCTGTATGCGATGTGGTCCATGGAAGATTTTTCGGTGCACAGTGAGAGCTCCTGCAAACAGATCTTTGAGAGGCAAGGAGGTTAGGAAGGAGTCCTCCCTTATGGCAGGAGGTCCTGGGCCTGAACAGACACAACACAGAGATTGTCCTTACCCGCCCACCCCGTTCGTGTTAGAGAGAAGCGATAGAGACCTTCTTCGAGTCACATAGCAAGTCAGTCAGGCAGCAGGGGCTTCACTGGAGCTTGAATCCCCAAATTCCAAGGTGGGGCATTCAGAAGCCAGGGCAGTTCTTAACCTGGAGATGGCTCAGGGTCAGGCAGTCAACATTTAGGGAGCTCCCTGTGCTCAGCTGTGCACAGTATGGAAGACAGTTGTGACATGGTTCCTGATTGACCAGCCACGTCTCAGTTGTGCAGCCTGAACCCAGCCTCTTCGTCCATCATGCTGGCCGTAGAGCTCAGCTGGCTCGGGTTTGACCTATGAGAACACTCCCAAGTGAAATGAGCCTGTCTTCAGGCCCTGGCTCCTCTCCCTGCCTCTGTGTGACTTCCACCGGCAGGCCTCCAGGTGCCCATCTGTGCCAGGGGGATCATGCCCGGGAGGGTTCCACGTGGTGATGAGTGTAGAATACCCCACACACAGAGCAGATAAAGGCGTTACCTATACTGCCAGATTCCCTCATGGCACCAATTGGAATCCCAGCTGCTCCACTTTCTGGTTTAGCTCCTTGCTAATGCACCTGGGAAAGCAGCCGGAGATGGTCCAAGTGTTTGGGCTGCTGCAACCATGTGAGAGACCTGGAAGAAGATCCTGGTCCAACCCTGGCCATTGCGACCTTATGAGGGAATGAACCAGCAGATGGGAAGATCTCTTTCTCTCTGTTGAATTCTCAAATGAATAGATGACGAGTTACAGTGCTCAGTAGCCAAGAAGTGTAAATCGTGGTTGCTTCACTCCATCCAGCGTTCCTTCCCAACCTTCAGGGCTGGGTGACCTCTAGATGGGCCTCCTGGGGAGATGATTTGGGTCTTGGCATAGCTGTGCTTTCTTGCTAGGAGCGAGCCATTTCAAGAGTTCAGGGTTATGAACCTGCCTTCCCTGTTGGGCAGTGTGTTGTCCTCCTGGGGGCCAGGCTGCCCAGGCCAAGGACCCCAGGAGACTCAGGGTTCCTTGTGATTAAATTTCGAGGCCTATCAGTGGGTCTTGCCCAGTTTTGTTCTTGCTCCCATACTTGGTCTCCCATCCTTGGGATTTCCATGGGTACCCCTGCTCTGTCTCCACACCCCTGGTCTCCTTGAGCCATCCCTCTAGACCCTGAGGTTGACAGTTCTGCCCAGCTCACAGATCTTTGCTTTGATATCTGGATGGGGTTGGAGCGACACGGCCTTCCCTGGAGTTCATCTGGAATCCTTTCTGAACTAACATGAAGTGTGGCCAGCAGGAGATTGCCAAAGCTTTCCCATTCGTAGATTTGGATCCTTTCTATTGCCATATGTGTGCATTAAGGACCTACTGTGTGCTAGACATACACCAGATGCACTCTCATACTTGACATTGAACACTGCTTGGGCGCCTAAGTGTCCAATGCGTGGAACGCTGCTTGGCCCGCAGAAATGTCCTGAGGATAGACAGGAAGGAAAGCAGGCAACCTTAACGGCCGGGGCCCGTAGGTGCTGAGGTTAGGTTTTTCCTGTTGCTTCTGGATGCTTCTCTTTTGGGCTGGGTTGTTCCATCTCTCTCCGTGAGAACAGGAACCACTGTCCATCCTGCTGAGAGTCAGCAGCAGCTCGTGTGCAAACTGAAGCACGGATGGTAGGCCAGCAGAGTTCCTGCTTGGACCTGAGTTTTGCAGCCCACTCGCTGGCTGACGAGCAGGTGGTGTCACGGCCTTAGGCCTCAGTTTCTTTCTGACTGGGAGAAAAATCGTAGCATAGGTATAAGTGTGTTTCTCCTCTGCAGCTCTTGTGGCCGGAAGCATCTCTGAGTTCAGATTTTTTTTTTCTAGATTCTTAAATAGTTGTGTAATAGGCGATAAGGCTTCTTGCAGAAGAGATTCAAGTATCAACATGAAATCCATTTATCAGTCGTAGACACTGAGACGCATAGCCTGAAGGTCATTTTATACGAGATATGTAATGATTGTGTGTGTGAAACCAGGCTTGTGAGTGTTGGAGCCATCAGCAAACAGACGCATCACAACTTTGTCGAAGTTTGGATTTGGGGATTTGGAAATTCTGATTAGGGCTATGGTTGGAAATACATATCTCTCACATGTGTGAGGTACCTGCATATGGATGTCTCTAAAATATGCTCTCTCTCTCTGTGCTTCTATCTCTCAAATAAGTTAAAAAAATGTTTAAGATATGTTTTTATTGGAAAGGCAGATTTTACAGAGAGAGAGAGAAGGAGAGACAGAAAGAGAAAAATCTTCCATTTGTTGATTCACTCTCCAAATGGCTGCATCAGCCAGAGCTGAGCTGGTCCAAAGCTGGGAGCCAGCAGCTTCTTCCAGGCCTCCCATGTGTATCCAGGGGCCCAAGGACTTGAGCCATTCCCCACTGCTTTCCTAGGTGCCTTAACAGGGAGCTAGATTGGAAGTGGAGCAGCCCAGACAGGAATTGGTGTCCACATGGAATGCGACACTAGCAGGTGGAGGATTAGCTTGCCACGCTTCTGTGCCGGCCCCAAAGCAAAATTTAAAAGACAAGAAAGAACCCACTCAGGCCTTAGAGTAATACAGGCCCAGCTTCAGATCCTACCCCTGGGTGACAGGGGGCACTTCCCTGCACCTGTCCTGTGCTTGGCTTCCTCGCTTGGGGGGCTTCTCAGGAGGCAGTTGGGGGCATGCGAGGTTTGTGGGAGCAGCACCTCAGCTGAGGTTGGTGAGTTTGGGGCACATTTTCTGCTGCTTTGTCAAGATGGGAAAGGGGCCTTCATCTTCCTTCCAGCCAGACCTTCCCCTGTCTTGACTGACGATGTCTGTTATAGTCCCCCCTCCACCCCCTTATTTTCCAGTCTAGAAGTTTCTAAGAATTCTTTATCCGAACACTGGACATAGTGGTAGATGTCCCATGACTAACGACCACCAGCTGGGGTGGGAATTTGTCCTAGAGGTAAATGCTGATTAGGAATACCCACATCCTGCATTGAAGTACCTGGTTCAAGTCCTGACTGGCTCCCAATCCCAGCTTCCTGCTAACGCGGACAATGTCAGGCAGCAGAGATGGCTCCAGTAATTGGGTTCCTATGACCTGCATAGGAGAGCTGAATTGAGTCCCCCAGCTCCTGGCTTCAGTTTGGTCCGGCTCTGGTTATTGCAGGCATTTGGGGAATGAACTAGCAGATGGGAGTTCTGGTTCTCTCTCTGTCTCTCTGTCTCTCTGTCTCTCTCTCTCTCTCTCTCTCTAATAATGGTAATAATAATAATAGACAAGAAAGAATAATATCAGAACCAACCCTTTTAAAGAGCTACCTGGTTAAATGGTGTTTTTCGTGCAGGACTTTTCAGAGACTTTCATTATGCCACCTGTGCGTTAGGAGAAAGTTCTTGGGTTCCCATGTTCTTGAGATGGCAGTTGAGAGTGCTTGAGTGGGGAAGTCCAGCTCCTGCGTTTGTAGGCTCTGTGGTGGGATGTTGGGGCGAGGGGTGGGGAGGGGACAGGGAATGTCTGGCGCTGGAGGAATTGAGTAGCGTGCGTGCCCTATAACATTCACCACGCCTTGCTATCTTGCACAAACACGTTTCAGGAAATCCGTCCAATCCTCCCTCACGTACTTAAGTTGGCTTCCATCAAAAGACTGTTCTCCAAACAGCCTGGCTAAAGTCAACATTAGCTCATTCTGCCACTGTTTTTCCTCGGGCAGGTAGGATAGCGCACGTGGCAAAGTGTGCCCCCCTCCAGTTCTGGCATTGCTGTCTCCTCCAAGCCCTGGGGGTGAGGTGTTGGGGAGGAGGTTGGTGAATTCAGATAGGCTTTCCTGGGTCTAGGGTACTCCTTTTCAGAGAGGGGACTCAAGCATCATAAGAAGGAATGACTTTGGTCCCAGTTACAGAGCCCCATGTTGGTGTAGACTTCAGGTCAGGTCTGGGTTTGTGTTGGGGATGTTTTTTTTTTTTTTTTTGCTGCTCTCTGCCTTGGCTGGGCACCTTATGTGCTGAGTCTGGTTGGCTTCCAGGCCTTAGCAAACGAGCAGAGGTTTCCGGGAACAGAGCAGAGCTATAGAGTTTAATTAATGAATGTGCTGGAGGGGTTGGCAGCTGGGATCTTGTGTTTACCGTGGACTTGACTGGCAGTGCAGGGAGAACTGAGAGGAGGGTGGAGCCCTTTTCCTGCTGTTTACCCTCCTGTTTGGAAGTGTGTGTGTGTGTGTGTGTGTGTGTGTGTGTGTGTGTGTGTGTGTGTGTGAGAGAGAGAGAGAGAGAGAAATGAAATCTGATTCTTCCCTCCCTTTTATCGTCATGTGACTTCATAAGGCTTTTTCTTGATTGTTGTTTAAAAAAAAAAAAACACAGCTTTTCGTTTCCAGTGTTTTTATCAGTTCTTCGCAACAAATTCATCTCCCGGAGTACCCAGAAATAGAAAACGAATGTCCCTGACGTGGGCAGACTTGAGCGGACGTCATCCGCTCTGTCCGCTCTGTCGTTCAGCCCCTGCGAGCAGTTGGGGGCCTTGATGACTGAAGTGAGTGTGACCTGCAGAACTCGGAGAGGAGAGGCCACCCAGGAATGCTTCCAAGCCCAGCAGTGCACCTTGCACCGTAGCAGAGCAGGGTTGCCTCCATGGTGACCAAGGCTTGTGGGGACCAATCTTGAGTTCACCCTCAGTCACCTGGGGCAGTCTCATGAACTCCGATTCCCATGTCAGACTTACCGTGCAGACCTGATGAGCTAATGCAGTGTCTCATAGCCACCCTCATGGCCGCAGCAATCCTAAGCCTCAACATCTGTATCCTGTTTTATAGATGGGGCAGCTGAGTCCCCGGCAGGTGCACTAAGAAGTACAAAGCGTTATCGTAACATTATAGTTAGTATTTGTGATGATTCCTTCACTGCTCCATGTTCAGTAGTTCCACATGCAAGGATTCCATCAACCCTGTAAAAGGTTAAAAAAAAAAAAAAGTCCGTGTCTGGTGGTGGGTGTTTGGCACATCTGTAGAATGTCAGCTTCCCATATTGAGGTACCTGGGTCCAGGTTCTGGTCCTGCTCCAGGATCCTGCTAATGCATGGCCTGGGAGACGGCAGCAGGAGTGGCTCAAGTACTTAGGTCCCAGGCCCTCACGTGGGAAACCTCTATTCCTCTGCCCTTGAAATACATGACATAAATAAGTGCAGTTAAAAAAAACAATAACAAAAGACAATGTCCATGCTGGACACATTCAGACTTACCTTTCTTGCCATTATTTCTTGCATGGGACAGCACGACCATCCTGTGCCTGGCATCTTCATTACATTGTCTAGAAAGGATGTCAGGTGCATGCCTGGATGTGTGTGGGCGCCATATGAATACTGCACTGTTTTGTAGAAGGAGCAGGGCTTCCATCGATCTGTGACATGGCAGGGATGCTGGGCCCCATGCCCTGTGCATTCTGTAAGACAACAGATCTTAAAGAAGCCTGTGGGGCCCGGCCCGACGGTGTGGCCTAGCGGCCAAAGTCCTCACCTTGAACATGCTGGGATCCTATATGGGCGCTGGTTCTAATCCCGGCAGCTCCACTTCCCATCCAGCTCCCTGCCTGTGGCCTGGGGAAGCAGTCAAGGACAGCCCAAAGCCTTGGGACCTGCACCTGTGTGGGAGACCTGGAGGAAGTTTCTGGCTCCTTGCTTCGGATCAGCATAGCACTGGCCATTGCGCTCATGTGGGGAGTGAATCATCAGATGGAAGATCTTCCTCTCTGTCTCTCCTCCTCTCTGTATATCCGCTTTTCCAATAAAAATAAAGTAAATCTTTTTTTTTTTTTTTTTTTTTTAAAGAAGCCTGTGGAGTGGTGGGCCCCCTGGCCTGTCTGTCCCTGGTATGGACTGCAGTGTGCTGCTTCTAGTATCAGGTGTTGCCTGTTTTCCTGCTCTGCTTTCACACTCGTGCAATTTCCTTCCCACTCCTTAAGTCTAAAAAATCAAAGCCAGACGTGTGACTCACTCACACCTCCTCACTGGTTGGGGGGGAAATAGGACCTTTGAGATGTCATTCACATAGCAGCCACCAAAACAAAGTGGTGACTGTGCCCCTCACGTGACCGTCTCCCGGGGGCACACTCCAGAGGGAAATGAGGAAGACACTCCCTTTGGATCTTTCTTCTGTGTTCCTGTGTCTTCCTGCTCCCCCTGGGAGAGGAGTTTGACAACAGTCAGGAAGTGATGCTGCAAGGGGTTTGAGGGCTCGCTGTGCAATCTGTGCCACAGGTGCCTGGCTGCTTTGTGTCTGGGCAGCTGCCCTGTGAAGCAGCATCATTTAGATTATCACCCCATTTTAGAGTCGTGGCCACTGAGGCTCAGGGAGGTGAAGTGACACGCTCCAATGCCTGACCTGGGGCTTGGGTTGCAGCTCACAAGCGTAACCATGGGGGTTGGCATCATGACGAAACGGGTACAGCCATCACTCTTGGTTCTGGTTTCTCATATTGGTGGTGTCCCAGCTGCTCCAATTCCGATCCAGCTCCCTGCTAATGCACCTGGAAAAGAGGTGAAAGATGGCCCAAACCCCTGGGACCCCGCACCCATAGAGGAGCTCCATCCAAATGAAGCTCCTGGCTCCTGGCTTTGGCTTGGCGCAGGCCTGCCCATTGTGGCCATTTGAGGAGCGAGCCAGTAGATGGTAGATCTCTCTCCCCCACCCCACTTAAGCTTCTGCCTTTCAAATAAACAGATCTTTATAGTAGTAATGATAAAAAGCGTAACCAAGCTGCCTAGTTTTCAGAGAGCTCATCACGTGCAGGGCTGTCCCAGGGCAGATGTTCCGTGCTCAGTGCCATATGGTTCTTGTGCTCATCTTCAGAATTGCCGGCCCCGTGCCTGCAGTCAGCTCTCAGAACCTCAGCGTTGGCTTTCCTTCTTGAGTTCTCTGTGTGTTGACTCTGGCTGTGCCCGTGCCTGCTGGTCCTCATCACTCCAGAGCCCAAGCTGATGAAGCAGCCAATCTGGTCACATGGCACGGAAAGAAGCCATGGGCAGCTGGTCACTGGGTGCTTCTGTCTGCCTGGATGTAAGCAACATCACTTCCTCTCAGTTTTGGCTGGCTAGGATGTGACTGTGTGAATGTGTCGGAGTCCGTGGAGGAAGTAGAATTGTTCGGCAGGAAGAGGCTGTGTGAATGTGCGCACGGGGCATATGGGGTGCCTTCTGCAGCGTGACCTCAGCAAGGTCTTGGCAGACTGGTGGAAGTCTGACTGCCCAGGTCCGTTGTTTTCTTCCCTGTAGAAGGGGCCGCCCTTTCCAATGAACTGTTTCCCTAGTGACGGGATTCAGGAACCCCAGGTTGAGTGCCCATTCTCTGTAGCATTATCTCTCATTTCAACAGTGTCCATTCCTTTATTCACCTGTTGGTCCACTGGAGAGTGAACTGCCATCTGTGGTGGTGGAAATGGGGACTTTCAAATGCCAGCATCTTTAAAAGAAATTCCCTGTTCTTTTGAGACATCTGGGCCCGTTTCTCTCGAAGCCAGGGAAATATTGCCGATCTCTGCTGTGCGGGGGCCGTGTTTGCTCTCCCACTGGGAGAACCCGCATGGGCTGTGGTTCCTCAGCTGCCCTGGGAGGCAGCCACAGGACATCCTGGGTTGCTGTTTGTGGTTTTGGGGAGCTTGAGAACCCCACCCTCTGCCTGGCCTGGCCATCCCTCCGAAGGGAAGAGAAAACTGATTTCCATGTGCGTTGCTGGAGAAGTACATTCCCCCACCTCCCACCCTGACTGCGAGGCAGGGAACAAACAGTTCAGAAGGGTGGTAAGGGGTCTCCTGGGTCCATGCTCTTGCTGCTGGGAATTTGGGGGTGCTACTTGGAAGATATTTACAAAAGGAGCTGAGCCATGTTTTTTATGAGGCTTACAAGGGGAATCCCTAGAACAAGTGTGCCTATAAGGCAAGCTTCCCTTACAGAATGGATCCCACTTCTTGGCTGTCATCTGCTGTGTAGAGATAGGTCCACAGGTTGTGCCCACACTTGGAAGAAGGGGCTGGTACCAGCTGGGAGCTCCGGGAGATGGGTGGCAAGGAGGACACCTTACAGTCTGGCTGTCCCAGCAGTGGGTGAGGGAGAGTTAGGTGCTGGAGAGGTACGGAATCGGAAGGACGATGAGTGAGGACTGGCAAGATGCAGCGAGAACTTGAGTGAGCTTATTCTAGGAGTGATGGGCAGCCACAGGAGATGGTTGGGCAGTGGAGTGGCCTGAGAAATCAGGCCTGCATCCCAAGTGTGCATTCCAGATGTGGTCCCTGCTGTGCTTGTCAATAGTTACTCCTGCTCCTGGTTAGGACATTGGTCAGCGATGTAGGGGAGGGAGAAGAAGGGCTAGGGGGTGGGATTCGAAGAGCAAAGTCCTCTGTGTTAGTTGTCTTTGTGCGACTACAATGAAATACCTGAGGCTGCTACCTGTGAAGCAAAGAGGTTTATTTAGCTCATGGCTTTGGGGGCTGGAAGTTCAGACAGGCCCTAGCAAATGCTGTATGATGGGTAGCAGATGGCGAATGACAGAATGTACACAGGAAGTAGCCCGTGGTGAGCCAGGAAGCAGTGAGAGAGATTGGGCCCAACTCAGGCTTTTGAACATCCCAGACACTCTGCTGTTGATGTCAGTGTCCCAAGCTTCACCGCTGTGTCGCCCCTTGGCCCTGCCCTTACATTTTGCTCCTAGATTTAGAAAATAACAATCTGAGGTCTCCCCGGGCATGCATGATTCATGGTGGGAAGGGGAGTGAATTCTATTTGCTTTTTTAAAAAACATTTATTATTAATAATATGTGTGCCTTTTCTAGTGGGGAAGACATACCTAGCCTGGCGTTTTTCTACCAGCTCATCCCTCCAACTGCCCTCTTCTCAGGCTTCTGGGGTTTACACCATGCCCTGTATCACTTTATGCAGTGGTCCATCCAACTGGATGGTCACTTTCCAGCCACCCGCCCACCCTGAAGATAAGAACCAAAGCTGTGCTGTAGACCACCAGCTCCTGGGTCCCTCTGGCATCTCCCCAGGTTTGGAACTTGGTAACCGTGAACCAGAAGCCTGGATTTACTCAATGCTGGCTCCAGGATCTTGGCCAAGGTCTAGGTTTTCCCCAAGCTGCTTGCTCCTGGCTTTAAAAACAATGTCAGCACCTTCTCTTTGAAGGGCTGAGGAAGGAAGAAATCCCTCATAAGCACCTTGTAAGCCATGAGATGCTACAGAATGGTTGTTTGTTTGAGGTTAGACGCTAATGAACTTATACTTTTTCCTTTCTGCTTCCTTTGGGCAAACTCTCACCACCCGCTCTACTCTGGAGTTCCACACTCAAATCCTGTGGACCCAAGGAGCACACCTGAGCTTTGGCTTCTGGTTGCTTAGCAACGGGATATCCTTGGCAGTTGGTGCTCTGATTGGTTAGAATGTGAACCCACCTGGCTGGTGCCTGTCAGCCATGTGCATGAAGCCATCTTCAAGTTAGAGCATCCTATTCCTTCTCGGGGTCCCCTCTCTCTAGGGACAGTTTCCAACGCCACCATGGAATTGTACAACTGGTTCTCTGAACCTTCTCTCCCTATGTCCCCAGAAACCCAAGCTTAATTAAGTTGATTCTGTGTCAAAAAAATGCATTCAGTACACTTGACCAGTCCGGTACCATTGCTTAGCGTGGGTCACCTCACAGGTATCCCTGTGTTAGCCTGCATTTGGGCACACACACATCTAATGGGGGCCTATTTTATGCCAGGGTGTTGACTATTCTCGTGTAATTTATTGAACTCAGTTTGAAAAACAGGATAGTTCGGGGGTGGACATGCCTTCTCACCCTTGTAAGACTGCAAAATCATGAAGTCAAACCTTGGCATATTGGGGACCACCTGGTGTTTTGTAAGCTTTTCCTGTACCGAGCACTGAGCAAGGTACCATGAGAACACAGCAAGTGACAATAATTCCACCCCCGTTGTGGTGTTTCTAGTCAGCCCCAGGCCGTCAGCAAGCAAACCAAGTGACACATAGACAGGTCCAAGGATTGGGAAGGAAATGTGGGCACTGAGTGGGTGGGCCGCAGCCACAGAGGTCAGGGGCGCGCACCCACACAGGCAGGTTGTAGGAATGCTGCAGCTGCCTTGTCCTTGTAGATAATAGCTGTCGTCACGCGAGGATGTGGCAATGCCAAAACGTCCCTGTTGACATGACTCAGTGTAAAGCTGGCAGCCCCAGGGCAGAGGGCACTCCCAGGCTGGTTCCTCTTGCCCACCCTCCTTCCTTAACCTTCCTTTGCATAGACTGCCATGGGAGTGTGAAATGCAAAATGCTAGGCGATACGCATACTGTCCGTGTTTCTCCTTTACGTTTTTATTTATTTGTAGGGCAGAGCTGTGCAGAGAAAGAAGGTGAGACAGACGGACATCGTCTGCTTCACTCTTCAGATGCCCAGCGCAGATAAGATGGGCCAGGCCAAAGCCAGGAGCCAGAAGCTCAATCCGAGTCCCCCACTTGGGTGATACTGATCCGGCTGCTTGAGCTTCCTCCCATCGCTGCACCAGGCTAAGCCCCCATGGCACACAGCAGGCTGACAGTCTAGAACCCGGGGCTTGGGGATGGGCTGGGTCATGTCCATCCTGCATTGGCCACAGATGTGCTGTGTGAATGAACCTGTCTGAACCCCCATTTCCTCAAATGTCCTGTGAGAGGGAGTGCTACTTGGGCGGCCATCATGGGGCTTTTGAAGGGGTGCGTGGTGACTGTCTGTGTGGATTATAAGGAGCCTGGCTCCTGTTGGGGCGCCTTCAGAAAGCTCAGGGAAAAAGCCTGTGAGGATAACACGTTGCATGGATTTCAGCATATTTCGTAGCAAAAAACAGACTCATCTGTTGAGACTCCCTGCACACAACAGACTCCACTGGCTGCAGACACACCACTCTCACCCCACCCCACCATGCCATGCCACACCTTGCCACACTCCCCTGAAGAGGGCATGCCCTCCTGGCCTCTGGGTTCAGAGGCTCAGTGCCAAGCCATAGGCCAAATTCAAGAGTGATGCCCACCCCCCCCAAGGTCATCAGAGGGACACATGAAGCAATGCTTGAGTTGCATAAGCCAGAATGGACTTTGTACTGGGAAGTCCCTCAGGATCAGATGGCCTCAATGTTAGTGTGGTCCCAATAGCTGAGTGATGTGTGTGTGAATTCTGTACACCTTATATAGTTGGGGAAACTGAAGCTCAGTGAAACTAAGAGATTTTCCCAGTTCCTCATTACTGGGCAGGGACAGAGAGGGGCTTGGGTTTCAAGTCTGTGCGTAGCAGGGACTTCCACCCTGACCCTCCCCCTTCTCCTGGGGGACCCTCCCTGGCCTTGGGCGTTGTCACAAACCCCAGCCTGGTGGATGTTCTGGTGTGACTGCCAGTATATGAAGGTGTTCGATGGTTCTGTGCAAGATCAGAAAAGGAGGTAGGTGTGCATCTGGCTATTGGGGGTCCAGGCCCTCCAAGTTCAAAGGAAGATGCCTCTTTTGTGCTTCTGGTGCTGGACTAACCTAACCCATGCTGGGCCATGCAGGTACAGCTGAGAATCCCTTCCCTTTGGGGAAAAGTGGCTACTTACTGTCTCAGAGCCACCATGGGGGTGAGGGGAACTCCTCTAAGTCCTGGGCCTCAGGGGGTTCCCTCATTATGGCTGGAAACCAGCCCTTGCCTGTCAGCGGGCTATAAATAGGGAGCTGGAGGAAGAAATGGAAAATGCTGCTGCTTGCTCTGGTCCCCTGTGGGGAGGGGTTGAGTTGAAAGCCTTCAGAGCAGCAGCACTATTGGGAAAGCCCTGGGGATGGTGGGACTAGGAGGTAACCTCGGAGACAGCAGGGAGGTGAGGCTGACTGCTTCGATAAGGCCACAGTCTAGCCCCTGCCTCGATGCTGGATTCCCAGTGATCCGGCCCAGGACCTTCCAGGATGGGGAAGGCCTCCAGTATCCTCTTTGCCCTCCAGGGGGGCTTCCCCTTTGCCCTCTGGGGGACTTCCCCTCGATTGGCCTGATGGGAAACCCCAGACTGGGGAGTAGAACTGGCTCCTGCTGGCAGTGACATCCGGGTGTTCCTGGGAGTGGCATTCCCTTTGAAGCTCATGCCTTGAAGCCTGATGACAAGGGCCAGAGGTCCCTCTATGTAGAGCTGCCCGCTGGGTGGAGGGTCCTTGGCAGGCAGCAGCTGGTGGAATCCAACAAGGCACTGACACTCAAGGTGGAAGCTTGAAGTCCCGTGTTAGGTTGGGGAGGTGAAGTGGTTCACCTGTGATCGCTCGGCCGCCAGTGGGCAGTAGAGAGCCAGGGCACGAGCTCTTGTCTGTGGATTCCACGATGACACCCCGGCCTGTGCATGATGCATAGTTGGCAGGACATATTACTCAAACACGCCTCTTACCCACACCTCTTCATGTCGTTGCTGTCCTAGTCTTGTCTGTACACTGCATCTGATATGGTATTAATCGTGCAAATCACCTGGCACCCCTGTGAGCTTCCAGGGTCAAGTTTGCTGCCCTTGTCTCCGTGAGAGTTGGTTCTAGGAAGCAGCATTGAGTCTGGGCTACCTCGGTTTGGCTCCGGCTCTGTTGGCCAGTCGTATAGCCCTGGTTCAAAGCAAAGTGGCCTTTGTTTTCCTGGAAAATGGGGACAGCAGATGATGTGTCCTCCCTCCACCTTCCAAGAGGAGCCAAGGTATTTGAAGTTCCCTGATTTAATTCTACTTGGGAGACCACACACATAAGCGCACCCAGGAAAGGGTCTTGCATGTAGACAGTTGGTGCCCAATCACTGTTTAAGAATAAAGACCAAGATGCAGTGGAGCCTGTTTGGGAGCTCAGAAACGGAGTCATCTGGGAGTGACGGGAACCCTGGTCTGCTGCCCCCTCAGCTCTTCTGGGGTCCCCTCAGTGGCCCATATCCACCCCTGTCTAGTTAGCACACTGCATTCATTAGATGAGCTTCATCCAGTAAGAAGCCCAAGGTTGAGGAGTGGGGGATGTGCCTGTGAGCTCAGTGTGTGATGGTGGGAGTGACCCACGCACCCAGTGTCAAAGACCGTCTGTAGCATGCTTGTCACAGGAGCTCCCATCTCCAGGACTTGGCGCTTGCCATTGCTTCTTCAGATGCCTCGTCCGGTGTGTCCTCCTGGATGACACCTCTGCCTCTGCTCGAATGTCACCTCAGAGAGGCCTGCTTCCCCTGGCAGCCCCCTTGTTCAGACTCCATTGCCCAACCTCCCTGCTGCCCACAGTTGGGAGAGCCAGCCAGAGACAGCAGTAGCTCCAGCCCAGCCCAGCCAATACCAGAATGCCTCCTGCAGTCAGCTGTAGGGGTGTGACTTTGGGTGACACCCACAGAGATGGTGTGATATGCCTGAGCCATCCTTCTGTAGCCTGCAGGTCCCCCTGGGTGGACTTATCTACCCTGCAGAGCTGGGTGCCCTGAGAAGGGATACCAATTTGGGCCTCAGCTGGATGACAAGGCTGCGGTGTTATGCCCATGTTTGTCACGGTGGTGTGTTTTGGGGAATGGGACAGCGGATGTCATCATTATCTCATGATGGATCTGCTCAGCGCTGACCTGACATTTCCCAGAGTCTTCCCAACACTCACCCCAAGCAGCACCCTTCTCATCCCATTTCACGGATGGGAAGGTTGAAAGCTCGAGTCACAAGAAGTGGCAGAACTGGTTTGGTCCCTCGTAGAGCCCTTCTGGGGGCGGGATGGGAGTGGGGGTTTAATGTGCACCTGTTCTCTAAATGCTTGTGGTCTACGTTTCTACCTGAATAGATGCTGCTTTAGCAGGGACTGACCTACATCCTTCCCACTGGAAACCAGTACTTCCCTCAGGAGGCTTAGCAAGTGCTGGACATTAGCTAGGCATCCAGGGACAGCTGTCACAAGGCAGAGACACACTGAGACCTCCTGTCCCACATCACGGGCTGACAGAGAGAGAATGCTGAAGCATAGGGAGTGCCAGGTCGTCAGTGAAGTGGTGCCAGAGCTAAGGTTGGTGCAGACAGGTGCACACAGTAGGTGTGTTCCCTGGGGATGACCCCGTAGGCCAGACGGGCTGTCAAGCCCTTTATTCCTTATTCTTTTAACATGCATTTATTTTTCACCTTGAGATAGAGATAGGATGAGAGATAAAGGAAGAACCATTTCCCATCCTTGGACTCACTCCCCAGATGCCTATCATAGGCAGGGCTGGGCTGGGCTGAAGCCGGGAGCCCAGAATTCCATCCAGCCCTGCTGGGCCATCATCTGCTGCCTCCCAGGATGTATTAGCAGGAAGCTGGATCAGAAGCAGAGCAGCCAAGACAGGTGCCAGGCACTCCTGTATGTAATGGGGGTGTTTCAAGCAGCAGCTCAACCACAGTGCCCACTTGCAGGCCTGTGTCTGAGACCCGTGTATACACCTGCACCTTGCTGCCACTCTTGCTCTATTTCTCTCTGTGCCCATCTCTGCGCGTTGTTCAATCCTGGTCCCATGCCCCTACCCAAGGCACCACTCTGTGGCCACGCTGCATCCACGTTCGCCTGCCACGCCTGACCACGCCTGGCTGTGCCTGGCTACCCTTGGGCATGCCTCACCATGCCTGGCCATGCCTGTCCACACCTGACCACGCCTGACCGTGCCTGACCACACTTGGCGTTGCCTGACCATGCCTGGCCATATCTGCTCACTCATGACCGTGCCTCACTGTGCCTGGCCATGCCTGACCACATTTGGCACCATTCCTAGAGCCTTCTAAGAAAGGGCAGTGACCCATGTACCGGCGTCCCCGGGGAAGCAGTACCACTCCCATTCCTGCCACTGAGCAGGGCCAGTTGCGAGACATGGCTTGTGCTGTAGGTGAACTTGACTTTGTGGCCTGCTCAGAAGCCCATCCGAGGTCCTGTCTCCTCCCCTAGATGGACCCATGTCACAGGGAAGACCTGCTGAGAGAGCTTGTGCTGGGCAGCTGTGGGAGCAAGCTCTGGGGGCTTGCCCTGGCCCCTTCCCTATCTTACTTCCTTCTTATGCCTTTGGAGAGCACAAACTTGGGCATGGGGCACATCTGGGGACAAATCCCAGCCCCACCATTTTCTCACCTCATGACTTGGGTGTGCCAGAGCACCTTTCTGGGCCTCAGTCTCCACTCCTGTAAAGTGGGTCCATGACAGTTCCAATATTTGGGGCTTCTGGGGGGGGTCTTGATAAAGGCCTTGGGGACATCAAGATCAGGCATCCCCCACACCCCTATTCAGACCTGGCTCTTGGGCACAGCTGCGAGGACTGAGTTGCCTGGGGGCTGGGGAGTGGGGATGGGGGTCTCAGTTCTCGAATTGCTAAGATCCGTTCTGTCATCTTGGGCTGCCCTGCGCGGCACTGACTCAGGGTGCTTTCATAGGAGCATGTGCCAAACACCCCCAAAATACATGCAGGCACAACATTCCTCTCCCCACCCCCTTCCCAGCGATCTGGGGGCGCTGCCAATAGCTCACGGGAAAGTGGAGGTAGAGAAACGAGGTTTATCTGGGGACAGGCAGGCAGCGCAGTGGTGAAGACGCCCAGTGGGGTGCCTGCACACCACGTTGGAGAGTTTGGGTTTGAGTCCCGACTTGGCTTGCTGGGACACGCAGCTCGCTTGCTGCCATCCATGCGGGGTTGGGTCCCCAGCTTGCAGCATTATCGCAGCCCGGTTCTGACTCCTGCAGGCATTTGGAAAGTGAGCCGGCAGATACGAAGTCTCACTTCTCTCTGTTTCTCTGTCCTTCTGCCTTTCAAATAACTTTTAAAAGTTAGTGGAAACATTAAGTTGAGCATTTATTTTGGTACAGAAGCCCTGAATTCCAAGCATATTTTTTTTCTGTAGTGTAGCATTTTTTTTTCTTGCTAATACTCATTTTCTGCACATGTCCTGAAGGATCTTCCTCTTACTGTCTTTTTTGACTAAGAAATTCACCCCTACCCACTGGAAAAAAAAAAAGAAAATAGGAAGGAAAAAACCCCACAGCTGTTTATTCCACAACTCCTAGAGGCATAATCTCTACCCCAGCATCTTCGTGCAGCAGGTCGGTGCACTGCTCCCCAGAGGCCAAATTTGGCCAGCTGCCTATTTTGGAAATGAAGTTTTGTTGAAACACAGGTGTTTATAGATGGATCTGTGGTCTTGGAAAGTCCCAGTTTATCTGGTCCTTTCTAGAAGATGTTTCCAGGGCTTCAGGCTGCACAGTCAACTGATTTAACTTGCTTTTGTGGTGGAGGGGGACCTTGAGGAACACTGGGTTAAACCTCAGTTTGGGACATCCACAGGCCATGTCACTGCTGGTTCAAGTCCCACCGACTCCATACTTCTGATCCAGCTCCCTGCCAGTGGGTCTGGAAGGTGGCAGGCGATGCCCCTAAGGGCGTGGACTCTTGCCACCCATGTGGGAGACCTGTGTGGAGTTCCTGGCTCCTCGCTTTGACCTGGTTCCATCCTGGCAGATTAAGGCGTTCAGGGAATGAACCAGCAGCTGGAAGAACCCTCTTTCTCTCCCTCTCCCTCCGTAACACTTGTTTTTTCAAATAAACAAATCTCTTTAAAACATTAAACTTGCTTAGCCAAGGCTATAGGCTATGCACCATTTAAATGTGGGGACACATGTTAAGGCTCATTTGAACCAAGTACCTAACAGTAGTCTGTTTACTCCAGCATGGGCCTTACCCAGCTGGCCACTGTCGGGCCGGTGGAATGTTCTGGAGGGAGACGGTGTTAGGCTGCCAGGAGTGAGGGGTGCTGCCCTCAGGAATCCTGATCCTGAACCTGGACCTTGCGGGGGGGCGGGGTGAATAGATGGGTTCTCCCCAACTTTAGACACCACCTTCCCTGGGATCAGCTTCTTTCTTCCCCTACACACACACACACACACACACACACACACACACACAAGACCCTGCAGAACTTGCTCTGACTTTCACCTGCAAGTTCCTCCCCACCCCTCTGCCACTTTTTCTGTTCTTGAGCCTGTAACTCACCCCCTCTGTAAGCCTCCACTGTCTTGGCTGTCGAAGGGGACTGTATGGAAGTTGTACCTCCTAGGATGGATAGGGCAGGACTGCAGGTGACCTGCGAGGCGCTCTCATGTCGGCAGCTTAGTACGACATCTGCTACTAGTTCAGTGCCCCGTGGGGGCGGCTGCAACGCGTGCTGACAGATGCATGGTGGGTTTTGACGAAGGAGAGCTGTTTGGCCGGGCCATCCTGGAGTGGGAGGGCAAGGGGAAAGAAACCACTTCCCCTAATTCCCCCTGGTTTGCCCTGCACCCTGAGACGTCTGGGACAGGCCAGGACAGGTGCTGCCTGGGCTCACCTAGGAGGGTGGCAGGGAGTGGCAGGAATGAGCTGTGACCTTGCCCGCCGGCCGTGGCATCCTGGCATCTCTCCTGAGCGCCGCCCCCTTGTTCATGTCTCCCCCTGCAGGACCAGCTGAAGCAGTGCTTCTCCAGGAGGACCGGCGAGGCCAAGGACACAGACACCCTCGTGCGGGAGGCTGACAGCCAGTATGGGACGTGGACGGACCAGCGCCAGTGCCGGGACAGGTAGGCCATGCAATTTCTGTTTCATCAGAAACTTACCAAGGGCCCCATGGCGTCCGCAGCGGTCACAGTAAACATCCTTGCAGGTGAGGAGTGGGGATAAGGGTACAGGGAGGGACTGCTGAAGGGGTACATTGGGGATGTGAGAATGTTCTAGAACAATGCGGTGGTAAGGGCTGCAGATAAACTTGAGTGCCTGAAATATCGCTCCTGGAGAGCTGTGTGTCCTGTGTACATGTTTTAGCAACATGGGAAAATCATGAAGATTTTCATAAAAGTGCCCCCACCTCTACTCCCACGCACAGCATCGCTGCCTCTCATGTCGCTTGTCCTGTGTCCTTCTAGTCGCTGTTCAGTATAGCTGTGTGTTCCCATATGCAGTGACCCCAAGGGCGCTTCTAGAAGTTCATGGAAGGTGCAATTGAAAGAGAAGGGTTTTTTTTTTTGTGTTTGTTTTTGATGCAGAATTTTTTTTAATTCATGCGTAGTTTTTTTTTTTTAAGCATCGAAGACATTTATTTCATTTGAAAAACTGGCAGATGGAGAGAAAAAGGGATCTTCCATCCACTAGTTCATTCCCACAAGACAGACGTCCTGGCTGCTCCACTTCTAGTACAGCTCTCTGCTTACGGCCTAGGAGAGCAACGGGAGATGCTCCAAGGGCGTGAGCCCCTGCTGCCCGCTTCTGGGGAGACGCGGAAGAAGATCCTGGCTCCCAGCTTTGGGTCAACTCCGCTCCAGCTGTTGTAGCCATTTGAAGAGTGAACTAACAAATGGAAACCTTTCTATCTCAATCTGTCCTTCTCTCTGTAAATCTGAAAAAGACTAATTTACAAAAAAAAAAAAAAAGAGAGAGAGAGAGAGAGAGAGACTAATTTATGTTAGTCTCATGTTCTATCCGCTGGTTCGCTCCCCTGTATGCCTGTAGTGGCCAGGGCCGGGCCAGGCTGAAGCCAGGAGCCAGGAGCTTCTTCCAGGTGTCCCATGTGTGAGCAGCAGGAGCCCATTGCTCTTACCACTTCCCCAGGCACATTATTAGCAGGGAGCTGGATCAGAAGTGGAGCAACTGGGACCTGAATATACACACACACACACGACAGGTGGAAGTTTTACGTGCTATGCCACAACACCAGCATCCAGCCCCACTTTTTAAATAAAGTGTTTCCCATGGGGTTAATTTTACATGTTGCTTTGTACACTTTTGCCTCCGCTGTTGTGACCTCGGGGACCCTCAGAAGTCAGCCCAACCCGAAAGGGACATTTAACGGGATGGGGGCGGGGCGAGCAGCGACATGGAGTACTTTCTGGAGTGGCTGCACCCGGGTTACGGCCCAGAGCCGTGGGTGCTTGGAAGATGGGGAGGTGGAAATCTGGAAGGGATGGAGGCCCTGGTCTCAGGAGTGGAGTGATCCAGTAACACCCAGGGACTCGCATCAGGACCTGTGGGGGCGGGAACCCTCTGCTGTCTGTCAGGAGGCACTGCCGCCTGTTGGCCCTCACAATGATTCCCTTGGACAATGGCGCCATCTGCTGCCCCCTCTGCGGTACTTCCCTCATTCTTTGTGGATTAAAACCACCCAGGCCTGGGTTGGAATCCCGACTCTGCTGATTCTGCCAGTGTATACCCTGTGAGTCAGTGGGGATGACTCGGGGAGCTGGGTCCCTGCCACCCTAATGGGAGACCTGAGTTGGGTGCCAGGCTCCTAGCTTTAATGTAGTCCATCCCTGGCTATTCCAAGCATTTGGGGAGAGCAAACCAACAGATGCTGGCTGTCTTTCCATCCCCCTTAAGCTCTCAAATTAATAAAATTATAAAATAAGATGTCCCGGTAGCTACATTAAAACAAAGATAGATTAAATTAAAAATTCAAAGTTTTTATTATTATTATTATTATTATTATTATTATTATTATTATTAGAGTAGCAGACTGACAGAGAGAAGGATTCAGGCAGAAAGAGCTTCCATCCACTGGTTGACTCCCCAAATGGCTGTAGTGGCCAGAATTGAGTTGATCTGAAGCCAGCAGCTTCCTCTGGGTCTCCCGTGTGGGTGCAGGGTCCCAAGGCTTTGGGCTGTCCTCAACTGCTTTCCCAGGGCCACAGCAGGGAGCTGGATGGGAAGCTGAGCAGCCGGGACACGGACTGGCCCCCATATGGGATGCTGGTGCTTGAAGGTGGAGGATTAGCCAATTGAGCCATCATGCTGGCCCCAATAAAATTAATTTTTCACTGATTTTATCAACGCCGACAGGTCTGGAAGATGATCGTTTCCCATTACTGATAGCAGGAGGAGTTATTAAGGAGACGGGTCACATTTCCATTTTGCATTCAAAACACCCAGCGAGCACTTTCTACTCACAGGACGTGTCAACTGTCAGCACATGCTGAGGGTCTAGTCACAGCCCGGCACTGTGGCATAGGGGGTAAAGCCATTACCTGCAACTCTGGCATCCCATGGGGCGCTGGTTCGAGTCCCGGCTGCTCCACTTTCCATCCAGCTCCCTGTTGGTGCACCTGGGAAGGCAGCAGGTGGTGGCCCAAGCACACAGGTCCAGTATCCCCTGTTGGAGCGTCTAGAGTGGCGCAACGCTGACCTACACCCGGCACCTGCCCAGGTGCTCTTTGACCTCATGGCACGATTCCCCCAGAGGCTGGGGTGGGAGTGTGTGTTCCGTCCACTGCTTGCTGCTGGGATATGAAGAAAGGTGGTGGTGGTGGGGAGTTGGGGTCTGTGTCCCGCCGCCCCTGTACTTGCAGCTCCCTTCTCGGCATCAACCCCTCAGCCCCGGCCCTTGTCCCTGTCTCTCCTTCAGCTTGGCCCCGGAGTCCCCATCCCCTGACAGTGGCGCCACGACCACGACGTGGAAGCCGTCCCCCGGCGGACGCTTGTCTTCCTCGTCGTCTTCCCAGACGGAGGCCACCTTGAGCACTGGCCAGCAGGAACCCAGCACGGAGCAGCGCAGCACCGGCGGGGACCGCTCCAGTGCCGACCTGGACTCCACTGACGGCACCGAGGGGCCACCCACCCCTGACGCCGGACCTGCGAGGGGAACCGACCACTTCGCCTTCATCAGTGTGAGTGGCGAGGCGTGTGCCTGGGAGATGGTGATGGTTCCTGGTGTCGTCGCCTGCGGGTGTGTCACTCCTCTGTCTCCCAGGAGTGGCTCGTCTGCAAGCACCTGCTCCTCTCCATTGCACCTGGTCTGAGGAGGAACCTCCTCCTTCCTCTTCTCCCAGGAGAACTCAGCCACTGTGCAAATTTTGGCACTTGCTCTGCCATGGCAGGGGCTGTCTGTCACTTAACCACCTTTAGGGAGGAAGCCCCCGGGGGTGGATTTCTGCAAAGCAGAGCTGGGAGGCAGAGGGAGGCTCTCGGCCGAGCCTGGTGCCACCTGAGGTCGTGCGGTGAGGGTTTCTCCTACCCACCTGGGAAGGGGAAGGGGCTGCTTCCCGTTTTACAAATGGGCACAGGCCGGGCTCGGAGAGGTAGTATTCATGGCCCAAGGACACACAGCGGGCGGGGGCTTGAATGGGGCAGGTGGACCCTGGCCTTGGCCAAGCTTCACCCGCGTCTCCCGGGAAGAGCACGTGGCCACGGCCAGACCGAGCGCACCTGTTTCGGGGGAGGCTGAGGGTGTGATCATGGAGAACTTCCCGGAGCCTCCTCTTGCCTCTGTCCCGGGTAGCACGCCAGCAAGCATGGACGGACTTCCTGTTGCACACCGGAGCGTTAGCCTAGCCCACAGGCTTGCCTGACACCGGGAGGGGTGCAGCGTTTCCACCGTGCACCTGGCGGTTGCCAGCGCCACAGGCAGAGGCTTAACTTACTACGCCACAATAGTCCCGGGCCCCATGTTTCTAGGGGAAATGAAAGATCAGGATCGTATTGGGCTGACTGCTATGGGGTGGGCAAGCTGGCCACTCCCACCTGTGGGGAGTCCCTCACCTGATCAGTTCCTCCCTGGGCCACCTTCTTCTCCCTGCCACCCCCTACAGCAAACCTCCATCCTTGACTCAAGTGCCCTCAAGACCCGGGTGCAGCTCAGCAAGAGATGCCACCGCCGGGCACCCCTCTCCCACAACTTGCGGCGCAGCCAGTTCAGCCAGTCGGAGAGCTGCTCCCCTCTGGAGGAGGAAACGGACAACGTGTGGATGTTCAAGGACTCGACGGGTATGGCTGTGCCTGTCCCCTCTTCAGACAGCCCCCTGCAGCAGCGGGAACCCCAGGAAGGGCTCCCCAATGTGGATTATTGATGGCTTTGGAACAGAACAGTCATGTAGGAACCTGGTTTCTTGCTCTGCAGAGTTCATCAGAAGTTGGGTAAAAATCCTTTTGTAAGGGAATGTATTCATGGGCACTCATAGCGTTGCAAGAGACAGAACTGAGTAGGGTTCTGCCGTCTGCCTTCATGTGTGTTCAGTTTTTTGTTTAGGTTTTTCTTGCTGTTCTTTTTTTTTAGACTTGTGGGTTGAAAGATCACTTCATTTATTAGCAGCCTTCCCCCCTGACCCGATTATTATTATTTTTTAAAGATTTATTGGAAAGTCAGATACATAGAGAGGAGGGGAGACAGAGAGGAAGATCTTCTGTCCGTTGACTTACTCCCCAAGTGGCCTCAATGGCCAGAGCCAAGCTGATCTGAAGCTAGGAACCAGGAGCTTCTTCTGGGTCTCCCACACAGGTGTAGAGTCCCAAGGCTTTGGGCCGTCCTTAACTGCCTTCCCAGGCCACAAGCAGGCCTACACACACAGCCTCTAGTCCTCCACAGCTTCTGGAAGTGCTTTGTGGTTCATGTGGGGGAATCTGACCCTGCTGACCCAGCTCCAAGCTGAGGGCGAGGGGCCTCGCTTCCTGCCAGGGACCTCGAACAAGTGGTCGGAGGGTTTTCACTCCCCGTGCCGAGTGGTCTGAGTGGCATCTTTCTCTGCATGCTTTCTCGGTTCTCTGAACCAAGCTCCTCCCAGCCGCCCCTTGGAGCAAGTGAAGATCGTGCAGGGACAAAGGCGCACGAATCCCTCCACCCCCTGCTCCTACCCCACGGGACACAGCACAGCCCTTCTGGCTCCCTGTAGCTGCCATGAGCCACCCGGAGCCCGGAGCGATGGCTACGCAATGCCCAGCTCCCTGCTGAACCTGAGGGAGCCCGAGGATCAGGCCTTGCCTTGCTTGGCTCGGGCCCCTTTGCCCACTCCTAACCGTGCCTATCCATGCCAGTGTCCACATCTCAGGGACAGTGCATTTCTTCACGCCTGGCCCCTGGAAGCCCGCTGCCTGGAGTCCCCTGCTTGGTGGCTCTGCTATGAGGCTTACCAAGAATCCCACTCTTTGCTCTGTGAGCTGGGCGCATGTCTGTCCACGCCCAGTATTCCCTTCTGTGTCCCTGAGTTGGAATGGGCCAGGGATCCAGCAGGTGGGTCTGTCTGGGCCCTCTGCCAGGAGAGTCCCCAGACACACACACACACACACACACACACACACACACACACACACACACACCCTACTACCTGCCAGGAGAGTCCCCAGACACACACACACACACACACACACACACACACACACACACCCTACTACCTGCCAGGAGAGTCCCCAGACACACACACACACACACACACACACACACACACACACACACACACACACACACACACCCTACTACCTGCCAGGAGAGTCCCCAGACACACACACACACACACACACACACACACACACACACCCTACTACCTGCCAGGAGAGTCCCCAGACACACACACACACACACACACACACACACACACACACACACACACACACACACACACACACACACCCACCCACCCACCCACCCACCCACCCACCCACCCTACTACCTGCCCATGGTCAGTGTCTTCTGGCCAGAGGCAGAGCCGTGATGAAGAGAGACTGTGACAGCCACAGGCGCCTGCGGGTCTCCCCTTGTGTCAACTGGGGCCAGCGGTGTTGTCACACTGGGCTTGTGGCAGAGAGTACAGGAAGGGCTGTGTGCCAAGCACCTGGCACACAGCAGCACCGCCCTCCACAGCAGTGGCCCGTGATACCGGTACCCTTGTCTGTCTGACAGAAGAGAAATCGCCCAGGAGGGAGGAGGAATCTGATGATGAGGAGAAGGCACCCAGGGCTGAGAGGACACCCGTCAGCCGTCCTCAGAGGATGCCCGTCTTCCCAGGGATGGATCCGGCCGTGCTGAAGGTACCAAGCCACCCACCTGCCCCTGGGGCTGCTCCCCCACCTCTCCCTCCGTCCCTCCCCGCTTTCCTGCCTCTCATCCATCTTCCCATCCATTTCTTGTCCTTGCCCTTCCCTCCATTCTTGTGGAGGACTCAAGGGAAGTCGTGCCCATCACCCCGCTCTGCCACCGCCCTCCCCCCATGACAATCTCTCCTTCCAGTCTCGCATGGGGTGGGGAGCAGGGCAGGGGCCTAGGGACGGTGCTGTGGATTTCCTGCCTGTCCTCAGATCGCGAGCCTATAGCTGTGCTGGGTTGCATAGCTGAGCCGCCATGGGTCTGCGTGTGGAATGGGGCTAATCCTTCCCGGGGTGGGGAACAGGAGGGGGACCCCCCCAACCTTGGGCCTCCCAAGGCTGCTAAGAAAGTGGGCACAGGGAGTGATGGTTTCAATGTCAATGGCTTGGGGACCTCAGCACACCAGCAGAGTCACACCTGACCAGATTACAGGACCCTCGTGGAAGGGTCTTTCCAGTAGACCTGGAATGGAACGGGCCTGAATGCAGATAAGGGAGGGGCTTCCGCGCCAGGCACCGTGCACCTGTGGTCACCATGTGGTCCCCCGCCGCCCTCCCGAGGTCCTCATTGTCTCCTGTTTAACTGAAGGAGAAGTGAAGGCTCTTTTGTGCGGCGTCTCAGCCCTGCGTGTCCTCCCAGGCCTAAGAGATGCCAGCGGCCAACCCCATGGCCCCGTGACTCTGGGCAGAGCGCTTCCCCATTGAGCTTCAGGCTGCCCCTCCGTAGAGTGAGATAAGGCGGCCACTAGCTCCCTGTAGAACCCGTGCTTGTGGAATGGACTGCTGAGTGCCGTGCACCCTAGGAGGAAGGGAGTCCCCAGGGGGCTTACTCAGCCAGCTGATGATGGTGATGATGTGGAGGACATGAATGCCCACAGCCACCACTGGCTCCTAGAGCAGTTCGCCTCACTGGGAACGCATGTCCAGTGACTTCTCAGCGAAGGAGGAGACGATTCTATGGGGCCGGGGGATCAGGAGCTGCGAAGGCCAGCATGGCCTCTGCTCTTTCTCGGCCCCGTGCCCGCTGCTGTTGAGCCTTCCTCAGGCCTGCCAGCATCACCGGATGTCGCCCTCCCCTGCACGAGGGGCCCTTGCAGACCCTTCTCTCTTTTCCCCCCGACCCAGGCTCAGCTACACAAGAGGCCAGAGGTGTCAGACGGTCCTGGTGAGACCCCCAGCTGGGCCCCCCAGCCCAAGACCTCCAAATCCCCCTTCCAGCCTGGGGTGCTGGGCAGTCGGGTGCTGCCACCCAGCGTGGAGCAGGAGGACAGGTGAGTGGCCTCAGGGATGGGTCCTTAGGGGCTCCGTGCCCAGGCAGACGGTGGAGGCATCCAGCTTCCCACAAACCCAGTTATCAGCCCCATGCCTGTGGCTGCCCCTTGCAGTCTAAGAAGTGGGGAGGAGGCCTGGGGTGGGGCTGGTGGGCTCCCCCTTGCCCTCCTGCATGGAAAACCAGGCTCTGTTACTGGATAAGGGCTTTTATAAGCTAGCTGTGCCTGCACAGATGGGGAAAGTGAGGCACACTTCCTCCTGCCCACCCAGGGCAGGTCTGGGGGCACTTGGGAGACCCCAGGCAGGTGCAGCAAAGGACATGTTCTGGCTGAATGAGGGAAAAAAAGCCACATTTAATGTTCCCGATTTAATGCTCTGTGTCTCTTAGGTCAGTGGAGCCCTCTCCCCAGTGGCTAAAGGAGCTGAAATCCAGGAAGAGGCAGAGCCTGTATGAGAACCAAGCTTGACCAGGTACGAGGAAGGTGTGGCTGGGAACACCTGGGAGGGAGGACCCTGCCAGCCGGGAGTGGGGAGCCTAGGCTGGATGAACTGGGATGCTGGGCCTGCAGAAGGAGGAGGCTGTGCCAAGGCAGAAGGCAGGGGGCACGGGGATGGGAGAGTGCCCGAGTTCCACTGTAGCGGGGTGGTGACCATTTGTTTTCATTGGCAGAGAACTGGGCACCCTGGAGTTGGGTGGGGGGAAGACCAGATACCCTGGGCCCTGGCCCTGTGCACCTGCCTGCGCCTGCTGCCTACTTGCTTTGCAGGCCTCTTTCCTAAAATGACAGAGTGGGGCGGGCGCTCGGACCAGTAAGGTGCCGCTCGGGTCAGTGTTGCACCCTGAGTTTGTCCCAGCTCTTTCCAACCGTGCACCATGGCATGCAGCAGGGGGTGGCTCAAGTCCTTGAGTCCCTGCCCCCAGAGGGGGAGGCTCAGATGGAGTTGCAAGAGCCTGATTGCATCTTGGCCCAGGCTTTGGGGAGAGAACTAGCTGCTGGAAGATCTCTCTCATCCCACCTCCTTTCTCCCCTCCGCTCCCTCACTCTCAAAAAAAATTTTTTTATTTGGAAAGTAGTCACCCCCTAATACCACAGGGGATTAGCTCCACGCCCCTGACCCTTCCACACAGATAGCAACAGTCAAGGGCAGCCAAGCCCCCCTTGTCACACAGGGCAGCGTTTGTACATGACCTCCATAGCCCTTTCGTATACGCTCGAAGTCATTTCCAGGCCACTTGGCAGCTTCTTGTAAGTCATCATTCTCCCGTATTATCCAGAGAATAAAGGCCGAAAAGAGGTCTGTGTGGATTCTCATTCTTTGCTCTAAGTATTTTTTATCCAAGAACAGTTGAACCCATGAGTGTAGAGCCATGGATGGGGAGAACCAATGTAATCACACATCCCACCATGGGGGCCAGCCTTGTGCTACAGGCACCGATTTACATCCTGGCCGCTCCACTTCACATCCAGCTCCCTGCTGATGTGCTTGGGAAAGCAGCGGAGGATGGCCCAGGGGCTTGGGCCGCTGGCTTTGGTCTAGCCCAGCCCTGGCCAGTGCAGCCATTTGGGGAGTGAACCAGTGGGTAGATCTCTCTCTCTCTCTGTCTCTTCTCTTCTGCCTTTCAAATAGATCCATTTTTTAAAAAAAATAAATACTTTAAATAATCTGGCTTGGTCCCAAACAGCTCAGCAGTGTATAAGATAGGTTATGGGCATCCACGCTGCTGGGGTGGAGCCAGCCCAAGGTGACACAGTGCAAGGCATGGGGGGGGGGGCGGTCAGCCTTGGTGTTATCCACCCAGGGGACCCCTATCAGGAGCACCTCTTATCTGTAAACCCACACTCCAAAAAACTCAGAAAACAGAGTGACAGCACTCAGCCTGAATGGCCGTAGCATTTTCTAGATTCTGTTTTCCCTGCTAAAGGTAAACCCTCCTGTTCCCCTGCGTGTCTCTGGTGTGCTTGCTGGTGGGGGCGTCACGGCATAGCCACGTGTGTGACACGTGGCCACTGGCATGTCCACACGTGTAGACAGGTGCTTGTGCAGACGCTGCTTAGCGGATGGTGGGCTCCCCTCAGCCCATCGCATGTTGGGTGTGTCTGAAGTATCAAAGGCCTTGAAGATAACCCAGCTGCCATCTGGCCCCCCGCAATGCCCCAGAGGGTGGGGGCTGCTCCCCTAGTGACTGTGGAGCCGACCAGAAATTATACCACAGTCACATGCCCCACTTTCTGAAAGAGGGGACCCAACTGCTTATCACCAGCCCAGGGAAAGATTCGATCCGATCTGTGTTCCCTTACTGCCTGACTTATACTTCTGGTCCCAGCGCAAACTCAACACATGGTTGAGTTGAACCGTTATACTTCAGGGACCATATGCATTTTCTATGTATAATGGACTCAGATGAGCCAAAGGGATCGTCATGGATGCATGGTCCCTGGCTGAGGTCGTGGTCCAGCTCTGGTGGGGACTGTCTTCTGTCCCCAGCAGGCCCTTGGGGAAACTGAGACATCAATGGAGATGGGGACCCTGACCTGTCCTGAACCTGCTGCCCACCTCTCCCTTCCCCTGCCCCTCGTTCTGATCCTTGTGTCGGAGCTGGCTTTCTTGGGAAACAGAGTGAAGGGGTCGGAGGGGCTGCAGGTGGACTGGGTGGGAGCAGACAAGCCCATATCTGACCTGAGCCCTGTCCCTTCCCCTACAGACAGAAGCCAGCGCCATGTGTGACCAACAGAGGCCTTAAAGTGTCCAAAGCCGCCGCTGCCCGAGGCCCAGCTGTCGCTGGCCCCCTTCTGCACCATGTTCATGTGCCTGGCGGGGTTGCCCTGGGTCTGGACGGGATGGCCCAGCCTCCACGAGTACCTGCTTCTTTGCCCTACACTGCACTTCTACCCAGGGCACGGGAGCGGTGAAGTTGGGTGGTCCAGCCCAGGATGGGTTGGTGCCCTCATTCCCGATGGGAACACTTGCCTCTCTGCTCACTTTGGACGCCATCAGGGATACCCGTGTGGGGCTGCATCATCTCCCTCGGTTCGGAAAAACAAAATGAAACAAACCCCACCTGAATCATGAAAGCTCCTCCAGCCTCTGGGCTGGGCGTGTGTATCGCTGTCTGACCAGCTCCTTCCCTTCAAGGAACCAGCAACTCCACTGTCCTTCCTTCCTTCCCTCCTTCCCGGATTTCTTTCCCAGCACGCCTCTCCCTCTGGCATGGGAGTGTGCGTGCGGAGCTGGACTCAAATCACTGGCAAAGTCACGTTCCTTTGCTGTCGAAGGCGAAGCAGCAATAATGGAGGCTGTGGTCCTTGATAGCGCGATGTGTGTGTTCTTCCGTGGGGAGCTAGCTGGTGTGCCAACAGGCTTCCACGAGACAGACTCCTCTGGGTCTCTTGTGCCCTGGCCCAGTGTTTGAAGATGTGGCTCATGGTGGGGCAGGGGCAGTCCTGGTTGGTATAGATTTCACTGGTTTCTTTTCGGCTGATCCCTCCCTGGCTGCTTCAGGCCTCAAGGATGTACCACAAGCTGCATCCCAGCAGGGGGCTTGGGGGTGGGGAGACTGCCTCTGAGACATCACACCTGCCCTCGGGACCTTCCTCTTTGGGCTTTGGCTGGACACAGCCTAGGCTGCCTGGCCCCGAGCCATGGCAGGTGGCTTGGGATGAAAGCATAGGTGAGGAGCACTTCTGTTTATTCACATCTCACGCATGTGCCTCCCCAGCCCCAACTCTGCCTGGCCAAGTGATTTTCTTGGTCCAAGGGGGCATGTTGCCGAGATCCCTGTTCTGGACAGAATACCCACTCCCCCCCACTCCATGCCACCTTGAACCTCACCACCTGCAGTCCTGGAATACAGGGAGAAGCATTGGATGCAAGTGACTTGGTTTCTTCTCTGCTGCTATATAATCTTTTCTGGGGACCTCACCCCCTCCTCAAGACCCCTTGAGTTCTCCAGACCCCTTCTTCTTCTCTGATATAGCCTCAACCACAGCCTCCTCACCTTCTGGAGCCCGGAGCTGCCACAGGCCTCCTGGGCTGTACTTGATCAGCCCCTGGAATTGCCACAAACCTCGTGCCAACCTTGTCAGGAGTCACCCAGCCGTCCAATGCCCTGACAGTTCAGGGAAGCCCGTTTTTTGCCGAGGAGCCCTGAACTGAGACCCCAAGAGAAAACGTGGCTAACACAGACTTAGCTAGGAAAGCAGGGGGGCCCAAGCAGTCCCACCTTGCTGACTTCCCAAGAGGTGAATGTGTGTCTTGGTAGATCCATTATTCTCAGAGGGCGTCACACCTGTCTCTCTCCTCTTTGTGTGTCTCTGATCTCATCTCCTTCCTGACCCCATGTCCCATCCTTCTCTCCCGTTTCTGCCTTCTTGTCTTGGGTGGGGGTGGGTAGCGATCCTATAAGTTCCTCCAATCTCTTGTCCCGCAGTGAGGCGCTGGTGTTCAGCACCAAGGACAGCAGTTTTAGGCTCTCTCTTCTCCCCTTCTCCTCCCCCACCTTGCCTTGAGTCCCATTGGCTGAGCTTTGGCCACTGATGGGCGGGAGCTGGACCTCGTTCTCTTCTGCTTCCGGAAGACCCAGGCCTCTGTATTTGGGAGTTGAGCCCTGCCATTTAGGGAATACTTGATTCTCCTTGTCCCTTGAAGCACAGGTGTAACCGCACGTGTCAGATCTACCCCTAGAAATAGACCAGGGCAGTTGCTGGGGGTCCTTTGTATCTTACCTCCTTTTATCTTTTGTATCCTCGTCCCCTCCAGACCATGGTGGTGGAGGGTCACGAGTGGCCGTCTTCATGCACGGCTTCCTCCCAACCTCGCCTCCTGTTCATGCTCTGTGCCATGAAGTTCACGCCCCCTCGATGCTCTGGGACTTTTGTAGAGAGCCGAGGCAGGTGGCTTCCTGATTTCTCCTCTTTCAAAACTTGGCGAGCTCTTTCAGGGCTTAGTGTTCTTGTATTTGCCCAGAGACCCCTTTGGGAGAAATGTCTCCTTTGGAACTAGCTTAATATGCCTTAATTTTATCTGAGGGCCATCAGGTCACTTGCCCCTACCCCAGCCTCTTGCCTTGGGAGTCTTCAAATGAGAGTCATACAGATGCAAATTTCTGTATATATATAATCCCCATCAGCTTTCTCTCTCCCCCACACACCTTACACAGAAGTTTGCCCGCTGGCCTTTGGTCTATGTGTGTACCTGGCATGGCCCCCACAGAACTGCTGTTGTCTGCTCTGGGGTTAGGGGGTAGGGAGGTACCCCTGGGAAGCAGGCCCTACCACCCCAACTTGTCCAGGATACAAGGGCAATCAAGGGAAATGGAGCAAAGCATGCCATCTTCCGACAGATGAGTTTTCCTTGTTGCATCTGCAGGAGCAAGCCTGTGTCAGGGGGAATGACAAAGGAGCAGGGATGGTAACAGAAGGAAGTCTGGGGTTCCTGCCCTCAGAGACTGAGCTCTTTGCAGTTCCGCATTGGTGGATGACCCTGGGTCCTGGGCATAGTTATGGCGCTGAAGATGCAGCCCTGTTGCTATGGTGACGGGGAGCTTCATGTGGTAGCTTGGAAAGTGCCTTTCCCCCTGACTGAATGCAGCCTTCTGGTGGCATAGGAGGGAGCCTCTGTGTCTCAGAGGGGCTCAGCCAGGTGGTGGGCATGGACCACCCATTGCATTTGCAGACAGCCCAAGGCACTGAAAACCTGGAGCCACACACAAACCCAGCATGTGCACACAGGCTCAATCTACCCCCACTCAGTGTCTCCCTTAACCCCACCCCACCCCACTTCCCTTCTAGAATCTTCTTCCACCTGTGTGGGTTGGCTCCTGACAAGGGGGAGAGGGTGAAAGAGGTTGGGGCAGAAAGCCAGGGGCCGCCATGTGGAAAGTGAAACTTGAGGGTTTTTTTTTTTTTTTTTTAAGGGTGGGTGGGTGTTGGAATTGGGCCTCTTGACGGCAGCACCTGTACTCAACATCTCTTCCACAGCCAGCCCTTCGATAATCCCATGGCAACACCACTGTCTACCCCAGGATCTGAACTTGGTCATCATCCCATGCCACCTGGCCTTACAGTTGGGGACTCATAAAAGTGACATATTGTATAAAAGAAGAGACTTTTTATTGTTGTCAATCACCCCTCCGCCCTGGATGCTGTGCACGGCTCGGACAAGGGCGGAAGGGGAGGTGGATGTCTGTCCATAAGATAAACACAGTCTATATTTTCCTAGCCTTTCCTTCACAGCCCCTTCCCAGACACTTGAATCATGACGGAGTAAGAACTCGAGTTCTGTATGCGTGGGGAAACCCCAGCATTCTTGCCTTAGGAATCCACAAACTCTAGGAATTCTGAACGGAAGGCGGACAAGAAAGAGAAGCACTTTAACCCTGCAAGAACTTCTAGACAAATGGCTGGCAAGTCACGGAGAAGAACCCCTCTTTTGAACACAAGCTCGTGGGGGGTTCTGTGGCATGGTGGATGTCCCCAAGTGCTTTTCTTCATTGTAAAAACAAAACCCCAAGCTTTCCTATGCACAAAGACGTGGCAGGGACTCGGGTTGGCCGCCACGCGTCGGACGACCTCTGCATGTGTGAGGATGTTGCCTTCGGACGAGAAACACGGCAAATAAAACCTCAGTGCGAGTTGCATTACAAAGGGCGATGTGTGCACGCGGGTTCTGAGTGCTCTCCCAGGCACGTGCTGGCTGGCTGAGTCGTCCGCTTTTCGCATCTGTGCTGAGCTCTGTGTGTGTGTGTGTGTGCGCGCGCGCTGTGTGCCGGAGGAGGGGGCTGGGGACGTGGCGGAGGGCGCGACCACCACAATGGGGGCCATGGGAATCTGAGGCAGGATGTGCATTCAGACTGGAAAAAAAAAAAAAAATCCAAGCAAAACGGAGTGGCTGACTCGCTGTGCTGCCACCTCCTGGCCATGGGACTGTAAGTGTTCATTCTCCATAGGGGTGAAACCAGTGAGGGAGTGAGTGGGGAGGGACAGCAGTGGCCGGAGTCTCAAGGCAGCTGTTGAGACCTCAGAGGACAGCTGCCCGTGACAGCAGCTGTGTGGCGGCCACGGCGAGGGGGGAAGCTGCTTTGTGCATTTAGTGAGTGGCAGCTCAGGAGGATGCCCTGTCCCCTTCCCCGACAGGTGCACGGAGCAGGCCCTCCCACATCCAGCACAAACAGTGATCCCTCCCCAAAGGCTGCAATGGCGGGGAGTCCTAGGTAGCACATGAAAGTGCTAAGCTAAGCGCACAGTAGGTCCTAAAGCATCCGAGGGGGAGGACACCACGCTGTCCGCACCCCACCTTCCCTCTTGTATTCCTAGCCGGAAATAACTGCGTCCCAAGAAGGGGATGGATTTGGGTAACTCCTGGGAGAATAAGGTGAAAGCAGACATCTTGTACTCTTACATAGGGTCAGGTTTGGGCTTCTGCAGTTTTAGGTACTCAATCTGCGACCATCACCAAGCCCATGGAACCGTAGGCTTCCCTGCCCTGTCATGTTCTATTCATTTGATAGCCATCCATAATAATAGTGGTAACAATGTAATACACCTGTCATAGGCCACACTGTACCTTGTGAGACAGAGCATAAGTAAGGTGACGGTCGTGATCCCCTTTCTGTTGTGGCCAAGAGCCTGTTGGCATGTCTCAAATAAATAAATCCTGGAGCTGGTGTTGTGGCATAGCAAGAACACTGCCTCCACCTGCGGTACCAACATCCCATATGGGCACCAGTTCAAGTCCTGGCTGCTCTATCAATACGTCTTTAAAACAAACAGGACCCCGTGTGGTAGTGTAGTGGTTAAAGTCCTCGCCTTGCACGAGCCGGGGTCCCATATGGGCGCCGGTTCTAATCCCAGCCACCCCGCTTCCCATCCAGCTCCCTGCTTGTGGCCTGGAAAAGCAGTCGAGGATGGCTCAAAGCCTTGGGACCCTGCACCTGCATGGGAGACCCAAAAGAGCTCCTGGTTCCTGGCTTCGGATTGGCTCAACTGCAGCCATTGCAGCCGCTTGGGGAGTGAACCATCGGACGGAAGATCTTTCTATCTCTCCTCCTCTCTGTATATCCGCCTTTCCAATAAAAATAAATAAATCTTAAAAACACACAAAAAAACATGTCTATGTAGAATGACACACGAGGCTAGTATAGTGCCTGCACTAAGTGGTGGCTGTTGCCCGTGTCACATAATACACCTTTAGGGAATTTGTTGTAGGATTCCATCAGTGTGTGGGTTTATGTAAATTTGGAGGGGATGTTCAGAAGTTGGACCATGTGGAGAGACTGAGGTCTCTTGTTCCTCATGTGCCATCTGCCCCAATAGGAAATCAGTGACACCAAACAGATCCAGGAATGTGGATTAACAATGTGGGGAGAGTTTGGGGGGGTGATGTGTGTTTTGGGGGGGCTTTGTACCCTGAGGCACCCTTGCCCAGCCCTGCTGAACTCCCCAGAGAGTCTGTGAGGCCCCCTACCCCCAGGAAGTCAGACGGGGCCATGGTTACAGCTACGATGCAGGGGGCCTCTGTGGATGCACCATTGGGATGAAATGGCCCGCACAGAATTGGGCGGACAGGACGCTGTCTCAGCAGGCTGGGATGTGCTGGGCTGTCAGAAAGCACCCGTATAAAGGCCGCTCTGCCCGGAGGCAGCCGGGTCTGTGCACCGTCCTGGCTCCTGTGTTTTTCCTGAGGAGGCGGCAGCAACGACAGGTTCATGCTGGGACGGGGCCCGGGGCTGGGGAGGCCAGAGCTGACCTGGCAGACACACCAGGTCTTTAGCTGTCTCCATGGGAACAGGCTGAGTTGGCCTCCTGCCCAAACTATGGGTCACCCGAGGGTTGGGGGACAGGCAAGAGGACGCAGACTGCACCAAGCCTGGCAGAGGGAGGGGCTGGGGACCTGCAGTCTCTGTGTGTTGGGGTGCTGGCTGGGGCCTGGCCCCTGGGCTTGGGCTTGTGGACCACTGAGCAGCTCTTAGGTGAATGTGGCACCATGAGAGGCCCCTGTGAGCTGGGCCAGGTTCTGCTTCACGCTGAGGCTGGACACAGAACAGGGCATATAGGCCGCAGGCTGTGTGTCACTTGGCTGGGGTCAAGTCCAAGACCATGCAGCTGTGCTTGCCAGCAAGGGTTGGGGGGCATGCTGGGAGCCATGGAGGGGGACAGGCACATGTGGGGTATGGCTGTGGGTACCCGAAATAGGCAAGGGTGTGTGCATGGGAGGGAGGGAGAGAGAGAGAAGGAGCCATCCCATGTGCCTGACCAGGAAAGCCTTGTAAGTATGTTCATATGTGTGATGTGTGTATATGTGTAAATTGCATTGTACATGTATGCATGTGTGTGCAGATAAGCAAGGGAGCAGTTCGCTGTGTGTCTGTGTATAAAAGAACGAAGACCTCTACCATGTAGCCCCCGCAGGGGTCTATGCGTGCAGCCCTCAGGTAGTGAGGAGAAGGAAGCCAGGAAGTTGGTCCCTGCATGCCCTGTGCATTGGTGTGCTTAGTAGAATAAACAGCTAACAGCGGGGGAACTGGCTGGGGGCAGGGGGCTGAGGCCCCAATCTCGTGCCTGCTCCCTCTGGTTGACAGGCTATCCAACTCGCACCTCCATCTGGGCTGGTCATTGGGCCGACAGCCTGGCTCTGAACAGACCCTCATGGAATCGCTGGTGAGCCAGGGTGCAGGGGGCACAGGCTCCTGCAGAGAGACCCCCTCTCCCCCCTGGAGGCAGGTTCTCTGGCTTGCCCTGGACTTCCAGGCACGTGGGCGGGCACCTGCGTGGGCCTGCTGACCGCATTCTCTTTGGTTTGGAGCAGAGGTGCACCAGGGGACAATGGCAGAGCAGCATGGTGTGCCGGAGCAGGCGGCTGCGGGCAAGAGCCATGGTGGACTTGGGGGCAGCTACAAGGTACTGGGTGGGCGGGGGGCCCTGGTCACCCACATCCTGCTGGTCTCGGCAGAGCACAGGGGCAGCGGGGCTGGTGGAGAGCTGTGTGTGGCTCCCAGCTCGCTCCGACTGTGCAGAGGTCGCCGCTAGGGGGTGCCCTTCATTGCGCATCGGGTTTTACAAAGAAGGAAATATCTCAGCAAGGGAAACACAGAAAAGCACAGAACGGGGTCCTCGTTTCCTCTTGTCCAGAAGCAACTGGGTGTCCCCGTCCTCTGTCCTTGGATGTTCCTCTGGGAGAAGATTCCTTCCACCAGCCGTAGTTTAGTGGAAAGTTCCCAGAGGCGTAGTTCCTTTCTGTGGCCACCAGCTGGCAGTGCAGGCCTGCCAAGGACCAAGGACCGCTCTGGCTCCTGCAAGTAGAGGCGGCTGGAGCAAGCAGGTTGGAACTGGGCAGCTGGCAGTCCAGCCAGAGCCGGACCTTCCGGACGCTGCTCTTTGCAGGTGATCGTGTATGAGCTAGAGAACTTCCAGGGTAAGCGATGCGAGCTCACGGCCGAATGCCCCAACCTGACGGAAAGCCTGTTGGAAAAGGTGGGCTCCATCCAAGTGGAGTCTGGGCCGTGAGTACCTGGGTCCCTTCTCGGGGTGGGGAAACGAAGGGGGTGTGTTCGGAGGTCCAGGGTGCAGCTAACTCTAGGTCTGCTGTGAGATATAAGGTGGTCCCCTTTTCCTGTTTGGTCTCAGTTTGTCCATCTGTCAGGTGGAAGTGAGGACTGGGACACGGAATGGCAGCCCTGTGACTGCCAAGCGAGTGTGTGCCCTTCTTTCATGTGACATGTGAACACTGAGTTCTCACCACCACCACTTACTGCGAGAGGCAGCAGCCGAGGGCCAAGAGCTCCAGTGCCCTGTCCACCTGCACCATCTGGGGGATGGTACACAGCTCCCTTTACTCTCTGGGCCTCAGTTGTATCATCTGTCAGTTGGGTACAGCGGTGGTACACGTGTCTGAGTTTGCTGACAGTGCACAGACTCATGAGGCAAGAGGGAAGTGGCCGAGGCAGGGCCTGTAAGGTGCCATCCCCAAAAACGGGACCTAGGGGAGACTTGCTGTCACGGTTCTTGGGGGACACGGTCCCCAGCAGCCCCGTTTGCAGCAGGTCCCGGAGAAGTTGGGGGTGGTGTGGAGGGAGGTACAGCACAGAGCAGCAGCAGCTCTGGGCCTGCCATGCCTGCCCCCGCCCCCCCCTGCCCCCCGCCTCGATCCCTTCCTCTGGCCCCTGCAGGTGGCTGGCGTTTGAGCGCAGAGCCTTCCGTGGGGAACAGTTTGTCCTGGAGAAAGGTGACTACCCGCGCTGGGATGCTTGGTCCAGCAGCCGCCACAGCGACAGCCTGCTGTCCCTCCGGCCACTAAACATTGTGAGCATCTTTCCCGCCGTGGGGCCCTTGCAGGCAGCAGTCAGTGGAGCAGGGCTGTTGGCTGCCCTGCCCTCCCTTCTCCCGGGGCTTTGCCCCTTTCTGATACCTTGGAGTAGGGTGACACCAGGAGCAGGGGGTGTGGCAGGGTACTGGGGTGTCAGCGTCCACTCTCAAATTGGACAACCTGGCCAGGTGACTCCCGTTTGTCCCCCTGAACACCAGCAGCCACGTGGCCCAGGGTTGGCGTGCATCCCCCAGCTGGCCTCAGATGGTGACCTCCCAGTAGTCCTTTGGGGCTTCCTTCACTTGCCTTCTCCAGGATCCCTCACTGCTCTTTGTAAAAAATGCGGCCTGCTCTCCCTGCTTGAGTCAACGTGGTGGCTGTCCCAGTCCTCTGTCCCTGTCACGTGATGGAGTCCTTGGAGGGGACAGTGGGAAGGGCAGACTGGGGCCTCTGACTCAACATTGACTCAATGAACAGGAAATGTTTGCACTTCCATCCCACTGGCCTCCCCTGTTTAACGATGGAAGCCAATGACAACAGGAAGCACCCCTCACATTGACCCACTCTCCCAATTTCCCTGTCCCTCCTTCAGGGTCTTCAAGGCTGGGTGCCACTTTTTTGGGGGTGGGTCGTCACTTGTTGCTTCTTTCCCACCCCTGAGCCCGCCGGTTCTTGGTGTGGCAGCTACCGGCCCACTCTGCCTTCTCACCCCCAGGATGGCCCGGAGCATAAGCTGCACCTGTTTGAGAACCCAGCTTTCAGCGGACGCAAGATGGAAATAGTGGATGATGATGTGCCCAGCCTGTGGGCTCACGGCTTCCAGGACCGTGTGGCCAGCATCCGGGCCATCAACGGGACGTAAGGAACCCATGCTTGGCCTTGTCCTGGCCTCTGCTCCAAGTGGCCACACTTCTGGTTTTAAGTCTGAACTCGCTTCTCCTTCCCCCTCCCTCTCATCCACCCACCCAGCCACCCATCCTCCCATTCATCTATATACGTCCACCCTTCCCTCTCTCCCTCCCTTCCTTCTTGAGCTGCAGACAGATAGACCCCATAGGGATCTCATCAACACTCTCCTGTCTATTGAATGCCCACAGTGACTGTTGATGGGCTAAAGTTGGGGGCCAGGAGCTGCCTCCGGGTCCTCCCATGTGAGTGACAGGAGGCCAGTCCCTTAGTCCTCAGCACTGCCTCCCTGCATCCACATTAGCAGGAAGCTGAAGTTGGGAACCAGCTTCAGTGGAGATGGAAAGAGGGGCAGGGATAAGGGTGAAGTGGGGACAGGTTATCCGGGTGGAGAGGCCAGCTGTGCCAAAGCCCAAGGACGTGGCAGGCTCACCGTCAGAAGGGGCCATAGCGCAGGTGGAGCAGAGAGAGGCCGGGTTGCAGCCAAGGGGTGTTGGGGAGCCATGGAGGAACCCCAGGCAGGGGAGGGCCCAGTCAGACGCTGGTCCAGGAAGCTCAGCCCGCCTGCAGGCTCCATCCTTACACCACCTGCTTTCCCTGGCAGGTGGGTCGGCTATGAGTTTCCCGGCTACCGCGGGCGCCAGTACGTGCTGGAACGGGGCGAGTACCGCCACTGGAATGAATGGGACGCCAACCAGCCGCAGCTGCAGTCCGTGCGCCGCATTCGTGACCAGAAGTGGCATAAGCGGGGCTGCTTCCTCAGCAGCTGAAGGGTCCCTGGGTCCCCTGAGACCCTCGCCTGCCCTGGAAAAGAGCGGGGGTTGGGCAGCCAGGGCAAGAAGAGGAGGTTCCCGGGCTGGGCTGAGGGCCAACCTGGGCGCCCTGCAACGGAATCCGCTCAATAAAGCCTGGGGGCCAGTCCCCCACCTGCTGTGGAGATCTGTGTCACTTTATGTCCAGGACTGAGGGGAGGACTGGGGCGCGGGGTGGACTAGAGGAGGCAGGAGTCGGAGGCTTCCAAGAAAGGGCCCACGGCTGGACTAGGGCTCAGCTCCTCATCTTCCTAGTGGACTCACGTGTCTTAACTAGGAGTTTGCAGCTGTGCCTCTGCTGGAACATCTGTCGCTAAATCCACCCATCCCTCCACCTGTCCCTCATTTATTCATCCACTCATCCATCCACCCACTTATCCATCCATCCATCCGTCCATCCATTTATCCATCCATTCATTGGGGAGGAGGATGGAGGTGGGTGATGGGGCTGGGGCCAGGGAGTTCTGCTCTGAGGAGAAGTCTGAGCTAGATAGGAAAGAAGCTTGAGAATATTCCAGACAGATGGGTAGCAGGACCAGGATCTCAGGCGGGAGTGTGCTGGGGTGAAGGAGGAGCAGCTTTGAGGCCAGCTGGTCTGGAACGGAGTCTGGGAGCACAGGAAAATGACTTGGACAGGGGGCAGGGCCCCAGAGGGAGGTGTGGGCTGTGGAGTGCTTGAGTGGTGGGAGCCAGTCTGTTTGAGTGGTTGGATGGGCCCTCTCCGGCCCATCTATGGGGACCCATGGGGACTGCTGGGAGCCCCAAGAAAGCCCACCGAGACCTCTCTTGTTCCCACCAGGGTCTTATGTAGTTCCCATCCCAGCTTCCACCCCCGACCACTGTCTGGGTCCTCCATGGCTTCATGCAGACAATGTCAGTCACCAGGGAGCTGCGTGGGGGACACCAGGCCAGGCAGAGAAGTGAATCTCTTCTGCCCCAGGAGACAAGGAGGGGGTGTCTCACCTGAGTGAATTTCCAGATCTTGCTCCCATCCCTTCCCCTTTGATTCTGTGTCTCTGGAACTCCAGCCCGGCCAGGCCCATCTCAGCTGCCTACGGCTTCCACAGCAGCAGGCGCAGCTGGCACATGGATAGCCCAGGGGCTCTGGAAAGCGTTGGAGAGAGGGTGGCATTGTTTGGTTGCGTCAGTGTGTTTGTTTAAACACATTCACCACGCAGCTGGGAAGTCACCTTAGCTACCTGCTTCCATGCCTTCTTGGAGAAGCAGGGATGGGCAGAGACCCCCAACAACGTTGCAGATAAAGGCAGGGGTGAGGTGAGGCTCCCCAGTCTCTCTCTTCCCAACAAGAAGCAACTTTATTGCAATTTGTATATCAGTGCTTCTTGGGCCTCAGGCCTAAGACTTTTTATGCTGTATCCTGAGAATGTCTGTGGGAGGGAGTCCATTTCACAGATGAGCAAACTGAGGTTCAGCGAGGTAGATCTTATTCCAAGGGCCACATAGATAATAAGTGGCAGATCTGGAGCCAGCGTCACGGCATAGCATGTAACGCCTCTTTTGTGATGCCAGCATCTCATACGGACACTGGTTCTAGTCCCAGCTGTTCCACTTTCAATCCAGTTCCTTGCTAATGCATCTGGGGCAAAACACCAGAAAATCCCCAAGTACCTGGGATTCCTACACCTGCACTGGGAGAACTGCATGAGGCTGCTGGCTTCTGCCTGGTCCAGCGCTGGCCACTGCAGCCCTCTGGCGAGTAAACCAGCAGGTGGAAGATCTCTCGCTCTAATTCTGTAACTCTGACTTCCAAATAAATAAACACATCTTTCAAAAGAAGTGGCACTGGAACTCTGAGCACTGACTAGAGTGCTTGCTGAACCCCACCCGCTGCTGGGAATTAGCCTGGAAAAGGAAAAACTGCTGTTTTTGCAGTGACAGTAATAAGTCGCCACGAGCGGGTGCTGCTGAGCTACAATCTCTGTGTCTCCCAAGCATTCCATTGATGGGTGATTCGGTCCTGCAAAGAGAAACCCAGCCTCAAAGAGTTTGTAAGTGGCAGAATCGGGACTTAGAGCTGCTTCCAAAGCCCATCTTTCTGCAGCCACCTGTCCCTGTCATGGCTCCTGGTGCAGGCGCTGACCACTTCCACGGTGCCTCTGTCATAGCGCTGAACCAGGCGCCTTCCTAGCTGATGCCTAGGACCAGGAATCCGGGGAAGGTCAGGGGCAGGTTCAGCTGGCGCATCCTCCCTTCCCCCAGGTCAGGGCAGCCTCTGGTGGCCACGGATGCCCAGGTGACTCTGTGCAAAGCCCTAAAGATGAGGTGGCTTTCTGCATGTTATCTCTCACTTGGAGAAGTAAGGGTACCCTTAGCTATGGACGGACGAGGGTCAGGGCTGGCAGGCAGCTTTCCCAGGGTCAATGGGAGGCAGTGTTTGCAAGTGGTTAAGGGAGATAGGGTTGCCTGCCGTCAAGGGAGCCGGTGTGACGCAGCTGAGCCTGGATCTATGCCACCTGGGTCCTTTTCAGGATCCCCTGATCAACCTCCCCCCCCCCCAACACACATCACCAATGATGACTTTTGGGCAGATTACTTGGGCTTGCTGTGCCTCGGTTTCCTTACCTGTGGCAGGAGCTGAGGAGGCCGTTTGTCTTCCCAGGTTGTTGTACCCACAAGAACGAGCAGAGAGGTATTCAGCAAAATGGACCAAAGTGTGTGTGTGACGGGGTGTGCTGCAGGTGCAGCTAGGGGTGTCCGGGATCAAAACTCAACTCTGCTTCTGGCTCCCTGCTTGTGGCCACTGTGCAAGGCAGCAGGTGGTGGTGCCTGTCACCCAGGGGAAGACCTGGCTGGAGTTCCCGGCCCCTGGCTCTGCCTTGGCTGTTGTGGGCATTTGGGTAGTGAACCAGTAGGTAGCAGAACCTACCTGTCTCTCCTCCTCTCAAATAAATATTGATTCCCAAATAAGTAGGTTAAGTTTGTTTGGATATAAAAAACAATGTTTAGTTCATGTATTGCAAATGTGTTTTCCAAAATTTGGTCATCTTCCTGGAATTCAAACATTTTTTTTAAACACACACACACAGAAAAAATCAACTGTTTTTTTCCCATATCTCCCACGACCTCTTTGGCATGGAAAGGCCTCTGTTGGCACCTTCCCATCTCTGCCTCACTTCCCTTCTCTGTACTTCCTGGTGCTTCCCAGGATCCCCTTCTGAACCCAATGCCCACACCTGAACTCTTAGGGCCTGCATCCAGCCGAGCCCAACGCACACCTCCCCTCTCCATCACTTTGGTGGTAATTAACTGAGCCCCTTAGCGAGTGCCTGCTTAAAACCTGTGCTGGCTTCTGTGAGCGCTCTGGGGGGAGTGGAGATGACAGAGCCTGGGCTCAGCTCCCACTGAGGTCATGATCTATCTACACCGGGGATGGTCCAGATCGCACCTTCCTTTGCAATGTCAAGGACACTTGGGCTGTGAGCCTCGGGCAGGCAGGCATGCCGCGGTCCCCATCAAGTCCCCTGCTGACACACTGAATGCAAGATGTCCAAGTTGCTGACTGTGGCATCTGCTTGTTTGAGGATGAGAAATTGATAGAAGAAAGCTTTGTGAATACGGCAGGCTGCGACATGATGGGTGATTTTACACAGTTACTCAGTACTTTCCACAGAACAGAAATTCTACTGAGGGCTTCTGACGATGGGGCCATGTAATGCAGAACTAGACTTGATATCCCTGGACTGAAATAGTCACATCTTCACACACATTGCAAATGGAGAACTGGGGTCACAGGAAGGAAGTAGTGTAGGGTGAGAGTTTCATTGTCTGTGCATCCTGAGGTTTAATTTCAAAGCCCTGTGTCCCTGTCTCTTTGGGCAGGCTCTGACCTCAGTTTACCTACCTGTGAAAATGGGTGGGACTTAGTAAGTCAACTCACCTCCAGGGTGTGTCGTTGATTCTCAGCTCTTCGTCTGGGAGATTGCAAGGCGCAGGGAGCAGGGACCTCTTTTCTGATGGGGAAACTAGGCTGTGGGGCAGACGAGGTCTTCAGTGCTCTCCACAAGAGGTTACAGGGTAACTGCTGGGACAGGGCTTTGAAGAATTCATGCAAATCCACATATCTTTGACTTCCAGGTTCCGTAAATTTTCTGAAGCCCCTTTGGGTGCTTTCAAGAACAGTTAATCTGCATGTCAGATTGAGCAGAGCTCAAGTGCTGGTCCCCGCTCCCCTCCACTTCACGGTTGTGTGGTCTGTCACAGGGAATACCCAGAACACCCCCCTTCCAAGACGGCTATGTGGACTTAGCGCGTTAGCACAGTGGGTTAAACTCTTACTGGTGATGTTTGCATCCCATATTGGAGTGCCCGGTCAAGTTCCGGCTGTGCTGACCCAGGTCCCGGCTAAGGTGCCTGGGAAAGGAGGAGAAGATGTGCTTGGGCCCCTGCATGCACATGGCAGGTCATGGTGAAGTTCTGGGCTCTTGGCTTCAGTCGGGAGCAGCCTCAGCCATTGCAGCCATTAGGGGAGTATATCAGCAGATGGAAGACCTTTCTCTGTCACTCTGCCTTTCAAATAAACAAATAAGTCAATCAACAAACCTTGACAATAGCTGGGTGTAAGGACAAAACTGAACAAGTTAGCGGGTCAGTGACCCTCCATGGAGTTCGGAAGAGGCTCCAGCTGGAAGTCCAGCTCTATAATTTGCTGGCTGTGAAACTTCAGGCAAATTGCTACAACTTTTCTCCTCTCTCACATCAGGTGACTGACACACACAGCACTTCCTCCTCACTGGGAGGATCAGAAGAGCTGATCATGGACCTGTGGAAAGCCATCCCCAAAATCCAGTCTCCAAATCCTGTCACTTGCTTATCAAATATTAATTCCTTGGGAGCCAGCGCAAGGGTATAGTAGGCTAATCCTCTGCCTATGGTGCCAGCATCTATTTGAGCACCAGTTTGTGTCCCAGCTGCTCCACTCCCCATCCAGCTCCCTGCTTGTGGCCTGGGAAAGCAGTAGAGGATGGCCTAAGTCCTTGAACTCCTGTACCCATGTGGGAGACCCAGAAGAAGCTCCCGGCTCCTGGCTTTGGATCAGCTCAGCTCTGGCAATTGTGGCCATTGGGGAGTGAAGCAGTGGATAGAGGCTCTTTCTCTATTTCTCCTGTCTTTCAAATATGTAAATAAACAAAGCAAATAATTCCAATTTGCTATGGATCAAATTGTGAAACAAACGAACAAACAATCAAAGCCTAAACTAAAAACCAGCCCACTGTGGTCCTGACTTTCAGAATATGGCCCTGCTTGGAAATGGTCTTTCCAGAGGAAACCAAGCCCCGGTGAGGGGACAGGCATAGACCCTGATCCCATGCGACAGAAAAAGGGACCCACAGACAGGCATGCGTGTGGGGAGAAGGGGTGAAGACGCCCAGTGTGAGAGGCACGGGGCCCTGAAGTAGCCAGGAGACCCCCATGAGCTGGAAGAGGTCCTATCCTTGAACTTCAGGACCCTCGTGGTACTGCCCTCACCCTCTGGACCCCAAAGTGTGGAGGTGAGAGTGTTGATGTGGACAGGGTTTCAATACAGGTCACGTAGAGTCCCCATGAAATCATCTTTAAGTGGGCAGGCCAGCGGCAGCGCCCTACATCTGTCACCACCTCCTGTGGTCCCAGCGCCTGTCCAGGCATTGCTGGCTGGAACCCTGTGCCCAGGAGACACCAACTCCTCATGGCACCCCCCCAGCCCCTGGCCATGGCCCTCCCACTCTCCATCTCTGCTGGTCACACCCTGCTCTCCCTCCTGGGGCCTGCTTCTGTCCCTTCCAGGGACCTCTTCCAAAGCCATCCCCATCGTCACTGTGCCCCTCCCCCCCGAAGGCTGAAGGTTCCCTTTGCATGGCTGGTGACCGTGCACGCTGCATCTTGGAATCCACTTGTCTGTCCATGCACCCATGGGTGGCTTATACCCCGGGACTCCTGTGTGCGTGCCTGGACCAATGGGTGCTTATGTCCCTGCTTGCTGTTCTTTAGGGATCAGGTCTGGGAGCAGAATTGCTGGGGCACCTGTTCTTTCTATGTTCAAGTTTTTGGGGGGACTCACCATACCATTGTTTAATGTGAAAATTTCAGATTTCTGTTGTTTAAGCCACTCAGCTGGTGGCCCTGGTGGCCGGGGGGAATCCTCAGGTCAGGTTTCCCCCTCCCCCTCATCCCTGATGGCTCTAGTTTCTCTCTGGAATCTTTGCTGGACATCCAGGGCTAGAGGACAGGATCCCTCCCTGACCCTGACCTTGACCCTGACCCCTAGAGCAGAGCTTGGCCCCTTGTAGATGCCTCACAAATACTTGTTGAGTGAATGATCCGGTGGGATGGGAAGCCACCTTCCTTCCCTTGGTTGTCTCTGGAGCCACTGAGCTCCCTGTCCGTTGGCTGCGCCCTGGGCGGGTGGTGGTGCGGGGCAGGGCGGGGGGTCTAGCTGCTGACCGCAGCCGTGAACCCAGTCCTGGCAGCCGGATGGCTGATACATGCAAAGCGGGCATCTCCTTGCCTGGCTGCCTGATCACTCTGGTGTGGCCTGAATGTGAAAGCTAATGACATTATTGTGCAGACACATGCTGTCTGCCGGCATTTGCTGACCGGCACTTTGGGGTCAGCTTAGCCCAGCATTCTCATCCGCTTTCCACGGGGACACAGCAGTCACCCATCTTGGCACGGGCACTCGTGGAGAAAGTATAAATGCCACCTCCAGGCAGCCGTGCTTCATGGGCACTCGCGGGGTTTGGTGTCGCTGGTAAGGACGCCTCTCTTTCTTAGCCCTGCCCTTTCCTCTCTCGTCCCCATCCCTGTGGGAAAACCTGGGAGATCTCCTTCAAACAGCCCCCCTCCAACACTGGGTACAAAGCCAGGGGACACGAGGCAGAAACCTCCACGTGCCCAGCCTCAGTTTTCGTTTCTGTGAAATGCGGAGAGGGTCCATGACACTCCCTCTCTTGTGGACATCAGAGATAATAATGCAAGTGAGTTGTCCATCTCTAGGTGCTGGTGCAGAAGGGGCTCCCCAGCAATGTTCCATGTCTATAATAAGCGGCTCAGCCTGAAGGATGGCCCTGGGAATGAGCAAAGAGCTTGCTGGTGTTAGCGTGGTGGGTTCTGGGTTGACAAGTCAGTCCCCTCCAGAGCTACTAGCACTCTCAGGCACCTTTGGGTGCCCAGTCTCAGGGGAGAACTATTGGCCACTCTAAGCAGCAGGTGGCTTCCATGCCACCATAGCTTGGGGGTGGTGGTGACTCCCATAATGCCATCACTGTTACTGTGGGCTGACTGGCACACATGATTTTTTTTTTTTCCTATGGGAGCTGTAGGAGAGGTACTGCTGCCAGGTGCTGCTTGCTGGTGGCGGGCACAGCAAGAAAAGAGACCTGCCAGGGAACCTCCATGCAAGTCAGGGGTTGTGGCTGGAAGCAGGGACAGAACCCTGGCTGGACTGGGAGCCCCACTTAGGCTCCAGCTTCTGCAATCTCAGAGTGCTGACATGGGACGCAGGGCCTCGAGGACTGGCGACTTTGCAGACAGTGGCAGGTTCGGCTGACGTCTTCCTTCTGGGGAGCTGGAGTGGGGGTGTAGGCTCCAGGAGGAGCTTCTGGAAGCTGGACAGGGTCTCTGAAGATGCAGGCCAGGGGTGCTATTAGACTCTTGCTGGGGGACAAAGCATGGGTGGGCCACGCGTCCTGCAGGAGGGGCTACAGGGCAGGCAACTTCCCATGCTACTCTGACCTTTACTCAAAGCAGAGCCCACCCTCTCCTACCACCTGTCATGGCTGTCTGTCGCAGATGAGTTTTTGGTGGTGGGGACTGACGGGGGTGGGGAACAGGGAAGGAGGAGAGAGTGAAGTGCAGTGGGGAACAGACTGGGTCTGGGAACACCCTGGGAATAAGGAGAAGGATACAGAAGGAAGCGTTGGGTCTGCAGCCTGGGCGAGGCCGGCAGCTGGGTTCCACTTACCCCACTCGTCTTGCTGTATCTGAAGTCCTATCCACGCCAAGACATAAGCCTGGTAGCACGACAGGTCCATGACCGCGGGGCATTGCACTTGCTATGACTGACAGGCAGGGTTAGTGGCGGGGGCTCGGGGGGCACTGGGACCCTCTTTTGTCTCCTGCCCTACTCATGGCCAGGAGCAGAAAGCCAAGGGCCCAGTGGATTCTTTACTGCCACTTCTGCTGTCTTCCAGGTCCTTCCTGCACGGTACAGTCCGTCATGGCCTCAGACCACCAGACCCAGGCGGGCAAGCCGCAGCCACTCAACCCCAAGGTCGGTTCCTCCAATGGGGGATGGGAGTGGGCAAGGCACACATCTCTCCCTGACTCAATCTTCCCTCTGGAGTGAGTCCTCTTCATGCCCCCCTGTCTTCACCTCCTCATTTCTCTGTGATTCAGTCTCCCCAGCCTGCATGCTGTGTGCGCTGGGGATTCGGGGGAGGGGGGGACCAACTCTGAGTGTCCTTTTGGCTTCTGCTGAGATGTCACTGTCCCTCCCCTATGTTCTGCTTCACACCTTGTGGCCCCCCAGGAGGCAAGGGGACTTCCTAAGGCTGGGAGGTCCCAGCTGGAGATGAGGTTTGTGAATGGGAGGCAGGACATGGCTCCCAGCACCAGACCTGATGTGGGCCCTTAGGCCAGTTTCTCTATCTGAGGCTCAGACCCGAGCCCCTCTGTAACCTGGGCAGAGTTGGATTTGCTGCCCAGAAAATACCACCAAGAGGCAGAGAAAGGAGACTCGGTCCAGGGTGTGGTGCAGGGTGTGAGTGCACCTGCTGTTTGTTAAGGGTCTCTTTACTTTCTCTTTCTGCACTCCTTCCTTCCTTGGAGGACTGGGCTGGGAGGCTGGGGACAGCGACTTCTCCCCCAGTCTGTCTGCAGCCTTTATCAACAGCTGCCCACCCGCCTCCTGTGGTTCTGCCTCGGTGGGCCTAGGTGCAGACTCCACCAGGAGCTGCGCATTGGTCAGACTGGCCACCTGCTTTGGCCAGGGAAACCCAGCAGTGCCTGCTCTTTCTGTCCCTGGGGGACTAACTTCCCAGAGGACAGACAGACAGCAGCCAAAAGAAGCCCAGGGGAGGGAGAGGAGCAGCGAGGAAACACAGCAGAATAAGACAGGCAAGTTTCAAGAATTTAATCACACAGCACACTTTAGCCTCCGTGATGTTGCTGAGTAACAACGACAGCAATAATAGCACTGAACTCCTGGACACTGAGGCTTTTGAATGGACACAAAGAGGATGACCTTTCCCAGCAGCGTGTCCCAATCCTCCTTGCCCCAGTCCCAATAAGCCCTTGTGCCCCTGGGCCAGGAGATTATCAAGATATTTCAAAGACTTTGTGGGAAAGTTGAATCAAAAGGTAAGTTTATTTTATCGTAAAAATTCTTTTGAACTCTACCTCTAGGAGGTGTCTTTAAAAAAATTCATGAAAAGCATGGGAGAAAAACTATACCTGGGTTTCAGGGTTTCTGGCACTGAAATAAATGCCTTTCATCTCCGTGTTGCCAGGAAGTCTCCTTCTCCTGAACCAGTCCCTAACTCCCCTATTCTTGGTGTTTCCCAGTAACCCCTGCAAACAGGAGCTACTCCTGCGTTTTAATGGCGCGGCTGCAAAGACTCAAGGTCCCTAAGTTATGTCTTAGCGTTGCCCAGCAACAGAGTAAACACTGGAGCCTGGTGTCCCGATCCTGGCTGGGTCAGTGACCATCCCTGCTGAATTGAGCCCATGGAATGTCTCTCTGAGCCTTGTGGGCCATTGCTCTGGCATCCTTTATCTGCTTAATCCCTGGTCTGGGAGAGAGAAAAACTCTGGTGCTGACCCTGTGCTTTTTGTAGCCTGGGAGTCTGGTGCCCTGGGGACAGCTCTTTGCCCTAAGACAGCTCTCAGGGTCAGGGTTAGGGTAAGGATTAGGGCTAGGGGGGACTAAGAGTTCTACCCCCACAGTCTTGCTGGCATCCAGGACCAGGTGACCTCTTGCATTGCCTGTAGCTGCAAGACATAGGATGAGTGTTTGTTTTATCCGGGGGGGGGGGGAGTCCTCTAGTCCCTTCTTTGAGCTGGTGAGTGGACCAGTTGAGCAAGGGGAGTGGAGTGTCCTGCAGAAGTAACTCAAGAGGGAGGCCACAGGGACATGGAAAATATCCTTGAAGGCTTAAAGGAAAGGTCCTGTTTGTGTGTAGTTTTATGGGTGAAGTTAAGGTAAGGGGGCGTGTCCATGGCTGGTCTAGCTTTAATGGTTACATGAAAAGTTCAAACTTAGTCTTCTTCTTCTTCTTTTTTTTTTAAAGATGCATATGTTTTAAAAGCAGAGAGAGAGAGAGAGAGAGAGAGAGAGAGAGAGAGAGATATCTTCCAGCTGCTGGTTTATTCCCCAAATGGCTGCAACAGTCATGGTTGAGCCAGGCTGAAGCCAGGAGCCAGGAGCTTCTTCCTAGTCTCCCATGTGGCTGCATGGATCCAAGCACTGGAGCCATCTTCTGCTGATCTCCCAAGCACATCAGCAAGGAGCTCAGTTGGAAGTGGAGCAGCCGGGACCCGAACCAGTGCCCCTGTGTTGCAGGCGGCAGCTCTACCCACTGGTCCCAGACAGTGAGGTCTTGTACCTGCACCCTCCTATGTGGTCTGTGGACCAGAAACGCTGGTATCCCTGGGGACTCTGGGACTGCTCTGGAGCCTTAGAAACTTCTTTCTGTTGGGATCCCAGGTGCTTGAATGGAAGCACCTACCACGTGTTGTCACACAAGCTCAGGATCGGTTTTAGCTCTGTCGTCGACTGACTTGAGATCTGTCTCTTAGTTTACACACTGTAAATTAGGAGCACACACATTTACTTGCAGACCACATTGCTCCCCTGAATCCTTCCAACATGCCAGGGAGTTAGACCATCTTTGTGGCTCAGTTTACAGATGGAAAGACAGGGGCTTGGCGAGGAGAAATGTTGACTGGAGGATTCACCACAGAACCAGGACCGTCTGTCTTTATGTTTTGTTCATGATTCTGATGACTTGCACCCTCTGAGGCATCTCCTTCCCCCACCTCCACCCTGCCCGGCTCTCCTCTCCCTCCGATTTCTTCACCCACTCATCACAGCGGGTGTGTGACTCTGTCTTCCTCTTGCAGATCATCATCTTTGAACAAGAGAACTTTCAAGGCCACTCTCATGAGCTTAACGGACCCTGCCCCAACCTGAAGGACACAGGCGTGGAGAAGGCAGGCTCGATCCTGGTGCAGGCTGGACCGTATGTACCCTGCAGGGTGAGGGGTGGAGGTGGAGAGGGGGCTTCTCTGGCCAGGAAGAGGCCAATGGGCTGTGGTGTGGCCGGGATCTGCCCTCCCCAGGCTGACAGGCACTTAGGAGCTGAGTCTGAGTGCTAAGGGAGCAAATGCCTGCTTTAGAGTAATCTGGGTTCACACTGGACTGTGGGATGCTAGAGCAGGGATGTCCCTCCATGCCCCCTCTTCAGGGTGAGGATACAGGGGCTTCCCCCAGGCAGGGGGGCAGACCTTCTGGAAGGGCTAATCTCTGACACCAGGAAATGCCCTCCTTTTCCTGGCTGCACATCCCAACCTGACCTGTGTTCCCAGCTTCCTGCCTAAATCCTGGTGGTGCTGACTCAGCTGATCTGCCGTCACATCCAGGGCTCTGGGAGGGAAGGGGAGACACTTGGGGGAGCCCGATCCCATGTGGTTGAGCATGGGCTTGTGAGAAGCACAGGCCCCGCAGTGGGGCAGGGACCCCTCCTGGTGACTCTCCAGACATTCTTTGAATAGCCCCAGTTGCTCCCTTTGCAACCCAGAGGGTCCATGTCTTGGGTGATGGGTGGTACCACAGTGCAAGGCTTCCAGGGAGTGCTGCTAAGTTAAGGACCTTACACAAGCCAGGGTGTGTAGTCATGTAGAACACACACACACACACACACACACCTTCCACCTGCTGGTTCGACTCCCCTAATGGCTGCAATAGCCAGGGCTAGGCCATGTCAAAGCTAGGAGCTGGGATTCAGGAACATCATCTGAGTTTCCTACATAGGTGGCTGGCAGTGGCCCAAACACTTGGGCCATCTGCTGCTTTCTCAGGTGCATTAGCAGGGAACTGGATTGGAGGTGGAACAGCCAGGACTCGAACCGATGCCCATATGGGGTGCCAACATTGCGGGGCAGAACCCATTATACCACAGTGCCAGCCCCTTGACAACTACCATCCAATGACATATTGCATAATGCAAAGTTGCTGGTTCCCCTTCCATTGACTTATTTACTTGAGAAATAGAGAGAGAGAAATAAAGAGATATTTGTTTATCTCGGCTCACTCCTGCAGTGCTCACAATCGCTGGGGTGCATCAGATCCAAGAAAGGAGTCCAGAAGTTCATCAGGGCCTCCCATGTGGGTGGCAAGGATCCAAGCACTTGGGCCATTCTCTACTGCCTCCCAGCAGCCTGAGAAGGTGGCTGGACAGGCAGCAGGACTGGATTCCTAAGTGGCAGTCTCCTCTGGAGTTCCACAAAGCCCAGTCTCTTGGGGACAGTGACATCATCTCCCCTGCTTGTGAAGCCCTTGCTTATTGTCCTGGGCAGCCGTGCCTGTGCCTCGATAAGATGGTCATGTCTTTAACCCATCGGCCCAGGATGCTAGGCTTGTGCCTGCTTTGTCTTCTTTCTCCTTTTCCTGTGTTAGCCATGCCCAACCTGACATATCCTATGTGACGGTTTCAACCAATGGCTAGTTGAAAATAGGAAGGGTAGAAACATCCCATATTTACGTCTGTGCTTAATACATACAGGCTCCCTTTTCTGTCACTATTGCCTAGATAATACAGTGCGGCTAATTGCCTTGGATGCAGTGATTCAGGAATGACTTAGGGCACACAGAAAGATGCACTTCGGTTCCATGGAAGCACTGCCCATTGAGGGACTCTAGCACCTGTCAATGTTGTTCTCCACAGGAGGTCCTGGAACTCATCCCCTGTGGAGACAAAGACTGTCCCATCTCATCCCTTGCACATCTGGAGGGCTGTTAGATTTTTGTGTGGAGAGTTGAGTCAGGAGACCAATGGCATCTTGGGGTCATGAAGCCAAGAGGATGATGAACTGAAGAGCGGTGCCCAAGAGCAACCTTGTGTCGGGAGGGTTAGGTCTAGAGTCAGGCTCGGTGGTGCACGTCGGCTGCACCTGTCTCTTCCTAACCATGCCCTCGTGGATGCCCCACTGCTAGCCCAACCTGGGGCAGGAACATGGACACCACGCCAACTGGCTCTTGAGAGCTGGGTGTCTACCTACCCGATGCTCTTGGCTTTGGCGCCAGGGGTCTGTATATGGAAGTTTGCTGTGGAGCGATTTTTTAAAGCACTTCTAGATGTCTGAAGGCAGCGTAGCCCTGGGTGCTGGATTGCCGAAGTGACCCTGTGCTTGCTTTTGCTCCTCCTCACTGGGCTGAGCAGGAGTGGTCCACTGGGGGATAGAGGGAGGATCCAGGAGCCTGCCACAGGCTGCTGGGAGTGGGACTGACCTTGTCTCTCTGTTTCTCTCACAGCTGGGTGGGCTATGAGCAAGCCAACTGCAAGGGTGAACAGTTTGTGTTTGAGAAGGGCGAGTACCCTCGCTGGGACTCGTGGACCAGCAGTCGGAGGACGGATGCTCTCAGCTCCCTGAGGCCCATCAAAGTGGTGAGCCTCTGCCTGCTTTCTTCCTTTGTCTCCTAAGCTGTCTTAGAGCCCAGACACTGGAACAGACCTATGGTGTCTGGCACCAAAGCACCTTGCAAAAACTATTTTGTTTGCAGTGAGCCTCAGTTTCCCCATCTGAAAAATGGGTATTACTTGCGTCCCTTGTCCTGAGAGTCCATGGTCCGACTCCAGGGGGCTCCAGCCCCACAGGACTGCAAATCCATCTTCTCCATCTTCTGTGTATACTCCAAGTGACAACAACGGATGAGCTGAGCTGATCCAAAACTAGAAACCCTGCACAGGGGTTCAGGGTCCCAACGCTTTGGGCCATCCTCCACTGCTCTCCCGGACCACAAGCAGGGATTTGGATGTGAAGTAGAGCAGCCAGGACACGAATCAGCACCCATACGGGATGCTAGTTCTTGCAGGTGAAGGATTAGCCGATTGAGCCGTTGTGTCGGCCCCCCCAGACCTGGGGTTTTATGCTAGCTCTGCTCCTCCCAACCGTGTCATCTTAAACAAGTTGTTTTATCTCTCATTTGCTGGCCTAAGAGTCACGGAAAGGATCTCATCAAAGAAGGAAGCAAAAGGTCCTGGGAACTGAAGGAAGGGCGGCAATGTGGGGGTGTAGGGGACACGATTCTGAGTGGCTGCCAGAGGCACACTGAGCCTGTGTATGCACGCGTGGGGTGCCATGTGTATGCGTGTGTGTTTGTGTGTGTGTGTGAGAGAGCACGCTACTGCTGGTGTTTACGGTTGGGGAACTGGAGGCTGCAAGAGGGAACATGGCATTCCGGCAGCAGCTACTCCCTCAAGTACAGGGGTGCCAGCAGGAATTCAATGGCCCACCACTGACCAGAGACCACTGTCACAGATGCCCATGGGTAGAGGGGGCTAGGTGGGGTACACATGAGACTGGTGTGGGAGAGCCCTGTATCCTCCCTCCTGCCCCTCATCAACAGGACAGCCAGGAGCACAAAATCACCCTGTATGAGAACCCCAACTTCACGGGCAAGAAGATGGAGATCATTGATGACGATGTGCCCAGCTTCCACGCCCACGGCTACCAGGAGAAGGTGTCATCCGTGCGCGTGCAGAGTGGCACGTGAGTGTACCCCCAGCCCTGGCATTCCCTGTGTCCGGTGCCCCGCATCCTGCTGGCCTCAGACCTGCCCTGCCCCCTACACTCCTGGGAGACCTCTCACAGAGCACTGGATCCTCCTCATCTCGATCTTCCAACTGGAAAATGGGCAGAAATCACCAACTTCCTGGGTGGCCTGCCCCTGGGAGTGTGGGGGCAGTTGAGGCAGAGGCAGGGGTAGAAGTTGAGACAGGAGGCAGGGCAATGTATTGAGGGATGTTTGAGCTTCAAGCAGCAGGAGGCATGGCCAATGCTGGTCTTGTCTGTGTGAAGTCTGGACTGGCAAATAGAAGGCATTCACTCCCACAATCATTCAAGATCTTACATACACACACACACACACACACACACACACACACACACACACACACACACACAGACGGAGAAACCTGCAGGTTCTGTGCCATTTTACATGCAGATTTTTTTAAATGTCCTTCACAGACACCAAGGGACGACTTACTAGCTTTGAAGTGTGGCCTGTTACATTTTCAGAATTTTTGCGAGCTTATTGATTAATCAGCATTGCATGAAGTTCACCCTAGCAGAGGTATTGACATCACAGTCATTAGTAAATGCTACCAATTAGGGCCCCCTCCCTGCCAGGGAGAGATGATTTGGGCACACCTGCTGGTTTCTTAAAGTTTGTCAAAAGCCAAAAGGAAGTCAGGCATCTGCCTGTGTAAGGTGACAAGCTAGAGGATGCAATTCTTAAGAGTGGAGACTCCACAGAAACCTCAGCTGCTTCTTAAGGAAGAGACACTCCTGAGCTACGATTTCAATGATGCGTAGGACTATAGGGAGGAAGGCAAGAACAGCATGTGCAAAGGCACTGGGGGTGGGCTCAGCCTGGTGAATATGAGACCCTATGAAGGCCGTGGTACCTGGAGGGGCCCAAGACTGGAAAGCAGAGCTGGAGGTGTCCGCAGAGACCAAGCGGGGGTGAAAGTGGAGAGAGTGGGTGGTTCAGAGGTCTGTGTACATCTGAGGCTGCCCTCACGTCTTGGTTCAATTCCACGGTCCCCAAGAGGGGGTAGTGAGCTCCACATTAGGAGAAAGAAGAGAGCAGAGGCTCAGTGGGGGCACAGCAGGGTGTCCTGCTCAGCACCGGCAGGACAGTGGGCAGGGGAGACCTCACCCTGCCTGATGGCTTAAGGATTCTTTCTCTCTCTCTCCCCTTCCTCCTCATTTCCCGTGCCTCTGGTCCTGCAGGTGGGTTGGCTACCAGTACCCCGGCTACCGCGGGCTGCAGTACCTGCTGGAGAAGGGTGACTACAAGGACAGAAGTGATTTTGGGGCCCCGCACCCCCAGGTGCAGTCTGTACGCCGTATCCGCGACATGCAGTGGCACCAGCGTGGTGCCTTCCATCCCACTAACTAGAGTTCCACCCATCCCGCCGCCCCCAAAATGCCTCTGTCATGCCTCCACCACACCTCCTTCCTCCTTCCTCCCAGGAGCCAGAATCCCTTTAGTTCTCCCAGTGAGTGAATAAAGTGTGACTTGCAACCTGTCTGTTGCCTGTCCTTTATCCCCAGCGGAAGATGGGGCAGGTGCCTGAATGTGTGTGTGTGTAAGAAGCAGGTGGTATAGCCAGGGACTGGGTTCCATGGAAGCTAAAGGGGGCTAGCCTTAGGGCTCTGCAGCTGTTTGGCTGGGTGACCCCAGATGCACCATCCAACTTCTCTGGGCCTCTGTGGCTTCACCTGACTCGCACATCGCTTGTGCCCTATGTAGCTATCTTAGTTAACCTCCTGGGCTCCCCTCTTCTGTGATGGCTGGGCACAAGGACCCCAAAAGGGCCCATGCCACTCCCCCTGTCTTGTGTACCCATCACCTTGAGTCTGGGAGTTGTTTGTTTGTTTGTTTTCCTGGGGGTGGAGGAAGACTGCCAGAGATGCCAAGAATGTGTGTGGAATGTGAGTGTGTCGGCCCCTTGGCTCATCATCCAGTTGGTTGGCTGGATTGCTTTGCCTCAAGTGTGGTCAGCCAGCTTCAGAAAGGTAGTAATGAAGTGTGGGAATCCAGCTCGGGTCCAGCAGGTGGACAGGCCTGGCTTCCTGTGGTGGACCTGGGACATTGGCCTGGGAGAAAGGGCCTCAGGAAAGCTGTTTTCCTCGGAGCCCTGGCTTCCACCTGGAAAAGGGAAAGAAACATAGCGCCTTTGTCCTAGGAGTGCAGTGGCAGTGGGTTGCAATAATCCAGGTGGCTTTTCTGTAGACTTCGCTTCTAGGCGACCTTTTCTCTGTGTTGGAGAGAGAGAGAGAGAGAGAGAGAGAGAGAGAGAGAGAGAGAGATTCACTCCCCGAGGGGAATCTGCTATCCACTCTGCTTCGAATATCTGTTGATGTAGTTTTCGATCTTAATGTAGTTGAACATGATGCTTTTCTTTCACGGGCTGTGCCTTTATAGTGTGTGTCTGCTTCCAGAAGTTCATTTAACCCTCTGGTCATGGAGATATTCTCTAAGATTTCTCTCCAAAAATGTGTTAAAGCTTGGCCCTTCACGGTCAACTGCAAAATTCTTCTGAGTTGATTTCTGTATGCAGAGTATAGTAAGAAATCCAATTTCTGTTTTGATTTTTCTAAAGAATCATCATCTTGGAATCATTTATTATTAAAAAGCATTTTTTTTTAAGGAGACAGTCTCTATCACCGTTGGATGCTTGTCAATAGCTGGGGTTGAGCCAAGGCTGCAGCTGGGAGCTGGAAACTCCACCCCGATCTTCTGCAAGTGAGGCAAGGACCCAAACACCTTGAGCCATCACCTGTTGCCTCCCATGGTATGCGTGCGTAGGACGCTGGCAGCAGGAGCCAGAGACAGGAATTGAACTTTGCTACTCAGCCATGGGATGCAGGCATCTGGGCAGGTGCTATAACTGCCAGGCCAAACACTTGCCACTGGCAGAATCCTATTGAATTCACTTCCCCCTGATGTGGTACGATACCATTTTTAACCACATATTAGATTTTTGCATATGTCTGGGGTCCAAGCACAGGTCCCAGTCTTTCTGCGGTCTAGAGGGACATTTTCACACTCTTAGTCCATCGTCTTGAGAACTACTGCTTGATAAGACTTGCAGTCCCCGATGCCCTTCTTAGCCTTCAGTTCGTGTCCCTCTTTTTAGTCCCCACGAGTCACACTCCCCTCAGCTGTGGCAACAATAGCAACTCGGTTGCATGAGCTAAAGTGGTTAACACGGGCCTGGCTTCCTCCCAGCAAGGCGGTGGGCTTCAGAGTGAGTGCCCTAGGAAGAAGTGAGGGGCTGAGTGACAGGGTCATGAGCTGGCCTGGCAGATGTCCTTCACATCTCCACACAGAGAATGAAATGCCCAATCACCACCATTTTTACCATCCACCGTGTCGGGGGGTCTGGAGAAGGCAAGCACGCGGGGTGGGCGTTCACGGGGCAGGGCAGGAGGTGGGGTTTCATGACCCTGGCGAATGCTGGCTTTGACGACCCTTGCGGTCGGTCGTAGAGTCACCCTCTGCCCCACCTTGCAGAGACGGGTGTGTGTCCTCGCAGCCCCCTCCATCTTCTACCTCAACGTGTCATTTCTGCCCTCGGCCACCGGATGTCAGTAAAACACCATCCTCAGGATTCTGGCCGGTTGAGACCCCCCCCCCCCCCGGTGTGGCTCAGGCTCTGATTGGAGCCGAGCGCTGCTCGTCACCGAGCTGGGCGGGACCACAGCACCTGTCTGGTTATAAAAATCAAGGGATTTTTTTTTGCAGTTCGGCTCTGAGAGTCAGCAGCATACTGACCTGAGGTCCTGGTCAGGGAGGGCTCCCCTGGGGAGGAACTGGATTTTTTTTTTTTTAATTAGGAGGAGCAGGCACTTAATAAGTCACTCGTTTACTTCTGTCGGATTAACCACCCCTGTACTGATCTTCACCAGGAACTCTTCATCTGAAAAGCGGAGGGGTGGGGTGGGGGAAGCTTACCGTAGGAGGGTGGTTTTGTCTAGACAGGGGTTGAAGAAAGCAGAAATGGAACAAAGTGTAGATTTTTTTTTTCCTGAGCCACTTTCCTCTTACAGGGAAAGCAGAAGGGATTCCTACTGGTTAGCATTGAACTTCTCAGTTCTTGGGGAAGCTCCCATAGACTTGCTTAGCTTGGGCTTGGTGGTTGGGAACTCCAGCCTGCGCTGAAATTTGGTCTTGAGCTGCTGAGCCCGCTGCAGGTGCTCAGGCTTAACCAAATAACCCCCTGTAATGAATTAATGCATTTTTTGAAAGTCAGGATAAGGAGGTGGGGGCGGGGTGGGGGAAAAGTGAAAGAGATATTTCAGGTCTCCCACATGGGTGGCAGGGAACCAAGGACGTGAGCCTGGCACTGTGCACAGCAGTAGGACCCCGATGTGTTGGGAGCTGGAGCAGATAGCAAAGGCAGGTGTGGAAGGGCAATGTCTGCACCTGGCCTCGTGCACAGCTGCCTGCACGGGATTGGACAGGCTCCAGCTTTTACCTTTGCCCTGCACTGTGCTCCCTGGTGCTCCCCAGGCTGCCTTGCAGCTCAGCTCTTCTTCTCTTTCTGCTGCTGAGCTGCCTTCCCCCATGTGGCTACACTGTAGCCACACCCTGGTGATGGGCATGTGGGTGGATTCCATTTGCCGGGGGTGCACATAGGTACTCTTCTCCTAGGTGAACCCTGGCTGTGGAATTGCTGGGCCACACGGTCAGTCTATGATTTTTTTAATCTATCTATCTATCTATCTATCTATCTATCTATCTATCTATCTATCTATCCATCTTCTACATCCATCCTGATTAAAGCAACTGAGCCAGGCCCCACCCCCCAGTCCCTGAAGCCAGACTGAGGGAAGGGAGACAGGGCTGGAGCAGCGCTTCGCCATCCTCACAGGGTCCAAACCCAGCTGTAGGGGAGATGGGGGGAACGGGCAGGGGGAGAGGAGGAGAGTCGAGGCTTTGTCCGATTTTGGTGATTGGGAGGTGGGCCTTGGCGGGCTGGTGGAGGGTTGTCCTGAGTGGGGGGGATCCCGCCTGGGCTGTGCATGCTCCCTGTCTCTGTGTCTCTCCGCTTCTGTCTCCCCAGGATAGCTCTGACTTCAGTGGCCGTCCCAACTTGGTCTATGAACTTCTAAAACCCTAAACCAAAATAAACCTTCTTTCTTCCTAAGAACTCTGTGTGAGCTGGTTAAGCTGTGCTGTTGAAAAGGCTGCCTGCTACATGGATTATAACAAATGTGGTTCCTGTGTAGTAGGGCTCCCCCAAGAAGGCAAACTGAAGTGGATTGGTCTACATTTGTACTTCCTGCAACTATCCAGGGATGAGGAAAGACCAGCAAGAGAACCATGTTGCCGTTTCCCTACTCTGAGTGAATGCTTCAAAGCGGTCTTCATTTGCTTCAACTCGCTCCACCCTCAGAGCAGACAGCTCCTGTAGCTGCGGGTCCTGCACCCCCAGGTACAAGCAGCCACAGATGGACAGGGATACAAATCAAAACTGCACCTATGCTGAGCACATACGAACTTTCCTCATCATTATTCCTCAAAGGATACATTGTAATAAGGATACAGTGAAATAGTTGTTGATGTAGCATGGACCTTGTAGGAGGCACTTGTAAGTCTTCTAGGAGGGAGGAGGGTCAGGTGCAAATACTACAGTGTCTCAAATCTGGGATCTATGAGGGATTCTGGTGTCTGAGTAGGGGCCCCGACCCATTCCTCTATAGATATTGAAGGACAACTGGATATCCTCCAGTAGACGCCCCTTCTGTTAAGCCCCTACTTTTTTGCAATTCCAGTTCTTCACAATTCATTTGACCTTATGCCTACCTTTCCCCTCCCCAGCCCTCAGCAGATGCTGTGTATGTATTGCTCTGCCCCCGCTCCACCCTCAGAGGCACAAAGGGGGTGCAGCACAATGTGGGGGTGCACGCTTTCTAGATACCCTTCTTTCCCAGGTGGGTCCTCAAACTCTGCAGGGTGCTGGGATGAGAGGAAGTGCCAGGTGTTGGCTGTCAGATCCGTAGCTGCCGCTGTGCAGGTGGGCTCAGGGCTAACTCGTTTTCCCCAGCCCCTCGTGCAGGTGGCTGGCTGCTCCATGCATGCTGGGTGAAGTCATGTACATGTGCCGGAGTCTCAGCTGATGGATTTCTTTTTTAGTTTCTTGCCTTCCACCAACACACCTGCAAATGCTCTCATAGCATTTACCATGATGATTTGTTCCATGGGTAGTTGGGGTATTTATTCATTCGAGAATTAATGTCTGGCTAACATCTACTGGCTCACAGATGTGTGTAAGAGTCAGGAATTCCATCCAGGTCTCCTACATGGCTGCCCCTCACTCCTCACTCCTGCCTCCAGGGTCTGTGTTACTGGGGAGCTGAAATGAGGAGTGAGATCCAGGAATGGAACCTTCTCACCCTGAGAGGGGATCACTCGCTTGGTCAAATGCTCACCTGGCTTGTGGATTTCACGTGACGTTCCCCATCCGATTGGAAGCTGAATGGCCACCCCTTGTGTATGACATCACCACCTCCATACCCTGAGAGGCTCCCAGCAGGTGCTTCGTTGAGTAATTGCTGCCTGGTTTACTCACTCCCTCACCTGTAGCAACTTGTGGGTAATTCCCATTTTACAGATGGGCAGCTGCATCTCAGAGGGATCAATGCCTTGCTCAAGGCCATGCTGGTAGAAAGTGAGAGAGCCAGGGTTTGGCCCACAGTGACCCTCTGTGGTTGGCACCTTCTGACACCTCCAGCCCGGGCATCTGGTGGCTTCTTTCCTGGCTATGCAGTTGTGCCTCTCTCTAGGGCTGAACTGGGCTGGCCAGTAGTTGGGGACACTTTATTTTGAGGTTGCCAGTTCTGGAGATGTGGTTGGGTAGTGTGTGCTGACCCTGCCTTTAAGTACAGGGAGCTGTTGGCTAAGGCAGCTGCTGAGACAACTGTGTCCCTTATGAGAGGATCTGGGTTAGAGTTATGGCCATTGCATACTCTGGGATGGCCAAAGGGCAGCAACTGATGGTTCAAGGGCGGGAGGTGATGATGCGTCAAGGGCTTGAGTTGCTGCTGCCCATGTGGGAGAACCAGATTGAGTCCTTCAAAAACCTCTTTGTAAGTATTTGGGGAGAAGTGAATGAGTGGATGGATGATTTGTCTCTCTCTTTCTTTACAAGTGAATGAACACCAGAGGTCTGAGCTACCGCCTCACTTGTGGCCTTGGATGCTTGCTGGGCTGCTGTCTCAGCATTGAGTGGCTGCTCTGGATGGGACAGGAGGAGTCACAAAAGCACCTCTCCCAAATCAAGCACTTGCTCTCCATCCCAAGGAAGGGATTGATGGGCAGCAGACTGGACATCTGGAAGCCCTGGCAGGCCTGGCCCTGGGGAAGGGCTCCAGGAGAGGGGGTGTGACTTCCTCATGCCAAGCCCCTAAATCTCCATTGTGCTTCTGCATTTCTGCATTGCGCACTTCTCGCCAATACCAGCTGCCTCCTCACAGGTCACTCTGCAAGGACACAGGCTAGCCCAGGGTCTCCCCAGAGAGGAGGAGAAGCTGCAGGCCACCCAGCAGGCAAGAGGTGAAAGAGCTCTGTGGTCGATGTCCTGGGCTGGGATCAGGAGGGCCATAGTTCAGGCTCTCCAGGACCAGCTATCCCTCTGGCTTAGATCCATGCCAGCCTTCTCCCTTCTTCACCTCCAACCTCATGCTTGTGTGATCAAGTGAGATGGACACCAATGCCCTGCACTTGGCTTTCCAGAGGCGGCCACCAGAGGCTCCTGTAGCATGGCAACTACAGGCTTAAAGAAGCTCTGAGTCAGAAATTTAAAAAAAAAAAAAAAAAGGTGGGGGCGGTGTGTAGCAGCCAGCCCCCTTTCCCAACTCACACTGCTCTGCTGAGCCCCCTGCAGGATTTCCGTCTGTGCGCTTGATGTGGTCTGGCTAATGGGGCACCTTCACATTTAAAGGGATTCCCACCCCCACCCTCCCGCCTTCCATTTCCCCTGGCAGAAGGCAGGTGGGAGCCAGGAAGTGGGGTTTAAAATATACAAAAGAAACAGAGTATGGCGAGATATGGAGGAGAGGAACCATCCAACCACGTTTTGTGTGTGTGTGTGTGTGTGTGTGTGTGTGTGTGTGTGTGTGCTCACGTGCGTCACAGTGGAGTGGGTTCAGTGCCAGGTGGGAACCAGGGCAGCGGCTTGGGTCAGTCCTTGAAGCCTCTGGGGTCTGAACACATAGCCTGGGTACACAGTAGTTCCTGCTCAGTGAAGGTCTTGCCCTGAAATCTCAAGAAGGAAGATCATCTAATCTGATGGCTTCCAAACTAAAAAAAGAAGAGAAAAGAAAAGAAATCAGGGGCTCAACTGGTTAATCCTCTACTTCCAAGAGCTGACATACCATATGGGCACCACTCTGCTTAGGGAGCTATGTGACATTGACTGGGAAAATGGTTTAATTGGCTAATCCTCAGCCTGCAAGCACCAGGTTCCCATAAGAGTAACGACTTGTGTCCTGGCCACTCCACTTCCTATCCAGGTCCCTGCTTGTGACCTAGGAAAGCAGTGGAGGGTGGCCTAAGGCCTTGGGACTCTGCACCCATGTGAGAAACCTAGAGGAAGTTCCTGGCTCTTGGTTTTGGATCAGCTCATCTCAGGCCCTTGTGGCCATTTGGTTAGTGAACTAGCGGTTGGTGATGGATGCTGCGGTTACAGAAGAAGGGTGGAGTTTGAGTCCAACCCGATATGTCACCAAGACAGCAAGATGGACCTAGTGAGAAATGGGCCCGCCTGCTGACCAGTGCAGGCCAGCATTCCTCACCTACCTACTAAGGATTGGAACAGGACCCACTGGGGCTTCCGTTACCAGGAGGAATTTCAAAACCTCCTGTGTGCTCCCTTGCCTGCCGTTTTATCACCACAGCTTCCCTCTTTCTCTGTTCCTCTGTTGCAGAGAGAAAGGCAGAGTTCTCTGAATAAAGGCCTTTGTGTTCCTTCGCTGGTACTTGACAAATCTAAGAGTTGGAAGATCTCTGTCTCTTCTCTGTGTAAATTTGCCCTTTCAAATGAAAATATAAATAATTATTTATTAAAAGTCATTTATTTATTAAATAAATGATCATTATTTTAAAGAATTACTTATTTGAAAGGTACACTTGCGCAGGTGCACACACACAAACACAGAGCTCCCATCTGCTTGTTTGCTGTAAACATGGCAGTCTGGAGCCAGGGGCTGGAGGCTCAGTCCTGGCCTCCTGCCAGGAGCGTCTTCTGGATCTCCTACATGGATACAGAGGCCAAAGGATTTGGGATATCTTCCTCTGCTTTCCTAGGCGCATTAGCAGGAAGCTGGATTGGAAGTGGAATGGCCTGGACTTGAACCAAGTGGCTCATAGAAGATGTAGTGCTTTGGGCGGAGACTTAACGTGCTATGCCACGGCACCAATTCTTCCTTTCATCCCTGCTCCCCCTCCATCTCCCCCAGGCAGGAACAAAACTATTTTGGTTTTTTTAACACAAATAAGTTGTTTTCTGGATGACCTGCCAGAGATGTATCAAAAGCAGATGAGAGGACTTGGGTGGAAGGGGGGAGTTCAACTCACTCAGTGTCCCCCACCCAACCCTCCCAACAAGGAACCATTAGCAGCTACTTCCATTGCCAGGGCCAGAAGAAGATGCTGCTGAGATCCAGGCCTTTTGTTCACAGATGTAGCAATTATCTGCACAGGTGGCCTTCCGTCTCCATGGATTCCACATTCACTGATGGGAAGTGTTGGGGGAGAAGATGATTCCTTGTGGCTGACTTGTATCCCCTGAGAGGTCCACAGCATATCGGCTATGCCTGTTCTACACAGGTCTGGATGTTGACATTTTTTTTTCTTTGAAGGTTTATTTTATTTTTATTGGGAAAGTTAGATATACAGAGAAGAGGAATGACAGAGAGGAAGATCTTCCATCATTGATTCACTCCCTAAGTGGTCTCAACTGCCAGAGCCACACCGATCAGAAGCCAGAAGCCTCTTCCAGCTCTCCCAGGTAGGTGGAGGGTCCCAAGGCTTTGGGCTGTCCCCAACTGCTTTCCCAGGCCACAAGCAGAGAGCTGGATAGGAAGCAGGGTTGCTGGGGTTAGAACTGGCACCCATATGGGATCCTGGTGCATTCAAGGCGAGGACTTTAGGCACTAGGCTACCACACCAGGCCCCAGGTGTTGACTTTCTTGGCATTAGTCCCTGAGTGATACAGTGCACAAAGCATGGGTGCTGTGCTGGACATTATCAATCACCTAGAGAAGATTGAAGCTGTATGGGATGGGGTTTGGAGGTTCTGTGTAAATACTACACTCTCTTACATATAAAGGATTTGTGCATCTGTGTGTTGGGATATGCCCAACCTGTCCTGGTGCATAAGGGTTGACTGTAGTCCTACTTCTAGCTAACTACTGTTATTTTTACCTTAAACAAAGCAAGCATAGAGAGATGACCTTGTATGTCTCATGGGACTCCTGTGGTCACCTAGTGATGCTTCATGTTACAGGGATGCCCATCTTGCAGGGGAGGAAACTGGGACAGAAAAAGAATAGTCACCCCTCACCTCCCCAAAGCCATCTGACCAGGAAGTGATGAGGGCAGAGTCCAATGTGGTTGTCCTGGCAAGGTTGAGAACTGTCTCTCCTCTACCTGGGAGCTGAACCAGGACAAAGACATGGCCCGGAGAGGAGGCAGGCTCACAGGCTGTGATGGAGGAAGTGTGTCCGGCACCTTTCTTGGCTTTGGGTGGCCAGTGAGTGTGAGAGGGAGGACAGAGCCTCAAGAGCACATCAAAAATGCCTGGGGACTAGGGAGCTATAGCAAGTGCTTGAGCTAAAAAGTCAAAAGTCAAACCCTACCTCTGGCTGCACAGTCATGCTGGGGCAACAGGCCCAGAGTGCTTGGTTACTGAACACTCTGGCGGTGGATGGGACTCTGAACTCTCTACAGATAGAAGAGTGACCACCCAAGTTCCTTGAGAGGTGAAATCACTGGCCCCATCTTATAGATGCAGGAACAGAGGCTCAGAGAAGTGATTTATCCAGGGTCACACAGATTGTGAGTGGTTGAACTGACAACTGGAATGCAGGACTGGCTGCCTACCAAGCCACATGCCTACGTCTTAGCCATGGCTACTGTAATACCACACTAACAAACCACAACATCTCCTGGCTGCAGAATGATAAATGTTGACTTAGCTCATGTCTTGTGGGGGTTAGCTGGACCAGTCTGGGCTCATCTGGGCATTTCTGTGATTGTCTTGACCTCAAGAATGTGGGGGCAGCCATTTGGCCCAATAAGTAAGACTCCTGTTACGATGCCCACATCAGAGTGCCTGAATCCAATTTCTCTCTCTAGCTTCTTAAGAATGTAGACCCTGGGAGATAGCCATGAGGGCTCAAGTGCTTGGATCCATGCCGTACATGTGGGAGGTTTGGATTGAGGTCTTGGACCCTGGGCTTCAGGCCCAACCCTGCCCCATTTGGGGAATGAACCAGTGAGTGGGGAGCCTGTCTCTTGGATACAGAAACATTTAAGAAGTGCAAGAAGCAGGAACTCACAATCTCTTGAAGCTCAGACTTGGAACTGACATACAACCCAGAGGACGAAGGAAATTACAGACTCAAGGTCAAGATCAAACTGCTTCCATTCGTTTGACAAGAGAAACTGCAAAGTAACTCCGAAGGATGGGAAGGTGTGGAAGGGTTCAAGAACTGGAGTCAGCTTGCGTTCTACTGTGGTGTCTTGGTTTAAACTGCCCCCACATGTTTTTTGATACCCCATTCAAAAGGTGGAACCCCTAGTTCTTCTTTCCCAGGGTGTGGGCTGGACTTACTCTTCCTTTTAATGATTAAAATAAGGTGTAGTGATGATGCACGGCACCAGATGTAGGTCTTCAAAGATTAAGGACGTCTTCCTTGCCTTACTGAGCATCACACCTGCTGGGGAAAGCAGCCGCCATGTTGTAAGGTTACTGGAACCCCCTGCTTACTTCTCACACTCTCCCAGGTAGTGGGGGAAAGATCCCATCGTGATGAGCTGAGGTCTCTGGCAGCAGTGATGTGAGCATATGATTCGGGAAGGAGCTTCTGCTGAGCCTTCAAACTGACCACAGCCCTGGCTGACACCCTCGCTGTGACTTCCTAAAGGATGCTGGGTCAGAACCACACAGATGTATGTCATTCCTGAACTCCTCACTTGTGGAAGCTCTGGGAGCCATGGGTGTTGATTGTTCTCAGTGACTGAGTTCTGGGGTGCCTTGGTGGCGACCGTGGCTAGCTAACATGGTTTGGCAACATGATTCCCGACCGGCAGGTGCCCTTGGCAGGGCCACTGTGATGAACAAGAAGGCATGGAGGTAAGCTGTTTTGTCTTTTCCTCAGAGTGTCAGCAATTTACCCAGATTAGAGATCCCCCAAAATACCCTGGGTGAACTGTCATTGTTAACACACATCTGTTTCAGAGATGTCCAAATTGAGTAGTTCTTCAAGGGAATAAGAATGTTTAGGAGGATGGGGACAGCTGTGTGGGGACCGCAGCCAACTCCCTGGTAGGCTCAGCTTGTCGCCAGCATCCCTTGGAGCCAAGGCAGGGAATGGAATGCCTGAGAGGATCTCAGGGCTGTTGATAAGAGTTGCCTCCAGCAAGGTGCGGAGGGTCGCATTCATTTCAGGAGTCATGTTTGCATCTGCTTCCTTGGGGTCCCAGAGCTGTGCTGTTTGCTGTATGCGATGACCAAGAATCACAGTATTGGAAATTATTGCCTACCGGAACTGGGACTAAAGGGTAGAGTAGTTGTTAGTTCCTGGGTAGACTTCAGCTTGAATCCTGGCTGTGATGCTCATTGACTCCAGGTTTTCTGAGTGGCCAGCTATTGAGCCAGTTCTTTCAACTGTGAAATGGGCCTGTTACCAGTACCTGCAGCTGTGGAACTCTTGCCTCAGCTTTTCCTCTACTCCAGGCTGTGTGCTCTGGCCATGCTTTTGTAGCATGTTATCTTGGTCGCATTGAGGAGTTTGGGAGTAGGTAGAGGCCTGACCCCTGTTAAACCTATCAGATAGCTGCTGAGTTTAGAAGAGCAATTTTCCTTGGAGTCACATATACTACGTGGAGGAATTTGGTCAAAGATCTGGCAAGAGAGGATAGAGCCTTATGAGGTTTAAGCTCCTGGATATAGCCATTCCTGAGCCCTAACACCATTTGTGCTGGGGATCTAGAGTAGCCAGATGGATTTGTGTATTCATGTGCACATGCCTGAAATTGGTTTACATGGTTACAGAGGCTGAGAAGTCCCGAGATCAATAGCCAGCAAGTTGGAGACTCCCAGTGGGGCCTTCATCTGAGGAAGAAGAGCAGAGAGCTGGAGTAGCTGATGGTGTCGGCTCCAGCCTAGACGTAGGAAGACCCCCCAAGACCCTCACAGAGGTGATGGTTTGGGTTCAAATACAAAGCCATGAGACGATGCCCATTCCTGCTTAAGCAGTTGAGTAGGAGGGGGTTGTCATTTGTTTGAGTGATGTTCAGCTCTTTTTGTTCTACTTAGGTCTTTAACCTGTTGGGTGAGGGCCACCTCCATCAGCCTACTTTCTTCAATGGTCCACTGAACTTGCCTGTTGCTCTCTCATTCCAAACATTCCCAGACATGCTCAGACACATATCTAGGCACCCTGTGGCCCAGAACCATTAACCTTTGTAAAGTCCAAGTTATACAATCGAGTTGCCAAGACATTCTTACAATCCCAAGTTGTAAGAAAGATGCATGGGCTGTGGCATAGGACACCTTGCAGATTGCAAGTGCCCCACAATCATGACACAGGGTGTAGAGAAGCATCCTGGGAGCAAGGGGTCCCCTCTTTCTGCACTCCACAAAGCCAACGTTGAAAAATGGGCTGACTTCTCATCTACATCATGGTCTCTGTGATCAGAGTTGGTCTGATGGTCCTCACAGGTGGAACGGACTCTCTAACCCATGGGGGATTGATGACGTCAACTGGTACAATTATCAATGAATGGAAAGACCAGGACGATTATCAATGAATGGAAAGATGAGGACCTTGCAGAGGGATTCCCCAAGGCTGTGGCCTGGTGCATAATCCAATCTGAGATGTCACAAGCTGGACATCACCTCTGTCTTGGAGTTGGCATCGTCTATAATAAATTGTAATCTCTCCCAGACTAATGGATGACCTTAGGCATGACGGGTTGCAAAAGCTTCCTTCGGGGAAGCAAGAGGAAAAATGCATTAAACACTTTTAAGCAGGTTAGCTCTGTCACAAAGTTTCCTAATTTTTTAAGATTTATTTTTTAAATTATTATTAGAAAGGCAAATTTATTCAGAGAAGGAGAAAGAGATCTATCTATTGGTTCACTCCCCAAATGGTCGCAATGGCTAGAGCTGAGCTGATCCAAATCTAGGAGCCAGGAGCTTCCTCTGGATCTCCTATGTTTGGTGTAGGGTCCCAAAGCTTTGGGCCATCCTCCACTGCTTTCCCAGGCCATAAGCAAGGAGTTGGATTGAGAAGTGGAGCAGTCAGGACATGAATTGGTGCCTAAATGAGATGCCGGTGCTTGCAGACAGAGGAATAGCCCATTGAGCCATTTTCCTAGCTCATGTCACATAGCTCTCTAATCAGAGAGGATGTGTTGATTTGGCACACCAGCAGCCTTCCCTTCCATGATGGAACTGCATCTTGCTGACTCCCTGTGGTCCCTGGAGGCGCATGGCCACTGCTGTCCTCAACCTTCCTCACCATGGTTGGAGGAGTGTTAACTGGGCTGAACCAACCCTGGCATCTTTGGCCTTGGCCTCTTGGGCTTGAGGTAGACAAGTGATTGGAACAGAGTCAATCCAGAGCCTTTTCTGGATTCCTGTATGGGTGCTGAAAGGGAGAGGGGTGGGGAAGAGCTAGGCAGACACAAGAGACAAATCAGATAGCTAGAGCTCCTGCGTGCAAAGATCTTTCCTTTCCTTATATAAGTGATACACAGGTAGATGCTGGATAGATGGGTGATAGGTACCTAACAGACAGACATAGGTCAGCATGCTTGGGTTGTTGGCCCTATGGGTGAATCTTGGGATTACACATACATGTATATGGAAGGAGCCTCAGACAGAAGATACATGGAGATGGAATTGAGTGCCAGCCACAGGTGGGTGGGGGATGCCCCATGAACATCCTGATCTAACTATGCCTGAAGGAAGCTGAAAGAGTCTACCTCTTGCTCACACCCACACCAGACCATTCCTGCTTCTCTTGCAGTTCATTTCTAAAGCATGGTGATGAAGCAAAGGACAGGCCTGTGTGTGTAAATGCTTGAATGCACCAGGGAGCTCCAATGGGGTCAAGCCAGGCTGTGCTTCACATGCCAGATGGCTGAGACTCCAGCTAACCCTTTTGTAGCCTGGACATCTGCCCTGGTGCCCCAGTGTGCAACATGGGAACTGAGAAGCCAGAACTGTGAACCCCAAAGCCCCTGTGACTCTCTGACCTTCAATATTGCTTGCTCTATAAGTCCTGGGTCCTTGTGCCTACCTCCTGGGGCAAAGAAAGGGGTTGCATACAGACAATAACTGCCCAAAGTATAGCTCAGCGCCCGGGAAAGAGGAGGTATCCAGTCCCCAGGAGCTGTCTAGTCTCCGATCCTCAAGGAGTCGGCCTGCCACTCCCTCCTCTGCCTGACCCAGTTTTTCATCCAAAGCTGGCCATAGGCCCGGGCCCTTGTCCTATTTTAGGGGTGCCTGTTTCTCTCACAGGAAAAAGAAACTGCATATTCCAGTTTACCTTGCAAGTAGCAGATTCGCTGTGGGGTCTGATGGGGACAGAATATGCACGGGCAGTGGCAGGAAAACCATTGGGACTGCGCCTGTTGGGATGTGGAGGCTCACTTAGGAGGAGGTGTTGCACCTGTCCCCACAGGGGAGGCCCCCTAACCAAGCCTGAGTCATAAACATGGCTCGGGGAGGTTTGATGAAGAAAGCTGTTAAAGGCAGAACCTGGTCCCTTGTGCTTGTTGGAAGAGGGTGAGCTGTTACGCAGCTGGTACTTTGGGGTCTGAGTTTTAGTAGTTCCCAGGTGGTCAGGGCTATGGTTAGACAAGCAGTGGGCATGAGTGTTGCAAGGCAGAGTGTGTGGGGTGACTGTGATGGGTCATTCAAACCTTGGGGCTGAAAGGGGTGGGGTGCCATGGGCTTGCACAAGAACACTAGCCATAAGCCATGGACATCTGGACACATCTGGTACATATATGGTCACCTTGTAAGCCCAGAGACCTGGGAAGAAAGGGATGGAGACTGTGGGTACCCAGATTGGAAAGAGGTCTAAGGGTGTGGTGACTGCCCAGAAAGTACCAAGTTCCTGAGGGCAGGGCCAGACCTAGTGCTGAAGGACCCAGCTTTATTTCCTGTCCTGTGGGTGGCAGGTATGGCCTGATCCAGGGGCTCCAATGATGTCCCTGAGATCCTATCTCTAGGAAGACAGCAGAAGGATGGAATGAAGGATAGGAGCCCAGCAAAGGGTATGGCTGCCTTGGGGCCTGGTGGAGATAAACTGGGTTAATATTTATCCTGTTTCAGGAGATTTGCATCTAGACCAACAGCAGGTGCAGGGAGGGTGACTGTGCGTGATCCCCGCCCCAACCCCTCACCATGTGCCATAGCTCTGATGTCACACACGACTGGGAAGGAAGGAGACAGAAGGTCCTGTGGGAAGTTGTGTCTCTTCCTGAGGCACCACTGTTGCCAGCACAGGTGCACTTGGGTTGCAGTCCCAACCCTGCTACTTGCTGGTTGTGTGACCTTAGGCAAGCTTGCCTCCCTTCTCCCTGAGTCTCCGTGTACCCCTCTGTGAAGCAGGAATACCAGGAGTAAAGTCACGGTACCTTCCCTTCTAAAGTACTGATGAGAACTAGATTAGAAGGTAATATGCTCCAGAAACGGTGTGTTCCCCCCAGGGAAATGGCTTAACGGGTTCTCAAACAGCAAAATCCAACAATGACTGCTAACATTGAAATCCCTCCCCGGACTATAAACGCAATGAAGGCAGCTTGATTCCTAACGCATCTTGTTCATAAGTAAATTTCTGATGTACGGAAGGCGCTTAATAAATATTGAGGTGGTGGATCGATGGACAGATGGGTGAGTGGGTGGATGAATGGATGTATGCATCATGGATGGATGGGTGGGCGGATGGATACACATTCATGGATGGATGGTTTTATGGGTGGGTAAACAGAGATGCAGATCGGGCAGCCGGGTGAATGGGTGTGTGGAAGAAACGTTAAGATGTACGTTAAGATGTCAAATTTTGCCCTCAGTTCGGGTCTTTCAGATTCAGGGTGCACAGGGCACAGGTGGGGAGGCGAGATACACAGGAAGAACGCGCGGCTCTTTCGCTGGGTGTTATTTTTAGATTCAGCGCTGTAGGGTCAGAATGTCGAACAACAAAGAGGAGCCTATTCTCTCTCAAGGAAAGACGCGGTCACGTGCGTGCGTGTGGGCGGGAGTGGCAGAGGTGGGTGTGAGTTTGTTTGGTTTAGCAGCCTTTTGACTCAGACCTCCTGCAGGCGGGAGTGGGTGACCTTTCAACCGAGCAGAGCAGGGCAGAGCACTGGGCCCTGAGCCAAGCCTGGGTGGGTGAGCTGTGCACCTGCAGTCGTGTTCTGTTGACTTTCATGTTAACTTGGGCGCGGACTTCGCAGAAGCAAGCCTCATGGGGGCTGGGGGAGGAGTCAGCCGTCATGGCAACTTGGTCGCCTTGTGGCCGACCAAGGGAACAAGGACCCTCTCGCATCTTCTGCCCCTCACCGCCACCCATAGAGTCTCTGCCCTTGGGGCCAGACTCCTTTGTGTAGGTCTTCCCGTTTCAAATCCCTCATCTGCTTGCACCTGCAAGGTGTGCTGCAAGCAACGCCTTGTACTCTGTTGCCTGCCTGTGTGAGGAGGGGGCCTCAGGGAAGGAATTAGAGATGTCCCATTCCACAGCTGGCAGCCATCGCTTGGCATGGAATGTGGTCGTGTTGGACCCTCCAGCTCAGCCAGCCTGCTGATGGAATGCAGCCACAAAGCCAGGTGGAAGTGGAGGAGGAGCTGTAATAAGTGATGGAAAGCTGGATGGAGCAGGGCGTTGCAGGTGGAAGGGGCGCGGTGAGGGTGGGTGGTGATGCAGCAAGGGTGTCACTCACCAGGCGTGCCTAAGCTCGGAAGGTCAGGTGGTAAAGGTGAGTGTCATCCTCAACCCTGTGCACCGTGGGGAGACATGCTGCTTGTAGGCCACGAGGAACCAGGCTTGACCATGAGGAACCACTGAGGTTCTTGCAATGAGTCCTTGAGCGGACGGCCAGAAGGCTGAAGGGCAGGCCTGGAAATGGCTCATGCTCCTGCTGCCTCCACTTGCACCTATACTGGTAAGCATGGTTGAAGACATGGATCACGGTACAGCAACCAGCCTGCCCCGGGGCACTTCCGGGCTCAGCAGGTGCCCTCAGGAGCTTACCAGGGGCTCACAGCTGTCCCTTGGGTGAGGGACTCTTCAGGGCCCTTCCCCAGATCTGCGCGTCTCCCAACCTGAGTCACAAAGATGAGATAGTTTCTGATCTCTCTTTGAGCTTTAGTCATATCTGTTGTAAGGAAATGAATATGCATGGTAGGTTCGGGCCATGCTGCAACGTACAAAACGGGCATCAGAGGCAAGGTTTAGTTTGAAGTGTGCCCGTTTAGAGAGGGTGGGGAGGAAGTCCACTCAAAACGGGCAGCTAGACTACATTGTTGCAGTGAAAGCTTTTGGTTTTTCTATTGTCCATTTTGTCCCTGAGTAACAGGCACACTCTACTGATGGGCTCAGCCATAGTCCTGGCTAACTAAGCATGTGTTCCAGCTTCCCTACAAATAGAGATTTCCCTGAAGCATAAATTATTGTGTGAGCATCCATTTGAAGTCCCTTCTAAAGAAAATTTGCCTTGGAGGTGAAGGTACTTCTGTCATTTTTCTAGTTTCCTGCCTGTGATGCTGACGTGAGAGCTGGTGCTGCAGCAGTCATTGTGGGCTTTGAGGTGAAAGGATTTACATGGTTGAACAGGAAGGTAGCTTAGCTCTGGCCGTTAAAGCCACTTAGGGAGTGAATCAGTGGATGGAAGACCTTCCTCTCTGTATATCTGACTTTCCAATAAAAATAAATAAATCTTAAAAAAAAAAAAAAAGAAAGAAGAAAGGTTGGAAAGGAGTCAGGATCCAAACTCGGGTCTGTGTGACCTAAAGTCTAGAGTTTGGGGTGTAGCTCAGCCTCCCTTGACTAGGGAGATGACACCGGCCTGTTGCCAGCATCCATTTTGCAAAGAGGTGTCCAGAATTGGCTGGGAGCTTGCTCTCTCTTGTGAGATGTTATTGTTATTGGAAAGGCAGATTTACAGAAAGATCTTCCATTCGCAAATTCATTCCCCAAAGGACCACAATGGCTAGGGCTGAGCCAACTGAAACCAAAGTACCAGGAGCTTCTTTCAGCTCTTTCACACGGGTGCAGGGTTCCAAGGCTTTGGATCATCCTTTACTGCTTTCCCAGGTCATTGTCAGGGAACTGGATTGGAAATGGAGCAGCTAGGGAATGAATTGGTATCCCTATGGGATGTCAGTGCTTGCAGGGAGAGGATTAGCCCATTGAGTCAGTGCACTGTCCCCCTTCTTTATGATCTAAAACTGAGCTTCAGCCTCCACTTCTTTTTCCTCCAGGCGCACACTCAGGACCCTCCTGTGTGACCCTCTGTGGAGCAGCCTGTGGTGAATGAACTGCCCCCAGGAACCCTCCCTCAGACAGCCCAGCCTTTCATGCCTGCTGCCTGGTTGATGGAGGAAAAGCCAGGTTAAACATACACAGACCAGGGGAAAAGATCTCGGTGATATCCAAGGTACTGGAAAAGCCGAGAGAAGATGCTTGCTGCCAGGCAACCAGGCTGAGCATTGTGGGAGTTGGTGGTGGTGGGCTGAGGGAGGAAGTAGCTGAGAAAAAACAGGCTCTTTCCCTCAAATCTCCAACAGGTTCCCAAGAGAGCTGTCCCCTGGAGTGGCTTGTTCAAGTCCTACTGCTTTTCCCCAGCCCCCACAATATGGTGGGGCCTGCAGAAGTCACCCCAACTTGACCTACCTGAACAGTTGTCCTCTGAGATCACAAAGGAGCCCTGTGAGCAGATGTAGACGACGCAACCAAGAGGGAATGAGGCACGGCTCAGATGAGAGGCAGTTGTGTGCCACTCACGAGCCACGTCCCCAGGAATGTAAGAAGGACCCACCCTCAAGACCCTTGCTTGCGCATACCCTTCAGCCAAGGAGATATGCGTCCCTACCCCTCACTGACTGGCTTTTGAGCACCTGGTTCTTTCCTACCCCTCAGCTCTTGGTTTAAGTGCCCACCTCCTCGAGAAAGAAACTGGTTTCACATAGAGATAGTTACAACCACATTACTCAAAAAAGCTACAAAATCCCAAATCAAACAGATCAGAAGTGCTAAGGCCACATGAAGGAATACCATGCATGCCACAAGCAAAAGAAGAGATGTTTAATGCATGCCACCCTCTGGAGAAACCTGGGTGAAGTCAGTCTTCAAAAGCCATATACTGTACAACTGCATTTGTAAAAAAAAAAAAAAAAATGCCCAGAATCAATGAACAAATCTGTAGACACAGACGGTAGGTTTAGTGTCTGCAGGTGGAGAACGGAGAGTGAGTGCTTATGGTTATGGGTTTCTTTTTGGAACACGATGATTCTTCTGACACAAGATTGTGGTAATGGTTGCACAACCCTGCAAACATATTAAAAAGAAATTGATGGAGTGGGTGTTTAACCTAAAGGTCAAGATGCTGGCATCCCACCTAGGAGTGCCTGAGTTTGATTCTTGATGCGAACTCCCAGCTCTGGTTTCCTGCCAACACAGGCCCTGGGAAGCAGCAGGCGATGGCCCAGTAACTGGGATTCCTACCACCCATGTAGGAGACCTGATTGGAGTTCCCAGCCCCAGGGTTAGCCTGGCCCAGTCCTGATGATGGCAGTGTTTAGGGAGTCAACCAATGGCTATAATTTCTCTCTAGCTCTGTGCCTTCTTGCACCCCTCTCTCATGTGTGTGTATGTGACTTGAAACTTTTAGAAGACTGCTGAACTGTGCATGCCAAAGAGGGGAGTGTCAACAGTATGTGAATTACAGCTGTAGAGATGTTTTTGACAAAGTTGGCCACATCCTCCAAGAAGCTGTCCATGATCTTCCCTCTCAAAGAGGTTCGCCTGAGGCCCTTCAGCGCTTACTCGATTGTACCTGCTGTTCCACCACTGCTTGTGGTGATTCAGCCTATTTGTGTGTCTGTTGCATGGTGTGGCCCACACACTTGTGTGAGCCTTGTCTCCAGGAGCAAATTCTGTGAGGACAGAGGCTGCATCCTGCTTGTCAGAACGGCATCCTCATGCTGTTATTTTGAGATGATTGTCAATTGGCTATTTGTTGATAGATTGGAGGAGTCGTGGAGCTGGAAGGGAAGTGAGTGATGCTCCCATTTTCCCTGCTTGCAGGTGCAGAGGAAGAGGGGGTCAGAGAGGGAGGGGTTCCCTCAGGGTCTTGGCTAACCCTGGCTGAGTGGTATCCCAAAGATGTGGGCATTGGGTGAACTAGTCCCCGGGTGGACTAGACAGAATGTTCTGGTTAAGTGACAGAGATAAATGAGGTTGGGGTCCAGTTGAATGAATAGATGTGCCCTCCCTTCTGTGGCAGTAGATGGTGTGTGGCCATCATGTCACTGCAAGGACCCTGCCCCTGCCAAGCTGGTGGCAGATGCTGCTGTAGAGAACAGGCAGGGGGTAGGGGGATGGGGTGGGCTTCAGCCAACTTGGGCCTTGTTGGGGAAGTGGGGAGCTGGCCAAGCAAGCCCGGCACAGTGGCTGTACCATGCCCTGTCACGGCCAATTGCTCCTCTGTGAGCCAGCTGGCTCTGGGCCTGCAGAGCTGTGGGGTCTTTTGTGCCTTGAAGTAATTAATTATGCCATATGGCAAGGAAACGCAGTGAGATTTACAGCGGAGTCAGCGACAGATGGCCCTGAGAGGAAAAACACAGATCCGCATGGAGATAGGAAAGTGCTGGCGTCCCAGACCACGGGAGGTGATGCATTGTGTGCCCAATTGGGGCGGCTGGCAGAGCAGGGACACTTGGCTGGGTTCCTAACCTCAGCCGCTTTGTCTCCCTCCAAAAGCAGATCCCTTCTGCACCACCCCCCTCCAACCTGCCCCCTGGGGAATGTTTAATTTACTTTGCTGCTGGGGTAGGGGAGAGGAGGGGGTGCTCACTTTCAAGGTGCCTATGGAGGAGAAGGAGAAATGCCCATGGAGAGATACAGAGGAGACACAGAGACTTGTAGAAGGGATTGAGTCCCTCTTCCCCAAACCCTACGGGCCCTCTATGCTGGGAGCAGCTTCTGCCTTCACTCTGAGTCGCCTCCCTCTGAGTTTGGATCCGCTGAGCGGCCCGCCCCCGCTGCCAGCAGCTTCTCACACTGAGCACAGAGCAGGCAGAATGCGTCCTTCTCTCTTCTCTTCCACCCAGCAGTCCTCCTCCGGCGCAGAGCTCAAGTGGGGACTCCTCCTGACCCCCACCCCTGCATCCTGCCGCCCCGAGACTCATCCCAGAGCCATCTCTAGTCCCTTGCCTCCCAAGCACAAACCTCCCAGCATCCCTCCTTCAGCCCCACCTGTGCCCCACCTGCAGTTTGCTGAGCTCCTCACCTCTGTGAATGCCTGCTCCTTTTACCTGGCCTGCGCAGGAAGTCCTTATTCCTCCCAGAACATGGTTCTTTTTCCCCTTGGGGTCCCTCCCACGATGTCCTTGAACTAGTCCTACTCTTAGTGCCGCCACCAAAATCTATGCCTTGATCACTCACGATGCTTGTCGCGTGGTTTTTTTGTGGGTGGTCCTGATGCCTCTCCCACACCAGGCCCTGTTAGTGGGCACGGGCTTCTCTGTTTACTCCCTCATCTCTGTCCAGTGGGCACCTTTGGGCTTCCCCCATTTACAGCTCCTACAGGCCGTGTGCAGGCTAAGGTGGGGTGGGTCCCAATGCTAGTTCAGGAATGAGCATGAGAAGAGGAGGATCTTGATGGAATTTCATCCTCAGTGTTCACTGTGGGTGGATGAACTAGTTATCCCGAATCAGAATTTCCCTGTATACTGTGTGTGTTGAGATTTTGAAAACACCAACCATGAAGAAATGGAATCTATTTCCCCACTCTAGGAATAAGCACCCTGAGAGAACTCACAGGCTGCTCCGTATTCCCTTCAAATCCCATATTTGCCATGCGAATGCAGTAGTCTGTCTGTATCCACGGAAGATGCATTGTAAGACGGTCAGTGGATATTTGAGCCATACTATGCATGTTAATTTGGAAGTCTTGTATGTGAAAGACTTGGTCCCCCTAAATCTTTTGTGGTTTAATGGGTCAATGGTAGCAGCTTTCCCCAATTGTGGTAGGTTGGGTGAGATTGGTAGGATGAAGGCTTGCCAAATCCTATAACGAGAGACCACACAGACATAGATGATGAACCTGTTCCCTGTCTCTGCTTCCTGGCTCACCGTGTGACCCCTGCTATGCCCAGTACTGATCACAGTTGAACCAGTGAGACTTGCCTAATCGTAGGCTGTGGACCTCCAACATTGTCAGCTGAAAGCAATCTCAGTCCTCGTCAGACTTATAACGTATAATGAGCTTATAATAGGCACCAGTATGGGATAGGTACCGTGGGGTGCTAGTCTAAACCTCCACCTGTGGTGGCAGCATCTGTTATGTTCTAGCTGCTCTGCTTCCAATCCAGCTTCCTGCTTATGGCTTGGGAAAGCAGGCCATTTCTTTATAAGTAATGAAAAGCTAATGCAATACTCACATATTTGGATGTACGTATATATGGTAAAGTTTGATTTGTAATAAATTAGGCACAGTAATAGTAATGTAGAACCATTATCATACTATACTGTCTCTCTGCCTCTCTCTCAAAATACCTTGCTGTATATTCACCTGTTCACTTACACACTTGGTGGCTTAGCTTATTGGAATTGTGAGCCTCACTCCTCTTGCAGTGGGGCCATTTCTAAATACAAGAAGGGCTACTCGAAGCAAACATTGTCATCCTGATAGCTGAGACAGCCACTCCAAGACTAGTGGGTAGAGAGGGTTGTTGGGACACCCTGGACAAAAGAGGATTCAGATTCCAAGTGATGTGGGGTAAGACATTGTGCTGTTCAGAATAGCATACAATTTAAAGCATCTGAATCAAATACTTCTAGAATATTCCATGTTTTTTTTTTTTTGAGAGCAATTGACCAGGAGTAAGCAGAAACTGTGGGAACTGTGGATGGCAAAGGAATCCTAACCCCAAGTTAGTCTAGTAAAGGATGAGAGAAGAGCAGTACAGACTCCAGACCAGACCAGATAACACTACCCAATTTGCTACTCAGCCATAGCCAGTCGTGACCCAGGGAGACAGAAGTATCTGACAGACTTGAGAGCTGAGTAAATCCTTGTTGTCAGTCGTTTGTGTTTGTGGAGCTGCTTGTTCAGCAGCTGTAACTAATGAATTCGTTGCCTAACATGAACTAAGACACATCGTATTGTTGCAATATGTGAGCTGTAAGCCTTGTGTGGAAGGAATTTCACAGTGATGCAGCTGTTCTAGGGTTACCAGCGTTCTTGCTGATACAGTGGGAAGGAAGGAGGGCAAACAGGAGAGCACACAGCCCTTAAGCCAGCTCACCAAGTTATGAACCTTGAAGTTCAGTGCATCTCAAAGTGTCATGCAGGACATCGGTTTGAAGGGGTATTGGCTGATGTGGCCAGGAGGCAATGTAAGATACTTGATCCAAAACAGTGTAGTGAAAACTGTCATGTAACAAAATCTACAATGTAATGAAGGCTACACAAGGTCTCTGAATGGCTTACCAGTGCCTTTGTATTTATTTATTTATTTATTTTAGATTTATTTTTATTTGAAGAGTTACAGAGAGAGAGAGAGAGAGAATCTTCCAATACTGGTTCATTCCCCAAATGGCCACAACTGCTGGAGCTGAGACAATCTGAAGTCCAAAGCTGTTTCTAGGTCTCCCATATGGGTACAGGGTCCCAAGGACTTGAGTCATCCTCCTGGGCTGTTTTGCCAGGCCGTAAGCAGGGAGCTGGATTTGAAGTGGAGCAGCCGCAATATATAGAGGATGCCGGTGCAACAGGTGGAGGCTCAGCCTACTGTACCATGATGCTGGTCCCATATGGGTACTTTTAATATGCTCATTATACATGGTAAATTTGAAGAGGTGCACTTCAGTGTCCAAAGCCATATGTGACTTTCTTGTTATTAGAATTCTATGGCATGCACTTTGAGAAAAGCTGAACTCATGAAAATATCCTTCTAGTGTGAAAAACCAAAAGGTAACATTCTTAAAAATTGATGGCTCAGTTTAACCCCGATCTGAGAACTCTTTAGACACCTGTAGGACCCTCCTCCCTGGATGAATGGGTGTACCCCACAGCTTATACCCCTTATTCCTACAGAACTGGCAAGGGTCTAGTGTTGCAAGTGTCAGCCTTCCAAAATCCAGGGGAAGGGATCACATTTTCCTGTTTGCCAGGTTTCACACTAAAGCATCCCAAGTTCCTTCAACCACACGTCATGAGATTGGGCACAGCTCCCTGATTTTTCTTTTCTTTTCTTTTATTAAAATTTATTTTTATTGGAAAGGTAGATTTTTAGAGAGAAGGAGAAAAAGAAAGATCTTCTGCCTGCTGGTTCACTTTCCAAGTGGCTACAATGGCCTGAACTCAGTCGATCCCAAGCCAGGAGCCAGGAGCTTCTTCTGGGTCTCCCATGAGGGTGCAGGGGTCCAAGGCTTTGGGCCATCCTTGACTGCTTTCCCAGGCCACAAGCAGAGAGCTGGAAGGGAAGTGGAGCAGCCAGGATACAAATCAGTGCACATATGGGATCCCGGCATGTGCAAGAGCATTTTGTCACTGAGCTATCATACCAGGCCCAGCTCCCTGAGTTTTCATGGGTAAGCTATCATGTGAGGAAGGCCAAAACAGAGCTTAATATTCCAAGTACAACATTATTGCCTCCCTCATTAGGACCCTACACAGTCATGAATGTGAGCTTAAAATGCTTTCTTGTGTGTGCCCGTGACAGTGCACTCTTGAGATGTCTAGAGTTTAGTCAGAACAGCAACCCATTTATCTTCCTTACAGGCGCTTCTGTCACATCAACCTTGGACTTTTGCCATTTTTAAGACCTAAGTATAAAGCCTTATGTTTATTCCTTGTAAATGTCATCTCCTAAGATTTGCCTCCTAAGTGCTGTTTGGGTCCCGGTTCAGAATTCTTTCGTATTTTCCATCTTTCTGAGAACTCTGCCTACATCCCACGGCTCAGTGTGTGACCTTTGTCGTGGGGGATGTGGGATGAAACTGCCTCCCTCCTTGCAGAGGAACTCCATGTGGAGTGGATTCCATTCCTTCCTGAATTGGGGACCAAGGTGGGGACAAGTAAAATTACGATACTCCCTGCCCCAATCCCATCATCAAACATCATTTATAAGATCCGAGACAGGAAGCCTGTTCTATTCATGGCTTTGCTCACTGTACTGTTTCTTTTCCAAAGTTCCTTCTTTTATTGTTTCTTTTCTGGTTAGAAAACCATCTGTGCCAATCATGGTTGGTTTTTATACATGGTTTTAAAGTTTATTTATTTGTAAGAATCTCCAGCCACTGGTTCACTCCCCCAAATGTCCACAGCAGCAATAGCTTTATCTGATCTCCCACATGGATGCAGGGGCCCAAACACTTGAGCCATCTTCTGCTGCTTTCCCAGGTGCATCAGCAAGAAGCTACATCAGAAATGGGGAAGCTGACTTGAACAAAACTCTCAGAAAAAGCTGCACATCGGGGACCCTGGGAATGACAGTGGGTGGCCATTTCCTGTCCCTGGGTACTGGGTTGGGAGGCTGGATGTGGCTTCTCCCCGTGTCTTCCCCTTCTTCCCATGTTCATTGCCATGCTCTTCTTCTGGCCTCCATGGTTTCTCAGAAATAAGAAAGGTGTGGAAATTGTGGTCTCACCTGTGCTTTCCCTTAGTCCTTGACTCTTCCCACCCTAATCAACTGTGTAAACATTATCAAAAATAAAATGAAAAAACCCTAATGATTAAATACATATATTTACTTTGTAAGAAAACAAAACAAAGAACTTGGGGCAGCTGGAACTTGAAACAGACAACGACTTTCACTCACTATGCTACAGCACCAATCCCCATTCATTGTTCCTGAGTAAGCCTTCTGGTAATAATTTCTGCTTAGTTTCCTTGCATTAAAGAAGGTTGTGATTCCTCCCCACTCTTGGATGATATTTTTTGCTGAGTTTAGGCTTCTAAGCCAACAGTTGTTTTCCTCGACTGTTTGGGAAATATGCCATGTTCTTCTTCTGGCCTCCATGGTTTCCAGTGACAAATTTGATGGCATTTGAATGATTGTCCTTCCATTTGTTAGGTATCACTTGCCTCTTGCTGCTTTCAACAATCTTTTCCTTATCTTTAGTCTTCAGTTAATTGTCCTGCGTTTTGTATACACAGCATTTTGAATTGGGAGACTCATGTCCCTTGGCTGGTTGGGGAACTTTTCAACTCTTATGACTGTAAGTATTTTTCCAACCTCTTTCTCCTCCCCTTCAGGACTCTGATGATTCAAATGCTGAACATTTTATTATAGTCCTGTAGGCCCAAGTCACCACTGAGTTTTCTTCAGCCTCTTTTCTCTCTGTTCAGACTGAGTTATTCCTGATCTGAGTTGACCTCCTGAGCTTTGTATTCCAGTTTTGGCTTTTTTTTTTTTTTTTTTTTGTTCTATGATTTCTAGCCATTTCTTCTTTATTTCTGCTTTTCTGAGCTGTGCTAGTGCTTTGCTGAGGATTTCTATTCTCTTTGCTTGTTTTAAGCATGTTTGTACTTGCTCACTGAAGCATTTTTTCATCATGATTTCTTTAAAATCACTGTACATTATAACAACTCTGTCATTTTGCTGTTGACATCTATTGTCTTACTCGCTTTGAGATAATCCTCATTCTTGCTGTAACCAGAGGGTTTTTTTTTTTTTAAGTTGGTAATATATTAGGGAGGCAGGTATTATGACCTGGTATAGCCCATAATAACCTCAGCTTTTACCAGGCCAAATCCACAAGGCAAGTCCAGGTCTCCAAGATGGACGGTAGGGACTCAACCACCTGAGCTGTCACTACCTCCCTTAATGCACATTAGCAGAAATCTGGAATCTGGAGGGACTCAGGACCAAGCCTTGGCACACTGCTATGGGATGTGGGTATCGCAGCAGGCAAGTTAATCCCCAGGTCAAAAGCCCATACTAATGAATGAGTTTTTAAATGCAAATTTGGATCATTTTATCATACATATATATACATATTCACACTCACACTCTCATTCAGAATAAACCATTGCTTCTTTTTACTGGCTGCTCAGTGCTGGGAGTCCATAGAAGGAAGGCCTGCACGAGGATGTCAGGACATCGTGGAGCGTGCTGGGGGCGCTGTTCAGGCCTATGCAAACGCCTGTCAACGCTCGCTGAATTGCACACTTCAGACATGAAGGCTGTTGTGCGTCAACTCTGCATTGACAGAAGTATTAGCAAATAACAGAGGGTGTGCTCCCTGCACTGTGGCTCGGTTTCGCGGTCATCCAGGAGATAAGTGCCTCTTTTGTGTGTGGTCTTTTAACTGTGACTGTATCAGCGTTGTCATGTGTACCATTTTTTTTATATATTGTTGCATCGAATCTTTGGGAACAAATACATGCTTTTTCCCCATACAAACGTCAACATTTATTGAGAGATATGTATGTTCCATGAAGTTCTGGGTATGAAAAAAACCCAGGAGACATTCTACCAGGAAATACTAATTAGAAAGGCAGATGGATAGAAGTGCTCAGATACATAAATATACCTATACTTTTCTTCTAATTCATTAAATATAAATAAAATGGCTGACAATATTCAGCTAACTACCATGCTGTATCTCTTAAAGATGCAAATTTTGATTCCTTCATAGCCTGTTCTAATAGAGTTGCACATCAAACTGTATAGATTGAAATATGCGTTTTTGGTATAAATCTTATTTCTAGCCTTTGTATCACAGGCCAGACAGTCTTTTTCAGTTTTCTACTGAATGATGGGGTAGATAGGTTAAATTGCCGGTGACTTTTATTCTGGCGTTATAACGGCAGCAGACACATCATTTGTGATAGAATGATGTGGAGTCTAACATTACCAACAGTCCCTTGTCAAAGCAGTCTAGAAGATGTAACTGTCTCGAGCTCTTCATCATTGCCTTGATTGAGACTCTCAGACTGGCAGTTAAAAATGAAAATTAAATAGTCTCTTCCATTACATGGGTCGATATGTGCATTTTCAAAAGCTAATGTGTGGTGATGTTTCCTTCTCAACCAGGACCTTCCTGACTCCTGTGTCCCGTTGTACAGTGGCTTCTGGTTGCTCTCTGTCAGGGGGTTTTCATCTCTCACGGTCAAGGCCATGAGCACCAGAAACTGCGTCTCTGTCTGCTCACATCTTCCCCTCCAGGGCAGCTTGGCAAGTGAGGGGGTGGTACGGGTGTGCGTTTGTGGGCTTTTTCTTCTGAGTCCAAGGTCTTGACCACACTCATTTTTTAAGGTAAACTAAAAAAAAAAAGTATTTGAGAGGCAGTAATGGACAGAGGCCCCATCTGTGGGAGCTGGGCATTCCAGCAGCCGGGAACCCAAGAGCTTGGGCTGTCACCTCCTGCCTCCTAGGGTCTGAATGAGCCAGATCTGGGGATGGAGCCAGGAGTCCAGTTAATGTGGAATTGCAGGTGTTCCTACCAGGGTCTTAATCACTGTATCAAAAATCCACCTGCACGTTTGTTCTTTTTTTTTCCTCCTTCTTTTTAAAATCATGAACCTTTTTTTTTAAAGGCATATTTACAGATAAAAGGACAGACAGAGAGAAAGATCTTCCATCTGTTAGCTCACAACCCAAATGGCCACAATGACCAGAGCTAAGCTGATCCTTAGCCAGGAGCCTGGAGCCTTTTCCAGGTCTCCCATGTTGGGTGCAGGGTCCCAAGGCTCCGGGCCATCCTCCAGTGCTTTCCCAGGCCACAAGCAGGGAGCTGGAAGGGAAGTGAAACAGCTGGGACATAAACCGGTACCCATATGGGATGCCAGCACTTGCAGGAGGAGAGTTAGCCAATTGAGTCATCGTGCCAGCCTCATTCATTCTTAATAACATCCATTGTGCATGTCATTGTACCTGGAGTGGTGGTAGGCTTTCTGCAAGGTGGTAGCCTTGCAGACTCCCAGCCACCCTGCCAGGTGAGGAATATTGCCCTGGCCCAGCAGATGTGGGAAAGGAGAGCTGAAGAAACAATTGTCCAAGGTTGCTTTGAGGAACAAAGTCAAGAGCCAACCATGTGGATCCTGAAGGCACGGGAGGTAGCTATTGTTCTCTTGTCTCACAAACAGTTCTGAGTGCAGCGTGGTGAGCAGGTGGATAGGCTTACCTTTTCATCATTCTGAGCCGCAGTTTCTCCATTCATCGAATATGTGCATCAGGGAGTGGTTGTGAGCAGGCCATGAGGTGATGTCTGTCCATCATTCAGCACAGTTCATGTTTGATGAGGCACAAATTTATTCTCATTTTCATTCTCCCCCCTCTCTTTCCTGGTGGAAATTTTACTCAATTAAGGTTCAGGAGATAACTGCTTGTCATTTAGACCCACCTGTCTAAAATCTATCCTAGAATCAAAATCATATAAAAAAAAATACAGAAGCTCACCACTCTCCACTTGGGTCCTTCTTCCTCACAAATGTGCACAGTGCCCCTCGTTGGTGTTTCAGTGGGGACAGAATTTTGATGTCTTTCTTGGTCTTCTTTGTTAACCCTAAAGTTAACAAAGCTAACCATAAAGTTCCTTAGTGTTTTTTTTTCCTTTTTAAATCATCTATAGGAGCGTGAGTTTAGGGAGAGAGACCATGACAAGAGGTTTTGACCCCTAAGGGAGAGAGAGAATAGGTTCCAGCCAGAAGCCACTTGGCTGTAACCTGGCTTGACTCTGGTTGTCAAAAGCCATGGTGACTACGCTGTCTGCTTCCAAACCTGGGCTCAAATTCCAATTTGTGAATGGTTATTTTGGAGCTTCTATTCTGTCCACAGCTGCCCCTTCTCCATGCCACGACCTCCAACTGGGATGAAAGATGCTGGAGTGATTTCAGTAATCTTGTGTGCAAATTGATGTCATCTGAGTATAGCTGTTTGTGGAGTGGCCTCATCAGTGCCTTTTTCATGGAAGGGATTGGAGTGAGGTCGATTTTTATTCAAGGAGGACGTTTGTCCCCAGAAAGAATTCTGCAACCCTGTCACGCAGCTAGATCAAAGAGGCTGTGTGACTGCTAATTTGCCACCCTCCTCCGTGATTTGGGTAGCCAAGAAAGGGAAGAAAAAGCATCGGGTCTCCAACATTTCTGCAGTAGCAATCAAGTGACCCTATGAACACTGAAGGACAAAGATTTTGTGTCTGTAGGACCATTGGTCTCATCCTCCCTGCCATTAGGATCACCCGGGGAACTCTTACCATCCCTCCCTAAGCCCCATGACAGGGCTGAAGCTCAGAGGTCAAATTCTGTGGGTTGGGGTTGGCCTTGGTATTATAAGGCCCTCTGGGAGATGCCAATGTGCAGCAAAGATGGAAAATCACTGCCTATGAACCTTGGGCAGCTGAAGACTCATGGAGCAGGCAGCATGCATCTTGGAAACATCATGGATGAACATTCAAAAGTACCTCCACTATTCTACATACACTACTACTCCTTTCCACAGGGCTACATGGAAGGGCTTCCTAAAGCTTGGAATCCCGAGGCTAGAGCCAGTGGTGTTGACGGATGATGTTGATGAATTAGAACAAGATGAGGAGAAAGACACTGAAGCTCACAGGTTAAGTCACTTACCTTCGGCCTCCTGGTTTTTAATGATGACTCTATGCTGCTTATCTCTCCAGTTCATTTAACTTTCAAAGCACGTTGTCCCCCTCTCCCCTTTTTTTGTAAGATGTCACAGGACAGGGAGACTAAACAACTTGCCCAAGAATGCTCAGCAAATAAGGCATGGGGCTGCAATTCAAACCTAGGCCATGCAGCTACATCAATAAACAAGGGGCATGTCCAAACCCAAAAGAACAGGGAGTGTGGACCATCTGAGGGGTAAACGGGAGATCCCAGCCCTCTCAAGTCCTCCCTCACCACCCACGGAGTCTCTCTTCCCTCTGTAGCATAGCCCTGGGTCATGGCACACAATTTCATCTGCCCTTTCTCACTCTCTTCCCTACCACTTCATTAATCATCATTGCAGCGCTGCTCTCCTTGAAAGCAGCAGGTCATCTTGGCAATCAGACATCCTGCCAGTTGGACATGGTTCAAGTTCAGTTGCGTCTCTCTGACCGGGAAGAACCCCACAGTGTTGAAATACTTGAACAAAAACAGCTCGGAGGAGGAGGCCAGCACTGGAGAACGGATTGCTCACAGATCGGGCTCGTTTGGTCCTCAGCTCAGGATAATATATGAGCAGTGACGTCAAACACATGGGGCCTTGGCTGGGTCATTTCATATCCTCCCAGGAGGCAGGGCAGGGCTGCTGCTTTCATTGTGGGTTGTCAGAGCTGCTGCTTTACAACCTGCAGGCCCCAAACACATATATTGTACATTCACAAATTCCTCAGCATATTGCCCAGTGTTCTTAATTTAAAAAAAGAATATCCTGTGACATGTTAACATAATTTTTATGATTAAGGGATTGGCTATAGATACTGTATATATTTATTTAGTTGGAAACTAACCCAGCCTGGGGCATACTATTTTTAATTTGTCATGTCCCTGGCTTATGTTTATTTTACAGAGCTTGAGAGAAATGTCTTTCTTCTGGGGAGATAAATGAGTAAGATATAAAAGAAACCAAATCTCCTAAAATGATTTCTTATTAATTTCCCACTTCATTTCCTAGAGATAAAGAGCCCCAGGCTTTGTGAAATAGATCCCAAGGCCATCACCCAAGTCATCTTTGTAGAACTCCTGTAGTATTCAACCTGAATCCCTTGAAGTTTTATGTTTACATAAACATTGACATTCTGAGAGACAGGGGTCAGGGAAAATCCATTTTCTCCAAATCCTGGATCCTGAGATACCTGGAGAGGATTTGTAAAACAGATTTATGGTTTTTCCATTTTGAGGTTCCCTGGTCTCTTGAGAATTTTCTAGAAAGTAAATATATCCTCAATCCAGAAAAGCAGACCCACAATTTTAAAAACTGAGCAAATTGTCCGGGGTATGCACCTTTCAGAGGATCGGTTAGCTATTGCTGTAATCCTGAGCTCACAAGAGCGATATTTCTTCTTCTTGCTCATGTCTATGTAGCCAGTTGACGTCCATGTTTCTGTTTCAGGCTGTGAGTAGACTGTGTATGGTTTGGGGATGGTTCAACTGGGTTCTGTGTATCTGATTCTGTAGCTCAGCTGAGACAGTCACTCTGTGAAGCTGTATATGTGTGTGTGTGTGTGTGTGTGTGTGTGTTAGGGTGCTGGCAGAAGTTGGAGGAACAAGCCATGCTCCACAAACATGGTTCAAGGTTCTAGCCTATCCCACCCGCACATGCTCTATTGGTCAAAGTAATTCAAACGGTTTAGGTCAAAGTTAGTGGGGCAGAAAAGAGTACACTGCCCCAAATGGGAGAGAAGAGGGGGAGAACATTGCCAAACAACATTCCCATTCATCATCAGGCAGTTGTGCGCTTTGAAGTCTACCCATGAGGCAGAGTTCAAGAACTGGATGGGAGCCTGAGCGTGGTTGAGCAATCCTTAAGTCACGGCACACATCCAATCCTCACTGATTCACAGTGAGGTCTGAAACTTCTTCAGAGACACCCAGTGGCTCTGTGCATCTGGGTGGGGCCCAGAAATTTGTATTTTCAACCTCCACTCTCTTGGGTGTTGATGATGCTATGCTAGTGGCCATGGGGCCATGCTGAGAGAATCATGGGCTTCCTGGTTCTGAGCTTGTAAGCAGAGGACTTAAAGAGATACAGTCAAGTCCCTGCTCCTCCCCAGCTTTGACCTTGGGGTAAGTAGCTTTGTGTCAAAGCCTGAGTTTTCTGCTTCCCACAGAATGGACATAAAGATAACACTTCTTATGGGGATGTTGGCCGGATTCAGAAATGCTGCTGCTACAGCCTGGTAGCACTGTGTGGTATATGATGTAAATTAGTAGCTTGCTGTTATAACTCATCCTTATGACCACCACGATTGTCACCATCACAATCACACCATGGTAATCATCGTCATCTTCATCATCATGATCTGGTTTTGCCTAGATCTGATAATCTAGGCATCCACACCATTTTATATTGTACTTTGACTGTACATCTTATTTCTCTAGCCCAATAGCCTTCTTCCATTCTCTTCTTGAATACCCGTAATGGGAAATGTTCAGCTTACAGCCTGATCCTGCCCAAGTTTAAACTCAACCCATCTCATCAGAGTATCCTACAGACACCTACAGGTGTCTTGCAGGATTCTGTAGGTGAGTCAGAGATGAATGCTCCCTACATAGAACTCAGCAGTGCATCGTCTCTGCCATTGTTTGAACATGAGTTGGCTTCCAAACTCATGCTGATACTTAAACTCTAAAGACACAGGTTAAAGATACTCCCAAAGGCAGAAGGTTAACCAGATTATGGAGGTACTGAGGTAATTTGGGGCATGCCCCAGGAAAGTACTTCTCTTGAAAGGGTTGGTTATAAAACCCGAGTTGGACCCAGAAACTTTCTCTGCCTCTTGGTTTGCCTGAGATCATTTCTCTGTATCTGTTCCTCAGCCATGCAGCCTGACCAGATGACTAAGGCCACGAGGCCCATTTGACCTTGGGCTGTGGATTTTGAAAACCTTCCTTTGTCAGTAGCTGGTCAAGGTGATGGGGAGCTGACTATGGTGGACTCCAAGCATTTAGAGATGTAGAGTGGATGAAGAAAGAGTCATGGGCAATGCTGGGCCACTTGGTGAAGATCCATTAACGAAAGAAAATCACCTTGAAGTTCATAATACAGACGTCCCTGTGGCCTCTTCCTTTTCCAGCATTTTCCATTATCCTTTCTTCTTCCTTTCTGCAAACTTCCCTTACTATTTTTCTTTTACTGCTACTTGCCATTCTTTCCCCTGTTATGTACCTTTCTTAGGTTTCTGTATGCCCTGTTCTCCTTGACCTTAGGGTGTCTCTTCCTGCTTCCCCACTCTGTGTTATTTTAGATTCCAGATGAGTGTGAGTGACATTGGAGAAATGAGTGCAGGAAGAAATGAGTGAAGGGATGAGAGAACAATCTTCCTGCACCTTAAACCCACCTTTATTTCCTAGAACTCCACACACGTTATCACTGAGTTCCTTCTCCTGCAGCATCAAGGAAGGATTAGCTGAGTGAATAACACAAAACTCTCTCTCCACATCAGCCCAGGAGCTGATCCAATCTCCTGCCTTTTACAAATGCCATCTCCAGCCCAGAATAACTGCCTGGCATCTTAGTTTTCTTCCCCATCCGGAGTTTTCCTGCCTACGATGGGTTTTTCGTGCAAATTTTGAGTCCCCTTTCCCCTTCCAGATTCTTGAAAGTTTATTTTCATATATTGAGAAAAAGCATGCGAGGAAGGGATCTCCCATTCACTGTTTCACTCCTGCAACACCCACAATAGTTGTGGCTAGGTCAGGGTGAAGCCAGGAGCCAGGAACTTAATCTAGGTCTCCCACATGGGTGGTAGGGGCTCAGTCATCTGATCCAGCACAGGGTGCATGTTTCCAGGAAGCTGCAACTGGGAATAGAGCTGGGTATTGAACCCAGACACTTTGATATGTGATGCAGACATTCCAAGTAGCATCCCAAGAGGTATCCTCACCGCAATTCAAAACACCCCACCCCATCCTCTTCATGTACTTTTAAAAACATACCAGTGCTGACTTCATAGGGCCTGGCTAGTCTCTGCTGCTTTCTGCTGGTCCTCCCCTGCTACCAGACCCTTTGCATCTCAAATCCAGGGGTCAGTAAAGTTTTCTAAAGAAGGCAAGATAGAAAACAGCTTAGGCTGTGTGGACCACTCTGTGGCAACAATGCAATTCTGCCAGTCTCTTGTAGAAGCAGCCACAGACATTGTTTAAATCAATCAGTTTGGCCATACTTGGATAAAATCTCATTTAGAAAAACAGCAGGTGAGCCCAATGTGATCTCCAGGCCCATGGGATGCCAAACCTCTTCTCGAGTATACAGTAGAGTTCTGATCCAGCTCCCTGTGTAATGCTGTGTTTGAGTTTTTGTCACATATGTAGGAGACCCAATGGGGTTTTGGACTCTTGGCTTCAGCCTGGCTTAATCCCAGCTGTTGTGGCCATTTATGGAGTGAACTGGCAAAACAAAGATTCATCCTCTCTCTCTCTCTCTTTTTGCCTTTCAAACAAATCTTTAAAACAAAATCAAGGAGCCAAAAACGATCCCTACTGTCATTTATATCATCCCCAACACTGGCAACATTTTTCTCTTGTAATGGGTCATGGATTTGTTGGTTTCCATAGCTTCTTTTCCCAGCCTCCTGAACTCATTGATTTTACCTGCCTTGCCTCTGAAAGCAATTGACATTTCAAAACAGCCCTTGCCTGTTACAGGCAGGACATCTGAGATCAAGTTCACATGTAAATGTCTGGGCTACACTGCCACGCACATCTAGGACAAAACCCGTATAGATTCCCAGTATTTCCTTTCTAACCTTGGGGTACGCATCTCTTCTCAGCCATGAGCCACACACCTTTCAAGCGGTCTTGTTTGAATATTTCTACTTTGGCTACCATGGAGTCAGAGACTACTTCTCTCTCAAATTCTCCAAGCTGTTGGTTGTGTGCCACAAATGGGCTTCTAGCCATAGTTGCCAGAAGACAATACAGGGGATGATGATGTCTGCCCACGTGGACTTAATTGGGCTCATCGAGCTTAATGGAATATAACTTAAGAGATAGGGTCCATGGCCAATCTATGCTCCTCAATTGAATTCCCAGGAAGTATCCAGAGAGACAATTCCAGAGCGAGCCTGATGACTTAATGAACCATTGCTGCTGGAAAGTTATCGAATGTCTGCCATAGATTAAAAGTCGGTCATGTGTGAAGTGAGAAGAGAGTCCTTGTGGTCACAGAAAAACCAATAGTCATACCTTACTTCCAACTTAAATAGGTTGCAGCTGCATGAGCTACCTTAAATTTACTGGGACCATTACAGAAAAAGTCACACTTATGGCTGCTTGCTTAATGTATCTTAATAAAGCCATGTTGATTTATGAGAGAGAGAAAGAAAAGAGAGTAAGCTTCCATTTACTAATCTACTAGCCACTCCCTCAAAGGCCCATGGGGTCTGGATCAGGCTGAAGCCAGAAGCCCTGAACTCAATCGAGGTCCGTTAGGTCGGTGGCTGGAATTCAACTTACTTGGTCCATCAACTACTGCTCTCCAAGGTCTACATTAGCTGTCAGCTGGGATTGGTAGCTGGGAATTGAACCCAGGCATAGCATGATGGGATACAGGCAACCTAACTGGTGTTTTAACTACTAGGTCCAATGTGTACCCTAAGCATGGGGCTTCTAATTTGCAATATTTTAAATCAAAGACCGCCCCCTCCCATTGTGTGTTTCTGCTTAGTTGTTATTCCAGACTCCCATTGAGAGCTGCTTTCTCTGAGTGAGCTCGAAAGGAGAAAAGTCCTTGGAGGAGGTAAGCCGACATTAACAAATGATGTGCTCCCAGGGAAATGACCTAGTTACCTCCTAAATGGGCTGATGTGAAGTCATTCATCACAAACAATGTCCATGATGGGAATCGCAAGGTTCCCATGGCAATGTACTCTGATTGGTTCATGCTAGATCCATCCAGCAGCATTGCACCTCAGTCCATTTTTGATGTTATGGACCTTCAGGACCCAGAGTCATCCCCTTAAACTGGTATTTGCCAAAGGCTCCAAATAAATGGGCTGTAAGTTTGTGGAAAGCAGAGCTTGCAGGATAGTGGAATCCAGGGCCTGTTGGAGATTGATAGAGTGAGCTAAGAAATCTCTGTCCATTGAAAAGACCCTAGGATCTCACTTGGGCAGGGAAACGGACATCTTCACTGCTAGGCCAAATGCCCACCCTGAGTTCTAATCCTGCTGTTGTTCAGGCACTAATCTGTGAGGATGTCCGGGCTTTTCTAAGTCTGTGATGCAAACTGACCTGAGGGAGATGGACCAAGCCAGTGCTGACAGCAAGCAAGCTCTAGGGATGTCACCTTGAGATCCAGCCTCTGTGACCTTTCTATTCCAGCAACATCAAGTGAATGTTATTAGCTATGGTTGAAGACCATGGGCAAGATCTTAGGAGAAATATTCTGAGTACCTTCATTTCTGTATGCCAGAGTCTGTTTAATCCAGGAAGTATAGGATGTCTAGTATATGTTTGATTCTGTGATAAGTTTTGAAGCTTCAAAAGAAGTACAAGATATTAACGCTGATACAGTGGCTTAAGAGGCTAACCCTCGGCCCAGCGCGATGGCGCAGTGGTTAAGGTCCTCGCCTTGCACGCCTGGGATCCCATATGGGCACCGGTTCTATCCCGGCAGCCCCGCTTCCCTTCCAGCTCCCTGCCTGTGGCCTGGGAGAGCAGTCGAGGACAGCCCAAAGCTTTGGGACCCTGCACCCGTCTGGGAGACCTGGAAGAGGCTCCTGGCTTCGGATCGGCATAGCATTGGCCATGGTGCTCACTTGGGGAGTGAATCATTGGATGGATGATCTTCCTCTCTGTCTCTCCTCTCTGTATATCCGCCTTTCCAATAAAAAAATAATAAAAATAAATCTTAAAAAAAAAAAAGAGGCTAACCCTCCACCTGCAAACCCCAGTATCCTGCATAGGTGCTGGTTCATGTCCAGGTTGTTGCACTTCCAATTCAGCTGCCTGATTGAAGCCTGGTAAGGCAGCAGAGGATGACTCAAGTCCTTGGGCCTCTACACTCATGTGGGAGACACGGAAGAAGCTTCTGGCTTTGGATCTGCTCATCTCTGACCACTGTGGCCATTTGGAAACTGAACCAGTGAATGGAACATCTTTCTTTGTCTCTCCTTTTCTCTGTTAATCTGCCTTTCCAATAAAAATAAATAATTTTTTTTTTAAATTAGTAGAAATGTTGTTCCTGTCTGGACATATCTTTCACTAACAACATCAATTTCTTAATCTGTTTCTGACTTGCTAACTATATATTGTTATTCTGTATTTGTTTAATCCAACATTTGTTTGGCATCATCTATTTGCTGGGAGGGTCTGTGTTACAGGTTGTCTATTCAAAGACAGATAATATCTTTTTTCTAGGAGATATGTTGGCATAGGCTGAGCAGGGAGACCCAAGTTCTGTTACTTACTTGCTGAGGAACCCAGAACAAATTGCCAGGGCTCTGTTTCCTCATGTGGGAAGTAGCCCAGTCCCTACTTGGTAAGACAACAGTGAAGATTCAGTGGCATGATGAATAGATGCAGAGCATCGGCACGATCAGTCGCAGCCTTGATTGACTCATTGATCAATGAATGGACTGTTATTTCCTCTGAACAAAACTTGGGTTGGGGACTGGCCATGCAAACATACATACAATATTCTTACCTTTGCTTCCCGGGAGTATGTGGGTTCCTGGGAAAAGCAGGTATATTAGGCCATTGAAAATGTTCTCAGGAGGTGTTTAGAAGTTTATAACATGAGGTATTAATGTGCTGGGCATAAACTAGCCTGTACCCTTTCAAATCCTTTATCTGGTTTCATCTGCTAGCAAGCCCCCAGGGACTGGGAAAAAAATGTCTCTGCTTTACAGATTCAGTAACAGAAGCCTCAGATGTTACCAGAAATGTCTGGTGGGTTCTGTCCTCAGCTTAGTATAGAAATAAAAAGCTGGGAATCTATTTGTGAAGGGACCAGGTGAGCAGGGAAGGGAGAGAAGGGGAAAGACCTCCGGAGAGAAAACGGGGAGGTGGGGTGCCTCTCAAAAGAGGAGGGAGAGAGAGACACCAAAGGTTTGAGGAAGGGTCTTGGGATTTTAAGCCTTCCTTGACCCCTCCTTGTTAGGCGGGGAACCTACAGGTAAGATGTTCTCCATTGGCGGTCTTTTAATTAATTAGAAAATGGGTGAGCAATGCTGGTGCCGCCCACCTGAAGGTGTGGCCAAGACCTCAGCAGGCCTGGGTGGTCTCATCAGCAAAGTCCACACATACTGGTCAGCCTCCTCTGTCCACCCGGAAGGGACCAGGCTTCTCCAAGGCTTGTTAGTGAGGCCTCTGCTGTGCCCATTGCAAAGTTCAGGGCTCAACTGGCCCTGCATCTGCATGCATTCTATATCCTTGGATCCAACCAACCACATGCCAAAACTGTTTGAGGAAACATGCATCGTATTATACTGAGCATGTGCAGACTTTTCCTTGTCATTATTCCCTCAATTATATATATATATATGTAATTTATATATGTGTGTATATATTATATATATATATATATAATAGCTATTTGAATGGCATTTCCTCATCCTAGGTATTGTAAATAATCCAAGGCAATTTAAATTATATGGGAGGATTGCATGGGTTATACACAAATACCATGCTATTTTGTGGAAGGGATTACATGGCCCTGGATTTTGGCAATGGCATTGGGTGCTCCTGCAACCAATCCTCTGGGGATACCGGGGAGCAATTAGACTTCCAGGCAGGTCTGATCAGCAGTGAGCCAATTTCTGGGTATAGCTAGGAGTCTCTATATGGTCAGCAACCTCGCAGAATGAGCTTGGCTCCAGTCCCACAAACAGAGCCAGAGAGCAGATGTGAATCTTAGTGGAGGGAAATGACCATCTCTGGCCAAGACTGGGACCCAGGGGAAGAGCAGGCAGCAGGTGCTTGCTGATGGGGGATCTCTGTGACACATTAGGAATGAGGTGGGGTTGTAGGATCTACCTACCATGGGGAAGGAGGTGCAGGCTGTGCCCTCTTCCGCACCATGAGAAAAGCAAAGAGGGAGACTGCAGGACCCAGAAAAGACATGGGACATGGTAAGGATAGCAATTCCCACCTGCTCCGTGAGAAACACTCTCCTTGTGTCTTCAAGCCCATCTAAGACATCCTTGATGATGGGCTGGCATCCTTAATACTTGGCTGGCAGGGATAGGAGGAGTTTGGATTCTAAGAGCTGAGATCCTCAAGAGTCAGTTGGTAGAAAAATGCCACATAGTTGATATTTGTTTACCTATATCAGTGGGATCTCATTTACACACTCAGACTTCTGAAGTATGGGTTAGGCAAGCCCAGGAGTTTGATGGGAGGAGAGGATACTTAATTCCATCTTCTAAAAAGCCAACCCACCTTGACTGGGCAACACAGGAGGTTTCAGAGAGAGAAATGACAAAGAATCGCCCCTTCATACACATGGATTCTATGGATTCAACCAGCCACAGTTGAAAATAGTTGGAAAAAATTGCCTCTGTCCTGAATATATACAGACTTTTATTTTTGTTACTCTTTTCTATGCAATGGTATAGCAACTGTTTACACAGTGCTGACATTATGTGAGGTATTGCAAGTAATCTAGAGATGATTTAAAGTCTCTGGGAGTATGCGTGTAGGTTCTATGTAAATACTCAGGATATGCTATCTTGTAAAAGGATTCTGAGCATTTCATTTGTCACCATTTACCGGAGCGATGACAAAGAGATCTTGCATCTGCAAGTTAACTTCCTGCAATCATCTGCAATAACCAGGACTGGGCCAGCCTGAAGCCAAGAGCTGGAAACTCAGCCTGGATCCCCTATATGAATGCAAGGGACTCAAGCACTTGAGCCGCCATCTGCTGTCACCTGGGGTACACATTAGCAAGAAACTAACTGGAATTGAAAGTGGAGACAACCCCAGGCATTCCAGCAAGGGATGACAGTATACCCAGCCAAGTCCTAGCTGCTGGATTGGATGCCTGTCTCTGTCCTGTTTTAAGACCCCCCACTCAAAAAGTGTGTAAAGATGAACTGAAGTATCAGCTCCTGAGCTAGTGTGGTCACAGGCTAGCTGCACAGAGTGATTGTTAAAAACCCTACTGGCTGATCGACGGCTGCTAAGTCAGTGTTGCAGCTGTTAAGCTCTAGCGTTAAATAAGAGTGAGTGAGGGCTGCAGAGCTCTGCCTGTGTGAAGGTGATCAGAGCACAGGCACGGCCGTTCACCTCTCAGGAGCTGAGATGAAATTAGTGACCGAAGGTCCCAAGGATAGCAAAGGCCAGAGGCCCGAGGCAAGGTAAGGTGCGGGGATTGTCTAGAAGTGACGGATGCAATTTGCAGTGCATATATGCCCACATAGGTGTCTGTGCAGGCTTGGGTAGGGATAATGCGATTAAAGCTCAGGATGCTTGTAGACAAACAGGACTCTGTAACTTCTACCCTGGAAGGATGTTCATAGGCGAAATTGGGACCCTCGTTATCAGAATCGGAGCCTGGATACAGCGCTCGAATGAAGACGTCTTCTGTCCCATGCCAAGTGTGTAAACAATTCCAACACAAAGTTTGTGAGTTTTATTGAAGAAAAGATGTTTCTTTTAAACCAGCAAATGGGGCCCAGTCCAGTAATCTAGTGGCTAAAGTCCTCGCTTTGCATGTGCCAGGATCCCATATGGGCACTGGTTTAATCCTGCCAGCCCCGCTTCCCATACAGCTGCCTGCTTGTGCCCTGGTAAAGCAGTTGAGGACAGCCCAAGGTCTAGGGACCCTGCTGCCTGCATGGAAGATCCATAAGAGGCTCCTGGCTCCTGGCTCCTGGTTTCAGATCAGCGCAGCTCTGTCCGTTATGGCTGCTTCAGGAGTGAATCAACAGATGGAAGATCTTCCTCTCTCTCTCCTCCTCACTGTATATCTGATTTTCCAATAAAAAAACAAATAAATATATATATATATTAAAAATAAATAAAACCAGCAAATGGTGCTCTCTGGCAGTATTAAGTGCCCTGACTCTTGACTTTTGATTGACACGTGGTTTGACCCTGTCCCAGCTTTTGCACACACTCAGTGTCTTAGTCTGCTCTGGCTGCTGTCCTGTGATACCAGAAGCTGGATGGCTCCAGTAATAGGAGTTTGATGCTTAGTGCTCCGGATGCTGGGAAGTTCTCAGTCGATTTAGTTCTTCTGGGAGGATTCTCCCTAGCTTGCAGATGGCTACCTCCTCGCGGAATCGTGATACAGCTGGAAGACAAAGCATTGTGGTCTCCTCTCTTTGGAAAAACACTGATCCCATTCTGAGGGCCTGATCCTCATGACACCATCTAGGCTGCAAGCTGTGTGGACGTGGTCAGGGCCCATATACCTGCCACATAACATTGATTTGGGGGAAACATAAAACCCAGTGTACACACGAATCCTGCACCATAGCGTCATGAAGTCAATGTATGGAATAGCAGTGTGTCTCCAAGTGAAAGAGTTCATCCCCAGAGAGTCCAGATTCCCAATTGAAAATCATCCAAATAAATGCAGGTACAAGTAGGGTCTCTGAGGCTGCGTTTGGTAATTTGCATATTTTTAAATATGCATTTTTATTTAAATGACAGTGCTACAGAGAACAAGATATCTGATGTGCCAATTCACTCCCCCAAAAGTCACAATGGCCAGAACTGGGTGGTGCCAAGCCAGGAGCCTAAAGCCTCTTCTGGGTCTCCCAGAGACAGGGGCCCAAGCACTTGTGCCAGCATTCACTGCTTTTCTAGGCCATCATCAGAGTACTGGGTCAGAAGTGAAGCAGCTGGGACCCGAACTGGTGCCCTCATGGGCTGCCAGCACCACAGGTGGAAGATTAGCTTGTTATGCCACTGAGGCTGGGCCCTAGGAATCTGTATTTTAACCAGTCCTTCTTTCAATTCCTCATCTTCCTACACAGAGGATTCAAGCAGCTTCCAAAGCTTGATAACTGCTGTTTCTAAGCTTCTGCCTCCTCTGGTAAATGTTGGAGCTTGATGGATGTCTTTGAAGCAAACATCTCTATAATGACTGGGAAACAGAAAGCTCTTCGTATAACAAAGGGTCCCTCTAGAGCAGCTTGCATTTGCATTGGAGCATGGATACGTAATGAGCCGCTACTTCAGTGAGTGGGAGATGGGAAAATAAGGAGAATCCCGAAGTTAGCACTTTCAAAGATTTATTTGAAAGGCAGAACATCTCAGGGGGTTAGTGAAGGGAAGAGAGAGCTCCCATATTTTGGTTTACTCTTCAAATGACCACAATGACCAGGTCTGTGTTGGGCTAAAGCCAGGAGCCAGGAACTCCTTCCAGGTCCTCCATGTGGGCGGACATGGACCACAGTATTTGGACCATCTTCAGCTACCTTCCCAGGCTCATTAGCAGGAAATTGGATTAGATGCAAAATGTGCAGAGCTGGAACTGGCCCTCCACTACGGAATGCTAGTATCATGAGTGGCATCCTTATCCAGCTGTGCCGTAGTACCAACCACAGTGTTAACAATTTGTAAATTGAAACTCTCTTTGAGAGAATAAGGAGGAGAGGATGGCCTCTTGGAGAAAAATAGAAGTCTTTAGAATCACATATGGGGTTCTCCTTCTTGGTGGCAGTGTCTGATTCCCTGCTGTAGGTAGTGCTGCCAGCCTGTGAGCTAGTGTTGGTAACTGATACACTCCTTCTGGAAGGGATTCTTTCCTTTTTCATATTGATAGCATTAATTATTGCTGCGAGTAATTCATTTTTAATATCTCAAGGGCTACAATTACTTGCTCAACTATTTGGCCCTGGTTTGCAGTTTAGGAATTATTTTTCTAACAGTGTTACATAAATATCAATTTCAGACTTGAGTTTTATGGAGACATAGGTGCATGTTATTCTATAAATTCTTGCAAAAGGGCTAATGGGTTAGATTTATAACACTAAGATTTTGTTATTTGAGCCATAGGAAATGTCACAGTTTATGGTGTCAGCTGGTATAGACAAACTGACAGCTAAGGCCAGTTACTCAATGCCACCTCCATTGTAACCATCATCATCATCATTATTATCACTTGCTTAATTTGTGAGCTAGAGTACAGTATTGGTTATTTACTGTACAGCTGTGATCACATGGTTGATGGGCAGCAAGAGATTGTTGCTAACTGCTCAGGATTATGAGAGAAAAATTAGACTGCCCATCTCCAGAGAGAGTCAAATGAAAATTTCAAAGTGTCCTGTCTGTTGAAGGCATATTGCTTTCCTGCCATTGAAAAATCATTAAACAATCCCTTGTTGGAAGACCATCTGAAAAGAAGGTATACAGCATCAAAGCGGGCTGTTTCTAAATAATAATGTCCAAATCCATAAATAACTTTTTGTAAAGATTTACTCATTGATTTGAAAGATAGTTACAGAGCAAGAAATAGAAACAGGTAAAAATCTTCCATCCTCTGATCATTCCCTAGATGGCCACAGTGGCAGGGGCTGGCATATTCTGAAGTCAAGAACCTGGAACTCCATCTGGATCTCCCATGTGGGTACAGGGGCCCAAGAACTTGGGCCATCCTCCACTGTCTTCCCAGGTGTATTATGAGGAGCTGGGAGCTGAGTGGAAATGGAGCAACTGGAACTCATGAACTGGTGTTTATGTGGGATGCCAGCACTGCAGGTGATGGGCTCACCTTGCTATGACACAATCTGGGACCTTATAACCAGCTTCTTGTTAGTGTTTGGGGGTAGCTGATAATCTCTATGAAGCAAAGTTAAGAATATATCCATGTTCCCAGGAGAAGTAGCAAGGTGGCTTGAAATTGTATTGGAGAAAGCTGGGAGCCGGAGTGAAGTGCGTTTCCTCCAACCCAAAGGAAAACTTTCACTCAGGGAGATGTGCTGGGCTCTATTGGGGTTATCCATTTAACTGCTCCCTCAAAGTATGGGGTCAAGTGGTCTCAACAGAATTGAACTACTCCCAAGGCATGAGTCATGACATTTAAGGTTTGGGGACTCCACTGTCAGTTCCAAAGGGAAAAAAAAAAACTCACCCTTGTTGTCCTATACTCATCAGAAAGTCCCACTTGAGCATTTACGTGTTTCAAGCTTGGGCGTGCAACCTCAGACCGAGCTCACTGGAACACAAGCGTTCCCTTGGCCATGGTGATTGATTTAGAGGTGACTCAAATTGGTTTCAGTAAAACCTCAGAGTCTTACTTGGTAATTGAAGTGCAGAAGGCAATATGAATGTATGGATCTGGTTCTTGACATTTTATCTCTGTGCTAGGGGTCATGCTGAGAACTATACTATCACACGGTGAGAGAGAGAACCAAGACAAATAAAGAACCAGAATCAGCTTTATAATCAAACCATTCATGAAATTGGCATGCACTTGTTTTCATTTGTATAAATCAAGGAATTTCCTCTACCACCTCCCTTATGTTAAGTTGGACTTGTGTTTCTTAAAACTAAAGGTGTTCTTGCTGCTGCTTGGAGCATTGTGCTTCAAGTCCTAAGAGGTGGAGGCAGGGCGGGGCTTTGCTCTCACTGAGAATTCCCATTCAATGGGACTCAGCACCGATGTTCAGTCCTGAAAAAAAAAAAAAAAACCAGATAAATCAAGGTCTAGGCCCACCTATATGAGGGAGAAACAGACTCATGACATACAAAATAACAAGAGTTGGTTTTACTATCAGTCATTCTTACAGGGCCCTGTGTGACCCCTTTTCCCTCCTCCCTGTAGCTTCTAGTATCTTTCAAGTAATTCTATTCTCATCCTTTATAAGTGTTCTATATTCTACACCAAGCAAACCAGTGAAACAAGCACAGTACTGAGTGGTCATTCTCTGGGTTCCTAAGCCCAAAATCACAGCATCTACCTGACACAACCAAATCTCCCTCTAAATCTAGAGGATGGTCCAGCTCCTTAGAAACAATGTTTCCCCTATTTTTGTTATTTCCTGTGTTACAGAAAGACAAGGGTTGCTCTTGTGCTTTTATGTTCTCCTCTTCACGGCCATTGCTTCCAGAAAGAGGACAAATCATTGCTTCCTGAAGTGCACCCTGAGCTCCAGCTTGTGAGCAGTGTTGACACAAACCAAACAGGGCCACCATTGTGACACTGTGACCCAGCAAGTGAAGAAAGGGCTTGCATTGGCGGCCTTGTATATGTGTACTGGTTCCAGTTTCAACTGCTGCAGTTTCAATCCCTGTTTCTGCTAATGCTCCTGGCAAAGCAGCAGAAGGTTGTTCAAATGCTTGGGTCTCAGCACCCATGGGGGAGACCTGGATAGAGTACCAGGCTTTCCTGGCTACATCTGTCCTAGCCCTGGTAATTGTGACCATTTGGAAACCAAATCAGAGGATGGAAAACTTCAGTTTGTCCCTCTGTCTAATTTTCAAATATATATTTAAAAAGTAGAATTCCCAAGTTGTGGGTAGACATCTGGGAAAGTGGCTATGCTGCACATCAGCATGCCTTGTTTCAGCGCCAGCTCCACTTCCAATCCCAGTTTCCTGCTAATGTGCACCCTGGGAGGCAGACAGGGATGGCTCAGGTACTGAGGTCCCTGCTTACCACGTGGGAGACCTGGATTGAACTGCTGGTTCCTGGCCCCGGCCTTGCTTTGCTACAGCTCTTGTGGGCATGTGTGGAGTGAATCAGCAGAAGGGAAAAATAGAAGTTGAAAAGCAAATAATTCACCAGGGAAGCCCTATGGTGCTGGCTTTTCTTGGTAGGCAGACTGTGAGCTACCGACTCAACCTCTTACCTTGGTGTAAATCTATTCAGATTTTCCAGTTCTTCCGGAGTCAGGTTTGGTAGTTTGTATGGCCTTGGAGCTGTTCTGTTTCATGGAGGCTGCTTACTTGAAACAGAAGTATGATTACTTATAGTGAACAGTCAGCTTACGCACTCTCCTTGTTGGGGAAGATAGATGCTGCAATAAAGCTGGATGCCCAGTGTAAAAGGCATGGAAGATAGGAGGGTTTTAGAGGATCATAGGAAAGGGTAAAGCTTTACAGAACAGGTGAGTCTAAACCCAGGGTGCTGTGGGATGAGTAGCAGTTGGTTAGGTAGAGATGGAATGTCCAAGTAATATGAAACCATGAGGCAGAAAGTATGTCAAAGGGATCCTATGGATTGGCCAAGAGAGGAGATTGGGGCAAGATTACAAAGGGGTTTATATCAAGGATTTTGTTCCTCGATGGATGGGGGAAAGCATCAACCCATTTCAAGCAGGACTTCAGCAGGCTTAGGATTTCCTAGGAAGATAGTTTTGATGGCTGTGTGGAGAGGGGCTATGGGCACGGACTGATGGCAAGTGATGACGAGGACACGAGGGTGTTGCTATCAGGAGAGGTGGCTGATGGAAGGAGGAGGCCAGGTAGAAGGAAGAGAGAGGCTGGACGCCTGAGATGCTGTGAGTGAAATCAAATGACATAGACAGCAGGGAGGGGAGAAGGGAAGGGAGGGTCGTCAGGGGAGGGACTGGCTGCCCATCCTGCAGGAAGTTGGTTCGCCAGGCATTCTCTGTGTGGGTCTGGGAGGCAGCTATGGGCTTAGCCGTGTCTGTGTTGTCACATTAATTATAAAAGCTTTAGGGGAAAAAAAAATCCCAAAGGCAATGAAGATTTTCTGAAAAACATTCTTGTCTGGAGGAAGCCGCATGCAAATGGAACAACCTTGACATTTAATTGATTTCAGCAATCGGTAATGACATTGCGTTTTCATTCAGGCCAAGCACGGAGGCTTTCAAACTGTGGGAAGCTGACAGACAGGCCCTTGTTCAGGGAAACAAAAATTGCTCCTCGTCTCAGGGCTCAGTAATTTTTCTTTTCCTAGGGAGAAAAAAAAAAATACAACCCATCATTTCTCCTAGCCTGAGTGACATTTTGCTGCATTTCTCTCTATTCCACGGTTAGAATCTCTGATTTTTTTTCCCCCCAGACAATAGAAAGAAGCCTGAGAAGTGTGGATGGCATTGCTAAAAATACTAATACCTGAAAATATCTTGTTTTAGACATTGGACTTGGGAGCCGTATAAGCTTTAAAAAAATTATGCAAAGTCAAAATGAAAGCAAAAAGGGATTCTTTAAAATCAAAAGCAAAATCAAAGGAGTGACCCTAACCGTGCTGGTGTCGTGACTTGATCACACCCCAGTGGCCTTTCAATACAGCCGATTTGACTGTGGAGTCTTCAAGGGAATTACCCCAAAGCCAAAAACCAGAACCGAGGAATGAAACATAACGCCGGTCTCATTAATCATACTGTTAATAATGTTCCTGACCTTTTGGCTGCTGTTGTTTAATACATAATGGCCAAAGCAAATACAGTCTATATTCATGTTGACAAGCAAGATTGTTGGCAAAAGAAAAAAGATATTAAGATCCAGGATGGGGCCTGGTGCGGTAGTCTAGTGGCTAAAGTCCTCACCTTGTACATGCCAGGATCCCATATGGATGCAGGTTCTAATCCTGGCAGCCCGGCTTCCCATCCAGCTCCTTGCTTGTGGCCTGGGAAAGCAGTCGAGGACGGCCCAGAGCCTTGGGACCCTGCTGCCCACTGGGAGACCCAAAGGAGGCTCCTGGCTTCTAGCTTCAGATCAGAGTAACTCTGACCGTTATGGCTGCTTCAGGAGTGAATCAGCTGATGGAAGATCTTCCTCTCTGTCTCTCCTCCTCTCTATGTATCTGACTTTCCAATAAAATTTAGAAATAAATCTTAAAAAAAAAAAGATTTTTTTAAACAAAGCCCAAGAAGCCTTGCAATCTAGATTGAGACTAGTAGAAATGGCTTACACTCATGACATATTTCTACTTAGGAATTCTTTATTTCCTAACATCAGTGACTGTCAGCACCTAGAGAAAGCACCCAGTGCAGAAGGGCCCAGGCTGTGATATCTAAGAACGATTTCTTCGTTAAAAAAAAAACAAAAACAAAAACAAAACAAAACAGCACTCCGTTTAGCAGCGGCTGGTTGCAGAATCAGGGTGGTGGGGGGAGTGGGAGGAGCCTGGAACTAATTGTTACACTAAGAGCAAGGTGGGGAGGGGCTCAAAGACTGTAGATCTGTAACATGTCACACAGGCCCCCCCGCCACTGGGCTGAAAATGCGTCCCCGTGAGCATGGCAGGAGTTGGACAGGATTAGTAGGATAGAATACCATAATAGCAAAACATAGCGTAGGAATGGCTAGGATAGCATTGCATAGCACACTGTAGCTTAATTTAGGATAGGATAGAAACGCATCAGATAGGCTCGGCTTGGCCAGGTGATCAAGGTGGAAGCATGTTGTACATTCCCTTGGTAGGAGAAGCCACGCATTTTGTTTTTTCCTCCTTTCAAAACCCACTCTCTCCCAGCATGAGGAAAACACTGGGCCAGTTTCTGCTGGGAAGCATTCCACTAAATGCCTAGCCGGGACTCATCGAAACTGTCAGGTGTCTCCGAACCCAAAGCAACTCTGAGAAACTGCTCATCCGCAGTGATTGCCTCAGGTGTGGACACGTGGCTTACGGCAGTCCAAGTGTCATTTTGGGATGCTGGCTGGGGCTAGCCAGTGCTGGCTGTCTTTTATGAGATGTTAGCCATGGCAGGGACAGGTAGCTAGCTAAACTGTGATTACCAAGACAGGAGGAAGGCAGACAAGGGCAATGGGAGGGACATTTTGTCAGCAGCTTTGCCAAACAGCTGGATCACGCCTGCCCTGAAGCTGGAACTCAATTGTACTTCCCAGGTCAACAGATTGCCTTCCTCATTCAAATCCATTACTTGAATCTGTATTATTCACACGGAAATCATTTAAACTGTGGACCCAGCCTTTGTCCTTGTTAGAAGCGAATAAAACTTGTCATTGGAGAATGTTATGTGATGTTTTAAAAGAGAATTTCAGAGATTACTTCTAAAGCGTACACCGTGGTCTGAATTCCCAGTGCTCCAAGCAATTATAGCCGTCTGCACACAGGTTTTTCTGTCTATCTTGAGTGCCGAAGAGAATCTAATTGCAGACTTCAGACAAAAGATAACAAAACACTGCATAAAAGAAAAGTGGGTCTTGCCGCTCACAGGCAGGACATCTCTGTGGCTGCCACTGTACATTGCTGCATATGCGCAGCCCTCTGTGAGCTGGACCCAGCATCCTCCGCTGAGTTGTCAGCTGTGCTGCCCTCTGTCCCTCCCATCCACCCATCTTGAAATACACAACTCATCCTTGTCTCCAGACTCTGGTACTTCCTGATCTCTGCCGAGAATGTTCTCCTGACTTCTCCTGCCTGGACCAATCTCAGAGACATCCTTCCTAACCACCCAGATCGGGAGCGTCCCTTCTTCAGACACCCCATTTTGTGTCTTCATAGCGCTTGTCCCAGGTGGCTCCCATCGAGTTCACTTGTGTGTTATCTCCACTTCCTTGTTCAGAAGCAACAGAACCAACACTGCCGTCTCCTGTGATTTCTGCCTGCCTGCCTGCCGGGTGCCAGCTGAGGGTCTATGCTCTCTCAGAGCAGGACTTTCCTGCACCGGCTCTCCATCACCCATGCGGTTTTAAAATATCCACTTAGGGGAACAGAAGGCCCTCTCCAAGCTCCAGCAGTCCAGCCTGTTCATGACTTTTCAGTTCCTCGTTATGAGCTGGGAATTTGAGTTGGTTCCCTTCATTTCAGCAGAAATGAAAATGGGTTCTTCTTTGCATGGTTGGGTAACCCCCACCCCCTGCCAGCTCTCACTGTCTCAATCCATCCACTCTAATGGGCTTCCGGGCGGGGGAGCCTTTTCAATCTACGATGGTTAAAGTGGGTCTCAGAGCAGAAATTCCAGAGGATGAAGCTGGGAAAGGCTGGCGCTCTTATGGCTCATAACCCGAGAGCCAGGCAGTTGCTGATCCGAAGCCACCTTTATCTTCCCAGGGCGCTCTCTTTTCCTAGCAGACCCAGAGGAATGAGAGGAAGGGAAGTGCTTCTCACAGGCCTCAGTTCAGAAAGAGGTCAGATTGAGCTGTGGCCTTGGAGACCGCCCTGGAGACAGTGTGCGTGCAGTTTGTTCTTGATGAACTAAAGGAAGCATGTAGGTCGAAATGGACATGAGATGGCAGTGGCTGGGTGGGGGGTGCGAAGGGGACTTCCTGTTTGTCTTCTCATTTTCCTCCATTTGGGGTATTTTCCTATACTGTAGAAGAAGCAGTGCCCCCGAGTCTGATGCCTGGTACCAGCACCTGGCTCTTCTTTTATCTGTCTTCTGTCTCTCACTTGCTCATCTTTTCTGGCTCGCTGGTCGGATGTGATCTGTGCTGTCATTATTAGTGAAGTTCTCAAGGTTTGGGGCTTTATGCTGGCTCCTGCGTGGGAAAAGAGATGATTTCCATCTTTCATTGGGGAGCTGTGGTCCAGAAAGAGTAAACAATCGCTCAAGAAGTGATGTGTCACCTTTCATACTAGGAGTAAAATTTAACTTTTATTGAACAATGCTTCCTGAAAATAAATACGTGGGGACACCCAGGATGGCCCTTTCACTGTCTCTCCTGCTAACCTGCTCTGTTCACAGCATATTGATTGATTTGTTTATTTGCAAGGCAGAGAGAGAGAGAGAGAGAGATCTTCTATCTGCTGGTTCATTCTCTAGATAGCTGCAATAACCTGGCTGAGGCAGGCTGAAGCCAGGAGCCTGGGACTTCATTCAGTTTTCCTATCTGAACTGGAGAAGAAGAAAGGCAGCAGAGGTGGTCCAAGCACAGGCATCTCTCATTTCATTCTGAGACATGATACAATGTTGGGAAATCAGGGTCTAGCTCAACTCCCTCCTATGGGAACCGTTAGTTTCATTAGTCAGGATAGAGTTCTATTATTATTGTAAAACTGAAAATGCAAGGCCTTCTGGCTGCATCAAGCCACACTAAAGCAAAAACCAGGGTTGGGTCTGCCCTGCTGCCTCCCAGCCCCACTTACTGCTGGGTTCACTATCAGCAAAAGTCCCTAGAGGTTCAGGGCTTGGCCCCCATGTTACACAGCACTCATATGGCCTCAAAAAGAACCTTTTCTGAGTGATCTATCTCCTCGAGGCCACATTCTCAAAGCCCATTCTCTTTAAGTGCCTGCCATCTGCCCGGGGGATCGGGGGTGCCTGCACCTTAGATGATTAGCATGGGTCTTAGGGTTACCATTTCCATTTTCACATTAAAGAGGGACTCTCACGGGGTTGGTGGCTTTGCTGAACTGAGCCACTGTGGATCAGGGCCTTGACCTCTGTTTGAGGGACTCAATTCTATTATTCACTTGCATGAAATCAACTTATTAATCTACAGTGACCGAAACGCTTGAGGATACATTATCTGGCTCAAGGATTTGGTCTGTCTCTGATTGTGAGCTTGGGTTTGTCTGCAGGTATTTCATAACCTACGTTGGGTCTTCAAATTTAGTGTAAAAAGCACCAACCCAGGACTTTACTTTCTGTCTTCAGGGGATTTTGGAAGGAAGCAAGAACCGAAAGCATCAGCAGAAAGTGTCTTATACCTCAAATCAGTTGAGGGTCCAGCACTTTGATTCAATCCTGCAGAAGTCTGGTGCATAGCTGACATCTGGTGCCCTGGATTGTTACCACCTGCAATGCTAGCATCCCTTATGAACACTGGTTCGATTCCTGCTTGCTCTACACCTACCACTAATGTGCCTTGAACAGCAGCAGAAATTGCCCTGAGTATGTGGGAGATCAGGATGGAGTTCCTGGCTACTGGCTTTGGTCTGGCCAAAGCCCGTGGATAGAAGATTTCTCTCTGTCTCTATCTCTTCCTTGGTAACTTAGCCTTTCAAATAAATAAAGCTTTTAAAAACCATATAAGGGGCCCAGCGTAGTAGCCTAGCAGCTAAAGTGCTTGCCTTGAACGCGCCAGGATCCTGTATGGCCTCCGGTTCTAATCCCGGTCACCCTGCTTCTCATCCAGTTCCCTGCTTGTGGCCTAGAAAAGCAGTTAAGGACGGCCCAAGGCCTTGGGACTCTGTACCCATGTGGGAGACCTGGAAGAGGCTCCTGGCTCCTGGCTTTGGCTCAACTCAGCTTCACTTGGGGGAATGAATCATCGGGTGGAAGATCTTCCTCTCTGTCTCTCCTCCTCTCGATGTATCTGACTTTTCAATAAAAATAAATAAATCTTTTAAAAAATTGCATAGGGTATAGAGCCTGTTAGGTTATTTATGTTCCGAGGTAGCACTGACTGCAACTCTCCCATTTGCCTAAGCAGTGGTAATTGTTTGCATTACAGTGGAGTGTGCTTAGTCCTGGAAATAGCAGATCAGCTAAAAGAGGTCTAATAAGATAGCAGAAATGAGTAGACAGATGAGGTAGGGAAACCAGCCCTCTACTCAGGGTCCCACCCAGAGATGAGCATCCTTGAAGGAGAGTCATTGCCACACCAGCTGGTGCCAGTGAGATGTGGAAAGATGTGGAAAGGGACCATCTGCCACT